>NC_135674.1:15915596-17115596 GCF_964188315.1 Podarcis muralis
CAGGAGTTTGCTAACACAGCTGTTGCATGTATAGCTGTGGCTAGCAGCTCAAACCAGGTTTCAGACACTGAGGTCTTGAGTGAGGTACAAGGAGAGACAAAACTACACCTGAAGGTTGCAAGAGTCAACACTGTTTCCTCAGACCAAGATAGAGCAAAAGCTCTACTCCCATGGCAGAAAGGTAACCAGAGGTTTGAACTGGTCAATCCAGTTGCAGGTAGTTCCAAAGGTGGAACTGGTACAACAGGGGTATACTATGTGTATGACAACTGCTTGTTTATGTCACTTGATACTGCACTAGCTTACGCAGCTATGGTTATCTAAAAAGGGAGGGTATGTTAGGATTTTTAATCTATCCGAGCTGCGCTAGTGAATGGTACTATGATTTGTGTACATTATGTAAGTGTCTGAGAGAGCATGAGAAAGGAAGTCTGTATTATCTCTTCCTTCTGAGTACTGTTGGAAGTTGGTTTCACTTCTGTATTGTGTCGTAGTTCTGTACTGGTGTTCAGAGAGCACAGATGTACTGATGGAGTTTCTGTATATGAGACTGTAAATAAAGTAGTTTAGAACTACGATTGAGTCTTTCTTCTACTATGAGATATCAGAAGACTGGCATGCTCTTTTCAGGAGAGAAGGGTCGCTTATTACCGGTCTCTCTGGACTGAGGGAGATTTATAGCCAGAGAGGACCACCGGAGAGATGCTTCGAAGATGTGGGAAGTTGACAGCCTTCCCAGGGTGTTTTTACAGCAGACAGTGCAGTTCTTTGTAGAGCACATGTTTAAGCTGTATGGGTTACCTTTGAGGGTCATATAAGATAGGGGGACACAATCTACCTCACATTTTTGGAGGCACCCCCAGACTAATGGGGAATCAGATAAGTATAGGCAACAGGGTAAGGAGATAAGGGTGGGGACCAGGTGTGGTTGTCCACGAAGGATTTGCCTCAGAAGGGCAGGTGCTGGAAGTTGGCTCCCCAGTGGGTGGGACCCTTTGAGGTGGTGGAGCAAATCAATCCTGTGTTGTTTAGGCTTAGGTTGCCGGCATCCATGAAAATACACCCTGTATTCCACAGAGTTTTGCTATCGCCAGTGGTCCCTGCTCACACGTACCAAAATCCCAGGAAGGTGTCCCCTCCCCCTGTAATAATAGACAACCAGAAGGAGTATGAGGTGCATGAACTACTGGACACACACTGGAGAAGAAGACTGCGGTACTTGGTGTCCTGGGAGGGATATGGGGCAGAGGAGAGCTCTTGGGAATTTGCAGAGGACATTCATACTCCTGTATTGTAGAACGAGTTCCACCGGAAGTATCCTGGCAAGCCCAAACCAAGAGGATGGAGGGAAGAAAGTGACCTAGAGAAGGAAGGACAGAAGGGAGACAGCACAAGAGTGTGGGTGGAAGGGTCTTTGAGCGAGGGAGAAGAGGAGGAAGGGCTTAGAAGGGGGGGTGATGTCAGAGACGTGGCTCCCCAGAGCGATGTTGAGGAGGAAGAGGGGGATAGCAAGCTGGAGGTCTACCAAGACAGGGATTTTCAGAGCGGCAGTGAGAAGGACAGCTTTCACTCCCAGCTGCTCGTCTTCAGCCCCCTCACACACCCCCCCCCATTGGCTTCTCATGTCAGAGGAGAAGAGACAGTTTCTCAGGGCAATGAACCAGAGTTGGCGGAAAGCATAGACGCTGATAATGAGTATCAGCTTGCGACAGAGAGGGAGGGGGAGCACTCGGGAAAAGAGAATGCATATCCATGTGAGTCTGCGTGTGCGCGTCACTTAACAAGTATTAAAGACGTAAGGTAAAGAGGGGAAGGAAAGGGGGGAGCTTTTGGAGGGTTTCCTGTTGGCACAGGGGGCAGAACTCAGACACTTAAACTTCGTAATGAGAAAGCAGCCTTGGAGACTGCTTGGAGAACTAATTGCTGTAAATAATAAACTGTTTGAAAATACCAGAACATTTGCTTGCTGCCTAATTAAGCTGAGAGGAAGCCAGACCCTGACAGCACAACTCCACTTTGAGAAGTTGCATGAGCTTCTTCCAGAATTGTGAGGTGAACTGGGTTCCTCTATCCGAAATAATCTGGAAACTAAGGCTTTGCTTTCGCTTGTTAACCCCCCCATCGGCTCAAGGAGGAGAGGGGAAAAGCCGGATGGATTACAGAGAGCCCCCAAAGATCGTGGGAAGCAGCTCCTCCTCAGCGGAGGAGAGTAACCATGCCTCCAGTGGAGAGGAGCTCAGAGGAGGCGAGGCGGTGCCCGGACACCTTGCCTGGGCAAAGCAGGGAGGAGAGAGGTCCTCCGTTACTCACACCCTCCTTGCGTGGACCGAGGAAGCGCAGCGGTCCTTTGAAAGGTTAAGGAAGGCGTTTGCCTCGGAGGAGCAGCTCCTGCACGTGGATCCGGGGAAGCCACTGAGAGTGGAGATGGACGCTTCAGACCGGGCCATAAGAGCAGTACTGTTGCAACAAGGGTCAGAGGAGGACTGGAGACCTTGTCCGTTTTTCTCCAGGAAACTGAGCAAGTCAGAGCAAAATTACACTGTTTATGACAAAGAATTGCTGGCCATTTATGCGGCCTTTCGGCAGTGGAGACACTTTTTGATTGGGGCGCGGCACCGGATCCAGGTCCAAACCACAAGAACCTGGAATACTGGCGGACAGCGCGCGTGCTTAACCAGAGACAGGTCAGATGGTCCCAGATGTTCTCACAGTATCTCTTCGAGATACAATACATACCTGGGGGGGGGGGAATGTGAGGGCGGACGCACTTTCCAGGAAACCTGAGTACAGGGAAGGGGAAGGACCTCCTGTGGCCAGGCACGTGTTCCCAGAGGACTGCTGGTCGTGTGGGGGAGCACTGGTAGGGGAGCAAAACTGGCTGGGCTGACTAGAGACGATGAGTTTGCTCAGACTAAAATCAGGGAGCTTAGAGATGGAAAGGGGGGAAATGGGGGTTTTGAGGAAAAAAGAGGGCTCCTGTACTACAAAGGGGCACTGTATGTGCCAGGAGAGACATTGAGGGCCAAGATACTTAGGCAGCTCCATGACAACCCAACAGCCGGGCATTTTGGGCAGCATAAGACCATGCTACTAGTCACCAGACAGTTCTGGTGGCCCAAGGTAAGGGAGGATGTACGAGAATATATCCGGGGGTGCGACAGGTGCCAGAGGGCCAAAGGGGAAGAACCGCACCAGCGGGGTTACTGGAACCTTTACCAACACCCGAGAGGCCTTGGGAGGTGGTGTCCATTGATTTTATGACAGATCTGCGCAAGTCAAGGGGGGAAATGGCAGTAATGGTGGTGGTCGATCTACTGACCAAAATGTGCCATTTTGTGGCCTGCTCTCATGCGGTGTCAGCAGAGGAGACAGCCAGGCTGTTTGTGGACCACATTTTTAGGCTGCATGGGATGCCATTGAGGGTGGTCTTCGATAGAGGAAGACAATTTACCTCGCAGTTGTGGCGGAAACTCATGAGCTTGCTGCAGGTAGAGGTGAGCTTCTTGACGGCGAGGCACCCAGAAAACAACTGTCAGGCCGAAAGGGCAAATGGAATACTACAGCAGTACCTACGCTGTTATGTCAGTGAGAGGCAGAACGATTGGTTAGAGAAATTGGCGCTGGCTGAATTTGCGTACAACAACGCTGAACACGTGTCCACGGGAATGAGCCCCTTTATGGCCAATTACGGGTGTCACCCCAGGGCCTTCCCAGGGCATGGGGAGGAGGAATGGAGTGTGCCAGCAGCGGAGCAATTTGCAGAAGAAATGGAGGCTTTACACCAACAACTCCGGCTAAACTTGGAAAGGTCTAAAGAAGTCTACAAAAGGCAGGCAGACAGGCACCGCAGGCCAGGGGAGGTCATACGGGTGGGAGACAGGGTGTGGTTGTCGTCCCAGGGTTTGCCCCTAAAGGGAGGTTGCAAAAAGTTGCAGCCTAGACGGCTGGGGCCCTTTGAGGTAATACAGCAGGTTAACCCAGTGGCCTTCAAACTGAAATTGCCGGACAGCATGAGGATACATCCGGTGTTCCATAGGTCCCTGCTTTCGCATCACAGGGAGGGGCAGAGCTTCCCAGGGAGGGAGGAAGGGGTGACTACCCATCCACAGGCAGAGGAGAGGGAACACTGTAATGAAGCGACGGAAATACTCGATTCGAGGTGAAGAGGGCACCAGGTAGAGTACTTGGTGGCCTGGGAGGGAGAACCCAGATCCGAAAACACAAGGGTTCCCGCAGAATCCACCACAGAGGGTTATCTGGTGGAAGAATTTCATGGTTTGTTCCCACATAAGCCCAAGCCAATAGCTAGGTTCTGGGAGGAGGAGTTCGGACCCACGGACGACGAAGGGGACTTTGTAGGTTTCCCGACCTCAGAAGAGGAGGGAGGGGAGGTGTCCGAGGGAGAAGAATCAGACTGGGAGGTTCAACCAGCTGGAAGGGACCCAAGAGGATGGGAAGCAGCTTTTGAATCCACGGAGGAGGATGACGGTTCTTTCCGGGGTTTTCCTACATCGCCGGCCGACGATATAGAGGAGGAGACATTAAAAGACCTCACCAGTGGGGAGGGGGGTCTTGAGGAGGGGGTGGATGTCAGGGAACTGCCATTGGCTCAGGGGGGAGGGGGGAAAAGCCGGATGGATTACAGAGAGCCCCCAAAGATCGTGGGAAGCAGCTCCTCCTCAGCAGAGGAGAGTAACCACACCTCCAGTGGAGAGGAACTTCAGGGCTCAGAGGAGGCGAGGCGGTGCCAGGACACCTTGCCTGGGCAAAGCGGGGAGGAGAGAGGTCCTCTGTTACCCACGCCCTTCTTGCGCAGTAAGCTTTCGTGCCGAGAGGGGAGGCGCAGACTGGGCGTCAAGAAACTCCTTTGCTAGGGAAGGTTTAAGGACCGCCCACTCACCGTTTCTGCCAGTGAATGAGCCAGCCATGGGAAAGTGGCGCTCTGGACAGATAAAGTTTATTTTGGCATCAAAAGAAAGGCTTCACAGCCGAGCAGGGAGGCAGTTGCCTGCTTGCTCTTGAGCAATCCCTTGAATCAGGCTTTGCTTATAAATCCTCCATCCGCACCACCAGGCTTGCCAAGAGTGGCACCACCTCAGCCAGCCCTTGAGGCCCCTGTGGTTCCTCTTCAACCACATCCTTTATACCATCCAAACATTTCCAGTAATAATCCCTTTAAGTCCCCAGGACCCTCTGAGTCAGAAAGGACAGGAAAAGAAACCCTCTCTGCTGTCCAGCAAATGGTTAAAGAGAGAAAGGCATCTCCTCACTTAACTGCAGAGGAGCTTGCTGACCTCACTGCTGTATGTCCTGTAACGTGGGCACCAGATGCCCAGGGGAATCAGGTTGGTCGTTGGGACAGTATGCCTTATTTATATCTAGGCCATAAGCTTCTAGCCACCTATGCTGCTCCTGTCTGCCCTCAGCTTGAGTTTCCTCAGCCATTAACTTTGGTAGGCTTACACCAGATTTTAGACACATAAATTGGATTCACCCCTATTACAAACTACCCACAGCACAATAACAGCCTCTGTATGAGTTGCTAAAAGGAGCAAAAGCCCCTTCAGAAATCATTTCCATAACTGATGAACTTCGCATGTGTCTGGCTGAACTAAATGCCTCGCTAGCACAGCAGTTTGTGGATCACCCAGAATCTGTTAGACCCTTAAGGTTAGCGGTCTTGCAAACCCCACATACACCAACAGCAGCTTTATATGTCCCAAAATCACAAAAGGCTGTCTACATTATAGAATGTCTCTACCTGGCTGCTACACCACCCAAAGAATATATATCCTTACATCAAAGCCATGGCAGACATCGTTAGGAAAGGGAGGTCTCGAGCCCTGCAGCTCACTGGTTCTGATTTAGTAAGCATTCCTTTGCCCCTTAGCAAGGAGGACTTGGTAACCTTAATGCAAACGTCTGTTGCTTGGCAAACAGCACTTTCAGAGTCTGTAGGAGAGTTACATTTTAACTTACCCAACGATTCTTGCCTGGTCGTCAGCCAGCGTATTCCTCTCCTGGTTCGCAAGATGTGTCAGTCAGCTCCCACCCCCGATGCCATAACTCTCTTTAGTGATGGCTCGCCCACTCGAAGAGTGGTGACATACCATCTTCCTGAAAGTACAGGCTGGAGTGTGAAATACACCCTGCCACAGAGCTCAGCTCAAAGAGCAGAAACTACTGCAGTAATATTAGCTTTCCAGCTCTTTCCAGCTGTTCCTTTTAACTTAATAGTGGATACACATTATGTTTATCAGCTTATTGATCAGTTGTCCACGGCTATAATAACCCATCAAGTGGACGAAAATCTGCTGGGGCTGTTTCTCTCTTTGCAATTTTTAATCAGCCAGTGCTCAGTTCCTTTCTTCGTAACTCACATCTGCAATCATTCTGCCTTGCCTGGGCCCCTTATGGCAGGAAACGCTTTGCGTGGGTTAGCTGTGAACTCTTTGTTCTCTGATCCGACAGAGTCAAGCTTTGTTTCATCAATCTGCAAAAGTGCTTGCAAAACAGTTTCATCTGCCTCTGCCTCTGACACAAGCCCAAGCTCTTGTTAGAGCCTGCCCACATAGTTCCAGCATGCCACAGTCATTTCCTCATGCTGTTAACCCACGAGGCACAGAAGCGAACCATTTATGGCAAATGGATGTGACAAGTGTGACGCATTTCCAACCCTATTCATCAGTGCATGTTACCATAGATACGTCTTCTGGCTTTATCTGGGCAACGGTGCAGCATGGAGAAACTGCTGCGAAAGTAATACAGCATATGATTTACTGTATAGCTGTCATGGGAAGGCCCAAGGCTTTAAAGACTGATAATGCTCCTCCTTGGATGAATCCCAACAACCTCAGATATGCAGATGACACAACCTTGATGGCAGAAAGTGAGGAGGAATTAAAGAACCTTTTAATGAGGGTGAAAGAGGAGAGTGCAAAATATGGTCTGAAGCTCAACATAAAAAAACCGAACATCATGGCCACTGGGCCCATCACCTCCTGGCAAATAGAAGGGGAAGAAATGGAGGCAGTGAGAGATTTTACCTTCTTGGGCTCCATGATCACTGCAGATGGTGACAGCAGTCACGAAATTAAAAGACACCTGCTCCTTGGGAGAAAGGTGATGGCAAACCTAGACAGCATCTTAAAAAGCAGAGACATCACCTTGCCAACAAAGGCCTGTATAGTTAAAGTTATGGTTTTCCCAGTGGTGATGTATGGAAGTGAGAGCTGGACCATAAAGAAGGCTGATCACAGAAGAATTGATGCTTTTGAATTATGGTGCTGGAGGAGACTCTTGAGAGTCCCATGGACTGCAAGAAGATCAAACCTATCCATTCTTAAGGAAATCAGCCCTGAGTGCTCACTGGAAGGACAGATCGTGAAGCTGAGGCTCCAGTACTTTGGCCACCTCATGAGAAGATAAGACTCCCTGGAAAAGACCCTGATGTTGGGAAAGATTGAGGGCACAAGGAGAAGGGGACGACAGAGGACGAGATGGTTGGACAGTGTTCTCGAAGCTACAAACATGAGTTTGACCAGACTGCGGGAGGCAGTGGAGGACAGAGGTGCCTGGCGTGCTCTGGTCCATGGAGTCACGAAGAGTCGGACACGACTAAACGACTAAACAACAACAATGCTCCTCCTTATTGCTCCATTCTGTTTCTTCAATTCTGCCAGCAGTGGGATATTTCTTTAACGCATGGTATTCCCTGTAATTCCACGGGTCAGGCCATAGTGGAAGGTGCCAATCACACGCTGAAGGCTTTCTTGGAAAAACAAATAAGAAATGGGGAAAGGTTCAGGACCCTGGGCGAAGTCCAGTGTAAATTGAATACCTTGTTGTTTTCACTTAACTATCTCACCTTTAATTCAGAACAGTATGCACCAGCAGACAGGCATTTCTGCAAATCCAAGGACCTCAAGCACCCACAGGTGTTTTATCAACAGCTGCCAGACATGCAGTGGCATGTGCCTGCGCCACTCATCACCTGGAGGCGGGGTTATGCTGCTATTTCTTCCCCTACAGGTCCATTGTGGGTTCCAGCTCGGTGTGTGAAGCTGGCAATCCAACCAGCTGTCAAGCATGGCATGGCATGGCACCAGAACCTGACGAAGCCAATTCCAAACTTCCACCTGACTCTCAAGGAGGTGCCGCAACTCAACCACCCAAAGGAAACCAAGTGTTGCTGAGCGCAGACCAGGAAGGAGTCACGTCCAGTCACCTGCGGTGACATCAAAGCCCTCGTCGCAGCTGGACAATGCCAGCTTGCTCAAGCTCAGCAACCAGAAACACCAGACTCACTATTTGCTGCCATACTTACTCAACTTATTGCAAACTCCGTGCTGATTTGTCACATGCTATGCCTGCTATTGCAAACCCCAATATACAATGTATTCACTCATTTTTACAACTTCGCTCTAATCCCCACATCATGACCCTCTCTACATCAGATTATGCCCGTCTTCATCACCCTGCTCCCCGCGCCCTGCTCCCCAATTTGGAGTATGCCCGTCTTCACGTATGGCGAGAGGACTATGCAGAAATAAACAAAGAAGGGGAGATGTAGGGATGGTGTGTGCAGGGTGGGGGAACCCCCCCCCATTAGACACACCACAGTGTGTCTAGCTGCCATGACCTATCTCTCACCCTGGACACAGAATTAACTTGCGCCTCCATGGACATCTGTAAGTCCAAAATGACTCCCAGGCTGCACACCTGGTCCTTCAGGGGCACAGTTACCCCATTCAGGACTAGGAAGTCCTCCACACCTGCCCGCCCCCTGTCCTCCAAATACAGTATTTCTTGTCAGGATTCAAACTCAGTCTGTTAGCTGCCATCCATCCTCCAACCGCCTCCAGACACTCACACAGGACCTTCATGCTGATTCAGAAAGGTCATATTGCATACAGTGGTCAAAAAAGCATCATTCACCATATTACGTGTATAGAAAACAAAATAGCTTTGACTTGTCAGCTTCGTTCCGGAGTGATTTATGTGTTTGAGCAATAAACCTGAGATAATTACTACCGGTGTCTCGCTTCTGTGGGAGAGCCAAGCCATTACATGACCATATCATTGCAGAAGTGTTTTACACAATAAAATGATACACGGTGTCAGGAGTGCGTGCAGGAGTCAGGCCCTGTGACCGGTAGGGCTTTGCAGGACTGAGACTTTCCTAAATTTGTTCTCAAGAGGCAAGGCATGGCCGCACAGGTGAGGCTGATTGGTAATTCACAGCATCTGGTGGCAAGAGAGGATATAAAGTCAGCATTTCCCTTTGGCTCTTTGCCACAACAACAAGCTTCCTGCCTTGTTGCATTTGGCTTCTTGACTCCTTGCTTCCTGATCCTTGGACCCTTGGCTTCTTGACTCCTGGTTTCCTGACTCCTGGCTTCTGGACTCTCGTTCCTGCTCCCACCCCACCGTCTAGCCCCAGGTCCCAAGGTCCTCTGGCAGGACTTTGCCTGTAACCCAGACCATGACAGTTTGCTGTGGCCAACCTACGTCCCAGCCAGGGTGCAAGATGGACGGAGCCCGGCCTATAGATCTCACCACTGTGCTGCAGAACCTCGACACGCAGGTAGCTTGTTGGGAGACATTCTGCACAGAAACATGTTTGTACCTTTAAGAACAGTTTTTGTGAGCTCTGGGCTAATTGGTTACAGCTGGCCATGGCTACAAAAGGAGAAAAGCTACAGTTTGAACCCTGCCTGCAGAAAAGCACCCACAAGCTTTACTGTTTGTTGTTTTGAAATAAAGTCCTTATTTAATTTGGTTTTACACTGGTCTCATGGTGTCAGTCTTCTGTCATCTGCCACCAGTGAAAAAAAACCCCTCTAACATAGTTATACTCCAGGGGGAGATTTAAGCACTTTGAGCAGCTCCAGCCCGACTTGCGGTCCCAGCCCGACGTGCTCCCCCGTCCCATCGCCAGAGAGGTTCAGGGGGGAGCATGGGGCCCTTTGAGGCTTTGTAAGGCAGTGTCAGCTGATTTTCGCCACCTGTACAGCAGACTTTCCCACCCCACGGAGCCAGGTGTGCTTTATGGTCAACCTACTCGCGGGCCCGGCACTTTCTTGGGTCACTCCATACCTTGAGGCCGACGACCCCAAGCTGGGGGATTTGGATGACTTCATTGCTGCCCTGGAGGGCATGTTTGGGGAGCCGAATTGTGCCCAGACGGATGATGGCCCTGCAGAACCTCCGGCAGGGGGCTCACCCGGTTACCAAGTACACCTCAGAGTTCCCTCGGTGGGCTGTGGGCACCCTGTGGAATGAAGCTGCCTGTCGGTTCCACTTCCATCAGGGACTTCAACCCCCCCTCCCTTAAGAAAGAACTGGTGCGGGTGACCCCCCAGCAGCCCTGACGGCCTTTATCACATTGTGTATTAACATTGACACCCGCTTGTCCGAGACAGATTGTGAGAGCTGATCAAGGGAGTCCCCGGGGTCCAGCGGGGTTGGAAGAGAAGCCCATGCAAGCAGGTGCGGCCCGCTGCACTCTCTCTAGCCAAGAGAAGAGTTGGAGGTGGGCCCTGGGACTGTGCTTGTATTACGGAGAGGGGGGCCATTTCACAGCAGTGTCCAGCGAAGAGGCTCGCGTTGGGAAACACCAAGCCCTGGCTGTGCTAGGAGGGGATCAGCCGGGGGCCCAAACACTGCACACCCCATTTCCTGCTCCCTATCTGTATTCTTCTTCCCCAGGGGGGGCATGCTGGCCCTGGAGGCAATGAATGACCCTGGGGCCTCTGGCGTTTTCATGGACATCAGTTTCGCCGAGAAGTACCAGGTACCATCAGTGTTGAAAGCCTTGCCAGTTTCAGTGGTGGGTCTGGACGGGACCCCCCTCGCATCAGGACCCATTACCTGTGAGACCTGTCCACTGGCCATGTTAGTGACACCCCGGCACCAGGAACTGTTAACATTCAAACTGGTCCAGACACCACATTTCCCTGTGGTCCTTGGAAGTCTCTGGCTGGTCCGACATGACCCCGCCATTTCCTGGGCACAGTGGACATTGTGTTTCTCATCGTCTTTCTGCCACAATGTCTGTGCCCAACCCCCTGTGTTGCCTCCTGTGAAGCCCCACCAGCTGGCCCTCAGTTCTTCCACTTTTCAGGGGACAGCCCTAAACGGGGCAGGGTCACCGGATGTCGGCCTGATCCGGGATGTCAGAGCCCTTCTGGGATTTGGCGGACGTATTTGAGAAAAAGGGGGCTGAGACTTTGCCACCCCATCGGACTTCTGATTGTCCTTTTGACTTGCAGCCAGGAGTAGAGATTCCTTTCAGCCGCATTTATGCCTACGTCCATGTATTGATTACCAAAAGCTGAATCAGGTTGCGTGGCGAGTTCCTGCCTCCCACCAGTAGAAATAAAGACACGTGACACCATTATTTAGGTTAATGGGCTAAATTTGGCCACAATTTTATTGGTTACAGGTAAAGAGCGGTATTGACTTAGGCATTGGTCCTATCCGACTATCCGGCTTCAGCCTGTTTGCTTGAAGACTGGGAAGGGTTAACACCAGCAGGGGGAGCCCTGCTGATGCACATCAACTAGGGACTCCCCCAGGGTCACTGCTTGGGGGCGCGCTTTAGGCCCTGGCCTCCATAGGCTTCGGACGAGGCCACGCCCCCCGGAATCCTTTACCGGACTACACTTCAATATTTGGGGGAGGTGATGGCGCTCCCCCCCCCAACACATCTACATAACAATACCCCTACCAATGCCTAACCGCCACTCGAGCAAAGCTCACCGCCAATACCCTCAAACCTGCAACCAATCTCTAATCCCAGAAAATATGTCGTCCAGCCAAACATCGTTTCCCGCATCGGAAAAATGCACGCCATCCTCTTGGTAGAGGGCCACTTTGCTGAACTGGATCTTGGGGTGGTCAATAACCCGCCCCCCCCCCCTCAAGTGCTGCCACTCTATGCGCCACAGAACGTTCCAGAATCTTTCTGGCCTTGTTTCTTGCAATAGCGCAACGACAGTCCCTCCAAACTCGCCTCTCCTGCAGCGATGACCAAAGTATGGCAACGTTAGGAAATGAGGCAATCAATTCATCAAAGTCACTGTAAATGCTCCCATCAAGTTCACGCCTTTTCGATAGGCCAAATCATTTTCTCCCAGGTGAATGACCAGGGCTTTTGGAGGGCCTTCCACAACAGCTCTGGCTCTCACTGCCGGCATAAATTCAGCCCAGTGCATCCTCCTCCATGCAATCCCTGAGACTTCAACATTTTGTGGTAGACCCAAACTGCACCCAAGGCCGCAGTTGATGGCACGGCTACTAGCCCAGTGGACAATATTGTGGCCTATAATCCAAATGCGCACAGCCACATCTCCTGCAAGAAAAGAATGCGACAAGCCCTAGTTAGGTATGAAGTGACAAGTCATAAGGTCTTGCGAATGTATCCCTTAAATGCATCTGACTTCCATCGACCCAAGTCCTTTATCCTTTCTGCCGGAAGACCAAAATGCACCGCAGTAGTGGCAGCGCCAATATGAAATGAGAGAGCGGAGAATTCCGCCGGGGGGAGCCCACAAGCAGCTATGGCCTTAAGCATAACACGTGTAAACTGATGTCTTGCCAAGTGGGAGCCATCTGCATGTATGAGAAATGGGCCAGCAATGTTTGGTCTCAAATACAAGAAACGCCTAGTGTATTTTACTGGGCATGGCCCCTTATTGTGTGTTGCCTGAAGCCGAATAAGGGCCCCTTTTCCCTGTTGGTCAGTTTTTGAGCTACAGACATGCAGAACTAAATCAGAGCAAGATAAGGCCTAATCCTTTAAAAGGATTCCTTGCACAGCGGAATCCAGCTGGCCCTCGCATACTACTTCATCAATGTGCGAGGGCCAATGAAGGCGATGGAATAAGCGGCCGAAAATAAACGCACTTCATATTTGGACCAACAAATATTTCATAATTCCTTATGAATTTGACAAAGGATGTCATAAGTTATAGGTCTCCTACCATCATTGCTGGGAGGCTGTAGTCTGCGCCAACCTTCCAGTGTAGAACTTCTGCCTGTCCAGTGCGTTTCCCCTGCGTACAAAACACTGCTTTGCTCTCAGTGCAATCTTCTGGGGAAAACTCCACCTAAGGCAGGAACAGCAGAGATGCAGCGGCGTTGCTGTCATGAAGTAGAATAGTGAATGATATAGTCCAGAGACAAGAGTCTTCTATTCTAGGAAGCTTTATTTACAAGCAGAAGCAATTTACATTCCATCAGAGCTTAGTTCCATCGTGGCTTTCTCCTTTCTTTTTCTTTTTTAAAATAATATTTATTAATGTTTTCAAGATTACAAAAAAAAAAAAAGAGAAAAAGCACGAAAAAACAACACCACAATACATAAAAAGGAAAAAAAAGGAAAAATACATAAAAAACCAATGCATCATCACAACAACAAAAAAGAAAAAATCCCTTTTTGCCTATCTTTACCTTTCATTTGCTTGTTTCATTGACCTCCTCACACCTCCCTTTTTGTATTCTAGCTTAATTAGTTGTTTCAGCAAATTCTTTCCATCTTTTTTTAAAGATATTTATTGAAATTTTTAAACAATTAAACAAATTTCACATACATAGAAAATACAAAAGAAAATACATAAAGATACATAAAAAAAAGAAAAGAAAAACATAAAAATCCTGTTTCTAGCTTGTTACCTTCATAACCCTCTTTCCTGACTTCCTCACATCTCCCTTTTCTGTGTTCTCTTTTAGAAAATCATATTCAGCAATATCTTACCCTCTTTTGAATCTTATTGTATATTATACATTTCAACTATTATGTCACCAGTTTTTCCCTTCGTATCATTTCGTTTAGTTCTGACATAATGTTATTCTAACTTTTTTCACCCTTATTTCTTATAGAATACTTTTTCATATTCCTTTCAGCTTTATCACTAATGCCATATTATCTTTATCTCCTGCATCATTTTAACATTCAGTCATTTTGCAACATCTTTGTAAATAGTCTTTAAATTTCTTCCAATCCTCTTCCACTGTCTCTTCTCCCAGGTCTCGGATTCTGCCAGTCATTTCTGCCAGTTCCATGTAGTCTATCACTTGCATCTGCCATTCTTCCAAAGTGGGCAAATCTTGTGTCTTCCAGTGTTTTGCAATGAGTATTCTTGCTGCTGTTGTCGCGTACATAAACAAGGTTCTGTCCTTCTTTGGCACCATTTGGCCAACAATGCCCAAAAGGAAGGCCTCTGGTTTCTTAGGGAAGGTATATTTAAATACCTTTTTCAATTCATTATAGATCATTTCCCAGAAAGCCTTGACCCTTGGGCACGTCCACCAAAGGTGAAAGAATGTTCCCTCAGTCTCTTTACATTTCCAACACTTGTTATCTGGCGAATGATATATCTTTGCAAGCTTGACTGGGGTCATGTACCACCTGTATATCATTTTCATAATGTTTTCTTTTAGGACATTAAAGGTAAAGGTACCCCTGCCCGTACGGGCCAGTCTTGCCAGACTCTAGGGTTGTGCGCTCATCTCACTCTATAGGCCGGGAGCCGGTGCTGTCCGCAGACACTTCCGGGTCACGTGGCCAGCGTGACATAGCTGCTCTGGCGAGCCAGAGCCGCACACGGAAACACCGTTTACCTTCCCGCTGGTAAGCGGTCCCTATTTATCTACTTGCACCCGGGGGTGCTTTCGAACTGCTAGGTTGGCAGGCGCTGGGACCGAACGACAGGAGCGCACCCCGCCGCAGGGATTCGAACCGCCGACCTTTTGATCAGCAAGTCCTAGGTGCTGAGGCTTTAACCCACAGCGCCACCTGCGTCCCAACATCTTTGTAAATATTTGCAACATCTTTAGGACATTACATGCCGTGAATTTCACACCAGTGGTCCATAACCGTTCCCAGTCAGCAAACATGATATTATAGCCAATGTCTTGCGCCCATTTTATCATAGCTGATTTGACCGTTTCATCCTGAGTATTCCATTTTAACAGCAAGTTATACATTCTTGAAAGTACCTTAGTTTTAGGTTCTAACAATTCTGTTTCTAATTTCGATTTTTCCACCTGGAAACCTGTTTCCTTATCCATATTAAAAACCTCTCTAATTTGACAATAGTGTAACCAATCTCGCACTTTATCTTTTAGTTTCTCAAAACTCTGCAATCTCCATGTGTCTCCATCTTTTTCTAGTATCTCCCAATATTTTGGCCACTTGGCCTCCATATTGAGTCTTTTCTGAGCCTTAGCTTCCATTGGTGACAACCACCTTGGGGTCTTATTTTCTAATAAATCCTTATATCTTGTCCAGACATTAAACACTGCTTTCCTGACATGGTTCTTAAATACCTTATGAGCTTTGACCTTGTCATACCACAGATATGCATGCCACCCAAATGCATTGTTAAACCCTTCCAAATCCAGGATGTCAGTGTTCTCAAGGAGTAGCCAGTCCTTTAACCAGCAAAATGCTGCTGATTCATAATACAACCTCTTTCTTTAGCATCAGTCAATATTTTAAATTTTATTCTGGGCTTTTTGCCCTGCCAGACAAACTTAGAGATATCTCTCTGCCACCCCTTGAAACAATCCATCCTGTCCACAATCTGCAAAGTTTGAAACAAAAACAACATTTTTGGCAATACATTCATCTTTATAGCAGCAATTCGACCCAACAAGGAAAGCTTCAATTTGGACCAAATTTCTAAATCTTTTTTAATCTCTGACCAACATTTTTCATAATTATCTTTAAATAGATTCAGATTTTTGGCCGTCATATTTATCCCTAGGTACTTAACTTTCTTCACCACATTTAAATTTGTCTCCTTCTGAAACCTTTCTTTTTCCATTGTTGTCAAATTTTTCTCCAAAACCTTAGTTTTTTGCCTATTCAATTTAAAACCTGCCACCTGACCAAATTCTTGTATCAGTTCTAAAACTCTTTTCGTACTAGATTCTGGCTCCTGTAATGTCAAAACCAGGTCATCTGCAAAGGCCTTAAGTTTGTATTGTTTGGCTCCGACCTGAATTCCCTTAATCAACTGGTCCCTCCTAATCATGTTCAAGAGCACCTCCAGGACCGAAATAAATAACAATGGAGAGATAGGGCAGCCCTGTCGTGTTCCTTTTTCAATTTTAAACTCTTCTGACACCACATTATTGACTATCAATTTTGCTTTTTGTTCTGAATAAATAGCATCTATGCCATTTTCAAACCCCCGTCCCACTCCCATTCCCTTGTTTTTCTTCATGAAGCTCCAAGAGATATTGTCAAAGGCCTTCTCCGCATCAATAAAGATCAAAACTGCTCTTGTATTAATATTTGTTTGCAATAACTCCAAAATGTCAATAATGTTCCTTACATTATCTGACAGATGTCTGCCTGGGAGAAAGCCAGCCTGGTCTTTATGTATCACTTCATTTAACACTCTTTTTAGTCTGTTAGCTAAAATGTCTGCAAAAAATTTGTAATCCACATTTAAAAGGGAGATAGGACGGTAGTTCTTGAGTTGTGTCTTTTCAGATTCCGATTTTGGAATAAGTGTGATGAATGCTTCTTTCCACGACTCCGGTGCCTTCTTTCCCTCCATTATCTCGTTGCACACCTCCTTTAATGGTTGAATTAAATAGTCTTTGAGAGTCTTATAGTACTTGGAGGTTAACCCGTCCGGCCCTGGAGACTTGCCCAATTGCATGTTCTGGATAGCACCTTCAATATCCTGTTCCGTTATCTTATGATTCAGTATTGTCTTGTTTTCTTGAGATAGTTTTTGTAATCCATTAGTTCTTAGGAATTTATCTATATCAGTCTCTTTCTGCGGCCCCTGAGTATAAAGTTGTTTGAAATATCTCTGGAAGCATTTTCTGATCTCCACAGGATTCTGAATGTTTCTTCCCTCAATCTCAAGGTTGGTAACCGTGTTCAACTTCTGTCTTTTTTTCAACTGCCATGCTAGCAGTTTTCCACATTTATTAGCCGATTCAAAAGTCCTTTGTCTCATTTGTCTAATCTTCCATTCGACTTCCTGATTTATCAGTTTCATATATTGTACCTGATATAACTTAATTTCTCTCAAAATCTCCTGTGACTTTGGTTTCGATCTTAATTTTACCTCTCCTTCTTTTATTTTTGCCAAGATTCTGTCTTTTTTCTCATTTTGAATTCTCTTTTTTATTGCATTCTGTTGTATCAGAAACCCCCTCATGACCGCTTTGCTTGCGTCCCAGATTATTCTTTTTTCCACTGTACTTTTCAAATTTACTTCAAAGTAATCCTGCAGGTTTTTTGGGGCCTTCTTGACAATATCTTGATCTCTTAATAAGGTGTCATTCATCTTCCATCTGAAGGAACCAGTTGAAGTTAGTCTCATTTCCATCTTTACTGCATTATGGTCAGAGCAAGTTTTTGGGCAGATTTCCACTTTTCTAGTCTTAGGTGCCAGTCCTCTAGTTATCCATATTTGGTCAATCCTTGTCCACGTCATTTTGGCTTCAGAGAAGAATGTCCCTTCGCTCCCTAGGGGGTTTTTAGTTCTCCAAATGTCAATCAGATCCATGTTGTCTGTCAGTTCAAAAAAGGCTTTCGGCAGCCTGCCTTCTTTTGTTATGCTTTGACTTTGAGCTTTATCCATGTTCGTAGATACCACCCCATTCATGTCACCCATCATGATGATGTTATTATAGTCCATGTAATCCAACAGTATCTCATGCAACTTCTTGTAAAATTCCGACTTCCCCTCATTTGGTGCATAAATTCCCAAAATCAAAAATTTCTCTCCTTGCAGTTGAATTTCAATTGCCAAAATTCTTCCTTGCTCATCTTTAAACAGAAATTTTGGTGATAGGCTTTCCTTTGCATAAATAACAACTCCTCTCTTCTTCACTTTATCAGATGAAATAAATTCTTGTCCCAGTCTCTTATTGATTAAAACTTTCCTATGAAGCCTAATCACATGCGTTTCTTGTAGACAAATTAAATCTAATTGTTCCTTTTTCATTAAATGAAAAATCCTCCTTTTTTCCGGGGAGTTAAATCCATTAATATTCCAGCTTAATAGTTGCAGAGACATGTTGATATATTACTATTGTCCTTCTGGTGGTGAAACCACTTTCTCAGGCTCGTTTGAACCCAAAGGTGTAAGTGCGGAACTTAATGGTCCAGCTCCTAAGGCTCCTGGTTCTCCTTCAATCCCTTTCTGAAGGTCTTCTCCAAAGTCACTCAGAAATTTTCCCTTATCTTCAGCTGTTTTGATTTTGACTTTCTTCCCCCTAAACGTAAAAGAAAGTCCCTGGGGGAACTCCCATCTAAAAGCAATTCCGTTGCTTCTCAATAGTGTCGCCAAGTCTCTGTAGTCAGATCTAAGATCCAATAGGTGTTTAGGGATATCCTTGTAGATTTCCACTTTGAGATCCTGAATTTCAAGGGTCTTTTGAAAATGTGCACTCAGTATCTTGTCTCTTTCCTCCTTCGTTCTGAGGGAGATCAGGCAGTCTCTAAACTTGCCCTTCCTCCCTCCTTTTCCTAACCTGAATGCACTTATAATTTTAAAGTCTTTATCTTCTTCCAAAGACCAAAATTCTACAAATTCTTTTGTCAAATATTCAATTAAATCTCCTTTTTCAAGTTCTGGAACTGACCTCAATCTCAAGTTGTTCTCCTTATTTTTAAGTTCTACCATAGACAGGAATGCCTGGTGTTCGCCAATCTGTTTGCGCATAGGTTTGATTTCCTCTTGCACGGCCTCTACTTTCTGTTTGGCCTCCTCAGCTACTCTGCGGTTTTCTGAGGTGGCTTCAAACAATTTCCCAATAGCTTGTGCATTTAAATTGACTTGTTGAGTCAAATTATTTACGCTGACTGTATTTTGGTCAATTTTAGATGATTGTTCAGTCACCTGTTTGCTCACACCATCCAATTTTTCCAAGATTTTGTCTAGTACTGAAGTGAAGTCACCTCCTGTAGCCATTCCTTCCGGCCTTGTTTGCTGTACTTCTTCCTCCCGTGCCACAGAAACAGTAGGAACAGATGATCTGCGCAACTGTGAAGTTATAGTAGTTTGTTGTGTTTTGGCTTTGGCTGATCTTGTCTTCCCACTCATCCCACCACTGTCTATGTGTCAAGGTCAGTCTCAAGGTCAGTTCCATGGGAATCCACAAGTCCAAAGATGGAAAAATACCCCCAGTAACTGCAAAGTTTTACTATTCCACTAGGGGGACACTTTCTAACTTTTTATTAAACAATTTATCTTAACCGTCTAACCTATTACTTAACAGATCCTTTCCATCTTTCACCAAATTCTGTTATTCAATTTGCCTCAATTTATTTAACCTTATCTTACCGAAAAATACCTTAAAGCTTAAAACTTAAAACTTATTTATACATAACTCCTTATATCGTTTCTACTAAAGCCAGATAGTTTCATTCCAACATTTTCCCCAATATTCATTAATTTACACTAATTCCCAATATAACAAATTTTCTTTATAAACTTTCTTCCAATCTTCATCCAACGTCTCTTCTTTCTGGTCTCGGGTTATGTCAGTCCTTACTGTCCATTCCATCTAGTTCATCAACCTGGTAATCTTATGTCCGAGGCTCTTAAGTCTCTTCCATGTCCCTTCTGCAGATCTTCTTCATCTTGTTTATATTTGCACTTTCCCTTGTCTTTTGTTGGTCTCTTTCCTGATTTCTTTCCTTTCTCATTGGAGAGTAGGTCTCTGGGGGATTCCAAACCAAAGTTATCTCCCTTCATCCGACCAGCCCATTCCCCAGAGTCCCACTCCCCGCAGTCGTCAGAATAATCCAAAAAATATTTAACAACATGTTTCAAAGTCCCTCCGAAATTAAAATTAAAAGTCTCCTCATCTCCAGACTTCTCCTGGCCCATTCCAAATTCAATCTTCAAAACCAACGGCTTATGCTCCTGCAGGGCCTCAGATCTCTCCATTTGTATTGCTTGAGGTGCAACCACAACCTCGTCCATTGTCTTCTGCACTTGTACTTGCCCAGTTAAAACAGGTTCCTGAGTTAGTTCTTGCCCTACAGCCGTCATCAAATCCAGTTTTTTGTTCATCAAATCCACCTTCTCATGCAACTGCTCCAACAAAACATTTGTCTTACAGAGAGCAAGCACCAAAGCTTCCTCCCGACACACTATTATTCAAGGTCAAAAGACTGATCCCACGATCTTAATCTTGCAGCTGTAGAGTCTCCAGGCAAACTGCAGAAACAATTTAACAAGCTCCCTCTAGAGGAGACAATTTTTATTTGTATCCATCTTTTTAAAGCGAGTCCAACAAAAAAAAGATTACTTACGTTTTTCAAATACTTTGTATCTTTAAAATGCAAAAGGCAACATTGGAATCAGATTGTTTCTCTCTCTCTCTCTCTCTCTCTCTCTCTCTCTCTCTTTTTTAAGCTATCTGTCAAAATGCTCCATTCACAGTCAATGAACGTCTCCGACAATTTCTGTCTCTGACAGGTTTGAGACGGTGGAAACTTATCTTTCTTTACTCCCTCCTGCAGGCTTGAAAGTCAAAATTCCCCCCCCCCCCTTTTCTCCTGCTTCCAAGGGGGTTTTAGTGATTGTAAAATGAAGGAAATTTCGACCTTTGTAAGCGACTTTCCAGGCTATTCGCTTACAAGGTTTTTGCTTCAGTCTATTTACAAAAAGCGGAAGGCGGACTTTCTGTTTTGAACCTTCCCGCTTCGGTGCCAAATTAACATGTTTCTTAATCCAATTTTTCCGTTTCTACTCACGGGTACTTGTTTTAGAGTCCAATTGTCCACAGGAAAAAGTCAGCGCTCTCCGGCAACGGCTATGCGGCTTCACTCCACAAAAGTAGCAGTCGATTCAAAACACCGCGCTGCTCACCCCACGTCGTTTCAGAGCCCCGAAAAAGGGGTTCCCTGCGAGTAGGGGAGGCGCTCCTGGTGTCAGCCGAATCCCACGTTCCCAGGCTTCACCCGCCTGGGATTTTTGAGGGATTTCCGCCTTTGCCGCGGCGGCAAGACCCGATTTTTGCGGAGCGGGTTCCTCCCAGTCAGAGGAACTCCGCCATTGCCGATGGCGCTAACCCGGACGTCTCCCTGTCCAGTGCGTTTCCCCTGCGTACAAAACACTGCTTTGCTCTCAGTGCAATCTTCTGGGGGAAACTCCACCTAAGGCAGGAACAGCAGAGATGCAGCGGCATTGCTGTCATGAAGTAGAATAGGGAATGATATAGTCCAGAGACAAGAGTCTTCTATTCTAAGAAGCTTTATTTACAAGCAGAAGCAATTTACATTCCATCAGAGCTTAGTTCCATCGTGGCTTTCTCCTTTCGCTCTCGGAGAGAAGTGAAACTAAACACAGAGAACAAAGAACCTGTGACGTACAGTGCAGCATCGGATGGACGCTCCTCCCCCCAGGGCAGAACACAAAGGAGGTTAACCCTATAACCACCAAACTCTACATCCAGTGCCTTTCGCACGACGTTTGGTTTTATTATTTTTTCTTTTCTTTTCTTTTCTTTTCTTTTCTTTTCTTTTCTTTTCTTAATGACATTCGCACACTGGTCTATTGAATATACAGCCTTGAAGAAAAAGGAAATTGCAGGAGACTGATTGTTAAGAGTCTTTGCTGCCCAGCCCAACTGCCTTGAATGTACGAGGTATTGCAGCACCTCGCCCTTTTTAGAGGGGTTTTCTGGCCTAACATTCTTTATCTTATTTTGAAACTCCACAAAATCAGACCAGGCCTTTTTATACGATCTAAGCGTGGAAGGGGCTACCGACACCAATACTCCCTTCATGATGTCTCGTTCCCAAGGCTCCAAAGGTGCTCCGGGAATGGCTGTGGCGAATGCTGCACTTCTGGTGCTAACGAGCGAAAGCGATCCATCTGAAAACAAGATAGAGCATCTGCAATGTCATTGTTAATCCCAGGTAGAAACTTAGTGGAGAAATAGGTGTTTAGTTCTCGGCACAAAAGGACTAAGGACCGAAGCAGGTTTCCCACCTTAGGGGAGCGCGATGATTGTTTTGACAGGACATAGACGACCGCTTGGTTGTCTGCCCAAAAACATATCCAGTGATTCCTAAGCTCCTTGGCCCACAAGTGCACCGCAGCTACGATAAGGGGAAAAAAAATTATAGGAAGGCGAGGTCAAGCGTAATGGGCTTTCCCTGCCAGGCAGAGGGCCCCGTGTCAGACTGTACCTGAAAGTCTGCACAAAATGTCAGGTTATCCTGCCATAAGGAAATGCCATTGTATTTGTCCAAAACCTTAAACTACACCTCCAGGTCAGACTTTACCGCTTTAGAAAGGCGCACTCTGTGTTGAGGAGCCTGCAATCCTGCTGACAACTTTGCCCAATGCCCACAAAAGGGGGCGGCCGGGGGATACCACTCGGCAAGCGAAGTTGAGGTGACCCAGTAGCAATTGAATCTGTCTAAGGATGACCTTCCTGAGGGGAAGAAGCTGTAAGATTAATTACTTAAGTGCAGTTAACTTTTCCTTGGGTAAGCGGGGTGTCTGTGCGATTGTGTCCAATTCTATGCCCAAATAAGTCATGGTTGTGACTGGGCCCTCTGTTTTGTCCACGGCCAGAGGTACACCAAGATCCTCAGCCAGGGAGGTGAAAGTCTCTAAAGAACAGCGCAATCTGGCCTATTACTTGCCACCAGAATAAAGTCACTGAGGTAGTGGGCCACCCCCTAAGATCCAGTTTAAAAATGAAGGGCCCAGTCCAAAAATGCGCTAAAGGACTCAAAGGCAGCACATGCTACCGAGCACCCCGTGGGCATGGCTTTATCTATGAAATATGCCCCCTCAAATCTATTATTATTATTATTATTATTATTATTATTATTATTATTATTATTATTTAGGTAATGGGATAGGAGGTTCCTTGAAGGGTCCCGCTTGTTGGGATTTTAGTATCTCACCAACTGCGAGGAGCAGCTACTGTGTTGACATCATGTGATGTCTCTGAGCGTGAGACAGGAAGTCTCAGCCAGTTCTCATGTAACCGGAGAGTTACTTAGAGTTACTTTCGCTTCTGAGTCGAAGCATGAGTAGAGTCGGAGACTCTTGTGTTATGCTGCTCAGGAGAGCAGTCATGCCTGTACAGTCTTAATAAAGTAGTGAGTAGACTACGGACTGTCTCTTTCTTCTGTGATGAGATGCCAGAAGGAGGCGAGTGTGCTCCTCTCAGGAGGCAGCGGTCGCTTATCACCGGTCTCTCTGGACTGAGGGTGGATTCCAGTCAGAGAGTGACCACCGGAGAGAAGCCCTGGTGTCTTGGGAAGTTGGCACCCTTCCCAGGGGGGGGGGGGGGGGCATTTTTCCAACACCGCTACCCTCCCAGCTAGGATTACTTTTTTTTTTTTTTTAATATCCGGCCTTTCCTTAACTGATGTTTGATTCGGGGGGTCCCCTGAGTTAGGTGGGAATGAAATAGGGATTCTAAAACCAAGGGTAAAACCCTTCCCAAAGGTACCTTGCTGCTTGTTTGTTTGGGTATAAGTCAAGAAGGGATTTTAGAGGGTGCAGCTTAACTGGTGAGAAGGCCAGACCAATGTTCGCATTAATATCGGTTTCCAGCCGCACCCTGGGAGGGTCCGGGGGCCCCCCTTGTTCCCTAATGGAAGTGCCCCCCTGCCGCCCCGAAAGGGCTGTTTTCATTTGAAACATGACGTAGCTGGGTGGTTACCCAGGCACTTCTCACATTTTTGAAGGTACTTACAGTTTGGCCTCATATAAACCCCCTGTAAACTCCCAGCACTGCCTTCTGCGTCTTGACTCAACCTTTCCGAACTTAGAGTGTTCATGCGGTTTCTTCTCCACGTAGGGACCCACGTGTTCCATCCAGTAATTCTGGTCCCTCAGGTCCCAGCGGGTGGTGAGCAGCAAGGAAGCATTTCTGAATTGTCCTCGGTATCAGAAGGCTTACTTTACTTACTCTTCTTTGATGAATGTTTCTTCCTAGCCTTCCTCTTTCCCCCTTGCCCATCACTGGTAACCAGGATTGAGGCGACAGCCGCTGGCGTTTCCTGTTGTACCTGTACCTCCTCATCATAAGATGATCCTGATGCGTCCACCGTGGGTGTAGATTGAGTTCGCGGCTCCTGTAATATACTAGGAACATCTGCAACCAGCTGTGAAGCAGAACGATTATTCTGGCCAGAAGGAGTCTTGCCACCCCCGGAACCGAGCATGGACTTTTTGGAACGCGTAGACTGTGAATGTGTGAGGGGGCAGTTATGTGTGCTGTTGCCAGGTTGCGCAGCATTGAAACAAGATGCTGAAGTGCTGGGGCGCTCCTGGTTGCTGGGGAGGGTGTCTAGAATGTAATCCTGGGTGCTAGCTACTGTTGTAGAGGCCCCCGCGACCATTGGCCTGAACTGTTGATAGAAACTTTCAAATGCTGAGAAAAAACTGAGCTAAAGCCTGAGGGTTGCATGGCTTAGCCAGGATTTGAGACCCTCCCTGTGTTCCGGACTCACCGCTATTGGGAGACGGGGCCTGTTGATTTCCCCTGAGCCTTTTGTGAGCGCGAAGACTAAGAGTGCGTGTGAGGGCGACTACCCGTGCTGCTGCCAGGGTGTGCAACACTTAAACAGGAAGCTGATGTACCTGGGAGCTCCTGATTGCTAGGTAGTGTGTCTGGAATGCAATCCTGAGTGCCTACCATTGTCGCCGAGGACCCTGCGACCCCTGGCCTGCATTGTAGATAGAATGTTTCAGAAGCGGAAAAGAATTGGGCAAAGGCCTGGGGGTTGCAATATGGGGTTTGGAACTTAACAGGTTAAGTTGTTCCCATGATGCCTCAACATTCTGACGTCAGCTTTCGAAGCTGGGAGGAGTTTTCTCTGTTCCTCTCTGGTCTTTTGAGAGGGAAGGACACAGTTTGTCATGGCTGCGGTGAGCCCAGGGGTTTTCTGGGAAATGTCGGAATAAAGGACTGTAAATAGACAAACCGGGCTTTGTGTGTTTGTCGGAAGCTAAGTGAAGCTAAGTGACAGTTTTCACCGCTGTGTTCACTCTGCTGAGGCGTGACTGGACGAGGACGGAGCTGAGATCGCGCAGCTGAGGGAAGTGCGCCGGACGACAGTAAAGAGCTAATTGTGGATCGTAAATCAATTAGCAGGTCACGCTAATCAATCAATTCTACAGGTTATGGGTAGCCTAATTACCGATCGTAAAACTGTCACTTGAGGCTGCCGGGAAGCTTTGAAGTCTGCGGTTTGGAGCAGAGAAGCTGCGGCAGGAGGCGGAGATTTTTGCCTGTTGCTAAGAGGCAAGGAATAGCTGCGGAGCTAAGAGAGCAGCTGGCTGAAAGACGCAAAGGTTTGCCTGTGCTGCAGAGCTGAGAGCTGAGGGCAGCAAGGAATCGTTTCTCCACGGATGGGTGCCGGATGAGCTTGTGATCTGTGAGTACAGCTTGGGGCCCCTTGGGAGAACGGAAGACAATGGCAGGCAGCCAGGTCTTGGAGGACGTTCCGTCTGGAAAGCTCACTCTAAGAAGTTGAGCAAGGGCGTAAACACAGCAAGGGCTGCCTGGGGATGTGCTGAGACGTTTGTGTGAAACTTCAGCAGGAGGCCAGAGCCCGCGAGAAGGAATGAGCAGCCTAAAGATGGCTGGAGCCCCTGTTCCTGATGTTTTGGCCTCAAGGAGCGCTGTTGAGCAGGTCGGGGGGGCGAAGAATTCCAAAGGCATGGTTAAAAGGTCTTCCACTGTACGTGCTGGAATGGAGTGGCGGTTCAGAGGGGGCGGAGCTGGCAAGGAGTGCTTTTCCGGAAGAAGGAGGGCCAGGCCAGCTGGAAGGAGCCCCGGGCAGTATTTTTCCACTGATCGCCGTTGCTACGTTTGTAATTCAACGGGACACTTGCGTCGAGATTGCCCCCACCGGAGCAGAGAGGCAAGGCAGGATGTTGCCAAGTTTGCCAAGGTCAACCAGCTGAGTTCCCATGGGAATCAGTCTCGGAGAGGAGGCCAGCGTGGGAACGCAAGGGAAGGACGTGGCTCACACACTGGGGAGGGTTGTTTTCTTATCACTGCTTCTATGGCAACTGTGAAGAACAACTCCAGCCAGGACACGGTGACGCGCTGGGTTTTGGATACTACTGTCAGTCGTCACCTGATAAGCAAGCCTGCTGGCGAAATGCGGAACTGCAGGGCTGTTTCAACTGGAATGACTGTTATGTTCGCAGACGGAACACGAAAATCAGTTTCTGATGTGGCTAACATGTTTTTTTCTCCTTTACAGGAGGAGCTAGAGGTCTACGTTGTGCCGGGACTGAATTGTTGTCTATTATCTGTACAAGCTCTTTTGAAGCAGGGGTACAAATTTTGTTTTGAAAATAACACCTGTTCCATTTCCAGAGGGGGGAAGCTGCTTGTCAACGTGGAGGGCAAGGACAATCTCTTTGTTCTGGAGTCACCTCTGGAGGGTGGTGGGAATGCTGGAAAAGCACAGGCGCAGTGTGCTAAGGTTCCCAGTCATGATTCATGTTTTCATGTATGGCACAAGAGAATGTCTCATGCCAGTGTGGAAGATGTGCAGAAGTTGCCCAGGTGCACAAAAGGGTGTAAACTCCGGAAATGTGGGAGGTCCCTAGGGTGCAGGGCATGCAAAGGTGCAAAGGTACATGGTTTTCCCGGGTATGGGAGGGTAGCCAAAGAAGCCTTTGAGCTTGTTCACACAGATCTGTCAGGACCCATGAGGTGTGAGAGTCTGGGTGGAGCCAGGTATGTGCTGTCGCTGACAGATGACCACAGCCAGGTTGGCTGGTGTTTCTCTCTCAAATCACAGGGGGAGGCGGCGCAACTGATCCAGGATTGGGTTGCGGAGGTGGAACTAAGGTTCTCCACCAGGGTGCAAGGGTTCAGGAGCGACCGAGGGTCACAGTTTACTGGGTCTGCTCTGAAGGAGTTTTTCAAAGAAAAGGGAATACGTCACCAGGTGACGGGTGCAAAGTCTCCTCAAGGGAGAGGCGTGGCAGAGCACAGGAGTGAAACACTGGCTGAAGCTGTCAGGGTTTTGCTATGTGACTCTGGGCTGCCTCAGAGCTTTTGGAGTGAAGCTTGGAAAACTGCCAACTTTGTTTTTAACAGGTCCTATAACCACGTTATAGGGGAAACACCGTTTTTTCTGTTGCACCGGAAAAAGCCACAGGTGCATTTCTTCCGCGTGTTTGGGTCCAAGGCTTTTGTGCCGGTACCAACAGCTCAGCGGAAGGCAGGTGGTCCAAAGGTTCAGGAAATGATCTTCTGTGGGTATGATCCTGCAACCAATGGGTGGAAGTTTGCATACCCAGAGGGTGATCAAACCAAGCTGCTGGTCAGCAAGCATGCTGAGTTCTGTGAGCAGGATGGTTGTTCACAGCCTGGGGATGGTCCTGATTTTCTCTCAGAATGTCTGTCTGATTCTGAGGAGGAAAGGGAGGAAAGGGAGGAAAGGGAGGCAGAGGCTGATCCCGGTGATGGGGACCAGGTCCAGGATCAGGGTTCAGAGCCCGGTGATGGGGACCAAGTCCAGGATCAGGGTTCAGGGTAGGTTTGGGCATCTCCAAGGGTTGTGAAAGGAGTGTCCAGGTGTGAGGCTTCATCTCCGGTTAGCATAATGGAGAAAGCTCACAGACGGGTTGTCAAGTCAGAGGGGGAAGAGTCTGACGGAGAAGACACAACTGCTGGCCCAAGTGGGTCAGAGGGAAGTTCAGATGAAACACCTCAGTTTATGCCCAGGCGGTCTTCTCGGGCCACGAAGGGTGTTCCACCTGAGAGGGATCAGGTCACGGGTGCGTGGGAAAGTTTCGCACAGTGTGATTCTGGGAATGTTGAAGGGGTTCAACAGGTGCCTGGGAAAGATGCCGGGAAGGGGCACAAGGCAAAGGGAAAGGTGTTGAACTCAAAAAGGTCTTGTCAGAATGTGCGGCAGAGGGGGTATGGGGTTTGGAACTTAACAGGTTAAGTTGTTCCCATGATGCCTCAACATTCTGACGTCAGCTTTCGAAGCTGGGAGGAGTTTTCTCTGTTCCTCTCTGGTCTTTTGAGAGGGAAGGACGCAGTTTGTCATGGCTGCGGTGAGCCCAGGGGTTTTCTGGGAAATGTCGGAATAAAGGACTGTAAATAGACAAACCGGGCTTTGTGTGTTTGTCGGAAGCTAAGTGAAGCTAAGTGACAGTTTTCACCGCTGTGTTCACTCTGCTGAGGCGTGACTGGACGAGGACGGAGCTGAGATCGCGCAGCTGAGGGAAGCGCGCCGGACGACAGTAAAGAGCTAATTGTGGATCGTAAATCAATTAGCAGGTCACGCTAATCAATCAATTCTACATGCAAGGCATGACAGGAGTTTGCGACCCACCCTGCACATCAGGCCCATTTCCATTGGTAAAGGGTGCCTGTGGGTTACCCCTGTTAGCCATGTCACCACAGCAATTAATTGCCCTGTCACTCAAATCAGTTAATGCTCTAGCGGTACGCTATAGCTCAGTATTTACCACACCAACCTTAAAACAGCACCGGCTCTAATGGTGTTCCTAGCTCAGTATTGTCTACACTACCCAACAACAGTTCTAAATGCCCAATTTTGCTGGGGTTCCTACTGCGCCACTCTCACTCAAACTGCAACAAGATATATCTATGAGACACAAGTGCTTTTCTGCCTTAAAAAGGTATAAGGATTTTATGAGCCATGAGCTGAGGGATAACACTTTGAATTTTTCAGCCACCAAGCCCCGCAATTAAATCAGCTGAGCACGCTATGAGTAAAGCACTAACAGCAGCACTTTAAAGATTCAATTAACTTGCTGCAAATAATAAAGGCTTGAGCCAGCGTGACAGGCCAGCCCCGACAGGTGGCTAATTAGGTAGACAACTTCCTGGGCATCGTTAGCAAACTGAGCTGATTCCAGCTCCAAAAAATATCTCATCTCAGTCTTAAAGTCCAAGTAGCTCCCCGGATCGCCGTTAAACTTCTCCACCCATGCAGCTCTGCCCTTCCCCAATAGCCCACCTGCGGCACCACTCTGTGCAGCTCTGGCTTCCTCCAGACACGACTGCAGGTCTGAGGCCCGGGCTTCCAATCCGGCATTGCGCTTACGTAGTTCGGAAAGTTCCTTCTCCATTTCTGCTTTTACTTCCTTTCACTAGCTTTCAGCAGGCGAGACGACTCATGCTGACAGGATTTATGAGCTGACAAGCTAGCTAAGATAAAGCTCCAGGCAGGTCGCCATCTCTGTATATGATTTATTGCTCAGCTTCAAAGCATTTTACAAGAGTTCAAAAACATACATCCTTCTCCTACGAGCCAGATGAGTCGTCTGGCGTCTTTTTGTGACGTCTCCAGCAGACCCATCTCCGAAGTTCACGCCTCCTCTTTCCTCTGCTCTGTGAGTGGCTGGGCCCTGGCATCTGCTCCCCCCTCCCAGTTTCCTCCTCTGACGTGGAAGAAAAACTACTGATTACCGACTTGGGCTCTCTATACTTGTCTCCCTCCCCCGTCAGTTCTATGGCAGCCTCCAATTTCCTGACACAGCGCTCCCTGCCTTTTCTTACTATCCCAGCATTGGACACTTTAACTTCGCCCCCCTAGGCAGGTTATGCTGTACAAGTAATTTTTTAAAATTATATATATATATATATATATATATATATATATATATATATATATCAATTTAATAAATTGCTTAAAATAAATAAATTGACCAAAGCTGCCAAATCGAGCAAAGGATCAAGCTCTGAGTGATTGGTAAGTAATTGGGCTACCAGAAACAGCTTAAATAAGCCCGCAAACCTCATTTAAGATTCCTTGCCAGCACAATGCCATCACCCAAAATGGCGGACGCGGCTTCACCACGTGGTACACACAAGCTGGTGCCGGGAGCCGTAACCCAGGAAACTGCCCAGCTTCCTAGATGCCCAGGCAGCCGCAGGAGGAGGGGGATG
This sequence comes from Podarcis muralis, assembly GCF_964188315.1. Lineage (NCBI taxonomy): Eukaryota > Metazoa > Chordata > Lepidosauria > Squamata > Lacertidae > Podarcis > Podarcis muralis. Next base: position 15,945,513 of record NC_135674.1, read on the forward strand.
AATGGGGGGGGGTATTGAATGCACAGAATCAAGCCGCCGAAGCAGGGGTAGCTGACGAAAGGCTTAACCAGGAACAAACCCTGGCCCCCACCAGTACCAACCAGCAGGCAGGGGCTAAAACCACGTGTCTACCCCCCTCGCTATCAAACCCCAAAGGAAGGCAAACCTTAGGCGAGTGCTGAGGCAGCTCGCCAACGTCTCTGCTTGCAACTCCGGGGTGGGGGAGAAAATTGCCTGCTTTTGGCAGCACAGCGCTCAGCTCTCCGTGACTCTTTGATTAAAACAGCCAGCAACTTGTAGCGACACAGCTCTCAGCTCCCCTGTGCCCCGAGCAGCAGCGGCTTACTGCTACAGGTTCCCTTGCCGATTTTCTGGGCACAGCCTCTGCGCAGTTTTTTCTCAGCGCCGACGGAAGGAGCGCCCGAGCAGAGCCCGAACCAGCTCAGGGCAAAAAAGGCACGGTTCTTTTCAGCCCGTTGCTGCAGGGGAATCAAACTCCTAAAGGTAAATAACCACGCAAAACCCGATAGCAGCAACGGAAACAAGCTGAAAAGGCAAAACAGCTGAAAACAAAGCAGTGAACAAAAACCTCAGCAGCTGAGCGGCCAAAAGATGGAAATCCCGGGGCCAGCTTACAAAATATTTAGTTCCTATTACAATTGGAATCGTTTGGAATAAAAATAGAATTTTGGGGAGTATCATCATTTTAATCATAGATATTCTTCCTCCTAATGATAGTTTTAATTTTCCCCATTTGTCCATACTTCCTTTAATTTCTTTCCATTTTTAATATAATTATCCTTAAATAAATTTGTATTTTTATTTGTAATCCATATCCCTAAGTAGTTCACTTTATTTTCTATTTTTAGTCCTGTTATTTCTTCCAATTCCTTTTTTCCTTTCTCGCCTATATTTTTAGTTATCAATTTCGATTTATCTTTGTTCAATTTGAATCCTGCTACTTCACCAAATTCTTTCATTCTTCCCAATGCTTTATTTATACTTTCTTTTGGTGTTTCGGTTGTAATGATCACATCGTCTGCAAATGCTCTTACTTTATAACACTGTGTCCCAAGCATAGGCGCCGACTCCATGGGGCCTGAGGGGGCCCGAGCCCCCTCAAAAATTTTATTGGGGGGGCTCCGCCCCCCCCAATAATTAAAAAAAATTTCGCGCGCCTTGGCTCCCTCGTCGCGCGCCTTGGTTCCCGCGGCTGGCGAGGGGAGCCCGGGTCGCGCGCGGCTGCTGCTGCCGCCGCCGCCTCTCCTGGGGGCGCCGCCTCCCCGGGCGGGAACGCTGCGGGTGCGCGAGGGAGGAGGGCGGCCCCCGGGGGCTGGGAGAGCCGGGCTGCCGTGGCCGAGAGGGCTGCTCTGCCGGGCGCCGCTGACATAATTTAAGAAAATTATCGCGCGCCTTGGCTCCCGCGGCCGGCGAGGGGAGCCCGGGCCGCGCGCTGCTGCTGCTGCCGCCGTTTGTGGTCATGGCGGAGCTGCCGCCTAGGGAGGAGGGGAGAGGGGGCTGGCGGGGGGGGGCAGGCGGTGAAGGGGGCTTGGCTGCTCTCTCTCTCTCTCGCTCTCTCTCTCTCTCGGGCTCTCTCTCTCTCTCTCTCTCGGGCTCTCTCTCGCTCTCTCTCTCGGACTCTCTCTCTCTCTCTCGGGCTCTCTCTCTCTCTCGGGCTCTCTCTCTCTCTCTCGGGCTCTCTCTCTCTCTCGGGCTCTCTCTCTCTCTCTCGGGCTCTCTCTCTCTCTCTCGGGCTCTCTCTCTCTCTCTCTCTCTCTCTCGGGCTCTCTCTCTCTCTCTCTCTCTCTCTCTCTCTCTGTTGGTTTCTGCTTTCCTTCACTGTGCAGCGAAAGGGCTTGTCACGAGACAGGTGTTTACATTCCACAGTCTGTACTGTTGGAGTTTCTCACGGGAAAGGGAGACTGGATGTGACGTACACTGGTTTCCTGTTTTTCACTGTGTGATTCTCTCCGAGCTGTCGAGGAGAGAGGATGCATTTTCTGCTCCGGCAGAGGCAAGATGTCTTTCTGTAATATATCAGCTTTGAACTGTAAATAAAGCAATATAGAGTATGTAGTACGTACTCCTCATCCTTCCGCTGGGCACGGAACTCTGCTTTACACCAACACGTGGTTATGGGCTCCAGAAGTCGAATCGGAGTGCCAGCAAAGGATCGGAATGCAGAGGGACAGATCGGATTGGAATCTGCTCTGCGCGTAAAAGTGATTGATGAGGTATGTACTACTGCTCCGGGCAGCCTGCCAGCTTCTAGTTAATGGCTTTATGGCTGGACTTTGAACTTTTAAAGCCGTTTTGCCGGGAATAGGCAAAAGGCTCCCAGGCTCACGTTACTATGCTGGGGAAATCGAAAGTAACTTTTAAAAGCGCTTTTGGAATAAAGCAGCTGCAGCAGTGACGCAGCAAGATTTAAAGCAGCATAGATGACGCTGAAGGCTAATGCCAGAGTCATGATGGCCCTTCAGGATGCTTGTGGGATTCCTAAGCTCAACAAGAAAAACTATGCGGACTGGGTTTTGTATGCAGAGGCAATTCTGCGGAAAGAGGGTTTGTTTGAGGTGATTACAGAAACCCCCCCAGCTCCAGTTACAGATGCATGGAAATCTAAGGATTCCAAAGCACGGGGAACACTTACATTGATAGTATCCCCAGAAGAGCTCTGTCTATTGCGTGATAAGACCTCAGCCAGAGAAATTTGGGATTCTTTGAGAGAGGCTCACTTAAGGACAGAAGCTGGATCTACTATGTTTTACTTTAACAAGCTGCATAATATGGCTCTTGCTGAAGGTGGAGATGTGCGTTTACATCTGTTGGAGATGCAAAATCTGAGACATGAGCTGCAACAGAGAGGACTCAACTTTCCAGAGGCTGTGTATTCTTTCATGATACTACAATCTTTGGGTTCAGGTTGGGAGTCTGTTGCAACCCAGATTGCTGTGCAGCCAACTGCTCAGCTGACAGTGGACTTTGTTACTGCCGTGGTGTTAAATGAAGCGGATCGCCGGGGTGCTAGCTGCATGGGCAAGGGGGAGTCTTCACAGACGTCATCCCATAGTGCAGTGGAACCACCAGATGGCGCCAAAGCTTTGAAGGCAGTGAAATGCTACTCATGTGGACGTCTAGGCCATATGAAGAGGGAATGCAGATATCCCAAGGCCAAGACAGAGCAGCGCAGCGAAAGCTCATCGCGTGGAAAAGGCCGAGGCAAAGGCAAAGGTCCGGTGTCTAGGACAACGCAGCACAAGGCTATGGTTTCACGCTTCACTCCAAAGGTTGCAGAGGTCCAGAAGACGTCTAGATCTTTCTTCGTTGTTGATTCGGCGGCGACCCACCATATGTGCAACGATAAGAGACTGTTTGTGTCTTTTACACCGCAGGAAGGTGCAATTCACCAGGCGGATGACCACACTATTCCCAGTAAAGGCTACGGAACTGTTGTTCTTCACAGTTTGGACTTATCGATACAGAATGTCCTTTACGTGCCAGATTCCAAACATAATTTGCTCAGCGTTGGACAGCTGAATGAGCGGAACATTGACGTGTCCTTCAAGAACAAGAAGTGCATCATCACAAAGAAAAATGACTATGTATTGCATGCTGAATATGTTGATCGTTTGTTTGTTTTGTATTATGATGATGTTGTGCAGGATGACACTTGTTGCATTGCAGGTTCTAACAAAAGTTTGCATGCAGGATGTATTCATGATTTTCATCGCAAATTTGGACATTTGCATTTTGAGGCAGTATCTAAAATGCCTGCCTTGGTTGAAGGTATGACTATTAAACCCTGCAAGTACCACATGAAGTGCAAAGCATGCGCAGCAAACAAGGTGAAAATGGCTGCGAAAGGTAAGGTGTCTAGTAGGCAAGCTACGGAACCATACCAAATTGTTCATGCTGATTTGGTTGGACCACTATCGCCCTCTTTGGGTGGAAATAGGTACTTCATGGTTCTCATTGACGCATTTTCTAGATATATTTTTGTGTACAATCTCAAGCAGAAATCAGAGGCTTTTCCTAGGTTCAAGGAATTCTGTGCTTGGTTGGAAAATGTGCATGGTAAGAAGATAAAGACTCTTTTCAGTGATCGCGGGGGAGAATTCACTTCTCAGCAATTTGAAGCTTTTCTGACTGAGAAAGGAATTCAACACGATTTGTCTAGTCCTCGCTCGCCATGGCAGAATGGACTTGCGGAACGGGCAAATCAGACATTGCTTCAAGGGTTAAAAACCTTGCTGCATGATGCCAATCTTCCAGAGAGTTATTGGGCCGAATCTCTCTCGTGTTTTGTTTACAGTTACAATCGCAGGTTATCTTCAGCGATTGGTTGTACCCCCTATGAGAAGATGTTTGGCAAGAAGCCATACATCAAACACATGAAAATTTTTGGTTCTGACATGTGGGTTCATTCACCACAAAACTCCAAGTTAGACAAGCGTGGATTGCATGGTATCTTTCTAGGTTATCAGAAAGGGTCTTACAGAATAATGATGACTGACTCTAAGACAATTAAGCTCACAAGAAGTGTTGAGTACAATGCAAAGTGGGGGGAGAATGTGGGAATTTTCCAATGTTATCCTGATGACGGTGATGAGACTGAGGATAGTCAAAAGCAACCACAACAACCCACACCCACTGATGAAGGTTCTGAGTCTGAATCTGAAACTGAATCAGGTGATTCAGAGGATTTCAAGAGTGCGAAAGCCTCTATGCGACCCTCTGAAAGCTCTGATCAAGAATTGGAAGAACCATTGTTCACAATAGGTCGTTTTTCTCCCAAGAAGGAAGAGGAGAGTGTTGAAGACTTAAGGCTAATTCGTAGGTCACAGAGAGCCACAAAAGGCAAACCTCCAAAGAGATTTGCTGATGAGTTTGCTACGATAGCAGTAACAGCTGTTAAAAGCTCCAAGAAGGTATTTGAACCTTCAAGTTTCCAAGAAATCCAGGGTTTGGATTCAAAGGAAGCTGAGCCATGGTTAAATGCCATGAAGGCTGAGCTTGATTCCTTGGAAAGGAACAAAACATGGGAACTAGTTCCAGTAGTTCCAGGAATGAAACTGCTTGGAAGCAAATGGGTCTTCAAAGCGAAGACTGATCAAAATGGCAAGATAGTCAGACACAAAGCCAGATTGGTAGCCAGAGGTTTTGCACAAGTACCAGGTGAAGACTATCACGAGACCTACTCACCCACAGTGAGGTATGAAAGCATTAGGCTTATGCTCAAGCTAGCTGCAGAGGAAAATCTACACATTAGTCACCATGATGTTAATACAGCTTTTCTGTACGGATCTCTAGATGAATCACTTTATATGCTTCCACCTGATGGCGTACAGGTAAAACAGGGATTTGTTTGTGCTCTGAAGAAATCCCTTTATGGTCTCAAACAAAGTGCACGGTGTTGGCACACAAAACTCACTGAAGTATCGTTTTCTCTAGGTTTTCAGCAAGGGAAAGCTGATCCATGTGTATTTGTCAAAGAGGAGGGGCAAAAGAAACTGTACTGTTTGTTTTATGTTGATGATTTATTATTCTTTTGGAAAGATGTCGCAATGTACAATAACGCCCTAGCTCAACTGAAAGAGCACTTTGACATGAAAGATCTTGGTGAGGTAAACAACTACCTATCTCTGGAAATAGAGAGAGATCAAGATGGTAACATTCTAGTACACCAGTCACGGAAAATTGCTGATGTGTTAAGCAAACTAAACCTGATGGATGCTAACCCTGTAGACACACCGATGACAACAGGTTATCAGGTAGATGACACTGAAGAAGCATTTTCTGACACTACACTGTACAGAAGTGTGCTAGGCAAGCTAAACTTCATTGCCAGATGTTCAAGACCAGACATTGCTGTTAGCTGTAATTTGCTAAGCAGACAAGTCAACAATCCTAGTGTCAAGGATTGGAAAGCTCTGAAACGCATAGCGCGGTATTTGAAAGGCACTATGCATTACAGACTGAGACTTAGCAATCAGAAGTCTGGTGGTCTTGAAATATTTACAGATGCAAGTTTTGGAAGTGACACTACAGACAGGAAAAGTACGTCTGGAGTTTGCTACATGTACAATCAGGGTCTGTTTGATTGGTCATGCAAGAAGCAAACAACAGTTAGCTTAAGTACTTGTGAAGCTGAACTGAATGCACTGTCTTATTCACTTAAGGATTGTGAATGGTTGATACAATTGTACAAAGATATGAAAATTCCTGTCAAATGTCCAATCCAGGTTTACCAGGACAACAAAGCATGTTTGGCTTTGCTGAAGTCTGAAGGTTGTAAGCAAAGCACAAAGCACTTGCAATTAAAGTTGCAGCATGCTAGGGAATGTATTCAGAAGGGACTCGTAACGGTGTCCTATATGCCAGGTAATGAAATTCCTGCTGATGTATTGTCCAAGATTGTATCAAGGGATCAACACTGTACCTATGTGCAGAAGTTGGGTTTGTACTGATATTGTACGAACACGCTGCCCAGTGATGTTCACAGAAAGGGGGAGGATGTTGGTTTCTGCTTTCCTTCACTGTGCAGCGAAAGGGCTTGTCACGAGACAGGTGTTTACATTCCACAGTCTGTACTGTTGGAGTTTCTCACGGGAAAGGGAGACTGGATGTGACGTACACTGGTTTCCTGTTTTTCACTGTGTGATTCTCTCCGAGCTGTCGAGGAGAGAGGATGCATTTTCTGCTCCGGCAGAGGCAAGATGTCTTTCTGTAATATATCAGCTTTGAACTGTAAATAAAGCAATATAGAGTATGTAGTACGTACTCCTCATCCTTCCGCTGGGCACGGAACTCTGCTTTACACCAACACTCTCGAGCTCGGTCTCTCTCTCTCGAGCTCTCTCTCTCTCTCTCTCTCTCTCTCTCTCTCTCTCTCTCTCTCTCGGGCTCTTCCCGCCCAGGGCTTGTGGGCATCTGCTCTGAGAGGAAGATGGAGGTGACTTCCCTTAAAGGTCATGGAATCATAGAGGTGGAAGGGACCCAAAGGTCATCCAGTCCAACCCCCAGCAATTCAGGACTCACAGCTAAAGCATCCCTGGCAGATGCCCTCCCCCCGACCTCTCCCTAAAAGCCCCTTCCCCTGTCTGACTGCTCTCACCACCAGAAAGGCCTTCCTAATGTTTTGTGGGAATCTCATTAAGCCTACAGAGCTATATATGCAAATGGATCTACTTATTCTTTCCCTTGAAGATACATTGATTCGTTTGTTACTGTGGTTTCGATCAATACTTTCCAAAGATCTTTACATTTGTCCATGCATGATCTTTGTCTGAAAGCTCATGGGTTGCAGGAGTTGTCATAGGAGGTTATATTTTTGTCCTTCCAACTGTTATGGAAATTACAGGGGGGGGCACATCTTTAAAGTTGTTAAATGTTGCAAATATTATGCCTGAATGTACCCTTTCAACTTGACAGCTCAGGGAAGTTACCTAGATAAAATCCTGTAACACAATGTATCAGCCTTAATCATTTTGCAGATGTTAAGGGGGGGGGCAGAGCCTGCAGCCACCATCCCTTTCCGGTGGGGAGGGGGCAGAGGAAAGACAGGAAGCTTTTCCCTGCAGAGTTAGACCCCTTGGCTGCGTGGCCCTCGGGTCCCTTCAAACTCCTGGGCGTTTTGCTGGTGGGGGGCTGCGTGGGGGCCTGGGCGATGTCAGAAGAGGAAGCTTGCAGGCCTGGTTGTCTGTTGGGGGCAGCAGGAAGAGGCGGAGGGCAGGATGTGCAGCCCCTGCCTGGCTTTCCTGTGGGACCAAGGAAGCGGCTGGGGGGGGGGGGGACTTGGCCGCTGGCCTTTGTTGCGGAGGTGGCAGTGTGGGAACGCCAGTCCCAAGGGCAGCCTCTGGGGTCTGGGTGCTGCTGCCTGTCTCCTGCCATGGACTTGGCGGGGGGGGCCTGTGCTATTGGGCTGGCAGAGACTTAACGGGGGGCTGCCTCTCCCAGCCAAAGCTGACCCACAAAATTGCAACCCAGTGTGTGTGTTTGTGTGTGGGGGGAACCAGCCTGCGCAGGGTAAGCCCCGATGGGGCTCCTGGGCTCCTTCTGATGCATGAACATTGGAGGTTGTCCTTTACAGCTCAGCTCCCCAAGGGGCTCAAAGCCTCCCAAGTCCATTATCAGTCGGAGACGAATGAGTGGAAGCTGGAAGAAAGGGGGAGTCTTTATTTTTCTGTTGAAACAGAGCCCTCCTTCCCACTGACATTTGCAAGGAGGGGAGGACCCCAAACAAAGGTGTGCAGCAGCTTTGAAAGACTTTTCCGGCTCAACATCAGGAAGAGCTTTCTGACAATAAGAGCTGTTCAGACGGTCTCTGCTCCCTGGGAGAGGCTAGGTGGCCATCTGTCAGGGATGCTTGAGCTAAGATTCCTGCATTGCAGGGGGTTGGACTAGATGACCTTGGGGTCCCTTCTGTCTCTATGATTCTATGATTAGCATAATACAAGCATCTCAGGAAGAGGCATCTACCAACAGAAATCCAAGAGTGTGGCTTCTCTCCTGTCTGTCAAGGGACCTGCAGATGCTGATTGCCTTACTTGGCCAGTTCCTTAGGACTGGTACATACAGTCATACCTCGGGTTACAGATGCTTCAGCTTAAGCATTTTCAGGTTATGGATGCACTGAAACCCAGAAGTACCGGAATGGGTTACTTCCAGGTTTCGGCACTTGTGCATGCGCAGAAGCGCTAAATCACAACCTGTGTGTGCGCAGACGCAGCAATGTGAGTTGCGAACACTGCGGGTTGCCTCCCACATGGATCACGTTCGCAACCCGAGCGTCCACTGTACCTTGGTTCTCGAACAGAATGCGTTCCGGGAGTCCATTCGACTCCCGGAACCATTTGAAAACCAGAGTGCGGCTTCTGCCAGAGGAGCCCCCTGCAGCCAATCGGAAGCCACACCGGATGTTCGCCCTCCAAAAATCATTTGAAAACCAGAACACTCACTTCCGGGTTTCGATTGTTCAGAAGCCGATTTGTTTGGGAGCCAAGGTGCTCGGCTTCTCAGGTACAACCGAACCTGAGTCCTTGGGGGCGCCGCCTCCCCGGGCGGGAATGCTGCGGGTGCGCGAGGGAGGAGGGCGGCCCCCGGGGGCTGGGAGAGCCAGGCTGCCGTGGCCGAGAGGGCTGCTCTGCTGGGCGCCGCTGACATTGGAACTTAGAAAACTTCCCGGGGCAGGACCCCGGTATGGGCCCCCCCAATATTTTTTATAAGTCGGCGCCCCTGGTCCCAAGACATATGCCCTTTATTTTTTCATCCTTTCTCAGAGCTATTAATAGAGTTTCTAATATTGTTATAAATAGGAGTGGGGATAAAGGACATCCCTGTTGCGTCCCTCTCTCGATGTTGAATTCTTCTGTAATTTCATTGTTTAGGATTAATTTAGCTGTTTGTTTTTTGTAGATTGCTTGAATTCCATTCATAAATCTTTTACCTAAATTTAAGCTTTCACATGTTTTGATCATAAATTTCCAAGAGACACTGTCAAATGCCTTTTCAGCGTCTACTAAAAGCATTGAAATTTCTTTACTTGGATTCATTTCAGCATATTCTATTAAGTCTATAATTATTCTAGTGTTGTCCTTTATTTGTCTGGCTGGTAAAAATCCTGCCTGATCTTTTTAAATTATCCTTTTTAGCAGAGTTTTCATTCTGTTTGCAAGGACTCCAGTAAATACTTTGTAGTCAATATTCAATAAAGATATTGGCCTGTAGTTTTTTATAAGTCTCAAATCTGTACCTTGCTTTGGGATAACGGTTATTAATGCTTCTTGCCACGAGTTAGGTATTTCTCCTTTATCTAAAATTTCATTCATAATTATTTGCAATTTGGGTGTTATTTCCTCTAATTTTTTATAATATGTTACCGAGATTCCGTCTGGTCCAGGCGATTTCCCCTCCTTCATATTTTTAATCACTTTTTTAATCTCTTCAAGTTCAATATTTGAATTTAATATTGCATATTCTTCTTCTATATCTGGTAGTCTATTTTCTGATAGGTATTTTTGAATTTTCTTTTCCTCTTTTAATTCTACTTTATATAAATTTTTGTAATATTTTATAAAACTTTCTTTAATTTGTTTTGGGTCAATGATTTCCTTTTCTTCGTCAATAATTCTATTTATTACTCTTTCTACCTGTCTTTCTTTGATAAACCATGCCAGCATCCTACCCGGTTTATTTGCCTGTTCAAAATATCTTTGTTTCGTCCATATAATTTTTTTCTCTACTTCCCTATTTATTAAATTTGATAGGTGGGCTTGTAAATTCTTTATTTGTTGGAGGATATCTTCATTCTTTGGGTTTTTCACTAGGTCTTTTTCTTTCTCTCTTATTTGTTTATTTATTTCCATAATATTATCTTTATTTCTCCTTATCTTTCCCATTTGTTGTATCATAAACCCTCTCATATAGGCTTTGCTCGTTTCCCAAATCATTTTTTTATCCGTATCCTGATTTTCATTTATTTCATAAAATTCTTTCAATATTTCCTTTGCCCTTTTACCCCTTTGATTGTCTCTCCATACCTCCTCGTTCATTCTCCATCTTCCCTTAGTATGTTTTTGAAATTTCATTATTACCGATACCGGGTTATGATCTGATATCGATCTGTTTAGTATTTCTGCTTTTTCTAAACTTAACATCAGCTTTTTTGTTAGCCATATTGCGTCGATTCGTCCCACTGAATTTTTTGCCTCCGAGTAATGGGTTATATCTTTAACACTTGGGTTTTTAGTTCTCCAGGTTTCATATAAATTAAAATTCTCAATTAAGTGGAAAAAGGAGAGTGGTAATCTACCTGAACCTGACGTTTTCTCTCTTTGCGTTCTGTCCATTTCTATCAATGTTACTCCATTAAAATCTCCCATAATTACTATATTTTCATCCACATAATCCCATAATCTCTCTTCCAACTTTCTAAAAAATTCATCCTTTTTGCTATTCGGAACATATATTCCCACCACTATGATTTTTCCTTCTTTTGTTTGTATTTCTACCCCACGTACTCTACCTTCATCATCTTGGAATAACATTTGGGATTTCTGTCCATTAAACTTTAATTAGTTTAATGTTAAGTAAACGTCCAATGCGCTTCCAACGCCATAAATCTTATCTCAGCAGAGAGTTTCGTGCAACGGTTGAACGGTCAGTACCTTTCAATGAAGAATCCTGGAGCAAGCACTTTGGAACTCAGGAAAAACTTTATTTACAAAAGAAAGAAAAAACCCTGGCGATAAAGCACACATGCTTTTATTTTCGGCATAAAGAAAACTTTACTTTAAACTTAACTCATATCAGCAAACACACCCATGGCCACAAACTGAGTCTGCGAGTCAGATCAAATGGGGGAAGGGGGAGACACACGGGTGAACTGACTATTTATACAAACTAACTCACATTCCTGGATGCTTAATGACTTCCAGCTGCTCAGTGATTAGAGCGACTCGTTACCTCTTAACCCTTTAGTACCAACACCCCCTCTCGCTCGTAACACTGAGCTGTACCAACCTTAATTCAAATTTAAACCTGAACAGAAATATTTATGAGATTGCGGACTCAAAGCTTTTGTAAAACCGTCTGCGAGATTTTCTTTGCTTGGACAATACTTTAGTTCAATTAAACCTTGTTTTACACTTTGGCATACATTTTGATAACGGATATCCAAGTGTTTTGTGAGTGCCTTGAATTGACCTGATTTAGCTAGTTTAATACAAGGTTGATTGTCTTCCCACACACTGATAGGTAGGGAACATTCTCCAAACAATTCTTGTACCAGTTGCTTATAAAATTCCAGTTCTCTATATACATCTGATAATGCATTGAACTCAGATTCAGTTGAACTTAAAGCTATAAGTGATTGCTTTCTTGATCTCCAACCAATTAGTGCATTTCCAAATTTTATCGCCATCCCTGACACTGGTTTTCTGTCTGGTCCAGCATCTGCCCAACTGCTGTCGGCCCAACATTCAAGTTGTGTGCTGCCCTCTGCTGATAGTTTTAAGCGAAACCTTTTGGTAGTTTGGAGATACCTTAAAACTCTTTTTACTCCTTGCCAAGCATGCATTGATAGTTTTTCAGCTTGTCTACACAGCATGTTGACAGCATATGTTATATCGGGCTGAGTCCACTGTGCAATGTGGAGTAGACTGCCTATCGCTGACTGGTAAACCCCGGGATTACTGAACTCTGTCTGTTGCTCGGCTTGAGCATCCTTTGTGTAACTTAACTCCATTGGGGTTTTAACACCAGCACTGTCGTCCATTTTAAACCTTTCCAGCAACTGCTGGATCTTAGCTTCTTGGCTGAGCCAATAGTTCCCATTTTCATCTTGCTGAATTTTAACTCCTAGATAAACAGATACAGTGCCTAGTGATTTTATCTGAAACTTTTCTCCAAGCTTTGTGGCAAAATGTTGTGCAAGTTTATCATCCTTTCCACTGTATAATAAATCGTCAACAAATATCAAAACTGCTTCTTGTTCACATCCCGAGCCCTTTAAATAAAGACACGCATCTGCTGCGCTCTTTCTGAACCCCATGCTCTCTAGAGCATCGTTTAAGCAGGAATTCCAATTACAGGCGGACTGTTTCAACCCATAAATGGATTTGTGTAGGCGCCAGACCTGGTTTGGCTTGTCTCCTTCAAAACCTGGTGGTGGTGTCATATAGACTTCCTCCTGTAAGTCTGCATTTAAATAAGCCACACTGACATCAAAATGAAACAGCTTATTTCCCTTCTTAGCTGAAGAGGCAAAAAGCATTCTTAATGACTCCGATCTTGAAGTAGGGGCATAGATATGAGAATAGTGAACACCTTTGCACTGCGAAAATCCTTTTGCAACTAGTCGGGCTTTATATTGCAACTCCTCAGTAGTTGTGGGCTTTAAACGATATACCCATCGACAACCTACAGCTTGTTGCCCTTTTGGAAGCTCTGTACTTGTAAACACACCGAGAGACTTCATTGAAGCCATCTCCTTTTCCATTGCTTCCTGCCACTTTACGGCTTCTGAGCTTGGAAGCTGTTGTACCTCTATATAGCTATCTGGCTCACACTGTGTCATATTTACGTATACACTTGTCACCTTAAACCGCTCTGGTGGTTTGCCCTTTGTGGCACGTTTTGATCTGCGCAATTGTTCCTCTTGTGCCCCCTCTGACCGTTGGCTGTCAGAATCTGTCTCAGACTTTATATCTGGGTGCGCCCCTAGGGATAAAGACCTCCGTTTAGATACCTCCCTTGGGCTTGGTGTTGCAGGCGACCTGCTTCGCTTTTGCTGTCTGCTAGGCATACTGACTGGCGATGTTGGAACACTCCTAGATTCTGGCTTTTCTACCTTAGGAGAAGAACCTTGTGCCTGGTCAGAATCTGCATCTGAACCATGTGCACCATGTTAGAGGACATTCGGCACAGAAACATGTGTGTATACCTTTAAGAAGTTTCTGGGATTAATTGGCTGCAGGTGACCGTTGCTATAAAGGAAAAAAGCTGAGTTTTGTCGCCTGCCTGCAGGAATAACATCCACCAGAGTTTGTGTTTATTTGCTTAGTAATAAAGTCTTCGTTTTAGTTTGGGTTTTTACACCTATGTCTCCTGGAGTCACTCTGTCCTCTGCCACCGGCTGGAAATCCCCCTCCAACAGGTTATGGGCCCAGTCCCCAGTCCTGAGTGGGCAGAGACAGAGCGTGAAAAGAACCCAGAGACTGGAAGCAACTCAGCGTTTCTCAAGCAGCTGGCTGTGTGAAGGCATCGGCAGGGAGTGTCTGTTTGGGACCAGGAGCCGAACATTTCTTCAAGCCATGTGTGAGTAAGAACTGAGTGGAAAGCTGAAAGCTGGGTGGTGCCATGGCTGGACTTGGAGCTGGAGCTCAAGGGGGAGCTTCCTATTTTCCAGTAGAGAAACTGGGAGAGTCCAATTATATGTCATGGAGTTTACAGATGCAGGCGTTTTTAAAGAAAGAACAATGTTGGACTGTTATTGTTAACCCTCCTGTAAAAGAGGAGGATGAAGAAGTAGATGAAGCAGACCAAAGGCTGGAGGACAAAGCCTATGCCAATTTAATTTTGAGTTTAGAGAAGTCTCAGTTATCTCATGTGCGAGACCTTGAAACAGCAAGTGAGATTTGGCAAGCACTGAGAGCAATACATATTAGAGACACTGCTGGCAGCAAAATTACTCTAATGAGAGCTCTGTACCGAGCCAGACTAAGTGAGGGTGAATGTGTTTCAACACACCTTCAAAGAATGCGTGATTTATTTTCACAGTTAAATGAACTTGGGGAACATTTTTCTGAACAGAGAAAGGTTTATATTGTGCTGTCTTCACTTCCTGAGTCATGGGACAATTTAGTGATGACTCTGGAAGCAATCCCAGAAAGCCAATTAACAATGCATTTCTTAACTGGGCGTTTGCTTGATGAGGAGGAAAGACGCCATGAGAGGAAGGCCACAACCCCTCACCGTAACTCCAGAAATGGGAGGCAGTCCAGTAAAAGATATGCAACTGATGAGGAGCGGCAACCTAAAGAGGTTGTAGACCACAGAGAGGAAGCAGCGTTCACAGTTAGAAGATGCTATCGTTGTGGGTCAACCAAGCATTTACTACGACAGTGCACTGTGTCTGTGGGAGAAAATACAAGACAAGGGCGGCCTGCGTTTGCTGGGAAGTGAGGAGACAGGAAGAGTCGAGTCCAGTATGTTTCTGCAGCAGTTCGAGGCACCAGTCACGACGTTGGACAAGACTGGATTTTAGACTCAGCAGCGACAAACATTTTTGTTAAGTCTGCACAAACCCTTGTAGAAAAGCAGCCTTGTAAATCTGTAAATGTAGTACTAGCTGATGGAACAGTGCATGAGTCAGCTGGAAAGGGTAGTGTGAATATCAACTGTTTAAGTACCAAGTTTACCAATGTTTTATGTGTACCAAGTTTAGAAAATAATTTGCTTTCAGTTACAAGTCTTGTTAAGCAGGGATTTAAAGTAACCTTTTCTGGTTCAGGCTGTAGAATAGAGAAAGCTGGAAAAGTGGTTACAGCGTCACTACAAAATGGTTTGTTTGTTTTGAAAGACCAGCTAGTAAGTGAGTCTGGGGCATGTGTTAAAGCCTGTAATAGAGCCTTGCATGATGAGTGCCAGCATCTGTGGCATCGTCGTTTGGGGCATGCCAATTTCCGCAGTATTGCAAAAATGCCAGAATTAAGCAAGGGAATTAAAATGAAAAAATGTTCAGTTTTTCTAGACTGCAATACCTGCAAGGAGTCTAAAAGTAAGCGAGGGTCTTATCCTGAAAGTACTAGAATTAGCAAGAGGCCATTTGCTTTAGTACATTCAGACCTTTGTGGGCCATTTGCAGAGTCTGAAGGAGGAGCAAAGTTTTTTTTGGTTCTTGTGGATGATTATAGCCGGTATACTTGGGTATATTTGTTAAAACACAAAAGTGAAACTGGTCAACTGATTAAGAATTGGGTCAACTATATAGAAAGGCAGTTTCCCTACAAAGTTACCCAGTTGCAAAGTGACCGTGGAGGCGAGTTCATGTCTGAAGCCCTCCAAGTTTGGTTGAAAAAGCGTGGTATTAGTCACCGTAAATCGTGTCCTTTTTCGCCTGAAGAAAATTCAGTTGCAGAACGCAAGATAAGATCTTTACAAACAATGCTAGATTCAATGCTATGTGATTCTGGCCTATCCAGGAAGTATTGGGGAGAAGGAATTCTGTGTGCTAACTACATACAGAACAGATTGTTTCATTCTACCATAAACAACACCCCTCATTTTTTGCTTTATGGAAAAAAACCCTTTTTGGACCATGTTAAAACTTTTGGTTGCTGGGCTTGGGTTCACATCCCAAAAGGACAGAGAAGGAAAGGAGAGCCCAAGGCAAAGAAACTTAGGTTTGTTGGCTATCAAACTTGGTCAAAGGGGTATCGTTTTGCACTAGGGCGTGGCAGAGTTGTAATATCAAGACATGCAGAGTTTTGTGAGCAAGATGGTTGGGTTCGTTTACATGGAAATTCAGAAGTTGTGTTATCTTCTGATGATACAGATAAATTTGTGAAATCTGAGGAAGAAAAGCCACAAATTAAAGAAGGTTCTGAAAGTGACAGTGATGAGGATTCAGGGGATAAGGATCCCAGTACACAATCTCCTAAAGCTGAACCAATTTCTCCTGAGCAGGATGAATCAGAAGGGGAAGATAGTTCAGAGGGGGAGAGTGTTCAAGTTAGAAGGTCACAAAGAAGCAATAAGGGGGTACCTCCAGAAAGGTTTACTATACAAGAAGTTAAAACTGTTGATGTGAAAAAGGAACCTCGTGATTATGAGGAAGTTTTAAAGTTACCACACCAGGAAATAGTAAGGTGGAAAAATGCAATGAAAGCAGAAATGAAATCTTTAGCAGAACACAATGTCTTTACCATTGAGCCATTGCCTGAAGGAAAAAAGGCAGTGGGCTGTAGATGGGTGTATAAAATAAAACACTTGGCAGATGGTGATGTTAAGTACAAAGCCAGACTGGTAGCACAAGGCTTTACTCAAAGAAAAGGTGAAAGCTTTGATGAAACCTTTTCTCCTAATGCAAGGAGTGAAAGTGTACGCTTATTGCTAGCTCTTGCAGCACAACGTGGGTTTAAGGTAAACCATTTTGATATTGAAACAGCTTATCTTAACGCAAATCTGCAAGAAGAAATTTTTATGAATCAAGCGCCAGGTTTTGAGGCAGGAGAACAGAATTCTGTATATAGGCTGAACAAAGCAATTTATGGGCTCAAACAGTCAGCTAGAAATTGGAACGAGTGTCTTGATAATGCTTTAAAAAATCTTGGCTTTAAAAGAAGCTTAGCTGATAACTGCTTGTACACTAAAGGAAAGGGTGATAAACAAGAATTGTGTTTGTGTTATGTTGATGATTTGCTTTACTCTACAAAAAGTGACAAGCAAGTGGAAAAATTTGCAGAACAACTAAGAAAGGTATTTAAAGTAAGAGATTTGGGGCCAGTAAATTATCTCGGTTTAGAAATTCAAAGAACAAACGATGGAAGTTTTTTGTTGAGTCAAAAAGACAAAATAATGGAGTTACTTGAAAGAAACAATATGCAAAACTGCAAGGGAGTAAAAACCCCAATGGAAATAGGTTTTTTCAAAAATGAAGGAGAATGCACAGAACCTGTAAATCCTGAAATGTACCATTCAATAATTGGAAGTTTATTATACATTTCATTGTGGAGCAGACCAGATTTGAGTTATGCAGTTGGAATACTAAGCAGACTAGTAAGCTGTCCTACAGAAAATGCCTGGAAAGGATTAAAACGTATTTTCCGGTATCTAAAGCAAACACTTGATTATTGTTTAAGATTACCATCTTCAGGGTCCACAAAATTACAGTGTTACGTTGACAGCGATTGGGCCAACCTGCCTGATAAAAAATCAATTTCTGGAATGGTATTTCAATTTGGAGATTCTTTAATAGGTTGGAAATCCAAAAAACAAAGTATAGTGGCCACATCATCAACAGAGGCCGAATACTGTGCATTGTCGGAATTATGTAATGAAGTAAAATTTTATGTTCAGATCCTCAAGGATATAAACGTACAGTGTGATTATCCCGTTCAAATTATGGAAGATAATCAAGCCGTAATAACTTTGTCTGGGTCTGACCAGTTTAGAAACAAATCAAAGCATTTGGAAATTAAATATCAAAATGTAGCTGAAAATGTAAAACAGAACCAGATAATGCTGAAGTATTGTGAAAGTACACAAAATGTGGCGGATGTATTTACAAAAGCGTTAACTTTTGAAAAACATGCACGACTGGTAGCAAAGTTGGGAGTTGCTGTGTGTGATATGTAAATATGTTCTGTTCTGTTTAAAATACTATTGTTTCTGTTTGAATGAGAGGGGGTGTTAGAGGACATTCGGCACAGAAACATGTGTGTATACCTTTAAGAAGTTTCTGGGATTAATCGGCTGCAGGTGACCGTTGCTATAAAGGAAAAAAGCTGAGTTTTGTCGCCTGCCTGCAGGAATAACATCCACCAGAGTTTGTGTTTATTTGCTTAGTAATAAAGTCTTCGTTTTAGTTTGGGTTTTTACACCTATGTCTCCTGGAGTCACTCTGTCCTCTGCCACCGGCTGGAAATCCCCCTCCAACACACCATCCCTCTCTGGCTCACCACCCTCTGGACTTTCATTCTCAGCATAAATGCCTAAATCATCTCTCAAAATGTCAGGGTTAGCATGTAAGTGAGTCCATCCAGATTGCTCACAAAATTCAGCGCTCCTACTGATGACCACTCTTGTAGTATCCCCATCTGGGTTCACGAACCTCCAAGATTTGGCGTGTGGTTCGTACCCACAAAAGATGAGTTTCCTAGCCCTTGGACTTCCCTTTTTCCTTAACGCTTTTGGGATAAGTACATAGGCTTGAGATCCAAACACCCGAAAGTAATTAACTTTGGGCTTCTTCCCGTATAAAGCAAAATATGGCGTAGTATCAATTACCGAATTATATACTCGCTTCAGAATATGAGTAGCCGTCTGCCAGGCTTCCGCCCAGTAACTTTGAGGGAGTTTAGAATCAAACAACATAGAGTTTGCCAACTCTTGCAGAACCCTGTTTCTACGTTCGGCCACGCCTCCTTCTTGGGGAGAATAAGGTGTAGACAGACGGCGCTTAATTCCCTTTTTCTTAAAGAAATTCTGCAACACAGACCCGGTAAATTCTGACCCTCTGTCTGTCTGAAAAGCAAGTACTCTAGTACCGAATTCAAGTTCTACTGCATGAACCCAATTTTTAACTGTTTCTACAGTATCTGCTTTTGTTTTGAGAGGAAAAAACCATGTGACTTTTGTTTTGTCATCCGAGAGACACAGTGCATACCTCGAACCTCCCATGCTAGCAACAGGCATTGGGCCACATAGGTCCATATGCACAAGTTGGAATACTTTGTCAGATTTCCTATCTGAACCTTCGCCCTTTTGCATGCAGTACAATCCAAATACTTAGTACATTTGTTCATTTTGCACCCTTCTGATAATTCAGGTTGCCTTTTAACATACTGAAAATTAATATGTCCCAAACGGCGGTGCCATAAATGAACACAAGAATTATGGGTAGGCGAGTTCACACAACCAGCATGAACCTGTTCAACTTCATCTGGACTTGTCTCAAAATAATATAACCCATTTCTGCATTCCACCTGCAAAAGAGATACGTTATTCTTTGAAATAGTGCAAACCCCATTTTCAAACACAGTTTTAAACCCATCTCTATCAGTTCTGACACAGACAAAATACACCCCTTCATTCCCTTTAGCACGTAGGCATCAATTTCTGTATGCAAACAATTCAAGAACACTGTGCCTACGGTCTCTAAGGAACGTTTAGTTGAATCTGCCATTGTCACAACTTTAAGGGTTTGCAAATGTTTGCAGTTCTGCAAACGGACACTAGATGGCGCCACCAGGTGGTGAGATGCACCACTGTCGACCAACCAGCGTAGATTGCTGCCTTGGCCACGCCCTTGCATCAACGCCATTGCTGAAGCCATGTGCTGTGTGCTGTGGGAGTAGCCACGACCTCCTCCTCTTCTTCGACGTTCCCTGGAACTCCTTGTCTGGTAACTAGGGGTAACGGCCTTGGTGCTGTCTTGACCAGGTTCACGTGTGCAGTTCCTGATTAAATGGGAAGAGGAACCACAGCGAAAACAGTGTCTAGCTGCAAAAGCATTTACTGTGTTCTCAAACTCAGCACCCCCACTCTTAGGCACAGCACAACTCCCCTTTGAAGATAAACCTCTTTCTCTTTGCCTTTTATCCTGTTCATCTGCAAGCCGAGAAGAAATGTATTCAAGGGTTAATTCAGCTGAAGGCATAGCTTCCAAAGTTAAAGCTAGAGTCTCATAGCTTTTATCAAGAGAAGACAACAATATGTATGACTGCTGCTCCATAGAGAAAGGAATGCCCAGCTGTCTTAGTTGATTAAAGGCAGACACCATTTTGGCAATATGTTCTTTCACACACGCTCCCGGTTGGAGACGTAAATGAAACAAACATCTTGTAGCATGGATCTTGGCCCCCGCAGTGTTTCTGGAATTTAGCCGCTGCAGAACCGTCCAGACCTCATGCGTGTTCTTTAACTCAGATACATAAGGCATTTGCTCTGGTCCCACTGCCAAAACTAATAGACCTTGGGCTTTCCTGTCGCATTTCTGTGAAGCTGCTGCTGCTGCTTTGTCTCCTGCAGACGCGTCTGCAGCTGCCTGTAAAGGCGGTGCTTCAGTACAACTCCACAACTCTTTTGCTTGCAACCAAACCCTTACTCTAGCCTTCCAATCTTGCCAATTTTTCCCATTGAGTCGCGTAAACGGGATAGCAAAACTTTCCTGGAACTCTGCCATCCTCCCTGGGGTTTAGGAACGATACTCACACACCTGTAGACCGTCTCCCAGCTGCTGAGGTGGCTCCTTGAGGAATTAAGACGTCTTCCAGCGAGTACAAACTGCGCAGTGCCTGTTTAAAACTTTTTCTAGGCACGTTGCAGGACTCAAGCTGCTTTGAAGGCTTTCGTTGTCGGCAACCGCTTCTGTCTTCGCTCCAGTCCTTTCATAAATCACTCTGAACTGCACTCCTTATCTCCTTCTTGACGTACAAACAGCCATAACCTGTCCATTAAACTTTAGTTTAATGTTAAGTAAACGTCCAGTGCGCTTCCAACGCCATAAATCTTATCTCAGCAGAGAGTTTCGTGCAGCGGTTGAAGAAGGCAGGAGAGTCAGTACCTTTCAATGAAGAATCCTGGAGCAAGCACTTTGGAACTCAGGAAAAACTTTATTTACAAAAGAAAAAAAAAACCCTGGCGATAAAGCACACATGCTTTTATTTCTGGCATAAAGAAAACTTTACTCTAAACTTAACTCATATCAGCAAACACACCCATGGCCACAAACTGAGTCTGCGAGTCAGATAAAAGGGGGGAAGGAAGGACACACGGGTGAACTGACTATTTATACAAACTAACTCACATTCCTGGATGCTTAATGACTTCCAGCTGCTCAGTGATTAGAGCGACTCGTTACCTCTTAACCCTTTAGTACCAACAATTTCAACATCGTATTTACATAGATGACCACTCCCCTCTTTCTTTCCGTTGCAGATGCTATATATTCCTGTCCTAGTCTCGTATTTTTTAACACCCTTACATGAGTTTTAGATATATGTGTTTCTTGTATACATATGACATATGGTAGGAGGCTTTTTTTCTAAACTGCCACAGAAATTGCCATTAGCCTAAATTGCGTGAAAATTGAAACAAAAAGGAACCTTCTACCATATGTGGTGGACATGCCCCAAAATTGGGAAATTTTGGAGCATGATCCACGAAGAAATAAAGAAAATACTAAGAATATCATAGAGTAAAAGGCCAAAGGCATTCTTTTTAGGAATTTTAAATGATGATATTCCAAAAGACAAAACTAATTTTTTCTTATATGCGACTTCTGCAGCAAGAATTTGGGTGGCTAAGCATTGGAAAGGGAATCAGTTACCCAATAGGGGAGAACGGTTATGTAAGCTTTCAGAATATTTAGAATTAGCCAAATTGAAAGATATAAGACAAATACCAAAAAGTGAAGTGAAAAAGGAATGGGAATGACTAAATGAATACCTTAAAAGCCAAGGTTCAATGACAGAAATCTCACTGTGTCTGGAATAACCTTGTGAAGTGAAAGGATAAGAAAGAGGGATTTATATCTAGATGCTAGAATAGAGATGATAAGGAAACAGGAAAACAGGAAGACACAATGAGAGGTAAAGGAGGTGCTGTGGGATTGGTGGAAGTCCATGTTTGTTTTTCTTTTTAGTGTTTGTATTATTAACTTGTAAGATATGGATTTGTGTTTTTTGTATGCTGGTTTTTGTGTTTTGTTTATTATCTTTTGATATTTTTTGTGCTGTTGTGTGGAAAATACTAATAAAATTTATTTATTAAAAAAAATAAAAATCAAAAAATTCTCTTGAGCCCAATTTTGGACCAAAACAATCTAAAAATTAATTTGAGGTTATCTCATAGATATCTACACATTAAAAAAAAATGAAGAAAATCTGAGTCGTGAGAGCACATGGCACCAGGTGATTTGGCATGGAATGACCCTTTTATGAGCCAGGATGGGCAAGGATCAAGGAGACAGGTGGTCGGTTTCACTCGTCCAAGGAGCCTGTCCACATCCTTGGAGGTAACAGATTGGAATTGATCCCACACAACTTGACCAGACAGGACTCCAGCACTCTCCCGCCCCCGCCCTACTCCCACGGTGGAGTCCACCTCTTTCTGTATCTGATCGACTATCTGCAAAAAACTTTGCAAAATCATTGCAGGAGATCTTGGGGTCCTTACCAGGCCCCGATGGTGAAGGTGGTTCCGTTAGATTGCGAACCACCTGAAAGAGTCTCCTGCTGCTGTTTTCTGCAGATGCAATGGGGCGGTGAAGAAGCTCCTCTTCACTGTCGCTATCGCCACTTGGTAGGCTCAACGTTGAGCTCTAACCCGTGTCCAGTCTGATTCAGAATGAGTTTTCCGCCATCAGCGCTCTAGCCATCTCAGCAATTGTTTCATCACCCTCAGCCCTGGAGGAAACCATGAGGCTGTCCTGGCTCCATGCAATCGGAGTGGGCGCGTCGGAGCCAGACAGTCAATAGCCCTGGTTAACTCCAAATTCCAGCAGGCCACCAGGAAATCAGCTGAAAGGCCAACAACACTGGATAAAACATCCCCTACTACTCTCTTGGAAGCATTTCAATCCATTAAGTGGTGGGGGCGGACCATCCAAATCAGTCCCGCCTCCCTGCAGAGGCAAAGGGTCACGGAGAAGTCCAGTTGCACCAGGAAGTGATCTGACCATGGCACTTCTTTTGTTTTGCTTTTACTTAGTGTCAGATCACCGAAATCCATAGAGGTGAACAACAGGTCTAAGGCATGTCTGCAGTTCTGAACTCCTGTCTTTTCAACAAATTAATGCTCACAATGTATCTGGCACCAGAGAAACTAGCACCTTAGTCTGGAAAGCAGCTGAGTTTCCCAGAGCCAATCAAACCCGCACCTGTGTTGTGCATTCCTCCCCATTCCCATAACCACTAATCATTACTGTGGGCCCCCGGTGCTTATCAGGGTTCCCATGAATTAAAGCAGTGTTTCCCAACCTTGTGCCTCCAGCTGTTTTTGGACTACAATTCCCATCATCCCTTGCCACTGGTCTTGCTAGTCAGGGATGATGGGAGTTGTAGTTCAAAAACAGCTGGAGGCACAAGGTTGGGAAACACTGAATTAAAGTCACTTCAGAGCCAGTATTCAGCAGAGCCAAAACCCTCTGAACATTTCCATGTGTAGTGGAAATGCAGAAGACAATTGTATTTCGAGGAGTTAGGTGGCATGTCCCTTTCCCTTTAACATCCCCAGTTTGAGGACTGCTGGATTCTTGTGTTTCACACACCTGTCGGGAGTTTCTTGGGTTCTTCTGTGTTGCAAGTGCTGGCTGGATGCCCGGCTGCAGGTAGTGGGAGACTCTCAGCCGCTCTGTATTAATCATGAGTAATGCCAGGTGCACTTGATTACATCAAGGCAGGCTATAAAAGCCATAGGTGGGAGGGGCCCGGAGAGCTTCTACCCAGATCAAAGGACCTGATGCTGAGAGACTGATGATCGGGGTCTTTCTCCTGCTGCTCTACCTGGGGCTCCGGGCAGCTGAAGGGGAGATTGGGTAGCCCCTGTCAGGTATGTTTTATTTTAAGCTTTGCATGCCTGCTGTTTATTTGTTAATAAAACTGTTTTGATTCCCCTTCCATCTCCTCATTCCTTTTGCTCTTGATATCCTTGGAAAGAACTGCTGTATTTGGCAGCACAATTTGGCGCTGTGAGCAGGATATCAGGACAATGTTTTGGTGGAAGTGGAGAACCACTGAGCAAAGTATTGGCGAGAGCTATATTCCTGGCTGGCCCAGCACTAGTGTCTGGGGGCCAGTGGCTCAAATGTTGAACCGGCTGATGCCACCGGTTTTTTGGGACTCAGAGCTGGAAGAATTCGGGGGTCCTACTCCTTATGCTGTCCTCAATGTCATGTGACAAGGACACATGAGAGCGGAAGCAGCAAAGCAGGCTGGGAAGTGCTGGGACTGCACAAACATTTGGGCCTACTAAAGTTGTTGTTGTTGTTGTTGTTTAGTCGTTTAGTTGTGACCGACTCTTCGTGACCCCATGGACCAGAGCACGCCAGGCACCTCTGTCCTCCACTACCTCCCGCAGTTTGGTCAAACTCATGCTGGTAACCTCGAAAACACTATCCAACCATCTCGTCCTCTGTCGCCCCCTTCTCCTTGTGCCCTCCATCTTTCCCAGCATCAGTGTCTTCTCCAGGGAGTCTTCTCTTCTCATGAGGTGGCCAAAGTACTGGAGCCTCAGCTTCACGATCTGTCCTTCCAGTGAGCATTCAGGTCTGATTTCCTTAAGAATGGATGCATTTGATCTTCTTGTCGTCCATGGGACTCTCAAGAGTCTTCTCCAGCACCTTAATTCAAAAGCATCAATTCTTCAGCGATCAGCCTTCTTTATGGTCCAGCTCTCACTTCCATACATCACTACTGGGAAGACCATGGCTTTAACTATACGGACCTTTGTTGGCAAGGTGACATCTCTACTTCTCAAGATGCTGTCTAGGCCTGTCATTGCCCTTCTCCCAAGAAGCAGGCGTCTTTTAATTTCGTGGCTGCTGTCACCATCTGCAGTGATCATGGAGCCCAAGAAAGTAAAATCTCTCACTGCCTCCATTTCTTCCCCTTCTATTTGCCAGGAGGTGATGGGACCAGTGGCCATGATCTTCGTTTTTTTGATATTGAGCTTCAGACCATATTTTGCGCTCTCCTCTTTCACCCTCAATAAAAGGTTCTTTAATTCCTCCTCACTTTCTGCCATCAAGGTTGTGTCATCTGCATATCTGAGGTTGTTGATATTTCTTCCGGCAATCTTAATTCCGGCTTGGGATTCATCCAGCCCAGCCTTTCGCATGATGTATTCTGCATATAAATTAAATAAGCAGGGAGACAATATACAGCCTTGTCGTACTCCTTTCCCAATTTTGAACCAATCAGTTGTTCCATATCCAGTTCTAACTGTAGCTTCTTGTCCCACATAGAGATTTCTCAGGAGACAGATGAGGTGATCAGGCACTCCCATTTCTTTAAGAACTTGCCATAGTTTGCTGTGGTCGACACAGTCAAAGGCTTTTGCATAGTCAATGAAGCAGAAGTAGATGTCTTTCTGGAACTCTCTAGCTTTCTCCATAATCCAGCGCATGTTTGCAATTTGGTCTCTGGTTCCTCTGCCTCTTCTAAATCCAGCTTGCACTTCTGGGAGTTCTCGATCCACATACTGCTTGAGCCTTCCTTGTAGAATTTTAAGCATAACCTTGCTAGCGTGTGAAATGAGTGCAATTGTGCGGTAGTTGGAGCATTCTTTGGCACTGCCCTTCTTTGGGATTGGGATGTAGACTGATCTTCTCCAATCTTCTGGCCACTGCTGAGTTTTCCAAATTTGCTGGCATATTGAGTGTAGCACCTTAACAGCATCATCTTTTAAAATTTTAAATAGTTCAGCTGGAATACCATCACTTCCACTGGCCTTGTTATTTGCAGTGCTTTCTAAGGCCCATTTGACTTCACTTTCCAGGATGTCTGGCTCAAGGTCAGCAACCACACTACCTGGGGTGTACGAGGCATCCATTTCTTTCTGGTATAGTTCCTCTGTGTATTCTTGCCACCTCTTCTTGATGTATTCTGCTTCTGTTAGGTCCTTTCCACTTTTGTCTTTTATTATGGTAATCTTTGTACGAAATGTTGCTTTCATATCTCCAATTTTCTTGCAGATCTCTGGTTCTTCCCATTCTGTTGTTTTCCTCTATTTGTTTGCATTGCTCATTTAAGAAGGCCTTCTTGTCTCTCCTTGCTGTTCTTTGGAAATCTGCATTCAATTTCCTGTATCTTTCACTATCTCTCACACATTTTGCTTGCCTTCTTTCCTCCGCTATTTGTAAGGCCTCGTTGGACAGCCACTTTGCTTTCTTGCATTTCCTTTTCATTGGGATGGTTTTCGTTGCTGCCTCCTGTACAATGTTACGAGCCTCCATCCATAGTTCTTCAGGCACTCTGTCCACCAAATCTAAATCCTTAAACCTGTTCCTCACTTCCACTGTGTATTCATAAGGGATTTGACTTAGATTGTATTTTACCGGCCCAGTGGTTTTTCCTACTTTCTTCAGTTTAAGCTTGAATTTTGCTATAAGAAGCTGATGATCTGAGCCACAGTCAGCTCCAGGTCTTGTTTTTGCTGACTGTATAGAGCTTCTCCATCTTTGGCTGCAGAGAATATAATCAATCTGATTTCGATGCTGCCCATCTGGTGATGTCCATGTGTAGAGTCATCTCTTGTGTTGTTGGAAAAGCATGTTTGTGATGACCAGCTTGTTCTCTTGACAGAACTCTATTAGCCTTTGCCCTGCTTCATTTTGATCTCCAAGGCCAAACTTGCCAGTTGTTCCTTTTATCTCTTGATTCCCTACTTTAGCATTCCAGTCCCCTATAATGAGAAGAACATCCTTCTTTGGTGTCACTTCTATAAGGTGTTGTAAGTCTTCATAGAATTGGTCAATTTCAGTTTCTTCAGCACCAGTAGTTGGGGCATAAACTTGGATTACTGTGATGTTAAAAGGTCTGCCTTGGATTCGTATCGAGATCATTCTATCATTTTTGAGATTGCATCCCAGTACAGCTTTCGCCACTCTTTTGTTGACTATGAGGGCCACTCCATTTCTTTTATGGGATTCTTGCCCACAGTAGTAGATGTGATGGTCATCCGAACTGAATTCGCCCATTCCCGTCCATTTTAGTTCACTGATGCCCAGGATGTCAATATTTATTCTTGCCATCTCATTTTTGAGCACCTCCAACTTACCCAGGTTCATGGTTCTTACATTCCAGGTTCCTATGCAATATTTTTCTTTACAGCATTGGACTTTACTTTCGCTTCCAGGCATATCCGCAACTGAGCGTCCTTTCGGCTTTGGCCCAGCCGCTTCATCAGCTCTGGATCTACTTGTACTTGCCCTCCGCTCTTCCCCAGTAGCATGTTGGACGCCTTCCGACCTGAGGGGCTCATCTTCCAGCGTCATAACTTTTATATGCCTGTTGTCTTTGTCCATGGAGTTTTCTTGGCAAGGATACTGGAGTGGCTTGCCGGTTCCTCCTCCAGGTGGATCACGTTTGGTCAAAACTCTCCACTATGACCTGTTCATCTTGTGTGCCCTGCTCGGCATAGTTCATAGCTTCTCTGAGTTTCTTCAAGCCCCTTCGCCACGGCAAGGCAGTGATCCATGAAGGGGCTACTAAAGTTATTCAGGTTAACTGAATAACTAAATAAAGTTATTCAAGTTAACTGACTTACCAGTTAGCAGTTAGGCCTACTAAAGTTATTCAGGCCTAACTGCTAACTGGTAAGTCACATGTCAGAGTGACTCAACAGTTAGCACGTGATGGCCACGTTTTTTGCACGTGCTGAAGTGTTCCCTGAATTGGTGATTGCGATACAAGCTTGATTATCCTCATAGATTGTCACAGGCTGTTGCACTTCATATCCCAAATCATTTAATACCTGGATGTGCCATGTGACTTCG
This sequence comes from Podarcis muralis, assembly GCF_964188315.1. Lineage (NCBI taxonomy): Eukaryota > Metazoa > Chordata > Lepidosauria > Squamata > Lacertidae > Podarcis > Podarcis muralis. The sequence goes on from NC_135674.1 coordinate 15,973,234, forward strand.
TTACACGCTTCAGATAATGCAGAAAATTCTGCCTCACAAGTAGATGTGGCAACAAAACCTTGCTTTTTGGATTTACAACCAATTAGTGAATTTCTAAACATGACCACTAGACCGCTGGTTGATTTTCTCGTGGATGGACAATTTACCAAGTCACTGTCCACAAACACCTGCAAATCACTTGAATTAGATGCAGATAATTTTATACACTTATTCTGTGTACCCTTCAAGTATCTCAGTATTCACTTCACAGCAGCCCAATCATGTACACTAGGCTTACTTGCTTTTCTGCTTAGAATACCTACACAAAATGAAATATCAGGCCTTGACCATTGGCTCAGGTACAGAAGAGATCCTATTACCGATTGGTATAAATCTGGTTGATCAAACAAAACATCACTCAGTCTTTTGAAAATCTACAGTCATAGGGGTTTGCAGAGCATTACAATCCTGCATTTCTAGCTGTTCAAGCAGACCTTTAATCTTTTGCTCTTGGCATATTAAGAAACTTCCATCTGCTTCTCTGCATATTCGGACCCCTAAATAGTGACTTATTGGTCCTAGGTCTTTCAGTTTGAAATGTTTTTCCAACTGATTTGCTATTTTTTGAATTTTACCTGTGGAACTACCTGCCACCATCAAGTCATCTACAAAGATCAAAACCAATATGTAATTGTCACCTCATCCTCTTGTATACAAGCAAGGGTCAGCAATGCTCCTTTTAAATCCAAGATTTAAGAGTTATGTGTTTATACAATCGTTCCAGCATTTAGCACTTTGCCTAAGACCATAGACAGCTTTGTCTAATTTCCACACCAAATCATTCCCCTCCTCAAACCCTGGGGGTTGTTGCATGTATATCACTTGTTCCAGAGGAGCATTTAGCTATGCAGAAGTAATATAATGACTTACTTCCAATTTTTTGTCAGCTGCAACAGACAAAACAAGCCTCACTGATTCTGCCTTGGCAGTGGGTGCAAAAAGCTCATCACAGTGAATTCCTGGCTTTTGTGCAAAACCTTATGCTACCAGTCTAGCTTTAAAACGTGTGTCACCAGACACCTGAGTCTTCCTTTTAAAGACCCACCTGCTAGAAATTAACTTTTCACCTGGTGGCAATTTGGCTAGTGTGTAAACCTTATTTTCTTTGAATGATCCCAACTCTTCTTTCATGGCGTCAAACCACTGGGATTGTTCCTTAGAAGGTAGTTTCAGAACTTGAGCAAAGTCCTGTGGCTCTGTACAATTAGCATGACACACTTTTGTTGTGCCAAAAGTCAATTTATCAGGGTGAATACCTTTGGTAGTCCGTGTGGACCTCCTAGGAATAATCACTGGGCTTTCCTTCTCTTGTTGCTCCTCCAGTTCATCATTTTGTTGTTCCTCTGATTCACTGCTTGTGGCACTTTGCAAAGTGTCAGTGTCTGAAGGTAAATTTCCCCAACTTTTTAGCCTTTCCTCAGCAGCTGGCTGCCTGAGAGGCTCCTGTGGCTGTACTGAGAGAGGAATTAAAATGATAGGATTGGCATGAACCTTTTCCCACCTATCCTGTTCAGCAAATTCAGCATTTTGTGAAATGACTACTCGGCCACGTCCCAAAGCAAAATGATAATGCCTGCTAGAATAGCCCTGATAGCCAATGAAACGTAGCTTTCTGGTTTTAGGCTCGCCTTTGCGTCTCAGAGACTTGGGGATATGAACAAAAGCCCAACTCCCCCCCCCCCCATGTAAACCTGCATAATCCGGTTCCTTCCCAAAAAGCATTCTGTAGGGAAAATCACCTGTGGCAGTAGTGAAAGTACAGTTCACTAAAAAATTGGCAGTCAAGAGAGCTTCTCCCCAGAGCTTTGCATCATTTTGCAATCCAGCATCAGTTAACAAGCTGTCCTTTACCATTTGTATGACACCCACACGTCTCTCTGCAACTCCATTTTGCCAGGGACTATTTGGACATGTGAGATGATGCGTTATTCCATGGCGTTTAAGCCATGCCTGGAAATGATTACTTAAATATTCGCCTCCTCGGTCGGTTTGGAGTTGAATAAGTGGCCTTTGAAAACGTCTTTCTGCCCATACCTTCCAGGACTTAAAAGCACCAGCACATTCTGATTTGTTTCTCAATAGATATAGCCATGAATACCTTGTTTTATCATCCACAATAATTAGGCCATATCTAGATCCTCCCTCACTCTCTGGAAAAGGACCAATTAAGTCAGAATGAACAAGTTGCAAAGCATGTGTAGAAATTCTATCACTTCTACCTGGTATTGGCTGCAACTTTGATTTTGCTTGCTTGCAAATAGCACAATCAAGGTATGTGCTACACTGGTTAACATTTAAATCTTTACAATTTTTTTTTTTGCATTTTCTCTAGATATTTGAAACTTGCATGCCCCATTTTTCTGTGCAAAGCATGGATGCAGTTTTTATGTGGGCAATTAGAGTTTTGCTGACATCATTCAGTTATTAACACATCATTTTTTCCAGCTATAGGTCTCTCTGTGACCCCATCACTGGGCAGAGGATGCTGTAAAGAGTACAAGCCATCCACCATTTTTGTAGAAGCAATTACCTTGCCCTGCTTCTTAATAGAACATTCATCACCCTCAAAAATAAATTCAAAGCCAACATTGGTAAGGCATGAAATTGACAATAAAGAAAATTCTAGTTCTTCAACAAACAATACATCCTTCAATTCTGCATCTAGGCATGGCAAATAACACGTACCTATACCTGATATTGGGCAATGCCGTCCATCTGCAAGACAAATGCTGTCCTTGCCTTTTGGCAATTTGCTGAGTGTTGTAAAGCAGTCAGGGCTGTTCATTATGATTCTGGCAGAGCCAGAGTCCAAAATGTAGCTGTCTGGATAAATTCTTTTTTCTTGCAGAGGCCAAGATGAAATGCGTCCGCTTTTCTGTCTCACATGGATCGCTCTCTTTTCCTGGGTTTTCCACACGGCAATCTTTCTTCATGTGCCCGAGCTTGCCACACTGATAGCATATGGATGGAGGCTCATAACATTATACAAGAGGCAGCAACTAAAACCATCCCAATGAAAAGCAAAGTGGCTGTCCAACGAGGCCTTACAAATAGCGGGGGAGAGAAGGCAAGCAAAATGCAAGGGAGATAGTGAAAGATACAGGAAATTGAAAACAGATTTCCAAAAAATAGCAAGGAGAGACAAGAAGGCCTTCTTAAACGAGCAATGCAAAGAAATAGAGGAAAACAACAGAATGAGAAGAACCAGAGATCTGTTCAAGAAAATTGGAGATATGAAAGGAACATTTTCTACAAAGATTACCATAATAAAGGACAAAAGTGGTAAGGACCTAACAGAAGCAGAAGACATCAAGAAGAGGTGGCAAGAATACACAGAGGAATTATACCAGAAAGATATGGATACCGTACACCCCAGGTTGTGTGGTTGCTGACCTTGAGCCAGACATCCTGGAGAGTGAAGTCAAATGGGCCTTAGAAAGCACTGCTAATAACAAGGCCAGTGGAAGTGATGGTATTCCAGCTGAACTATTTAAAATTTTAAAAGATGATGCTGTTAAGGTGCTACACTCAATATGCCAGCAAATTTGGAAAACTCAGCAGTGGCCAGAGGATTGGAGAAGATCAGTCTACATCCCAATCCCAAAGAAGGGCAGTGCCAAAGAATGCTCCAACTACCGCACAATTGCACTCATTTCACACGCTAGCAAGGTTATGCTTAAAATTCTACAAGGAAGGCTCAAGCAGTATGTGGACCGAGAACTCCCAGAAGTGCAAGCTGGATTTAGAAGAGGCAGAGGAACCAGAGACCAAATTGCAAACATGTGCTGGATTATGGAGAAAGCTAGAGAGTTCCAGAAAGACATCTACTTCTGCTTCATTGACTATGCAAAAGCCTTTGACTGTGTCTACCACAGCAAACTATGGCAAGTTCTTAAAGAAATGGGAGTGCCTGATCACCTCATCTGTCTCCTGAGAAATCTCTATGTGGGACAAGAAGCTACAGTTAGAACTGGATATGGAACAACTGATTGGTTCAAAATTGGGAAAGGAGTACGACAAGGCTGTATATTGTCTCCCTGCTTATTTAACTTATATGCAGAATTCATCATGCAAAAGGCTGGGCTGGATGAATCCCAAGCCGGAATTAAGATCGCCGGAAGAAATATCAACAACCTCAGATATGCAGATGACACAACCTTGATGGCAGAAAGTGAAGAGGAATTAAAGAACCTTTTATTGAGGGTGAAAGAGGAGAGCGCAAAATATGGTCTGAAGCTCAACATCAAATAAACGAAGATCATGGCCACTGGTCCCATCACCTCCTGGCAAATAGAAGGGGAAGAATTGGAGGCAGTGAGAGATTTTACTTTCTTGGGCTCCATGATCACTGCAGATGGTGACAGCAGTCACGAAATTAAAAGACGCCTGCTCCTTGGGAGAAAGGCGATGGCAAACCTTGACGGCATCTTAAAAAGCAGAGACATCACCTTGCCAACAAAGGTCTGTATAGTTAAAGCCATGGTTTTCCCAGTAGTGATGTATGGAAGTGAGAGCTGGACCATAAAGAAGGCTGATCGCCGAAGAATTGATGCTTTTGAATTATGGTGCTGGAGGAGACTCTTGAGAGTCCCATGGACTGCAAGAAGATCAAACACATCCATTCTTAAGGAAATCAGCTCTGAGTGCTCACTGGAAGGACAGATCGTGAAGCTGAGACTCCAATACTTTGGCCACCTCATGAGAAGAGAAGACTCCCTGGAAAAGACCCTGATGTTGGGAAAGATTGAGGGCACAAGGAGAAGGGGACGACAGAGGACGAGATGGTTGGACAGTGTTCTCAAAGCTACAAACATGAGTCTGACCAAACTGCGGGAGGCAGTGGAAGACAGAAGTGCCTGGCGTGCTCTGGTCCATGGGGTCACGAAGAGTCGGACACGACTAAACGACTAAACAAACAAACAAAAAGGCCCAAATGATTGTGCAGTCCCAGCACTTCCCAGCCTGCTTTGCTGCTTCTGCTCTCATGTCTCTTTGTCACATGACACTCAAGTGTTTACAGTTGGCAGGAGTAGAAGGAGGGGCAGAAGGCAGTGATAGGGCTTGGAGGGGTCCTGCTTACTGCGCTCAACGAGGTTTGGGAATAGTTGGAGGCCACTCAAGGGAGGGTGCGCCAGCAAACAGAGGAGATGGCTGTCCTGAAGGATCGGCAGGCCTTTTTGAGGGAAGCGCTGGGAAGTGCCAGAAGAAGGGGACTTCCGGGTTGGCGACAGCGCCGAATAGCAGATTCCCTCCGAGCTTCGGAGGGAGTCTGCTTGACAGGGGTCGGGTACTGCCGCGCCGGCGATGCGGGGACCCTCAAAAACCACGGGCGCGGATGCCCGTGGACTTGGTGACTCGGCGGGCACCGATAGCGCCCTCCCGACCCGCGAAGGAGCCTTTTTAAAGGCTACGGAGCGGGGGACAGGGAGCGGCGCGGTGCTGCGAGTCTTCTGCTTCCCCTGCCGAGCGAAGCCGCATGCCATTCGACGGAGAGCGCTGACTTCTTCTTCTGAAAATCTGGACTTAAACTAAAAACAACAACCCATGAGTAATTTGGAAATCGGATAAAAAAAATTTTTTTATTGGATTTGGCACGAGCGGGGGGAGGTGCAAAGAGGAAGTCCGTCTCCCCCCCCCCCATTGTAAACATTTCAAAGCAAGGATTTGACAACCAAGATCGAGAGAGGAGTTTTTATTTTGGATAAAAGTTATTAATTGCATGGATTGACAATATAAGTGATTGTGCTGGAGGAGAAGAGTTAATATTTTGATTAAAGTCCACCCCCCCGAGACCGGGAGCTATCCGCGAGAGGAGCCTTCTGAGGAGACATAGAAGACTTTGACAGCTGTCAAATTAGCTGCCAAAGTTGGAAAAATATAGAACTTTGTTTCTGACCTTCTTGCCGGTTACATTGGACATAATATAGTTACAAGTTGCTGAAAATAAATAAGGACTGAAACAAATTAACTTGGCTTTTGGGTTTGAAGTGAAAGGAATACTGAATAACCAGAACCCCTCTAGAGGGGATTCAGGGACATTACAAGAATGGAAATAGGCCGGAAAATACTAGCTGACCTGGATGAGGTTGCCTTTCTCGTGGGAAAGTTACAAAGGATGTATGAGCAAGGCCATGTTTTGTCTACAAGTGCTATAACTTTTGAGTCAACAATAAATACACCTACTGAGTTGGAAAAGGACTTGACGTACAAAACCCAGGCAGCAGAACAAAAAAAGAACTTAGGAAAAATTGAGGAAGTGGAAGAAGATGCTGACCAGAAGGAGCAGGAAGGAGGGACTGCAATGCTGCAGAAGGCAATGGTGAGCCGGAGGCCTGCTAAGATGGAGACTACAAATTTGATCAAGGTGGAAGCTGGAGTTTTTGGGACATTTGGATTTAAGAAGATTAAGAAACAAGATTTGAGCTCCACCTTTAAACATGGAGGTCTGGCTGGAAAGATCATGGAAATTATAGGGATTGTGCCCCTCCGAGCCTTGGTGTCAAATACAAAGGACTTTCAAAGAAACCGGCAGAGAGGGACTGAAAGAGATTTAAGAGCCTCAGATGTGAGGTTGCCAGGCTGACAGTAGATGGACTAATGGACAATGGTTTTGGGATCGAAGACGGGGAAGGGAGGGTGGGGTCTGGAAATCCAAAGGCTGTTTGATATCTTTTTTTATTTAAATTTCTGTTGCTATTAGTGTAAAGATGGGGAACCCGTGGAAGGGAAACTGGGCTGATCTTAGGAGGGAAAGCTTAAGTATAAAGGATTAAGGTATAATAAGTTAAAAGCTGATATGTAAATTGAATTAAACATAATAAATAAATTAAGGTTAAAAAGTTAGGGATAAGAACTTGCTGGATAGATATCTGGATGTGGAATACAAGAAGGGGAGGTGAGGGGAAGTTCTGGAAAAAATGTTATTGAAAATTTGGAATTGTAAAGGGGGAAATTTTCTTTTTTGTTCTTTGTTTTTTTTCTTTTTATCTTTTGTATTACTTGAAACTTTAATAAATATTATATATTTTTTTTAAAAAAGGAAGTGCCAGAAGAAGAGGGGATATAGCAGAAGGACGGGCCACTACTATGGCTGCTCGGTTTGCCCAGTTAAAACATCGCCAGCAGGCAAGAAAAGGGATTATCCCCAGCCCACATAAAGTACGGGCTCTGGTTGCCTCTAGGGATTGGAACCCTGAGACTTGGGATGGGGATATCCAGGATTCAGATGATGATGATGATGATGATGATGATGATGAGTGTGAATGGACCGGGGATGAGGAAGGGGATGAAAGTACATGGGTGGCTGCAGCACGGCCGCTGATTACAAATAAGAGCAAAGGGCCACCTGGTAACCCACAGACTACTCAAACTAGGATTGTTAGAGATTAAATGCAGCAGGAGTTAGCTGATGTAGCAAGAAACAATAGGCAGAATCCAGGGGAAAGATTGAGTCAGTGGTTGGTAAGACTGTGGGACCAAGGAGCTAGCAGTGTTTACTTCACTGCAGGTGAATTAATTAAATTGGGCACACTGACCAAGGATACAATGATTAACCCATACCTCCATACCACTAACCCCAGTGCCGCTGTATCTTTATTTGATTGGGTTGCACATGCAGTCCGGACTAGATACCCTGCCACAATGGACTGGGAGGAACAGATGCCCCCATGGCATACAATTGATGCAATTGATGAAGCAGTAGAGCAGTTGTGAGAGATGGCTATGCAGACTGGACTTTACTTACAAGGGTTTGCAGGGCTGGATGGTCAGCGTTTTACTGCACGTGTAATGAAGGGCGCCCCTCCCCACATGCGAGGTCCCCTGTTAGCACTGCTTGGACCAGCACAGGGGGTAGCAGTGGGGGGGAGGTAGTTGTGTTGTTAAGTCAACTAGGAGAGGTCCACAGGGAAAATGTTACCAAGCCCCGGGCACATGCGGCAAGAGAGGGGGAGAAGTTTCAACAAGTCAAGAGTAGGCAAGCCAAGAGGCCGGCTAGTAAGATAACACGGGGGCAAATGTTCATGGAGCTTTTCAAGGCAGGGGTGCCTAAAGTAGACATTGACGGTATTGCAACAGCGGAGAAATATAAGATGTGGAAGCAGAGGTGTGCTGATGGTCATAGAGAGATAGACAGCAATCCTCAAGTATGGGGAGCCACCCCAGCCGTTCCAACCGCCCCACCAGAGGAGGCATTTTATCCCTCTTGGAAGGAGGCCCAGGGGTGGGAGATACCTCAGCCCATGGATTAGGGGGGTGGCAAGACTCCGGAGGTAAGGCTAATAAAGACAGCCATCCCCGGAGATCAGCGCCCTCATATACCTCTGGCCATATATTGGTCTTGAACAAATGTGCAGCATGTAATGGCCCTCATGGATACTGGGGCCGAGGTAACCCTGATACATGGCAACCCCGATAAGCATCAGGGGGCCACAGTATATATCAATGCTTATGGGGATGGGGAAGAGTGTACCACTCAGGCGGCAGTATGCCTAGCTTTGGGAAAGTCTAGACCCTTTTGGGCAAATGTGTTAGTCTCTCATGTACCTGAGTACCGTATTTTTTGCTCTATAAGACTCACTTTTTCCCTCCTAAAAAGTAAGGGGAAATGTGTGTGCGTCTTATGGAGTGAATGTAGGCTGTGCAGCTATCCCAGAAGCCAGAACAGCAAGAGGGATTGCTGCTTTCACTGCGCAGTGATCCCTCTTGCTGTTCTGGCTTCTGAGATTCAGAATATTTTTTTTCTTGTTTTCCTCCTCCAAAAACTTGGTGCGTCTTGTGGTCTGGTGCGTCTTATAGAGCGAAAAATACAGTATATATTGGAATAGATTTATTGAAAGGGAGAGAATTTCAAACCCCATGGGGTCAGTTCTCTTTTGGGATTTGGGCCATAATGCTGGGAAGGGCAAAGTGGACCCCATTAAAAGTACCACCGCCTTGCAAAGTGGTATATGTAAAGCAATATCGACTGTCGGGGGGGGGGGCATAAAGAGATATTGCAAACCATTCAGGGATTGCTGGAAGTGGGAGTTCTAAGACCAGTGGTCTCCCCTTTTAATTCTCCAGTATGGCCACTGAAGAAGCCAGACGGCACGTGGAGAATGACAGTTGATTATCGGCAATTGAATAAGCATGCCCCGCCACTGGCTGTAGCTGTGCCAGACATAGTGACCTTATTGGAACAAATAGAGAAAAATGCTGGCACATGCTGGCACCTGGCATGCCGTAATTGATCTGGCCAATGCAGTCTTCTCAATAGCAATTGCCCCAGAGTCCCAGGATCAATTTGCATTCACCTGGGAAGGCAGGCTGTACACCTTCCAGGTTTTACGACACAGGTTCATGCATAGTCCTACCCTATGCCATGGGGTGGTGCCTAGGGACTTAAAGGAAGTTATACTGAACTCTACCTTGTTTATGGCCCATTACATTGATGATATTATGTTATCAGGACCTACTGAAGAGGAGGTTCAGCAGGGCCTAGCCATTTTTTTTTTAAAAAAAATATTTTTTATTGGTTTTACAACATTTTTATAAACAATACAAACAAATAAAGAAACAAACAAACATGTATAATTTCCTCTCCTTTTTTTCATAAACCTCTCTTCTCCGACTCCCCCAAAACTCCCCTTTCTACATCCCAATTTCCAAACTTATTTCAGCAAATCCTAAATTTAATTTTAATAAATTTATCCCTTATTGTTCTTTTCTTTAACTTAATATTTTGTCGCTGTAATCTCCTTTTCTTACAAAAACCTCAACATTTTAACATTCATTAATTTTATGATATTTCTTTAGATAAGCTTTAAACTTCTTCCAATCCTCCTCCGCCGTCTCTTTCCCCTGTTCACGGATTCTGTCAGTCATTTCTGCCAATGTCATATAGTCTATCACCTTCATCTGCCATTCTTCCAGAGTGGGTAAATCTTGGATCTTCCAGTACTTTGCGATGAGTATTCTTGCTGCTGTAGTAGCATACATGAAAAAAGTTCTGTCTTTCTTCGACACCAATTGGCCAACAATGCCCAAAAGAAAGGCCTCTGGTTTCTTAGGGAAGGTATATTTAAGTACCTTTTTTATTTCATTATATATCATTTCCCAGAAAGCCTTAATCTTCGGGCACGTCCACCAAAGGTGGTAGAAAGTACCTTCAGTTTCTTTACACTTCCAACACTTATTATCAGGCAAATGATATATTTTTGCTAGCTTGACTGGGGTCATGTACCACCTATAAATCATTTTCATAATATTTTCCTTTAAGGTATTACATGCCGTAAATTTTATACCGGTGGTCCACAACCATTCCCAGTCAGCAAACATAATATTATGACCAATATCCTGTGCCCACTTGATCATAACTGATTTGACTGTTTCATCTTGTGTATTCCATTTCAGCAACAAGTTATACATTCTTGACAAATTCTTAACATTGGGTTCTAACAGTTCAGTTTCTAATTTTGATTTCTCCACCTGGAAGCCAATTTTCCTGTCTTGTTTATAAACCTCCATTATTTGATAATAATGGAGCCAATCTCGTACTTTTGTTTTTAGTTTCTCATGACTCTGTAATTTCAGTTGATCCCCTTCTTGTTCCAAAATTTCCCAATATTTTGGCCACCTGACCTCCATATTGAGTTTTTTCACCGCTTTAGCTTCCAAGGGTGACAACCACCTTGGAGTTTTATTCTCCAACAGATCTTTATATTTAGTCCAAACATTATACAGTGCTTTTCTGACAATGTGATTTTTAAAAGCCTTATGCACTTTGACCTTGTCATACCATAGATATGCATGCCAACCAAATGCATTATTAAAACCTTCTAAATCCAAGATATCTGTATTCTCAAGGAGCATCCACTCTTTAGTCCAGCAGAACGCTGCTGATTCATAGTACAGTTTTAAGTCTGGCAGGGCAAATCCCCCTCTTTCCTTCGCATCTGTTAATATCTTAAATTTTATTCTGGGCTTTTTGCCCAGCCATTTTAAGTGACCACATGAAAGCCCAAGGTTGGTGCGGGTTATTGCTCACGGACAGATGCGTCTCTCCTGCTCTGCTAAAGTCGGGAGGTACGCGTTCGCCAGCGGAGCTAGAAGGGGAAGCTAAGGCTAAGTGAAACCTGAAGCTTTGGAAGGAGGTTCCGAGGCGATATGGCGTTGCTACAGCACGGAGAAGAGGACCCCCAGACCACTTTCAAGCTCTCAAAAGTGGAGCTAGAAAGGCAAGAAAGGGGAGAACTTCTTTGGCACTAGTTCCTGCGACCCTCCGCTGATGAGAAGCCCGAGCCCATGGGTATGTCTGTGGCTACGCTTCGAACAAACTGAAGCAAACCTAAATGATTAGCCGAGTCTACTTAGTGAACGTGTTATTTAATGGTTAAAACATTAACTGAAAAGGAATTACAAAGTGTTTGAAACCAAAGGGCTTTTTGCAATTGACCAAGATTTGCTTACAAGCTATAACAGACTGTTTTGGGAAAAGAAAGACATCTATTCCATTAAAACTTAAGATGTTTTAGCCATTTTTTCTTTCTGGAGTTATGAACAAAAAGAATACCTGTGGCTTTACTATTGTTGCAACAGAAAGCGACCAAATGTAAGAAAGAAGAAATAAAAGAAGGCCAGGATTGACTTTCCACCCCCACCCTGCTTAGGTGGCAAGCCGATTTGGGCTCGCCCGCAGAGGCTGATGGACCCTGATAGATTCCGTCAAGCCTTGCGGGACCTTGCTCCCCCTGGCGACTCATTGATTGAGCTTGTTGAGGGCTGGAATACCCAGCTCCTGGCAGCCATCGATGAGATCGCACCTAAGCGCCCTCTGCGACCCCGCAGAAACCGGGCTCCCTGGTTTACCGAGGAGCTTCGAAAAATGAAGCGGGACCTCAGACGGCTAGAGCGAGTATGGCGGGGTGCCCGTGACAGAGCCTCAAGAACATCTTATAGGGTTTTTATGAAAACCTACGAGATGGCAGTGAAGGCCGCTAAGAAGTCCTACTTCTCGGCCTCCATTCCCTCCGCTAGCTCTCGCCCGGCGCAATTATTTAGTATAATTCAGTTTTTAACGTCCCTTGTAGGACAGCCAAATTTAAATAACAATCTGACACACAGCTGTGAGGCATTTGCGAGCTTTTTTTGCGGAGAAGGTCCTGTTGCTCCGCCATGACCTCCCTGCCAATTTGGATACAATAAAGGAACTGGAGGCCCCTCGACTGTCCTCGGGTCCAGTATTGGACCACTTTGACCGGATATCTCCAGCTGATGTGGACAGATTCCTCCAAGCTGGAAAGCCCACCACCTGTCCTCTTGACCCGTGCCCGTCATGGCTAATTAGAGCGTGTCCAGACGAGGTGCGGGCCCCCCTGGGGGATATCATCAATTTGTCCCTTGGCACCGGGATATTCCCAGGGGAACTGAAGGAGGCGGTGGTGCGTCCGCTCTTAAAGAAAACATCATTAGATCCCTTAGATCTATCCAATTACCGCCCGGTCTCGAATCTTCCATTCCTGGGTAAGGTGATTGAGAGAGTGGTTGCTGAACAGCTCGGTAGGTTTCTGGATGAAACATCTGCTCTGGATCCATTCCAGTCCGGCTTCCGCGCTGGGCATGGTACCGAGACGGCTCTGGTCGCCCTAACACATGATCTCCGCAGGCAGCTGGATCGAGGCGGGTCGGGGCTGCTGATTCTTCTTGATCTGTCAGCAGCCTTTGACATGGTCGATCACGAACTCCTGGACCACCGCCTTGCCGACGTGGGGATCCAGGGCACAGTCCTTCAATGGCTGCGCTCGTTTCTCTCTGGTCGGGGACAGAGGGTGGCGCTTGGGGGGGAATTGTCATCGCGTCACTCCTTGGTGTGTGGAGTGCCTCAGGGTGCGATTCTCTCCCCAATGCTTTTTAACATCTTTATGCGCCCCCTCGCCCAGCTTGTCCGGAGTTTTGGGCTGGGTTGCCATCAGTATGCTGATGACACCCAACTCTATCTGTTGATGGATGGCCATCCTGACTCGGCCCCAGACACACTGACCAGATGTCTGGAAGCTGTGGCTGGATGGTTACGTGGGAGCCGGTTGAAGTTAAATCCTTTGAAGACAGAGGTCCTCTGGCTGGGGCGGGACGATATGGGATCGAGGGGGCAACTCCCATCTCTTGCGGGGGTGCAATTAGTGCCAGCACCGTCCGTTAAGAGTTTGGGTGTAATCTTCGATACCTCCCTCTCTATGGAGGCGCAGATTACAGCTATAACAAAGGCGGCATTTTTTCATCTCCGCCAAGCTAAGCAGTTGGCCCCTTATCTCTCTCGCCCTGATCTAGCCACTGTGATCCATGCGACGGTCACCTCCAGACTGGATTATTGTAACTCGCTCTACGTGGGGCTGCCCTTGAAACTGACCCAGAAACTCCAGCGGGTGCAGAATGCCGCGGCGAGACTCCTTATGGGGTCTTCGCTGCGAGATCACATTCATCCGGTACTATACCAGCTGCACTGGCTCCCGGTGGAGTACAGGATCAGGTTTAAGGTGCTGGTTTTAACCTTTAAAGCCCTATACGGCCTAGGACCCTCGTACCTACGGGACCGCCTCTCCTGGTATGCCCCACAGAGAAACCTACGGTCTGCAAATAACAACATCCTCAAGGTCCCAGGCCTCAGAGAGGTTAGGCTGGCCTCAACTAGAGCCAGGGCCTTCTCGGCTGCGGCTCCAATCTGGTGGAATGCTCTGTCACAAGAGACTAGGGCCCTGCGGGACCTGACATCTTTCCGCAGGGCCTGCAAGACAGAGTTGTTCCACCAGGCCTTTGGTCAGGGCGCAGCCTGACTCCCTCCTCTGGCAATCTGCACAGAATTTTGCCAAATCGGTTGCCAACAATTTGATTTTAATTAATTTTTATAATGAAATGTTTTTAGAATTTGACTGTTTGACTATTTGACTGTTGTTAGCCGCCCTGAGCCCGGCTTCGGCTGGGGAGGGCGGGATATAAATAAAATTTATTTATTTATTTATTTATTTATTTATTTATTTATTTATTCATTCCCAAGAGGAGAAAATACAAAAGGGTTCCCAAAACTTTTCAGTACAGATAAATTAGTTTCCAACTGTCTGCAAACCCTGGCAAAAGGGGTATAAGAATCAGAGGCTCCCAGAGAATGGCAATGACTGAGAGGGGATCGGTTACAAAGTAATAAAACTGTTATAAGACTGATAAACATAGCCTCCCCTCTCCCATGAAGTGTTGCTATTTCTCCCTGTTGTGGTTGCTGTTTGATTTTAGCTCTGGATAGGTACGGACGCTCAACGGAATATAAATCAAACTAACAACGGCTAAAAATACCTTTGCTGACTCACACAACCCGACATTTTTTTAGACCAACATTTGCCTGGCTTGAGGAACGGAAATAAACTGATTAAAGCTGACACTGATCAAAAAAGGGGAGCGAAAACCGTGGAGACGGAACGACTGAATCTCAAACAGCGACACCCGCTGGGGAATAAGAATTCTGCACTCTTCTGAAAAAGACATTCCACAAATAAATCTCCTAAGATAAATTACTGTGTTTATTGCATGAACAGCAACCAGTGAAAATACCAAAGTGCTGCACCATATCCTGCTGAAAGAGACAAGGCTTTATAGATGTCATAGACTGTTGGGAAACTGTATGTGCAGCTACTCACACAGAGTCAATTAAGGTTTGGCAGACAACCAGAAGGCAATCTGAAGGAGTAAGTCTGCCTGGTGATAACAGAGGCATGGAGACAGCTCCCTGACTGGTCAAGCTCTCTCAAGGGAGTGATAATTAATGGCCTACTAACTGGTAGTTTGTGGTTCAGTGTGTCAGTGAGTGTAGGAGTTGTGAGTCGTGTCAGAGAGAGCTAGCAAAAGATCCATGTTCTGTTCCTGTAAATAGTTCACTCTATATAATAAACAGCTAAACCTATAGAAACAGCAGATCTGAAAGTGCAGCAAGAGTCAACCCTGGATTCTATCACGATGTTGCAAATGCAGAGAAAAGAGAACACACTAAGACTCAGAGCGCTAACAGAGAACGCAGAGGAAATAATTGAACAAAAAAAAATCTCAAAAGAGCTAGCAGCTTGGTTAGACCTAGAGGAAACAGAAGTAGCACAAAAAAATAGAAAAAGCCTCGAGTCAAATCTACTGTAGCAAAAGCAAACAACTGGCCGGCTGACTGTTTAGTCTCCTTTAATTCTATGGATTTCAGAAACAGAATCTTACAAACTAGTAACAAGAAGAAATTCAAATCGGAAAGAAACAACATTATCGTCCACAAGATTATCCCAAATTGATTGATAAAAAAGAGACACTTATAAACCTCTGGCCGAGGCACTAAAGGCAAAGGCAGTGAATTATAGGTGGGAGTACACCGAAGGCATCTCCTTTTTCTTCAAAGGGAAACATAAAACGTGCTTGTCGGCATTAGATGCAGACAAGTTCTCAAGAAAGTACTGGAAAGAGCTTGGAGGAAAAAGACATTTGTTGGGAGAATCAGAGGAAACTGAACAAACAGATGAGAGTTAGGAATTAGGGGAAAGATATAAGAAGGGAATTTATTTCTTTTATAAAAGAAATATTAAAAGTATATTGAGACCTTGAATGTGTAAAAAAAATGTTAACCTGTTGACTTATAAGAAAGTATGGATTGTAAATGTAATGTAAATGGTTTACATGAAAAATCAAAAAGGACTAAGGTTGAACATATTCTGGTTAAGCAAAAATATGATCTAATCTGCCTGCAAGAAACCCATGTAGCGGAAAAACATAAAAGAGTATTAATTAATAAAAGATTGGGGCTTGAGTTTATTACATCAAGTAAAGAAAAAGAGAGGGGTGGTAATTTATGTAAAAACTCAATTGGCGCTAAAACTGCTTTACAATGATGATGAAGGCTGAATAGTGATTATAGAAGTCAAGATCAATGTTGAAAAAATGATAGTTATTGGAGTTTATGCACGAAATGAAAGAAAATCTGAATTTTATCAATTCTTGGAAGAAAAAGTTATAGAATATTTAGGAGAAAAAATTATATTAGGATATTTTAATGCAATAGTTAATCCAAATATGGACAGAACAACAAAGAAGAAAGAAAGGAGACAGAACAAGCTCCCAACTACATTTTTCCAATTAATAGATCTCCTGAATTTATTTGTGTTAAAAGTTTGTTGGGTCGTATATCTTTTGACCCACTGAGTCTGCTGCAAAGGCCCTGCAATAAATTTGATTTATTGACACTCCGACCAACTTCCAATGGTGCCCACACACTTCCACTCCGCGCGCTGCCACTCTCCTCAGTTGCTGGATAATAGCAGAGTTCACACGCAGCATAAAATGGCTTGTCTGTGTTGACGTGGTGTCCTCAATAACTCAGCTCGACACCAGGGCTTCTAATATAACACTCTTTATTTAGAAGCATTCAAAACAGAAAAGAAAACCTACAGAATCTAGCTGCATGTTCACAGCTTTCTGCCTCTTACAAAAACGAAACGACCTTGCTCACATTCTCAGACAGACTGCTCTCCAGAGAGAGCTCAGCCCCCACAGAGTACAGATCAAAGGGAAAATGCATGGATCATGTGGGCAGCGCACCCAGTTGATAAGAACGCTGCTGCAGTTTTAACTCCTGACAGTCCAGAACCACAACAGTTTGATGTTTGGAGGTTTAAGAATCCAACAGAGAAAGAATTTACACATTATTAACTGCCACATAAATCGGTGGGATGAATCGATACGATCTGGACAACAAAGGATTTATTAAATAATATTATAAAAGCACATATCCACCCAAGGACAATCTCAGATCATTATGTGGTCTGGGTTAAGTTTAAAGGAAAAGAAGAAAAGGTTAAAAGATGGCAACTCAATGAGAGTATGTTGAATGTTGTAAAAATTGTACAAAAGATTTGCCAAACAAATCTTAGAAGAATACTTTAAGTTTAATTTAAATCAAGGAGTAGATTTAGAAACGGTTTGGGACGCGAGTAAAGCCGTTATAAGAGGCTTTTTTATTCAACAAAACGCATTCCAAAGGAAAATAAAGGAGAAGAAGAGAATGGAGATCTGGGAAGAAATAAAAAATGAAAGGACACCATTCCAAAAACCAGATGATGAATTAGCCAAGCAAAGTATAAAAATATTACAGACACAATTCTCTATGTTAATAAATTACGAGATAGAGTGGAAGATAAAATGGCTGAGACATAGAAATTTTGAGTTTGCAAACAAACCAGGCAAACCCCCGGCCTGGCAACTAAAGAAGAAAAAGGATGGATTCAAGAACCGAAGGAAATTAGTAAAAAAATTATTTGATTTTTTGGAAATTTATATAAAGAAGGTCCAGATAAATTGGGGGGGGGGGATTGATTATTTAGGCAAAAATAAATTACCAATAATACCTAAGGAAAAAACTGAAACTTTGAACTCCCCAATAACAGCTATGGAGGTGCAACAAGCTATACAAAGATCAAAATCAGGAAAGACACCGGGCCCAGATGGTCTCCCAGCTAATTACTATAAAAAGTTAGAATAATCACTATTTCTCCCAATGAAAGACCTAAAGAATAATATTTTGATAAATGGGAAGCTACCAAGAACCTGGAAAGACAGTTTTATTACTCTTATCCATAAACAGGGAACAGATGCCTCAAATATGGACAATTATAGACCCATTGCACTGCTAAATAACGATTACAAGATATTTGCAGACATTCTTGCGAATAGATTAAAAATGGTGCTGAAAGAGATAATTCATAAAGATCAAACCGGATTTCTTCCTGGACGATATATGCAATCCAATATTAGATGTGTAATTAATGTGTTAGAATATCTGTATAATAATAATAATAATAATAATAATAATAATAATAATAATAATAATAATAATAATAATAATAATAATAATAATAAATTTTATTTATATCCCGCCCTCCCCAGCCGAAGCCGGGCTCAGGGCGGCTACCAACAATAAAACAGTACAAAAGTACAGCATAAACAACACTCTAAAATCATTCATTATAAGATTAATTAATTCAAGCCACTGGCAACCATTGGGCCAGAGCTCAGCGAAGATTGCCGAGGGAGGGAGTCAGGCTGTGACCTGGCCAAAGGCCTGGTGGAACAGCTCTGTCTTGCAGGCCCTGCGGAAAGATGTCAAGTCCCACAGGGACCTGGTCTCTTGTGACAGAGTGTTCCACCAGATCGGAGCCACAGCCGAAAAAGCCCTGGCTCTAGTTGAGGCCAGCCTAACTTCTCTGTGGCCTGGGACCTTCAAGATGTTTTTATTTGAAGACCGTAAGTTTCTCTGTGGGGCATACCAGGAGAGGCGGTCCCGTAGGTACGAGGGTCCTAGGCCGTATAGGGCTTTAAAGGTTAAAACCAGCACCTTAAACCTGATCCTGTACTCCACCGGGAGCCAGTGCAGCTGGTATAGCACCGGGTGAATGTGATCTCGCAGCGAAGACCTCGTAAGGAGTCTCGCTGCAGCATTCTGCACCCGCTGGAGTTTCTGGGTCAGTCTCAAGGGCAGCCCCACGTAGAGCGAGTTACAATAATCCAGTCTGGAGGTGACCGTCACGTGGATCACAGTGGCTAGGTCAGGGCGAGAGAGGTAAGGAGCCAACTGCTTAGCTTGGCGGAGATGGAAAAATGCCGCCTTTGTTATAGCTGCAATCTGCGCCTCCATGGAAAGGGAGGTGTCGAAGATTACAGCCAAACTCTTAACGGACGGTGCTGGCACTAATTGCGCCCCCGCAAGAGATGGGAGTTGCCCCCCAATCCCATATCGCCCCGTCCCAGCCACAGGACCTCTGTTTTCGAAGGATTTAGCTTTAACCGGCTCCCACGTAACCATCCAGCCACAGCTTCCAAACATCTGGTCAGTGTGTCTGGGGCCGAGTCAGGATGGCCATCCATCAACAGATAGAGTTGGGTGTCATCGGCATACTGATGGCAACCCAGCCCAAAACTCCGGACAAGCTGGGCGAGGGGGCGCATAAAGATGTTGAAAAGCATCGGGGAGAGTATCGCACCCTGAGGTACTCCACACACCAGGAGTGGCGCGATGACAATTCCCCCCCAAGCGCCACCCTCTGTCCCCGACCAGAGAGAAATGAGCGCAGCCATAGAAGGACTGCGCCCTGGATCCCCACGTCGGCAAGGCGGTGGTCCAGAAGTTCATGATCGACCATGTCGAAAGCTGCTGACAGATCTAGAAGAATCAGCAGCCCCGACCCGCCTCGATCCAGCTGTCTACGAAGATCATCTGTTAGGGCAACCAGAGCCGTCTCGGTCCCATGACCAGCGCGGAAGCCGGACTGGAATGGATCCAGAGCCGATGTTTCATCCAGAAACCCACCAAGCTGTTCAGCAACCGCTCTCTCAATCACCTTACCCAGGAACGGAAGATTCGAAACCGGGCGGTAATTGGATAGATCTAAAGGATCTAATGATGTTTTCTTTAAGAGTGGGCGCACCACTGCCTCCTTCAGTTCCCCTGGGAATGTCCCCGTGCCAAGGGACAAATTGATGATATCCCCCAGGAGGGACCGCACCTCGTCTGGACACGCTCTAATCAGCCAAGACGGGCATGGGTCAAGAGGACAGGTGGTGGGCTTTCCAGCTCGGAGGAGTCTGTCCACATCGGCTGGGGATATCCGGTTGAAGTGGTCCAATACTGGACCCGAGGACAGTCAAGGGGCCTCCAGTTCCTTTATTGTATCCAAATTGGCAGGGAGGTCATGGCGGAGCAACAAGACCTTCTCCGCAAAAAAGCTTGCAAATGCCTCACAGCTGTGTGTCAAATTGTTATTTAAATTTGGCTGTCCCTCAAGGGATGTTAAAGACCTGATTATACTAAATAATTGCGCTGGGCGAGAGCTAGCAGATGCAATGGAGGCCGAGAAGTATGACTTCTTAGCAGCTTTCACCGCCATCTCGTAGGTTTTCATAAAAGCCCTATAAGATGTTCTTGAGGCTCTGTCGCGGGCACCCCGCCATACTCGCTCTAGCTGTCTGAGGTCCCGCTTCATTTTCCGGAGCTCCTCGGTAAACCAGGGAGCCCGGTTTCTGCGGGGTCGCAGAGGGCGCTTAGGTGCGATCTCATCGATGGCTGCCAGGAGCTGGATATTCCAACCCTCAACAAGCTCAGTCAATGAGTCGCCAGGGGGAGCAAGGTCCCGCAAGGCTTGGCGGAATCTATCAGGGTCCATCAGCCTCTGCGGGCGAGCCCAAATCGGCTTGCCACCTAAGCAGGGTGGGGGTGGAAAGTCAATCCTGGCTTTCAGAGCGTAGTGATCAGACCATGGCACCTTCATCGAAGGAGACATGATCACATCTATACCTACGCCAAAGATCAAATCCAGCGTGTGGCCTGCTTGATGTGTGGGGCCCGAAACAAACTGGGAGAGCCCTAGTGTCGCCATGGAAGACACCAGGTCCAGAGCCTGTGAGGAGGGAGTGGCATCAGCATGCATGTTAAAGTCCCCCAATACCAAAAGGTTAGGGAACTCCAAGGCCCAGCCGGCCACCGCCTCCAATAGGCCTGACAGGGTGGCTGCTGGTGCGCTAGGTGGCCGGTACACAGACAGACAAGCTCTCCTCGGAGCCCCACACTAGGCCAACACATTCAATGCCGGGGATCGATGGCGATGGTAGAGCCCTGAAAGGACAATTTCCCCTGATTAATAATGCCACCCCTCCCCCCCGGCCCACAGTCCGTGACTGGTGGAGGACGGAGAAACCCAGGGGCGCCATCTCTCGTAAGGTAACTGTTGCCCCTTCGCACACCCAGGTCTCCGTCACACAAGCCAGGTCGACCCCCTGCGAGATAAAGAAATCTCGCAGGGTGGCGGCTTTATTGCCTATAGACCTGGCATTGCACAGCACCAGTGACAGAGGTGAGTAATCCTTGCTCACCCTACCCTCGTCCCTCGGGATGGGGCGCAGATTGGAAGGGGTACGAGCGTATCCATATCTCGATCCCCTTCGCCTATAACATCTGCCCCCAATGCCATACCTCCCTCGCCCCTCCACGGTAGCAATCCCAGGTCTCATAGTAGCCTCCATTGATGGCAATTAATGTTATTCTTTCGCAGCCTAAAACAATAAAACCTTAAAACAATAAAAACAAAAAACAAAAACAACCCAGAAAACAATAAAACAATACAAATAAAAACTGCAAAAATTACAAATTCATCAAAATCTAACAAATTCCCAAGCCCACCCACACATCCATCCCACCCCCATATAAAAAAATCTAAAGGGAAAGGGAAATTTTAAAACATGTAAAAACATGTTAAAAAGAACTTTGCACCCCTCTGGGTCCTCCTGGGCAGTAGCAGCATCAGTGGCAACAACCATCCTTGTGAGGCCCCACCCTGGGCCAGATAGTAAGTGGCAGGAGCAGTCCTTGCGAGGCCTGTCATGCTCTCCCTGGGCCAGGTGGTAAGTGGCAAGAAGGAGCAGGGCCCTCAGGCACTCACACAGGGGAGTCCTCCTGGGCAGTATAGCAGTCCTTGTGAGGCTTCAGGCCCCGCCCCGGGCCAGATGGTAAGTGGCAAGAGCAGGGCCCTCAGGCACTCACCACAGGGGAGTCTTCCTGGGCAGCCGGCAGCAAGCAGCAAGCAGTCCTTGTGAGGCTTCAGGCCCCGCCCCAGGCCAGATGGTAAGTGGCAAGAGCAGGGCCCTCAGGCACTCACTCAGGGGAGTCTTCCTGGGCAGCAGGCAGCAAGCAGTCCTTGTGAGGCTTCAGGCCCCGCCCCAGGCCAGATGGTAAGTGGCAAGAGCAGGGCCCTCAGGCACTCACCACAGGGGAGTCTTCCTGGGCAGCAGGCAGCAAGCAGCAAGCAGTCCTTGTGAGGCTTCAGGCCCCGCCCCAGGCCAGATGGTAAGTGGCAAGAGCAGGGCCCTCAGGCACTCACCACAGGGGAGTCTTCCTGAGCAGCCGGCAGCAAGCAGCAAGCAGTCCTTGTGAGGCTTCAGGCCCCACCCCAGGCCAGATGGTAAGTGGCAAGAGCAGGGCCCTCAGGCACTCACCACAGGGGAGTCTTCCTGGGCAGCAAGCAGCAAGCAGCAAGCACTCCTTGTGAGGCTTCAGGCCCCGCCCCAGGCCAGATGGTAAGTGGCAAGAGCAGGGCCCTCAGGCACTCACCACAGGGGAGTCTTCCTGGGCAGCAGGCAGCAAGCAGCAAGCAGTCCTTGTGAGGCTTCAGGCCCCGCCCCAGGCCAGGTGGTAAGTGGCAAGAGCAGGGCCCTCAGGCACTCACCACAGGGGAGTCTTCCTGGGCAGCCGGCAGCAAGCAGACCTTGTGAGGCTTCAGGCCCCGCCCCAGGTCAGATGGTAAAACGGATAAACCAGCAGCTATTTTGTTGGTGGGCGCTGAAAAGGCTTTTGACAATGTGTCCTGGAAGTTTATGAAAAAACTAATGGAAGAAATCGGACTTGGAGAAAATATATGCAATGGAATAAATGCCATCTATTCGGAACAATATGCAAAATTAATCATCAACGGAGGAGTTACTGAGGAGTGCAAAGTAAACAAGGGAACTAGACAGGGCTGCCCACTGTCACCACTGATATTTATTTTGGTAATGGAAATCTTGAACAATCAGATAAGAAAGGATCGGCTTGTTAAAGGCATCACTCTGGGAAATAAAACGTATAAGATTAAAGCTTTTGCTGATGATTTACTTGTTATGACTGACAATCCTAAAGAAAGCCTGAGAAGAGTGCTGGAACTGATTAAAGAATTTGGAGAAGTGACAGGCTTTAAATTGAATATAACAAAAACAAAAATGCTTGTCAAAAATGTAGATACAAAGGAAAAGGACGACTTAGAAAAAATATTGGGCCTGAAAATCTCTCAAAAAGCAAAATATCTGGGGACTTGGATCACCCCTAAGAATATAAATTTATTTCAGGATAATTACACAAAAACTTGGTTAGAGATTAGAATTTTTTTAAAATCTGGAGTAAATTAAAATTAACATTTTTGGGCAGGGTTTCCATTATAAAGATGAAT
Organism: Podarcis muralis; assembly: GCF_964188315.1. Classification (NCBI taxonomy): domain Eukaryota; kingdom Metazoa; phylum Chordata; class Lepidosauria; order Squamata; family Lacertidae; genus Podarcis; species Podarcis muralis. The sequence continues at coordinate 15,996,294 of NC_135674.1, forward strand.
GTGCTTCCAAAATGAATCTTTTTATTTCAAATCATTCCAATACTGGGCAAAGCAGGTTGTCTCAAGATATGGCAAAGAGAAATTTCCAAATTCTTGTGGGAAGGGAAGAAACCCAGGATTAAACACCTGATCCTAATATATATAAAAGAGAGAAGAGGCTTTTCCTTACCTGACCTGAAACTTTATTATGAAGCAGCCTGTTTCACCTGGCTAAAGGATTGGTGCACATTGCAAGATACGGACCTTCTGGATTTGGAAGGTTTTGACAACCGTTGGGGATGGCACGCCTACCTGATATATGGAAAAGCCAAATTCATTAAAAAATTGCCAATCATATAATAAGAAAGTTACTCTTTGCTGTATGGGAAAAACATAAAGATCTGATGGAGCCTAAAGTCCCGTGGTGGACTTCTCCAATAGAAGCCATATCAGTAAAGCGGAAAAACACCCAGGAAAGTTGGCCAACATATAAAACACTTTTAAAAGACGAAGATAACCAACTAAAATTAAAAAGCTTCGAGGAAATAAGAGAACATATCTCAGACTGGTTCCAATACCATAAGTTATTTGATAAATTTAAATCAGACAAACAAAAGGGGTTCTCAACAGAAATTTCCCGATCTGGTAAATTCTAAAAGAAAAACTCTTTCCAAAACTTATTGACTCCTCCTTGACTGGACAGTCAAGGAGGAGGAGGTAACAGTGGCAATGGTGAGGTGGTCACAAGATTTTGGTTATTCATTTTTTTTAAAAGATATTTATTAAAGTTTCAAACAATAAAACAATAAAACAATAAAACAAACTTCACCATACAAAATAGAAAAAAAGGAAAAACACCACTCAAAATCAAAAAGAAAAACACAGTGAACAACCCATCAGAAAAAGTAAGAGAAAAATGCATAAACAGACATAAAAAGAAAAAAAAAAACCAATTTCTTAGATATTCTCATAACCCTCTTTCCGGACTCCCTCACATCTCCCTTTTCTGCGTTCCCTTTTACAAAATCTTATTCAGCAATACCTCACCTTCTTTCAAATCTTATTTCAAATTATGCGTTTCCACTATCATGTCTCCAATTAATTCCCATTTTTTCATTTTGTTTAAATTTGACATAATATTATTCTGGCTTCACCTTTGTTCTGTTAACCATTTTTGCATACACCTTTCAACTATATCACTAATGCCATATTATCTTCATATCCTGCATCATTCTAACATTCATACAATTTACAGTGCTTTTGCAAGCAATCTTTAAATTTCTTCCAGTCCTCTTCCACCAACTCTTCTCCCAGGTCTCGGATTCTGCCAGTCATTTCTGCCAGTTCCATATAGTCTATCAGTTGCATTTGCCATTCTTCCAAGGTGGGTAAATCTTGAGTCTTCCAGTGCTTTGCAATAAGTATTCTTGCTGCTGTTGTTGCATACATAAAGAAAGTTCTATCCTTCTTTGGCACCATTTGGCCAACAATGCCCAAAAGGAAGGCCTCTGGTTTCTTAGGGAAGGTATATTTAAATACCTTTTTCAATTCATTATAGATCATTTCCCAGAAAGCCTTAACCCTAGGGCATGTCCACCAAAGGTGAAAGAATATTCCCTCAGTTTCTTTACATTTCCAACACTTATTATCTGGCAAGTGGTATATTTTTGCAAGCTTGACTGGGGTCATGTACCACCTATATATCATTTTCATAATATTTTCTTTCAAGGCATTACATGCCGTGAACTTTACTCCAGTGGTCCATAACCGTTCCCAGTCAGCAAACATAATGTTATAACCAATGTCTTGAGCCCACTTTATCATAGCTGATTTGACCGTTTCATCTTGAGTGTTCCATTTTAACAGCAAGTTATACATTCTTGACAATACCTTAATTTTCGGTTCTAACAGTTCAGTTTCTAGTTTCGATTTTTCCACCTGGAAACCTGTTTTTTTGTCCTCATTAAAGACCTCCCTAATTTGACGATAATGTAACCAATCTCGCACTTTATCTTTTAACTTCTCAAAACTCTGCAATCTCCAAGTGTCTCCATCATTTTCTAATATCTCCCAATATTTTGGCCATTTGGCCTCCATATTAAGTCTTTTCTGAGCCTTAGCTTCCATTGGTGACAACCACCTTGGAGTCTTATTTTCTTTTTTTTAAAAAAAATATTTTATTAAATTTTCTTTCCAACAGTTAGAAATTTACAGAATAAAGAATAAAGAATGAAGATAAAAAAAGAAAAAGATACATAGAAACCAACTTTCCAAGATACTTTTGCCATTCCAACTGGACTTCCCCACATCTTCCGAACCCTGCGTTCTTTGCAATTAAAACATCAGCAATTTGTTACCTTATATCATATCTTACTGTATCTTTCAAATACTATGTTTCTAAGTTCAAAGTACTGTATCTCCGTTATTTGTACCTTAAAAATAAACATAGTATAGTTGTTTCATATTGTCCACCTCGTCTTTCTTATAACTTAGTTTCCAATTCACCTATTCAAGTTGCTGAAGCAAAAGTTTCCTAATCGTACACATTCTTAACATTCATACAGCTTATAATGTTTTTGCAAATAGTCCTTAAATTTTTTCCAGTCTTCCTCCATTATTTCCTCTCCCAAATCTTGGATTCTGCCAGTCATTTCAGCCAATTCCATGTAGTTATTTTCAAGTAAATCTTTATATATTGTCCAGACATTAAACACTGCTTTCCTGACAATATGGTTCTTAAATGCTTTATGAGCTTTAACCTTGTCGTACCATAAATATGCATGCCATCCAAACACATTGTTAAACCCTTCTAAATCCAAAGTGTCAGTGTTCTCTAGAAGTAGCCAATCTTTCAACCAGCAGAATGCTGCTGATTCATAATATATTTTCAAGTCTGGCAGGGCAAACCCCCCTCTTTCTTTAGCATCAGTTAATATTTTAAATTTTATTCTGGGCTTTTTGCCCTGCCAGACAAACTTTGAGATATCTTTCTGCCACCTCTTAAAACAATCCATCTTGTCCACAATCTGCAAGGTCTGAAACAAAAACAACATTTTTGGCAATACATTCATTTTTATAGCAGCAATTCGACCCAACAAGGAAAGCTTCAATTTTGACCAAATTTCTAGATCTTTTTTGATTTCTGACCAACATTTTTCATAGTTATCTTTAAATAAGTTCAGATTTTTAGCTGTCATGTTCACCCCTAGATATTTCACCTTTTTAACCACATTTAACTCTGTCTCCTTCTGAAACCTTTCTTTTTCCATAGTTGTCAAGTTTTTTCCCAACACCTTAGTTTTTTGTTTATTTAATTTGAATCCCGCCACCCGACCAAATTCTTGAATCAGTTCTAAAACTCTTTTCGTACTAGATTCTGGCTCCTGTAATGTCAAAACCAGGTCATCTGCGAAGGCCTTTAGTTTATATTGTTTCGCTCCGACCTGAATTCCTTCAATCAACCGGTCCCTTCTGATCATTTCCAAGAGCACCTCCAGGACCGAAATAAATAACAATGGAGAGATAGGGCAACCCTGTCGTGTTCCTTTCTCAATTTTAAACTCTTCTGTCACCACATTATTAACTATCAATTTTGCTTTTTGTTCTGAGTAGATTGCGTCTATGCCATTTTCAAACCCCCGTCCCACTCCCATCCCTTTGAGATTTTTCTTCATAAAATTCCAGGAAATATTGTCAAAGGCCTTCTCCGCATCAATAAAAATCAATACTGCTTTTGTATTAGTGTTCATTTGTAATAGTTCCAAAATGTTGATAATGTTCCTTGTGTTGTCAGACAAATGTCTACCTGGGAGAAAGCCTGCCTGGTCTTTATGAATCACTTCATTAAGCACTTTTTTTAGTCTGTTAGCTAGAATATCTGCAAAAATTTTGTAATCCACATTTAAAAGGGAAATGGGACGGTAGTTCTTAAGTTGTGTCTTTTCAGTTTCAGATTTAGGTATGAGTGTGATGAAAGCTTCTTTCCACTACTCCGGTGCCTTTTCCCCCTCCATAATCTCATTGCAGACCTCCTTCAGTGGTTGAATCAAATAGTCTTTCAAAGTCTTATAGTACTTGGAGGTTAGCCCATCCGGTCCTGGAGATTTGCCCAATTGCATGCTCTGAATGGCACCTTCAATCTGTTGTTCTGTTATCTTGTTATTCAGTAATGTCTTATTTTCTTGGGATAATTTTGGTAATCCATTGTTTCTTAAAAATTGGTCTATCTCAGTCTCTTTTTGTGGCCCTTGAGTATAGAGTTGTTTGAAATATCTCTGGAAGCATTTTCGGATCTCCACAGGGTTCTGGATACTTCTCCCTTCAATCTCTAAGTTGGTGACCGTATTCAACTTCTGTCTTTTTTTCAACTGCCATGCTAGCAGTTTTCCACATTTATTTGCCGATTCAAAAGTCCTTTGTCTCATTTGTTTAATTTTCCACTCAACTTCCTGATTTATCAATTTTGAATATTGTGCTTGAAAAAGTTTAATTTCTCTCAGAATCTCCTGTGACTTAGGTTTCGATCTTAGTTTTTTCTCTCCTTCCTTTATTTTTTCCAAAATCTTATCTTTTTTCTCGTTCAGGGCTCTTTTCTTTACCGCATTCTGTTGTATCAGAAACCCCCTCATGACCGCCTTGCTTGCATCCCAGATTACTCTTTTTTCAACTGTAATTTTCAAATTTATTTCAAAATAATCACGCAAATTCTTTTGGGCCTTCTTAACTATCTCCTGGTCTCTTAGTAAGGTGTCATTCATCTTCCATCTGAAAGAACCAGTCGGAGTTAGTCTCATTTCCATCTTTACTGTGTTATGGTCGGAGCAGGTTTTTGGGCAGATTTCCACCTTTCTAATCTTGGGTGCCAGACCTCTAGTTATCCATATTTGGTCGATTCTTGTCCATGTCATTTTGGCTTCAGAGAAGAATGTCCCCTCTCTTCCTAAGGGGTTCTTTGTTCTCCAGATGTCAATTAAATCCATATTGTCAGTTAATTCGAAAAAAGTCTTTGGTAGTCTGCCTTCTTTTGTTATACTTTGGCTTTGTGCTTTGTCCATGTTTGTAGATACCACCCCATTCATATCGCCCATCATAATGATGTTGTTATAATCCATGTAGTCCACCTTATATCATGCAGCTTCTTGTAGAATTCCGATTTCCCCTCATTTGGTGCGTAGATCCCCAAAATCAAAATTTTTTGCCCTTGTGTTTGAATTTCAATTGCCAAAATTCTTCCTTGCTCATCTTTAAAAAGAAATTTAGGTGACAGGCCTTCTTTTGCATAAATCACAACTCCTCTCTTCTTCACTCTGTCAGATGAAATAAATTCTTGACCTAGTCTCTTGTTAATTAACACTTTCCTGTGAAGCCTAATCACATGTGTTTCCTGTAAACATATAATGTCCAGTTGTTCCTTTTTTAATAAATGAAAAATCTTCCTTCTTTTCTCTGGGGAGTTAAAACCGTGGATATTCCAGCTTAGAAGTTGCAGAGACATGTTGGGCTATTTATTCTTTCAACTGTGGTGGTATCACTTCCAATTCGTCAATACCCTGAGGTGTAGGTATCAAACTTGATGGTTCAGGTCCTAAGGCTCCAAGTTCTCCAATCCCTTTCTGAAGGTCTTCTCCGTAGTTACTCAATAATTTTTCCTTGTCATCCACTGTCTTGATTTTAACTTTCTTTCCCCTAAAAGTAAAGGACAGTCCCTGGGGAAACTCCCACCTGAATGCAATTCCGTTGCTTCTCAGTAGTTTCGCCAAATCTCCGTAGCTAGATCTGAGATCCAGTAAGTATTTTGGTATATCCTTGTAAATTTCCGCCTTCAAATCCTGAATTTCAAGTGTCTTTCGAAAATGTGCACTCAGAATCTTGTCTCTCTCTTCCTTTGTTCTGAGAGAGATCAGGCAGTCTCTGAACTTGCCTTTCCTCCCTCCTTTTCCAAGTCTGAATGCACTTACAATTTTAAAGTCTTTATCTTCTTCCAAAGACCAATATTCAGTGCATTCTTTTGTCAAATATTCAGTTAAATCTCCTTTTTCAAGTTCTGGAACTGATCTCAATCTCAAATTATTCTCCTTACTTTTTAATTCTATCATAGACAGGTATGCCTGGTGTTCGCCAATCTGTTTGCGCATAGGTTTTACTTCCTCTTGCACAGCCTCTGCTTTCTGTTTTGCCTCCTCGGCTATTTTACGATTTTCTGTAGTGGCCTCCAGTAGTTTCCCAATTGATTGTGCATTTAATGCCACTTGTTGAGTCAAATTGTTAACACTGGCCGTGTTTTGGTCAATTTTAGATGATTGCTCAGTCACTTGTTTACTCAGGCCTTCCAATTTTTCAAAGATTTTTTCTAATACTGAAGGAGAATCTCCTCCTGAAGCCATTCCTTCCGGCCTGGTTTGCTCTAATTCTTCCTCTTGTGTCGCAGAGACAATAGGAACAGATGATCTGCGCAACTGTATCATGCCAAGTAATTGTTGGAGATGCGGCGATAACTCAGGAACTTTCTACCATATGTGGTGGTTATGGAAGAAAATACAGGTATTCTGGGAGAGTATTCATTCAGAACTGCAAAAAATGCTAAAGATCTCTTTTAATAAAAACCAGAGGCCTACGTCCTAGGAATTACAGATCTGGATATTCCACAAAAGAGGAAGGGTATCTTTTTATATGCGACGGTGACAGCAAGAGTTTTGATCGCAGCAAAATGGAAGAGTAATGAAATCCCCTCTATACAAGATTGGATCCAAAAGCTGACAGAATATGCAGAATTAGACAGTCTATCAGAAAAAATAAAGAATAAATCAAAACAGGAATTTGTTTCAAATTGGGAGGTTTTCAAAGAATATTTGAAATATAAATATAGTAGTTTAAACTGGTTGCAGCATTCGACGAACTTCAGTAATAGCCGAAAGGCAGATATAAGAATTAAGATATATTAAGAAAAAGTTTAAAGATAAAGTGTGTACTGGCAATAAGTTATATGAAATCGAAATATGGAATAGACGGGAGGTTCGGTCTTTAGTGTTAAGACCAATTTATGTCTCACTGTTTGTTAAGAAAATTCAGTATCTATTGTTATTCCTGTGTGTAATTTGGTATTTGTGTTTTCTCTTTTTTCTTTTCTTTCTGTATCAATAAAAAAAGCAAAAAAATAAAAAAATAAAGCCCAAGGGTGGGGAATTAATCCCAGAAAGATTCAGGGACCAGCACGACAGGTGCAGTTCCTAGGAGTGATCTGGGCAGGACCTGTGGGGCATATTCCTGAGAAAATCCTCAATGTAATTGCCACTTTGCAGGCTCCGCGCTCCAAAGAGGAGGCTCGGCGGCTGGTGGGATTGATGGGTTTTTGGAGGCAGCATATTCCCCATTTGGCACAGATATTGGGGCCAATTTACAATGTGACAAGGAAAAAGGCCCGATTTGAATGGGGGGAGCTGCAAGGGAGAGCCTTAGCTGAAGCCAAAGCCACAGTAGCAACTGCCATGCCATTGGGACCCTATGAAAAAGGGCAACCTTTTGAATTGCAAGTGTCAATAGACTAGGAAATTGCTGTCTGGAGTTTATGGCAAAGGGGCCAGAAAGGGAAGTGGATTCCTCTATGGTTCTGGTCAAGGAAATTGCCCACTGCATCATACACTCCATTTGAAAAACAGCTTCTTGCCTGTTGCTGGGCCTTGGTAGACACTGAGCGCTTAACTGGGCAAGACCCAGTGGTGTTAAGACCTGCCATTCCAATCATGGCATGGGTTCGGGATGAATCTGTGAGCCCGAGAGTAGGACGAGCTCAGCAGTTCTCAATCGTTAAGTGGAAGTGGTACATTGCTGTCAGGGTACTGCCATTGGAGCAGGGATGGGAAGCAGAGGGGCAGTTGGGTTACAGGGAACCTCTGAGAATCCTGAGAAGCAGTTCCTCTTCCTGTGGTGAGGAAAGCCACATTTCCAGTGGGGAAGAGGTGAAAGGACCAGAAGATGCTGCCGGGAGCCTCAGCACCACTCCTGGCCAAGCCAGCCAGGAGGGAGGCACGCCCCATCCATTGCCCACCCTGTGCAGAGGTGTAAAACACAAAGAAGGAAGGAAAAGGCTGGGGGTGATGAAGCTTTTATGTTGGGGGAAGTCCTGGAAACAACCACTCCCGGATTTTGCTAGCGATTGAGGCAGACATGAACTTGTGGCTCTGCACTGTAAATAGTTTTGCACCAAAATAAAACCTGTAAAAGACAGGTTGGAGTCCTGACTGGTTACTCACGAGCAACCCCCACTGCCATCTGACAGCAATCCGGGAGTTTTTGCAGTTGCTCACATGTAGCAGCAGAGAGAGACACAATGAGGCACCCCAAAAAGTTAGCTGCAGGCGGAGGCGCTGGGGAAGAGGAGCAGAAGAACGTAGCAGCGTGGAGCAGAGAAACGTGGAGCTGGAGGTATGCGTTGCTGAGCTCACAGCGAGGCTTGAGGAGTGCAGAGTGCAGGACCAGCAGGTCAGAACCACTCCAGTTGGGAGAAAAGTGCCATCGCTGGTGAGCAAGTTTGGAGGGAACCCCCAAGATTAACTGGCATTTAAGATGGAGATTAAATACGCCCTGGACTTGCAAAAAAGGGAATTTGAAAGTGATGAAGAGAGGGTGGTGTTTTTGGTTGGACACTTGGAAGGTGCAGCCAGGGAATGGGTGAGGCCCCTGATAGCAGCGGGGAACGATGCCCTTCAGGACTCAGCAAAATTTTATCAGGTGATGGATGCAATGTTTGCCAGTGAAATGCAGGGGGATGTCGCTCAGCAGGAACTACTGACACTTAAGCAAGGGTCCCTGACTGGCCGCAGCTATTGGTCCAACTTCACAATGTTGGTGCACAAGTTGGGCTGGGATTTGTCGTCCAAACCCATGCAAGCGCTTTTTAAGGCGGGCTTAGGTTCCGATGTGAAAGATGAGCTCTCCAGGGGTCCTCAACCACGATCGATAGATGAGCTGACCAAGGCAGCATTAGCCATTGGGGTTCGTCAAGAGGCGCGTGCACAGGAACGGTGGGAGGCCAGAAGGGAGTGTTTCTATGGCAACCAAATTCCTGCTGCCAGCAGAGCCAATGGAAATTGATGTAGCCCTTGCGTGGGAGATTTCAAACGCTGACCTCCCAAGGAGGAAGGAGGGAAGGGATTGGAAGTCAGCCAAGAAGTGCTTCCTCTGCCAACGCCCCGGCCATTTTGTCAAGGCTTGTCCGCAGCGCAAAGGCTGGCAAGGAATGGTGGGGGCAGCGGCCAAGGAGGAGGAGGGAGGAGAAGCCTAAGGAGCAGGGAAACGAAAGAGCCTGGCTGCAGATAAACAAGGGCAGCAGTCAGGCAGGCAACCAGTAGAAATGCCCTGACCGTGCCCCCCCCCCCCAAGGTGGGCATAGCAGTCAAGGTGGTCTGGAGCTCCCTAATGGCTACCCGGTGGAACTGCAGGCATTAATCGATTCTGGAGCAAGTGCAATTTTTTTCAGCAGAGACTTTGCTTTGGAGCACCACCTGCACCTGTTACCTCTAGATTTTCCCTTGCAAGTCACCACCATTGATGGGAGAGAGTTGCTGGGGTGGGGGGAAGTCACTCACCAGACACCCCCCATGAGAATGAGAGTCTCCAAACACGCCGAGACCATTGCCTTTCATGTGGCCACCTTGGCAGGACCTCCCATTATTCTGGGAATGAGTTGGTTGGCTCTCCATGACCCGGAGGTCTCGTGGCACCAGTGGTCCCTCACCTTTGGGTCAGCACACTGTGTGGAACACTGTCTGGGGGAGGAGGAGCCACAAGAGAGAGTGGCCAAGGTCGCCATGGTGAGTCTGGGGGAGAAGAAGAGAATTCCTCAGTAATATGGGGATTTTGGGGACGCGGGTGGCGCTGTGGGTAAAACCTCAGCGCCTAGGACTTGCCGATCGTCAGGTCGGCGGTTCGAATCCCCGCGGCGGGGTGCGCTCCCGTTGCTCGGCCCCAGCGCCTGCCAACCTAGCAGTTCGAAAGCACCCCTGGGTACAAGTAGATAAATAGGGACTGCTTACTAGCGGGAAGGTAAACGGCGTTTCCGTGTGCTGCGCTGGCTCGCCAGATGCAGCTTGTCATGCTGGCCACGTGACCCGGAAGTGTCTGCGGACAGCGCTGGCCCACGGCCTCTTAAGTGAGATGGGCGCACAACCGACACAACTGGCCCATACGGGCAGGGGTACCTTTACCTTTACCTATGGGGATTTTGAGGACGTCTGCAGCAAGCGGGAGGCTAACAAGCTACCACCCCACAGACCATATGATTGTCAGATCAATTTGGTCCCAGGGGCCAAGTTGCTGGCGGGTAAGGTGTATTCTATGTCCGACCAAGAAATACAAGATTTGAAGGAGTTTATTGATAAGAACTTGAAAAGGGTTTTCATAAGGGAATCCAAGGCGGTAGAGGGTAGTCCAGTGTTCTTTGTGGACAAGAGGGGGACTGAAGAGCGCCGTCTGGTGGTGGATTACAGGATAGTGAACAGCCTGATGGAACCCCTGACCTTCCCCATGCCCAGAATTGACGATGTTTTGGCGAAAGTCAGGCGGGGCAGAATTTTTACCAAGCTTGAACTCCATGGAGCGTACAACCTGATCAGGGTGTGGGAAGGAGACGAATGGAAAATGACCATGTTTACCCCCCTTGGGGCATTTGAATATCTCGTTATGCCATTCGGTTTATAAGGCGGTAGTCCGGGTTTCCAGGCCTTCATGCACCATGTACTGGGTCCCCTACTGTACCGGAACTGCGTTTGCTTTTTGGATGACATCCTGGTCTTTTCGGAGGACGACAATTCTTTCTTAGGTTTCCCCCCATCTCCTGCTAACACCAGTGAGTGGTAAGCAGCTATGGACCCCACCAACAGGGAGGGGGGTTTGGGGGGTGGATGTCAGGGTACTGCCATTGGAGCAGGGTAGGGAAGCAGAGGGGCAGTTGGGTTACAGGGAACCTCCGAGAATCTTGCGAAGCATTTCCTCTTCCTGTGGTGAGGAAAGCCACATCTCCAGTGGGGAAGAGGTGAAAGGACCAGAAGATGCTGCTGGGAGCCTCAGCACCTCTCCTGGGGGGAAAGGACCAGAGGATGCTGCTGGGAGCCTCAGCACCACTCCTGACCAAGCTGGCCAGGAGGGAGGCATGCCCCTTCCGTCGCCCACCCTGCGCAGAGGTGTAAAACGCAAAGAAAGGAGGAAAAGGCTGATGGTGACGAAGCTTTTATGTTGGGGGAGGTCCTGGAAACAACCACTCCCAGATTCTGCTAGCGATTGAGGCAGACATGAACTTGTGACTCTGCACTGTAAATAGTTTTGCACCAAAATAAAACCTGTAAAAGACAGGTTGGAGTCCTGACTGGTTACTCACGGGCAACCCCCACTGCCATCTGACAATTGCCAACAGAGCAAGGGCAGGGTCTCAGGGAGTCAGTGCACTGCATGAGCAGGTGCTAGCACTGGCACCTACAGGGGAGGAGGTGCAAGAGAATTCTTTGGTCGAACTGGGTAAATCCCCAGCGATGGAGGTGCCCCATACGAGCAGGTTCTTCACCAGGAAGTCTGGTTTACAGATGGGGCGGATCGATACTAAGGAAATGAGAGAGTGTGGCGTGCTGCGGCCATCAATCCTAAAAGAGAAATTACCTTGACCCGTTCAGGGAAAGGTAAAGCTAGCCAATACGCTGAATTGATGGCAGTGTTAATGGTAGTCGCCACGGAGCAAAAGTCAGAAGCTGTATATGTTTATACTGTTTCATGGGCTGTGTATAAAGGCTTAACCACACGGTTACCAAAATGGAAAAAGGATGGCTTCTGCATCCATAACAGGCCTTTATGGGGCCAAGAGCTTTGGAAGCAGTTAGATCGATTGCTTCCACAAATACAAGTGTATGTTGGCCATGTGGCTAGCCATATATCTGGGACACCTGAGGCCTTGTATAATCAAGCAGCAGATCATTTGGCTAAAATAAGGGCAACTAGACCCGATCAAGAGTTAGAGGACGAAGAGCTGTTGATCCTAGCTCGATGGGCTCATGAGAAATCTGGGCACTTAGGTGCCAAAGCTACACAAGAATGGGCACTCGGTAGAGATATTTCTTGTTCTGTGGATGCAGCTGCCACTGTGGCTGCCAACTGTCAAGTTTGCTCTCGTGTGAAACAATTACCTCTGGTGAAAACCCTGATGGGGAAATTGTACAGGGGAAGTGGTGCAGGTCAGATCTGCCAAATATAGGACCCTTACCTCAAAGTGGAAGTTGGCAATATGTCTTGACTATGGTAGATACCTATTCAGGATATCTTCTGACCCACCCATGCAGTAGAGCAACTCAGCAGAGTACCCTAAAAGGTTTAGAAATGCTAGTTAGACATTTTGGGGTTCCTTTACAGATCCAAAGTGATCAGGGTTCACATTTTGCTGGGGGAGAGTTGAGGGATTGGGCCAACGAGTGGAGTATTCAATGAGTCTACCATATCCCACATCACCCCCAAGCTGCAGGCCTGATAGAACGCCTCAATGGTCTCTTCAAGCAAAAAATTCAGCAACTAACACCTACCCACACATTAATTTGAATTGAACAGTCGTGCTGGACAGACACCTTTGCAGTGAATGATCTCACGAGGAGTATTCTTACTGATAACCCACCTCAGGGTATGGAAGGTTCAACCATACGGTAAGCTACCCCTCCGGGCAATGCCTGATAGTGCAGGAGCAGATCTCATCACGCCTGAGGAAGTAGTGGTACCAGCTGGAGGGCAGGTAACAGTACCCTTAGGCATAGGGATTGCAGTGCCTCCTGGTACGTATGGGCGAACTGCACCGCGGTTGGAGCTGGCTCTCAAGGGCATCCAGATACTAGGAGGGGTGGTGGATACTGGTTACCAAGATGAAATAAAAGTACTACTGCATAATATTGGTGTGCAAGATGTGATTCTCCCCACAGGACAGCGAATAGCTCAACTTATCTGCAAAAAATAAGGATACCAACTATCCAGGGAGTAGCCGGTCCAAACCAGCCTACAAACACAGGTAGCAAAGAGTCTGAATCAACAGGTTCAGATTTCATGGCAGGACAAAAGGTATGGGTGGTGTATCCCAACCGGCTTAACCAACCAGGGGAAATAATTGGTGGGGGCCCGGGGGCCACCTATTAGGTGCTGCTATCCCAAGCCGGCACTCCAATTTGTTTGGATTATGCTAAACTGAAGCGAAGAGAATGATAAAACTCATTTTCAGAGTACCTTAAATGTTTATTAGTTGGTATTAATTTTGTTTCTTTCATTTAGGATCTCTTAAGTATCCCACAAGAACATGCACAAGCCTTCCTTTAATGAGGAACAACCTATCTTCTCCCAAAGACGATGGCTCCCAGGCACCCAGGACAAGCGCATGAACAGAACGGGGCAAGGGATAAGAACGATGTCCAGAAGATGTGGAACACCGTCACCCAAATGAAACCAAGGACGAAAGGGAAATGGGACATGCCACGGGGTGGAATGTAGTGGAAATGTGGAAGGCAATTGTATTTTGAGGAGTTAGGTGGCATGTCCCTTTCCCTTTAGCATCCCTGGTTTGAGGTCTGCTGTATTCTTGTGTTTCACACACCTGTCAGGAGTTTCTTGGGTTCTTCTGTGTTGCAAGTGCTGGCTGGATGCCTGGCTGCAGGTAGTGGGAGACTCTCAGCCGCTCTGTATTAGTTCCATCTCAGGGTCCTGGGCTAATCATGAGTAATGCCAGGTGCACTTGATTACATCAAGGCAGGCTATAAAAGCCATAGGTGGGAGGGGCTCAGAGAGCTTCTGCCCAGATCAAAGGACCTGATGCTGAGAGACTGATGATCGGGGTCTTTCTCCTGCTGCTCTACCTGAGGCTCCAGGCAGCTGAAGGGGAGATTGGGTAGCCCCTGTTGGGTATGTTTTATGTCATGCTTTGCATGCCTGCTGTTTATTTGTTAATAAAACTGTTTTGGTTCCCCTTCTATCTCCTCATTCCTTTTGTCCTGATATCCTTGGAAAGAACTGCTGTATTTGGCAGCACACCATGAGACCAGTAAATGGTCAATGGCAGGTGTGGGCACTGGTCTCCAGGGATAGCTGTCTTCATTAGCCTTACCTCTGGAGCTGCACCACACCCCATATCTGTTTGCTGGGAAATTGCTCACAAACCCATCTCCCCCATGGCCTTGCAGTGAAGGATACAATGATGTGATGGGGTGCTGTGGGGGTAGCCCCCCTTACCTGAGGCCCTTTCCCTTCCTCCTCTTATTTGCTGCTAGCACACTTCTTTTTCCAAAGCTTAAACATCTCTCCAGTGGAAATGCCATTTGATGTCAGCTTTTGGCACCTCCATCCCTAGTAATTCACTAAACATCTGTCTACTGTTCATCTTCTGCTCTGAATTTCAAAAAGCTTGCTTGCTCTCCCCCATCCCTCACAGCCCGTGCTTGAGGTCTGGCAGCTCTATCTTCTTGCACATCACCTAGCTGCCCTATCAAAACAACAACTTCCCCAATAGATCTTCCATGGGCAGGCTCCAACAATGCTAGCAAGGGCCCCCCCCTTCAACAGCCTCACTCACATTCCTATTGTTAACAGCTATGCATCTGGGCCATTGAACCCAGCTAGGTAGATTCCAGCTTGCATTGTCATGCTTCTCAATTGCTCTGCTGCTTCCTCAATAGTAGGCCATGTAGGGAGGCATTCCTCCCAATCCATAGCAGCAGGATACCTCTGACGTACAGCTATGTTAGCATTTCACTCCTCCGTTGCTAGATGTGTGATTGTTAAATCATATGCCATTGCTAAATCCACCCTCCCCTGAGCACTTTCCAGCACCTCTCACAGGAGAGACTGCTGATCCTTGCAAACAGCAAGACCCTCGGCTTGCTGTTGACTTTCTTCTGAGCAGCTTCTAATTCCTACCACATTTCCCAGAGCCCAGTCAGCAAAATCCACCCAAATCTTGCTGCTTTCAACTGCACTCCTGCTGCCTCCAAGCATTTAAGCACGGCATTAGGAGTTGGCCCTCCAAACTTGGCTATCTCAGCTTCCCAAGACATCGGTGGGTTGAACTGATTCAAAACTTAGGCCACTGGCTCCCAGATATCTGTGCTGGGCCAACCATGGATGCGACCCAGAAGACTACCCTTTTCCTGCCTAGCATGCTTTTTTCTTCTCTCCCAAAAGGGCATTGTTTCTGAGTCCTGCTCACAGCACCAATTTATGTCTTGCCAAATGCAAGGTGGTTCTTCTAAAATTAGATTCAGAAGCAATACAAACACAAGTGAGTGAGAAGATTACAGATTTTATTCCCAAACAGCAAGCAATATATACCATACATTACCAAGCAGCACTTCAATCTGCCACTGAGAAGCCCTGAAGAAGTGGTGAAGTGACCCCCAGGTAGCCTTCAATGCACAGCTCCACAGCCAACAGCCTGTGCCTGAACTTCTTACTGCTATGCTCAAAAGCCAAATATTTTATAGATGGCTGTGCCTTGTTATGGCCAGTACAGGCTCAGCTGTGAGCCATTCTACTCTACATCAAAGACAAAAAAGCCAGGCCAGACATCAAAGGTAGATACTGGCCAGTGCAGGCTCAGCTATTTGCCCCCCAGACCATTTGCCCCCAGACCATACATCAAAAGCAGCCATCAAAAACATTTTTCAAGGGATAAAAGGTAAAGGTAAAGGGACCCCTGACCATTAGGTCCAGTCGTGACCGACTCTGGGGTTGCGGCGCTCATCTCGCTTTATTGGCCGAGGGAGCCGGCGTACAGCTTCCGGGTCATGTGGCCAGCATGACTAAGCCGCTTCTGGCAAACCAGTGCAGTGCATGGAAACGCCGTTTACCTTCCCGCCGGAGAGGTACCTATTTATCTACTTGCACTTTGACGTGCTTTCAAACTGCTAGGTTGGCAGGAGCAGGGACCGAGCAACGGGAGCTCACCCCGTCATGGGGATTCAAACCGCCGACCTTCTGATCGGCAAGTCCTAGACTCTGTGGTTTAACCCACAGCGTGAGAGAGGTAATAAACATAGATAACCAGAGGCAGGAAGAGATGACCATGTCAGGTCACTAATCACCTCGAAATCACAATCTTCCGGAATAGGTTTCCTGTACCGGCTCAGAACAAGTTTCAGTGACAGTTCATTATGTCACCTGTCCTTGGAGCTTAGCCAGGTACAGTTCACTTGTCAAGCATGTTGTCTGGTAACTGGCCAAGCCAGGGGTGAAACTAGGCTTTCTTTCACCCAGATCAAAGACTCAGTTTGGCACCCCCCCACACACACACATATAACAACAATAATAATAACAGAAAGTGTGATAATGATCAGGCACATACCAGAGAGTAAGTCCTATTGAACTCAGTGGGACTTACTTCTGAGAAAAAATGCTTAAGATTGCAGTACAAGACTGCAGAATCTTTACACAGTTACCTGGGAGTAAGCTCCATTGAATTCAGTGGGACTTACTTCTAAGTAGTAAAGGCTTGCAGTTAAGGCTCTAAAGAATAAAATAAAAGAAGAAATACTCCATGAGTTTCCTAAAAAAACCAAAAACCTGCTGGCTGCTGAACCATTGCAATTAAAGAATTAAAAGTGGATTGACTTACATTTTTCTTCCAAATTACAGGAAGGGATAAATACAAAGTGCTCCATATGTCAGCATCAAATTTCTTTCATTTCAGGTGTTACGGAAAATCTGGGTGCGTATTTGCCCTGCCACCCAGCTCGTCGGACAGAGTCCGCGGGTCCTTGCGGAGGAAAAGGAAGCTCAGCCGGACACAGGAGCAAAATACGGAGATCCAAGTTTATTGCGCAACAGGTTCAAAACGAGATTGAACCCCGAGAATGGGGCGACATAAACTTTTAAAAGTTCCCTCCAAGTCCCAGAATACAGTGCACGAAACGTCATGAATACATTATGGGAAGGTTGGGTTTCGCGGGTTACATCATGAATATATTTCACACGTCATGAATATATTAGGGAAAGGTGGGGTTACATTAATTAACATTTAAGATAAGGGAGGGGGGAATATGTAGAGCGAGAGATATGCATAGGTAAACATTTATTGAGTACCGGTGGTGGCAAGACAATGGGCCAGAGATATGCATCGTCTGTCACCTAGTATTGCCCGGAGGAAAGGTTAGGCGAAACGATCCGACAGGATTAAGAAGTTCCTGTGTATGTGCCCTGCCGCTTCAGGGATTATGGAGGTCGGGGTGCCATCATGGAGTCCAAAGGGAGCTGAGTTGAATGACACCAAGAGCTAGGAAATTGGAGTTATGGTTGATTTTATATCAATTTCCAAAGGTTTTCTATGCTTTCTGACCTATTCCGTATTGGTGATCAAAAGCGGAAACAAAATGGACACATTGTAGCAAGAATGGATACATTATAACAAGATTTTGACAGTTTTACGAGGTCTCTGGTTTCGGATCCATTGTTCTCACAGTGGGGGGCCGTCAGCAGCTTGTCAGGAATGAAATGAGGCGTGCAGTAGCTCCCTGAGCTAGCTTCTGCAGGGCGAATGCATGGCTGTGATTGGCTAAAGCGGAGCTCAGTATAGTGAATGGGGATACATTATGATGCGGTCTACTCCCGTAAGAAATAGGGCGAGAGGAAGGCATAA
The DNA here is from genome assembly GCF_964188315.1 of Podarcis muralis. Taxonomy (NCBI): domain Eukaryota; kingdom Metazoa; phylum Chordata; class Lepidosauria; order Squamata; family Lacertidae; genus Podarcis; species Podarcis muralis. The sequence continues at coordinate 16,013,908 of NC_135674.1, forward strand.
GAAAGACGGGGCTTATTTCGCCCGTATAGAAATGGGAAAGAGAGCCTTTTATTAACAAGGCAGGGGTATAGTGTGGTGCTTGTGCAACAGTGTGGGGGCTGAGGGTTCTAGGCAGAGTTGGGCACTATCGAGGTCATCGCCTCGGGCCCCTTCAGAAAGCAATGGAGGGGAAGGTGGGTGCCCCCCCCCTTTCCTCCTTCCGTATCACAGGTATTTTATTTTCAATATAAACAAGACTCAGTTTTTGTAGCTGATTGTATGTAGCAGCGGCCTCTTTATGTATTCACATAAACATGTATGTTATCCTCTAGATACACACACACACACACACACACACACACACAAGCAAGCCCAATCCAATCAAAATAACTTTATTGTACTAGCCATTGGCGATGACAAATCTGCAACAAAAATAAAAACAAGCAAAAGGGGTGTTGCGCTGCAAATAATGGTCTCTCTTAAGATCTCAGCGTCTCCCTTACATTTCACTGCTACATTGTCCAGTGTCATCTTTCTGATCTTTTGGCCGCCAAAACAAAAAGGGTGACTTTATGAGTCACCAAAGCGTTTACATCGCTAAGAAGCCATAGAACCGTCTCTGCTGGTGGACTTCCGGTGGCGGCAGCTTCATGCAAATCATGCAACCTCCAGTTAAGTTTTATTCCACTAGTTTTAGTGTTTTATGGTTTTAGTGTTCTAAGTATTTTATGGCTTAGTTTTAGTATTGTATTGTCCTCTTTCACCTCATTTTTACTTCATTTTTACTTAATCGCATTATGGTTTTGTTCTAAATGGAGGGAAGGGGGGGTCGACCTTTCGGAATTTTGTATGGTAATGTTCAGTTATGCCATCAGAAGAACAGTTGCACTATGGTCAGTGGCGTAGCGTGCGTTGTCAGCACCCGGGGCAAGGCAAGTAATTTGTGCCCCCTAACCCGTGGATTTGCGCCCCCTAACCCGTGGATTTGCGCCCCCTAACCCGTGGATTTGCGCCCCCTAACCCTAACCCCCAGATGTTGCGCCCGGTGCGGCCGGCCCCCCCTGCACCCCCCACGCTACGCCACTGACTATGGTCCAAGGTCCTAATTTATTGCAGGGAATCAAACCCATAGATTCTAACGTGTTTGTAGCCATGCCTGTACTTAACATTGTTTCTGTTGAAAGGGTCACACAAGCAAGACAAAATAACAACCAGCAGGGCAGTGATAACAAAAAACCCACACATTTTATTCACACCTGCTATCAGCAAGTATGTGGGCTCAAGCCTGAGATAAATGGTTATGCAAAACACTAGGATGTGCCCAGACTTGTTCCAAACAGGAAAAACAATTAGTGCCTCCAGCAATGTCACACCTGTGGGGAGGAAGCAGACAGAAAAACTGTTAGCAGCCTGTAATCCCATCCAGGCTTTACACACAAGAAAACCACGAGTTGCCTCATGGCATGCTTGTTATGAACACTTATCTGCTATTATCCTAATGTAAGACTGATATTAATAACTTGGTTATTACACGGCCCCCGTACATAAGGGCAGCCAGTACCACCAATTGATCACAGGAGAAGCGTCACTGATTCAATAATGTGGGTAGACCGTTTGTGCAAAACACTGTACAGTATTCAAAATGATCTGTCAAACTTTGACCAATCAACGTTAACAAACAGTGCCACCTAGGGTACATATCGCTGGTACTGCAGCCTTACATTGCACTCCTTTCCATTCAACAAGTTATGTCAAGGGAGAAAATCCTATCAAGCCAGCAAGGCTTCACTGTAGCAGCTTTTATTAATTACTTCCTGTCTAGGTCAAGGCATTTTGCAGATGGTTGCAGACTAAGGTAAATTAATATAAATTCACTAAAAATCAACCGTCCAACAGATCTTCTCCATTCCACTTTTGCTCCACTCAGAAAAAGGATTGGGAAATATGACTCTAGAAGCCATGAATCCCAAGGCGTGCAGTCACATACTCAGTGAACCTTGCCCTAGAGAGATTGTCAAGTCCAGGTGTCAGGTTGCCACCCATCACAATCACAAAGGTGGCCAAACCAGGAATGGATTCACACCAGGACACACAAGGAGACTGTGATTTACTTAGCCCGAGGGTCAAGAACTTGTAAATAGTTTTGTTTTCTATTATCAGTGGATGTCTGGTGATGGTCAGGAGGAGGGAGGGGTGGGTACCTGAAACTCAGGTTACAACCCCTGGACCTCCCCTTGTATGACAAATTAGTGATGTAGCCATGATGTATTGATGACGATGTCTGAACTGTATTCTGGGATATGAGGGTAACTTTTAAAAGTCAATGTCGTCTTTTGTTCGGGGTCTTGCCTTTCTCCCTGCTGGATTAGGTAGGACCCTGCTATAGCAGTTTGCTTTATACCAAATAAAGGTCAGGCTTCTTAGCCTCTTCGCTTCAGGTTACTCTGGTCGGTGTCTGTTTTTACTCCTCTCTGACCGCGGGAACCACACAAGGACCTAGCAGGCTTACCATGTCCCTTAAGGGCCGGAAGCAGTTATTGCTGTGTCTTTTTCAGTTTTATTACTGGCTGCCGCACATACTTGCCACCTTAGCTTGCTGTCTAGCTGCTTTGCTGGTCTGCTGATGCTCCAGCCCACTAGTCCAGCTATGTCTTCTATTTTTACTATTGCCATAGTTTTAAAATCCTCAATCCTAAAGTGATTATCTTTGCACTTACCTCAAAATTGCCACAAGACCTCCGGCTTCCCCACCTTTCTCAACTGTCTGCTGAATACAATGATGCCATTACCAGCTTAGCTGCAAACTGGGAACTGAAACTGAAATTCTCCAGAAACAGTACTTGACAACCCCACTTGAGCTTAGTGTCTGATTCGCCAGCATGCCAAAAAGGAGGAAAAGGTCTTACCCACCAACAAATTGTGCACTCTACCTAATTCTAAACAAAGCAGACTAGATGCTTTCATAGTGGGACACTCTTCTGCCAAGCTGGAAACAACCTTGACTAACATGTTATCCCCCTGGCTGGGGAGAGGGGAGGGGAATCCCAGGATGTGAGGGGCTCACAAGAGGAGAATGCCGAAGAGGTAGGGAAATTGCCAGAGAAGCAGATATGCCATCAAGAGATTCTGTCACCACACCCTCTGCAGCCAAGCAAATGCTCTTTGAAGAGGAAGCAAAATTACTGTCAGAGCTGTGCTTTTTAATTGCAGAAAGGTTACAATCCATTAATGATGAACTGGAAAAGATATTGTCCTTGCTGACCATACCAGGACCATGAGATTCAAGGGGAGACATGGTTCTCATGCCCCTAGAAGGCCCTGCAGTGTCCCTAAACTTGGATCAGACCAAGGCAGCAAACAGTTTTTCTTCTTGCTCCAAGCCATGGGCTCCCTATGCTTCTAATAGTAATGTCACACAACAAAAAGACTAAACTGAGCCTTCTACAGACTCAGGTGGTGATCAATGTTTTCCAAATAAATGGACACATCCCATATTGGAATTCCATTGCAAGGGCCAACGCAAATCTCAAATCACTGTTAAACCAACATTACTAAGGAATGACCCAGGCTGGCCAGGAAAAGGCAATCAAGAAGCATTATCAGGTCTCTTGACAGACAGGAGACAAGCAATACTGTCAAATTTCTGTTGCAGACCACATCTATTCTGTGAAATTTCTATGATGATTTCAGATTGATAAGGACAAAATCTTGGTGTACGGTACTTACACCATTTCCCAACTTCACTAGAGTCTAGCCCTGTGAGTTCTGAATTGGTCAGGTTCAAGCGAGAGACCATAGCCAGGCAAATTGAAGCAGGACAGCGGCTAGGAACCCTGATCGTTTATTGTTGCAACAAGGCTTCAACTCCCAAACAAAACCAGGAAGAAGCCCAGAACAAAGGGCAAATGGCCTCTTAAAAGTTCCCACAGTTTCCCATAATACATTTCACATAGCATCATCAAAACATCATAGGTATGTCACAAAAAGGTGTGACTCTCTTGGGCTGTAGCATGTGTGCACCAGGCTGCAGCAGCTCTATTCCCAGGTCGGGCTTGACCCGGGGGCGGAGAGAGGCTGTGGTGTGCGTGCCCCAGATGCACTTTGTTGGGCGAGCTGCAGCGGGCTTCCTCTGTGCCCCGCCATGGGCGGCATGAGCTTACACTCCACCGCTGCTTGTACATCAGAGTTTGGATGCAATTTCTAGAGATTTAGGGAGCTTTCAAAATGTTGACACCTGATGGCTAAAAGATACTTCAGCATCTCCCCAAAAGTCAATAAAGGAAGACAAAACAGGGATAGTTTTACCCAGGACAGGTTCCAGAAAAATACCACCATCCCTGCCCAGATGGAATTTCTGAACATGCCCATGCTCTCCATCTGAGTCTGATGGTCTCCTCTCCACAAGATTAGCCCTGGCAATTGCCTTTCCCTGGACAGCAACAGGGTTGTGGAGATTGTCCGTGAGCCTGCCAGGTTTTGGACTCTATCACAGACCTCCCCCCACCCCCAAGAATTTCTGATCTTTGCATGGGACCTTTTGTGAGCTGGAAAGACCCTGTGCACCCTGGCCAGCCCTGTTGAAAAAAACATTTATTAGCAAGATAACCAGAAGGGATGCAGGCCAAGGGGAGGGCAGAAGTCTTTTTTCCCTGACAGAGAGAAGCCATCCAAGTGGCCTCTTCTGGTTCAGCTATAATAAGGGGGCCAAGCTGCTTTTGAGTATCACTTTCTGCTATTCTGAAGGTTAAACGCCTATTTAGAGCCCCCTATTGAAGATGGAGATGGGGGCCTGGCATTGTTTAAACACTCTCCAGCTTTGTTTAGCTGCTTTCAAGGAGCCTGTGAATTGGGGGGAAAGCTCAGTGTCCACTCCACATGCCACTCCCAGCAATTCAAATAGAAATGCCTCCTCACAGGACAGACTGGCAGTTTTCTGAGAGGCCTCTGTCAGTTGGGCTTCCCTGCTTTCTTTGAGTGACAGTTTAACCCAAGTTCAGAGGCCAGCCTCCACCTTACTGATCTCTGCTTGACACCCAATTACCACATGAATGGGACAGAAAAGGCTTCAACTCCCCCTGACCTTCCCTCCCCTTTCCCCTCATCATTTCTCCCTTGCTCCCACATTCCACCCCACCCCTAGATTCCTTTTCTCTGATGCAGAAGGGAGTTCAACACTGCAACTGGGAGAAATAAAACAAAGTCCCAGACACAAGAATCCCAATTGTCATGGCTGCTGCAGCAGGTCCAACACTCCCGTCTGTTATTAAAACCCTTAAAGTTTGACTTGCCAAGGTGAGGCAGACAAATAACTGTGGATTCCTCAAAATGCTTTATTGAAAAATAATTTGCTCCTTTTGAGAGGTTCATGGGCAGAAAATGTCTCCTTGATGGGGCCTAGTTTTATATAGGAAATGGCACTGTCAATTCATTTGTTGTGGGTTCTCTGCTGAAAGAACAGGGTTGGGTTAATATTTAGCCTAAGCACACTGCTGTGCAGGGTCAGACATAAGTGTGTGTGCAAAGAATGGATGCCTTCTGAGTTTTCACAGATGAAAATAGGATCATTCATATATTCTTGACTGGCATTCTTCCATGTTAAACAGAGTCAAGGGTTCTGCCAACCTGTGTTATATTCATGCATTTGGCAGTGGCCTTTATTGCACTACTTTCTGAAGCAGGGAGTGCTACTATCAAAGAACATTTAATCTCATTTAATCTACTCCTACTTAGTAAACATGTCTACTGTTTTCCCTAGTGGTGAGAATAGTATATCTGTGGGTTGCATGAGTGTAATTTACACTGGGAAAACAGCATGGAGGAAAAGGGTTGAAATCTATTTGTTTATGTGGGGCGGGGAGAGGGTGTTATTGCTTTTTGTTTTTGTCCTTGTTTTTACCATGTATTTTATGCTGTGAACTGCCCTGAGAACTATGGATGAAGAGCGATATACAATTTGATGATGATGATGATAATACCCTGCCCATCTGGCTGGGTTTCCCCAGCCACTCTGAGCGGCTAGCTAGTTTTTCCCATGCTAACAGCTGGAAAAAAAATCAACAACATTTAGGGTCAAAATAGACCCTGTTGAGGTGCACTCCATTGTTTCTCAAGACAGATGGATGCCAACAAGAGGGGGCCATTACCAGGCTGGCCTGGCTATTCCAGCAATTGAATCTATGCTGCATCCAAGAATTAGAAGCAGGGCTCAGGCATACAGCCTACCCCCACCCCGAAACTCATAAAACTATATAACAAGGGGTTAAGTAGGTGGGGGGGAGAGGATAAGATAAGAATCTTTGTGCTTGCAGCCATAATTTCTGGGGTATGGACATTGTTGAACCTATAATTTATCAGCAAGTTCCATACTTCTCATTTAGGACTGACAAATTATTTATTCAGCAATTAAAAAAAAAAATAACCAGGAAATTAGCACTGCAAGCACAAAAACTCAGAAGGCTCCTATGTATCTTCCCAATATGCAGAAAGTCCCAGATTCAATCCCCAGCATCTGCAGGTAGAGCTATGAAAGCCTCCCAATCTGAAACCCTGGAGAGCTGCTGCCAATCAGTGTAGACAATACTGAGCTAGATAGACTAGTGGACTGACTTGGCATAAAGCAAATTCTGATGTTTCAAAAGGCATAAAAATCCTATGGTAGAGCCAGGTCTCTCTGAATGCATTGTTAGGAAAATGCCAGGGAACTGTGTCTTTCCCTCCGAAGTGCCCCTCAGGATGATTCATCACTCTTCTGCCCCGAGTTGCTACTGCAACATATATCCGAAGATATATGCACACACAAACATAGCAGAGTTCAAAGCAGAAGCTGGACTTGAGGTGTAGAATACTAAGCTAATCTATTATGTACAAGATCAAGTGTTACGGAACAAAGAAATCATGGCTCCTCTCTCCTTCTCGTCCGAGAGAGAACAGAAAATGCAAAAGTACAACATAACGGGACAGGTTAACTGAAACTTCCATTCTCATGACTCCAACAGTATGGAATGTCAACACAGACATGTGATAAAAACAATCACACATACTGCAACGGGAGGAATGAAATCCCAACATCCTCCCCCATTTCATGTAACCACTGCTGCATTACCTAACACAGCCGTTCACAATCAAACATAGTCATTATACACATAACAGACTTTTGTAGTGCTTTTCCCATCTGTGGGATCACTTCCAAAACTGGCATCTGCATATATCTCAAGACCTCCAGACTTCTGATCAGTAAATTTCAGTCTGTAGTGCATAGTACCCTTCAAATAACGTGATATGCGTTTCAGTTCTTTCCGATCCTTAACAGTAGGCTTGGAAGCATGTCTGCTCAGCAAATTCGTCCTGACTTATCAGGTCTTATACATCTGGCAATAAAACTTAGCTTGCCTAGAACACATCGGTACAGTGTGACATCAGAAAATGCTTCATCAGTATCATCTAACTGAAAACCTGTAACCATTAGCATCAACCAAATTCAGTGTGGTTAGCACATCTCGAATTTTCTGTGTCTGGTGTACCAAAATATCACCTCTCTGGTTTCTCTCTATTTCCAGAGAAAGATAATTGGTTACCTCACCAAGATCCTTCATGTCAAAGTGCTTTTGCAATTTTGCAAGAATGCCCTTGTATAAGGCTTCATCTTTCCAAAGGAAAATAATGTCATCAACAAAGCATAAACAATACAGCTTCTGTTGGTTCACCTCTTTGACAAATACACATGGGTCAGCTTTACCTTGGTGAAAACCTAGAGAAAACAATACCTCTGTTAATTTTGAGTGCTCTGTTTCAGACCATAGAGGGGTTTCTTGAGACTATAGACCATTCCCTGCTGTACCTGTACTCAATCAGGTGGTAGCATATAAACCTGCTCAGACAATTCACCGTACAAAAATGCTGTGTTCACATCATGATGGGAAACATGCAATTTCTCCTCTGCAGCAATTTTGAGCTTAGGCTCTCAAACTTCACAGTTGGTGAAAATGTCTCATGGTAATCTTGACCTGGTACCTGTGAAAAATCATGTGCGACCAATCTGGCTTTGTGTCTTACAATCTTGCCATTTTGATCAGTCTTGGCCTTAAAGACCCATTTGCTGTTAAGAAGCTTCATACCTGGTACCACTGGGACTAGTTCCCATGTCTTGTTCCTCTCTAAGGAATCAAGTTCAGCCTTCATGGCATTTAACCATGGCTCAGCATCCTTTGAGGATAAACTCTGGACCTCTTGGAAGCTTGTAGGTTCAAAAGCCTTTTGTGAGCTACTAACAACAGCTGTATCTGCAATGGTTGTTTTAGCAAACTCTACTGCATACCTCATAGGTGCTTTGGCTTTTGTAGCCCTTTCAGATCGGCGTACGATATGCAAGTCTTCAAGACTAGGCTTCTCTTCTTTAGGACAATGGTGACCTATAGTGAACAGTGGTTCTAGATCTAAATCAGTGTCAGACCCTACAGACGGTCTGAGAGAGGCTTTCACACTCTTGTAATCTGCTGTGTCACTGTCACTGTCACTGTCAGAACCGGAATCTGAAACTGCATCAGTGTCATCAGATTCAGCATCAGCATCAGCATCAGGGTGACATTGGAAAATACCTGCATTGTCTCCCCACTTTGCATTGTACTGAACACTCCTGGTCAGTCTTAGCATGAGTTTGATCAAACTGCAGGAGGCAGTGGAAGACAGAAGTGCCTGGCGTGCTTTGGTCCATGGGGTCACGAAGAGTCGGAAACGACTAAACAACAACAACAATGCTTCAGCCCAAAGAGAATCAGGTAAGTCAGCATCATGTAACAGAGATTTCATGCCCTGCTGGAGAGTTTGATTTGCCCGTTCACAGAGACCATTCTGCCAAGGTGCTCTGGGATTGGCAACATCTTGTTGAATTCCCTTTTCAGCCAGGAAAGCTTCAAATTCCTGTGAACAGAATTCTCCCCCTTGATCTGTGAAAAGACAACACATCTTTGATTTATGGACATTTTGCAACCATGCACAAAATTCCTTAAATCTAGGAAATGCTTCATGTTTATGCTCCAGCATAAACACCCATGAATATCTGGGGAAAGCATCAATCAGTACCATGAAATATGTAGCATTGCCTCTAGAGGGTGATAGAGGACCAACAAGGTCTGCGTGTATGTATTGGTACGGCTCTGTAGCCACTCTCCCAGAATCCTTCCCTTTGGGAGATACCTTGACCTTGGGTGCTGCACATGACTTACACTTCATGTGGAACTTGCAGGGTTTAATTGTCATCCCTTCAACCATACCTGGCATCTTGGTGATGGCTTCAAAGTGCAGGTGACCTAGCCTGTGATGATGGTCATGGATACAACCTGCATGCAAAATTTTGTTATCAGACATAACACAACATGTCTCATCACTTTGCACAACATCAACATCATATGACAATAAGAACAGGCCATTTACACAATCAGCATATAAAATGTCCTCTTGGTTCTTGCCAATGTTGCAGCTCTCTTTACTGAAGTTTACAGTAAAGTCTTGTGCCGTGAGCCGGAAGAAGCTCAGTAGGTTGTCCCCCAAACCAGGAACATAGAGCACATTGCTTATGGAGGTGTCCAGACTCCGAAGCACGACAGTCCCTTCGCCTTCACTCTGCAACGATTGACTATCTGCCTGGTGCACAGTTCCTTTCCATGGCGTAAACGTGACAAACAAATGTCGGTTCCGGCATATGTGTCTTGTGGCTCCCGAATCTATGATGAAAACATTCTGGGCATGTGGGCTGGAACAGCGTGTTACCAGAGCTTGGTCTTGGGTGGGCTTGGGGTGGCTAGGACTCTTGCCTTTACCCCCTCTGCCCTTGCTGCTTTTACTGGCATCCTCTTTGGCTTTTGGGCAACGTTGTTTGCAAAACCTCTGCGTATGTCCCATCTGGCCATAAGAGAAACATTTCACAGCTTTCAGAGCTTTAGCGCCATCTGGTGCCTGCATTGCTGGCTGGGGTGCTGTAACTTGAGGCTCCCCCTGAATGCGACCTGTGGCATCCCTGCAATCCGCCTCATTAAGTAGGACTGCGCAAACATGATTTGCTGTGAGATCTGCTGTCAGAAGCACAGCCAGTTGTGCAGCTATTGATTGATAACTGCTACCCAAAGAGTCCAGCATCAGAAAACAAAACAGGGACTCAGGAATTGTGATCCCTCTCTGGACTAACTCCTGTCTCAGGAATTTCATCTGCATCAGATGAGCGCTGCCATCACCTCCAGGCTGTAACGCCATCTTGTGCAGTCTCTTAAAATGGATTAGGGACGAGCCAGCTGCTGTTCTCAAGTGTGCCTCACACAAAGCATTCCAAACATCCTTGGCCTTTGCTTTACCGTGCAATAAAATCAGCTCATCAGAAGGGACAGCTAATGTTAGTGTGCCTTGGGCTCTGGAATCAGTCTCAGTCTATTCTGTTGATGGCTGTGCTGGGGTCGGCTCATTAATTACATGCCATAACCCCTGCCTGCGCAGATGAGCTTCTGCGTACATTGACCACGTAGCATAATTTTGCTTGGTCAGTTGGGGAAAGGAGGAAATCCCCACAGCATCATGCAAAGGATCCATTCCGGCGTTTAACTTCAGCCAGGAACGTCCAAAGCAGTAATAAAATCAAGCCGTAAATATTGCGGCTGTAAGTGAGACACCAAGGGTACAGAGATTAGGGGTGATGGGGTGGGTAGTGTCATGGAGAGAACTGGTGAGGAAAGTGCTCTGGAGCGGCAGAGGGTTTCCTTGCTATGCATGGGGAGCTGAGCCAGAAAAGGGATGCTTGGTTTGGGATGGAGGATCTGAGTGCCATTGTTTTCCATTTCATTTTAAAGCATACCCACTTCACCCCAGACTTTGCATCCTTCATCACAGGCTACTCTCTTCCTTATAGGAATCCCCAACTGCAGGGATTTAGGACAGTCACTTGGGAGGACTCAGCGAGTTTCAGGACTGTGTAGCTTCCAATAACATGCCCTCCAACATTTCACAGATGAAAATAGGGACGCTGGCCTGGGCTTTGAGGTGTAGCTCTGGCAGGCTGATGTGACACTCATGTGACAATGGATTTCATTTTTTTAAAAAGGGGAGGGTCACCAATACATGTTAGTCCATTAGAGCAAAAACAAGAGCATTGTGATCCCTTAATAGCCTAACATATTTAATATACCACAATAAATGTTAGGTTTTTTTTAATTTTCCTTTATTTATTATTAAATTCATATTACAAGTTAGTTACCATACAATTTCGGCACTGCACAAAACATATATTATATTAAATATACGGATTCCCCACATCTAACCCTATACCCTATTCACCATTTACCCAAATACCCATGTGACTTCCCTCACCCACATGCATGATGTCCTTCTCACTACATTAAAACTCTATCATTGTGTTCATATTTATTCATCACATTAATCAATCCTCTATTCTAAAATAATTTTTATTAACCGACCAATCAAATCAAATCAAATCACATCACATAAATTCTGAATTGCAAAGCCGAATTTTAAATTTTTGTTGGGGGGACCCATATTTCAAGTTCCGAAGGGGATTCTTGCTGCTGCGTTAATATCCACAAATCTGTCCAAATAATGTTCATAATTCTATCCAGTCCTATCTTGCTGTTCTCACATCTCATCTTGTTCGTATATTTTTCTTTTTTTCTTTATGATCTCTTCTGATAATCTCCTTAAGCAGGTAAACACCAGTTATAATCCTGTGTGAATTTTCCGTTCGTCCAATCATCATGTCGAGATGGTTTCCATATATCATCACTTTCATAAATAAAAGCACTCTTTCCATCATCAGTCTCGCAATTCTGTCGCCTTCTTTAGTCCCTCTGAGGAGGCTCACCCAGATCTATCCCTCCTCCCAGACATAAGTCTTTCGACAGAACTTGCCAAAATGGCGGCGCTATTTTTTGCTGTGTCATTCCAAAGCTCTTATACTTTCCACGGTCTCCTTAAAACATGCTTTGGTTAGAAAATTATCTCCACATAGTCTTAAATCCTCAGCTTAAGTCATTTAAACGGCATTTCTGACTTGTGACTTGTGGGGGGGGGGGGATTCTTGGTTAATCACATTCTTGTTTCTCAGAGATCTCTTCGGTTAGCAGTCTTTACTCCCCATTCTTCCTTGAAATATGTGCATTAGCTTCCTCCTAATTGTTTCTTTTGAAGTTGCTGCAGCTAGAGGCAGAGACAGCGTCCAGGAGCGCCGAAGTCCACACAAGGGCTTTCTGCCTAGTGCCCCCACCCCCTCAAATTTGGGGGTGGTATAGGGCACAGCAGGCAAGTGCAGTCCCCCCCACCCACTTGGAGGGGCCGGGAGGCTGTTTACTCCCATCACAGCCTCTTAATTACCTCGTGTGGGTCGGAGAGATGTTATTGTCAGCCATCTTCCGATGTGCCCCTAGTGGCCCCCAATCAATCCTCTATTCTAGAATCATTGCATCTTAGCTTAATGAACCCAATCAGTACTTATCCAAAGATTTTCATTGAAGTAATATTGTACAATATATTCTTCAACACACTTCCATTCCTTTCTTAATTCTTGTTTTGATTGCATTCTAATTGACGCTGTCATCTTGGCTAGTTCAATATATTCACATAATTTAATTTACCACTCTGACATTGAGGGAGTCTCCTTGCTTTTCCAATTTTTGGCCACGAGTACTCTTGTGGCTGCTGTTGCGTGTAAAAAGACTCTGACCTTGTCTTTAGGGATATCATCTGAGACGACCAAGAAGAAACACTTCAGGTCTTTTTTTGGATGCATCTCCAACAAAAATTTGTGGGTAGTTTATATTTTTTTGCCAATTTGACCGGGGTCATATACCACCTATAGCACATCTTCATGATGTTTTCTTTAATGACGATGCACACAGTAAAATTTATATCATTTTTCCATAACCTTTCCCATCTCTTAAACCAGGGGTCTGCAACCCGCGGCTCCGGAGCCGCATGTGGCTCTTTTACACGGGGCGGATACTAGCGAGGGGAGGAGGCGCATTGTGCGCTCCGACACTCCCCACTGTGGTGGGCGCTGTACTGGCTGTGACATCACATGGGGGCGGTGTGTGCGTCAGTCACACACCGTCCGTACGTCACCTTCCCGCCCGCCCGCTACATTGTAAGGGGCATGTACGCTGGTCACTGCATTGAAAGGGGGCACGTACGCTGGTCACTGTTTTGAAGGGGAGTGAAGAACACACACACAAAAAAAGGTAACTTGTTAATTTAACGTTTATTTCTATGAGGAGAAGTAATTCTGAGGGGTCAAAAAAAGAAATAATAAAAAAGTGACAAAAAAGTTATTTTTATAATGACGAGTTTTGCGGCTCCCAGTTTTTTTTCCTTCGGAAATGGGTCCAAGTGGCTCTTTTTGTCTTAAAGGCTGCAGACCCCTGTCTTAAACCAAATTGCATATACCAAATCTTGTCCCCATTTTATCATAAATTCCTTGGTTTGCTCATCTTGTAGTTCCCACTCAAGGAGCAGATTATACATTTTTGAGAGATTTTTCTTTGGGTTTTGTATGATTTCTAATTGGAATTTAGATTCCTCCTTCAAAAAAACAATTGTCTTGTCACAAACAAATTTATCATTTCGTTGGTAATACTGGACCCAGCTGGTACAATATACTTTTAGTTCTTCATATGGTTTCAGTTTTAACTGTCCTCCTCCTTTTTTATCAATTGTCTATATGTGGTTCTAATTTTGCCCATGTTTTTATTTTTAATTGAAAGTATTTCAAAAGGGGCCGCCCACCAAGGGGTTTTAGGTTCCAAAGCATATGATGTTTCCTCCAGACTTTAATTAGTGGATTCCTGATAATATGGTTCATAAAACTATGGGGTTTGGAACTTAACAGGTTAAGTTGTTCCCATGATGCCTCCATCATTCTGACGTCAGCTTTCGAAGCTGGGAGGCGTTTACTCTCTTCCTCTCTGGTCTTTTGAGAGGGAAGGACGCAGTTTGTCATGGCTGCGGTGAGTCCAGGAGTTTTCTGGGGAATGTCGGAATAAAGGACTGTAAATAGACAAACCGGGCTTAGTGTGTTTGTCGGAAGCTAAGTGACAGTTTTCACCGCTGTGTTCACTCTGCTGAGGCGTGACTAGACGAAGACGGAGCTGAGATTGCGCAGCTGAGGGAAACGCGCCGGACGGCAGTAAAGAGCTAATTGTGGATCGTAAATCAATTAGCGGGGTCACGCCAAATCAATCAATCAATTCTACAGGTTATGGGTAGCCTGATTACCGATCGTAAAACTGTCACTTGAGGCTGCCGGGAAGCTTTGAAGTTTGCGGCAGGAGGCGGAGTTTTTTGCCTGTTGCTAAGAGGCAAGGAGTGGCTGCGGAGCTCAGAGCAGCTGAGAACGGGTGCTGAATAAGCTGGTGAGTACAGCTTGGGGCCCCTTGGGAGAACGGAAGACAATGGCAGGCAGCCAGGTCTTGGAGGACATTCCGTCTGGAAGGCTCACTCTAAGGAGTTGGGCGAGGGCGTGAACACAGCAAGGGCTGCCTGGGGATGTGCTGAGACGTTTGCTGTGAAACTTCAGCAGGAAGCCAGAGCCCTGGAGAAGGAATGAGCAGCCTACAGATGGCTGGAGCCCCTGTTCCTGATGTTTTAGCCTCAAGGAGCGCTGGTGAGCAGGTCGGGGGGGGCGAAGAATTCCAAAGGTACGGTTAAAAGGTTTTCCACTGTACGTGCTGGAATGGAATGGCGGTTCAGAGGGGGCGGAGCTGGCAAGGAGTGCTTTTCCGGAAGAAGGAGGGCCAGGCCAGCTGGAAGGAGCCCCGGGCAGTGTTTTTCCACTCGCCGTTGCTACGTTTGTAATTCAACGGGACACTTGCGTCGTGATTGCCCCCACCGGAGCAGAGAGGCAAGGCAGGATGTTGCCAAGTTTGCCAATGTCGTTTCCCATGGGAATCAGTCTCGGAGAGGAGACCAGCGTGGGAACGCAAGGGAAGGACGTGGCTCAGACACTGGGGAGGGTTGTTTTCTTATCACTGCTTCTATGGCAACTGTGAAGAACAACTCCAGCCAGGACACAGTGACGCGCTGGGTTTTTGATACTACTGTCAGTCGTCACCTGATAAGCAAGCCTGCTGGCGAAATGCGGAACTGCAGGGCTGTTTCAACTGGAATGACTGTTATGTTCGCAGACGGAACACGAAAATCAGTTTCTGATGTGGCTAACATGTTTTTTTCTCCTTTACAGGAGGAGCTAGAGGTCTACGTTGTGCCGGGACTGAATTGTTGTTTGTTATCTGTACCAGATCTTTTGAAGCAGGGGTACAAAATTTCTTTTGAAAATGACACCTGTTCCATTTTCAGAGGGGGGAGACAACTTGTCAACGTGAAAAGGGAGAACAATTTCTTTGTTCTGGAGTCACCTCTGGAGGGTGGTGGGAATGCTGGAAAAGCACAGGCGCAGTGTGCTAAGGTTCCCAGTCATGATTCATGTGTTCATGTATGGCACAAGAGAATGTCTCATGCCAGTGTGGAAGATGTGCAGAAGTTGTCCAGGTGCACAAAAGGGTGTAAACTCCGGAAATGTGGGAGGAGGTCCCTAGGGTGCAGGGCATGCAAAGGAGCAAAGGTACATGGTTTTCCCGGGTTTGGGAGGGTAGCCAAAGAAGCTTTTGAGCTTGTTCACACAGATCTGTCAGGACCCATGAGGTGTGAGAGTCTGGGTGGAGCCAGGTATGTGCTGTCGCTGACAGATGACCACAGCCAGGTTGGCTGGTGTTTCTCTCTCAAATCACAGGGGGAGGCGGCGCAACTGATCCAGGATTGGGTTGCGGAGGTGGAACTAAGGTTCTCCACCAGGGTGCAAGGGTTCAAGAGCGACCGAGGGTCACAGTTTACTGGGTCTGCTCTGAAGGAGTTTTTCAAGGAAAAGGGAATACGTCACCAGGTGACGGGTGCAAAGTCTCCTCAAGGGAGAGGCGTGGCAGAGCACAGGAGTGAAACACTGGCTGAAGCTGTCAGGGTTTTGCTATGTGACTCTGGGCTGCCTCAGAGCTTTTGGAGTGAAGCTTGGAAAGCTGCCAACTTTGTTTTTAACAGGTCCTATAACCACGTTATAGGGGAAACACCGTTTTATCTGTTGCACCGGAAAAAGCCACAGGTGCATTTCTTCCGCGTGTTTGGGTCCAAGGCTTTTGTGCCGGTACCAACAGCTCAGCGGAAGGCAGGTGGTCCAAAGGTTCAGGAAATGATCTTCTGTGGGTATGATCCTGCAACCAATGGGTGGAAGTTTGCATACCCAGAGGGTGATCAAACCAAGCTGCTGGTCAGCAAGCATGCTGAGTTCTGTGAGCAGGATGGTTGTTCACGGCCTGGGGATGGTCCTGATTTTCTCTCAGAATGTCTGTCTGATTCTGAGGAGGAAAGGGAGGAAAGGGAGGCAGAGGCTGATCCCGGTGATGGGGACCAGGTCCAGGATCAGGGTTCAGAGCCCGGTGATGGGGACCAAGTCCAGGATCAGGGTTCAGGGTAGGTTTGGGCATCTCCAAGGGTTGTGAAAGGAGTGTCCAGGTGTGAGGCTTCATCTCCGGTTAGCATAATGGAGAAAGCTCACAGACGGGTTGTCAAGTCAGAGGGGGAAGAGTCTGACGGAGAAGACACAACTGCTGGCCCAAGTGGGTCAGAGGGAAGTTCAGATGAAACACCTCAGTTTATGCCCAGGCGGTCTTCTCGGGCCACGAAGGGTGTTCCACCTGAGAGGGATCAGGTCACGGGTGCGTGGGAAAGTTTCGCACAGTGTGATTCTGGGAATGTTGAAGGGGTTCAACAGGTGCCTGGGAAAGATGCCGGGAAGGGGCACAAGGCAAAGGGAAAGGTGTTGAACTCAAAAGGGTCTTGTCAGAATGTGCGGCAAGAGGGGTATGGGGTTTGGAACTTAACAGGTTAAGTTGTTCCCATGATGCCTCAATCATTCTGACGTCAGCTTTCGAAGCTGGGAGGAGTTTACTCTCTTCCTCTCTGGTCTTTTGAGAGGGAAGGACGCAGTTTGTCATGGCTGCGGTGAGTCCAGGAGTTTTCTGGGGAATGTCGGAATAAAGGACTGTAAATAGACAAACCGGGCTTAGTGTGTTTGTCGGAAGCTAAGTGACAGTTTTCACCGCTGTGTTCACTCTGCTGAGGCGTGACTGGACGAAGACGGAGCTGAGATCGCGCAGCTGAGGGAAACGCGCCGGACGGCAGTAAAGAGCTAATTGTGGATCGTAAATCAATTAGCGGGGTCACGCCAAATCAATCAATCAATTCTACAAAAACCCTGATGTACTTTTGTCTTATTGTCCATATCTTAAATCATGCCCCTCTAGGTCCAGTATGTCAGTGTTCTCAAACCAAATCCACTCCTTGACCCAACAGAGGCAGGAGGCTTTGTAGTAGATTTTTTAATCAGGAAGACCACCCCACCCCATTCTCTCCTATCTGTAAGAAGTTTGAATTTTATGTGAGTCCTTTTACCCTGCCATATAAAATTTGATAATATCCTTCTCCACTTTCAAAACAGTCCATCTTATTAATTATAGGGATCATTTGGAAGAGAAATAAAAGTTTTGGAAGTATATTCATTTTGATTGCTGCTATTCTCCCCCAAAGAGATAATTTTAGTCTATGCCAGATTCCCAGATCATTTCTAACTTGATTCCATAATTTAGTATAATTGTCTTTAAATAGATTTACATTTTTCATTGTAATTTGTATGCCTAGGTACCTGATTTTATTCACAATTTGTAATCCCACTTTTTCTTGCAGTTCTCTTTTTTCCTTTTAATCCATATTTTTAACCATTCATTTTGTCTTTGTCATATTTAATTTAAAGCCAGAGACTTTCCCATAGCTCACCATTAATTCTAAAAGTTTTTAAATGCTCTCGTTTGGACTTTTGAGTGTCAGGAGTAGGTCATCAGCAAATGCACATAGTTTATAAGATTTATGTTCCAAAACAATCCCCTTTATGCTCTCATCTAGTCTTATATCTTGATTCAATATTTCTAGGGTTAAAATAAACAAGAGCGGTGAAAGTGGGCACCCTTGCCTTGTACCCCTTTCAATCTTGAAGGTCTCTGACGTTTCCAAGTTAACTATCAGATTTGCCTTTTGAGATTCATAGATAACTGTTATCCCTCTAATAAATCTTTCCCCCATCTCATTCTTCTCTAGATTTTTCTTTAAAAATTCCCACGATACATTATCAAACTCTTTTTCTGCATCAATAAACATAAAAGTGGCTTTCTTCCCTGGGTGCATATCCAGATATTCTGATAGTTCAACCACTATTCTCATATTTGTACTCATTTTCCTCCCTGGCAAAAAACCCGCTTGATCTTGACTTATTATTTCATTTAACACAGTTTTTAATCTATTTGCCAATGTATCCTCATAAATTTTGTAATCTGAATTTAGCAATGAAATGAGTCTATAATTTTCAATCATTTCTCTCTTTGTACCTTCTTTTGGTAATAGGATTATGTGAGCCTCCCTCCACGAGTCCGGTAAATTCCCTTCTTCCATTATCTTATTTATAAGTAATTTTAATGGAGTCGAAAGCACCTCCTTTAACCTTTTATAGTGGATTGTGGGGAGACCATCCGTACCAGGGCCGTTACCATATTTATTCCTTGAGATAGCATATTCCACTTCCATCATGGTAACAGGGGAGTTTAACAGTTTTATTTTTTCATCATATATTCTGGGTAAGGGTCTGCTTTGTAAATACTCTACTATTTCCTCGACATTCTCCTTACCCTTTTCATATAATTTAGTGTAATATTTTACAAACCTTTTGATGATTTCTTCCCTTTTAACTATGATCTTCCCTTCATTCACTACTCTATTAATAGTTCTTTCTGCCTTTCCTTCAATCAGCGGCGTAGCGTGGGTTGTCAGCACCCGGGGCAAGGCAAGTAATTTGCGCCCCCTAACCTGTGGATTTGCACCCCCTAACCCGTGGATTTGCCCTAACCCCAGATGTTGCGCCCGGTGCGGCCGGCACCCCCTGCACCCCCCACGCTACGCCACTGCCTTCAATTGCCAAGCCAATAACTTTCTGGTTTTATTTGCTGATTCAAAATATCTGTTTCATCCATCTTAAGTTGTTTTCTATCACTGATAATTGATTTTGTAATAAATTGCAATTTTTCCTTGCCTTCTCAATTTTAGGTTGTTTAGCTAATACTTTTTCATTTTCTTGAATTTCTATTTTAATTTCCTCCATCTTCGATTCCCTATTCTTTTTTTTTTTTGGATTGCATGCTGCTGAATGTAAAAACCTCTTATAAATGCTTTACTCACATCCCATATTACCCTAATATCTGTATTCTGCACCTTGTTATTTTGGAAAAATTCCGTACGTAGTTCTTGTGCTTTAGCTATTTTTTTTTCATCATTTAGGATTTTTCATTCATTTTCCATCTTTTAATTACCCTTCTTCTACTTCTTAATTCTACTGTAACCAGATTATGGTCAGGTTTTTTTAATATGAATTTTATTAGTATTTTCCACACAACAACAACAACAACACGAAAGCTATCAAAAAATAACAATACACAACACAGAGAAATCAACATTTGAAAACTAAAAAATAAAAAACACAAAAAAACAAAACAAACAAACAAATCCATATCTTACAAGTTAATATTATAAACACTAAAACAGCAACAAGACATTGACTTCCACCAATCCCACAGCACCTTTATCTCTCATTGTGTCTTCCTGTTTTCCTGTTTTCTTTATCCACTCTATCCTAACATCTATGTTGGATTCCATTTTTCTTCAATAATGCCACCAACTGTTTGTATCCATCTCTCCTTCATAAAAATCGGGGGGGGGGGGATCTCCTTAAAAATTATAATTGGTCTTCCATCAATGAATAATTTTTTATTATAGCTCATCCTTAGAATTGCATTTCTCGTTTCCAATGAATTAAAAATCACCAAACAATCTCCAGGAAATTTTCTTGATTTGGCTTTCGCCGACCTCACCTTTATTCTGAAAGCATTCTCAATTGTATATCCAATTTCTTCTTCCTTAAGCTCCATCCATCTTACCAATTCTCTAATCATTTTTAATTTTACATCCTCATTCTCATTCATCTCTTCTGCTATACCTTTAAATTTTAAATTCTTCTGCTTTTGATGCATCTCCATCATAGCCATATTTGTTCCTGTGCTTTACTTAACTCTGATACTTCATCCTTAACCCGCTCTCTGTCTCCTTTCTTGTCTCATTCACTTCTTTCTGAGTCCTCTTCATTGATTCCTCCATTGTCTTAGATCGTAACATCAAATCTTTAATTTTATTTGAGAGTTCTCCCACCACTCCATCTATCTTTTTATCCAATATTTCTTGCACTTCTGCCAATTTTTTCTCCATATGTTGCTCATTTTGTTTAAATTCCTCTTTTATTTTTAGCCATAAATTGTCCAAATCTTTGATTTCTTCTTGTTTCGATGGTCTTCTATCTCCTGGAGTTGTGTGGCAAGTTCCCGCCCCCTCCCAGGAAGAAATAAAGACACAGGACACCAAGAATTAAGGTTAATGGGTGAAATAGGCCACAACTTTATTGATTACAGGAATGAGCGGTATTGGCTTAGGCATTGGCCCTATCGACTAGCCGGCTTCAGCCCGGTTGCAGGAAGACCGGCAAGGGTTAACCACCAGTAGGGGCGTGCCTGCTTGGGGGCGTGCCTTGGCCCCACACCTCCATAGGCTTCGGACAGGGCAAAGCCCCCCCCCCCGAGTCCTTTATCGGACTACCCTTTTCCTGTGGGGGAGGCGATGGCGCTTCCCTCCCCCCCCCACATACACTTAACCCTCCCTTGCCAATGCCTAACCGCCACTCAAGCAATAGCTTGCCGCCAATACACTCATGCCTGCAACCAATCCCTAATCCCCCCTGAAATCTTGCTCAGCCAAATATCATTTCCAGCATCAGAAAGATGCACGCCATCAAACCGGTAGAGGGTCTCCTTATTGAAACGTACGCCGGGGTGGTCAATGACCCACCCTCCTAGGGCCACCACTCTGCGCGCCACGGCCCGATCCAAGGTTTTTCTTGATCTATTTAATGCAATCGGGCAGCGACTATCCCTCCAAACCCGCCTCGCCAGCATTGATGACCACAGTATGGTGGTGTCGGGGTAAGAGGCTTTCAGATGATCAAAGTCCCCCAAAATATGCCACACCAGGTCGACCGTCTTTCGATAAGCTAGGTCGTTTTCACCCAGCTGAATGACTAGGGCGTCCGGAGGGCCCTCCGCTAGGGCCCTCTAGCTTCCACCGCTGGCATCAGTTCTTTTTATATATATATATAAATAATTTTTATTAACTGGCCAATCAAATCAAATTAAATCACATCACATAAGTTCCGAATTACAAAGCCGAATTTTAAATTTTGTTGGGGGGACCCATATTTCAAGATCCGAAGGGGGATTCTGATCATCTTCTTGCTACTGCATTAATGTCCAAATCAGACCAAATCAGTCCAAACAGAGTTCATAATTCTATCCAGTCTTATCTTGCTGTTTCCACATCACATCTTATTCATATATTTTCTCTTTTTTCTTTATGATCTCTTCTGATAGTCTCCTTAAGCCGATAAACACCAATATTAATCCTGTGTGAATTTTTCCGTTCTTCCAATCCTCAAATCGAGATGGTTTCCATATATCATCACCTTCATAGATAACATCGCTCTTTCCATCATTATCTAGCAAAACTGTCACTCTTAAGTCCCTCTGAGGAGTTTCACCCACAATATAAAAGCAGCTCTATTTCTCTATTCTCCTTCCAGACTCAAGACCTCCGACAGAACTTCCCAATATGGCGACGGCATTTTTAACTGCGTCATTCCAGAGCTCTTGTACATTCCATGCTCTTCTTAAAACATGCTTTGGTTCGAAAATTTATCTCCACACAGTCTTAAATCCACAGCTTAAGTCCTTAAAACAACATTTCTGACTCGTGAGGGGAGGGGATTCTTGTTTAATCACATAAGGAAAGAAAGGAAAGTTTTCCCCCCCTCCCCCATCAGTCATTTGCCATACCGTATCTTCTCGTATCTTCTCATGATTTATTCTTGTCTTGTTTTATCAGAGATCTCTTCTGTTAGCAGTCTTTACTCCCCCTCCTTCCTTGAAATATGTGCAATTAGCTTCATCCAAATTGTTTCTTTTGAAGTTCTTGCAGCTAGTGGCGCGGATCAGGGACGGCGTCCAGGAGTGCCGGAATCCCACAGGAGGGCTTTGTGCCTAGTGCCCCCACCCCCACAAATTCGGGGGCGGTGTAGGGCACAGCAGGCAAGGACAGTCCCCACAATAATAATAATAATAATAATAATAATAATAATAATAATAATAATAATAATAATAATAATAATAATATCTTTATTGCCATTACCCCCTCTCGGGGACAACGAAATTACTTGACTGCTCCATAAAAACACTAATTAAAACAATACAGTATAGTACAGCAAGGAAGATTAGATGACTTTCAAAGTCCAGGCTTTCCATTCAGGGCCGAGATCGCTCTGGAGAAGAAGCTGTTCTTAAAACGGCTCATTCTTGTCTTCATCATCCTGTATCTCCGTCCCGATGGCATGAGCTCGAAGAGACAGTGACCAGGATGCGATGGATCTTTTACTATGTCCAGTGCCTTCCTATGGCACCTTGTGGCATAAATCTGCTCTAAGGTGGAGAGTGGGCAGCCAACAATGCTCTCTGCTGCCTTAACAACTCTGCACAACCCCCTCCTGTCCTGGGTAGTACAGCTTCCGTACCACACACATAAGCCATAAGTGAGCACGCTCTCAATGGCACAGTGATAGAAGGCAAGCAGCAGTTTCTGCGGAAGATGGTTTTTCCTTAGAATTCTCAAAAAGTACAGTCTCTGCTGCGCCTTCTTCACAAGCCCCCTTGTGTTGACACTCCAGGACAGATCCTCTTGTAATTCAATGCCCAAAAATCTGAACGTTGTTACCCTCTCCACACAGACCCCATCAATCAAAAGTAGCTGGACATTGCTCTTCTGTTTCCTGAAATCCACCACAAGCTCCTTTGTCTTCCTTGTATTTATGAGCAAGTTGTTAGCTCTGCACCACTCTGTCAGCCGCTCCACCTCATCTCTATAATCCGTTTCACCCTCCCTTTCAGGGATGAGCCCAATCACGGTTGTGTCATCTGCAAATTTGACAACCCTATTACTAGGGTGAGCAGCGACACAATCGTACGTGTAGAGAATATAAAGGAGCGGACTGAGTACGCATCCCTGTGGTGTTCCTGTGTTAGTCTTAAGCATATTAGAGGTATAAGGGCCCAACCGAACCCTCTGGGGGCGGTCTGACAAAAAGTCCAATATCCACCCACAAAGTGATAACGGAAGCCCCAGATCTTCCAGTTTAGACATAAGACGTTGTGGTAGAATGGTATTAAATGCTGAGCTGAAATCTAAAAAAAGCAGTCTGGCATAACCCCCCCACTGCTCCAAATGTGCAAGGACGGCATGGAGGGCAATCACCACAGTGTCCTCTGTCGATCTTTTCGTTTTATAAGCAAATTGGAATGTGTCCAGTCCCTCTGGTAGGCAGGCAATGACATAATTTCGTACCAGCTTTTCAAAGCACTTCATGATTATAGGTGTGAGTGCTACTGGACAAAAGTCATTCAGATCTTCCGGGTGAGATTTTTTTGCTATTGGAATGATAATAGAGGACTTTAGGCAGGATGGAACAATAGCCTGGGCTAGGGATCGATTTAAAATCCCAGTGAAAACTCCTGCTAGTTGATCTGCACAGTCTCTCAATACCCTTCCAGCTACCCCATCTGGCCCTGTGGCCTTCTTTGGGTTGATTCCCTTCAACACCTTCCTCATCTCTTCTTTTTCCACAGAGACTACTACATTCCTTTGTACTGATGATGGTGATGGTGGTGATGATGGCAAAGCCTTCACAGGGAGTGGTGGTGGTGGTGGTAAAGCCTCAGCAGGTGTTGCTGCAGATGTTACTTCAAAATGGGCAAAAAAGGCATTCAAATCCTCTGCGAGGGATGCCCCTCCCTCGTCTGCCAGGGAATCCTTGGATTTATACCCTGTTAATTCTTGTACACCTTGCCACACCTGCCTGGTGTTGTTACTTTGTAGATGATTCTCCAGCCGCTGTCTATACGCCTCCTTTGCTACACGGATACCTCTCTTTAGATCCACTCTAGCTAAGCTGTACATCGACTTATTTCCACTTCTGAAAGCAGTATTTCTTGCCTTTAGCAACCCCTGGACCTCCCTTGTCATCCAGGGCTTCCTGTTTGGGTAGATCTTTATCCGGCGCCTCTGTGTTACATTGTCAGTGCAGAACCTGATATAGTCCAACACCTGCTCAATATGAGTCTCTACATCCTGTTGGGCAAATACCTCCCAATCGGTGTCATGAAAACAGTCTTGTAGTTGTTGGGATGCTTCAGCTGGCCATATTGTAATATTCCTCTTTATAGCTGGAGTCCGTTTCCTCAATGGAATATATTCAGGAGTCAGGAGCAGGGACACATGATCAGATTGGCCTAGATGTGCCAATGGTTCGGCCTTATAGGCCTGTTTGACACTTGTATACAGCCTGTCCAGAGTCTTTTCTCCCCTGGTTGCACACTTTATGTGTTGATAGAATTTAGGTAGGACCACTTTCAAATCTGCCTGGTTGAAATCCCCGCATACAAGAAATGCAGCCTCGGGATACTTGCCTTGTTGTCTGCTAATGGCATCATGCAGAAGACCCATTGCCTCATTGATGTTCGCATCAGGTGCAATGTATACTATAGTTATCAATACTGCTGTAAATTCTCGGGGGATATATATAGGTCTGCATTTAAGCGTCATAAATTCCACAGTTGGGGAGCAAGGGCAGTCCCCCCCCCATCCTGGGGGGGGGGGTAGGGAGGCTAATTACTCCCATCATAGCCTCCAAATTACCTCATGTGG
Source organism: Podarcis muralis (assembly GCF_964188315.1). Taxonomy (NCBI): domain Eukaryota; kingdom Metazoa; phylum Chordata; class Lepidosauria; order Squamata; family Lacertidae; genus Podarcis; species Podarcis muralis. Next base: position 16,038,874 of record NC_135674.1, read on the forward strand.
GTCGGAGAGATGTTATTGTCAGCCATCTTCCGATGCGCCCCCTAGTGGCCCCCTCACCGCTGGCATCAGTTCTGCCCAGCGCATCCCTCTCTGCGAGATCCAGGACACCTTGGTGTTTGAAGATAAGTTGAGCTGCGGCCCGACCCCGGTATTGATGGCATGAGTCCTGGCCCAGTGCACGATACTGTGCCCGATTATCCAAATGCGCACAGCCGAAATTCCTGCAAGAGAATTGAGAAAAGATACTAAGGTAGGGAAGAGGGGCAGGTTGTCATATGTTTTTCCTGACATAGCGTTTGTAAGCGTTCGACTTCCAGAAGCCCATGTCTTTTATCCTCTTGGCCGATAAGCCAAGGTGTATGGCTGTTGTGGCTGCCCCTATACGAAATGAATGAGCCGTGAACTCTGCGGGGGGCAGGCCACACGTAGCGATCGCCAAGCGCATAACACGGGTGAATTGGTGCCGAGCTAGGAGAGATCCATCCGCGTGGACTAAGAGTGGGCCTGCGAGATTAGATTTTAGGAATAAGAAACGCCTGGTGTCTTTTACTGGGCATGGACCCGGTCTATTTGTTGCCAAGAGTCGAATTAGGACCCCCCACTGTGTTGGTCAGTTTTTGAGCTGCGAATCCGCAGCACCAAATCCTCCCGCGAAAGGGTAATATTGCTCAGGAGTATTCCCCGGGAACTAGCAACAGGGCCGCCTTCGCAGACCACTTCACCAATGCAAAGTGCGCCGAAGAAGGCGATAGAATATGCTGCTGAGAATAAGCGGGCTTCGTATTTCGACCAGCATATTGTCCTTAATGTTTTATGAATTTGGGAAAGTATATTGAAAGTTATTGGCTTCCTCTTGTCACTGCTGGGCGGTTGAAGCCTACTCCACCCTTCCAAGGCCTTACGCACTACAAAGTATGCGGATGACGCTGTTCTTCTCTCTCAAACCAAAGTGGGTCTGAAACGTGCCTTAGGAAAGTTTAGTGACCAATGTAACACTGAACTGTTAACAATTAACTTTGCCAAAACCAAAATTGTACATTTTAACCGCTCCTTCAGGAAAGATAATTGGAGCGTAAAGGGAAACGCCATTGAACAGACTAAGACCTTCCAATACTTAGGCATTACTTTCTCTTATAATGCCAAATTGTCAACACACCTGACCACATCAGCTATATCAGCAGAAAGAAGTGCAAATGCCATCCTTAGATTATTCAGAAGGAAAGGAGCTGGCTTCCTCCCGATGGCCCTAAAAGTTTTTCAGGCAAAATCTTTAGCCCAACTCCTGTATGGCTCTCAAATTAGCCCCTCTGCCAACCTTAAGACCCTTGAAACAGTACAATCAAAATTCTTAAGATCATTATTTGCTACCCCAAAGTGTACAACTAATGCAGTCTTAAGGCAAGAGGCAGGACTGCCCAGAGTGGAATTAAAAGTCTGGGAGCAAGCAATATCCCTCTGGCTGAAAATCCATTACAATCCTAAGGGACTGTTACCTTGCTTCCTGGCCGCAGTTCCCTATCCTCCTTGGCTTATGCAAATAACTAATAAGATCAAACAAATTGGCCTAAACCCTGAAAACCTTTTTCGGAACTCTGAACAAGGCAAAAGCAATTATCACTCAGAGACTTTACGATGCCGAATTACAACAAGAAGACGCCCTACTCCCGGAGACGTATAGATGTTTAAAAGCTTGGCCTAATTTTGCAGCTGCCCCTTACTTAACTAACATCACTAACGAAGCTTATAGATGGGCTTTCTCTAGAGCCCGCTTTGAGACAATGCCCTCAGCAGTGCTGTACGGCAAATTCACGCGGGTACCAATGCATGCGCGTCTCTGCCCCTGTATATCTAATAAGGTAGAATCTGTCACACACATCCTTCTATTTTGCGAATTTTATAGTGAAGAACGAGTTCAACTTATTTTGCCGCTTTTATCAAAATTTATACCCTTACAACATTATCTGGAATCCTCCCCCGAAATTCTACGAAAATACCTTCTGGAAGATTCCTCAAGCTCAATATCATATGAGGTGGCCAAATTTTGCACTTTAGTAATCAGGAAGCGTAAATCTCCTCTGTTGAATGGCACACTGCGAAGTTCCCTTGTGTAATCCTTTTTTTCTTCTTCTCCCTTTTCTGATGTTGTTGTTGATTTCTTTTTGTTTGATCTTGTGGTGTTTAGTGTCACTGGCTTTTGCCGCAATAAAACTTGGAACTTGGAACTACAAAGTCTGCACAGAAGTCGGAAGAAAAGGCTGCTTTGCAAAAGAACGATATTGCGGCCGATTGACTCTTAAGGGTCTTGGCAGCCTTGCCCAAACGCTTGAGGTGCACCAAATAACAAAGGACCTCTGATTTAGAAGGGGGGAAAGCAGCCCTGGTGGCGTTAAGATTGTTACAGAATCGCAAGAAATCAGACCACGCTTCCTTGTAAGATCTTAAGGTGGAAGGCGCCACTGAGGCCAATATGTTGGAATTAAGCCTTATCAGAGGAATTGGCCACTCTCCAGGCACCCGGCTTAATTCCTTGTTGACCTCCCCGGTCTGCGACTCCCGGCAAGATCAGGCGAGATCTTCTATCGGCGATCCCACTCAGCGTGAGGGGGACACACCAATTCCCCCTCCTCCCTGCTTCCCTCAGGGAGGGGGAAGAAACAGACAGAAATCTATTTACATGCCTTTTATTTCTGTCTTCACAGCAGTACAGAGAAACATGTCTGTACTCTCTTAACATCAATAGCAGAGAGAGAGAGACTCCTCCCCTGTACTTCCAGTACAGGTCAGATGACACTCTGAGCTAACATCCGGTGCTCAGCACAGTGAATAGACTGCCCCTTTGTTCCCACGGTACAGTCACAAGCATAAACATCTTGTCTGGCATTCCAGCCAGCTGGAGCTCGCTGCCGCATTGCTCCTTTTTCGTAACATACTCCCCCAAAAGAATCAATGCGTGTTGCGGCGAGCAAAGCTTCATCCAGAGAAGAAAACAAACAGCTGTTATACATATAACACTCCCCTGTTGTTTCAGTTCCACCCTTGGAACTCCCCGCCACTGGTTTCCCCAGTGTACCTCTCTGGTTGTCTGGCTTCCAAGGAATGAGTGCATCTGCATTACCTTGGCTAGCAACTCTCCGTTGTGTCTTCGTCTCTGACTTAGACACTGCTTCAACCTGTCCTCGGTTGTTTACAACAGCAACACATGCAACAGCTAAGTTAGCAAACTCTTTTGAGTACCTCTTTGGTGGTACACCCTTTGTAACTCTCTCAGACCTGCGTATGAGGTGCTGATCTTCTCTGCTCTCTGGTTCAGTACCAATGGTAAACAGTGGTTCATCCTTCATCTGTGAAGGTCTATCCATTATGTGAGATTTCCTCTCAATGACTGTGTCAACTGAGCTCTTTTAGCTATCACTGTCATCATCAGTACCACTGTAATCAGTAAAATCATCATCATCATCATCCGAATCGTTCCCTGTGGGAAATGTGTGAACAATTACTCTCTCCTGTTCAGGAGCACTCTCTAGAAATTTTGTCAGAATCACCTGACCAGATTCAGACAAAATTACTCTGTAGAGACCCTTTTCATAACCCACAAAAATGCCTCTGGCATTCTTAACTCCACCTGGAGCTTCTGTCCTCACATGAGACCCAAAAACCTTGAAATGGGCAACAGAAGGTTTTCTGTGGAACAGCTTCTCAAAAGGAGAACTTCCCAACTCTTTTGAAACCTTTCTTAACCAATGGTAACAATACGACATGATCGACTCCACCCAGAACTCATGTGGCAGATGTGAACTAAGCAATTGCGCATTCAGCCCCTTTTGCAATTCTTTGTTCACCCGTACACAGACACCCCTGTTCCAGGCTTCCGCTGAAACAGCAACCTTGTGTCTTATCCCTTTCTTCTGCAGGAACTCCTGAAAATCCTTTAAAAGAAAAATCTGCTTCTCATCTGTGAAAAGACAATCAATGTTAGCATCATGCATGCTTTTAACCTTGTCACAAAACTGCTGAAACCTTTCTAAGGCTTCTTGTGGTTTCTCTAAAACATAAATCCAGACAAAATTAGAGAAATGATCCACACACACAAGATAATATCTTGCATTGCCCTGTCGACCCTTGTGGACTCCTTCTTGGGGTCCGTCTTGGTCACACCTGCGAGAGAGATCACGTTAGAATCAGAAGAATTACATTTCATGTAATCACTTTGATCAAAAGTCAACAAATACAGTCCATCTTTCTCTCTGGCAGAAAGATACAACTCTCCATCTTTGAAGATCTTGCAGCTTTCAGCATCATAGGACAGTTTCACTCCTTTCTTTGCAATCTGCGAAACACTCAGCAGATTGAACTTCAACTCCGGAACCAAGTACACATTGTTTATAGTCAAGTTCAGACTCTTTAGATACACAGTTCCAATCCCGGTTGCTTCCAGCTCCTGACCGTTGGCCTGCTGCACAGTGAAGCTTTTCTTCTTAAATGTCGAAAACAGTTCTCTGTGTGGACTGAGGTGCTGTGTACACCCAGTGTCAAGAACAAATGAGTTCCCCACTTCTGGTGTGGCTTTTAGTGCCATCAAAGCCTTTGCAGGTTTCCCTTGAGACTTGGTATGACTTTTGCCTGATGCCTCAGGCTTTGCTGAGCGGCCCTTTGCTCCTTTTGGCTGTCACGGCTTCTTACAGTTCCGCTGGAGATGCCCAGTCTGTCCACAATTGTAACATCGGACAACGTTCAAAGCTACAGCATTCTCTCCAGTAGCAACATCAGTGGGGGAATTAGAACTCCGTTCCTCCCTCCCCCTGTCCTTCACTTCCAGTGCAGCAAGTCTGTCGTGTTCATTTAGAACGACGGCGCACACCCTCTCCGCGGTCAAATCGGCGGCAGGTAGGGAACCCAGCTGACTGGCAACCGTTTTGTAAGTCCGATTTAGGCTGTTTATCATCATGAAGCGAAACACTTCCTCCTGTAGACGGAAATTGCGTTCCACCATCTGTTGGCGCAGATATTTCATCTCCGTCAGGTGCTCTTGAACATCTCCATCAGGCGCAAGCCTCAGATTGGTCAGCTTCTCAAAATACAGCAACGCTGAAGAACCAGCATCCCTCTGATGTGTTCTACGCAGCGTCTCCCAAATCTCCCGCGCATATTCTAAATCCTGAATATGCACCAATTGGCAATCTGAGACACACAGAATTATAGCCGTCCTGGCCTTTACATTCTGTGATTCCCAACCTCTGGTTGGTGCTGCAGGAATGGGGTTCTCAATCACCCCAAAGATCCTCTGATTCTGCAGCAGGGCCTTCATCTTCACAGACCAAGATGAATAATTGTCATTAGTCAGGGGAGGGGGGTAAGGCAGGCCTCCCCTCTTCTTGGCATCCATTTTGAATCCTAGCCTCAGCTTTCACTCTCTTTCAGCCTGCTAAAATCCAATAGCTGGCTTGTTTACGCTCTTGGCACTTGGCAGCTAAAACGCTGGCTGCTATGGAAAGTCCCTTCCAAGAGTTCGTGAGGTTGCAGTCAAAACAACTTTCTCTTCCCAGGCTCTTTCTGAGTCAGCCCGTTTTGTTAGTAGCTTTCCACTGTACAGACGGTCGTCGCTTAGCAACTGTGCATTCCAATCTTGAACAGGAAAGCTTATCAACCACAAAAATTCCTGGTATGCGAGCATTCGATCTCGGAGCTGTTTTTTTTCAAACGCAGCTCCCGTGAACCAGAGAATGAATCAATCTGCGTTCACACTTTTAGCCCGAAATTCAGCATACCTTTTGGGGCTCCGTTGCTTGGAAAACACCTCCTCTCGGTGTCCTGCCGTCTGTTCAGCTTCTGGCTGCAACGCAGACGTTATCTTCTTTCATTTGGTGCAGAGGATGGCAAACGATCCATCTACCTCTCATTCTGCATTTCCATGGATCAGAAAACCACCGGCACTGCTACCATGTTGTTGGAATTAAGCCTTATCAGAGGAATTGGCCACTCTCCAGGCACCGGGCTTAATTCCTTGTTGACCTCCCCGGTCTGCGACTCCCGGCAAGATCAGGTGAGATCTTCTATTGGCGATCCCACTCAGCGTGAGGGGGACACACCAATTCCCCCTCCTCCCTGCTTCCCTCAGGGAGGGGGAAGAAACAGACAGAAATCTATTTACATGCCTTTTATTTCTGTCTTCACAGCAGTACAGAGAAACGTGTCTGTACTCTCTTAACATCAATAGCAGAGAGAGAGAGAGACTCCTCCCCTGTACTTCCAGTACAGGTCAGATGACACTCTGAGCTACCATCCGGTGCTCAGCACAGTGAATAGACTGCCCCTTTGTTCCCACGGTACAGTCACAAGCATAAACATCTTGTCTGGCATTCCAGCCAGCTGGAGCTCGCTGCCGCATTGCTCCTTTTTCGTAACACAATACTCCCTGCATCACTTCTTGTTCCCAAGGCTCCAGAGGTGCTCCAGGAATGGCTGCGGCAGCTGCTGAGCATCCGGTGCTAACGAGCGAAAATGGTCCATCTGAAAGCGAGATAGGGCATCTGCGATGTCATTGTACAAATTTGGCAGAAAAGTGGATGTTGAGTTCTAGGCACAAGAGGACAAAAGCACGCAGAAGGGTCCCCACTCTCGGTGAGCGCGATGACTGTTTAGCTAAGACTGACACTACTGCTTGGTTGTCAGTATGAAAGCACACCCTGTGGTTACTAAATTCTTTTGCCCATAGATGGACCGCTGCCACTATAGGGATGAATTCCAGGAAGGTAAGGTCACGGGTAATGGGTCCCCCCTGCCAAGTGGCGGGCCAGCGCTGGGCGCACCATTGCCCCCTGAAATAAACCCCAAAACTTAAAGATCCAGCTGCATCTGACTGCACTTGGAAGTCTGCCTTTAGCAAAATGCTATCCTGCCACAGGGAAATTCTGTTATATTTCTCGAGAAACTTCAGCCAGACTTCCAAGTCAGATTTTACCTCTTTGGAAAGGCGGACCCTGTGGTTAGGTGAACGCAAGCCTGCTGACAACCTGGAAAGGCGACTGCAGAATGGACGGCCGGGGGAGACCACCCGGCAAGCAAAGTTCAAATGGCCCAAAAGTGACTGGATTTGCCTGAGGGTAACCTTTCTTAGGGGAAGAAGCTGGAGGATTAGGTCCCTAAGCGCTACCAATTTTTCTCTAGGGAGCCTGAAGGTCTGGGCGATTGTGTCCAATTCAATGCCCAGATAAACCATTGCAGGGCCCTAGGTTTTTTCTGCTGCCAAGGGAACCCCAAACTCTGTGGCCAATGATGTGAATGCCTCGAGAAGAGGCAGAGCATTGATGCCTACTTTCAGCTACAAGAATAAAGTCATCCAAATAGTGCAAAATACCCTCAGAGCCTGTTCTAAAGCGAAGCGCCCAGTCCAGGAATGTACTGAATGATTCAAAGGCTGCGCAAGCCACGGAGCAGCCCATAGGCATTGCTTTGTCAATGAAATATGCCCCTTCAAACTTAAACCCGAGCCAACGGAAATCCTCGGGGTGCACTGGCAAGAGGCGGAAAGCCGACTCAATATCACACTTTGAAAGCAATGCACCTCTTCCAAATTTGCGAATAAGCTTGACCGCTTGATCAAAGGAGGCATATCGACTTTGTCAAGGATGTATAACTTGCTGTTGAAATGGAATACGCAGGATGAAACGGTGAAATCTGCTATGATTAAGTGGGCTCAAGATGTTGGACATAACATTATGATGGCTGACTGGGAACAGTTATGGACCACAGGTATGAAGTTTACGGCATGCAATGCCTTAAGAGAGAATATTATGAAAATGATATACAGGTGGTACATGACCCCAGTCAAGCTTGCAAAAATCTATCATCAGCCCGATAATAAGTGTTGGAAATGTAAAGAAATTGAAGGTACATTCTTTCACCTTTGGTGGACGTGCCCAAGGATTAAGGCTTTCTGGGAGATGATATATAATGAAATGAAAAAGGTATTTAAATATACCTTCTTGAAGAAACCAGAGGCCTTTCTCCTGGGCATTGTGGGCCAATTGGTGCCAAAGAAGGATAGAACTTTCTTTATGTATGCCACGACAGCAGCAAGAATACTTATCGCAAAGTACTGGAAGACACAAGATCTACCCACCTTGGAAGAATGGCAGATGAAGGTGATGGACTACATGGAACTGGCAGAAATGACCGGCAGAATCCGAGACCAGGGAGAAGAGTCGGTGGAAGAAGATTGGAAGAAATTTAAAGACTATCTACAGAAATATTGTAAAATTAATGAATGTTAGTGTCAGAGCTGCCCGAGGTCCCAGCTCACAAAGGACCAACGCCAGTTCATTGTTATATACAAAAGTCTTTATTGAAGTTCAGTTTCGCTTTCACAGCCGCAGCGCGCAGCTCTACGTCTCAAACTCTAGACCGTTGAAGCTCCCTCTGAATCTCCTCCCCCCAGACACCAGTTTAAGACTCTAGCCTTGCTCCACCTCTTCCTTTGCTCTTTCCTCCTCTGGTTCCACCTGTCCGCTGGGGTCTTGCCCTTCCTAGACTCTTCTGACGCTGAGTCCCCTGAGTCTTCCCCCTGCCTCCGGCGGGCTTTAGGACCTGGTTCCCAATCCGGGTTTTCTGCTGTCCCGCGCGCCTGTACATTCGAACTTGGCGCGCGCGCCCAGTCGGCAACCTTCCTCCTGACCGTTACACTGCTCCTGTCACTGCTTCCCCCTTCGGGGAGGCTAGCTGGACCTGACCTCCCCTCCGTTCCCCCACTCTCCGATAGAGGCGTGGTCAGCCCTGACTCATCTTCTCTCCCCGCTGGAGGAGACGCTGGCCCTGACACATGGGACTCTTCCCCCCCCACTACGCTCTGGTGGGGAAGCTGGTCCTGATCTCCCGCTGCTGCTTTGGGAGTCCCCGCTGGCCCCTTGTTTCTGGTGCGTCCCCCCTGGGACCCCCCTTGCCCTGACCATCGGCGCCCCCTTCTGGGAATCTTCTGATTCGCTGGAGAAGCTCATGGAATCTCTCAGGTCACTGTCATACTCCCCTACGCTGCCCTCAGATTCTTCCCCTTCGCTCTCCATTTCCTCTCTCCCCTGTGCCTCTGCTCCTGAGCCCCTGACATCCATCCCCCCTCGAAGCCCCCCCTTCCCCCCTCCCCCTCTTCGGGTGCGGGTTCCGGGTGCTCCAGTGCTGTGGGGGTGAGTGTGGGATACCGTTCTTTCCCCCTGGTGTGCAGCCGGCCAGCGGGATCCGGCCAGCCCGTAATGGGCTCGTCGACGTCGATCTCCTCTGCTTCCATCTCTCTGCCGTTGTGCTCGAACCCAGGATCCTCCCCCAACACGTCCATGTCCTTCCCTCCCCCTGTTACCTCGGGTGATGCTGCGTGTAAGGGCCCCCTCTGCAGTTCCCTGCTCCACCCCATCTCCGGTTGATTGTCCCACCAATAAGAGCAGTCTGTGACAAAGTCCAGGGCCACTTTCTCCCACGGTTCGAGCGGCGTCTGTAGCGGTTCCAGCAGTCCCGCCGGCTTCCTGTGTACTGGTTTGGCCCTTTGGCATGTGTCACACCTAGAGACGTAATCCGCGACTTCTCCCCTCATCTTGGGCCACCAAAAGTCTCTGGCTACTAATTCCGCCGTCTTGTCCTTGCCGAAGTGCCCAGCGCTGGGCGCGTCGTGTAACTGCTCCCGGCACGTAGAGAGCCCCTTTGCGGATGAGCAGTCCGTCGCGTATCTGGAACTCGTCGTCCTTCCCTGTGCCTCTTCGCACCTCCTCCATCTTGGATTGTGCGAACAAATCCGTCTGCAGTGCGCGACGCACCGCGTCCAGGTCCACGGTGGCTGAAGCGCACGCCCACGCTTTCGGTGCGAAAATGTGTTTGGCCGCCACCGGTGCCGCTTCCTCGAGATACTGCGGCTTCCTGGATAGTGCATCCGCCATGACGTTGTTGTCTCCCGGGATGTATTCTATCCGGAAGTCGAAATCCACAAAGAACTCCGCCCAGCGGATGTGTCTCTGGTTCAGGAACCGCGCCGTGCGCCAGTACTCCAGGTTCTTATGGTCCGTGCGGACCTGCACTGTGTGTCTGGCTCCGATGAGGAAGTGCCGCCACGCCTTGAAGGCTGCATGAATGGCCAGCAACTCCCTGTCCCAGATGGTGTAGTTCTGTTCCGACTTGCTGAGTTTCCTGGAGTAGAATGCGCATGGGCTCCAGTCCCCTTGCGGATCTTGCTGCAACAGGACCGCCCCCACAGCTCTGTCCGAGGTGTCCGTTTCAACCCTCATTGGTTTGCTGGGGTTTACGTGTAGCAGCTGTTCTTCGGACGCGAAGAGACGCTTGAGTCTCCGAAAGGACTGCTCCGCCTGGTCCGTCCAGGTGAACTTCTTCTTCTTGGAGCTGTGGGTGTCCGTGATGGCCGCCGTCTCCATCGCGAACCCCTTGATGAACTTGCGGTAGAAGTTAGCGAAGCCGACGAACTTCTGGACCTCCTTCCGATTGCGCGGGCTCTTCCAGTCCAACACCGAGCGGACCTTGGTGCTGTCCATGGCGAGTCCCTTGTCGGACAGCTTGTAGCCCAGGAAATCCACCTCCGTCATGTCAAACTGGCACTTTTCCAGTTTGGCGTAAAGTCTGTGCTCCCGTAGTCTCTGCAGGACCTCCTTGACGTCTCCCTCGTGAGCCTCCTGCGATTCCGAGAAGATCAGGATGTCGTCTAGGAAGCAGACGCACTTCTTGTAGAGGAGTCCCGCTAACACGTGGTGCATGAAGGCTTGGAAACAATGGGAGCCATTTTGCAGACCAAACGGCATAACTCGATATTCATAGGTGTCTAAAGGTGTAAACATGGCCGTCTTCCACTCATCGCCCTCCCGCATGCGTATAAGGTTGTACGCCCCTCGTAGATCCAACTTGGTGAAGATTCGTCCCTTCCTCACCGTCGCGAGCAGGTCGTCGATCTTGGGCATGGGGAATGCTGTGGGCTTTGTCCTGGAATTGATGATTCTGTAATCAACTACCAGCCTCCTTTGGGGCGTGTCTTTCTTCTTCACGAAAAACACGGGACTGCCCCCCACTGCTTTGGAATCTTGGATGAATCCCCGCTTCAAGTTGTGATCTATGAACTCCCTGAGTTCTTGCAGTTCGTCTTCAGACATGGAATACAGTTTCCCAGTCGGCAGCGTCGCCCCCGGCAGGAGGTCAATCTTGCAGTCGTAGGGCCTGTGGGGAGGCAGCTTGTCCGCTTCCTTCTCGCAGAAGACCTCCAAAAACGCCTTGTACTTGTTGGGTACCGCTTGCACCATGACTAGGTGTAGCTGCGGTTCATCCTCTTGCCCCTCCTCTTCCTGGCTGGTCCGGATGCAGTGTTCTGCGCAGTAGGAGGAGCAGAAGGTCAATTGCCGCTGGTACCATGCTAATGCCGGGCTGTGCCTATCCAGCCAACTCATGCCCAACACTATGGGCGTGTCCGACAGGTGGGTGACGTTGAAGCTGATGACTTCGCGGTGATTTCCAATTTGCATTATCATAGGCGGTGTTTGCTGTACCACCTGTCCTCCCAGTAGCTCTCTGCCATCGACCGTGACGACGTTTAGGGGCATCGTGGCTGGTAGGAGCGCTATGCGATGTTGCCTGATGAAGTCCACTCCTACAAAGTCTGCATTACTACCAGAGTCAATGGTAAGAGGGACTTCCAGGGTGAGTCCATTGGGCAGCTGGAGCGATGCGGTGAGTTGCACCACTGGTTTGGGTGGGAGGGGGTCTGTGGGCTGTAAAATCTCTGGGGACTGCTTCACTGACTCGCCTGGCTGGGCCCCAGTGCCTCTGCCTCCAACCAGGCTTCGTCGTTTCCCTGTAGCTGTTCCCCCTGCTGAACTGCTCCCCTTACTGTTGCTGAGGCTGCAGTGTGCCTCTGGATCCTCTGGGGACACTCTTTGGCCATGTGCTGTGCACTGTCGCAGATATAACACTTCCTGCTCCCTCTAGGAGCCTTCGCCTTGACTGCTCCTGGTGTTTGGGCTCTGGTCGCTGTCTGAGCCCTGGCACCACCTATCTCCATCGGCTCTTCTCCCCCCCCCCCCAATGGAGGCGTGGATTGCGCGCACCCTGTCTCTTTGGGTAGGAAGGGAGTTGTTCTGGCTGGTGTGCGTGCCATACGACCCTCATCCCTGCTCCAAGGGCGTTCTTCCAGGCGCATGCCTATCGCCAGCGCTCTCTGCACGACTTCTGTGGTGCTGTTAGGTCTCTCTCCCCTCGCCAGCTCATCTTTCACGGCCCCATTTAGTCCCTCCCAGAACAGATCCCTTACGGCAGCGGAGTCCTTCTCCCAGCCCAGCACATTTACTAACGCAAAAAAGCGGGAGTAATATTGTCTCACAGTGGCTTTGCCCTGCTTCAGCCCATGCATTTCCCTCCTGGCCACATCCACATCTACCGTTGATTTAAAACAATCGTCCATAGCCTTGATAAATGCTTTTGAATCTTGGAGGGCGGGATCATTTTCGCGCCATAAATTGCGCAGCCACGATTCAGCTTCCCCATGCAGAGGAGTTATTATGAAGCCTACTTTCTCCTCCTCATCTCTAAAGTTTTTCCGAAGCAAATTGAGCGCGAAAACTATGTCTGCTCTGAAGTTAGGATACTGCTGCAGGTTCCCGTCGAAGTGGGCTACGATGCTGCCCCCCCTCTTCCCGAGGCCAACTCCCTCCAGCTTGGGTCCTGGCAGCCCCTCTTTGCCCAAACGTTCCCACCTGGTTTGCAGATCCCGGCAGAGCGCTACTGCTTCTTCCTCTCTCTTTCTGGATGCTGCTACTTCTGCGTAAAGCGTCGTGACTGCTTCTTGCAGTTCTGTCACCTTCTCCTCTGTAGTCATCTTTGCCTATCTTCGTGAGCTCGCAAAACACCAAGTTTTGCCCCTCGCTGCGCCAACTCACGCTGCGAGGGTTCAATTCTATAATGGAGATGGAGCTTACTGTCAGAGCTGCCCGAGGTCCCAGCTCACAAAGGACCAACGCCAGTTCGTTGTTATATATAAAAGTCTTTATTGAAGTTCAGTTTCGCTTTCACAGCCGCAGCGCGCAGCTCTACATCTCAAACTCTAGACCGTTGAAGCTCCGTCTGAATCTCCTCCCCCCAGACACCAGTTTAAGACTCTAGCCTTGCTCCACCTCTTCCTTTGCTCTTTCCTCCTCTGGTTCCGCCTGTCCGCTGGGGTCTTGCCCTTCCTAGACTCTTCTGACGCTGAGTCCCCTGAGTCTTCCCCCTGCCTCCGGCGGGCTTTAGGACCTGGTTCCCAATCCGGGTTTTCTGCTGTCCCGCGCGCCTGTACATTCGAACTTGGCGCGCGCGCCCAGCCGGCAACCTTCCTCCTGACCGTTACACTGCTCCTGTCACTGCTTCCCCCTTCGGGGAGGCTAGCTGGACCTGACCTCCCCTCCGTTCCCCCACTCTCCGATAGCTTCCCCATGCAGAGGAGTTATTATGAAGCCTACTTTCTCCTCCTCATCTCTAAAGTTTTTTTACTGCTTCCCCCTTCGGGGAGGCTAGCTGGACCTGACCTCCCCTCCGTTCCCCCACTCTCCGATAGCTTCCCCATGCAGAGGAGTTATTATGAAGCCTACTTTCTCCTCCTCATCTCTAAAGTTTTTCCGAAGCAAATTGAGCGCGAAAACTATGTCTGCTCTGAAGTTAGGATACTGCTGCAGGTTCCCGTCGAAGTGGGCTACGATGCTGATAGAGGCGTGGTCAGCCCTGACTCATCTTCTCTCCCCGCTGGAGGAGACGCTGGCCCTGACACATGGGACTCTTCCCCCCCACTACGCTCTGGTGGGGAAGCTGGTCCTGATCTCCCGCTGCTGCTTTGGGAGTCCCCGCTGGCCCCTTGTTTCTGGTGCGTCCCCCCTGGGACCCCCCTTGCCCTGACCATCGGCGCCCCCTTCTGGGAATCTTCTGATTCGCTGGAGAAGCTCATGGAATCTCTCGGGTCACTGTCATACTCCCCTACGCTGCCCTCAGATTCTTCCCCTTCGCTCTCCATTTCCTCTCTCCCCTGTGCCTCTGCTCCTGAGCCCCTGACAGTTAGAATGATGTTGGATGAAAAGTTATGTGGTTTTTAGCTATAACGCTATAAGGAGTATGAAAAAATGGACTATTAACAGACAAAAATTTAATGTTACATTATCTTAAGATTAAAGATTAGGATAAACAAAGAGGGGAAGGATTTGCTGAACTAACAAATTGAACGGGAATACAAAAAGGGAGGTGTGAGGAGGTCCGGGAAACAAGCAAATGAAAGATAAGTGATGGAAAGATGGAATTGTGTTTTTTTAAAACTATTTTTATTTTGTATTTTTCTTTTTTCATTTTGTAAAATTCTAATAAATATCTTTTTAAAAAAAAGATCAAAGGAGGCATATCTCACTGAGCAAAGCTCCTGAGGTATCGCATCATTGACAGACCCTCCCTTTGGGTAGGAAAGGTTGTGAATCATGCAAAATTCCCCAAGCGCCTTCTTGGGAATGATGCCTAAAGGGGAGATGTGTAAACCCTCTATGGGAGGGGCGGAGAAGGGGCCAGCAACCCTCCCCACCTTAATTTCCTTCAGAATTTTCTTACGCGCCACTTCAGGCATCTCTCTTACCGATTTTTGATTTGGAGGGTCACCTGAGTTGGGTGGGAAAGCAACCGGGATCCTAAATCCTATGCTAAACCCTTCCCACAAATAGGATGCGGCTGTTTTGTTTGGGTAGAGATCGAGAAGAGATTTTAATGGGTTCAGTTTGATGGGGTGACGGCTAATAATAATAATAATAATAATAATAATAATAATAATTTATTTATACCCCGTCCATCTGGCTGGGTTTCCCCAGCCACTCTGGGCGGCTTCCAAAAAATATTAAAATACTATAATACATGAAACATTAAAAACTTCCCTAAACAGGGCTGACTTCAGATGTCTTCTGAAAGTCTGGTAGTTGTTATTCTCTTTGACATCTGGTGGGAGGGCGTTCCACAGGGAAGGCGCCACTACCGAGAAGGCCCTCTGCCTGGTTCCCTGTAACTTGGCTTCTCACAGTGAAGGAACCGCCAGAAGGCCCTCGGTGCTGGACCTCAGTGTCCGGGTAGAACGATGGGGGTGGAGACGCTCCTTCAGATATACTGGACCAAGGCCGTTTAGGGCTTTAAAGGTCAACACCAACACTTTGAATTGTGCTCGGAAACGTACTGGGAGCCAATGTAGGTCTTTCAAGACCGGTGTTATATGGTCTCGGCGGCCACTCCCAGTCACCAGTCTAGCTGCCGCATTCTGGATTAGTTGTAGTTTCCAGTTCAGCTTCAAAGGTAGCCCCACGTAGAGCGCATTGCAGTAGTCCAAGCGGGAGATAACCAGAGCATGCACCACTCTGGAGAGACAGTCCGCAGGCAGATAGGGTCTCAGCCTACGTACCAGATGTAGCCGGTAAACAGCTGCCCTGGACACAGATTTGACCTGTGCCTCCATGGACAGCTGTGAGTCCAAAATGACTCCCAGGCTGCGCACCTGGTCCTTCAGGGACACAGTTACCCCATTCAGGACCAGGGAATCCTGCATACCTGCCCGCCTCCTGTCCTCCAAAAACAGTACTTCTGTCTTGTCAGGATTCAACCTCAATCTGTTAGCCGCCATCCAACCTCCAACTGCCTCCAGGCACTCACACAAGGTAAGGGACAAATTATTGACGACTTCCCTGCGCACCGAAGGGGGCCCCGTGGCCTCCCCTTCCACCCTGGTGGGAGAAGCCTCTGCCACCCCGAAAGGGCTGCTGCTTTCCTTTAAAGCACACAGTGGTAGGATGGTTGCCAAGGCATTTCTCGCACTCATGGATATACTTACATACCGGCCTAGTACAACCCCCCCTATTGTATTCCCAACACTGCCGCCTCCACTTCGACTCTGCCTTTGCAAATTTGGAGGAGTCCTGATGTTTCTTCTCCACATAAGGGCCCACGTGCTCCATCCAATAATTTTGGTCCCTCAGATCCCAACGCATGGAGGGGAGCAAGGAAGCATTTCTACGGAAGTCTTCATCATATGTTAGTGCCGCAGATTTCCCCGCTAATTCGCACGCCCTTCTAACATGTGCCATATACGCTATTAAATGCATAGCACGTTTCCGATAAGCAGCGCTAATGACCCCCATGAAAACCTGGAACCCATTCAGCCAATTTTCAAAAGTGCGATTGGCTCGCGGTGTCCTGGACCTCCGCTTGCCATAGGTGCGCTGCTTTTCTCCTTTACCCGTCATCTTGGCTGGCGGTAACAAGGTAAATATGTCTACAAAATCACCATTAAGAATCTTAGTTCTCTTTCTTTGAGATAAATGATTGCCAAGAATGAAATCAATAGACAAGTTTGTGGAGGACTTTACATCCTCAACTAACGCACCGTCCTTCCACTCTAAGGTACCAATAAAGGATTTGCTCTACGAATTAGCCCTTCTTTCGTGCACCCACAAAGGAAGCCCTGAGCTGTCCTCACCCAGGCCCCAATAGTCTTCCATAGGGGCATCGCTATCAGAATCAGATGAAGAGGTACCTGAATCGTCTCTTGAGTCCGACCGCCTGCTTTTCTTGGTCTTCTTAGATGTATGCTTCCTTTTTTCCTTTCTCTTTCCCCCTTGTCCTTCACCTGCAGCTGAAGCTGAAACACTAACCGGTTGTGCGCCCTGCTGGTCCTGAGTTTCCTCTTCTGAAGAGGAACCTGAAGCGCCTTCCGTTGTCATAGGCTGCGACAAAGGGTCCTGAAAGATACTAGGAGCATCTGCTTCCTGCTGAGAATTAGAACTATTAGAATCAGCAGCCCCTGACCTTCCGCCCTTGGATCCCTTTTTTGATTTACCGGCACCCGATGACTGTGACCATGTAAGAGGGCAGTTGGCCGTGTTGCCACCTGACCCTAAGGCGGCCACGCTAGCTGCCGAGATACTGGGGTGGACCTGATTGAAAGGAGGGTTGTCCGGAATACAGTCTTGGGAGTCTGATGTTGCCCCTGATCCTGCAGGCCTACATTGCCTGTAAAAGGTCTCAAAAGCAGTAGAGAATTGAGCAAATGCCTGAGGGTTGCAAGGCATAACCAGCGCCTGCGAACCGCCATGCGCCCCTGGAGTAGCCCCAGCCCCAGTGGATGCCTGCTGATTTCTTTTAGAGGCCATTATCTCAAACTGAATTGGCAGTAAAGTCGACAATGGCTGAGTGCAACAATGAAGTCTGCGCTGACAGATCACCTAATTCAGTAGTGCCTACTATGTCTGGGCAACCTAGGTATCGCGTAACTGCAATCAACTCCCCGTTGTGCCCTACCACAGAGAGACTTAGCGCCTAGATCACACTCAACCCTCTGTCTATACACCTAGTTCAGTAGCGTCTACACTGTCTGTTAACCTGGGTACTGACAAAGCCCAGGTAAGTTACAGCAGGCTAAGCTGCAAGATGTTGTCCAAACAAGGCGGTATAGATGCAATAACTGTTGGTTTCTGCTCCCTCACTGAGCAGCGAATGCATGTCACAAGACATTGTTTTGCATTCCACAGTCAGAGTTACTGTTGGATTCTCACGGGAATGGGAGACTGGATGTGACGTACACTGGTTTCCTGTTTTTCACTGTTCTCTCGGTGTTCTTTGTTTCCGAGGGAGTTGCTTCTCTGCTCTCACAGAGGCAAGATGCATGTTTGTATTCTCTCAGCATAGAGTGTAAATAAAGTTAAAGAATGTAGCACATACTGCTTATCCTTCTGCTGTGTGGGCTATTCTGCTTGGGCTCAAGATAAGACGACCCTGTATCAGCTTCAGATGGGCCGAAGCTGGTCAAAATCTCACATTTTTGGTTATGGGCCCAGATTAACGGAATTGGACTGAAGAATGGCTGCTGGCAGAGGAACAGAGGGACGGATCGGGTCTTATCTGCTCTGCGTGTCAAGAAGATTGATGAGAGGTATGTGCTCATGCTCCGGGAAGCCTGCCAGCTCCTAATTAATGGCTTTATGGCTGGACTTTGAACTTTTAAAGCCGTTTGCCGTGGCATAGGCTCAAAGGCTTGAGAGGCTTGAAAACCGAAAGTGCTTTTACAAGTGCTTTTGGAAGCAGCTGTACACAGACGCAGCTTGATTAAAGCAGCAGAGATGGCTAATGCAAGGCTGGCTGATGCTTGTGGGATTCCTAAGCTCAATAAAAAGAATTACGTGAACTGGGTGCTGTATGCAGAGGCTCTTCTGCGAAAAGAGGGTCTGTTTAATGTTATTACAGACACCCCCCCAGCTCCAATAACAGATGAATGGGCAGCTAAGGATTCCAAAGCAAGGGGAACTCTTACATTGATAGTCTCCCCAGAAGAGCTCTGTCTGTTGCGTGATAAGACCTCAGCCAGAGAGATTTGGGACACTTTAAGAAATGCTCATTTAAGAACAGAGGCTGGCGCTTCTTTGTTCTACTATGCCAAGCTGCATTATATGGCACTTGCTGAAGGTGCAGATGTCCGTACACATCTGATGGAGATGCAGAATCTGAGACATGAGCTGCAACAAAGAGGACTCACCTTTCCAGAGGCTGTGTATTCCTTCATGATACTACATTCTTTGGGTTCAAGTTGGGAGTCCGTTGCCACTCAGATTGCTGTTCAGCCAACTGCTCAGATCACAGTAGTACATGTTACTGCCGTGATTCTGAATGAAGCGGACAGGCGAGGTGCTAGCTGCATGGGTAAGGGGGAGTCTTCACAGACGTCATCCCAGAATGCAGTGAAACCACCAGATGGCGCCAAAGCTTTGAAGGCAGTGAAATGCTACTCGTGTGGACGTCTAGGCCATATGAAGAGGGAATGCAGATTTCCCAGGGCCAAGACTGAGCAACGCAGCGAAAGCTCATCGCGTGGCAAAGGCAAAGGCAAAGGCAAAGGCAAAGGCAAAGGCAAAGGCAAAGGCAAAGGCAAAGGCAAAGGCAAAGGCAAAGGCAAAGGCAAAGGCAAAGGCAAAGGTCCGGTGTCCAGGACAACGCAGCACAAGGCAATGGTCTCACGCTTCATTCCAAAGGTTGCAAAGGTCCAGAAGACGTCTAGATCTTTCTTCGTGGTGGATTCGGGCGCAACGCACCACTTATGCAACGACAAGCGACTGTTTGTGTCTTTTACACCGCAGGATGACCACACGATCCCCAGTCAAGGCTACGGAACTGTTGTTCTTCACAGTTTGGACTTATCGATACAAGATGTTCTCTACATTCCAGATGCTGCACACAATCTACTCAGTGTTGCGCAGCTGAATGAACGGAAAATTGACGTTTCATTCAAGAACAAGAAGTGCGCCATCACAAAGAAAAACGATTATGTATTGCATGCTGAATATGTTGATCGTTTGTTTGTTTTGTATTTTGATGATGATGTGCAGGATGAAACTTGTTGCATTGCAGGTTCTAACAAAAGTTTGCATGCAGGATGTATTCATGATTTTCACAGGAAATTTGGTCATTTGCATTTTGAGGCAGTATCTAAAATGCCTGCCTTGGTTGAAGGTATGACTATTAAACCCTGCAGGTACCACATGAAGTGTAAGGCATGCGCAGCAAACAAAGTGAAAATGGCTGCAAAAGGTAAGGTGTCTAGTAGGCAAGCTACAGAACCATACCAGGTTGTTCATGCTGATTTGGTTGGTCCACTATCGCCCTCTTTGGGTGGAAACAGGTACTTCATGGTTCTCATTGATGCATTTTCCAGGTATATTTATGTGTACAATCTTGAGCAGAAATCAGAGGCTTTTCCAAGGTTCAAGGAATTCTGTGCTTGGTTGGAAAATGTGCATAATAAGAAGATAAAGACTATTTTCACTGATCGCGGTTGGGAATTCACTTCTCAGCAGTTTGAAGCTTTTCTGACTGAGAAAGGAATTCAACACGATTTGTCTAGTCCTCGTTCGCCATGGCAGAACAGACTTTGCGAGAGGGCAAATCAGACATGGCTTCAAAGGTTAAAAACCTTGCTGCATGGTGCCAATCTTCCAGAGAGTTATCTCTCTTGTTTTGTTTACAGTTATAATCACAGGTTATCTTCAGCGATTGGTTGTACCCCCTATGAGAAGATGTTTGGCAAGAAGCCTTACATCAAACACATGAGAATTTTTGGTTCTGACATGTGGGTTCACACACCACAAAGCTCCAAGTTAGGCAAGCGTGGATTACATGGTATCTTTCTAGGTTATCCGAAAGGTTCTTACAGAATAATGATGACTGACTCTAAGACAATTAGGCTCACAAGAAGTGTTGAGTACAATGCCAAGTGGGGGGAGAATGTGGGGATTTTCCAATGCTATCCTGATGACAGTGATGAGACTGAGGATAGGCAACAGCCACAGCAGCAGCAGCAGCAGCCACAGCTGCTGCCGCAACAACCCACACCCACTGATGAAGGTCCTGATTCTGAGTCTGAGACTGTATCGGGTGATTCAGAGGATTTCAAGAGTGCGAAAGCCTCTATGCGACCCTCTGAAAGCTCTGATCAAGAATTGGAGGAAACATTGTTCACTATAGGCCACTTTTCTCCTAAGAAGGAAGAGGAGAGTGTTGAAGAATTAAGGCTAATTCGCAGGTCTCAGAGAGCCACAAAAGGCAGACCTCCAAAGAGATTTGCTGATGAATTTGCTAAAACAGCAGTTGCAGCTGTTAAAAGTTCCAAGAAGGTATTTGAACCTTCAAGTTTCCAAGAAATCCAGGATTTGGATTCAAAGGATGCTGAACCATGGTTAAATGCCATGAAGGCTGAGCTTGATTCCTTAGAGAGGAACAAAACATGGGAGCTAGTTCCAGTAGTTCCAGGAATGAAACTGCTTGGAAGCAAATGGGTCTTCAAAGCGAAGACAGATCAAAATGGCAAGATAGTCAGACACAAAGCCAGATTGGTAGCCAGAGGTTTTTCACAGGTACCAGGTGAAGACTATCACGAGACCTACTCACCCACCGTGAGGTATGAGAGCATTAGGCTTATGCTCAAGCTTGCTGCAGAAGAGAATCTTCACGTTAGTCACCACGATGTGAATACAGCGTTTTTGTACGGATCTCTAGGTGAATCTCTTTATATGCTTCCACCTGATGGCGTACAGGTAAAACAGGGATTTGTTTGTGCTCTGAAGAAGTCCCTTTATGGTCTCAAACAAAGTGCACGGTGCTGGCACACAAAACTCACTGAAGTATTGTTTTCTCTAGGTTTTCAGCAAGGGAAAGCTGATCCATGTGTATTTGTCAAAGAGGAGGGGCAAAAGAAGCTGTATTGCTTGTTTTATGTTGATGATATTTTGTTCTTTTGGAAAGATGTCACAATGTACAATAACGCCCTAGCTCAACTGAAAGAGCACTTTGACATGAAAGAGCTTGGTGAGGTAAACAACTACCTATCTCTGGAAATAGAGAGAGATCAAGATGGTAACATTCTAGTACACCAGTCACGGAAAATTGCTGATGTGTTAAGCAAACTAAACCTGATAGATGCTAACCCTGTAGACACACCGATGACAACAGGTTATCAGGTAGATGACACTGAAGGAGCATTTTCTGACACTACACTGTACAGAAGTGTGCTAGGCAAACTAAACTTCATTGCCAGATGTTCAAGACCTGACATTGCTGTTAGCTCTAATTTGCTAAGCAGACAAGTCAACAATCCTACTGTTAAGGATTGGAAAGCTCTGAAACGCATAGCTCGCTATTTGAAAGGCACTATGCATTACAGACTGAGATTTAACAATCAGAAGTCTCGTGGTCTTGAAATATTTGCAGATGCAAGTTTTGGAAGTGACACTACAGACAGGAAAAGTACGTCTGGAGTTTGCTATATGTACAATCAGGGTCTATTTGATTGGTCATGCAAGAAGCAAACAACAGTTAGCTTAAGTACTTGTGAAGCTGAACTGAATGCACTGTCTTATTCACTTAAGGATTGTGAATGGTTGTTACAATTGTGCAAAGACATGAAAATTCCTGTCAAATGTCCAATCCAGGTTTATCAAGACAACAAAGCATGTTTGGCTTTGCTGAATTCTGAAGGTTGTAAGCAAAGCATGAAGCACTTGCAATTGAAACTGCAACATGCTAGGGAATGTGTTCAGAAGGGACTTGTAACGGTGTCCTATATGCCAGGTAATGAAATTCCTGCTGATATATTGTCCAAGATTGTATCAAGGGATCAACACTGTACCTATGTGCAGAAGTTGGGTTTGTACTGATATTGTATGAACATGCTGCCCAGTGTTCACAGAAAGGGGGAGGATGTTGGTTTCTGCTCCCTCACTGAGCAGCGAATGCATGTCACAAGACATTGTTTTGCATTCCACAGTCAGAGTTACTGTTGGATTCTCAAGGGAATGGGAGAGTGGATGTGACGTACACTGGTTTCCTGTTTTTCACTGTTCTCTCGGTGTTCTTTGTTTCCGAGGGAGTTGCTTCTCTGCTCTCACAGAGGCAAGATGCATGTTTGTATTCTCTCAGCATAGAGTGTAAATAAAGTTAAAGAATGTAGCACATACTGCTTATCCTTCTGCTGTATGGACTATTCTGCTTGGGCTCAAGATAAGACGAGCCTGTATAAGCTTCAGATGGGCCGAAGCTGGTCAAAATCTCACAATAACAACCCTGTGCCTGTGCCACTTTAAGGTCAATGAACAATCACCAGCAAATAACGACTAATTTATTAAAATGACTAAATTGCAATTCGAAATTCGTGCCCCGGGCCTGAGGGACAGATGTATTTGGCTAGAATGCAAAATGCCAGCAACCAAATCGATGAAATGCAAATAAACCCAGGTACTCCAATCAAAGACCTAAAGAACCTCTTTAATTAAAGGCCGGAGCCAAATTAAATGGGAGGTGGATAACCCTCTAGGACAGGTTCAGTTAAGAAGACACAAAATAGCAGTGTCCTAGAATGGTTCAGTTAAGAAGACACAAAATAGCAGCACCCGAGAATGGATCAGTTAAGAAGACACAAAATAGCAGCACCCGAGAATGGATCAGTTAAGAAGACACAAAATAGCAGTGCCCAAGAACGAGGGCTGCACACCAACCCACTAATTAGGATGAAAGTAGAATGCAACTATGAATCAATTACCGTATTTTTCGCCCTATAGGACGCACCGGCCCATAGGATGCACCTAGATTTTTGGGGGTGAAATAAAGGGGAAAAAATTATCCCCCCCAGGCACGGGGCTGGGGCGGGGGAAGCTCCGGCTTCCCCCGACGCCAGCCCCCAGAACGGGACCCAGAGCGATGCCGAAGCTGAGTGCAGCTCAGTGTGTGCAGCTTTGGCATCGCTCTGGGAGCTTGCGGGGCTGGAGGAGGGGAAAGCCCTCCGCCAGCCTTCTATCCAAGTCGGGGGACAGCGGGAAAGGCGCGCTGCGCCTCCTGCTGTCCCCCGAGTTTGCGGGGCTGGCGATGGGGAGGAGCAGGCTTCTCCCCCCCCCGCCAGCCTTCTAACCAAGTCGGGGGACAGCAGGAAAGGCGCGCTGCGCCTCCCGCTGTCCCCCGAGTTTGCGGGGCTGGCGATGGGGAGGAGCAGGCTTCTCCCCCCGCCAGCCTTCTAACCAAGTCGGGGGACAGCAGGAAAGGCGCGCTGCGCCTCCCGCTGTCCCCCGAGCTTGTGGGGCTGGCGGTGGGGTCTCCTGAAGCCTGGAGAGCGAGAGGTGTCGGTGCGCACCGACCCCTCTCGCTCTCCAGGCTTCAGCGAAAGCCTGCATTCGCCCCATAGGACGCACACACATTTCCCCTTCATTTTTGGAGGGGAAAAAGTGCGTCCTATAGGGCGAAAAATACGGTACCCCACACCAACACTCTTAACTTAGCAGCACTCTTAATTTATGGAGACAACTTAGCGGCAAAAAACCCCAGAATATCCAATATATCCCTCAGGTGTCCCTACCTAATAGACAAACAGAAAAGAAGGGGGGCAGGCAACAGCGCACAACAATGGCTTATAGGTGAAGGAATTGCGCCCCTTTGAACCCTTTGAACAGCGTAATAAAGCAGAAGCGAGAAGACCCGATTGAATTGATGTCCCCCGTAGCGGCACGCTGACAGGCAACAACAGGAGACCCGGCTGCAGTAGAGCCCTATGGGCAATGCGATAGTCAGCGGAAACAAGGTTACACGGCTGCTATCGGTGCTATGGGACAATGGGTCCTGATCCTAGAGGAGAATCCCGCTAAACCTGCTGTTTATTTGACGTTAACAAAGCCCCCTTTCCACAGAAGGTTGCCTCTAGTCAAATGGCCGCTGACCCTGGCCACGTGGTCGAACTAAGATGGCGGCCATGGCTACCCGGTAACCTGGCAACGCCGGTAGCCGCTTCTTAACTAGCCGCGCCTGCGCGAATGCCGGGAAAGCTTCTTTTAATGAGCTACAAGCCCGAAAGCAATAAACAGTTCCCCCTACTAAATTCCCGACCCACGGGGCGACAGATCTAGATAATCCGCCAAAAGTCCCATATCCCCCAGGCTTTAAGAAACGAGCCCTCGTCAGCTCAGTACCGCACTCTATTCCCCTTGTAGCGGCCCCCCGAGCTGCCGGCTGCAATCAGCCACCACCCCCACACGCTGTTGGCAGCCCGCAAACCTGATCCGCCACGCGCAGAGGAGCCTCTGTGGAAGTGGGAACGCAATAAAGCAGGCCCGCGGTGTGGCGCGACCCCGGCTAGCTGCAATATAGCCTCTGAGTAACAAATGATCGAAAGCAGCTTCAAAACGAAGGGTTTCAAACAATAATCCAACACTGCCTTTGGGGGAAGCCGGGAGGAGCAGAGGAACGAGCGGGCTCCTAGAGCGTTGGCGCGCGGCAGGGCGCCAGATTGCCAGCAGGCGACAGACGAAAGAACCGGGAGAACGTTCCCCAGCGACCCAGACTGCAAATAGGATTCCCAGCGCAGTTTCACCGCTCCAGCGAAGATTAGAGAAACTGAAAAAGAAAAGAACCTAGAAGACAAAACAACAGTCAATCAGCAAGGTATAAGCACATGCAATGCAGAAAATACAAACCAACGAACAAACTGAATCAGCTGGCTGGCACGGATGCAAAGAGGGGGAGCCTTGGTCGCGCCAGCTCTAAATAGGGCAAGCCACGGCCCCTTCCCCAGCCAGCCAATTGGCTGGCGGAGAGGATGACACGGCCGAGGATTCCCCTGATCACACGGGGGCTGGGAACAGCCCCCGCGCACGTGGGGTGGGCGTGAAGCCCGCAACCCCACCTCCTCCCAAGCTTGGAAGTGGCTTTCCCATAATTTCCCCCCATTTTCCCCAGCCATTTTTACTTAAATGTCACAATATATTGATTTAACCACTAGAGGGAGCAGACACCCCCTCCCCACACACACACACTCAAAAAGAAAAGCGGTTATTAACATTTGCAGTTCAGGTGTTTGCCCCTAGATGGCACTTGGTGCCTGATACCTCTCCCTTTCCCTACACAGTAGCTGCTGATTCCTTTGTCTGTTAAATCGAAAGTAATTCAAAGGAGATAAGGCGAGACCAGTTTATATCCAAACATTTCACAATCCCAAAACCAAATATTGAGCTTTAGAAGTGGAAGCCAAGCTAGTAATCCAATAAGAAAGAATATCTTCTCTCTATTCTTCCGCCAGGAACCCAGGTATTACTGTTATCCAACAAAAAAGGAGGGGGTGAAGAAAGAGGGCTCTCTCCGTTCTTCAACCAATTTCTGGCTTAATCCAATAAGGAAACCGGAGCGGAGGACATCCAATTCCTCTCATAAGAGGTTCAAGATCCACAAAGTCCACAGCCGCCTTCAGGTGATGTTACAAAATAACAAAATAAAATGGATTTAATCCACTCCCAATAAAGAAAAGAATTTCCAAAGTCAGAGCTTAGGCAGTTATTAGTGGGGGGGGGGGTAGTTACACGTTTCTTCCCCCCACCTCCATAAGTCTCTTTAAGCTCCTTTGGACTTCTAAATTGTTCTGTTTGCCGATTGCTGTTTGCCAAGCCTCTTTCATCTGGGCTGGAGCTCAGCACGTTAATATCTCCCCCACTGAACCTCAGGGTCCTCACCAGGAAAGAAAATCAAAATTCCTCTTAAACTCTGTCTCCAGGCAATAGAAAGTTCACAACAAAGTTAATTTTGCCTCAGGTCTTTCAACAAAGTATCTGAGGACTTTCAGTTTAACACTCACTCAGCAGGGCCATTCACTTCTGTCTTCACTCTTGCAACTTTCTTTCCTGAGCCATTTTCCTCGCTGCTGCTGGGACGGACTCCCTTTTTTCGCCACTCAGCTGTCTGGATTTTTCCAAATTAATCCAATATTTCAGTGGATAAATATATCCAAATAAAATCAAAAATCCAATCCGTTTTTATTTCTTGGAAGCTTGCCACTTTCACCAGAAGCTAGATACTGCGCAACACAGGGTTAGTGGTGCTTTCCCTTCGCGCCTGCAGCTCAAATCCCCACTTCGCCTTGTGTCTAATTACCTTCTCATGTTGCTCAGTCTTGGCCTTAAAGACCCAACGACTGTCAATCAACTTCATGTCAGGTTCCATTGGAACCAATTCCCAAATATCATTTTTCCTTAAGGAATCAAGTTCTGCCTTCATTGCATTAAGCCAAGGCTCGGCATCCTCTGAGGACAAAATTTGAACCTCTTGGAAATTTGCAGGTTCAAAAACCTGCTTTGGGTTGCTAGCAACAGCTGTATCAGCAATAGCTGTGTTAGCATACTGCTGAGCATACCTTTTAGGAGGCTTAGCCTTAGTGGCTCTTTGGCTCCTACGTATGATATGCAAATCCTGTGGATCAGGTTCCTGTTTTGGAGGAAAATGTCCTGTAGTGAATAGGGGTAACTCTAGCTCAGTATCAGACTGATCAGATGGTCTAAGAGATGTTTTGGTGCTCTTGTAGTCATCCGTGTCTGTATCACTGTCAGAACCCACGGCAGCACCACCATTATCATCAGAATCTTGACCCCCATCATCAGCATCAGATTAATTATCTGCATCATCAGAAACAGCGTGACACTGAAAAATCCCCACATTGTCCCATTTTGTGTTGCATTGAACACTCCTAGTTAACATTATTGCCTTGGTATCAGATGTTAACACACAATAGGCACCTTTCTCATAACCAAGAAATATACCATGCAAACCATGTTTGCTTAGCTTGTTGTCCTGAGGTGTATACATCTGGACCAAAAATCCTCAGGTGCTTGATGAAAGGCTTCTTCTGGAAATTCATGGCTAATGAGAACCTGTGATTGTAGCAATAAACGAAACAGTTTAATAAACTTCTCCCCAAAAAGCTTATGGCAATCTGGCATAATGCAGAAACGTTTTCATACCTTGTTGCAGTGTCTGATCTACTCTCTCACAGAGACCATTTTGCCATGGGGACCTGGGACAAGCAATTTGGTGCTCCAAGTCCCAGTTCAGCCAGAAAACGTCCAAACTCTGCTGTACAAAATCCCCCCCTCTATCTGTGAACAAACACTGTACCTTAGTGTCATGCACATTTTTCAACTGTGCACAGAAATCCTTAAACCTGAAAAATGCATCATTTTTCTGTTCCAGCATGTAAACAAAAACTTATCTGGAAAACTGGTCAATTAAGACCAAAAAAATCCCTCTAGAGGGAGTTATAGGACCTACAAGGTTGGCATGCAGGTACTGATAAGGCTTTGTGGCCTCCCTCCTGGATTTTGTTCCCTTGGGAGCTGTTTTGACCTTGTTTTCAGCACAGGAAATGCATTGCATGTGATAATTACATGGCTGCAAAGACATTCCCTCAACCATATTTGGCATCTTAGCCATGGCCTGAAAATGCAAATGACCTAGCTTGCGATGGTAATCATGAATACAATTATCATGCAACTTCTCATTCTTGCCTACAGACATTTTGCAACATTGCTCATCAGTTACAGCATCAGAATGAACATTAGCATTTGCATCAGTATAATAAGGCAACAGAAATAAACCTTTCTCAAATTTGCCATACAAAATGACCTTATTGTCTCTGAGTATTTCACATCTAGTTTTTGTGAAACAAACACGGAAATCTTGGTTTTTTTAAAGCGTTTATTAATTTTCCAATAAAAACGTCCAATTAACATATAAAATCAAATCCAATAAAAATAAAAAACTAAAATAAAAAAGTCCAATTGTCTTCCAAATTGTAATCTTATTTTTTTTGACTTCCCACGGTCTGAATTCCAAAGCGTTTTTTCACATCATAGTCCTGCATCTTATCATCAATGTTTTCATAATTCCATATCATGATTTTATCCTCCACATTTGTCTCTGGCTCTGTGACCCTCAATCATGTCAGAAGATGAATACTTTTTTCTCATAGAGTGCAGATTTGCCAGTGTGTTGTACTCTTTCAACTGTTTTTGTTTTTCGATTATGCCGCTTCATCTAATTGCATCCATTCTAGGCTTCTGTCCAGCTCTTTAAAGATTATTATTTTGGCAACTCCCAAATTGTTAGTCTTTCCCAACCAGCTGTTATCAGAGATACAGAAGAAAAACCTCCTTCAAAGACTCCTTGTTGATTTATTCTTAAGCAAACTGCTTGCTATGTAGCCATATATCAGACATGATGATCAATTAGCCTTTGGAATCCACCGAGTCCCCCCTCCAGGCCCTGGAGGGGGGCTGCCAGACACGCATTTAGCCTTTTCTCTCGCTCATAATAAAAAAAATATTTTTGCAAACAGTTGCATATTTAATATTGTCTCCAGTCTTTATAACCAACCCTTGGTTAACTCCTGTTTCTCTTAATCAAAGAGGCATTTCAGTTATTCCGTAACTGCGTAGTGGATTGAAGCCATTTTGTTCATTGTTTTCATCTTTAACAGGCATTTCAAATCTTAAAAGAAAAGCGGCTGCGAATAAGTCCCAATTATATATAAAAGTCCATCTGTGCTCACTTTTTAAAGAGCAATTTAGGTTCTTAATGAGGCTTGGCATGCAAAACCAATTGTTAATGTTAGAAGAAGAAAAAAACATACCAAGCCCCTCCGAATTCCAAACATCATGATGAGGATCTCTTTGAAGTTCGATCTTTTACACCAGAGACTGTACATACTGCAGGTTTTTTTTCCAGCTTTGTCAGTTCAGAGCATGTCTGTTTGTTTTCAAATCTTTATATTTTCCCAAACAGATGCGTCAGGCTATGGGGTGGCGTCGCAGGAGTGTCAGTCTTCCTTTGCTCCGTGACCCAGTGCCCCTGCCGTCTGCCACATCAGCAATCTGGGGCAAACCGTGGGTCGTCGAGACAGTCCTCCCCTGCCCTGGGGAGGCTGCCAGGGCTAATTACCCCCATATCAGCCCTGAATTATTGGAACGGCTGAAGTCCGATCGTGTGGGATCTGCCATTTCCCACCGCCGGAAACAGGAAGTCAAACACGGAAATCTTGTGACGTCGGCTACGACACCATCAGAAGATTGTCTGTCAGTTTGGGACATATAGTACATTCTTGATTGCAGTATTTAGGGACTTCAAAAACACTATCCCTGCACCCTGTCTCTGCAACAGTCCACCATCAGCTTGATGAATATAGTCATGAGATTTGCAAGTTATTATAAGAAAGAAATTTTTATGAGAGCAACAAGACAGATCTCTGACCAGCTGAGGTACAAATCAGTACCAATTCAAGTGTTTAGTGACTTATAAGGTGGAGAAGGAGCATGAAACCCTGCACTGCAATATTGGAAAATGCTGGAATTACTTATAGCTGGGGCTACCCAGTAACTCTGAATTTGGCGCAAAATAACATATTTGGAGCAGGGGACGGACTTACTGTGGGGAATGAAGCTGGAAACACGAAGAGAGGAGAAGCAAGAAGAGGAGCTGACTAAAATGACTATTGGGGACTGACAGTAAAGACTGTTTGAAATTATATCAGAGTGAAGACATAACAAACATAGTGGGAGATAAAGCTCCTAATGAAAATCAGGTGATTTTTTTTTTTTTTATAAAGTGCTTAAGGAAATGACGGATATTCAAAAGGGCTTTCTGATTATGGCAAGAGATTTCAATATGGTATTAGATAAATGATTGGATAAGTCAAATCCTACTCCAGAGGAAAGATGTAATAACATTGCAGGCTTAGCTAAAATTATGAAAAGGAAAGATATGAAAGATGTTTGGAGAGTGATGAGGGGAGGATAGAAGAAATATTTGTTCTTCTCAGAAGTGCATAAGACCTACTCAAGGATTGATTATATATTCATTAAAAAATGATATCTAAAATAACGAATATGGGAATTGGAATAATAAAGGTAACCAACCATGCATTGGTTAATATGGTATTAAATATAAAGAAAGATTACAAGGAAGCCAGAAGATGGAGGTTAGATATGAGGATCTTCAATAACAGTCAAACAGTAAATAAGATAGTGAAAGAATTATTAGACATACGGGAGAGTAATGAGAAAGGGCAAAGTACTCAAGCAATAATATGGGATACAATGAAAACAGTGATGAGGGGAATTGGTACTAGAGAATCTAGTAAATTAAAACAACAACAACAAGAAGAGATGAAAAAGTTAGAGGAAGAAATTAGGACACTGGAAAATCAATATATCAATAAAGATAAAAGAAGTTATGCACAATTACAGGGAAAAAGGAAGGAGTTAGAAAATGAAGATATGGAAAAAGT
Source organism: Podarcis muralis (assembly GCF_964188315.1). NCBI lineage: Eukaryota > Metazoa > Chordata > Lepidosauria > Squamata > Lacertidae > Podarcis > Podarcis muralis. The sequence goes on from NC_135674.1 coordinate 16,069,514, forward strand.
GCAGAGAGATTTGATATTCCTGAAAAGAGAATTTTTTTGAACATAGTAATAAAAATTCCATATTGCTGGCTAGAGCTTTACAGTAATAAAAGTAAAGAATTTAATTAGCCTAATAAAAGATAAAACGGGTAATATTCACAATTTGATGAAAGATAGGTGAGAGTATTTCAGGAGTTTTACCAAGAGTTATATTCAGCAGGTAACAATTCTATGGGGAAGATGGAAGAATATATTGAGGCACACTGGAAGATAAAGCTAGAATGAGCCAGTGTGGTGTAGTGGTTAAGAGCGGTAGTCTCGTAATCTGGGGAACCGGGTTCACGCCTCCGCTCCTCCACATGCAGCTGCTGGGTGACCTTGGGCTAGTCACACTTCTTTGAAGTCTCTCAGCCCCACTCACCTCACAGAGTGTTTGTTGTGGGGGAGGAAGGAAAAGGAGAATGTTAGCCGCTTTGAGACTCCTGAAGGGGAGTGAAAGGCGGGATATCAAATCCAAATCCAAGGTAGAGATAGATAGGTTATGGAACATCCATTTTCAGAAAAAGACATAGAGGAAGTTATAGGGCAGTGATGGCAAACCTTTTAGAGATCAAGTGCCCAAACTGCAACCCAAAACCCACTTATTTTTCGCAAAGTGCCAACACAGCAATTTAACCTGAATACTGAGGTTTTATTTTAGAAAAAACAACATTAACAGCTTTTGTCTTAAAAGAAAAACACAATAACAGAGCTTTCAATGATATAAACAACTTTTTATTGAAAGGTAAAAGTTTGCATTTGGCATGCTTTTGAACAATTAATGTGAAACCTCAGCCTCTCAGCAGCAGGAGGAGGAGGAAGGCGGCTGCTCTATGGGAAACTGGCTTCCGGCACCAGGTCCATTGGCAGACCAACTCTGCATTCCAAAGTTGTCTGTAAACGTTGCATGAAGGCTGGCAACATTAACCTTACTGTGTGGGAATCCCAGCTCTACCTCTCTTTCAAATCAGAACCAGTGAAGGTGGTGAATGTCCTGTGTGAGTGTCTGGAGGCGGTTAGAGGACAGATGGCAGCGAAGAAATTGAGGTTGGATCCTGACAATACAGAAGTACTGTTTTGGGGGGACAGGGGGCAGGCAGGTGTGGGGGACTCCCTGGTCCTGAATGGGGTAACTGTGCCCCTGAAGGACCAGGTGCGCAGCCTGGGAGTCATTTTGGACTCACAACTGTCCATGGAAGCGCAGGTCAATTCTGTGTCCAGGGCAGCTGTCTACCAGCTCCATCTGGTACGCCGGCTGAGACCCTACCTGAGGTCCAGCTCCAAGGGCCTTCTGGCAGTTCCCTCCCTGGGAGAAGTGAGGTTACAGGGAACCAGGCAGAGGGCCTTCTCGGTAGTGGTGCCTGCCCTGTGGAACTCCCTCCCATAAGATGTCAAGGTAATAAACAACTATTTGACTTTTAGAAGACATCTGAAGGCAGCCCTGTTTAGGGAATTTTTTTATGTTTGAGGTTCTATCGTGTTTTTAATATTCTGTTGGGAGCCGCCCAGAGTGGCTGGGGAAACTCAGCCAGATGGTCAGGGTATAAGTAATAAATTATTATTATTATTATTATTATTATTATTATTATTATTATTATTATTATTATTATTATCACTTGCAGAAGGCCTGGAGACAAGCAGTCAGGTTGTCACAGGGGCTGGGTTGCCCCCAAGATTGAAGAGGCCCGGTGAGCGCATGTGTCATAACAAGTGTGATGTGTGATGTCACATGCATCTCCCGACACTGTGCAGGCCGGTGCAGCCTTCTGCTAGGCTGTGCTGGTCCCCCACAGAATCAGGAGATGCCTCAGGGTACAGTGCCCCTGGTGTGAGGTTGCACCAACATGCACAGTGTTTCCCGATACCACTGCAAGTAAAAGGAAGGCCCGCTGGGTCCCACAGCAGGCCTTGGAATATTGAGAGGGCCTGGTTCCCTCCTTGACATTTTTTGGGGCGGCACTGGCCCCTTGGCCCCTCCTAGATGATGCCACTGCAGGTTGTGTATTTACAGCAGTGACCAGAGGAGGAATGACCGCTGGGAGGAGTGCAGAAAGAAGAAACACCATGGTGCACCTGCATCTGCACAACCAGGCACCTTCATATGCCCCAGTTGCAAAAAAGAATGTCTCTGCCATATTGGTCTCGTGTGATGGTCTGGGAATCGGATTCAGAGGCTGAACCTGAGGAATCCCAGCCTGCACAGGAGTCCCTGCCTCCAGGACCAGCTGAGCCGGGGCTGGGGCTTGAACCTGAAGGGCCCTCACTTGTGCTGGATCCTCAGGAGCAGACACCAGCTGAATCTGCTCTGGCTCCGGAGGTGATCGAGGACCCATTGCCTGCAGGTGCTCCACTCTCAGCCCCGTCAGGGGAAGGTGAGGTTGCCTCTGGGTCCAGTAACCCTCCAGCCTCTCCTGAGCTGCAGTGGCTCAGGGCAGAGAGGCGGAGGGAACTAAGTACTCGCAGGAGGAGTGCTCGCCTCCAGGCCAGGAGAGGCGAGTCACTTGTGGACTGGGACCGCCCTATGCCTTGGGGCAGATAAAAGCCAGCCAGCCCCAGTCCAAGGTTGTGGGAGCAACAGTGTTGGTAACCTGTTCCTGCTGGCACCCTGTCCTGCTCTTCTGCCAGAGTTCCTGACCACACCCAACGCCTTGCCTTGGACCCCGCTTCAGCCTTGACGGACAGCCTCCATACCACACCCTTGACCTCGGACTGGACTCGGACCACGCCACACGGTAACCCCCTGGGATCAGCACATCTCTACAGCCACAGCAAGCACTGTAACTCTGACATGGTTTGACTTCACCCCTGAAGGTGAAGTCTTCCATTTTCTCCTAAGACAGATGAATGCCAACAGCACATCATAAACAAGAGGCTAATTTCTTGGATTTTTGTTTCTTTCTTCTTGTAGAAAACAAGCATCCATGCTGCAAATCCTGTGCCATTAACTCGCCCCTTTCCTCTTCGGCAATGCAATGCTTGGTTGTTTCTGCATTGGATGTATATACTGCCTTATAAACACAGAATCAAGTCAGAATTAATAACTATAACCACCCTGCCATCCAGTTTGTGAATTTGTTCCATTGTTATGATAATACTGTTACAAAAGTTAGGTGTTCCCACCCCCTCTGCCAAGCCATAGCAAGATTTCAGCGGGGTTCCAGGCACTCACCCAGGGTCTGTGTTCCTTTTTCTTTCTTTTTTTTGGACAAAATAATAATCATAAATAAATAGGAATAGAAATGTGCACCCCACCACCAACACCATTCCCTTGTAACTATCCAGTCTCCCAAAATTTCAACACCTCTTGCAATGGTTTGACCCCTTTCTGTTTTAACAGTACAAATTTTACAAACACCCTCCATATCTCCACAAAATCATTTCTCCCTCATATTCCCCATCTTACCTGAATGGCCATGTTAATTTTGATGGGATACTGCCAGGGAGACGGAGGCATCAGGCAGGCCCCCAGTCGTCTCCGGACAATCACCGGTCTCCTGTGGAACAGCATCAGTTAATTAGCAACACGATCCTCAGAGACATTTCAAGACCCGTGCACACCCTTTCAGCAGAGTCTCCACAACGAAAGATGCAGACAGGAGAGCATATTTACAGCTTTATTCAATGTAGTTCAGAACAAAGGAAAAACATGAATGCTTGCCTCTGTGTTCAGGAAAAAAGCCAGAACACAAAAGCTATATACAACGGAAGTTCCCAGCAGACGGTGCTGGGAGTAAACAGGCATGTGATACACAACAGTCATGCCTAACCCTTTTAAGGTGGAATAAAACTATATGCTAACAAATTTATCATTAATAGCTATATCCCATACCTCTTTATACCATTCTTCCGTTTTATATTCACCTTGCCCCTTCCACTTCCTAGCTATCATAATTTGTGCAGCTGTCAATAAATTTGTGAGCAAGTCCTTCATAGCCTGTGAACCTTCCACCCCATCGTAATTGATAATAATGCTACCTCTGGACTTTTGGTCAGTTTTAACCCAGTGATTTCTGTTATCTCCTTAAACACCTTTTGCCAAAATTATTTTGCATATTTTGTTCAGTTTCTGTTAATTGGTTCTTGTGGGAAACTTGCAGATTCTAGCTTCGCACAATTAACTCAGGCTGGTGTCAATTTACTCTTGGCAGAAAGCCCAGGTCTGCTTGACCTAGAAACTACTCACTCTGATTGGTTAACGACCAGCACTCTGCTCTGTTATCAAGGGATTGCTAGCTCAGTTTGAAGTGAGGTGTTGTTAGGAGTAGAAGTGCTGTGTATGGTTTTGAGAGAGAGAAAGAGAGGGTTTATTTTGCTTTGTTTTTGTATGCAGAAACTCTGCTGGTTTTATTTTTCCTTTTAATAAATCCTGTAAATAGTTATTCTGAGTCTAGCTGACTAGTCATTACCGCCGCAACTAGCTTCTTCGCTGTGCAGGAAAACTCTGCTACGTTTGGGCTAAAGCCAGTAGGGCTATGCCTGACACTCCAAAGTTCCATGAGGTTATGGGCATTGTGCTGCCAGCCTGAGTTGCGGTGGTGTCAGCATCAACGGCGTTGGTTCCAGTAGTTCCAGAAGTTGTTGTTCTCTGGCTGGTTCCTGACTGTGGTGAGCTGGTGACGCAGCGGACACAAGGACAACAGCTGCAGCGTGTGAGTGCTGGGTGCTGTGGTTCCTGTTTTCTCTCTCAGTGGTCGTGAGTAGCTGGTTCCGGGTTCCAGGGACATCGCTCTCAAGATGGCCTCACAACCAGTTCAGATGGCTTTTGAGCGTCTGAATGACTCCAATTACTTGCTGTGGTCGGAACGCATGCAGGCAGTGCTGCAGAGGGATCGTCTCTGGCAAGTGGTGAGTAAGTTTCCTGCGAAGCCTGATGATGAAGACCTCGATAAAGACCAAAGAGCAAGGGCCACAATTGTCTTGGGGCTGGAAGATTCCCAGTTGCCGTATGTGAGGGGAATCAAGACAGCTAGAGGTGTGTGGCAAGCACTTAAAGAACTCCATGTGCGTGAGACAGCGGTTTCTAAGCTGTTCATTCGCAAGGCATTGTACAAGGCAATGTTACAGCCTGGGGTTACAATGCAGGAACACCTACACAGTTTACAGTTAAAGTTTGCTGCGCTACAGGAAAGAGACTGTGCATTAGACCAGCAGGAGAAGGTGGCTATTATTTTGAGTTCTCTCCCGGAAAGCTGGGATAATTTAGTTTTGTCTCTAGAAGGCATGCAGGAGCGTGATTTATCCGTCAGTTACGTTACTGGGCGTTTGATTGAAGAATGGCAGAAGCGGCAAGAAAGGTCGTTGGCTGCAGAGGCTTCTACAGGCGGGCGGTTTGGAAGGAGTTCTCATGCCGTGCCAGAGGTGAAGCAAAAGCAGTGTACCAGTGAGGAGTCAGCGTTTGCTGTTAGACGTTGTTTCCGATGTGGGTCTTCAGCGCATCTAAAACGACAATGTCCGGAGTTGGTCAAGTCTCAGTTGCTGGTGCAGGAGCAGAGACGAGATCAGCAGCAGCAGCAGCGTAAAAAGAAATTCTTCAAACGAAAACAGTCGGCTCAGCTGGTGACCGGCGAGGTCAAGATTGCTGATGAGAAACAAGCGGTCTGGGTGGTCGATTCGGGAGCATCTCGCCACATCGTGAATTCAGATGAATTGTTTGTTTCCAAGAACTCAGCACAGCGCAGCCAGGTGGCTCTAGCAGACGGAAGTACTTCCGAAGTGATTTCGGGGGGTGCAGTTTTTGTTCCTTGTCTTCGTGAATGCCTGCAAAATGTACTTTGTGTGCCGTCATTAAGGAGCAATCTGATGTCTGTAGATTGTTTGCTAAAAGCTGGGTTTAAAGTGTATTTTGAAGGAGACAGTTGCATTATTAAGAAGGCTGGTGAGATTTTAGGCACTGCTAAGTCAGAGGGAGGCTTGTTTTGGCTTAAAGCAGGATCTCAAGTTGCAGCAGTAGTCAGTAAATCTCAGCCTGCAGTGAATAACAAAGCTATACATGACAACTGTGTGCACTTATTGCATAGGAAAATGGGGCATGCTTGCTGGAAAAGTGTACTAAAAATGTCTGAATTGGCTGATGGGGGTAATTTAAAGAGTTGTAACAAGTACCTTGATTGTAATGTTTGTAAAAAGGTTAAAACCCACAGAGTCTCTTACCCCAGAAGTGACAGAGTTAGTGAGGCACCGCTACAGCTGGTTCACATGGATGTAATTGGTCCATTTGCTGTAAGCAGGGGTGGATCGCGTTTTTCACTAACAATTGTGGATGACGCCACACGTTACTCCTGGGTTTTTCCCATGAAAAATAAGGGTGATGTGTTCACTAAGTTTAAAGGCTGGGTGGCATCTGTGGAAAGATTTCTGTCCATTAAACTCAAAAGGATTCTGACGGACAGAGGTGGCGAATTTATGTCAAATGCCTTTAAAGATTGGTTACAAAAGCGTGGCATTGGGCATAGAAAAACGAACGTTTTTTCCCCAGAGGAGAATGGCGTTGCAGAGCGAAAAAACAGATCTTTACAAGATATGATGTTTGCCATGCTTGATGATGCTGATTTGCCCATGTCTTATTGGGGGGAGAGCATGCTCACCGCGTGTTATCTCCAAAATAGGCTCTTTCATCAAACAATAGGTACAACCCCGTACTTTAAATTGTTTCAGAAAAAACCCAAAATTGACCATTTGCATGTGTTTGGATCAAAAGCCTGGGTATTAATTCCGAAACAAATGAGGAAGAAGGGAGATCCTAAGACCAAACAGTTAGTGTTTGTGGGTTACCAGGAGCTGGGAAAAGGTTTCCGTTTTGCTGAAGGGACAAATGGCATTGTGATCTCCAGGAATGCCAGTTTTTGTGAACATAGTGGCTGGGAGAGACTACATGCCAATACTGAGGTTTGGTTTGAACCTTCCCAGGAGCTTCATGACTCTGAAGGTAAACACAGAGAATCAGAGTCTGAGGGGGAGGAAAGTTCAGATAAGAGCTCTCAAGAAAGTGGAGTTAGCCAAAGACCAGTTGCTATGCAACAAAAGAGAGGTCGTAGTTCTGAGGAGGAAAGTGGGTCAGAAGAAAAATTTTCTCCCAGAAGATCTAAAAGACAAAACAAAGGAGTGCCTCCGGTGCGTTTTTCCCCAGATACTGCAAATGTGTTTAGTGTAATTGCAGAACCCAAGAGTTTTCAGGAGGTGTTAAAGTTACCAAAAGAGGAGGCAGAGCGCTGGAAACAGGCAATGGAGGAAGAGATGTCCTCTCTGAATGAGCACAAGGTCTTTACACCAGTAGCAGCGCCTGAGGGGGCAAAGATTGTAGGCTGCAGGTGGGTGTACAAACTTAAACCTCTGGTGACAGGAGAGTACAAATACAAAGCTCGTTTAGTGGCTCAAGGATACTCTCAGAGGCCTGGAAAAGATTATGACGAGACTTTTTCCCCTACTGCTAAGGGGGACAGTGTAAGGCTGATTTTAACGCTTGGAGCAAAGAGAAAACTCCTGTTAAACCATTTTGATATTCAGACTGCATATTTACATGCATCAATATCAGAAGACCTGTATCTAGCCGAACCGCCTGGTTATGAGACAGGTTCCAATAGAGTGTTAAAATTAAACAAAGCTCTATATGGTCTCAAACAGGCTGCAAGATCTTGGAACAAATGTTTCCATGAGGCCTTAGTGTCATTTGGTTTCAAGCAGAGTACAGCTGACAATTGTGTTTATGTACGTGGTACAGGCAGTGATCAAGAGTTTTGTCTGATTTATGTAGATGATGTTTTGTATGCCTGCAAAACAGATAAACAAACTAAAAGGTTTGCCAAGCAATTGTCCAGTAAGTTCAAAGTGAAAGACTTAGGCCCGGTTAGGACATATCTAGGGTTGGAAGTGTGCTGGGCCCAAGATGGCAGCTGCCTAATTAGTCAGCAGAACAAAGTTAAACAACTACTGACTACATACAGGATGCAGGATTGCAAAGGGGCAGTGGTGCCTATGGATCCAGGTTTCATAAAAACACTTCATATAGATGAGAGTCCTGAATTTGAACATCCTGATGTATATCACTCTGTAATTGGAAGTTTATTGTATCTAGCACAGTGGTCCAGACCTGATATTAGCTATGCAGTAGGCATATTAAGTAGATTGGTCTCAAAACCCACACTAAATGCCTGGAAAGGGGTAAAACAAGTTCTGAGATATCTCAAACAGACAATTGGCTATATGTTACAATTAAATTCTTCAGAGGATGAAATGTTGAGTTGCTACTGTGATAGTGACTGGGGAAATTTGCCGGATAGAAAATCTGTCACAGGACTAGTCATAATGGTCGGTGGAGCTTTAATCAGCTGGCGGTCACGCAAGCAAGACGTTGTAAGTGTGTCATCAACGGAATCAGAGTACGCCGCATTGAGTGAATTGTGCAACGAGGTGATTTATTTCAAGCATTTGTTAGCAGATTTAAATGTAAATTGTGGAGAACCAGTACGAGTTTACATTGATAATCAAGCTTGTATAACATTAAGTAAAACAGAGGGTTTCAAATCGCGTTCCAAACATATCTCTGTAAAATACCAAAATGTACGTTGCTGTGTACAAGACAATGTAATCACCTGTACTTATGTATCAAGTGAAGAAAATGTAGCAGATGTGTTAACTAAACCATTGGCAAAGATAAAGAACAAGCGAATGTGCAAGGGTTTAGGTTTGCTGGAAAAATGATCTCCTACATAGGTGTATTTGATGTTAATTGTTCAGCAGAATCTGTGAGGGGGTGTTCAGTTTCTGTTAATTGGTTCTCGTGGGAAACTTGCAGATTCTAGCTTCGCACAATTAACTCAGGCTGGTGTCAATTTACTCTTGGCAGAAAGCCCAGGTCTGCTTGACCTAGAAACTACTCACTCTGATTGGTTAACGACCAGCACTCTGCTCTGTTATCAAGGGATTGCTAGCTCAGTTTGAAGTGAGGTGTTGTTAGGAGTAGAAGTGCTGTGTATGGTTTTGAGAGAGAGAAAGAGAGGGTTTATTTTGCTTTGTTTTTGTATGCAGAAACTCTGCTGGTTTTATTTTTCCTTTTAATAAATCCTGTAAATAGTTATTCTGAGTCTAGCTGACTAGTCATTACCGCCGCAACTAGCTTCTTCGCTGTGCAGGAAAACTCTGCTACGTTTGGGCTAAAGCCAGTAGGGCTATGCCTGACACTCCAAAGTTCCATGATATTTACACCCCCAACACATGTGAACATAATTCCCTGTTTCCTGGCATCCCGTCCAACGTAACACCGAATATTCATTCTTTGTACTTAACACCAGTAAGATTAAATCAAATAATCTCCAAATTAATTTATAATAATTTTCTTTTATTCTTATAAACAACATTTTTAACGTATGATTCTCCCATATTTTCCCCCAGCTTTGACTATCTAGCTGCCCTGTTGTCTCTTTTTCCCACACTTTTAAAAAAAATTATCTTTTTGATCCTCCATTTCTACTAATATTTTATAAATTTCACTGGTTTCCCCTTTCATAACTGTATTTTCTTCTTTATCTTCCCTTTTTATAATCATTTTTTCAAATTTTGTATATTCTTTGCAGTTCTTGTTTTCCCTTAACCACTTTTTTGTCTATTGCTCCAGTTGTATACAGTTAAACCAAGTTATCATGCTTCCTGTTAGAGCTTCTCTTATTTGTTATTTGCTTCTCATTTTCTCCACCCAATTCTTTTTTTTAAGTATTTTATTCTCTTTTGCCTCTTTTTCAATTTTCTTTTTTAAATTTACTGGGAAGTCTTCTAACATCACCATTGGGGTTAGTGGGGAATTTGCTGGTATCAGTTTTCCTTTATATTTCGCCCATGTCTCAATGATATTTCTTAATAAGGGATTTTCAATATTCTGCCACCATTGCCTATTTGATTTGATAAAAATATATTCACTAACTTCTCCCTCATTTTCTGTCTACCACTCTCTAACCATTCTAACTCTCCTTGTTTTGTTATCCCAGCTCACTGGTCAACAACAAATTTGTTGTCTGCGTTTTTTCAGTTGATTTAGGACGAATCTGATGCGCTGAATCCAAAAATCACATTGGTTTTGCTCAGTCAGGTCACGTTTTTGAGCTATGGCCACATGTCATTTTTTACGTTTTTGTTCACATGTACACTTGTGTGGAGCATTTTAGAAGAAGTTGGTGGGGGTAAAATGCCATGTCGAATAATTGTTTTGATTGGAAATGATTATTTTAATGACAAGAAGTATTCAGGTCCAATAGTTCTGGGTGATTATGTTGAAAAGGGATCAGTTTGAAGTCATAAAACCTCGAAATCTTCCATAAATTGGTCCAGCAAAGCATAAAGTTATTTTGGTATTAAACTTGGTGACCAGGATAAAGCTTGGGCGCCACACATGGTGTGCAAGGCATGCACCGAGACTCTATGTGGGTGGACCAATGGCAAGAGGAGTCTGAACTTTGGAATTCCCATGGTTTGGAGGGAGCCGACAAACCATGTCACTGACTGCTACTTCTGTGCTGTTGATGTGACTGGGATCAACAGAAAGAACCGGAGCAGCCTCAAGTATCCTGATCTTCAATCAGCACGTCGTCCTGTAGCTCATTGTGATGAAATTCCAGTGCCTATCTTCGGAGAACTTCCTGACATTAGTGACAAAGATGCCTCCAGTGTTGAAGGACATGAAGAAGAAGTGGTTCTTGCAGATGATGCTCCACATCCATTTTCCCAAAAGGAGTTGAATGATCTAGTTCGCGACCTCAGCTTATCGAAGGACTCTGCTGAACTGTTGGCATCCAGATTGAAGGGAAAAAACCTCCTCTCTGACAGTGCTTGCATCAGCTTCTTCCACAACAGGCATCAAGAGTACTCCATTTTTTCTCGGAAGAGAAGGACTTGGTGTACTGTGCAGATATTGCGCAGCTTCTGCTCAAGCTTGGAGTGCCACAGTACGAACCCAAAGATTGGAGACTGTTCATTGACAGCAGCAAGCGATCACTGAAATGTGTTCTGCTACACAACGGCAACCAGTTTGCCTCTATACCCCTGGCTCACTCGATTACACTGAAGGAGAACTATGAAGCGGTGAAGTATGTGCTGGAGAAAATTGGTTATGATCAGCATAAGTGGTTTATTTGTGTTGACCTGAAGATGGTGAACTTTTTGTTGGGACAACAGTCTGGCTTCACCAAGTACCCATGTTTTCTGTGCATGTGGGATAGTAGGGACCGTGCTCAGCATTACACGAAGAAGGACTGGCCTGTGCGGGAGGAATTGGTGCCTTGCAGAAAAAGGAACGTCATCAACGACCCTCTGGTGGACAGAGACAGAATACTCTTCCCACCGCTGCACATCAAGCTCGGCTTAATCAAGCAGTTCACCAAGGCTCTGGACAAGGATGGTGACTGCTTCACTTACTTGTGCCAGGCTTTTCCAGGATTGACCATGGAGAAGTTGAAAGCTGGCATCTTTGACGGTCCTCAGATCCGTCAGCTCATCAGAGAACCAGAGTTCGGAAACTCAATGAACAAAGTGGAACTGGAAGCGTGGAAGAAGAAGAAGAAGAGTTTGGATTTGATATCCCGCTTTATCACTACTCTAAGGAGTCTCAAAGCGGCTAACATTCTCCTTTCCCTTCCTCCCCCACAACAAACACTCTGTGAGGTGAGTGAGGCTAAGAGACTTCAGAGAAGTGTGACTGGCCCAATGTCACCCAGCAGCTGCATGTGGAGGAGCGGGGAAGTGAACCCAGTTCACTAGATTACAAGTCCACTGCTCTTAACCACTACACCACACTGGCCACACTGGAAGGCATTTGTTCTGGTAGTGAAGAACTTTCTTGGAAACAATAAGGCCAGAAACTACGCAGAACTTGTCAACAACATGCTGACTGCTTTCAGAAACCTGGGCTGCAACATGAGCATCAAGATGCACTACCTATTTTCACATCTGGACCGGTTTCCTGAGAACCTGGGTTCAATGAGTGACGAGCAGGGGGAGAGATTCCATCAGGACATGAAAGAGATGGAGACCAGGTATCAGGGTCGCTCGGACGCAGTCATAATGGCTGACTACTCTTGGACTCTGAAGAGAGACCTCCCTGCCGCTGAGCATTCCTGGAGTTCCAAGAAACGGAAGTTCAAGCCCTGAAGTTTGAAAAATGGTGAAGCAACATGCAATTTATGTGTACTTACCTTTATCAATGCCCACCATTCAGTTTACAGTAATCGATGTTTCTATCAGGTAATCAATATATGTTGTTGGAAAAACATTTTTTTATCTTAAAAACATATTTAGGATGATATGTGTTGACAAAAATCAGCTGATAATGCCACAAAAATGTAATTGATTTTGTCACAAGATCTGATTTTTTTCAAATCAACATAACACAAAAACCTGACCTGATGGAGAGAAATGGATGCCATTTCCTGATTCAGCAGTGCCAAAATACCCTAAATCAGTTGTAGAAATCTAGACAACATTCAAAAAGTAAAAAATTGTTGCCCAGTGTTATATATCTTAACTGATTTGCTATATAATATAACTTTATGTTGGGGAGACTCAGTCCACCTGTTTTCTGAGGTTTATACCATCTTTTATTAATTCTAGGTTTTTTATGCCCATTACAAAATTTATTGATCATACTTTGCCAGCCCTTTATCTCCGTCTCCGATATCTTAATTGGTAACATTCTAAATAAAAAAAATATTCTAGACAAAATTTTCATTTTAATTATTGCTATTCTTCCAAACCACAAAAGCTTTTCCTTAATTTCTCTCTTTAATGTGTTTAAATTTTCTTGTTCTAAATTTTCTACAGTTCTTGTTATATTTATTCCCAAGTACTTTATTACATTTCTTAATTTTATATCTATTTTGATTTCCTTCAAAAAAATTCATTTTTCATCTTCATCATAGTTAAATATCATCATCTCTAAACAAAATGAAAAAAATCCCTTCCAGTAGCACCTTAGAGACCAACTAAGTTAGTTATTGGTATGAGCTTTCGTGTGCATGCACACTTCTTCAGATACACTGAAACAGAAGTCACCAGACCCTTATATATAGTGAGAGGGTGGGGAGGGGTATTACTCAGAAGGGTGGTGGGAATGGGTGTGGTATCTGAAGAAGTGTGCATGCACACAAAAGCTCATACCAATAACTAACTTAGTTGGTCTCTAAGGTGCTACTGGAAAGGATTTTTTCATTTTGTTCGACTACGGCAGACCAACATGGCTACCTACCTGTAACTATCATCATCTCTGATTTGGACCAATTAATTTGCAACCCTGTTATTTCTCCAATATTTTTTTTCCAAATGTGCCTCTATTACCTGCATATTTTCCAATGGAATTTCAATTGTTAGCAAGGTGTCATCGGCAAATAAGCTTATTTTCTCTTTTCCTTTATTGCCTTTTCCTTTTATATTTCCATATTCTCTGATTACATTGGCCAGAGTTTCAATGACCAACACAAATAACACAAGTCCCAGGATCCATGCTCAGCCTCTGAAAACAACATGAGCGCTTGCTTGGGGATAGCGTTACGTATCCGAATGGGACCAATGCCCCACTCGGCCCTTCCCTAGCCATGAGGGTGCTTTCTCGGTCCAGGCATCCTGCGTGGAATGGCTGAGCAAAAGGAGCCCTAAAGGCACTACAGCAGATGGGCCAGTTTGGGGATTTCGTCTCTTTACTGTCCTGCTCGTGCAGCATCCAAAACTGAGGGTTCACCATAATAATTGCTGGTGTTATTTCACAACCTGCTCGCAGAAAATACTAATTGCCACAATATGCTCCAGAAGCCTCTGTGCTATTGGGCACAATGAACTCGGGCCAAAGAATAGCTACAACCCCCGTTTTGGAGAGAGTCAGTGCCTTGGCGGGCATCGCATCCCATTCCGGCCATGCAGTTTCCTGCGCTGACCCGCTGTGCACATGGTGCTCCAGCTGCCCAATTGAGCTGAGGACTTGATGCACCGCCCTCACCTTCTGTCGGCTCTGTGCTGGGGCAATGGCGCGTGTGCCCACAGAGAGAGCTCTGAGTGCCCCCTCTGGAATGTCATAGGTTCGCCACCATTGCCATAGAGCATGTCCTTGGGGATCCTGCCATCTTCCATTCTGTGGACATGATCAAGAGAGCATAGGTGTCGCTGAGAAAGAAGTGCAAACACACTGCTTCCAGTTCCACTCTGCCTTAATGGAGGCAGCCCCCACAACAGTGGGAGATCATTGGCGAAGGAAAAACAAGGACGGTTGAGGGTATTTATCTTTGCAAATTCCCCCCAGGGATGGGGAGAATGGGCTTCACTTGCAATTTGTCTCAGTACCTGGCTTTTGTTCCTGCATGGAATGTAGGGGGGCAGGGAGGCACTGAGTGCAAAAGCATTTTGCCTGGCGAAAATCCTTCAATGCCGCCATTAAGAAGCAGAGGTTCTTTTGTTAATTAGAGCTTAATTGGACTAAAGTACAGGCACGTGCTAGAAGAGATGAGATCACAAACTGCGGAACAAAACCAGCTGCAAGGACTTTAAGGTCTGAACTTGAGATAAGACTTCATTCAGTGCAAAAGATGGTGTGGGGGAGGGCAGACTACAGGTTTTTTATTTAAAGTTTTCTTCCCTACATTTATGATTCAGCAACCCTCCTCTCAATGTTCAAATTATATTTGTACAAGCGAGGATGGAAGAAATTGAATTATAGTTATGGAATATAACATCAGATGGAACTGCGTGTGTAAAAAAGGGGAAAAGGGAAGGAAGCTCTATTTTGGAAAAGGTTTACGATGGAAACTTAGAGCTGACTCTTCCCCATCCTTTATTATTTATGAAGTGAACTGAATAACACTAAGAGGACTTGGAATTTAATTTAATTGGAAGTATAATTGCTCATATATCTTCAGCTGGAGGGAAGGATGAAAGGAGTCTGTGAACTGCCAAGGAACTGATAAGGTTCTTTACTGAGTCATCTGCAGTTCAACAGACTGCTCTTCTTCCCAGGAAAAGAGGAAAAATAGTGACAACAGGTTATTTTTTGGGACAGAGTGACTTTTGCAGCTGTTGTTAAAGTTGCAAAACAACGAAGCATGGGACGGAGCGATGGAGAAATTTCTGGAACAACAATAGGATATCACTTCCGTCAAAGACATGATGGATAAGAGCAACAACCGGGGGGAAGAAAGACATAACATCTTACAAGGACATGAAGAAACACCACAGACAGAATAACTGTCACACAAAGGAAGAACACGGATATAGTTTGAGTTTGTCACTTGTAGTTTTATAAATCATTTATTGTGTCAAGACCAATAGAAGTTATTAATATTGTAGTTGTTGCATAAGGAATTCTTATTATGACCGGAATGTAATGGAAATTAATAAGATTTCTGAACACAGAGATAAAGAAATACATCAAACCATCAAATCTAGCATGCGGGGGGCCACTTTATCTAAATTATATAATTCGGTATTTGAACGACTGGTATTAATAATTGTATTATATATTTGTATTGCTATAATGAGGCTATAATTAGACTGTAATTGAAAACTAATAAAAATATTTTAAAAAAGAAGTGCAAACATGCTGGAAATGTTGGCTTGGGAGAGCACATCTTTCTTTGAGACTCTGTCCTCCCATGTGATGCCCAAAATCTTCCTGACACAGTGCATGCAGGAGGTACTGAGATGTCGCTCCTGGTGACTTCCGGTGCAGCGCGATCTCGTCGCAAGCGGGGATTTTACCGTGAGGGAAATCCCGGGCTATTTGAGAGGATTAGGGGTGCTACAGGGCACAGTGCCCCCCGAAAACACCTCTGGAGGGTGTCCAGAAGGTCAGGTTCCCGGCGGGACCAACAGCGGTCCGCCCGGCCTTCAGGTAACTTCAAAAGAAGCGAAGAGAACGGCGGAGCGGTTCTGCGGGTCGAGGGAAGCCATTAACGTCCTCCGAATAGTGAAGCCCCGAGCTTGCTGAGAAAGCGCTACGCTCTCAAACTAAAGGACTCCGGCTCCAAATAAAGTGAGAAATAGAAGATTTAACATCAAGGAAGTCACGGAGGTATAATAAAAAGTTTACGGAGTTCAGCCGAAAGCCGAAATCAACTTCAACGCAGCGCTACTTGCAATGCTGGGAAAGTGAAAGTGAGTTGCCTTAGCGGCTACTGTTTTTTTCTCTCCTCTATGAACTCTCCCAAAGTAACCTTTTGGGGAGATACAATATACTAAACAAACTATCGATGATAAGGGAGAACAGAAGAGTAACGTTTGTATCTTAAAGTCCTTGGTGTAACGGAGGGCTTAAATAGAAGGAGGAAGCGCTTCTCTACTTTCGCTTTTAAAGAACAAAGGATAGTGAAACGGAAGAGGAGGCTTCGACGCCATTAAAAAACTTTTGAGTACAGCGAGTAGACGGAACATTAAAGAACAACTTCATTGGTATTGGTGGTTGATAGCTATTTTTATTTTTATTTTCAACTTCTTGGGGAAGTCACTTTATTTTTCTTATTTTTTTCTCTGGAACCTTTGATATATTTAAGAGACTGAACTGGTGGAAAAACAGAATACTTCTATCTCTTTGTCTCGCTTAAACAATGTTATAATGATAAGGTCTGAAGACATCTAGTGGTCGGAATAAGACTGTACAATTCGTTTTCCTCTCTGCTAGGTTTACGTTTGTGTTTTTCTGTTTATTTTTGGAGAGATCCGTTCTCCCTCATCTAACTTCCTATTTGTTGTTGGAAGTTGGACATAATATTGGATATTGGATATAGACTTGAGTTTAAAGTACTCTGGATTCACAACTGTGTCATCATCTGTTATTTCTGAAATTGGACTTCGAATTATTTCCTCTTTTTTCTTTCTTCCTCTCTTCTTTATTGGGATCTCATCATATACAACGCTCAGAATTGGAAGAAGCTTCTCTCTTCCTAGGGGATTAGCGTGAGTGGAGGCAAGAAGACGTCACGGCGAAAGTCCCTAATTGACTCAGGGGGAATACATATTATTGAAGGACCACTAATATTAATATTAATACCAATATCAAGAGAGTAAAACTGGATGATTGTTTAACTAAAAGTGTAAAAGTGTAAAATTGTAAAACTGTAATTGAGTAGATTAAGCAATTTGGAAAGTGTTAAATTGCTAAATATTGAGGGAGAGGCAAAAGGTTGTTATTAGATTGGTGGGAGAAAGCAGTGGGACATAGTAGTGTAAAATGTCAAATCCATCGAAGAAAGTGTCTGATGGGGGGACACCTGCGGAAAGGAAAGGGTCAAAACAAGAAACAGACTTTAAGGCAGAGATTTTAAGAATCTTTGCGGAAATTAAACAGAGTGAAAAGAACTTAGAGTCTAAATTAGAACAGGTGGATAATAAGATTGGAAATGTGGATTAAAAAATTGATGAAACAGTCAATGAATTGAAAGGGCAGATAAAAGAAGTGTTCAGAAGAACACAATCTGTAGAGGAGGGTTTAAAGAAGACAAGATTGGAAATGAAGGATGTTAAACGGGAAGAAGAAAAGATCAAAGTGGAGATGATGGAATTAAATAAAGCACAAGAGGAAATGAAGGATGTAATAGCTATGAATGAACTGTGGCAGAGGGAAGTAAATTTGAGACTCAGAGCCGTACCGGAGATACAAGGAGAAAATATTAAAGAGAAATTGATAGCGGAACTAGCAGAACTGGCAAAAACAGTTCAGAATGCATCCAGAATGCGAGTGAAAACAACAAAACCAAAAAGATTTACAGGAGATTGTCTGATTATATTTAAAGATAGAGAAATGAGAAATATGATTTTGCAGAAGAATAGAGAAAAGAGGCTGAATATAGATGGGAACTACATAATTATTTTTAAAGACATACCAATTAGACTACTTAAACGAAGAGACCCTTACTGGTACAAACATTGAAAAAAAACAATATTGAATTCAGATGGGAGTTCCCAGAAGGAATATCATTTATGTATAGAAGCAAGAGACATAAACTGACGAATCCGGAAGAAACTGGGAAATTTTTGAGAAAATATAAGGAATTAAGACCAGAGGAGAACGGAACCAAAGGAGCAGAAGGAAGATCACCAGGAGAATTAAAACCGGAGGAAGAAGAGGAAGAGAACGGAAGGCATACAGAGGAAGACGAAGAGGAGGAAGAAGAGGAAACAGCTAAATTATAAAAATAAAAATAAAAAATTATTTAAAATTTCAACATTATGATGTTAAAAATTTGGAATTGGAACATTAATGGGATGAACGAAAAAAAGAAGAGGAACAAAATTGAACAATTTTTAAAAAAGAAAAATTTGGATATTATTTGTTTACAAGAGACGCACGTGGCAAGAAGACACAAAAAAATATTAATCAATAAAAGACTGGGAAACGAATTTGTATCTTCTGACAAAGAGTAGAAAAGAGGAGTCGTATTGTATATTAAGAACAAAATTGAAGCGCAACAAATTTTCAAAGATGAAGAGGGAAGGATAATCGCGGTTCGAATCAAATGGCACGGAGAAAACTTGATTGTAGTCGGGATCTACGCACCAAATGGTAATAAGACGGAATTTTACAAAACCCTAGAAGACAAACTTTTTGAATATATGGATCAGAAAATCATATTAATGGGTGATATGAACGGAGTGGTTTCGCTGGAAATGGACAGACTTAGAGAAGGAATTAGTAAAGAAGGGAAATTACCAAAATCTTTCTTCTCATTGATAAAAAATTGTAACTTGATAGATATCTGGCGTCTTAGACACCCGTTGGATAAACAATTTACCTACCACTCCGAACCGAACCAGTCAATGTCAAGGATAGACCAGATTTGGATATCGAAAGAACTGAGTCCAAGAACCCAACAAATAGAAATTAAACCGAAAGTAATCTCTGATCATAGCCCAATAGAATTTGAATTGAAAAGTTTGGAAGAAAGAACGTTTAGATGGAGATTGAAAGACTACCTTCTGGATGACCAGGAAATTGTGGAAAAAGCACAAAAGAAGCTAACAGAATATTTTGCTGATAACTGTAATAAAGGTACAAAGACTAGTGTGGTTTGGGACGCAAGCAAGGCAGTAATGAGAGGATTCTTTATACAGCAGAACACGATTAAAAATAAGAACAGAGAAAAAGGAAAAGAAGAAATCTTGAAGCAGATAACAGACAACGAACAAAAACTAATTAAGAAACCAAACAGTTTAAAAATAAAAGAAAATATTAAGGTCCTACAAGCTCAATTTGCTACCATAATAAACAGAGAAGTGGAATGGAACATCAAAAAACTGAGACAAAGAAACTTCGAATTTTCTAACAAATCAGGAAAATGGCTCGCATGGCAAATTAAAAAAAGAAAGGAACAGAGTACAATAAATAAAATTATATTGGAAGGAGAAGAGATAACTAATCCGAAATAAATTAGAAAGGGGTTCTTGGACTACTACAGAAGGCTATACAAAGATAAGGAAAGGAACAACGCGAGGAAAATAGAGAGATTTTTGAAAGACAAAAAGGTGCAGAAGATCCCGGCGGATAAAAAAGATCAACTGAATACCCCAATTGAAATAGAAGAGATAAACGAAGTAATAAAAGATCTAAAAAGGGGAAAAGCTCCAGGGCCAGATGGGTTCACCGTGTGTTATTATAAAGAGATGAAATCTATTTTGTTGCCATTGAAGGAAGTGATGAACAACATTTTAAGAGAAGGGGAAATACCGGAAACATGGAAAGAGGCCTACGTTACATTTATTCCAAAACAGGATTCAGATCTAACCCAAGTCAAAAATTATAGACCGATTTCACTCCTGAACACAGACTACAAAATAGTTGCAGGAATACTCGCAAAGAGGATGAAGAATATACTATCAGAAATCATTCATAAGGACCAGGCAGGTTTTCTTCCTGGCAGACAGATGAGAGACAATATAAGAACTATCATTAACACGATGGAATATCTATCTGCCAGGATTGACAAACAAGCCATAATGATGTTTGTGGATGCTGAGAAGGCATTCGACAATGTAGTGTGGGACTTTATGTTGAAAAATTTGGAGTACATGGAAATTGGTGAAAGTTTTTTTAATGGGATAAAGGCAATTTATACAGAACAAAAAGCTAAACTGATTATAAATAATATAGTAACAGAAGAAATAAAAATACAGAAGGGAACAAGGCAGGGATGCCCACTCTCTCCACTTTTATTTATAACGGTGTTAGAAGTCCTTTTGAATTCAATCAGACAAAATAAGAAAATAAAAGGAGTGACAATCGGTCAAAATGAATACAAGATTAAAGCGTTTGCAGACGACTTGGTAATAATGGTCGAAGAGCCAATAACTACGATAAAAGAAGTATTAGAGGAAATGGAACAGTTTGGAGAAGTGGCAGGTTTCAAATTAAATAAGAGGAAAACGAAGATGATTGTGAAGAATATGGACCAAAGTGTAAGAGAAATATTGCAACAACAATCACAGATAGAGGTGGCTAAAAAAGTTAAATACCTTGGAATATGGGTAACCCCCACAAATATAGATCTGTATAAGAATAACTACGAACCAATGTGGAAAGAGATAAGAAAGGACCTGGAGGTGTGGGAAAGAATGAAACTGTCATTTTGGGGAAGAATCTCTATAATTAAGATGAATGTGCTACCAAGATTGTTGTTCTTATTCCAGACAATCCCCATAATTAGGGGGAATAAAGTTTTTAAAGAGTGGCAAAGAACGATTTCAAGATACATATGGCAGGGCAAAAAGCCAAGAATTCAATTTAAGTTGTTAACAGATATAAAGGAAAGGGGAGGCTTTGCCCTGCCTGATCTGAAATTGTATTATGAGGCATCATGTCTTTGCTGGCTGAAAGACTGGGTCAAATTAGAAAACAACGAACTGCTCGATTTTGAGGGGTTCGACAACAGATTCGGTTGGCACGCATACCTATGGCATGAGAAAAGAAAAGTTCATAAAGGGTTTGAAAACCACATTTTCCGAGGTCCTTTAATTGAAATCTGGGATAGGTATAAAAACTTACTAGAATTTAGAGTGCCACACTGGCTATCTCCTCTAGAAGCTTTGAGTGTGAAGAAAACTAATATGAGAAGTAAATGGGTAACATATAGTCAACTGTTAGTCAAAGAAGGAGGAAAATGGAAAATGAAACCATACGATCAGGTTAAAGATTATGTATATGACTGGTTACAGTATTTTCAAATAAATGAAATGTTTAGGAAAGACAGTAAAGAACTTGGATATGCGGACAAAGATTCTAAATTGGAGAACTGGAGCAGGGGAACTTGACGGACTATTTGACAAAAGAACTTGCTAAGTTCTGGAATTTGGAGGAAGATAAGGATTTTAAAATTGTAAGTGCTTTCAGACTTGGAAGAGTGGTGAAGAAAGACAGAACCAGAGACTGTTTGATCACTTTGAGATCCAAGGAGGAAAGGGATAAAATATTAGGCCTACACTACAAAGAGTCACTTGAAATCCAGGGCAGGAGAGCTGAAATTTACAAAGATATCCCTAAACAACTTTTGGATCTTAGAACCACCTATACAGAACTAACAAAATTGTTGAGAAGTAACACAATTTCTTTTAGGTGGGAATTTCCTCAAGGATTATCTTTTACATTCAGAGGGAAGAAAGTGAAAATTAAAACACCTGAGGACAAAGACAAGTTTTTGCACGATTACGGAGAAGACCTTCAGAAAGGGATTGCAGGGCCAGGGTCCTGGCCACCGCCACAGCCTGTACCTACACCTTTGGGATCTGACGACCAAAAGGAAACGCCACCACCTACTGGATAACAGATTTGCCCAGGATGTCTCTGCAACTTTTTAGTTGGAATATTAACGGTGGAAATTCCCCAGAAAAAAGGAGAAGGATATTTCATATATTAAAGAAAGAACAATTGGACATTATTTGCTTGCAGGAAACACATGTGACTAGGCTCCACAGAAAAGTACTAGTTAATAAAAGATTAGGCCAAGAATTTATTTCATCAGATCGAGTCAAAAAGAGAGGGGTGGTGATTTATGCCAAGGAGAACTTGTCACCAAAATTTCTTTTTAAAGATGAGCAAGGGAGAATTTTGGCAATTGAAATACAAGCACAAGGTGAAAAGTTTTTGATATTAGGTATTTATGCACCAAATGAGGGGAAATCGGAATTTTACAGGAAGTTGCATGAGACAATGCTGGACTATCTGGACTATAGTAACATCATTATGATGGGAGATATTAATGGGGTGGTGTCTACAAACATGGATAAGTCACAAAGCCAAAACGTTTCAAAAGATGGCAGACTACCTAGAACTTTTTTTGAACTGACTGACAATATGGACTTGATTGATATCTGGAGAATAAAAAACCCCCTAGGAAGAGAAGGAACATTCTTTTCTGAAGCCCAACTGACATGGACAAGAATCGACCAAATCTGGGTAACTAGAGGTCTGGCACCTAAGACTAGAAAAGTGGAAATCTGCCCAAAGACTTGCTCCGACCATAACGCAGTAAAGATGGATATGAGACTAACTACAACCGGCTCCTTTAGATGGAAGATGAATGACAACCTGCTTAGAGATCAGGAGATTATTAAAAAGGCCCAAAAAGCTTTGAAAGACTATTTTGAAATAAATTTGAACACTACGGTGGAAAAAAGAGTAATCTGGGATGCAAGTAAAGCTGTAATGAGGGGGTTTCTGATACAACAGAACACTATAAAGAAAAGAGCACAGAGTGAGAAAAAGGACAAGATTTTGGAGAAAATTAGGGAATGTGAGAAAAAGCTAAGATCGAAACCGAAGTTACAGGAGATTCTGAGAGAAATTAAACTTTACCAAGCACAATATTCTAAATTGATAAATCAAGAAGTGGAGTGGAAAATCAAGTTAATGAAACAAAGATCATTTGAATCGGCAAATAAATGTGGAAAGCTGCTAGCATGGCAGCTGAAAAAGAGACAAAAACTAAATACAGTTACCAACTTAGAGATTGAAGGGAAAAACATTCAGAATCCTGTGGAGATTAGAAAGTGCTTCCAGAGATACTTTAAACAACTTTACACTCAAGGGCCCCAAAATGAGATAGAGATAGACCAATTTTTGAAAAAGAATGGTTTACCAAAACTGTCTCAAGAAAACAGAACAGCCCTGAATTATAAAATAACACAACAAGAGATTGAAGGTGCCATTCAGAATATGCAACTGGGCAAGTCTCCAGGTCCAGACGGGCTTACATCCAAGTACTATAAGACATTGAAAGATTATCTGACACAACCATTAATGGAGGTTTGCAATGAGATTATGGAGGGGAAGAAGGCACCGGAATCGTGGAAAGAAGCTTTCATCACATTGATACCCAAATTGGAAACTGAAAAGACACAACTTAAGAACTACCGTCCCATCTCTCTCCTGAATGTGGATTACAAAATTTTTGCTGACATTCTGGCAAGTAGACTTAAAAAAGTGTTAAATGAAGTAATTCACAAAGACCAGGCAGGCTTTCTCCCAGGTAGACATTTGTTTGATAACACTAGAAACATTATTGACATTTTGGAACTTTTACAAACAAACATGAATACAAAAGCAGTGTTGATTTTTATAGATGCGGAGAAGGCCTTTGACAATATTTCTTGGATGTTTATGAAGAAAAATCTTGAAGGGATGGGAGTGGGACGGGGGTTTGAAAATGGTATAGAAGCAATTTATTCAGAACAAAAAGCTAAATTAATAGTTAACAATGTGGTGACAGAAGACTTCAAGATTGAGAAAGGAACACGACAAGGTTGTCCTATTTCCCCTTTGCTATTTATTTCGGTCCTGGAGGTGCTCCTGAATATGATTAGAGGGGACCGGCTGGTTGAAGGGATTCAGGTCGGAGCCAAACAGTACAAACTTAAAGCTTTTGCAGATGATTTGGTTTTGACATTGCAGGAGCCAGAATCTAGTACGAAAAGGGTTTTAGAATTGATCCATGAGTTTGGTCGGGTGGCGGGTTTTAAGTTAAACAAGCAAAAGACAAAGGTTCTGGAAAAAAAATTGACAACTGAGGAATCAGAAAGGTTTCAGAAAGAGACAGATTTAAAAGTTGTTAAGAAGGTGAAATACCTAGGGGTTAATATGACTGCTAAAAACCTGAACTTATTTAAGGACAACTATGAAAAGTGTTGGTTAGAAATTAAGAAGGACTTAGAAAGTTGGTCAAGACTAAAACTTTCCTTGTTGGGCCGAATTGCTGCGATAAAGATGAATGTATTGCCAAGAATGTTGTTTTTGTTTCAGACCCTACAGATTGTGGACAGAGTGGAATGTTTTACAAAGTGGCAGAGAGATATTTCTAGGTTTGTCTGGCAGGGCAAAAAGCCCCGAATAAAAATTAAAATACTAACTGATGCTAAGGAGAGAGGGGGGTTTGCCCTGCCAGATTTGAGGTTGTATTATGAATCTGCAGCTTTCTGCTGGTTGAAGGATTGGTTTCTTCTTGAAAACACTGATGTCCTAGATCTGGAAGGGTTCAACAATGCTTTTGGATGGCATGCATACTTGTGGTATGACAAGGTAAAAATCCATAAGGCCTTTAAGAACCATATTGTCAGGAAGGCTGTGTTCAATGTCTGGACAAAATATAAGGACTTACTAGAAAACAAGACCCCAAGGTGGCTGTCACCAATGGAAGCTAAGGCCCGGAAAAGACTCAATATGGAGGCCAATTGGCCGAAATATTGGGAAATAATAGAAAAAGGAGGAGATATTTGGAGATTGCAGAGTCTTGAGAAATTAAAGGATAAAGTGCGAGACTGGTTACACTATGCTCAGATTAAGGAGGTCTTTAAGGCAGATAAAAAAATAGGTTTCCAGGTGGAAAAATCGAAATTGGAAACTGAACTGTTAGAACCTAATACCAAGGTACTTTCAAAAATGTATAACTTGCTGTTGAAATGGAATACACAAGATGAAACTGTCAAATCAGCTATGATAAAATGGGCAAAGGACATTGGGTATAATATTATGTTTGCTGACTGGGAAAAGTTATGGACCACCGGAGTGAGGTTTACGGCATGTAATGCCTTGAAAGAAAATATTATGAAAATGATATACAGGTAGTACATGACCCCAGTCAAGCTGGCAAAAATATATCACTTGCCTGATAACAAATGTTGGAAATGTAAGGAAACTGAAGGAACATTCTTTCACCTTTGGTGGACGTGCCCAAGGATTAAGGCTTTCTGGGAAATGATTTATAATGAGTTAAAAAAGGTATTTAAATATACCTTCCTTAAGAAACCAGAGGCCTTCCTTCTGGGCATTGTCGGCCAAGGAGTGCTAAAGAAAGATAAAACTTTTTTTATGTACGCAACAACAGCAGCAAGAATACTCATCGCAAAGTACTGGAAGACCCAAGATTTACCCACGCTGGAAGAATGGCAGACGCAACTGATAGATTATATGGAGTTGGCTGAAATGACTGGCAGAATTCGGGACCTGGGAGAAGAGACGGTGGAAGAGGACTGGAAAAAATTCAAAGACTATTTACAAAAGTATTATAAATTGTATGAATGTTAGGCGAATGCACGACTGAAAGAAACACGGCAGCAGTAAATTTATTGTAAGACATATGAGAATAAGCGATGTGTAATGAAATGATGAAATTTGAAGTAATATTATGTTCAAGCCAAATAGTTTAATTTATGATAAAACCATTTAAAAGTTGGAACAGAATATGTGAGATTTATAAAATAAGAATGGAAGTAAGGTAACAAATTGCTGCATATAACTATATGATTGAGAACGCAGGGAAGGGCGATGTGAGGAAGTTTAAAGATTATGAAAATATGTCTTATGAACAATTTTATTTTACTTGTATTTTTTTCCTCATCTTTTTTCTTTCTCTATCTTATAATCTTACTTTGTTCTTTTTTGTTTGTTATATGGTGGTGGTACTTTATATGCTTGGTGGTCTGTTTGTTGTTTAAAAATTGAAATAAATATCTTTATATATAAAAAAAAAAGATTCTAAATTTCAGACGGAAATCATAGAGAAGGATGGGAAAATATTATCCAGAATGTACAAGATGTTGCTAGATTGGAACTTAAAGGATGAGGAAGTCAAGTCGGTAATGATTAACTGGGCTAGAGATGTGGGTCACAACATACAATTTGAGGAGTGGGAAAAATTATGGAAGGATGGCCTTAAATTTACTGCATGTATGACGTTGAAGGAAAACGTCATGAAGATGTTTTATAGGTGGTATATGACGCCCGAGAAATTAGCAAAAATGTATAAGGTATGTAACAAGTGCTGGAAGGGCAAAGATAAAGAGGGCTCCCTCCACCATATGTGGTGGGAATGTAGGAAAGTGAAAGACTTCTGGGAAAAAATATACAATGAATTAAAGAAGATTCTAAAGTATACGTTTACAAAGAAACCAGAAGTCTTTCTGTTAGGGATATTGGGGAAGGATATAAAAAGAAAAGACTGTAAATTTTTCCAGTATGCAGTAACAGCAGCAAGGGTGTTACTAGCCCAGAAATGGAAACAGCAGGAAATACCGACTGTGGATGAGTGGAGAATGAAGTTGTTAGATTATGCAGAGCTGGACAAATTGACAGGAAAGATTAGATATTTAAGAGACCAAAAATTCATTAAGGACTGGGGGAAATTTGTGGATTATCTGGAACACATAAGTGAGGGACAGATAACGCTAAAGGGATTCAAAGAAGCATTGTGAAAGACTAAGAAATATTGTCTAAAGAGAATAGAAAGAAAGTTATGTATAAGGTCAATATAAAATAAAAAATGCGTAATCTTAATAATAACTACGAATGATTTACGGATAAGCTGGAGGAAGTCTTGTAAGCGACTATGTTGTAAAACCTTGTTGTGGAACTAATATGTTTAAAAAAAAAAAAAAGAGATGTCGCTCCTGGCAGGTGTAAGTTTCCCACGTCTCATTACCATAAAGCGGTGTGCTCAACACTCAAGTCTGGTAGACCTTCATCTTGGTATTGGTTGTTAGTATCACATTTTCCCATATGCTTTTGGAACAGGTGAGCCATTGCCGTAGTTGCCTTGCATATATGTTTCTCCAGTTCAGCGTCAATGGAGAGGTTGCAGGTTATTGGATTATTTTGATTGTTGTTAGCCGCCCTGAGCCCAGCTTCGGCTGGGGAGGGCGGGATATAAATAAAATTTATTATTATTATTATTATTATTATGGTGGTGGTGGTGCCTAGGCAGGCAA
This sequence comes from Podarcis muralis, assembly GCF_964188315.1. NCBI lineage: Eukaryota > Metazoa > Chordata > Lepidosauria > Squamata > Lacertidae > Podarcis > Podarcis muralis. Next base: position 16,096,736 of record NC_135674.1, read on the forward strand.
AATTGTCTACCACCCCAAGCATGTGGTCACCAGTGCTGATGTCTGGAGTGCTGGCAATGTCCTGACCCAAGACGTTGATCTTCGTCAGGCTGACAAGTAAGGCAAAATTGCGGGTTTGGGCAAAATGGTTCATGAGTCTCTGTAGAGCTTCCTTGGTGTGCGCTATCAAGACTGTACCATCTGCAAACAACATCTCTTGGATAAGGAGCCACCATATTTTTGTTTTTGCTCAAAGACATGCCAGGTTGAAGAGACCCCCATCACTCTTTGAATGAAATTACTGACCATCTTCAGTCAAGCTGAAGGTATAGGAGAGCACAAGGGAAAAGAATATGCCCAAACTAGTTGGGGTGAGAACATGGTCCTGTTTCACACCACTCTTTATAGGGAAGATGTCAAAGGATGAGCCATCATAATGCAATGTGATTGTGATGTTGTGGACTAGAAATTCTAAATTTATAGAGTGGAACTTGGAGCTCATCCAGATTTCCTTTTGTGCCACTGAATCAGAGCAAACTGCAGTCAGTGGAAAACCCAAGTTGGCATTTGTTCCTATTCAGCATTAAAGAGCAGGTTTTCGCGCAGAAAGCAGTGGGGCGGGGAGTGCTTGGACATGGTGCTTTAAAGCGTGGGGCAAAAGGTAAGCATGGATGAACCCTTGACAGCTTTGTTTTTTGGGGGTTGTTATTTTCAATTGTAATTTTCATACAGAAAGCTATTCTGTTTTTGCAAACAGGTCAGGGTACAAAAGGGAGACCCACAGCCTAGCTGTAGAGCACCTGCCTTGCATGCAGAACGTCCCAGGTTCAATCTTCCAGTTAGTTAGAGCAGTAGTGTGCCGCTGGTTTGCCGGTAGAAGCCACTGGCGAAGCGAGGTGTGGTCCTTGAAGTGCGGTTTCTAGTGACGCAAGTCCGTCTAGGCCACTAACAGGACGTGGAGAAAGGTGACTGAGTGAGAAACGGAGCGTCCCAGGGGTTAAGGAAGAAAAGGGGGGGGGGAGGAGAGAGAGAGAGAGAGAGAGAGAGAGAGAGAGAGAAAACCAACACCCCCTTGCAGTGTTTTATTTTGGGGACAATTGGAAATGTCAAGCTACAGTTGAAAACCCTTGTAAGCTCCTTTTTGTATTCTGGCGGAGACCAGCATAGGTGCGTCCAGTTGGCTTGTATTGTATTGCCAACACGTGGGGTCCGGAAAAGGGGGGGGAAGGGGGGGATATGTGCTCTGCCGATGCGCAGAGGTGCCAGGAATAGAATCCTGCATGAAGGGGTTCCCGATTCTGCCACATTCGCTGTGGTGCATGTTAGGGGGTGGGGAAACAGACCTTAAAACACCTAGAATCTTGCAGAGTACAAGTATAAAAAAGGGATTATTTGGTCTTTAACATTAAAAGTGACATGAGTTGCTCATTAGGTCAAACTTTATATTTTCGTGATAAAGGTGGGAAGGTTTCAATTACCAATACAATCATGTACTGGTTTCAGAATTTGAATGTCATCAATTCACTGTGCTTTGAGCTACCTGTTATCTTAATATTTTTGTTAATAAGTTTGTTTCTTATTGACTCTGTTGCATAAGGTACCCTGGGTGATCTAGAAACCACTTGTTAAATGTTGATAAAAAGTAAAAATGTACAAATGTATGGAAGAAGGTAGTGTTGTTGTAATGGGATGATGAGCTGCTTGTGCGTAAAATGCAAGTCCCTCAGAGCTTGGTCAAGTCCTCAAACCTCTGCCTACGACGGAGCCCCTCCAGCATGGCTCCGTCAGTCGCTAGCAGAATCCGAAAGTGGTCTCTTACGGAATCTCTTCCAGCATAAAAGCTCCTTAACGGAAACGCGTCTTCTGGACTCTCGGCGTGACAGTTTCCGGCGAGGAGTGGGTGTCCCTATAGGAGGTCTTGAAACCTCCCCACTGTTTTCGCTGGAAGTGTCTCTGAGCCATCCCTCCGACTCACTTTCCCCTGGAGCCCCTCCTCTCCCCCTGCTGGTTCCCTCTTCAGCTGCTAAGTCTGTCTCAACGTCAGGGAGCCCTTCCACCTCCTGTCCTTCCGATGGCAGTTCCCTGACATCCACCTCCCCTCCAGGGCCCCCTTCACCCCCTCCCGTCCCCTCCTCTATGGGCGGTGAGGAAGCAAAGCCCCTGAAAGAACCTCCCTCATCTTCCGAAGTCTCGAACACTTCCCTCCACTGGTTGCCGTTCCTGGTCCTCAAGTACTCCTCGTCATCAGAGTCAATTCCTTCTTCCAGCTCCGATTCCGTGAATCCTTCCAGTTCCTCCTCCTCGTCGGTGGTGCCGAAGTACTCCCTCCTGAACCTTGCTACAGGCTGAGGTTTCCTCGGGAACCTTTGGTGGAACGTTTCTATTAAGACCTCGTCATTGACATCCTCTGCAGTTACCCAGGTGTTTTCTGACTCCGGTTCCCCTTCCCACGCCACCAAATACTCCACCTGATTCCCCTTCCACCTGGCATCGATGATTTCCGCAACATGGCTGCTGCGTTCCCTTTCTTCTAAGGCAGGTCCCCTGGTGGATTCCCCTTCACGTCCCCCCCTGTACGGTGACAGTAAAGACCTATGGAATACTGGGTGCAATTTCATGTGGTTGGGTAACCGGAGTTTGAAAGCCACTGGGTTGACCTGCTGAATGACCTCAAAGGGTCCCAACCTTTTGGGTCTCAACTTCTTGAAACCCCCTTTAAACGGCAAGCCTTGGGTTGACAGCCACACCTGATCCCCCACCCTTACGGCTTCACCTTCCCTTCTGTTCTTGTCTGCCTGCCTCTTATATTCTTCTTTGGCCCTTTCTAAGTTGAGCTGGAGCTGACGATGGATCGCTTCCATCTCTTCTACAAAAATTTCGGCCGCCGGGACGCTCCATCTCTCCCCTCCTCCCCCTGGAAATGCCCTGGGGTGACACCCATAATTGGCCAAAAAGGGGCTCATCCCTGTAGACACATTCTCCGCATTATTGTAGGCAAACTCTGCCAGCGCCAACTTTTCGACCCAATCGTTCTCTCTGTCATTGACATAACACCTCAGGTACTGCTGGAGGATACCGTTTGCTCTTTCCACCTGCCCGTTGGTTTCAGGGTGCCGGGCAGTCGAAAAATTGACCTCCACGTGCAGTAAGCTCATGAGCTTCCTCCAGAACCTGGACGTAAATTGTTTGCCTCTGTCTGAGACCACCCTCAAGGGGGCGCCATGCAACCGAAAAATGTGTTCTACAAACAATTTCGCTGTCTCTTCCGCTGTGACTGCATGTGAGCATGCTACAAAGTGGCACATCTTGGTTAACAGGTCTACTACTACCATGATGGCTGTTTTCCCCTTGGACTTCGGCAGATCCGTCATGAAATCTATCGATACCGCCTCCCATGGCCGTTCGGGGGTGGGTAATGGTTCTAATAACCCTGCCGGCGCCCTTCTTTCCCCTTTGGCTCGCTGACATTGGTCACACCCTCTTACATACTCCCTTACATCTTCCCTCACCTTGGGCCACCAAAATTCCCTGGTAACCAACCACATGGTCTTGTGTTGCCCAAAATGCCCCGCTGTGGGGCTGTCGTGCAGCTGCTTGAGTACTCTCCCCCTCAATTCACCTTCGGGTATATACAGTGCCCCTTTGTAATACAATGCCCCATTTCTTTCCTCAAAGCCTCCGGGGCTCTCTCCCTCCCCCCTGAGACCTCTGAGCTTATCCTGGGCATATTCATCATTCTCCGTTTCCTCTACCAGTTCTCTTTGCCCCACCAGTGCCGCCCCACAAACCCAGCGGTCCTCTGGGATGACATGTCTCTCTTCGGTTGCCCCCTCCCCCTCCAAATACTCAGGTTTGCGTGAGAGAGCGTCCGCCCTGACGTTTTCTGGGCCTGGCACGTAACAAATTTCAAAGTGGAATTTGGAGAACTCCTCGGCCCATCTCACTTGTCGTTGGTTGAGCACTAGTGCTGTTCTCCAATACTCTAAATTCTTGTGGTCTGTGCACACTTGCACCTTATGTTGTGCACCAATCAATAAATGCCTCCATCTCCGGAACGCTTCGTGAATGGCGAGTAGTTCTCGGTCATACACCGTGTAGTTCCTCTCGGACTTATTCAGCTTCCGCGAGAAGAAGGCACACGGTCTCCACTCCGACTTACTCTTCCCCGGTTGTAGAAGCACCGCCCCTACCGCCCGGTCTGACGCATCTGTTTCCACTCTCATAGGTTTTTGTAAATCCACATGCAGGAGTTGTTCTTCCGAAGCGAACGCCCTTTTCAGTGCTTCAAATGCTCGCTCCGCCTCCGCTGTCCAAACAAATTTCTTCTTGCTGCTGAGACAGTCAGTGATGGGAGCCGTCAGGTGGGCAAAGTTCTTTATAAACTTCCGATAAAAGTTTCCAAACCCTAAGAATCTTTGCACATCCTTCTTCGTTTTCGGTGTTTTCCATTCCAGTACCGCTTGGACCTTGCCTGGATCCATGGCCAATCTCTTGTCTGACAAGCGGTACCCCAGGAATTCCACCTCCTTGGTATGAAACTGACACTTCTCCAGTTTCACCCACAGCTGGTTGGCTTGCAGCTTGCCCAACACCTCGCGGACGTCCCTCACATGCTGCTCTTCATTCTCTGAATATACCAACACGTCGTCTAAGAAGGCTACACAATTCTTGTAGAGCAAAGGCCCCAGGACGTGGTTCATAAACGATTGAAAACACGCTGAGCCCGCTTGTAGACCGAAGGGCATAACGAGATATTCAAAGGCCCCCAAAGGGGTGAACATGGTGGTTTTCCATTCATCCCCCTTCCTTATTCGTATCAGGTTATACGCCCCCCGCAAGTCCAGTTTCGTAAAAATCTTTCCCTTCCTCACCCTGGTTAAAATGTCATCAATTCGGGGCATAGGGAAAGCCAGAGGTTATGATACTGCATTTAGGGCCCTGAAGTCCACTACAAGCCTCGGTTTATCTGTGTTTTTTTTGTCCACAAAAAACACTGGGCTGCCCCCCACCGCTCTGGACTCTCTGATGAAACCTCGCTTCAGGTTTTTGTCAATGAACTCCCTTAACTCCTGCATCTCCCTGTCTGACATGGCATACAGCTTGCCCACTGGGAGTTGGGCCCCAGGGAGTAGATTGATTTGACAGTCAAAGGGTCTATGCGGCGGCAGCTTGTCTGCTTCCCTTTCGCTGAATACGTTGCTTAGATCAGCGTATTGTGGGGGCACCTTCCCTTTGTCCGTTACTTCCGTCCCTGCCAGGGTGGCTCTGGTCCCTTCCGGAGCCCTCCCCTCTTTGCAGTGTTCTAGGCAATGCGCTGACCCAAAGGAGACCACTCTCTGATGCCAGCCCACTAGCGGATCGTGCAGCGCCAGCCAGCTCATCCCCAAAATAATGGGCGCTCCTCCCAAGGTAGCCACATTGAACGCTATTCGTTCGGTGTGCCTTGCCACTCTCATTATCATTGGAACCGTCTGTTGGCTGACTTCTCCTCCCAGTAGCTCCCGCCCATTGATCGTGGTCACCTGCAAGGGGTTACTTAAAGGGACAGTTTGTATCTGGTGCTCAGCTGCAAACTCCTTACTCATGAAATTACAGGAGCTGCCTGAGTCCAATAGTGCCTTTATCTTCAGTGGGTGTCCATTTGGCAGCTCTAGTAACACCTCTATCACTAAAGCAGGTCTTGGAGGTTCCGGCGTGGGCACTTTTACTGCTCTTTGGCCTGGCTGCTGTGCCCCGACGGTGGCAGCCAGGCGTTGGCTTTTACTTGCTCCTTGACTTCCTCCTCCTTTTCCCCAACAGCTCCCGCCATCCCTTGCCATTCCTTTCTTTGTGGGCAAACTCTGGCAAAGTGACCTGGCTGTTGGCAGAGATAACATTTCTTGGCGCTCTTCCCCTCCTTCTTCCGCCCTTCACTGGGATTTGAAACTGCGCGCGCGTGCGCTGTGCCAATTTCCATCGGCTCTGCCGGCGGGAAAGGTGGCTCTGGAATCTCTGGAATGCGGAAATCCCTCCAGCGCTCCCCTTTCCCTTCCCGCTTTTCCAACGCTCTCGCCTCCTGGCGTGCTCCTATGGTCAGCGCGGATTTGGTCAGCTGGTCCATAGACTCCGCCCTGGGCGCCCGGGAAAGTTCGTCTTTCACCGCCGAAGAAAGCCCTTCTTCGAAAAGCATTTGTATGGGCTCCGCCAATAGATCCCACCCCAATTTATGGATCAACATGGTAAACTCAGTCCAGTACTCACGGACAGATCGGCTCCCCTGTTTGCAAGCCATTAACTGTCTGCGCACCACTCCCTGCTCAATGTCGCTGGAAAACATCAGGTCCATGGCACGAAAAAACTTCGTGTCCTTTAGGATCTCATTATTCACTGCCATCAGGGGTCTAACCCAGTCCTTCGCCCCCGATTCGAGATGGCCAATCACAAAAGCCACTCGCGACTCCTCGTCGGGAAAGTCATCAAACTGCAGATTGAGAGCATATTGCATCTCTGTCCTAAAGGCGTGATAGTTCCTGGGATCCCCCCCAAACTTCTGCACCAATCCTGGCACCTTTCTTGCGAGCGGGGTGGTTTTTCCCTTTTCTGCATCCTGAGCCCTCCTCTCCTCGAGCCTCGCCGTCTGCAGCGCTAGCTGGACCTCCAACACCCTGTACCTTTCTTCCAGGCTTGGACCCCCTCCAGCTCCTCCTGCTTCTCCGGTTTCGGCTGGGTTGCTCATGATGCCTCCCCTTGCACAAGCTGCTTTCAAAGACTTTCGGATTGCTGTAATGGGATGATGAGCTGCTTGTGCGTAAAATGCAAGTCCCTCAGAGCTTGGTCAAGTCCTCAAACCTCTGCCTATGACAGAGCCCCTCCAGCATGGCTCCGTCAGTCGCTAGCAGAATCCGAAAGTGGTCTCTTACGGAATCTCTTCCAGCATAAAAGCTCCTTAACGGAAACACGTCTTCTGGACTCTCGGCGTGACAGTTTCCGGCGAGGAGTGGGTGTCCCTATAGGAGGTCTTGAAACCTCCCCACTGTTTTCGCTGGAAGTGTCTCTGAGCCATCCCTCCGACTCACTTTCCCCTGGAGCCCCTCCTCTCCCCCTGCTGGTTCCCTCTTCAGCTGCTAAGTCTGTCTCAACGTCAGGGAGCCCTTCCACCTCCTGTCCTTCCGATGGCAGTTCCCTGACAGTTGTCAAAAGGGATGGGGTTTTAAATCCCAAGTTCAGACAGATGAGAAGAGAAGTGAGAATGTTGGAACAGGAGAAAAGTTGGGTAATGGGTTGTAAAGACAATTGAGTGTTTATGCTGATAAGTATTAATGAAATTAATATATTTAGATGCTATCATTGAGAGAGAGTTTACTAAATATAGTAAAAGCTGAATTGCATAAAGGCTGTGTGTGACCAGCGACACACTTAGTCAAAGTCTTGCATGTGCTGTTAAAATGCACTGAGATTCTTGGTTGAGGTTTTCATGAGTAAAAACCAGCTTTTAAAGAATTCTGAATTAAGAATTAAGAATATAATATATTATGGAGCAGCCCTCTTTTGGCTGGCTGGACAGCTAACCATCCATAAATTAACAGTAAGAGTAGGGACCTGGAATGTTGTTTGTGCTCTTTTTAGTATGTCCCTTCCATGAAAGATACTCCTCCAATATCTATTAATTGAAAATTGAGGCGGCTGGCTCTTTTGATTTCTAAGTGTACCTGCCAGGAGAGGTCTTAGGCAAAATAACTTTTATTTCCCTGTTCACATTAGGCTGTGGAAAGTGTCGTCCAATGCTTTGAAATTTTCCTGTTCTGAGACACACATATACTCAGGGTAGTTGCCAGAATCAAAAGGTGTCAAATGCATTAGTGACAGCAGAATCAAGATGTTGATAGACAAATACCCCAATGCTTATTGATACAGGGAAGTCTGGAAACCAGGTTGAAATGGGGCCAGAGAACACTCAGGAAAATTACAAATTACCAAATATTGTATAGCATGCCAACCCCCCCCCCCCCGAGTAAGAGAAAGAGTACCTGTGTCATTTAAACATATGGCCTCTTTTTGTTATCATAGGGGTGGTTCTGTTAATTTGACACACCTTTACATCTTGCAGGTAGCAGCAAAGGGAATTTGCAATATATATTTACAGACTTGTGTTGTGTGCGTACTTCACGAGTCTTTTCAAGATTTGTACGATGAATCTGTTTCCAAAGACCCCCGTTAACACCTAAAAGCCACCTCTCAGATGCAGCACAAGGTGGAGGGAAACACGGGACAGTATGTCCTTTAATTATAATGTAGGAAGAGTGTTGGGGTGAAATAGCAAATGTGTGTATTGGGAAACTGGGACAAAGGATAGGTCACAGTAGCATATCTGTGATCCTGCCTCCATTTCCAAGTACTCCATCTGGCACATTGCCAATATGAAAATATTAAAAGTTTTATCTATTTGATGCTGGAGCCAGGAAGAAAATCTCACTGGTTTTCTGCTCCACTCACCCCAAGCTGGACTTGTAGCACAATCCTGTAAATGTCTACTCAGAAGGCTGTTCCAGTAAGCTCAATAGGACTTACTCCCTTGTTAGTGTGCTTGCAGCCTTACAGATTCTTGTTGTGGAAGAGTTGAGATCAGTAAAAGAAGCTCCACACAATGGAGGACTGACCTTTTTATTTCAGGAAATGCCTTGAGCGTCCAGTACACCTGTGTGTGCTGAGCATTCCCTAACATCATAAAGAATGGGGGGAAACTGAGCTAGAACCCCTTTTCTTTTCAGCTTTTGGGGAGAGATGTTTAGCGAAGTCCATAGGCCCCACTGCCTGTATTCGTTTGTTTGTGGTTTGTGCCTTTCTTTGTGGTTTCAAATATCGAAGTTATCAGGGCTGCTTGAGTCATATGCTGTCGTAGCCTTCTACGTGGTGTTCCCTAAAATGTTCCTAGTGCTCTAGGTCAGATATTTAGTTTCACATTATGAAAAGGAACAAGCAGCAACCTTTCCCCTAAACGATGTCTAGGTGCCTGCCCTGTTTTACCCCTCCCCATTTGCTCTGCACATGCTTAAATTGGACAAATATGCAAAAAGTTGGTGTTAAAAGTTGAGTTGCACTCTGTCCCCTTCTGTGTGTGATATACAGATGGCAAAAATGAGTTTATACTTACTCAGCATGATCATCAAGTCAGTGCCTACTGTGGGTTCTTAAACATTCTGAATACAGTGTGTGCTGTTTCTCTGCTGTTTCTTTGGGTTCTGATGTCACTTATCTGAAAGTCAGCATGAGTTGCTTATTCCTCCTGTTTAATAGGAATACCCTTTCAAACTGTTATCAGATGCTTTCTTATAAGAAAATTCAGCCACATAGCAGGTAGCACTTAACCTATTGCTGTACCCTAATTTAACTGAACCACTGTCCCAAGTCAATTAAGTACCGTATTTTTCGCCCCATAGGGCGCACCGGCCCATAGGGCGCACCTAGGTTTTTGGGAGGGAAATAAAGAAAAAAAATTATTCCCCCCCCCCAGGTGCGGGGCTGGGGCGGGGGAAGCCCAAGCTTCCCCCAACCCCAGCCCCCAGAACAGGCTGCTATCCGCAAGCCTAGGGAGCCCGGCGGGAAGTCGCGCCGGTCTCCCCAGGCTTGCGGATATCTGCCTGAAGTCGCGCAGCTCTCCCACGGCTTGCGGAGAGCTGCGCAAAGCTCGAAGCCTGGGGCGCGCTGAGCTCAGTGCCCCCCAGGCTTCAGGATGCAGGCAGCTCTCCGCAAGCCTTGGGAGAGCTGCGCGAAGCCCGAAGCCTGCAGGCAGCTCTCCGCAAGCCGTGGGAGAGCTGCACGACTTCGCGCCGTGCTCCCACGGCTTGCGGATAGCTTCCTGAAGCCTGGAGAGTGAGAGGGGTGGGTGCGCACCGACCCCTCTCGCTCTCCAGGCTCCAGCGAAAGCCTGCATTCATCCCATAGGATGCACAGACATTTCCCCTTCATTTTTGGAGGGGGAAAAGTGCGTCCTATAGGGCGAAAAATACGGTAGTACGTGAATATGTATATCAAGGATTAAATTATTTGCAGATAAATAATAAATAATAATAGAGGGAAACTGGGAAGGACTGTCCTACAGTTTATCGAAAAGGTCAATCAACTTTCAAGTGCAGCCGAACAAAAAAACTCCCTTTCGCAGTAAATATTCTGCAGAAAGAATTTAAAACAGAAGAGTATCTTAAGAGGCAAAGGTAGGATAATCACGGTAATATGCTACCTTCCAAGAGGATCTCATTCTTTTGTGATTTAATTTCTGCTTGCAATTTGTGTGTGTATATGCTACAATCACATTTAACCCTGGAGAAGAGAAAGCATCTGGTACATGGTTTTTTAATGTGTTTTTAAGCTTTCTGTTCGTGTGATGCCAGATTATCACCTTTGCTACCTTGTTAATGTACTTCATCTTTGTGTCAGGGTCACACACAAAAAGAGAGGGGGGGGAAAGGGGTGCGGGGAAAAAACCCTATTCCAATGGGATTATACCCTGCATTGCCTAACCCCAGTTTTCTGGGGCCCTGCTCCGCCGGGTGCATGTATGACCCCTTGGAGCCGCTCAACGCCAAGGGCAACCGGCCTCCACGCACCCTTACTATGTGACATGTGCCGTTTATAAGCACGGATGTTTGCAATTTGGATCCTCCTCCCTGAAGAGGATCCTGCTAAAATCATTAGACTATTTGATTACACTCTGATTACAAAAACTGACAAGTTCACCTTGGACAGGAAACCACGTGCGTCACTCCTCATACTGTGCCAGCATTGTTGGACATGAAATGAACTTATTTTTCTATCCCCCTTTGCCAAGCACTGCTCATGCACCCGCAGTTGCAGCTTCGATTTACCGAGTCTACCACCTATGGGAGAGGATGGGCCTCCAACACCTGACTGCATATATTCCAGCAGGCCTGATTTGAAGAATGAAGCCAACCCCAGGCAGTATCAGATTGGACTGCTACGACTGATCCACGCCGCCTCACACTTCTCCTCACCGCATCGGCGTGACACCCACCAGACGACCGCCCTGCTGGTGCCACCCCCAGGAAGCTGGCATCTCTACGCATGGCAGAAGAATCCAACGTGGACTAAAGGAGGACATTTTCTTCTCTTTCCTTTTCTTTTCTTTCCCTCTTGAATATATAGAGAGGGGAGGTACCCTAGGTATTAGAAGATAGGTATTTCCCTGTGCCCAAATGATGCAGGTAGGGCTGTGGGGGGACATGGTTTTGGCCAGGATGGTATTCTTCTTCTGGCCATCGACACGCCCACACCACTTAAGATAACCCAGTGGCTAATGAGAGAATAGGGTGCCCGCAACACATACAATAAACGGTCCGCACTCTGGGACCTACAGATGCTTTGGGAGGAATACCCCTCCTCCCTGTGCCTTGGAATGAGTCCTCAGTTATGGCCCCGATTTTGGGGTTCCGCCCCCTAGGAAACAACTCCTCTCTATGGAATCATTCTATCTCCTTCCGGGTTCACTGAGTTACTGGATGGCTCTGTGTGAACCAGTCCAAGAGTGGCAGTAGCAATCTGACATATGTGGGGACCTCCCGTTGTAATCGCACCTTCCCAGCCCAGCCCATCACAGTTGACTCCAATGCACCAGGAGCTCATTGTAATCTGACTAACTGCCTTACACACTTGGCGAGGGCTTCAGAAGGAGGAAGTAGTGCCTCCACTCAAGGACATGATGTTTATTGGGTATGTGGAAAACAGGCTTATCGTTTCCTCCCAAAGGGGTGGTATGGAGTGTGCTTCCCGGCATCCTTAATTCCTCCCATGTGGATTTATGAGCCGGTCACCACTGCACCCCATCAGGAAAAGCGCTCAGTTGACATAGCAGCTATTGCAGGAGGCAGCGCTCAGACCTGGGGAAAAGATCAGTGGCCCACTGAAAGGATAATGGCCCATTACGACCCGGCTTCTTGGAATCCGGGAGAACTAATAACAGGGGCAAGAGAGCCAATTTATAATTTGAACCGCATTATTAGACTCCAAGCTGTAGTAGAGATTGTCGCCAATGCCACAGCCACAGCCCTCCGGTTAATCGCCAGAAGTACAGGAAGGAAGATCCTTTTATGGTTGAGAGTACCAGAGCAGGAACATATGTGATGTCAACCTGCGTACATAGGCTGACGTGGTTGGGCTCCTAGGGGAGGAGGGAGAGGGTGCCTGGAGGATATATATACTGCATGAAACTTGTCATTTCTTTGGACTTGCTGTGGACTCACCACGCAAGTGCCTTCTGCTATCCGGAGAGCAGAATAAACTCTTTCTTTGAACCAACTCGGTGTCATTTGACTTCCTTCCTCCGAGCAACGCAGACCCGATTGGTGAACTCCAATAAGGCTACAGAACTACAACCCCCACCAGCCCTGACTGTTGGCTATGGCTGATGGGAGTTGTAGTCCCAACTTTTGGGATGTCCCTCTTACCGAAGTACCGTATAAATCATTGACACACATCCTCAAGATATGTGCATGATATAAAGCACATTAGCAGAGTCAGCAAAAACAGAGTTGTGTAGGAATTGTAGCATCAAGTATTTATTATTTACAGCAAAAGAAACAAAAGAAACATAGCATTTTGTGTGAGCTGCGTCTCACACATCCTCCCTAGCTTTCTAGCTGGAAGGAGAACAAAGAGTGGATGTTTATCGACTTGACTTCCACTTACACACACAGTGATAAGCAACGTGGTCATCCGATCACGTGACCCTCTGCAATAATCACAGTGAAAATACTGACATCCTCCCCTTTTTCATTACAACTATTACAGCGGCATCTAGCACATCTGCAACATGTGTACAAACACATTCAGTTGTACCTTGTTAACAACCTTTGACAGAAGGTCAGCAGGAATTTCCTTTCCTGGCATATAGGATACAGTTATCAATCCTCTATTGATACAGTCTCTTGCATGACATAAAGCTTGATTTGCAAGTATTTGGTTCTTTGCTTACAACCTTCAGAATTCAGCAAATCCAAGCAAGATTTGTTGTCCTGGTAAACCTGTACAGGACAAGACAAATTCAATCTCATGTCTTTGAATAATTGCAACAACCATTCAACATCAATGAGTGAATACGTCAGAGAATTAAGTTCAGCTTCACAGGAACTTAAACTTACAGTGGTTTGCTTTTTGCATGATCAGTCAAACAAACAGTTGTTGTACATATAGCATACACCAGAAGTGCTTTTTCCATCTATGGGGTCACTTCCAAAACTTGCATCAGCATATATTTCAAGCCCTCCAGACTTCTGATTAGTAAATCTCAGTCTGGGATGCATAGTACCTTTCAGGTAGTGAGCAATGCGTTTCAATGCTTTTCAATCTTTAACAGTGGGCTTGGTAGCATGTCTGCTTAACAGATTCACTCTGACTGCAATGTCTGGTCTTGTACATCTGGCAATGAAACTCAGTTTGCCTAAAACACTTCAGAACAAAGTAACATCAGAAAAGGTATCATCAGTATTATCTTTTTTCCCCAATTTTTTTTATTGATTTTCCAATTTTATATCACACAGAAAACATCAAAAAACAAACAAACATTTATCCTAACTATAATAATTCCATTTTTGTTAACATTGTTAAATGACTTCCTCAAATCCCCCAGCTCAGTTTCCATATAGTCCGTTGTAGCAGTTTTCCAAAACTATTTTCACATAAAATTTTACTTAGTCAATTTACATCTTTCTTTCTTTTAATTTTAGCTTTAACATAGTATTTTACAACATCACATATTTAAATCATAGGCCTTTTTGGTACTTGCAAGTAATTCTATTTATGTTATCTTAACATATTCAGCTAAATATTCTTTGAATTTCTTCCAGTCCTCTTGGTGCTCCTCCTCCCTCTGGTCACGGACTCTTCCGGTCAGGTCGGCTAGCTCCCAAAAATCCATCATCTTCATCTACCATTCCTCCACTGTTGGTACTGTTTGTAGTTTCCAATTTTTGGCCAACAAAATTCTAGCTGCAGTTGTGGCATACAAAAACAATCTGACATCTTTCTTAGGCAATTCCAAACCTATTATTCCAAGTAAAAAGGCTTCTGGTTTCTTAATAAATGTATATTTCAACATTTTTTTCAATTCGTTATAGATCTTTTCCCAGAAGTCTTTCACCTTGGGACACGTCCACCACATATGGTAAAATGTACCTTCTTTTTCTTTACATTTCCAACATAGATTATCACTCTTGTGGTAGATCTTTGCTAATTTTACAGGGGTTAAGTACCATCTATACATCATTTTCATAACATTTTCCTTTAACATCGTACATGTAGTAAACTTAACCCCTTTTTTCCACAACCTTTCCCAATCTTCAAACATTACATTGTATCCAACATCTCTTGCCCAATCTATCATCACAGATTTAACTTGTTCATCCTTTGTATGCCACTCCAACAGTAAGTTATACATTTTAGATAAGTTTTTAACTTTAGAATCTAACAACTCCATTTCCAATTTGGTTTTTTCCGATGCAAAACCATTTTTCCTGTCTAGTTTATACAATTCATTGATCTGGTAATAATGTAACCAATTTATTTTATCTTTGATTTGATCAAATGGTCTTAATTTAAATCCTTCTTTATCGTCCAGCAATAAATCTGAGTTTAGTTAGTCTCAATATTTAACTTTTTCTGAACCTTTGCTTCCATTGGTGACAACCACTTGGGTGTTTTCCTTTCTAGGAGATCTTTATATTTTATCCAAACGTTATATAAAGATTTTCTTAATCACATGATTTTTAAACCCATTATGGGTCTTTATCTTATCATACCATAGGTAAGCATGCCAACCAAAAACATTGTCGAACCCCTCCAAATCAAGAACATCAGTATTATCTAATTCAGTGTTTCCCAACCTTGGGCCTCCAGCTGTTTTTGAACTACAATTCCCATCATCCCTGACCACTGGTCTTGCTAGCTAGGGATGATGGGAGTTGTAGTCCAAAAACAGCTGGAGGCCCAAGGTTGGGAAACACTGAATTGTATCCATTTCTTAACCCAAGAAAGAGCTGCGGCTTCAAAGTATATCTTCAGATCCGGCAGGGAAAATCCCCCTCTTTCTTTTGAGTCCGTTAATAATTTGTATTTAATTCTGGGTTTTTTTCCCCTGCCAGATAAATTTAGACAAAACTTTCTGCCACTCTTTAAAGCATTTCACATTATCAATAATTGGTAGGGCTTGAAACAAAAACAACATCTTTGGCAATACATTCATCTTCTTCAAATAATTTTTTATTGTTTTCAACATGTAATTCTTTTTCCAACAATCCTTATTGTCACATTATAATCCCTTTGACTCTGCCGAGTCCTGACTTCCCTCCCTCCCAACCGCACATACTTATTGCGTATGTTATTGTCATAACTCTACTGTTTTACATTGGAGGTGTTATTCCAGTCCTGCTAGTGTCTTAATATTTTTGTTGTTCTCCTTTATATATTCAATAAATTTATTCCAATTGTTATTGTATCTCTGGTCTTCTTGATCCCGGATCCTTCCTGTCAATTTGGCAAGTTCCGCAAAATCTATCAACTTCACCTGCCACTCCTGGATGGTTGGTAAATCTTGTGTTTTTCATCTTTGGGCCAGTAAAGTTCTTGCGGCGGCTGTGGCATACATGAACAAGTTCTGATCTTTTATTTTAATTTCTTTTCCCACCAGACCTAGCAAAAATGCCTCTGGTCTTTTAGGAAAAGTATACTTAAATATCTTTTAAAGTTCATTGTAGATTAACTCCAGAATCTTTTTACCTTGCCACAAGTCCACCACATATGAAAGTAATCTCCGTCTATTTCCCTACATTTCCAACATTTTCTGTCTCTTTTCCTATACATTTTAGCTAATTTTATTGCCGTCAAATGCCATCTATACATCATTTTTAATACATTCTCCTTTAAAGCCATACATCCTGTAAATCTCAAAGCAACATTCCATAATTTTACCCATGCTTCCAGCTCAATATTGTGCCCAATATCCATCGCCCATTTTATCATCGATTCTTTAACCTCTTCATCTTTTGTGTACCATTCAAGCAGTAAATCATACATTCTAGATAACAATTTTCCTTTACACTCTGTTAGTTCAACTTGGAATTTCGACTTTTTATCCTCAAACCCGTTTCTCCTTTTATCCTCACTTAGTAGATTATTAATCTGATGATATTGTAGCCATCCTGTTAACTCAGTTTCAATTTGGTCATATGGTTTGAATTTTACCCCTCTCTCTGTTTTCCTGGTAATAGCCTCGTATGTTACTCGTTTCCCTTCCATATTGGTTTTTTTAATTGTCAGTACGTCTACTGGTGATATCCACCAAGGTGTCTTTCTCTCTAAGAGATTTTTATTTCTCTCCCACACTTCATATAATGATCTCCTAAACACATGATTTGTGAATCCCTTGTGTACCTTCCCTTTATCATACCATAGGTACGAGTGCCACCCGTACCTATTATCATGCCCTTCTAAGTCCAGGAGATCCGTTGTGGTAAACCTTTGCCCCCAGCTGCCCCTCCCTCACCTGTCTTTGCTCTCCGGCCAGAACAGGTTTCTTGAGCACACTGGCCAGCGAGGTTACTCTTTCAGAATCACAGGCCGAAATAACACCGGTAGGGCTGCCACCACTCCCTTTGTTCCGGGGAACCCAGAGCCACAACCCAGGGAGAAGGGTGTGTCCCGTTTAGACTGGCAATTCCCCCCTTCTACAAGCTGAATCCACAGACTTGCAGACAGAAATTCTACGGTAGAGCGTAACCAAGCGTAAGGCTAGGATTTAGCTATTCCCCCGGAAAAGGCACAGATACGAAACAGGTTCTTCTTTAAAAATTTATTTTAAAAGAATAACAGAAAACGTGTTGAAACAACAGGCACTTCTTTTTTTTCTTTTTTTTATAATAAATTTTTATTAGTTTTCCATAAATAAAGGATAAACAAAACAAAAACATAGACATAAACAAACAAAAACATGACTTCCCCATACCACCCCTTTCCTGCATTCTTGTTTCAAGATTTTTTAGCAACCCTCTGATCATAACTTAAATATATTTCATGTATTTAACTTCAGTTAATTATTAATACAACTGTAGTTCTTTATCTCTTATAACTCTGAGCCCCTAATTTTCCAAATTACAACAGTTTTTAAGATAAACTTTGAATTTGTTCCAGTCTTCATCCACCGCCTCTTTCCCCCGGTCTCGAATTCTGCCAGTCATCTCTGCCAGTCCCATATAGTCGATCACCTTCGTCTGCCATTCTTCCAACGTGGGTAAATCTTGCGTCTTCCAATACTTTGCTAGAAGAATTCTTGCTGCTGTGGTGGCGTACATAAAAAATGTCCTATCCTTCTTTGGCACCATTTGGCCCACCATACCCAAGAGAAAGGCCTCTGGTTTTTTAACAAACGTTCTCTTCAGAACTTTTTTTATTTCATTATAGATCATTTCCCAGAAAGCCTTAATCTTCGGGCAGGTCCACCAAAGGTGATAGAAGGTTCCCTCCGTTTCACTGCACTTCCAACACTTGTTATTGGGCAAATGATAGATCTTTGCTAACTTAGCAGGAGTCATGTACCACCTGTAGATCATTTTCATAATGTTTTCTTTTAAGGCATTGCATGCCGTAAATTTAACACCAGTGGTCCATAACTGCTCCCAGTCTGCAAATTCAATGTCATGCCCAATGTCCTGTGCCCATTTAATCATATTAGATTTCACCATTTCATCTTGAGTATTCCATTTCAACAGCAAGTTGTACATTCTTGACAAATTTTTAGTATTGGGTTCTAACAGTTCTGTTTCTAATTTTGACTTCTCCACCTGGAAGCCTTTCTTTCTGTCCTGTTTAAATACTTCATTTATCTGTCGATAATGTAACCAATCTCTCACCTTAAATTTCAGTTTCTCAAAACTCTGCAATTTTACATTTTCACCATCTTGTTCTATAATTTCACAATATTTAGGCCAATTAGAACCCATATTCAATTTTTTCACCTCTTTTGCTTCCATTGGTGACAACCACCTGGGGGTTTTACTTTCAAACAGGTCTTTATACTTAATCCAAACATTATACAGAGCTTTCCTCACCATATGGTTCTTAAAACCTTTATGCAATTTTACCTTGTCATACCATATATATGCATGCCAACCAAATCTGTTGTCAAATCCTTCAAGGTCCAAAATGTCTGTATTCTCGAGGAGCAGCCAATCTTTCAACCAGCAAAACGCTGCTGATTCATAGTAGAGTCTTAAGTCCGGCAGGGCAAAACCCCCTCTATCTTTCGCATCTGTTAATGTCTTAAATTTTATTCTTGGCTTTTTGCCCTGCCAAACAAATTTCGATATGTCTTTCTGCCACCTCTTGAAACAGTCCATCTTGTCTATTATTTGTAATGTCTGAAACAGAAATAACATTCTAGGCAATACATTCATTTTGATAACAGCAATTCTGCCTAACAAGGAAAGTTTCAGCCTTGACCATATGTCTAAATCTTTCTTAACTTCTGTCCAACATTTATCATAATTGTCTTTAAAAAGATTCACATTTTTCGATGTCAAATTCACTCCCAGGTACTTCACTTTTTTTGCTATCTCCAAACCTGTTTCATTCTGGAATGTCTCTTTTTCTTCATTTGTTAGGTTTTTTCCCAAAACTTTAGTTTTTTGTTTGTTCAGCTTAAATCCTGCAACTTGACCAAATATCTCGATCAGTTCTAAAACTCTTTTTGTGCTAGTGATTGGCTGTTGCAAAGTCAAAACTAGGTCATCTGCAAATGCCCTTAATTTATACTCTTTCACTCCGACCTGAATTCCTTTAACCAACTGGTCCTTTCTAATCATATTTAACAAAACCTCCAGAACCAGTATAAAAAGTAGGGGGGAAATAGGACATCCCTGTCGTGTTCCTTTCTCTATGGCTATCTCTTCCGTTACCACATTGTTCACAATTAGCTTTGCCTTCTGCTCAGAATAAATTGCACCTATACCATTTTCAAAACCTTGGCCTACCCCCATCCCTTGGAGATTCTTTTTCATAAAACTCCAACAAATATTGTCAAAGGCTTTCTCCGCGTCCACAAAAATCAAAGCCGCTTTTCTGTTAATGTTCATTTCCAACAGTTCCACAATGTCTATTATGTTCCTCACATTGTCAGACATGTGTCTACCCGGGAGAAAGCCAGATTGATCCTTATGAATCTCACCTGTCAATACTTTCTTCAGTCTTTTTGCTAAAATGTCTGCAAAAATTTTGTAATCCACATTTAATAATGATATCGGGCGGTAGTTCTTAACCTGGTTCTTTTCAGTCTCGGTCTTTGGTATAAGTGAGATAAAAGCCTCTTTCCACGTTTCAGGTGCCTTTTTCCCCTCCAATATTTCATTGCAAACTTCTTTTAGTGGTTGCACTAAACCTTCTCTCAAAGCTTTATAATATCTAGCCGTCAGTCCGTCTGGTCCTGGAGACTTTCCCAGTTGTGCCTTTTGAATGGCCTCCTCTATTTCCTGTTCTGTTATTTTCTCATTCAAAATCAACTTGCCCTGTTCTGGAATTTTCGGTAGTCCATAATTTTTAAGAAATTCTTCTATTTCTTGTTCATTTACTGGCCCTTGTGTGTATAATTTCCTAAAAAAACTTTGGAAACAGTTACTTATCTCATTTGGCTTATGAACATTCTTTCCCTCTATCTCCAAACAAGTAACTGTGTTCAATTTTTGTCTCTTTTTCAATTGCCATGCAAGGAGCTTCCCACACTTATCTGCAGACTCAAAAGTCCTTTGTCTCATTTGTTTAATTTTCCATTCTATCTCTTGATTTGTCAGTTCCATATATTGCGTCTGATAATATTTTATTTCTCTCAAAATTTCTTGAGACTTTGGTTTTGACCTCAGTTTCTTTTCTCCTTCCTTCATTTTTTCTAAAATTCTTTCTTTCCTTTCATTTTGCTTTTTCCTCTTGATTGAATTCTGTTGTATCAGGAAGCCTCTCATCACGGCTTTACTTGCGTCCCAAATTGTTCTTTTTTCCACATCTGTTCTCAAATTTATCTCGAAGTAATCTTTCAATGTCTTTAGGGCCTTTATACAGAATTGTTCATCTCTAAATAGGGAGTCATTCATTCTCCATCTAAAGGATCCAGTTGTTGTCATTTTCATTTCCATCTTTACGGCATTATGGTCGGAGCAGGTTTTTGGGCAGATTTCTACTTTTTTAATCTTTGTAGCCATCACACTAGATACCCAGATTTGGTCGATTCTCGTCCATGTCATTTTAGATTCCGAGAAAAAAGTTCCCTCTCTCTCGAGAGGATTCTTTGTTCTCCAGATATCAATCAAGTCCATATTTTCCGTCATCTCGAAGAAAGTCTTTGGTAATCTTCCTTCTTTAGATATTGTCTGTCTTTGTGCCTTGTCCATATTTGTAGAAACCACTCCATTCATGTCCCCCATCATTATTATTTTGCAGTCGAGATAATCTAGTAAGGTCTCATGCAACTTCTTAAAAAATTCTGCCTTCCCATCATTTGGTGCATATACTCCAATTATCAAATATTTTTCCCCCTGGATCTGTACTTCAATTGCCAGGTATCTTCCTTCTTCATCCTTAAATTTTAGCTTTGGGTCCAATTTTTCCTTTGCATAAATCACTACTCCTCTCTTTTTTACTTTATCGGAAGATATAAATTCTTGTCCCAGTCTTTTGTTCACCAACAATTTCCTGTGTGCTCTAGTTATGTGAGTTTCCTGTAGACATATCAGATCCAGTTGTTCCCTTTTCAAAATGTGGAAAACCTGTCGTTTTTTTCTGGGATGGTTCAAACCGTTGCAATTCCAGCTTAGAAGTTGCAGAGACATTTTGTTTGTTAGATGTTTGATCCTCCGACTGCTCCAAGTTTTTCTTCCTCTTCAGTTGGCAGTTGTGGTAGTCCAAATGATAGATTTGCAATGTCCGTTAGCCCTCCTCCTTCTGGTGTTAATCCTTGTCCTTCTCTTGCCGGATCCACCGTACCTTTCTGTAGGTCCTCTAGGTTTCTCTCCAAAAAGTACTCTTTCTCCTGTACTGTTCTTATTCTTACTTTCTTCCCTTTGTAGTTAAAGGACAACCCCTGTGGGAATTCCCACCTGAAGGGTATGAAGTTCTTCCTCAGCAAATTGGCAAGATCTCTATAAAAAGTCCTCACTTCCAAGATGTATTTAGGGATGTCCTTAAAGATTTGGACTTGAATGTTTCCAATCACCAAAGCTTTTTGATAATGAAGGTTCAGTATCTTGTCTCTTTCCTCTTTGGTTCTAAAGGTGATCAGACAATCCCTTGACTTCTTGCTTTGCTTTCTACCAAGTCTGAAAGCAGTTGTTATCCCCACTTCATCTTCCTCCAGATCTCCTTGCCAATTTTCCAGAATTGCCTCTGTGAGAAATTCCGCCAGATTGTCCTCTTCTTTCTCTGGAACCTGTCTAAATTTCAGATTTCGTTCTTTCCGTTGTAATTCCAGTAAGGAGAGGGCCGCTTCATGCTCATTCACCTTTTTCTCAATCGGCACAAGTCTTTCCTGTGTCTCACCTGCGACAGATTTTGCACTCTCTGCAATTTTCCTTGTTTCTGAAGATTCCTGAATCAGTCTATTTATAGATTCTGTATTTGTTGCCACTGATGTGGTATTCAAATCCAATCTTGCTTTAAGTTCTGTCAATTTCTTTGAATTTTCTGCTGATTGCTTTGTTAAGGCCTCAAGAGATTGATTTATTTTAAGCAGTGCCTGTGTCATAGGTTCCATTGATGCTGCTGTCACACTGTCTGGTGCAGGCACTGTGTTGCCAGAGATTGAGCCTCTTTTCTTTTGTGTTAGTTTAGCTTTAGATCTGGTTCTTATCTCCTCTGCCGTGCCACTCATATCCCAAGGCCGTTCTCACAGGAAAAACTTGCAATGGAAAATCCCAGTATTAGTCAGTTACTTTACAATTTTTCCCTCTTAGCCCTCAAGAGGGAGCAGTTAAAAGTTTCCAAGTTAGAAACAACAAAGAGACAGAAAGCCGGATGTAGAAAATCTCAAGTCCGCCATTAAAGTTGTAAAACTTTTTCTCCAATTTAAATTTGGTTAGTCCAATATCAGTAACAAAGTCCCATTTAAATCTTAAATGTCTTAAAATTTTTCCACCATTTAAGGTATAGTCTATATCCACTTCAAAGTTGTTTTAAAGAACAGTTTTCCCGGTGTTAAGTCCTGGCAGGTCGTCCCGGGGATCAGAGCAGTGAAAAACTTTGTTTCCCTTTAAATTAAAAGTATCTTCACAAGACTGTCTTTTTTCCCCCTTCTCCTGCCAATCTGGAGGGGAGAGATACTTTTGACAGCTCAGGTTTGACAGTTCGCAACTAAGTTTCTAATAACTGCAGCGAGGTCTTTCGTTGCTTTAAATTCCTGCAGTCCGGGGGGGGCAGACTTCCTTATTTTTTGCCCTCCCGTTTTCAGCCAAATTTTCAATTTTTAAAGGTTCCTAATTTTTTTCCCTTCTTACTCACGGGAATCCAGTCCAGATTTTCTTTTCAGGAAGGAATCGGCGCTCTCCGCTAATGGCGACGCGGCTTCACTCCGCAGGCTGGGTAGCGACTCTCAGCACCGCGCTCACTCCCGATGCCGCTCCGGAGCCTTTAAAAAGGCTCTTTCACAGTACCGGGGGGCGCAAAGGTGCCCACCGAGTCTCCTTGCTCTCAGGCTTCCGCGCCTGAGATTTTAGGGGTCCCCCACTCGCCGTAGCGGGTAAGACCCGAACTTGCGGAGCAGTCCTTCTCCGGAGCTCGGAGGTAGGACCGCCATTAAGCGCTGGCACCGACCGGAAGTCGAAACAACAGGCACTTCTTATGAAACTTACAAGCAAGAAAATAAAAACGTTGCATAGTCTAACTAACTTTACATACTCACAAAGACACACAGTTAGGATAGTCAAAGTCCTTTCAAGCATCCGCGTATTGAAGGTGTTTGAAGATTTCCATTTCAAAAGACGAAACGACGGCTATTAGGTGGAGCATCATAGCCGGGCATCTTTGCTGGATGCAGAACGATGGCAAAGAGCAAAAAGCTAACAATTCCTTGATCTTTTATTCACAATTCTTACTTGGCGTCGTAACTTTCTAGCCAATCATAAGTCCTAATTAACCAATTTACTCTTTTGCAGCTGGGTCAATTTTAGGTTCGAACCCCAATCAAAGGATAGTCCTCCCTTTCGTGGAAATTAACCAGATCTCCATTCCCAAGCACTTCAAGGACAGATAACATCACTGAGGGGGGGAAGGTTCACACCCTGAATGCCAGGTGTCAGGCATTTCATTAAATCAAGAATTCCTATATTCCCATAAACCTCTCACACCAGGGAGCCAGAATGTCTAGAGTTTTTAAAGCAACACAACTCCCTTTCCCATGGTCTTTGTGGCTGATGAAATACCCACAAGGCCACAGTCTTTTACTTGACCAAGGAATGATTTCTAAATATTGTCTACTTTACTACATCCGTGTTTTCCAATGTTAACCATTCCTTCAACCTGACTAACCAAGGAGCCTCATAATATAAATTCAAGTCAGGCAGGGCGAAACCCCCTTTCTTTTTTGTCTACTAATATCTTCATCTTTATTCTTGGTTTCTTCCCATGCCAGACAAATTTTGATAAGATTTTCTGCCAGTCTCTCAATTGTGCTGTCCCTTTGATTACCGGTATAGTTTGAAATAAAAATAACATTCTTGGTAAAATATTCATTTTTATCACAGATATTCTACCCAGAAATGACAATTTCAGTCTAGACCATGTGTCTAAGTCCTTCTTGATTTCTTTCCATACATTCTCATAATTGTCTTTAAACAGCTTCATATTCTTCGATGTCAGCCAAATTCCCAGGTATTTCACCTTTTTAGCTACCATAATTGCTGATGTGGCTTGTAATTCTTCTATGTCTTCTTTACTCATATTTTTTACTAACATTTTTTGTTTGTCTTTATTTAACTTAAATCCTGACATCTTTCCAAAATCCTCTATTTTTTGAGGGCTTCTTTTACACTATGTTTTGGGTCTTCCAGGGTTAAAGCTAAGTCATCTACAAAGGCTCTTATTTTAAACTCCTTTACCTCCACTTTCACCCCTTTGATTTCTGGGGATTCTCTCAGATCCTTATTTAATACCTCCAGGACAGTCATAAATAATAATGGAGACAGAGGGCACCTCTGTCTGGTACCTTTGGATATCTCAAAATTATCTGATAAGTTGTTGTTAATAATGAGTTTTGCTTTTTGATTTGAGTATATTGTGTTGATCCCTCTCAAAAACATCTCTCCCATTCCTAATGCCTTTAAATTCTCTTTCATAAAATGCCAAGATACATTATCAAACGGTTTCTCAGCGTCTACGAACATTAACACTTCCTTTTTCTCATTCTTTACTTCCAGATATTCAATTATATCTACAATATTTCTTACATTGTCCTTCAATTGTCTTTTCGGTAAAAAACCGACCTGATCTTTATGGATTATTCTACTTAATACCTTTTTTACCCTGTCAGCCAAAATGTCTGCAAACAATTTATAATCATTGTTAAGTAAAGAAATTGGTCTAAAATTCTTTATATCCAAAATTTCTGCTTCTTTCTTCGGGATCAATGTAATATATGCCTCTTTCCAGGTATTTGGGATTTTACCTTCTCTCAAAACTACATTCATAACTTCACTTAAAACTGGTGCTATATATTCTGCCAATGCTTTATAGTACTTTGCTGAGATACCATCTGGGCCTGGAGCTTTTCCTAATTTCATTCTATTTATCGCCCTCTCAACTTCTTGTTCTGTTATTTTCCGATTTAACATTTATTTCTCTTCTTCTGTGATTCGTTGCATTTGGTGATCCTGTATATAGTTTTCTATTCTCTTTTCATCCTCCTTTTCCTTTCCTGTAAAGGTCCTTGTAGAATCTCTGGAAAGCTCTCCTAATTTCCTTCGGGTCCTCTATTATATTATCCCCGTTCTTTATTTTGCAAATTATATTTTGCTTTTGTCTTGCTTTTATTTTCCACGTCAGGAATCTCCCAATTTTATTGGCTGACTCGAAGTTTTTTTTGTCTCATTGCTTTTATTTTCCATTCCATCTTCTGGCCCACCACCATGGAGAACTGAGTCTGCAGTATTTTAATATTTTGTTTTATTGTTTCATCCTTTGGTTTTGTTGTTAGCAGTCTCTCATTCTCCATGAGTTGAGCCAGAATTTCTTCTTTTTTCTTCTCTCTTCCTCTTTTCTTGAATCAGAAAGCCCCTCATCACGGCTTTGCTGGCATCCCATACTATTTCCAAAGGCTTTCCTTTATCTAAATTCAACTTAAAGTATTCTGTTATGGTCTCCTTTGCTTTTTCCACTATTTTTTGATCATTAAATAAGCTCTCGTTCATTCTCCACCTAAATGCCGGGGGTCCTTTCCTTTTAATTCCAAAAACAGCGCATTATGGTCTGACAGGGTTCTTGGGAAAATATCAATTCTAGAAATTCTTGGAACCAAATCTTTGGAAGTCCAGATGTAATCTATCCTTCCTGAAGTTTGATTTGGTTCTGAATGGAATGTAAATTGTTTTGTTGTTGGGTTTTTAAGTCTCCAAACATCCGTTAGACCCCATGTATGAATCAAATCAAAGAAAACTCTGGGCAGTTTACCTTCCGCATTATCTCGTCTCTTTTTCGATCTATCTAAATCTGGTACAACCACACCATTGAAATCTCCCATTAATAACACTTTCTGATCTAAGTGTTCTAACATTATTTCATTTAGTTTGCCATAAAAAATACCACACCTCTCCTTTTACTTTGATCAGATGCCACAAATTCTTTCCCCAATTTTTTATTACTTAGAATTCTTTTGTTTCTTTGCTATGTGTGTTTCTTGGAAACAGATTATGTCTAAATTTCGTTTAATCAAGACATGATTAATTTTATCTCTTTTATTTTTATTGTTAATCCCATTCACATTTCAAGAAAGGACTTTCAGAGTCATTATTTCTTTTACCTAAAAGCTCTCAGCAACCTTCTTTTAAACTTGTGAGTTCTTGTTATTACTTTCTTCTTCTGATTCCTCTCCTTTTTCTTCTCCTTCTTCCTCTTCTTGCTCTTCCTGGTTCTCTGGTTCCTTTCTCTCCTCTGCCTCCTGGTCTTTCTTTGGTCTCACCTTTTCTGTCTTTCCTAGTTCCTTCTCGTATCTTCTGGTGAATTTTTCTAGATCCTGTAAATTTCCTAGTTTAAAACTTTTATCTTTGTAATAAAAGGAAATTCCTTCCAGAAAATCCCATCTGTGTTGGACCCCATTTTTCTTCAAGAGGCCCACCAGTTGTTTATAAATGTCCCTCCTTCGCAAAAATCTTGCAGGGACCTCTTTAAACACAATAATTATTTTACCATCAATACAAAGGTTTTTGCTGTAATTCAGTCTCAGTATTTCATTTCTTACATCCATTGAATTGAACATTACTAGAACGTCCCCTGGGAGTTTCCTCCCTTTTGCTTTCACCGATCTGACTTATATTCTAAACACATTCACAATAGTTGGTTCAATATTGCTGCTGCTGCACTGTGAGTTGGAGAAGGCCGCTCCCTCCTCAGGCTGATTCCATCTGGCCCAGGGGGTGGGGCCCAGACTGACTCACCGCTGCCACAGCTTAAGAGGCCTCATGAGGCACCGGGACACCATTGCTGCTGCTGCACTGTGAGTTGGAGAAGGCCGCTCCCTCCTCAGGCTGATTCCATCTGGCCCAGGGGGCGGGGCCCAGACTGACTCACCGCTGCCACAGCTTAAGAGGCCTCATGAGGCACCGGGACACCATTGCTGCTGCTGCACTGTGAGTTGGAGAAGGCCGCTCCCTCCTCAGGCTGATTCCATCTGGCCCAGGGGGCGGGGCCCAGACTGACTCACCGCTGCCACAGCTTAAGAGGCCTCATGAGGCACCGGGACACCATTGCTGCTGCTGCACTGTGAGTTGGAGAAGGCCGCTCCCTCCTCAGGCTGATTCCATCTGGCCCAGGGGGCGGGGCCCAGACTGACTCACCGCTGCCACAGCTTAAGAGGCCTCATGAGGCACTGGGACACCATTGCTGCTGCTGCACTGTGAGTTGGAGAAGGCCGCTCCCTCCTCAGGCTGATTCCATCTGGCCCAGGGGGCGGGGCCTAGACTGACTCACCACTGCCACAGCTTAAGAGGCCTCATGGGGCACCGGGACACCACTGCTGCGGCTGCACCGTGGGGGTTGAGGAAGGCCGCTCCCTCCTGTAGGCCCTCTCCACCAGGCCCAGAGGGCGGGGCCCACACTCGCCACCGCTACTGGTTTAAGGACACTGGTGTTGCCGCAGCAAATGTTTAAAATGTTTTTATATATTTTAAAATGTTTATAGGGGTTTTTACTTTGTACTTTGTTGTACCACCGTGAACGGTGGTTTTTATTGATGTATTTTTATTTTGTTCCGTTTTATTTTGGTTTGGGGTTCGATATTGAATGGGTTGGGGATCTGTTTTGTTGGCACAATTGTCTTTGGTTTGATTTGTTTTTCATTTTGTAAATGGAGGTTGGTTTGAGACTTGGGATTGCTACCGTAGTGGGGCGAGGGAGGTATGGCGGTGGGGGCAGATGTCATAGGCGAAGGGGACCGAGATATGGATATGCTCGTACCCCTTCCAATCTGCGCCCCATCCCGAGGGACGAAGGTAGGGTGAGCAAGGATTACTCACCTCCGTCACTGGTGTTGTGCAATGCCAGGTCTATAGGCAACAAAACCGCCACCCTGCGAGACTTCTTCACCTCGCATGGGGTTGACCTGGCTTGTGTGACGGAGACCTGGGTGCGCGAAGGGGTAACTGTTACCTTACGAGAGATGGCGCCCCCGGGTTTCTCCGTCCTCCACCAGTAGTGGACTGTGGGCCGGGGGGGAGGGGTGGCATTATTAATCCGAGAAGACTGTTCTTTCAGGGCTCTACCATCGCCATCGATCCCCGGCATTGAATGTGTTGGCCTAGTGTGGGGCTCCGAGGTGAGCTTGGCTGTCTGGCTGGTGTACCGGCCACCTAGCGCACCAGCAGCCACCCTGTCAGGCCTGCTGGAGGCGGTGGCCGGCTGGGCCTTGGAGTTCCCTAACCTATTGGTATTGGGGGACTTCAACATCCATGCTGATGCCATTCCCTCCTCACAGGCTCTGGACCTAGTGTCTTCCATGGCGACACTAGGGCTCTCCCAGTTTGTTTCGGGCCCCACACATCAAGCAGGCCACACGCTGGATTTGATCTTTGGCGCTGGTATAGATGTGATCATGTTTCCTTCGATGAAGGTGCCATGGTCTGATCACTACGCACTGAAAGCCAGGATTGATTTTCCACCCCCACCCTGCTTAGGTGGCGAGCCAATTTGGGCTCGCCCGCAGAGGCTGATGGACCCTGATAGATTCCGTCAGGCCTTGCGGGACCTTGCTCCCCCTGGCGACTCATTGACTGAGCTTGTTGAGGGTTGGAATATCCAGCTCCTAGCAGCCATCGATGAGATCGCACCTAGGCGCCCTCTGCGTCCCCGCAGAAACCGGGCCCCCTGGTTTACCGAGGAGCTTCAGAAAATGAAGCGGGACCTCAGACGGCTAGAGCGAGTATGGCGGGGTGCCCGTGACGGAGCCTCAAGAACATCTTATAGGGTTTTTATGAAAACCTACGAGATGGCAGTGAAGGCCGCTAAGAAGTCCTACTTCTCGGCCTCCATTGCCTCCGCTAGCTCTCGCCCGGCGCAATTATTTAGTATAATTAGGTCTTTAACGTCCCTCGAAGGACAGCCAAATTTAAATAACAATTCGACACACAGCTGTGAGGCATTTGCGAGCTTTTTTGCGGAGAAGGTCCTGTTGCTCCGCCATGACCTCCCTGCCAATTTGGATACAATAAAGGAACTGGAGGCCCCTCGACTGTCCTCGGGTCCAGTATTGGACCACTTTGACCGGATATCTCCAGCCGATGTGGACAGACTCCTCCAAGCTGGAAAGCCCACCACCTGTCCTCTTGACCCATGCCCGTCTTGGCTGATTAGAGCGTGTCCAGACGAGGTGCGGGCCCCCCTGGGTGATATCATCAATTTGTCCCTTGGCACCGGGACATTCCCAGGGGAACTGAAGGAGGCAGTGGTGCGTCCGCTCTTAAAGAAAACATCATTAGATCCTTTAGATCTATCCAATTACCGCCCGGTTTCGAATCTTCCATTCCTGGGTAAGGTGATTGAGAGAGCGGTTGCTGAACAGCTTGGTAGGTTTCTGGATGAAACATCGGCTCTCGGTCCATTCCAGTCTGGCTTCCGCGCTGGTCGCCCTAACAGATGATCTCCGCAGGCAGCTGGATCGAGGCGGGTTGGGGCTGCTGATTCTTCTAGACCTGTCAGCAGCCTTCGACATGGTCGATCACGAACTCCTGGACCACCGCCTTGCCGACGTGGGGATCCAGGGCACAGTCCTTCAGTGGCTGCGCTCGTTTCTCTCTGGTCGGGGACAGAGGGTGGCGCTTGGGGGGGAATTGTCATCGCGCCACTCCTTGGTGTGTGGAGTGCCTCAGGGTGCGATTCTCTCCCCGATGCTTTTTAACATCTTTATGCGCCCCCTCGCCCAGCTTGTCCGGAGTTTTGGGCTGGGCTGCCATCAGTATGCCGATGACACCCAACTCTATCTGTTGATGGACGGCCATCCTGACTTGGCCCCAGATACACTGACCAGATGTCTGGAAGCTGTGGTTGGATGGTTACGTGGGAGCCGGTTGAAGTTAAATTCGTCGAAGACAGAGGTCCTCTGGCTGGGACGGAGCGATACGGGATTGAGGGGGCAACTCCCATCTCTTGCGGGGGTGCAATTAGTGCCAGCATCATCCGTTAAGAGTTTGGGTGTAATCTTCGATACCTCCCTCTCTATGGAGGCGCAGATTACAGCTATAACAAAGGCGGCATTTTTTCATCTCCGCCAAGCTAAGCAGTTGGCTCCTTATCTCTCTTGCCCTGACCTAGCCAC
Source organism: Podarcis muralis (assembly GCF_964188315.1). Lineage (NCBI taxonomy): Eukaryota > Metazoa > Chordata > Lepidosauria > Squamata > Lacertidae > Podarcis > Podarcis muralis. The sequence goes on from NC_135674.1 coordinate 16,126,749, forward strand.
TGTGATCCACGCGACGGTCACCTCCAGACTGGATTATTGTAACTCGCTCTACGTGGGGCTGCCCTTGAGACTGACCCAGAAACTCCAGCGGGTGCAGAATGCCGCGGCGAGACTCCTTATGGGGTCTTCGCTGCGAGATCATATCCATCCGGTATTATACCAGCTACACTGGCTCCCGGTGGAGTACAGGATCAGGTTTAAGGTGCTGGTTTTAACCTTTAAAGCCCTATACGGCCTAGGACCCTCGTACCTACGGGACCGCCTCTCCTGGTATGTCCCACAGAGAAATTTACGGTCTGCAAATAAAAACATCCTAAAGATCCCAGGCCACAGAGAGGTCAGGCTGGCCTCAACGAGAGCCAGGGCTTTCTCGGCCGCGGCTCCAATCTGGTGGAACGCTCTGTCACAAGAGACTAGGGCCCTGCAGGACCTGACATCCTTCCGCAGGGCCTGCAAGACAGAGCTGTTCCACCAGGCCTTTGGTTAGGGCGCAGCCTGACCCCCTCCTCTGGCAATCTGCACAGAATTTTGCTTGATGGTTGCCATCAATTTGATTTTAATTTGATCTAATCAATTTTATAATGAATGCTTTTAGAATGTTGGACTATTTTGTTTGTTGTTAGCCGCCCTGAGCCCAGCTTCGGCTGGGGAGGGCGGGATATAAATAAAATTTATTATTATTATTATTATTATTATTATTATTATTATTATTATTATTATTATTATTAATATCTTCTTCTTTTAAATCAATCCAATTCGCTAATTCTCTTATGATTTCAGCTCTTATATTTTCATTCATCTGTTCAGGGATCCCCCTAAATTTCAAATTCAATTGTTTTTGCCTCATCTCTAAAAGGGCCATATTGTCCAACATCTCTTCCTGCTGTCTATTCATTTCTAACATCTCTCCTCTGATCTGCTCTGTCTCTCTCTTTGTCTCCCTTAGATCTTTCTGAGTACGCTTCACTGCATCCTTGACTGCTTTCGATCTTCCCTCCAAGTCCTTTACTTTACTTGACAGTTCACCTATCACACCCTCTAATTTCCTGTCTAGTGATTCTTGAACCTCCAGTAATTTTTTCTCTATGTATTGTTCATTCATTTTAAATTCTTTCCTTATCTCTCCCAATAAACTCTCATAATCTTTAATTTCCTTCCCCTCCTTACCATTCTCCTGCCTTGATGGGCGTCTTTCTGCTGGAGTACCAATTCCTTTTTTCCCATTCCTCCCCGCCATCATGAACATATATTATTGAAATTACACCTTTGTAATGTCCACACAGGCCTCCAGGGGTCACAATTTCCAATGTTCTGTTTTTGGACTGCAATTTTATTTTCGTCCACACGGTGGCAGTCTAAGCCCAAATATACCTCACTCCAGTTCCTTTCCATTTCTTTGTCTTCTCTTCTAACACTCTTCCCGTAAGTCCGTGAGGAGAGGGGGATGCAGGAGTCGAAGTTATTAGAGAGAAAAAGGAAAATGGGAAAGGACAAAATAAAGGTCAGTTTGTAATCCACTTATATATATTTCTCTTCTGCCTCTTGTCAGCTCAATCCAGTGTTTTTACTTTGGGAAGGCTCCATAACCCCAGCGACAATGTTGCATGTAGTTTCCGGCTTCTTCTCCCTTCCAAAATCCGGGGGGGGGGGGGAGCGAATTCCGCTCTCTCCTCCTTCAACACTGTTCTTAACCCCCACAAGATTCTGTCGTAAATCCTTTTACCAGCTTTCCACCCGATAATCTTATGTTTCCAGGAAAAACCTTAAGTCCATCATCCAAGTCTTTTGTGCCAAGCCGAAACCGGCAGCAAATAACTTCTTTGAAATGGAGGAGTATGATGAATCAGCATTTATGCCTCAGACAGTTAGAGTCCCTGACCAGTACAGACGAGAGAAACTATCAGTTCCTAGTTATTTTCGCTGATAACTTCGCCTCGACACTTTGTACGCTTTATTGACACTTTGTAGCTTTTAGTCTGTGGTCGAGGTCTTGAAAGGAAAGTACTCACTCAGCAGATACTTTCTTGCAGCTCTCATTCCTCCAGCCTTTCACCATATGCCATCTTCTCCCAGCCGCTGGGACGGACTCCCTCTTTGTGCCCCACAGCTCGTCGAATTTTAATCCATTCAAGTTTAAATCAGTGGTCAGATCCCCTCTGCCAACCTTAACTCCGAATTCAATTTAATTTTTGGAAGTGCACTGCTTTCATGAGAAGCTTGAGACTGCACAGTGTGGGTTAAGAATGCTCCCCTTCATGCCCGCAGCTCTATCCCGTCTCCGGATCTTTTTGTAAAAACCCGAAGAGTGGGAGAGCACCTCAGGGCACCGCCGGGTACCAGGACCCTCAAGATAGCCTCTTGAGGTTAAGAGGACCGCGTAGCCTTCGCGGAACCTCTCAAAATAGCCCCACGCTGCTCGAGACACCCCAGAGGGTTTTCTTGCACTTCATTTCATGTCCGCAGTTCCGTCGGAAGCTGGCAATACATTCATCTTGACCACCGATATTCGGCCCATTAATCACAATTTTAAATTTGACCAAATCTCAAGATCTCTTTTAATTTCATTCCATAATTTCTCATAGTTATCTTTAAATAAGTTCAAATTTTTCACCGACAAATTTACACCCAGATTTTTCATTTTTTTCACAAAAACTAGGCACTTTTTTCTTGAAGAGTTTTCCTCTCTTCATTATCCAACCCCCCCCCCCCAATACTTTGGTTTTGCTCTTATTTAACTTAAATCCTGCTACCTGTCCAAACTCCTGTATCAACTCCAGTGCTTTTACTGCACTGGAGTCTGGGTCTTGCAGTATTAACACCAAATCATCAGCAAAGGCTTTTAATTTATATTGTTTGGATCCTACTGTTGGTATCATCAGTATTATCAATCTGAAAACCTGTAACCATAGGTGTATCAACAGAATTAGCATAAATCAAATTGAGTTTAGTTAGTACATCATTGATTTTCTTTGTCTGGTGTACCAGAATATCACCTTCTTGGTTTCTCTCTATCTCGAGAGAGAAATAATTGGTTACTTCACCAAGATTCTTTATGTCAAAGTGCTCCTATAATTCAGCTAAGGTGGCCTTGTACATGGCTTCATCCTTCCAAAGTAAAAGGATATCATCAACGTTACAGATACAAAAGAGCCTGTGTTGCTTTCCCTCTTTGACAAATACACATGGATCAGCTTTACCTTGGTGAAAACCCAAAGAAAATAATGCTTCTGTCAATTTTGAGTGCCAACAATGGGCACTCTGCTTGAGTCCATACAGGGATTTCTTAAGTTTACACACCATTCCCTGTTTCACTTTCATACCATCAAGTGGCAGCATGTAAATATTTTCAGCCAGTTCACTGTACAGAAAAGCTGTGTTTACATTGTGATGAGAAATAGTCATTTTTTCTTCAGCAGCAATTTTAAGCATGAACCTTATGGTTTCAAACTTCACAGTTGGTGAATATATCTCATGGTAATCTTGATCTGGGATCTGTGAAAATCCATGAGCGACTAGTCTCTCCTTCTGCCGAATTACCTTTCCATGTTGGTCAGTCTTGGCCTTAAAGAACCAACGACTATCAATTAATTTCATGGAAGGTTGAATTGGAACTAATTCCCAGGTATTGTTCTTACTCAATGAATCAAGTTCAGCCTTCATGGCATTAAGCCAAGGCTTGGCATCCTCTGAGGACAAACCTTGAACCTCGGAAATTTGCAGGTTCAAAAACCTGTGTTGAATTGCTAGCGACAGCCGTGCTAGCATACTCATCAGCATACCTTTTAGGAAGTTTACCTTTAGTGGCTCTCTGAGTCCTGAGTATAATATGCAGATCCTCAGGATCAGGTCTTTCACTCTTTGGAGAGGACCGCCCCATAGTGAAGAGGGGTACCTCTAATTCAGTATCAGACTCATCAGATGTTTGTTTTTTTTTAATAAATATTTATTAAGGTTTAGAATACAAATATATATAGTACACAATGTAACATATGTCGTAACATAGTTTCACATCTTCTTTGGACTCCCTCACGTCTCCCGCTCCCACTTTCATCGTTATAAACTTTTACCAGCAATTTATCATCTTGTTTACATTCTTATGTCCCATTTATTTATTTATAACTTAATAATTCTCCGAAAAAAATTATGTTTTCTCGATCTTACTTATCATCCTAAATCATCTAGTTTAGTGGTGCTCAATTGTTTATGATCTAGCATCCTGCTTAACATTCAATCAAATTACAGTATTTTTGAAGGTATATCTTGAATTTCTTCCAATCCTCTTCCATCCTCTCCTCTCCCAGGTCACGGATTCTGCCAGTCATCTCGGCCGGTTCCATATAGTCTATCAGTTGCATCTGCCATTCTTCCAGTGTGGGTAAATCTTGAGTTTTCCAGTGCTTCGCAAGAAGTATCCTTGCTGCTGTTGTTGCGTACATAAAAAATGTTCGGTCCTTCTTTGCCACCCCTTGGCCGACAATACCCAAAAGGAAGGCCTCTGGTTTCTTGGTAAAGGTATACTTAAATACCTTTTTCAGTTCATTATAGATCATTTCCCAGAAAGCCTTCACTTTAGGGCAGGTCCACCAGAGGTGAAAGAATGTTCCTTCACTCTCTTTACATTTCCAGCACTTATTGTCAGACAGGTGGTACATTTTTGCTAGTTTGACTGGGGTCATATACCATCTATATATCATTTTCATTACATTTTCTTTCAAAGCATTACATGCAGTAAAGTTCATCCCAATACTCCACAACCTTTCCCAGTCCTCAAACATGATATTGTACCCAATGTCCTGCGCCCACCTTATCATGGCCGATTTAACCATTTCATCTTGTGTATTCCATTTTAACAGCAAGTTATACATTCTAGAAAGTACCTTAGTCTTTGGTTCTAACAGTTCTGTTTCTAGTTTCGATTTCTCCACCTGGAACCCCAGTTTCTTGTCATTTTTAAAGACTTCCTTAATCTGAGCGTAGTGTAACCAGTCTCGCACTTTATCCTTCATTTTCTCCAAACTCTGCAATTTCCAATTGTCTCCATCTTTTTCTAGTATTTCCCAATATTTTGGCCATTTGGCCTCCATATTGGGTCTTTTTCGGGCCTTAGCTTCCAAAGGTGAGAGCCACCTTGGAGTTTTATTTTCCAGCAAGTCTTTATATTTTGTCCAGACGTTAAACACTGATTTTCTGACAATATGGTTCTTAAAGGCCTTATTGATTTTAACCTTGTCATACCATAAGTATGCATGCCATCCAAAAGTATTGTTAAACCCTTCCAAATCCAACACATCGGTGTCTTCAAGAAGTAGCCAGTCTTTTAGCCAGCAGAAAGCTGCGGCCTCATAGTACAACTTTAAGTCCGGCAGGGCAAAGCCCCCTCTTTCTTTCGCATCAGTTAATATCTTAAACTTAATTCAGACTCATCAGATGTTTTGAGAGATATTTTGGTGCTTTTGTAATCGGCTGTGTCTGTATCACTATCAGAACCTGCAGCAGCACCATCATCGCCATCAGAATCTGAACCTCCATCATCAACATCAGATTCACCACTTGTATCCTTAGAAGTGGGGTGACACTGAAAAATCCCCACATTGTTCCATTTTGCATTGCATTCAACACTCCTAGTCAACCTTATTGTGTTGGTATCAGACATTAATACACGATAAGCCCCTTTCTCATAACCAAGAAATTTATCATGCAAACATCTCTTGCTCAATTTGTTGTCTTGAGGTGTATTAACCCAGACATCTGAACCAAAAATTCTGAGGTGCTTGATGAAAGGCTTTTTCTGGAACAGTTTTTCATGGAGGGTGCAGCCTTATGGCTCATGAGAACCTGTGATTGTAACAATAAACAAAACAGTTTAAAGCCTCTCCCCAAAATGGGTCTGGCAAGTAGGCATCATGAAGCAAAGTCTTCATTCCTTGTTGAAGTGTTTGATTTACTGTCTCACAGAGACCATTTTGCCATGGGGATCTGGAACATGCAACTTGATGCTCAGTGCCAAGTTCAGCCAGATATTGCTCAAATTCAGCTGAACAAAATTCACCACCCTTATCTGTGAACAAGCATTTCACTTGGGTATCATGCACATTCTTCAACCATGCACAGAAATTTTTAAACCTAGAAAATACATCACTTTTATGTTCCAGCATGTAAACATAAACATATCTGGAAAACTGATCAATTAACACACACACACAAATCGTGAATTACCTCTGGAGGGAGCTAGTGGTCCCACAAGGTCAGCATGTAAGAACTGATAAGGCTTTGAGGCCTGCCTCCCTGACATTTCCCCCTTGGGAGCCATTTTGACCTTGTTTACAGCATAAGAAATGTACTTCATGTGGTATTTGCAATCCTTCAAGAACATACCCTGCACCAAATTGGGCATTTTAGCAATGGCCTGAAAATGCAATTGCCCTAGCTTGTGATGGTAGTCATGTATACAATTATCATGCAGTTTCTCATTTTTGCTCAGTCATAATGCAACATTGCTCATCTTTTACAGCAGTAGAAAGCACATTAGTAACATCAGCACTGGTATAATAAGACAATAGAAATAATCCTTTTTCAAATTTACCAGACAGAATGACCTCATTGCCTTTGGTAATTTCACATTTAGTCTTGGTAAAGCACACTTTGAAGCCTTGTGAAGTGAGCTGTGATGCACCCAGAAGGTTATCTGCCAGGTGTGGGACATATAGTACATTCCTGATGGATGTGTTAAGGCTTTTAAGAAACACAGTCCCTTCTTTGTTGCTCTGCAACAGTCCTCCATCAGCTTGGTGGATCGTTCCCTCCTGCATTGCAAGCTGGGTGAACAGGCTTTTATCCTTACAAAGGTGACGTGTGGCACCAGAGTCTATAACAAAAGAACTCTGCAGAAGCTGAATGGAACAGCGTATGGCCAAAGCTTTGGGTTGGGAAGGTCCCTGAGGCTTTCTGCCCCCACCTTTCCCTCTGGAGCAACATTTAAAGTGGTTGGGCTTTTTACAAAATTTTTGAAAATGTCCCAATTCTCCACAATAAAAGCATCGCTGCGCTTTCAGTGCTGTGGCCACATAAATGAGCATTTCTTTCATTCGTTTTTGTTCCTTTTCTTCTCTTTTCTTCCTAAAATATGCATTCCCTTGTATGAAGAATCCCCTTACCACTGCTTTACTCACATCCCACACTACATTTTTTTTTTTTGGTCAGTCCCGTTGTTTAGGTTAAACTGGAAATATTCTCTTAATAATTGTGTACCGTTCCTGATTACCTCTTCATTTCTTAAAATATTTTCAGTTAGCCTTCATCTAGTTAGTATCTTCCATCTATCTCTTAATATCATTTTTATTGGGTTATGGTCCGATAGAGTCCTGGGGTGGATCTCTAGATTTCTTATTCTTGTTGTATGTTCTTTAGATAGCCAGACCATGTCTATTTTGGAGTTGGCTCCCGTCGAGTGTGAATAGTATATGAATTCATGTTTTGTGGAGTTTTTAAATCTCCACCCATCTGTTAGTTCCATTGAATTGACCATTTCAAAAAAAAAGTCTGGTAATTTTCCTTCTCTAGCTGGTCCCTGTTTGCCCCCTTTGTCATATTCTAGTGAAATTCTTCCACTAAAGTCTCCCATTATTATTATTTTGCCATTATATATTTCAAAAAGCTTTTCCTCTAACCTTCTAAAGAATTCCATTTTGTTTTCATTTGGTGCATAGATTCCCATTATAAGTATTTTCTCCCCTTCTGCATTAATCTCAACTACCAATATTCTGCCTTCATTGTCTTTGGAAATTAATTTAGGATTTACATAGATCACTACTCCTCTTTTCTTAACTTTATCCAATGCAATAAATTCCGTTCCCAGCACTTTGTTTTTTAATAATTGTCTATCTCTCATTTTGATGTGTGTTTCTTGCAGAAAAATAGCATGTGATTTCTGTTTTAAAAGGTAATCTGTTGCTTTATTCCTTTTAATTTTTGCATTCAAACCATTTACATTCCACGACAGGAACTTCATTTCATTTCTTATCTCTATGCTTTGCCTGTTCCTGTTCCTGTTCCTGTACATCCTCTACCTCTCCCAATGCTTTCTTATACCTCCTCCATAATTCTTGTGCCTTTATCACCACATAAAAGTTGTCATCCTTCTCTTTACACTTCCAACATAATTTATTACTCATCCTATACATTTTTGCCAATTTCACAGGTGTTAAGTACCATCGGTACATCATTTTCATTATGTTTTCCTTTAAGGTGGCGCATGCTGTAAATTTTATTTTTTATTTTTTTAAAATATTTTTTATTGCTTTGTTTTCCAGGGTCAAAATACAACATTGATACATCATCAATAACACAACAAAAGCTTTTTTTTTTTTTTTTTTTACAAAGTAAAGAGCACTTTTTCAGATCCTTTTTCAACATCAACTGGACTTCCCCACATCCTCCATCCCTGCTTTCTTTACAATAAAAATCAACAGCAAATTAAAACCTTGTTTCATGTGTATTTGTATTTTCATCTAATTATTTACTCTAAAAGTTAAACTTTTCTCAAACATAACTTAGTTTCAATCATTTCCGAATCTCAATACTGAAGCTTGTTTTTCTCAAAACTTAGCAAATTCTCAACATTCATATAACTTAAAATGTTTTTGTAAATAGTCCTTAAATTTTTTCCAGTCCTCTTCCACTGCTTCTTCTCCCTGGTCTCGGATTCTGCCGGTCATTTCAGCCAATTCCATGTAGTCCATCAGTTGCGTGTGCCATTCTTCCAGTGTGGGTAACTCCTGTTAAGTACCATCGGTACATCATTTTCATTATGCTTTCCTTTAAGGTGGCGCATGCTGTAAATTTTAGATTCTCGTTCCACAATCTCACCCACGCATCATACTCAATATTGTACCCAAAATCTATCGCCCATTTTATCATCACCTCCTTTGTCTGTTCATCTTTTGCATACTATTCTAATAAGAAATTATACATTTTAGATAATAATTTAGTTCTGCCTTCCAGCACTTCAATTTGAAATCTAGATTTTTTTTATCATTAAATCCTACTTTCTTGTCACACCTAAACACATCATCCACTTGGTGGTATTGTAGCCATCCTGTTAAGGCATCCTCAATACAATTATAGGGCTTTAGTTTCCAACCTCTATCTGTTTTCATTAAGATCTCTTCATAGGTAGCTCACCTCCCTTCCATGTTTAATTTCTTTACAGTTAGCACCTCCACCGGTGATATCCACCACGGTGTTTTCCTTTCCAGCAAATTTTTGTTTCTGTTCCAAACCTCATATAAATACCTTTTTGGTAGTGGGCTTGGAGAACTCTGTCTTTAACTATTCTTGAATTGAATAGCATCATGTAATCCCCTGGGATTTTTTTGTTTCCATATAAAATGACTTTATTCTATATATTCATCAGCGGGTCATTAGAACGACGCTAGATCAGCTGTGGGGCGGGCTTCCAGACTTTCGCGCCAATGCTTCGACTTGAAAGCAGCTGCCGTCGTTGCTAGGTTACTGGTTGTGGCGGCCGCCATCTTAGCTGACCACGTGGCCGAGTACAGCGGCCATCTTAGGAGAGGCAACACCCCCTGTGGGAAGGGTTTTTAGTGGCAGCTTTTAATCGTGAAGCGGCTGTGTTTGCAAGGGTCTTAATCATCGCTCATTGGTCAAGGGCTTATAGAATTTTTTTACGTGGGCAGTGGCCGGGTCTCCCGTGTCCTAGTACACCAATAGACCCCTCGCTTTAGTCCACAGTGCAATAAGTTCATCCTTTGATTAATTGCCACTTATTTGGGTCGGCTTCCATTGTGGTTGTTTTATGATTGAGTTTAAAGTGCATTGTGCTGCGTCAAGGCTTTGGCTCAGGCAATTCTGCTGTTAGCGGCTCTACGTGGTACCCCTGCGCTGGGGCACCATTGCTGCAGTGTGACTGCCTTTGAATCCTAGCTAATTAATTTCAGTGTCAAGGATGCATATCTCTTGATTTGTACAGTCTTGGAAGTCGGGATACCTACCTCTTTATTACCTACCTCTTATTAAGTTACCTCTTAGTTAATACCTACTTCTTTATAAATAGCTACTTCTTAATTTATTCACCTCTTAATTAATTCTATTTGAGGGCATTTAATTTAAAGGGGCTTTCAACTGGAAGTGCCTTCGGGGTTCTCTACCTATTAATCAATGCAGATTTGGGGTTTCTAAAAGAAACTGTGATTATCCTTGTTTTAGTTAAAGTTTATTCACGGGGGTAGGCAGCCTTCTGGGTTTGCTGTGCCTATCTTCGCCTGATTGGTGGCTGGCATTGGCAGTTATAAATTAAGCGTATTATATCTCAGGCTTGGAATTAGGCGCAGCTTATTGCATTTAATAAGTTTCTTACTGCTGGCACTCAATCTTATACCTTATACAGTATACCTTCTACAGTATATACCTTTACATTATACCTTATATCTTATACTGGTGGCATTCAATCTGACACCTTATCGGTGTAGCATTGTGTTGTTGTGTTACCTCTCTGCTGTACTACATTCACCAATTACCGCTTGGCAGGACTGCATTAGCCATTTGCCTCTTGGCAGTGCGCCATTAGCAACTTACCTCTGACATTACGCAATAGCCATTTGTGGTAGTGGGCCTTGGGCTGCCTATAACTTTCCTCTGTCATATCATACTTGTGTAGTCTTTAGTGCAGCCTTGGTGGAGGCTGTGCTGATCGTAGGTGCATAACTGTGTTGTGTGATTTCCCGATTAACCCGCCAGTGTAGACAATTCTGAACTAGTGGGTGCAACTCAATACACTTAACCCAGTCAGGGTAGATTTTACTAAGCTAGGCCATTAGGTTATAGCCTTTTATGCAACTAGGATATTTAGGCTTAGGGCAAGGCCTGTGTAACTCATTCAGGGTAGACTGTACTGAACTTGGTCTTCAGGTTTATTGAGCTTTGCTATGGCGGCTAGGGGAAATCAGCAGGGTCCTTCTGGAGCTGGGGGTGCACCAGGGAGTCAGGGCGGCTCCCAGGCTTTGGTCATGCCATGTAACCTGCAGGCGTTTGCCCAGTTCTTTTCTGCTTTTGAGACCTTTTATAGGCAATGCAGGCCTGCAGGCCAAGGGGCTGTGGTACCATTAGCGGCCTCCCAAGACTGCATCCCAGACACCCCCCCCCCTTGCGATCAGGATTGCCCCAGCACATCTGCTGCTAGTTCGGCTGCATTGAATTCGGAGAGCAATTCGGCAAACCGCCCCCTTACGCGATCTCAGTCTTCCTGCGCTGGCAAGTCAAAATTGGGTCCTAAGGGTGGCAGGGTAGGGGCTGGTGGATCTAATAGTTCTAACTCTCAGCAGGATGCAGGTCTCCCTAGTATTGTTCAGGACCCCCCGTCGCAACCCGCGGCAGCTGAGGGCGCCTCAGGTTCCTCTTCTGAGGAGGAAGCCCAGGAGCACCAGGGCGCATACTCGGCCAGTGTTCCAGCATCAACCTTGAGTGATGGCCACGGGGGAAAGAGGAAAGAAAAAAGGAAGCATACGTCGAAGAAGAACAAGAGAAGTAGGCGGTTGGACTCGGAAGATGAATCAGGTACCTCTTCATCAGACTCAGATAGTGATGCCCCTATGGAAGAATACTGGGGCTTGGGTGAGGATAGCTCTGGGCTTCCTTTGTGGGTGCATGAAAGAAGGGCTAATTCGTACCGCAAATCCTTTAACAGTTCCTTAGAATGGAAGGACGGTGCATTAGTTGAGGGTGTAAAGTCGTCCACTAATTTGTCCACTGACTTTATCCTCGGTAATCACTTATCTCAAAGAAAGAGGACAAAGATACTTAACGGTGATTTCGTTGACATTTTTACCTTGTTACCACCAGCTAAGATGACTGGGAAAGGGGAAAAGAAGCGTACCTATGGCAAGCAGAGGTTTAGGACACCCCGAGCCGATCGTACTTTCGAGAATTGGTTGGACGGGTTCCATGTTTTCATGAGGGTGGTCAGCCGAAGGGTGGTTTTTATGTCAGGCAAGTTCCCCCTTCTCCTATTTGATTTATGAAAGTAGGTCAACTCGTTGCTGTCCCATTCCTTTCTTATCTCTCCACTCTGAACTGCTCCACTTCCCCTCTCCCCTCTGACTTTCCCTCATTTGCTTCTTTTGTCCTTCTGTTCCTTCCTTGTTAAATTGGGTTCTATATAAGTTGATGTTTTCCACAAGGGAGAGCCCAGCTTTTCCCTTGCTAAGTATAGTGGGTTAAAATAATGGTTTTAAAGCTTTTTGGTTCCAGTATTCTGTTGCTCTTCATCCTTATCTGTTATTGTTGGGTCTAGTAAAGTAGGCCATTCTATTCAGTTTCCCTCCCTCCCCCTCCCTTGATGCTTCCCCCACCATTTCCCCTTCTTAGTTCTCTATTTTCTATGCAGTTCTCTATGCACTTTTACAATAGCTATGCAAGCACAAGTTCAAATAGAAATTAACTGAAAGAAGAAATATTAGGGAGAATGCTAAAATGAAAACCAAAGTCTCGTCCAGTTAGAGCCACTGTCCAGTCTTTCTCTTTTTCTTCTTTCTTTTTTCTTCTACCTTCCTTCTCTGGAGTCTGGCATCTCTTTCCTCAACCTCCTTCTAGTTCCCTCCTGGTTCCCCCCAATCATCTTCACATTCACTCTTGTTAGTCTCCCCCAAGATCCAGTCAGGTTGTCACCCAGATTCCGTTCTCCAATTGTCCTTTCTCCGTCATTTTTCCTCTCTTTTCCACTCCCATTCCCCCCCTTCACTCTTTTGTTGATTTTGATTTTTCTTTCCTGTGTGTCTTCCCCGCTTCTTGGTTAGAAGTTTTTGAAAGTCAGCAGTGTACCATATATTAGCGAGTGGTGCTTGTCAGAACGGGGATAGAAAGCCAGCTGGCTTGGCCCCAGCCGGAGCGTCTCCCTTCTCAGCCTTGCTGCTGCAGAGATCCATTAGTCATCCTCCTCCGACGTGCATCTGTGACTCAAGCTGCTGTGCATGCAAGAGCACACATTTCTCAGCAGAGTAAACACACAACATATCAGACTCGAGGCGTGGATACTGTACTAAACTACACATTTATTCTACATAAATCAGGACAAAGAAAAACATGGCCTCTCTCCTTGTAGTTCTTCTTGGAGAGAGAAAACAAAAGCAATACAGAGCGGATGTTCCACTCAAGGGACTCCAGCAATCTGTGCTGGAATATAAACAGACATGTGACATGTAACAATCCCACATATGTGAAGCAAAGGGTGGAATGGAATTCCCAACATCCTCCCCCATTACATGTAATCCATGGCTGCAGTATTTCAGCCTAACTGCAACCACTGTACATAAATCTGAAGTTGTTCCCTGTTAACAACTTTTGACAACAGATCTGCAGGAATTTTGTTTCCTGGCATGTAGGACACTCAAATGAGTCCTTTCTGGATACATTCCCTTGCACGATGTAATTTTATCTGCAAGTACTTGGTTCTTTGCTTGCAACCCTCTGAAGCTAGCAAGGCCAAACATGACCTGTTGTCTTGATAAATCTGTATAGGACATTTCACATTAACCCTCACGTCCTCAAACAGTTGCACCAACCATTCACCATCCAAATGTGAATATGACAGTGCATTGAGTTCAGCTTCACAAGAACTTAGGCTCACTGTTGTCTGCTTCTTGCACAACCAGTCAAACAGACAATGGTTGTACGTGTAGCACACTCCAGAAGTGCTTTTGCTATCTGTGATGTCACTTCCAAAACTTGCATCTGCAAATATCTCAAGACCTACAGACTTCTGATTAGTGAATCTCAGCCTGTAGTGCATAGCACATTTCAGGTAGCGTGCTATGTGCTTCAGAGCTTTCCAATTCTGAACAGTAGGATTGTTAGCGTGTCTGGTAAGTAGATTAGTGATGACAGCTATATCAGGTCTTGAACATCTGGCAATGAAATTTAGCTTGCCTATAATACATCTGTACAGTGTAACATCAAAAAATGCTTCATCAGTATCATCTGATACTGCAGAGGCTTGACAACCATATGTCAGGAGTGCTCTGATGGTGTTTCCTGCTTGGCAGGGGGTTGGACTCGATGGCCCTTGTGGTCTCTTCCAACTCTATGATTCTATGATCTAACTGGAAACCTGTTACCATTGGTGTATCCACAGGCTTTGCATCAACCAAGTTCAGTCTGGTTAATATATCAGCAATTTTCTGAGATTGATGTACCAAAATATCACCTGCCTGGTTTCTTTCTACCTCCAGAGAAAGATAGTTGGTTACCTCATCAAGATCCTTCATGTCAAAGTGCTCCTTCAGTTGAGCTAGGGTGCTTTGATATAAGGCCTGATGCTTCCAAAAGAAAAATCATCAACAAAGCATACACAATACAGTTTGTTTTGCCCCTCCTCTTTGACAAACACACATGGATCTGCTTTGTCTTGGAGAGAAAACAATGCCTCTGTTAGTTTTGTATTCCAACACCCGGCACTCTGTTTGAGACCATATAGGGATTTCTGTAGCTTACAGACCATTCCCTTCTGTACCTGCACTCCATCAGACTCCCCCAGTTCCCCGAACAAAAATGCTGTGTTCACATCATAATGAGAAATGTGCAGTTTCTCCTCTGAAGCAATCTTGAGCATAAGCCTAATGATCTCATACTTGATGGTGGATGAGTAGGTCTCGTGGTAGTCTTGACCTGAAAAACCTCTTGTGACCAATCTGGCTTTGTGTCTCACTACCTTGCCATTCTGGTCTGTCTTGGCCTTAAAGACCCATTTGCTGTCAACCACCTTCATTCCTGGTACTATTGGAACTAACTCCAAGGTCTTGTTCCTTTCTAAGGAATCAAGTTCAGCCTTCATGGCTTTTAACCATGGCTTTGCATCCTTTGAGGTTAAATCTTGGACCTCTTGGAAGCTTGAAGGTTCCCAAACCTTCTCTGAGTTACTAACAACAGATGTTTTAGCAAACTCATCAGCATACCTCTTTGGAGGTTTGGACTTTGTGGCTCTATATTATCTGCATACTATACGCCAGTCTTCAGGACTCATCTCCTCTTTCTTAGGAGAATGGTGGCCGATAGTGAACAGTGGTTCTTCCAATTCAGTGTCAGGCCCTTCAGATGGTCTGAGTGGGGCTTTTGCACTCTTGTAGTCTGCCATGTCATCACTGTCACTGTCAACAGCACTGCCACCTCCTGCTGAACTGGAAACCGAACTCTGATCATCCTCATCAGATTCCTCAGCATCATCAGCATCAGGGTGACATTGGAAGATCCCCACATTGTGTTAGTTTCTGTTTTGCAACTGAGCAGCTGCTTGGAGTCACAGGACTCTGTTTACATTCCTGGGATTCCATACTATTGGAAGTCTCTTTTTTATAAAAAAAATAATTTTTATTAACAGGCCAATCACATCACATTATCCAAATCACATTAGTTCCAAATTATACAGCCAAATTTTAAATTTTGTTGAGGGTACCCATACATCAAGCTCCGCACGAGTCCAAAACTCCGGAAAAGTCCAGGCATCACTTATATCACTGCTTTAATTAGACAGTTCTATCCAGTTCGATCCGGATAGTCCTTTGTTACTTTCTTTCTCTTCTTGATGTTATCGTATATTCCTTTTTTTGCAATCTCTGATGATTTTCACAAGCAGATTGAAAACTGGCGTCTCTGTGTGGGTTTTATACTCTATCGCTCAGGGACAGCCTCTGTTCAACGCTTCCATAAACAAAATTAATCTTCGGTCTGTCCTTTATTTTTCTCAGGCTTACCAAATAAATCAAATGAATCAGGGGGCTCTGTCAGGTCAAACTTGCGTTCCAACATTCCTTCTCATTCGAACGATCCTGCTTCTCCTCCCCCTGTCCTTCTTTCTCCGGCAAGCCTGTCTTGGCGAGACGCCATTTTTTAACTGCGTCATAAAACTTTTCCTCTTTCTCACCGTTCACCAGTTTTCTCTCCTGCTGTAATCCATCCCACACAGTTCTTAAAATCCTGCTTATGATTAATAAAAACGCGATGATCTTGTTTCTATCTGGGGTGAAGGGTTATTAATATCACATCATGCAAAGAAAAAAAGAGTTTTTTCCTCCACCCCCCCCCCTTCGTTCCAAACATACAGTCTCCTAGTGGTGATTCATCAGAAGATTTACTTATCCATCCGTCACTCCTGGTCACAGAGATCCATTAATCAGCAGTCTTATCTGTCGAGCCTTACTTGATGTATGTCCTTCAGCTTCATTTCCAATCATGTGTTTCCAATTATAATTCCGAGCTGAAGCAACCAGCGCGCGCTAATTGGAATCGGCGTCAGGAAGATCTGACTTCACCGAGGGCTTGTGCCAAGTGTTCGACACCCCCATCTCTCGGATCAGGGGGTGCATTGTGAACACCGCTGGCAGGGCAGTGCCCCCCCATATCCAGGGGGGTGGGAAGGCTGCATACTTCCCATAGCAGCCCCTTAATTACCTCGTATGGGTCAGAGAGATGTTATTGTCGGCCATCTTCCAACGCGCCACCTGGTGGCCCCCCATACTATTGGAAGTCTCACGGGAGAGGAGACGGGATGTGACGTTAGTGGTCTCCTGTTTCCTTTGTTCCTTTGTTCGGTTGCTCTCTGCTCTCATAGAGGGAGGATGTCTATTTCTCAGCTGTCTGCGTAGCTTAGAAATAAAACTCTTTACAATGTAGCCCAAACCTCTCATCTCTTTCCTGTGCTGGAAACTCTGCTGAAGAACGTGCCTTGAAGCCTTATCAAAGGCTCAGGTCGTTAAACACGTCGGGAGGCGATTCCAAAGGCTCGGCTCAGAGGAAGATGAGGCTTTATCAGCTTGGTCGAGTGGAGATTCCGACATTTTTGCTTATGGGCCCAGACGAACAGCAGAAGAACGGAATGCAGCTTATCTTCTCTGCGTGTCAAGAAGATTGATGAGAGGTATGTGCTTTTGCGCCGGGAAGCCTGCCAGTACCTAATTAATGGCAATAAGGGGTGGACTTTGAACTTCTAGCCAAAGCACTTACCGGCAGCGGCAGGAGAAAGTGAAAGGCCTCAAGTAGTGTGCTTTTGGAATGCAGCTGGTAAATAGGCGCAGCTTGCTTTAAAAGACACATAGATGGCCAGTCCAAGAGTAACAGAGGCTCTTGAAAACGCATTTGGATTTGCAAAGCTCCCAAAAAATAATTATGAAAACTGGGTGCAGTGTGCAGAAGCTCTACTACGAATAGAGGGTCTGTTCAATGTGATATCAGATGCCCCCCCCCAGCTCCAGTAACTGAAGAATGGAAGGCCAAGGATTCCAAAGCAAGGGGAACTCTGATGCTGATTGTGTCCCCTGAAGAGTTATGTCTTTTGCGTGACAAGGCCTCAGTCAGACAGATGTGTGACAGTCTCCAAGAGTCACATTTGAGAACAGAGACGGGTTCTCTGCATAGTTTGGTAATAAAGCATAGCAATGTAGCCCATACTATATCTCATCCTTCCATTGTGGACTTTGTTGTTTTAATGCTCTGCTGGGCTCAAAGGAAGATGAGCCATATCAGCTCGGACGACCGGAGCTGAAATTCTAATATTTTTGGTGATGGGCCCAGAAGGACGGAATCCAGAATGACGGACGGCAGAGGAACACAGCTTATCTTCTCTGCGTGTCAAGAAGATTGATGAGAGATATGTGCTCTTGCCCCGGGAAGGCTGCCAGTCCCTAATTAATGGCATTAAGGCTGGACTTTGAACTCTTTGCCAAAGCACTAACCGGCAGCAGCAGGAGAAAGTGAAAGTGTGTCTTTGGAATGCAGCTGGTGGTTGAGAGACGCAGCTTGCTTTAAATGACACAGAAGGCTAATGCCAGAATAATGGAGGCCCTTCAAAATGCCATGAGTTTTCCAAAACTTGGAAAAGGGAATTATTTGGAATGGGTGCAATATGCAGAGGCTCTGCTAAGAAAAGAAGGTCTGTTTAATGTGATAACAGACACCCCCCCAGCTCCAGTAACTGATGAATGGAAAGCCAAGGATTTGAAAGCAAGGGGAACTCTGACGCTTATTGTGTCCCCTGAAGAGCTATGTCTTTTGCGTGACAAGGCCTCAGCCAAAGAAATGTGGGACAGTTTGCAACAGTCACATTTGAGAACAGAGGCAGGCGCTTCTTTGTTCTTTTATGCCAAGTTGCATGATATGGCACTTATTGAAGGAGCAGATGTATGTGCTCACTTAATGGAAATGCAGAATCTCAGGCATGAGTTGCAAGAGTGGGGAATCACCTTTCCAGAGGCTGTGTATTCCTTCATGATTCTACATTCTTTGGGTTCAAGTTGGGAAGCAATTGCCAGCCAGCTTGCTGTTTTGCCTACTGCTCAGCTAACGTTAGCACATATTACTGCTGTGGTATTGAATGAAGCGGATCGCTGTAGTGCTAGCTGCATCACTAAGGGGGAGTCCTCACAGACGTCATCCCAGAATGCAGTGGAACCACTAGATGGCGCTAAAGCTTTGAAGACAGTGAAATGCTACTCGTGTGGACGTCTAGGCCACGTGAAAAGGGAGTGTAAATATCCCAAGGCCAAGGCAAGAGAGCAGCACAGCGAAAGCTCAAAGCATGGAAAAGGGAAAGGCAAAGGTCCGAAGTCTAGGACAACGCAACACAGGGCAATGGTCTCACGCTTCGCTCCAAAGGTCCAGAAGACGTCTAGATCTTTCTTCGTTGTCGACTCGGGAGCGACCAGACACATTTGTCGGGACAAACATCTCTTCGTGTCCTTTACTCCGCAGGAAGGTGCGATTCACCAAGCGGATGACCACACGATCTCCAGTCAAGGCTATGGCACGGTTGTTCTTCACAGCTTGGGTACATCGATACGCAATGTTTTCAGCAAGGTAAAGCTGATCCATGTGTATTTGTCAAAGAGGAAGGGCAAAAGAAGCTGTATTGCTTGTTTTATGTTGATGATATACTTTTCTTTTGGAAGGATGTCAAGATGTACAACAGCACCCTAGCTCAGCTGAAGGAGCACTTTGACATGAAAGATCTTGGTGAGCTAACCTATCTCTGGAAATAGAGAGAGACCAAGATGGTAATATTCTAGTACACCAGTCACAGAAAATTGCTGATGTGTTAAGCAAACTAAACATGATGGATGCTAACCCTGTAGACACAAATGACAACAGGTTATCAGGTAGATGGTACTGAAGAAGCATTTTCTGACACTACACTGTACAGAAGTGTGCTAGGCAAACTAAACTTCATTGCCAGATGTTCAAGACCGGACATTGCAGTTAGCTGTAAATTGCTAAGCAGACAAGTCAACAATCCTACTGTTAAGGATTGGAAAGCTCTGAAACGCATAACACGCTATTTGAAAGGCACTATGCATTACAGACTAAGATTTAACAATCAGAAGTCTGAAGGTCTTGAGGTATTTGCTGGTGCGAGTTTTGGAAGTGACACTACAGACAGGAAAAGCATGTCTGGTTAATTCCAGAACAGCGCGTTCAGCGTCGGGTCAGAGTTTGAGCTCTGAGCTGCTCGAGACAGACTTGGCACCTGGAGAGGTGAAGCAGGAGCAACAGGAGGCGTAAGTTGCCCCTACTCGGGTGGATTTCCCGGGAGCAGAGGCTCAGCAGCGCAAAAAAAGGGGTTTCCCCACACTAGAACTGGACTTTAAGATACTTTTAAAAAGAAGAAATTTAGGGGAGAACCTCTGCGCAAAGGAGCGACACCGCCCTCCAGTGCCTTCGCCTCCAGACCCCATGAGCTAGCGCTGGACTCTCCAGTAAGATATTGACACAAATTCAAGGAGCACCCCCCCCTAATTTATACAGTGAGAAAAGGGTTATCTAAGCCCCAACAATACAAAAAACAAAAAAGGGGGGAACTAACAAACAGATAAAATTAAGAAGTTGCAAGTGGAATGCTAAAAAGGGGTCATCCCTCACAACAGAAATTAACGCTGCAGAACCGGCAGTGCGGTAGAGATCTTGAGGGGCTTCTCTGCGCTCCCAAAACAACACAGTTAACCCAAGAAGTGTCACTGGAGTTTGGCGTGGGGGAACAGTTTAGACCAGCTAAACAGACAACAGAAATAAGGAGAGCTCTTTACCAGAGACTTGCGGAGATCTGGAGAGGCGGGGAGAAGGCTGGAGGAGTGAGTCAGCAGATTGAGTGAAGTGGGTGGCGGCCATTACTGAAAGACTACACTGGAAAAGACTTTAAAGAGCCGCTTTAACACCAGAGAAAGATAGAGTGAGGAACGGCAGGAAGAGTGACATAGCGGCCACTAGTGGAAGTAAAAGACATAACAGCTAAGAGACATAATAGTCAAGAACCATAGGAAGAGCTACACAGCGGCCACTAGTGGAAGAAGAGGACATAACAGCCAAGAGGCATAATAATTAAAAATAGCAGGAAGAGCGACACAGCGGCCACTAGTGCAAGGAAAAGATACAACAGCCAAGAGGAAAAGTAATAGCCATATCCGCAATGCCAATACTTGCTTAGAGGAACTGTAAAGCATAAACATCCGATATAAATAAAGGGGAAAATTAAAATTCCAAATATATCCAGCATAAAGATAAAATTAATTACCCATGAAAATTAGATCCAATTAAACTTCCCACAGGGGAACTCCCAATAGCTTTAATCTTTGGAGACTATATAGAATCCGAGGCGGAGAAGCGGAATCGAAAGACAAGTGAACTCAATCTCAAAACAACCAGCCATCCAAAAATATCCAAACACCCAAATGGGTTCAAAGAAAATGCAATCAACAGTTGGCCAAACTTTAATTGCCAGCCAAGCAAGGAGAACTTCGGTGGCGGAAGATGAAGCAAGTATGGATGTAAAGGATTTGATTATTGCCATGCAGAAAGACTTAGGGGACAGAATAAACTCAGTAGGCGGAAATATAAAATCACTGGAAGAGAAAGTAGTAACTATGGGCAATAAAATTGAAAAAAATTC
Organism: Podarcis muralis; assembly: GCF_964188315.1. Classification (NCBI taxonomy): domain Eukaryota; kingdom Metazoa; phylum Chordata; class Lepidosauria; order Squamata; family Lacertidae; genus Podarcis; species Podarcis muralis. The sequence goes on from NC_135674.1 coordinate 16,147,687, forward strand.
AGCTCTTATAATGGACCTTACACATCAAATGAACCAATTGACAACGAAGAATAAAGAAATTGATAAGACAGTGCAAGAAGTGAAGGCAAAGACATTGAAGCAAGAGGAAATAACCAAAAAGATGGGGGCTGAGAAAAAGAACTGAAGAAAACCCAAGACAAAAACAAGGGAGAAATAGAGGACCTAAGGAAGATGCAGGAGGAGATTTGGGATGAATTGGCAGTGTTGAGACAAAAGGAAATGATTCTCCACTTGAGAGGAATACCAGAGAGCCAGGATGAGGACATTTCGACAAAATTATTAAAAGTCCTGGCGGACTGGTTGGGGGTTCAGGAGGAGGACTTATCACTTGATATTGATAAAATCTTCAGGATAAAACTGCATAAACCTGAAACCAAAAAAGGACCAGGAGACTGCCTGGTCTTCTTGAACTCAAGACTTCTTAAAGAAAAAATATTACTGAAAAGTAGAAGTAATGCCTTATGTATAGATGACAAAGTCATAGAAATAATGAAAGAGGTCCCAACTCGCCTCCTGAAGAAAAGGGAAAACTACAAACCCCTGACAACTGCTCTAAAGAAAAACAAAATTTTATTTAGATGGGAATTCCCCGAAGGGTTAACTTTTACCTATAAAGGAAGATGCAAGACCTTCAGATCGGCAGAAGAAGCAGACTCTTTCGTAAAAAAAACCTGGAAGGACTTGGGGGGGGGGGGGAGGAGAAACCACAAGAAGCCGAAGAAGCAAGATTGTAACAGAACTGGAAAATAGGACTTTATTTCTAAATTTTAATTTTGAAAAGGTGACGTATGATCATTAAGACTCTATGGCACTAAAGTGCATTTCTTGGAACGTAAATGGGTTAAACAGTAAACTTAAAAGGAATAAAATAAATCATGTATTAAAGAGGGAAAAAATGGGATATCATATGCCTACAAGAGACCCATATCTCTAAAAGTCATACAAGGGTCTTACAGAATAGAAACCTGGGTCTAGAGTTTATTGCATCAGGAACAGAGAGAAAGAGGGGTGTTGTGATTTATGTTAAAGCAAGCCTAGACCCCCAATTACTTTTTGTGGATGAAGAAGGTAGAACTGTAGGAGTGCGGATTACTATAGAAGGGGGGGAAATAATCATAGTGAGCATTTATGCTCTGAACAATAATAAATCAGAGTTTTACCACCGGTATGAAATTTACGGCATGTAATGCCTTAAGAGAAAATATTATGAAAATGATATACAGGTGGTACATGACCCCAGTCAAGCTTGCAAAAATTTACCATTTGCCCGATAATAAATGTTGGAAATGCAAAGAAAATGAAGGTACATTCTTTCACCTTTGGTGGACGTGCCCTAGGATTAAGGCTTTCTGGGAAATGATCTATAATGAATTGAAAAAGGTATTTAAATATACCTTTCTGAAGGAACCAGAGGCCTTTCTCCTGGCATGGTCGGCCAATTGGTGCCAAAGAAGGATAGAACTTTTTTTATGTATGCTACAACAGCAGCAAGAATACTCATCGCAAAGTATTGGAAGACGCAAGATTTACCCACTCTGGAATAATGGCAGATGAAGATGATTGACTGTATGGGATTGGCAGAAATGACTGGCAGAATCCATGACTAGGGAGAAGAGTCGGCGGAAGAAGATTGGAAGAAATTTAAGGACTATTTACAGAAATATTGTAAAATTAATGAATGTTGAATGATGTCGGATAGAAATTAAGAGGTTTTTAGCTGCAATGTTGTGAGTGATACGGGGGGAAAAAGGGTATAGAAATAGGTTAAAAATTACTGATAAGGATTTACTGAACTAACAATTTGAATTGGAATACAAGAAGGGGGAGGTATGAGGAGGTCAGGGAAGAAGGTTATTGAAAAATAAGCATTGCGAACTTTATGTGTTTTTAAACTTTTTTGCTTTTTTCTTTTTGATTCTTTTTATTGTATTAAATTGGAAACCTTAATAAATATATTTAAATAATAATAATAATAATAAATCAGAGTTTTTTAAGGAGCTGGAAAAGAAGTTATGGAATTATATTGGGGAGAATGTTTTTCTTATGGGAGATTGGAATGGAGTGGTCTCGGTCGAATGGGATAGAACTTCTAGAGGGAAACTTACCAATGAAGGTAAATTACCGCTCTCCTTTTTCCAGATGGTGGACAATTTTGACCTCTATGACTCATGGAGAATTAAACACCCTAATGGGAAAGATATTACACACTTCTCGGAAGCTAAAAAATCAGGGGGGAGGTTAGATGCTATTTGGATTTCTAAAGGGCTGACCCTCTTCTTAGAAAAAGCAGAAATTCTGGGAAGGACTATATCAGACCATAATCCAGTAACAATATATATGGAAATTAAAAAGCAAACAAAGGGAAGGTGGAGGATGAACGATGAAATATGGAGAGACGACCAATGGGTGACGCAAGCAAAAATCAAGTTAGCGGAATTTTTTGAGATAAATGGGAAACAAAATACAGATATAAATGTAGTTTGGGACGCAAGTAAAGCGTACATGAGGGGTCTTGGAATACAACAAATGGCTAGGCTGAAGAAGATAAAAGACAAAAATATCCAAGAGCTAACTAAACAGATAAGAATTAATGAAAAAGAGTTGATCAAAAATCCAAAAAGTCATGAAATATTACAAAAAATAAAGATATTACAATCCCATATCTCTAGTATATTAAATAAGGAAGTAGAAAATAAAATTAAATGGGCAAAACAAAGGTATTTTGAGTCCGCCAATAAGCCCGGTAAGTTGTTAGCATGGATGATAAAGGAAAAGCAAACAAAAAAAGTTATAAATAAAATTTTGGACCAAGGGGAGGAAATAACAGACCCAGTAAAAATAAAAATAAAATTCTTAAACTTTTATAAAGATTTGTATAAAAAAGAACAATTAGAGGTTAATAAAATGGAAGAGTATTTACAACAAAATAAATTACCAAGAATTGAAAAAGAAATTGAGGCCCTAAATTCTAGTATAGAAATAGATGAAATAGCACAAGTGATAAAGAAAATGAAGAGTGGCAAATCGCCAGGCCTAGACGGAATCATATTAATATACTATAAGAACCTGGAAGAAGTAATCCACCCTATATTACATAGAATAATGAATATTGGGGGGGAAAGGATATACCACAATCATGGAAAGAAGCACTGATCACTCTAATCCCGAAACAGGGAGTGGAGTTGACAGACATGAAAAATTATAGACCAATCTCCCTGTTGAATACAGACTATAAAATCTATGCTGGGGTGATGGCTAACAGATTAAAAAAGACTCTAAACAAAATAATCAGCAGAGACCAGGCGGGCTTCTTACTGGATAGACATATAAAAGACAATACAAGAATAATAATTGACCTGTTGGAGTATGTGGAAATGAAACCAAGTAAAAAGATGGCCATGTTATTGGTTGATGCAGAAAAAGCTTTTGATAGAGTATCATGGAATTTCCTATTGGGAACTTTCAAAGGTCTGGACATAGGGGAGAAAATAATTAATGGAATTAGGGTGATATATGATAACCAAAAAGCAAAATTGCTAATAAATAACAAAATCACCGAAGAGTTCAGCATTGAAAGGGAGACAAGACAGGGGTGCCCTCTCTCCCCACTTCTTTTTATTGCCACCTTGGAACCACTTTTAATAGCAATAAGAAAGGATAAAAACATAAGAGAAATTAACCTAGGATCTCGATACTACAAAATTAAAGCCTTTGCCGATGATGTAATCGTAACCACTGAAAACCCAGTGGAAAGTATCCAAAAAACGCTTGCACAACTGGAAGAATTTGGGAAGGTCTCTGGGTTCAAACTGAATAAAGGAAAATCCAAATTATTAACGAAAAATTTACGTAAGTTGGAACAAGAGGAACTGGAAAATACAACAGGTTTAAAGGTAGCCAATAAGGTAACTTATTTGGGGGTTTGGATCACCAATAAGAATATAAACTTATATAAGGACAATTATGAGAAGAAGTGGAAGGAAATAAAAAAAGAATTAGAGACTTGGAGGAAATTGAATTTGTCCCTGTGGGGGAGAATATCCACAGTTAAAATGATGGTATTGCCAAAGATGATTTTTATGTTCCAAACAATACCTATAATTAGAGGCATAAACTGTTTTAAGGAATGGCAGAAAGACCTTGCCAGGTTTGGCAAGGGAAAAAACCACGCATAAAATTTAAGCTACTAACAGAGTTGAAGGAAAAATGAGGCTTTGCGGTCCCTGACCTTAAACTGTACTTTGAGGCAGTGTGCTGGACATGGATTAAGGACTGGATATTAATTAAAAACACAGAAGTCCTAGATCTGGAGGGATGGGATATTGTGTATGGGTGGCATGGCTACATAGGCTATGACAAGGTTAAATCCCACAAAGGATTTTTAAATCATATTGTTAGAAGGGCATTATATGAAGTATGGGAGAGGAGTAAAAAATCAGTAGTAACCAAAACACCATGGTGGTTGTCACCAATGGAATCTATGTCAGTTCACAGGATAAATATGAACAGCGATTGGCTAACATATAAAGATTTAGTAGAGGAAACAAGTAGTGATCCGAAAATAAAGGACCTAAGTGAATTGAAACAGAAGGGAATAACCTGGCTGGAGTATTATCAACTAAAAGCCGCCCTTGAAAAGGATAAAAGAATCAAAGGATTCGACAAAAAAATATCCTATCTGGAGAAGGATATTTTATATAATAATCAAAAGACACTTTCAAAAATGTATAAACTACTTTTGAATTAGCAAAGAAAGGGGGAAGATATCAAAGAAATTACAGTAAAATGGGAGAGGGACCTGGGACTTACGATCAAACCCAATATTTGGAATGAATTATGGACTAAAAATATAAATTTCATGGCTTGTTTCCTTATAAGGGAAAAATCTTATGAAAATGTACTATAGGTGGCACCTGACCCCTGTAAAACTTGCAAAAATAAATAAATCAAACAATAACAAGTGCTGGCGATGTAAGGAACAGATAGGAACATACTATCTGCCCAGGAGGTCTCCCCTGTGTGAGTGCCTGAGGGCCCTGCTCTTGCCACTTACCATGTGGCCTGGGGCGGGGCCTGAAGCCTCATAAGGACTGCTTGCTGCTTGCTGCCTGCTGCCCAGGAAGACTCCCCTGTGGTGAGTGCCTGAGGGCCCTGCTCTTGCCACTTACCATCTGGCCTGGGGCGGGGCCTGAAGCCTCACAAGGACTGCTTGCTGCTTGCTGCCTGCTGTCCAGGAGGAGTCCCCTGAGTGAGTGCTTGAGGGCCCTGCTCTTGCCACTTACCACCTGGCCCAGGGCGGGGCCTGACAGGCCTCACTAGGGCAGTTGCTGTTACTGCTGGAGGGGCACAGAGTGTTTTTAAAATGTTTTTTAAAAATTTCTTTTGAATTTTTTGTATGTGGGGGGTGGGGGTGGGGTGGATGTTTGGTTGGGTTTGGGGAATTTTTTTGATTTTGTTGCTTTTGTAATTTTTACAGTTTTTTTGTTTGTATTGTTTTATTGGTTTTGTTTGTTTGTTTGTTTGTTTAAGGTGTTATTTTGTTCTTAAGGGGAGGGGTCAGGGCTGCCGGGGAGTGGGCCCCAGCCCACAAAATGGCTGGGGCATGTTCCACAGGGGGGGATGCACTGGGACAACCGATCTCAGTGATCACGGGTAGGAGGAGGAGTTACGCTAAGATTAGACCATGTCATTACAGAGGGGGCAGGTTTAGTCGTTGTCTGAGGACTATCCCTGCCTCCGGGTCTGGTCCTGACCGGATGGATACTAGAATCAGCAAGGGATACCCACATGACCTGAAGGTGCTGCTGTGCAATGCCAGGTCAATGATTCATAAGACCACTGCCATCCATCACTTGATCATGGATGGAGGATTTGACCTGGCATGTGTAACAGAGACTTGGTTGGATGAAGCAGATGGGCCTGTCCTTGCCCCTGCTTGTCCACCAGGTTTCTCTTACGCACAGCAACCCAGGTCATGTGGGCGGGGAGGGGGGGTTGCAGTGATTTTTAGGAAGTCATTACTTTGCACCAGGTGTCCTATTGGGAAGACCCAGTTTTCCGAGTGCATGTTCTGGAAGTTGGGCAATAGGGGCAGTACAGGATTCCTTTTGGTGTACCGACCTCCCCGCTGCACCAAGGATTCCCTGCCCGAGCTGCTTCAGGTCGTGGCGGATGTTCTCCTGGAGACACCTAGTTTGGTCGTCCTAGGGGATTTTAACATCCATGCCGACACGACCATACAAGGGGCCGCTCGGGACTTCGTGGAAAGCATGGCCTCCATGGGGCTGTCCCTGAATAAGTCTGGCCCAACCCATAGCCGCGGACATGCCTTGGACCTGGTGTTTACTTCTATGGATGTTGGTGATCTGACACTAAGTAAAAGCGAAACGAAAGAAGTGCCATGGTCAGATCACTTCCTGGTGCAACTGGACTTCTCTGCGACCCATCGCCTCAGCAGGGAGGTGGGACCAATTCGGATGGTCTGCCCCCGCCACTTAATGGATCCAAATGGTTTCCAGAGAGTGGTAGGGGATGCTTTATCCCATGTTGATGGCCTTTCAGCTGATTCCCTGGTGGCCCGCTGGAATGTGGAGTTAACCAGGGCTATTGACTGTTTGGCTCCGAAGCGCCCTCTCCGATTGCATGGAGCCTGGACAGCCCCATGGTTTTCCACAGATCTGAGGGCAATGAAACAATAGTTGAGACGGCTAGAGCGCCGGTGGCGGATAACTCATTCCGAATCTTACCGGACACAGGTTAGAGCTCAACGTCGAGCCTACCAAGTGGTGATAGCGACAGCGAAGAGGTACGGGCCACATGTTCTCCTGCAATGATTTTGCAAAGTTTTTTTGCAGATAAAATCGCTCAGATTCGGGAAGAAGTAGACTCCACCATGGGAGCAGGGCCGGGGTGGGAGAGTGCTAGAGACCTGTCTAGTCAAGTTGCGTGGGATCAATTCCAATCTGTTACCTCCGAGGATGTGGACAGGCTGCTTGGACGAGTGAAGCCAACCACCTGTCTCCTGGATCCTTGCCCATCCTGGCTTATAAAAGCTAGCCGGGAAGGACTGGGCGATGGGCTTCATGGGGTGGTGAATGCTTCCCTCCGTGAGGGAGCCTTCCCAGACCCGCTGAAAGAGGCAGTTATTAAACCGCTTCTTAAAAAACCATCTTTAGATGCGGCCACGATGGCCAACTATCGCCCAGTCTCAAATCTTCCATTCTTGGGCAAGGTGATTGAGCGAGTGGTTGCTGAACAACTCCAGGCACGCCTGGAAGAAGCGGAACATTTGGATCCCTTCCAGTCGGGATTCAGGCCTCATCATGGGACTGAAACTGCCTTGGTCGCACTGGTTGATGATCTCCGGCGGGCTAGGGACAAAGGTGAGAGCTGTTTCCTAGTTCTCCTGGATCTCTCAGCGGCGTTTGATACCATCGACCATAACATCCTTCTGGACCGTCTTGAGGGGCTGGGAGCTGGGGGCACTGTCATACAGTGGTTCCGCTCCTTCCTCCTGGGTCGTGTTCAGAAAGTGGTGGTGGGGGGTGAGTGTTCAGACCCCTGGGCTCTCACTTGTGGGGTGCCTCAGGGTTCTGTCCTCTCCCCCATGCTTTTCAACATTTACATGCAGCCGCTGGGAGAGATCATCAGGAGGTTTGGGCTGGGTGTTCATCAGTATGCAGATGATACCCGGCTCTACCTCTCTTTTAAATCAGAACCAGAGAAGGCAGTGAAGGTCCTGTGTGAGTGTCTGGAGGCTGTTGGAGGATACCTGAAGGAGCGTCTCCACCCCCATCGTTCTGCCCGGACACTGAGGTCCAGCGCCGAGGGCCTTCTGGCGGTTCCCTCATTGCGAGAAGCAAAGCTACAGGGAACCAGGCAGAGGGCCTTCTCGGTAGTGGGGCCTGCCCTGTGGAACGCCCTCCCATGAGATGTCAAAGCGATAAACAACTACCTGACATTCAGAAGACATCTTAAGGCAGCCCTGTTCAGGGAAGTTTTTAACGTGTGATATTTTAGTGTATTTTTGGTTTCTATGGAAGCCGCCCAGAGTGGCTGGGGAGGCCCAGCCAGATGGGCGGGGTATAAAAAAATTATTATTATTATTATTATTATTATTATTATTATTATTATTATTATTATTATTATTATTATTATTATTATTATTACCATATGTGGTGGTCCTGTCTAGAGATACCAAAATTTTGGAACATGATTTATGAAGAGATAAAGAGATTGATAAAAACTACATTTAGCAAGAAACCGGAAGAATTTTTTACTAGGAATGGTTTCAGATAATATTCCCAAAAACAAAACTAGGCTATTTATGTATACAACGTCAGCAGCAAGGGTTATAGTGGCAAAACACTGGAAAGATAAAAATACACCCACTAAAGAGGAATGGGTAGTGAAATTGTGCGAGTACTGGGAGCTCGCAAAGCTGACAGATGCAATAAGAGACAAACCTAAAAAATTGGCGAAAGAAGAATGGGAATGTTTAAATAATTATTTAGGGGACAAGGGCTCAACAAGAAAGATCTGGCTATGTTTAGAATGATACCGCATAGAGAAATGTTCCCTGATACCAAGATGAGGGATTCCTTTGGAATGCAGATAGAGATAATTGATAAGAATAATGATCTGTTGTGAGCTTGACGGAAGTGTACAATAGATGAGCTTTCCTGCTTTGGCTCATCTTCCTTTTTCTTTTTCTTTTCTTTTTCTCTTTTTTCTTTTCTTTTATCTTTCCCATAGTTGCTTATGTTCTGTGTCATGTACTTCGATATTTTTTTTAGTTTTTTTTAGTTTTTTTTCATTACTATTAAGGAATTTTCCTTTGTAATTTTGGTTGTCTATATTTATATGTATCTGTTTAAAGCAAAACAAGTTTAAAAAAAGGAAAAAAGAAAAGCACGTCTGGAGTTTGCTACATATGCAATCAGGGTCTATTTGATTGGTCGTACAAGAAGCAAACAACAGTAAGTTTAAGTTCTTGTGAAGCTAAACTGAATGCACTGTCTTATTGTGGATTGTGAATGGTTGTTACAATTGTGTAAAGACATGAGAATTCCTGTAAAGTGTCCAATCCAGGTTTATCAGGACAACAAAGCATGTTTGGCTTTGCTGACTTCTGAAGGTTGTAAGCAAAGCACGAAGCACTTGCAACTGAAGCTGCAACGTGCTATGGAATGTGTTCAGAAAGGACTCGTAACGGTGTCCTACATGCCAGGTAATGAAATTTCTGCTGATTTATTGTCCAAGGTTGTTCCGAAGGATCAACACTGTACCTATATACAGAAACTGGGTTTGTACTGAGATTGTACTGACATGCTGCCCAGTGGTGTTCACAGAAAGGGGGAGAATGTTAGTTTCTGTTTTGCCACTGAGCAGCTGCATGGAGTCACAGGACTCTGTTTACATTCCTGGGATTCCATACTATTGGAAGTCTCACGGGAGAGGAGACGGGATGTGACGTTAGTGGTTTCCTGTTTCCTTTGTTCCTTTGTTCGGTTGCTCTCTGCTCTCATAGAGGGAGGATGTCTATTTCTCAGCTGTCTGCGTAGCTTAGAAATAAAACTCTTTACAATGTAGCCCAAACCTCTCGTCTCTTTCCTGTGCTGGAAACTCTGCTGAAGAATGTGCCTTGGAGCCTTATCAAAGGCTCAGGTCATTAAACACGTCGGGAGGCGATTCCAAAGGCTCGGCTCGGAGGAAGATGAGGCTTTATCAGCTTGGTCAAACGGAGATTCCAACACATTGTCTCCCCACTTAGCATTGTACTTGACACTCCTGGTAAGCGGTACCATCTTTGTTTCAGTCATTAGCACTCTGTATGCATCCTTGTCGTATCCCACAAATATGCCATGCACACCATGTTTTCTGAGCTTGCTGCCCTGTGGAGTATGGACCCACATGTCAGAACCAAAGATTCTCATGTGCTTGACGTATGGCTTTTTACCAAACATCTTTTCATAGTGAGTACAACCTGTTGGTGAAGAATATCTCCTATTGTATGAATAAACTAAACAATTCAGAGATTCAGCCCAATATTCATCAGGAAGATTAGCATCATGCAACAAAGATATTAAGCCTTGCGGCAAAGTCTGATTTGCCCTTTCACAAAGTCCATTCTGCCATGGAGCCCTTGGATTGGCAAGATCATGGACTTCCGGTTTGCTGTGGCCATCGGGAAGAAGCGCGGAATAACCCCTTGGGGAATTCTGAGCAGCGCAGGGTGTTTTAGAGGTCTTGGAAGGACTCTGCGGACCTCGGCACCCAGCGGCACCCTTGCGTGCTCTCCTATTCTTCGGGTTTGCTTAATAATCCAAAGACAGGATTGAGCTGCGGGAGCAAAGGGAAAGCACCACTAACCCCACGTTGCGCAGTCTCTGGCTTCTGGTGAAAGTGGCAAGCTTCCAGGACAAAAGAACGGATTTTAGACTATATGGGATATATTTATCCATTGGAATACTGAGGGAAAAAATTGGAAAAATTCGGACAGCCAAGGGGCGTAAAAAGGGAGTCCGTCCCAGCAGCGGTGAGAAAAATGGTGCAGGAAACAAAGTTGCAAGAATGAAGATGGAAGGGAAAGACCCTGCTGAGTGAGTGTAAAACTGAAAGTCCTCAGATTCATTGTAGAAAGGACTGAGGCAAAGACTTAATTTGTAACAAACTTATCAGTGTGTGGGAGTAAGAGTTAAAGAGGGATTTTGTTCTTCTATCCCGGCAAGGACTTTGTGGTTCGGTGGGAGAGATATTAACGTGCTGAGCTCCAGCCCAATAATCGCGGAGTGAAGCATGGATGGAGCCACAAGGGGTTTGAAGAGTCATTGTTGCGGTGTGTGTGTGTGTGTGTGTGTGTGTTTGTGTCTGTGTGTGGAGATTTTAACTATCCCCCCTCAAGAAGAATTTGGAGCAAATGATACAGCAGAGGAAACAAAGCCCAGAATAACTAAGGAGATAGTACAAGAATACTTGGCTAGTTTAGATGTATTCAAGTCTCCAGGGCCAGATGAACTGCATCCAAGAGTATTAAAAGAACTGGCAGATGTGATCTCAGAACCACTGGCAGTCATCTTTGAGAATTCCTGGAGAACAGGCGAAGTCCCGGCAGACTGGAGGAGGGCAAATGTTGTCCCTATTTTCAAAAAGGGGAAAAGAGAGGACCCAAATAATTATCGCCCAGTCAGTCTGACATCAATACCAGGGAAGATTCTGGAGCAGATCATTAAGCAAACAGTCTGTGAGCACATAGAAAGGAATGCTGTGATCACCAATAGTCAGCATGGATTTCTGAAAAATAAGTCATGTCAGACTAACCTGATCTTGTTTTTTGACAGAATTACAAGCCTGGTAGATGAAGGGAATGCAGTGGATGTAGCCTACCTTGATTTCAGCAAGGCATTCGACAAGGTGCCCCATGATATTCTTGTAAAGAAGCTGGTAAAATGCGGTCTGGACTATGCTACCACTCAGTGGATTTGTAACTGGCTGACTTACCGAACCCAAAGGATGCTCATCAATGGTTCCTCTTCATCCTGGAGAAGAGTGACTAGTGGGGTGTCACAGGGTTCTGTCTTGGGCCTGGTCTTATTCAACATCTTTATCAACGACTTGGATGATGGACTCAAGGGCATCCTGATCAAATTTGCAGATGACACCAAACTGGGAGGGGTGGCTAACACCCCAGAGGACAGGATCACACTTCAAAACGACCTTGACAGATTAGAGAACTGGGCCAAAACAAACAAGATGAACTTTAACAGGGAGAAATGTAAAGTATTGCACTTGGGCAAAAAAAATGAGAGGCACAAATACAAGATGGGGGACACCTGGCTTGAGAGGAGTACATGTGAAAAGGATCTAGGAGTCTTGGTTGACCACAAACTTGACATGAGCCAACAGTGTGACGCGGCAGTTAAAAAAGCCAATGCAATTCTGGGCTGCATCAATAGGAGTATAGCATCTAGATCAAGGGAAGAAATAGTGCCACTGTATTCTGCTCTGGTCAGACCTCACCTGGAGTACTGTGTCCAGTTCTGGGCACCACAGTTCAAGAAGGACACTGACAAACTGGAACGTGTCCAGAGGAGGGCAACCAAAATGGTCAAAGGCCTGGAAACGATGCCTTATGAGGAACGGCTAAGGGAGCTGGGCATGTTTAGCCTGGAGAAGAGGTGGTTAAGGGGTGATATGATAGCCATGTTCAAATATATAAAAGGATGTCATATAGAGGAGGGAGAAAGGTTGTTTTCTGCTGCTCCAGAGAAGCGGACACGGAGCAATGGATCCAAACTACAAGAAAGAAGATTCCACCTAAACATTAGGAAGAACTTCCTGACAGTAAGAGCTGTTCGACAGTGGAATTTGCTGCCAAGGAGTGTGGTGGAGTCTCCTTCTTTGGAGGTCTTTAAGCAGAGGCTTGACAACCATATGTCAGGAGTGCTCTGATGGTGTTTCCTGCTTGGCAGGGGGTTGGACTCGATGGCCCTTGTGGTCTATTCCAACTCTATGATTCTATGATTCTAAGACTTCCAAGCCTTGACTTCCAAATCCTTTTTTAGACTTTTCCCTAAGGGAACTGGAGCGTGACTGCACCCCCTCTTTATTACGTTTTTTTCTGATTTGGTGTTTGACTCTTCGGCGAAGGAGGTGGACTCTAAACTCCCTATAAAGAGGAAAGTGTTACCCCTCTCTGATTTCCTCTTTGGATTAAGCCAGCAAGCGGCTGAAAAACAAAGAGGACCCTTTCTTTGATCCTTTCTGTTGGATTACAGTTTTACTGGGGTTTCCCAGGTGGATTAAGCCTCCAAGTGGCTGAAGAACAGAAGAGGACAGTTTGTGGAGGTTGGACTAACAGTTGCACTTACAATATTAAACTATACTGTTTGAATTGTGGACTATAAGCCAATTGGATATAAACTGGTTATTTCCGGTCTCCCTTGAGTCACACTTTGTCTGATAGACAAAGGAATTGAAAGTCACTGTGGGGGGGAAGGGAGATGTACCAGATGACATCTAGGGGCAAACACCCGAATTGCAATTATAGAATAATCTTCTTCCCCCCCCTTTCTTTTGAGTACTTACCCCCTCTAGTGGAGAAAAGAAATATAAGCTTTAAAAATGTCAGGGGGAAATGGGGGGGGGGGGGGGATTATAGGAACTCCAGGAGATAGGAGACCATCTAAACAAGAAGAAATTGAAGAATTCACACAAAATGAACAACACTTGGAGAAAAAAATTGGTAGAAGTACAAGAAACCCTGGATAGGAAGATAGAGGGGGTGGTAGGAGAACTCTCAAATAAAATCAAATATTTGACAGTACGGTCCAAGACAATGGAGGAAGCAGTGAAGAGGACTCAGAAAGAAGTGAAGGAGGCCAGGAAAGAGACAGATCAGGTTAAGGATGAAGTAACAGAACTGAGCAAAGTACAAGAGCAAATCTGGAACAATATGGCTTTGATGGAGATGCGTCAAAAGCAGATGAATTTAAAATTTAGAGGTGTAGCAGAAGAAGTGAATGAAGATATAAAGTCAAAAATGATTAAAGAACTGGCAAGATGGATGTATCTTAAAGAAGAAGAAATTGAGTATTCAGTTGAGAATGCATTTAGAATAAAAGTGAGATCGGCGAAAGCCAAATAAAAAAAAATTGCCTGGAGATTGCCTCATAATCTTTAATTCACTAGAGATGAGAAATGCAATTCTGAGAATGAGTTATAATAACAAATTACTCATAGATGGAAGACCAATTATAATTTTTAAAGAGGTGCCTACCAGACTTTTACAAAAGAGAGATGGCTATAAACAATTGGTGACATTATTGAAGAAAAACAGAATTCAACATAGATGGGAATTCCCTGAAGGGATCTTCTTCTATTACAAAGAAAAAAGGTTTAAATTAACTGATGCCCAGGAGGTCAAGAAGTTTACAAGAAGATATGAGAAGGAATTACGAAAGATGAACACATACCCTGCAGGGCCTGTTAGATTTGCTGGACTGGACTTGGACCTAGAGAAGGAGAAGGAGGAGGAGAAGAAGGTGGAGGAGGAGGAAAGGAAGAGGGAGGAGAAGAAGAGGGAGAAGGAGAAGGAAAAGAGGAAGAAGAAGAAGAAGAGGAGGAAGAGGTGGAGGAAGAAGAGGATACTGATAATAAAGTTACTGATCCCTAGGTTAAAATTACCGGTTTTGTTAAAATAGAGAAATGGCGTTGAAAATGATAACCTGGAACGTGAATGGGCTTAATGACAAACCTAAAAGATATAAAATTGAGCAAGCTAACATTAAAACCTGAAAACGAGCAAATAAAACAAACTATTAAAATGTTACTGTCAGAGCTGCCCGAGGTCCCAGCTCACAAAGGACCAACGCCGGTTCGTTGTTATATACAAAAGTCTTTATTGAAGTTCAGTTTCGCTTTCACAGCCGCGGCGCGCAGCTCTACGTCTCAAACTCTAGACCGCTGAAGCTCCGTCTGAATCTCCTCCCCCCCCGACACCAGTTTAAGACTCTAGCCTTGCTCCACCTCTTCCTTTGCTCTTTCCTTCTCTGGTTCCGCCTGTCCGCTGGGGTCTTGCCCTTCCTAGACTCTTCTGACGCTGAGTCCCCTGAGTCTTCCCCCTCCCTCCGGCGGGCTTTAGGACCTGGTTCCCAATCCGGGTTTTCTGCTGTCCCGCGCGCCTGTACATTCGAACTTGGTGCGCGCACCCAGCCGGCAACCTTCCTCCTGACCGTTACACTGCTCCTGTCACTGCTTCCCCCTTCGGGGAGGCTAGCTGGACCTGACCTCCCCTCCGTTCCCCCACTCTCCGATAGAGGCGTGGTCAGTCCTGACTCATCTTCTCTCCCCGCTGGAGGAGACGCTGGCCCTGACACATGGGACTCTTCCCCCCCACTACGCTCTGGTGGGGAAGCTGGTCCTGATCTCCCGCTGCTGCTTTGGGAGTCCCCGCTGGCCCCTTGTTTCTGGTGCGTCCCCCCTGGGACCCCCCTTGCCCTGACCATCGGCGCCCCCTTCTGGGAATCTTCTGATTCGCTAGAGAAGCTCATGGAATCTCTCGGGTCACTGTCATACTCCCCTACGCTGCCCTCAGATTCTTCCCCTTCGCTCTCCATTTCCTCTCTCCCCTGTGCCTCTGCTCCCGAGCCCCTGACATCCATCCCCCCCTCGAAGCCCCCCCTTCCCCCTCCCCCTCTTCGGGTGCGGGTTCCGGGTGCTCCAGTGCTGTGGGGGTGAGTGCGGGATACCGTTCTTTCCCCCTGGTGTGCAGCCGGCCAGCGGGATCCGGCCAGCCCGTAATGGGCTCGGCGACGTCGATCTCCTCTGCTTCCCTCTCTCTGCAGTTGTGCTCGAACCCAGGATCCTCCCCCAACACGTCCATGTCCTTCCCTTCCCCTGTTACCTCGGGTGATGCTGCGTGTAAGGGCCCCCTCAGCAGTTCCCTGCTCCACCCCACCTCCGGTTGATTGTCCCACCAATAAGAGCGGTCTGTGACAAACCCCGAGAGTGATCCCTCCGGGGAGCTTGTTTCTGGCGCCGTTTCCTCAGCTGATGAGAACCCCTGGAACGTACTGGCTGAAAGTGTGGGTGTGAAAAGCCAGTCGTCGAAATAATCTGCCGGCATAGGTCTGTGTGGGAAGAGTGCATGGAACTCGTCTTTAAGGTAGTGCTCCTCCACGGCATAGTACGGTACCCACCTGTTGGCGCTGGCCGGGGTACCTTCCCTGGCGAGGAGATATTCAACTCCCTCTTCCCCCCCATCTCGAGTCTAAAATCTCCGTGACCTCGTTGAGTGGCGCCGCCCTCGGTGACCCCTCCCCTGTTGGCGATTTGCTGAGTGGGTCTGGTGCGTTCCCTGGCGCCTGAAACCTGTGGGGTTCCTTGTAGGGTGTGAGCACTGACCTATGAAAGACCGGGTGCATTCTGGAGCCCTCCGGGAGTGTCAACCGGAAGGCCACTGGATTGATTTGTGCCTCGACTTGGTAAGGCCCTAGCTGCTTGTGTCTGAGCTTCTTCTTAGCTAACGTTCTGGCCGGCACTGCCTGGGCTGCTAACCAGACCCAGTCCCCCACCTGGATGTCTTCCCCGATTCTCCTGTGCCTGTCTGCCTGCATTTTGTAGGCGTGTTTTGCTAGTTCCAAGTGCCTTCGGAGTTGCTCGTGGACCTCCTGTAACTCTGCTGCCAAGTGCTCTGCTCCCCGTGGCTCCCCCTCCCTCTTCGTCTCTAACCCCGGGAAGGTTCTGGGATGCCGCCCATTGTTGGCGAAGAACGGTGTCACCCCTGTAGACCCGTGCTTCGTGTTGTTGTAGGCAAACTCGGCCAGCGGTAGGTAGTCCACCCAGGTCGAGGGCTGTTGATTCGCGTAGCATCGCAGGTACTGCTGTATGATGGCGTTGACCCTCTCCGCTTGTCCGTTGGTCTGCGGGTGTCGTGCCGACGCTAAGTTGATCTTGATGTTCAGGATGCCCAGCAGCTTCTCCCAGAAGCTCGAGATGAATTGGCGACCCCGGTCGGACAGGATGGACCGCGGTAAGCCGTGAACTTTGAACACGTGGTCTATGAACAGCTTGGCGGTCTGTTCCGCTGTGGCCACCTTCGCGCAAGGAATGAAGTGCGCCATCTTGGTGAACAGGTCTACGACCACGAGCACCGCTGTTTTGCCTCACGAGCTGGGCAGATCTGTGACAAAGTCCAGGGCCACTTTCTCCCACGGTTCGAGCGGCGTCTGTAGCGGTTCCAGCAGTCCCGCCGGCTTCCTGTGTACTGGTTTGGCCCTTTGGCATGTGTCACACCTAGAGACGTAATCCGCGACTTCTCCCCTCATCTTGGGCCACCAAAAGTCTCTGGCAACTAATTCCGCCGTCTTGTCCTTGCCAAAATGCCCAGCGCTGGGCGCGTCGTGTAACTGCTGCAGGACTTTCGCGCGGAGGTCGTCTCCCGGCACGTAGAGAGCCCCTTTGCGGATGAGCAGTCCGTCGCGTATCTGGAACTCGTCGTCCTTCGCTGTGCCTCTTCGCACCTCCTCCATCTTGGATTGTGCGAACGAATCCGTCTGCAGCGCACGACGCACCGCGTCCAGGTCCACGGTGGCTGAAGCGCACGCCCACGCTTTCGGTGCGAAAATGTGTTTGGCCGCCACCGGTGCCGCTTCCTCGAGATACTGCGGCTTCCTGGATAGTGCATCCGCCATGACGTTGTTGTCTCCCGGGATGTATTCTATCCGGAAGTCGAAATCCACAAAGAACTCCTGTGTCTGGCTCCGATGAGGAAGTGCCGCCACGCCTTGAAGGCTGCATGAATGGCCAGCAACTCCCTGTCCCAGATGGTGTAGTTCTGTTCCGACTTGCTGAGTTTCCTGGAGTAGAATGCGCATGGCCTCCAGTCCCCTTGCGGATCTTGCTGCAACAGGACCGCCCCCACAGCTCTGTCCGAGGCGTCCGTTTCAACCCTCATTGGTTTGCTGGGGTTTACGTGTAGCAGCTGTTCTTCGGACGCGAAGAGACGCTTGAGTCTCCGAAAGGACTGCTCCGCCTGGTCCGTCCAGGTGAACTTCTTCTTCTTGGAGCTGAGGGTGTCCGTGATGGCCGCCGTCTCCATCGCGAACCCCTTGATGAACTTGCGATAAAAGTTGGCGAAGCCGACGAACTTCTGGACCTCCTTCCTATTGCGCGGGCTCTTCCAGTCCAACACCGAGCGGACCTTGGTGCTGTCCATGGCGAGTCCCTTGTCGGACAGCTTGTAGCCCAGGAAATCCACCTCCGTCATGTCGAACTGGCACTTCTCCAGTTTGGCGTAAAGTCTGTGCTCCCGTAGTCTCTGCAGTACCTCCTTGACGTCTCCCTCGTGAGCCTCCTGCGATTCCGAGAAGATCAGGATGTCGTCTAGGAAGCAGACGCACTTCTTGTAGAGGAGTCCCGCTAACACGTGGTGCATGAAGGCTTGGAAACAATGGGAGCCATTTTGTAGATCAAACGGCATAACTCGATATTCATAGGTGCCTAAGGGCGTAAAGATGGCCGTCTTCCACTCATCGCCCTCCCGCATGCGTATAAGGTTGTACGCCCCTCGTAGATCCAACTTGGTGAAGATTCGTCCCTTCCTCACCGTCGCGAGCAGGTCGTCGATCTTGGGCATGGGGAATGCTGTGGGCTTTGTCCTGGAATTGATGATTCTGTAATCAACTACCAGCCTCCGTTGGGGCGTGTCTTTCTTCTTCACGAAAAACACGGGACTGCCCCCCACTGCTTTGGATTCTTGGATGAATCCCCGCTTCAAGTTGTGATCTATGAACTCCCTGAGTTCTTGCAGTTCGTCTTCAGACATGGAATACAGTTTTCCAGTCGGCAGCGTCACCCCCGGCAGGAGGTCAATCTTGCAGTCGTAGGGCCTGTGGGGAGGCAGCTTGTCCGCTTCCTTCTCGCAGAAGACCTCCAAAAACGCCTTGTACTTGTTGGGTACCGCTTGCACCATGCCTAGGTGTAGCTGAGGTGTAGCTCTTGCCCCTCCTCTTCCTGGCTGGTCCGGATGCAGTGTTCTGCGCAGTAGGAGGAGCAGAAGGTCAATTGCCGCTGGTACCATGCTAATGCCGGGCTGTGCCTATCCAGCCAACTCATGCCCAACACTATGGGCGTGTCCGACAGGTGGGTGACGTTGAAGCTGATGACTTCGCGGTGATTTCCAATTTGCATTACCATAGGTGGTGTTTGCTGTACCACCTGTCCTCCCAGTAGCTCTCTGCCATCGACCGTGATGACGTTTAGGGGCATCGTGGCTGGTAGGAGCGCTATGCGATGTTGCCTGATGAAGTCCACTCCTACAAAGTCTGCATTACTACCAGAGTCAATGGTAATAGGGACTTCCAGGGTGAGTCCATTGGGTAGCTGGCGCGATGCGGTGAGTTGCACCACTGGTTTGGGTGGGAGGGGGTCTGTGGGCTGTAAAATCTCTGGGGACTGCTTCACTGACTCGCCTGGCTGGGCCCCAGTGCCTCTGCCTCCAACCAGGCTTCGTCGTTTCCCTGTAGCTGTTCCCCCTGCTGAACTGCTCCCCTTACTGTTGCTGAGGCTGCAGTGTGCCTCTGGATCCTCTGGGGACACTCTTTGGCCATGTGCTGTGCACTGTCGCAGATATAACACTTCCTGCTCCCTCTAGGAGCCTTCGCCTTGACTGCTCCTGGTGTTTGGGCTCTGGTCGCTGTCTGAGCCCTGGCACCACCTATCTCCATCGGCTCTTCTTCCCCCCCCAGTGGAGGCGTGGATTGCGCGCACCCTGTCTCCCTGGGTAGGAAGGGAGTTGTTCTGGCTGGTGTGCGTGCCATACGTCCCTCATCCCTGCTCCAAGGGCGTTCTTCCAGGCGCACTCCTATCGCCAGCGCTCTCTGGACGACTTCTGTGGTGCTGTTGGGTCTCTCTCCCCTCGCCAGCTCATCTTTCACGGCCCCATTTAGTCCCTCCCAGAACAGATCCCTTACGGCAGCGGAGTCCTTCTCCCAGCCCAGCACATTTACTAACGCAAAAAAGCGGGAGTGATATTGTCTCACAGTGGCTTTGCCCTGCTTCAGCCCATGCATTTCCCTCCTGGCCACATCCACATCTACCGTTGATTTAAAACAATCGTCCATAGCCTTGATAAATGCTTTTGAATCTTGGAGGGCGGGATCATTTTCGCGCCATAAATTGCGCAGCCACGATTTAGCTTCCCCATGCAGATGAGTTATTATGAAGCCTACTTTCTCCTCCTCATCTCTAAAGTCTTTCCGAAGCAAATTGAGCGCGAAAACTATGTCTGCTCTGAAGTTAGGATACTGCTGCAGGTTCCCGTCGAAGTGGGCTACGATGCTGCCCCCCCTCTTCCCGAGGCCAACTCCCTCCGGCTTGGGTCCTGGCAGCCCCTCTTTGCCCAAACGTTCCCACCTGGTTTGCAGATCCCGGCAGAGCGCTACTGCTTCTTCCTCTCTCTTTCTGGATGCTGCTACTTCTGCGTAAAGCGTCGTGACTGCTTCTTGCAGTTCTGTCACCCTTTCCTCTGTAGTCATCTTTGCCTATCTTCGTGAGCTCGCAAAACACCAAGTTTTGCCCCTCGCTGCGCCAACTCACGCTGTGAGGGTTCAATTCTATAATGGAGACGGAGCTTACTGTCAGAGCTGCCCGAGGTCCCAGCTCACAAAGGACCAACGCCGGTTCGTTGTTATATACAAAAGTCTTTATTGAAGTTCAGTTTCGCTTTCACAGCCGCGGCGCGCAGCTCTACGTCTCAAACTCTAGACCGCTGAAGCTCCGTCTGAATCTCCTCCCCCAGACACCAGTTTAAGACTCTAGCCTTGCTCCACCTCTTCCTTTGCTCTTTCCTTCTCTGGTTCCGCCTGTCCGCTGGGGTCTTGCCCTTCCTAGACTCTTCTGACGCTGAGTCCCCTGAGTCTTCCCCCTGCCTCCGACGGGCTTTAGGACCTGGTTCCCAATCCGGGTTTTCTGCTGTCCCGCGCGCCTGTACATTCGAACTTGGCGCGCGCGCCCAGCCGGCAACCTTCCTCCTGACCGTTACACTGCTCCTGTCACTGCTTCCCCCTTCGGGGAGGCTAGCTGGACCTGACCTCCCCTCCGTTCCCCCACTCTCCGATAGAGGCGTGGTCAGTCCTGACTCATCTTCTCTCCCCGCTGGAGGAGACGCTGGCCCTGACACATGGGACTCTTCCCCCCCACTACGCTCTGGTGGGGAAGCTGGTCCTGATCTCCCGCTGCTGCTTTGGGAGTCCCCGCTGGCCCCTTGTTTCTGGTGCGTCCCCCCTGGGACCCCCCTTGCCCTGACCATCGGCGCCCCCTTCTGGGAATCTTCTGATTCGCTGGAGAAGCTCATGGAATCTCTCGGGTCACTGTCATACTCCCCTACGCTGCCCTCAGATTCTTCCCCTTCGCTCTCCATTTCCTCTCTCCCCTGTGCTTCTGCTCCCAAGCCCCTGACAGTTACAAACCCAGTTCTCCATGTTGGTGAGTCAAGAAGTGGAATGAAAGATAAAACTAATGAGACAAAAGAATTTCGAATCAGCAAATAAGACTGGGAAGCTGTTAGCTTGGCAATTAAGGAAATGTCAAAGTCAAAACACAATTAATAAAATAAATATAGGAGACCAATTGACAGAAGATCCAAAAGAAATAAGGAAAACCTTTCAGAGATTTTATAAGGACTTATATAGAAAAGAAAAGGAGGCCATTAAAAAATAGAGAGGTACTTGGAAATTCAAAAAGGGAAACAAATCCCATTAGAAAAAAAGGAACAACTGAATACACAAATAACTATACAGGAAATACAAATGGCAATAAAGCGGATGAAACAAGGTAAAGCTTCAGGACTGGATGGTCTCACAGCAAAATATAATACAACTCTCAGTGGACATTTGGTACTCTGGGAGGTGGTGAATAATATTTTGAAAGGAGGGAAGATTCCGAACACATGGAAAGAGGCGTATATAATGCTAATCCCTAAGCAAGATTCAGATTGTTTGAATGTCAAGAATTTTAGACCAATATCATTGTTAAATAATGATTACAAACTGTTTGCAGACATCATGGCAAATAGACTAAAAGTAATTTTAAATGCGTTGATTCATAAAGACCAAGCAGGTTTGTTACATGGCCGACAATTAAGAGATAATGTAAGGCACATTGTAGATATATTAGACTATTTGGAGGTCAGAAATGATAAGCCAGCTGTGTTAATGTTTATAGATGCAGAAAAAACATTTAACAATGTTTCTTGGGAATTCATGAAGAAAAGTATGGAGATGATGAGAGTGGAAGGATCTTTCCTGAGGGGAATAGAGGCAATATGCTCAGAACAGAAAGCAAAATTGATTGTGAACAACGTTTTGACAGAATATTTTGATATCACAAAGGGGACCAGACAAAGTTGTCCACTGTCCCCATTACTGCTCATCATTGTACTGGAGATATTAACAAATAGACTGAGAGAAACATCAGAAGTAAAAGGTATAAAGATTGGTGCAAAGGAGTTTAAACTTAAGGCCTTTGCAGACGATTTGGTGTTAACATTAGAAGAACCCCATTCTAGTGTTAAAGAAGTAATGGAAGAAATTGAGTAATTTGGGCGTCTGACGGGATTTAAATTGAATAAAACTAAGACGAAAATGGTGGCTAAAAACATGGGAAAGAATGAAATAGAAAGGTTGGAGCAAGAATGTGGAATTAAGGTGGTAAAGAAAGTAAAATATTTGGGAATTTGGCTGACTGCAAAGAACATAAATTTGTTTAATGATAATTATCATCTGGTTTGGAAGGAGATCAAAAGAGACCTGGAAATATGGAATAGACTAAAATTGTCAATGTGTGGTAGAATATCAGCGGTCAAAATGAATGTATTACCCAAGATGTTATTTTTATTTCAAACGATTCCTATAATTAAAGGTGTGGGGAAATTTAAAGAATGGCGGAAGGTACTTTCACGATTTATATGGCAGTTGTGACGAGTTGCTACGAGGTAGGCGAAAAACCAAGTGGCTGAAATTTGCCAATTGGGAAAAATTCCTACCAGGCCCCTTGCAGCGACCAACCGAAGTCCACAGCAAAGTCAGGAGCCTGCCTAAAAGGAGGGAGGGTGGGAAATTGGATCAGCTGGCACAGCGAAAAGAGGGCGAGCCCTGGCCGCGCCGGCCCTAAATAGGGCAGGCCATGCCTCCCCAGCCACCCGATTGGCTGGCTGTGTAGACGACGTGGCCAGGATTCCCCCGGTCAGAAGTGGCTTTGCGTGGCGAGTCCCCCCCCCCCCCCCGCCCCGGAGAAATGAAGACACAGGACACCAAGTATTAGGTTAATGGGCAAAATAGGCCACAACTTTATTGATTACAGGAATGAGCGGTATTGGCTTAGGCATTGGTCCTATCGACTAGCCGGCTTCAGCCCGATTGTGTGAAGACCGGCAAGGGTTAACCACCAGTAGAGGGAGTCCTGCTGAGGCACGTCAACTAGGAGCTCCCACGGGTTACTGCTTGGGGGCGTGCCTTAGGCCCACACCTCCATAGGTTTCGGACAGGGCAACCCCCCCCCCCGAGTCCTTTATCGGACTACCCTTAGCTTTGGGGGGAGGTGATGGCGTTTCCTCCCCCCTCACATACTCTTAACCCCTCCCTACCAATGCCTAACCGCCACTTGAGCAACAGCTCGACGCCAATACCCTCATACCTGCAACCAATCCCTAATCCCCCCTGCTATGTCACTCAGCCAGATGTCATTTCCAGCATCAGAAAGATGCACGCCATCATACCGGTAGAGGGCCTCCTTGTTGAAACGTATGCCGGGGTGGTCAATGACCCACCCACCCAGAGCCGCCACTCTATGCACCACAGCCTGCTCCAAGGCTTTCCTAGCTCTATTTATAGCGATCGGGCACTGGCTATCTCTCCAAACCCGCCTCTCCAGCAATGAGGACCACAGAATGATGATGTCCGGGTGAGAGGCCTTCAATTGCTCAAAATCCCCCAAAATATGCCACATCAAGTTAACTGCCCTTCGGTATGCTAGGTCGTTTTCGCCTAGCTGGATTACTAATGCATCTAGTGGGCCTTCCACTGCCGCTCTGGCTCTCACTGTGGGCAACATCTCAGCCCAGCGCATTCCCCTCCGCGATATCCAGGACACCTTGGTGTTTGAAGGTAAGTTAAGATGCGGCCCGAGACCGGTATTGATGGCACGAGCCCTGGCCCAATGCACGATGCTGTGTCCCAGTATCCAAATGTGCGCCCTCAAGTTTCCTGCAAAAGAATTGAAACGACAGGCTAAGGTAAGATGGGGAGCTTCACGTGGGGTAAGCAGTCATAATTTTTTTCTGACATAGCTTTTGTAAGCATCTGATTTCCAGCGGCCTAAGTCTTTTATCCTCTCGGCCGATAGGCCCAGGTGCACTGCCGTAGTGGCTGCCCCTATACGAAATGAATGGGCCACGAACTCCCCGGGGGTGCAGGCCACATGCTGCGATCGCCAAACGCATGACACGGGTAAACTGGTGCCGAGCCAGGAGTGAGCCATCGGCATGGATTAAGAGTGGTCCTGCAATATTAGATCTCATGAACAAGAAGCGTCTAGTGTCTTTAACTGGGCATGGGCCTGATTTTTTGGTTGCCAAGAGTCGAATTAGGGCCCCTTTATCATACTGGTCAGTTTTGGAACTGCGAATCCGCAAGATCAAATCTTCCCATGATAGCGCAACATCGCTCAGAAGTAATCCCCGGGTAATAGTGTCTGGGCCACCCTTGCACACCACCTCCCCAATGCGGAGTGCACCAAAAAAGGTGATGGAATATGCCGCTGAGAAAAAGCGGGCTTCATACTTTGACCAACATATTGTTCTTAACTTTTAATGGATTTGGTAAAGGATGTCAAACGTTATGGGTTTCCGTTTTTCACTGCTGGGAGGCTGTAGCCTACGCCAGCCCTCCAAGGCCTTGCGCACTACAAACTCCGCACAGGGGTCGGAGGAATAAGCTGCCTTGCAGAAGAATAATATTGCCGCCGCCTGCATATTAAGGGTCTTAGCTGCGCGGCCCAAACCTCTCAGGTGCAATAAATAGTGAAGGACCTTGGACTTGGGGGGGGGGGGGGATAAATTCTGGTGGTACTGGAATTATTACGGAATCGTAGGAAATCCGACCACGCTTTCTTGTAAGATCTTAATGTGGAAGGCGCCACTGAGGCTAATACTCCCTGCATCACTTCAAGTTCCCAAGGCTCCAAAGGTGCTCTGGGAATGGCTGTGGCAGCTGTTGAGCATCCGGTGCTAACGAGCGAAAGTGGTCCATCTGAAAATGAAATAGGGCATCTGCGATGTCATTGTTAACACCAGGCACAAATTTGGCCGAAAAGTGGATGTTAAGCTCTAAGCACAAGAGGACAAAAGAACAAAGAAGGACCCCCACCCTCTGTGAGTGAGAAGCCTGCTTAGTTAGAACCAATACTACCGCCTGGTTGTCAGTGTGAAAGCATACCCTATGGTTACTGAACTCTTTTGACCACAAATGCACTGCTACCATGATCGGGGAAAATTCCAGGAAGGTTAGGTCTCGGGTAATGGGTCCACCCTGCCAAGCGGTGGGCCAGCGCTGAGCGCACCATTGTCCCCTAAAATAAACCCCAAACCCTAAAGAACCTGCTGCATCTGAATGTACCTGGAAGTCTACTTGTAGTAACATGCTATCCTGCCACAAGGAAATTCCATTATATCTTTCCAAAAACTTAAGCCAAACTTCCAGATTGGATTTAACCTCTTTGGATAGGCGAACCCTATGGTGGGGTGATCGCAAGCCCGCTGACAACCTCGCAAGGCGACCGCAAAATGGGCGACCAGGGGAAACCACCCGGCAAGCAAAGTTCAAATGGCCTAAAAGTGAATGAATTTCTCAGAGGGAGAAGTTGCCAAATAAGGTCCCTAAGCGCAACTAATTTTTCTTTAGGTAGTCTAGAAGTCTGGGCGATTGTATCCAATTCAATGCCCAGGTACACCATAGTTGTGGCGGGGCCCTCCGTTTTGTCTGCTGCCAAAGGAACTCCCAACTCCCCTGCCAGAGATGTGAAAGCCTCGAGAAGGGCAGAGCACTTCTGTGTACTATCGGCTATGAGAATAAAGTCGTCCAAATAGTACGACACACCCCCAGAGCCTGTTCTAAAGCGAAGTGCCCAGTCCAAAAAGCTACTAAATGCCTCAAAGGCTGCACACGCCACCGAGCAGCCCATAGGCATAGCCTTGTCTACAAAGTATGCCCCCTCGAATTTAAACCCCAGCCACCGGAAATCCTCCAGGTGTACTGGCAAGAGTCGGAAAGCGGACTCTATATCACATTTTGCTAGCAAAGCACCTTTTCCAAATTTGCGAATAAGCTTGACCGCCTGATCAAAGGAGGCACACCTCACAGAGCAAAGTTCCTGAGGTATTGCATCATTGACAGACCCTCCTTTTGGGTAGGAAAAGTTGTGAATCATGCGAAACTCACCAGGTGCCTTTTTGGGGACGATACCTAACGGGGATATATGCAAACCGTCTATGGGAGGGACAGAGAATGGGCCGGCTACCCTCCCTGCCTTAATTTCCTTTAGAATTTTCTTACGCGCCCCTTCAGGCATCTCTCTTACTGACTTTTGATTTGGTGGGTCACCTGAATTGGGGGGGGGGGGGAGAGACTGGGATCCTGAAACCTAAGCTAAAACCCTCCCAGAGATATAACGCCGCTGTTCTGTTTGGATAAAGATCAAGAAGGGATTTTAAAGGACTCAGCTTGATAGGGGAGAAGGCCAAGCCGAGGCCAAGGTTACTGACGATTTCCCTGTGGTCCAAATGAAGGTCCGTGGCCTCCCCTAGCACCCTGGTGGGAGAACCCTCTACCACCTCGAAAGGGCTGCTTCCCCTTAAAGCAGGCCGTGGCTGGGAGGCTCCCGAGGCATTTTTCGCACTCGTGGATGTGCTTACAGGTTGGCCTCGTACAAACCCCCTTGTTGTATTCTCAGCACAGTCGCCTCCGCTTCGAATCGGCCTTTCCGAATTGGGACGGTTCTTGAGGCTTCTTCTCTACGTAGGGACCTACATGCTCCATCCAATAATTTTGGTCCCTCAAGTCCCAACGTGTGGATGGTAGGAGGGAAGCATTTCTACGGAAATCTTCATCATATGTTAGTGCCGCGGACTTCCCAGCCAATTCTTGTGCCCTTCTGATGTGGGCCATGTAAGCTATTAAATGCATAGTGAGTTTGGGATAAGCCGCGCTGACCACCCTCATGAAAACATGGAACCCGTCCAACCAATTCTCGAAAGTACGATCGGCTCGGGGTGCCCTAAACCTCTGCTTGCAATAGGTACGTGTCAGGGAACTGCCATCGGAAGGACAGGAGGTGGAAGGGCTCACTGAGGTTGAGAGAGACTTAGCAGCTGAAGAGGGAATCAGCAGGGGGAGAGAAGGAACTCCAAGGGAAAGTGAGTCGGAGGGATGGCTCAGAGACACTTCCAGCGAAAACAGTGGGGAGGTTTCAAGACCTTCTATAGGGACACCCATTCCTCGCCGGAAACTGTCGCGCCGAGAGTCCAGAAGACGTGTTTCCGTTAAGGAGCTTTTATGCTGGAAGAGATTCCGTAAGCGCCCACTTTCGGATTCTGCTAGCGACTGACGGAGCCATGCTTGAGGGGCTCCGTCGTAGGCAGAGGTTTGCGGATTTGATCAAACTCTGAGGGACTAGGATTTTACGCACGAGCAGCTCATCATCCCATCACAGTACGCTTCTTTTCCCCTTTCCCAGTCATCTTAGCTGGTGGTAACAAGGTAAAAATGTCAACGAAATCACCGTTAAGTATCTTTGTCCTCTTTCTTTGAGATAAGTGATTACCGAGGATAAAGTCAGTGGACAAATTAGTGGACGACTTTACACCCTCAACTAATGCACCGTCCTTCCATTCTAAGGAACTGTTAAAGGATTTGTGGTACGAATTAGCCCTTCTTTCATGCACCCACAAAGGAAGCCCAGAGCTATCCTCACCCAAGCCCCAGTATTCTTCCATAGGGGCATCACTATCTGAGTCTGATGAAGAGGTACCTGATTCATCTTCCGAGTCCAACCGCCTACTTCTCTTGTTCTTCTTCGACGTATGCTTCCTTTTTTCTTTCCTCTTTCCCCCGTGGCCATCACTCAAGGTTGATGCTGGAACACTGGCCGAGTATGCGCCCTGGTGCTCCTGGGCTTCCTCCTCAGAAGAGGAACCTGAGGCGCCCTCAGCTGCCGCGGGTTGCGACGGGGGGTCCTGAACAATACTAGGGAGACCTGCATCCTGCTGAGAGTTAGAACTATTAGATCCACCAGCCCCTACCCTGCCACCCTTAGGACCCAATTTTGACTTGCCAGCGCAGGAAGACTGAGATCGCGTAAGGGGGCGGTTTGCCGAATTGCTCTCCGAATTCAATACAGCCGAACTAGCAGCAGATGTGCTGGGGCAATCCTGATCGCAAGGGGGGGGTGTCTGGGATGCAGTCTTGGGAGGCCGCTAATGGTACCACAGCCCCTTGGCCTGCAGGCCTGCATTGCCTATAAAAGGTCTCAAAAGCAGAAAAGAACTGGGCAAACGCCTGCAGGTTACATGGCATGACCAAAGCCTGGGAGCCGCCCTGACTCCCTGGTGCACCCCCAGCTCCAGAAGGACCCTGCTGATTTCCCCTAGCCGCCATAGCAAAGCTCAATAAACCTGAAGACCAAGTTCAGTACAGTCTACCCTGAATGAGTTACACAGGCCTTGCCCTAAGCCTAAATATCCTAGTTGCATAAAAGGCTATAACCTAATGGCCTAGCTTAGTAAAATCTACCCTGACTGGGTTAAGTGTATTGAGTTGCACCCACTAGTTCAGAATTGTCTACACTGGCGGGTTAATCAGGAAATCACACAACACAGTTATGCACCTACGATCAGCACAGCCTCCACCAAGGCTGCACTAAAGACTACACAAGTATGATATGACAGAGGAAAGTTATAGGCAGCCCAAGGCCCACTACCACAAATGGCTATTGCGTAATGTCAGAGGTAAGTTGCTAATGGCGCAATGCCAAGAGGCAAATGGCTAATGCAGTCCTGCCAAGCGGTAATTGGTGAATGTAGTACAGCAGAGAGGTAACACAACAACACAATGCTACACCGATAAGGTGTCAGATTGAATGCCACCAGTATAAGATATAAGGTATAATGTAAAGGTATATACTGTAGAAGGTATACTGTATAAGGTATAAGATTGAGTGCCAGCAGTAAGAAACTTATTAAATGCAATAAGCTGCGCCTAATTCCAAGCCTGAGATATAATACGCTTAATTTATAACTGCCAATGCCAGCCACCAATCAGGCGAAGATAGGCACAGCAAACCCAGAAGGCTGCCTACCCCCGTGAATAAACTTTAACTAAAACAAGGATAATCACAGTTTCTTTTAGAAACCCCAAATCTGCATTGATTAATAGGTAGAGAACCCCGAAGGCACTTCCAGTTGAAAGCCCCTTTAAATTAAATGCCCTCAAATAGAATTAATTAAGAGGTGAATAAATTAAGAAGTAGCTATTTATAAAGAAGTAGGTATTAACTAAGAGGTAACTTAATAAGAGGTAGGTAATAAAGAGGTAGGTATCCCGACTTCCAAGACTGTACAAATCAAGAGATATGCATCCTTGACACTGAAATTAATTAGCTAGGATTCAAAGGCAGTCACACTGCAGCAATGGTGCCCCAGCGCAGGGGTACCACGTAGAGCCGCTAACAGCAGAATTGCCTGAGCCAAAGCCTTGACGCAGCACAATGCACTTTAAACTCAATCATAAAACAACCACAATGGAAGCCGACCCAAATAAGTGGCAATTAATCAAAGGATGAACTTATTGCACTGTGGACTAAAGCGAGGGGTCTATTGGTGTACTAGGACACGGGAGACCCGGCCACTGCCCACGTAAAAAAATTCTATAAGCCCTTGACCAATGAGCGATGATTAAGACCCTTGCAAACACAGCCGCTTCACGATTAAAAGCTGCCACTAAAAACCCTTCCCACAGGGGGTGTTGCCTCTCCTAAGATGGCCGCTGTACTCGGCCACGTGGTCAGCTAAGATGGCGGCCGCCACAACCAGTAACCTAGCAACGACGGCAGCTGCTTTCAAGTCGAAGCATTGGCGCGAAAGTCTGGAAGCCCGCCCCACAGCTGATCTAGCGTCGTTCTAATGACCCGCTGATGAATATATAGAATAAAGTCATTTTATATGGAAACAAAAAAATCCCAGGGGATTACATGATGCTATTCAATTCAAGAATAGTTAAAGACAGAGTTCTCCAAGCCCACTACCAAAAAGGTATTTATATGAGGTTTGGAACAGAAACAAAAATTTGCTGGAAAGGAAAACACCGTGGTGGATATCACCGGTGGAGGTGCTAACTGTAAAGAAATTAAACATGGAAGGGAGGTGAGCTACCTATGAAGAGATCTTAATGAAAACAGATAGAGGTTGGAAACTAAAGCCCTATAATTGTATTGAGGATGCCTTAACAGGATGGCTACAATACCACCAAGTGGATGATGTGTTTAGGTGTGACAAGAAAGTAGGATTTAATGATAAAAAAAATCTAGATTTCAAATTGAAGTGCTGGAAGGCAGAACTAAATTATTATCTAAAATGTATAATTTCTTATTAGAATAGTATACAAAAGATGAACAGACAAAGGAGGTGATGATAAAATGGGCGATAGATTTTGGGTACAATATTGAGTATGATGCGTGGGTGAGATTGTGGAACGAGAATCTAAAATTTACAGCATGCGCCACCTTAAAGGAAAGCATAATGAAAATGATGTACCGATGGTACTTAACACCTGTGAAATTGGCAAAAATGTATAGGATGAGTAATAAATTATGTTGGAAGTGTAAAGAGAAGGATGACAACTTTTATGTGGTGATAAAGGCACAAGAATTATGGAGGAGGTATAAGAAAGCATTGGGAGAGGTAGAGGATGTACAGGAACAGGAACAGGCAAAGCATAGAGATAAGAAATGAAATGAAGTTCCTGTCGTGGAATGTAAATGGTTTGAATGCAAAAATTAAAAGGAATAAAGCAACAGATTACCTTTTAAAACAGAAATCACATGCTATTTTTCTGCAAGAAACACACATCAAAATGAGAGATAGACAATTATTAAAAAACAAAGTGCTGGGAACGGAATTTATTGCATTGGATAAAGTTAAGAAAAGAGGAGTAGTGATCTATGTAAATCCTAAATTAATTTCCAAAGACAATGAAGGCAGAATATTGGTAGTTGAGATTAATGCAGAAGGGGAGAAAATACTTATAATGGGAATCTATGCACCAAATGAAAACAAAATGGAATTCTTTAGAAGGTTAGAGGAAAAGCTTTTTGAAATATATAATGGCAAAATAATAATAATGGGAGACTTTAGTGGAAGAATTTCACTAGAATATGACAAAGGGGGCAAACAGGGACCAGCTAGAGAAGGAAAATTACCAGACTTTTTTTTGAAATGGTCAATTCAATGGAACTAACAGATGGGTGGAGATTTAAAAACTCCACAAAACATGAATTCATATACTATTCACACTCGACGGGAGCCAACTCCAAAATAGACATGGTCTGGCTATCTAAAGAACATACAACAAGAATAAGAAATCTAGAGATCCACCCCAGGACTCTATCGGACCATAACCCAATAAAAATGATATTAAGAGATAGATGGAAGATACTAACTAGATGAAGGCTAACTGAAAATATTTTAAGAAATGAAGAGGTAATCAGGAACGGTACACAATTATTAAGAGAATATTTCCAGTTTAACCTAAACAACGGGACTGACCAAAAAAAAATGTAGTGTGGGATGTGAGTAAAGCAGTGGTAAGGGGATTCTTCATACAAGGGAATGCATATTTTAGGAAGAAAAGAGAAGAAGAGGAGCAAAAACGAATGAAAGAAATGCTCATTTATGGGGATGGTCTGAAATAA
This sequence comes from Podarcis muralis, assembly GCF_964188315.1. Lineage (NCBI taxonomy): Eukaryota > Metazoa > Chordata > Lepidosauria > Squamata > Lacertidae > Podarcis > Podarcis muralis. The sequence goes on from NC_135674.1 coordinate 16,179,226, forward strand.
AAATAACAGTTTTGGAAGCACGTTTGTTTTAATGGCTGCGATTCTGCCCATTAATGATTCATCCCCATAATATATGGAACAAAGCAATTTGAAACTTGGAGAAAGCGGATATCTAAATTTCTCTGGCTGGGAAAGAAACCCAGGATTAAATATAAAAATTTGACTGATGCAAAAGAAAGAGGTGGCTTTTCCCAGCCAGACCTAAAGATTTATTATGAAGCAGCTTGTCTGAGTTGGTTGCGGGATTGGATGACACTTGATAATGAGGAGATATTAGATCTAGAAGGTTTCAATAACAGGTTCGGATGGCATGCTTACATGTGGTATGGAAAAGTGAATGTACATAAAGGATTTCTGCACCATATTATTAGAAAATCCCTGTATGAAGTATGGAATAGACACAAAAACCTGTTAGAAAGAAAAACTCCGTGGTGGATTTCGCTATTGGAGGCATTCGCTGTAAAAAAGAAGAGTATGGGGAAGGTGTGGGCGACATATAGAGATCTAGTTGTGGAAGTTGACGGTAAATTAAAACTAAAATCTTTTGAAGAATTGAGGGGGGAATTAACGGATTGGCTACAATATCATCAATTATAAGATGTTTTCAGGAAAGATTATAAAAGTAATGGATTTAGCAATACTAAATCTTTTTTTTTTTTAATAACATATTTATTAAAATTTTCAAAAAATCCAGAAAAAAGAAAAAGAAAAGAAAAAGAAGAAAACATTCACAGTTTAAACCTTATTTTCAATGACATATTTCCAAGACTTCCCCACACCTCCCCTTCTTGTATTCCAATTCCACTTATTTGGTTCAACAAGTTCTTATCCCCAATTTTTGACCTTATTATATTTAGTTCATTAATATATTTAGTTCATTTTATATAACCACTTTTACCTTATAAACCTCAGTCTTTATACATTAGAATCTTTTTCTAAGGTCGACCCCAATTCCCTTCCACGAATTCCCCATTTTTATACTCATACCAAAACAAAATAAAAAAAGAAGAAGAAGTCAAAATATAATTGTACACCCTTTGGATTCCCAAACTCCAACCCCCCTTTCCCGGCTTCGATCCCCAATGTCCATCAGTCTATCTGCTCTCAGCCTGGAGACCTCACATCCAAGGCTCTTAATTCTCTCTCAGTTCCCCTTTGCCGGTTTTTTTGATAGTCCTTTATATCATACACCAAATCTCGGAGAAGCTCTGTCTCGATAATGTCCATTTTTCTTCCAGCCAGACCTCTATATTTAAAAGTGGAGCTCAAATCTTGTTTCTTAATCCTTTTGAATCTAAATGTCCCAGAAGCTCCATCTTCCATCTTGATCAAATTTGTAATCCATAGGTCTTCAGATCTCCACATAAGGAGATCTCTCCATTCTTCCTTCTCCAATTCAAACCAAAATTTCATCATCCAGTTCTTATTTTCCTTTGTGCCCTTCCTAACAGGCCTCTGGCCTTCCTTAATCTTCTGTGGCATTATAACTCCTCCTTCATTTCCCTCCAGATCATCATGTATCTCTTGTTCCACTTTCTCAGATTTCTCAAAATTCTTTTCCTGCTCAGCTGCAAAGACTTTTGGCTCCGCTACAAGGACTTTTTGTTCAGAAACAAAGACCTGAGTCAAGTCCCTTCCAGTTTCAGTAAAATTATTTACTGTTTCATTCAGTGTAGTCACCCTTGTAGCCAAAATATTACTTTGTTCTTGAAGCTTTCCCAGGAAATAAAAAGTCCTGTTCAGCTCAATGAGTATTTTTCCACTTGCAGCCATTCTTGCAATGTCCCAAAACCCCCTCTAGAGGGATTATGGTTACTTAGTATCCTTCCAGTTTCAACCCAAAAGTCAAAATATTTATTTATTTATTTATTTACGGCTATTAGCCCATAAAGTATGTACAAACATAAAAGCACAGAGGCATAAAGACCGATATATCCGACAACAGAAGGTGAACACCATGATGCAAGGGTGGGTCATTGAGCAGAGCCAAATAACAGCTTGGGGCCCGGAGAGCTCCAAGGGACGGTTCATAGAAAAAGGAAAACTGAAGACGAGATCCGACATGCACTCTCATCATAACTGTCCGATTAGTTTTTGATGTTGTTGTTGTTTTTTGGTGGTTTTTGTGTGTGAGATAACCGCATTCAGGAATCTCGCCACCTGCAGAGTTACAGAAGGATCTGTATCCTGCAAAAGCAGTGCGGCGTGTGACTCAACAGGCCTGCCAACCAAGCGCAGTAAAGCAGGACCCAGGAATTTAGTCCTGGCTATGCTATGTAGGGGACAGTTGAACATTATATGTGGAAGAGATTCAACAGTTTTCCCGTCACACACGCATAGCGGAGACACCAAACCCTTGGAAAATCTGTGGCTCAGCACGTTCGATGGAAGGACATTGAACCTTGCACGAATAAATGCAAGTCGGTGTGGTACAGATGAAAGAGATGACATGTATGATGGAAGGCCAAGTGGTGGGGTTATTCCGTGATACCTGGGGGAGCAGACACCCCCACCCCTGGCGAGGTTGTGTTGATTTTCAATGTCTGCTAATCTTTGCTCGATAAGGCTTTTGGCTGAGCGTAAGTTCATCTTTAAGGAGTCCGCTGGGGAAATTCCGATGCTCAGAAGTTTGGCATGGATTTTTCCTACCCACGGATTGACAAAGTCGTCCCGCCAGAGGCACTGAAAAAGGTAATGGTCGGGAAGCCTATGCCAGCTGGACAGCCAATAGCCAAAGACTCGCTTCCAGATGACAGTCTCCAATGATGCAATCCTTAGCTCCAGACGTATGGCTGCGTTGCTCACACACATAGGGAGTTTCAGGAGGCGACAGAGAAACTGATTCTGCAATGTCCCCAGCGATGTTAAATTGGACCCTGGGGCCCAGAGCGGGGCAGCATAACAGAGGGTGGAAACCACTTTTGCGTGGTATACCTTCAATGCAGAAGGGATGTGGGAGGCTCCGTCGGCCGCAAAAAATTGGAGTAGAGTATAAAGTATTGTTTTCCCTTTGTTTAGTAAATACTGTATCTGTGGCTTCCAGCTTAGGTTTTAGTGAAAAAAGACTCCCAGGTATTTAAATTTGAAAACCTGTTCTAATTGGACTCCATCTAACTTCCAGCTGTAAGTTTTCCGAGACCTGGTAAAGACCAGGACTTTAGATTTCCCATGATTAATTGTCAGATGGTTGAGTTTGCAATAAGCCGCAAAAATCTTTAGAGCTCTGCATAAACCGACTCTAGAGTAGGAAAGGATCGCTGCATCGTCGGCATATAGGAGCAGAGGGCAGCGAAAATCAGCTAGGCGGGGGGCATGAATGTTGGCTTGAGACTCATTCAGAAAGAGCTTCATATCGCTAATAAACAAGTTGAAGAGGAGTGGGGCCAAAATGCAGCCTTGGCGCACACCTCTATTTATTGGGACCTCGTTGGATAGGTTTCCCGCCGGTGTGAGTCTCACTCTAGCCGATGACCCGTGGTGTAATTGGGTTATAAGCCATAACAGCCTTCTATCTATGCCCCATCTCTCTAATTTCTTCCATAGACAGTTTCTTGGGATAGACCTTTAGGTCTATGAACGCGACACATAGGCGCCCCCGACTCGGGGCAGAATATTTTCTGGCAAGATGATACATAATTACCATATGGTCAGTGGTCGGATAATTGTTCCTAAAGCCCGCTTGCTCATGGCCAATCAAATTTGAGTCGTTTGCCCAATGGGACAGCTTAGACAGCAAAAATTTTGCATAGATTTTCCCGATGATAGACAAAAGGCTGATGTTCCGATAGTTCTCCAGGTCAGCAGGGGGACCCTTTTTATGGACTGGCACGATCACGGCCTCCTTCCATGACCTGGGGATAAGCCCCGTAGAATTAATTGCATCAAAGACTTTGGCCAGAATTTCAGCCCACCACCTCGGTTGCGCAACAATAGCCTCAGCAGGGACTAGATCCGGCCCGGGGGCTTTGCCCGTTTTCAGATCTAATATCAAGTCCATTATCAGGTCTGGGTCGGTAGAGGGCCACAAAGGTAGATGGTCGGCTCGGAATTCCGTGGATGAGTTGGATTCCTCTGCCAAGGAGAAATATTTACTCAAGAATTGTTCCCATGTGGGCGCAGGGATAATCGTCAGTGGGTACTTCCTTCCTCTTTTGTTTATCAGAGCCCAAAATTCCTGTGGTCTGCGGGATCTAGAGGCCGTAATCAAGGCTCGCCAACGCTTTTGATACCACTCGCGTTTGGCCAGCTTTAAAGTCTGTTTGTATGCTCTTTTGGCTTGTAAATAGGAGGATGGTAGAGCCTGGGCATTAGAGTTTTTGTATTCATTATAGATGGAACGAAGAAGGGATCTTGCTTGTTTGCAAGAGGTGTTAAACCAAGGGGCCCCAGCACTGCAATGCGCCACTTTCGCCTTTTGAGGAGGTGATGTAAAAAAAGTGGTAAGGTTTGTTATAAGAAGGTTAAAAAGTTTCAAAACCGAATTGGAATCTTGTAAATCAGTAGTTATTTGAGGTAGATAGGCAGTGATTTCCCTATGGAAAAAATCCTGGTATTTTGGGGCCACAGCCTCCGACCATTTGATCCCTCTTATTTTAATCGATGATGAAGTTTCCAGAAGGACTGAGTGTTTATAGTCCTTCTGGCACCGGAACAATGACAAAGTGGTCACTATTGGGAGGTGATCACTGAAATGTTGGTTTTCAACTTGGAAGGAAAGTACATTAACGGCCAAATTTGCGGAGATCAAGAAGTAATCGATAACACTGTTAGATGCTAGTCCCAGGTGAGTGAACTCCCCCGGTATATCGGGGGGGAAGGTGCCATTCAAGAATACTAGATTCATGCGAATGGCCATTTGGTAAAGGGTCACTCCTGCTTTGTTTACTCTGTTGTCCTTTGAAGTTCTAATTCTGGTATGCTCCAAGTCAAAGTTGTCCAAACATGGGGGAGTCCACCATTTGGACTTGGTTAGTAAGTCCCAATTTGTGGCAATACGAGCATTAAAGTCTCCCCCAATTAAGGAGTACGAGTTAGGGCATTTGGTATGACATGACAATAGGTGATTTTCAAATGATTCCCATCTCCAATCAAGATCAGGTGCTGAGCCTTCGGGGGGGAGATAAACATTAGTAATTAGTAATGAGGACTTCCCTTCTGCGATCAGTCCAGATAGAGCAAAAGGCGGGGAAGCCCGTACCAGAGTGAATTTGGCGCGAAGTTGGAGTGAGATCCCAATCAAAAGACCCCCTTTGGGGCGACCACCTTTTAAGGAAGGGGAGGCCGGAAGTGTTAGAAGATCGAAGCCGTCTATGGTAATCTCTTCCTCATCCCATGTTTCTTAATAGAATGATATTAAATGAATTTATGTACTTCCTGAATTCGGGGTCTGATTTTTTGGTTCTCCAACCAGCAATGTTCCAGCTAAGTATTGATAATGTCGGGTCCTTGTGCTGTCCCGGTAATTGTCACTTTGAGTTGTTTAATGGGTTCTTGGAGGTAGAACGAGGACCCATAAGGAAATCAGTAATTTTAGTTTGTGCGGATAAGGTCTTCTTCTGTGTTGATTGAATCCATGATTTGGTAACATTAACAGGCAGGAAGGGCTTTGCCGGGGAGGAAGAATTAGGCAAAGTTGGTGAGGTCGGATGCTGTTCATTGAGGTGAGTAGTAGCAAGTCTTTGATGGGCTATACTAGTAGATCCGTCAGAGTTGTCAGTCTTAACCAGGGTAGCGCTAAGAGGTGTTCCAGCCATCACTTGTAGTTGCTGCGCAGATGGAGAAGAATTATCACGCAGATGTATAGAAGGACGTGGACGTGGGGATGGTGCATGCATAGTCATTTCCTGGTGATCTTCAGACAGGGTAGATTCTAGCTCAGGCATTGAGGCAAAGGAATCATCAACTTCCATATTTTGATTGGACATAAGGTCTGAGACGGGAGTATTGAGTTTATCGACTTCCTCCACGGTAGAATGGTGCTGTTGGTCAACAGGTGACTGCTGATTCAGATCAGTAGGGGGTAACAAAGTAGCAGGTTGAGAGATTATCAAGGCATTTGATGGAGACGCCTTGTGGGACGTGGAGCGCCTGCTCTCCTCTCTCATCGGCATAGAGGGGTCCCCTTGCGATAAGAGTCTTTGTTTGGTTACTTAGTATCCTTCCAGTTTCAACCCAAAAGTCAAAATAACTTGTTTCTCTTTGTTTTCAACAATTATATCCAAATTGTAACAAATCTAACCAGCAAAGGCACCAGAAGCAAAGTTCTCTTTTTATTCCCCAACTTTGACAGCTAATTTGACAGCTGTCAAAATCTTCTGTATCTTTTCAACAGGCTCTCTCGCGGATCACTCCCGGGTCCCGGGGGGTTACACTTCAGCTCTCAAAATCAAGTCTTATCCTCCAGCAAAGTTACTTGTACTGTCCAATCGTGAAATTAATAACTTTTATCCAATAAAGAAGAAGATATTCTCTCAACCTTAGTTATCTAGTCCTTGCTTTAAGCTGTTTACAAGGCGGGGAGACGGACTTCCTTTATGCGCCTTCCCCGATCGTGCCAAATCCAAGAAAAAAAATTTGCCTTTTAAGTCCAATTTCCGTATTACTCACGGGTTGTTACTTTTGATCCAAATGTTCAAAGGAAGAAGTCAGCGCTCTCTGTCCATGGCATGCGGCTTCACTCAGCAGGGGAAGCAGAGGACTCTCAGCACCACGCCGCTCCCCGTCCCCCGTTCCGTAGCCTTTAAAAAGGCTCCTTCGCGAGTCGGGGGGGGGCGCAAATGGTGCCCGCCGAGTCACCAAGTCCACAGGCTTCAGCGCCTGTGGTTTTTAAGGGTCCCCGCGTTGCCGCCGCGGCAGGACCTGACCCCTGCTGAGCTGATTCCCTCCGGAGCTCGGAGGGAATCCGCCATTAGGCGATGGCGCTAACCCAGAAGTCCAGCAATACTAAATCTAAAATCGAAACAGAATTGTTGGGCAGTAAAAAGAAAGTGGTGTCAAAAATGTATAAAGTATTACTAGAATGGAACACGAAGGACGAGGAGGTAAAAAGTACAATGATAAGATGGGCACAAGATTTGGGACACAATATTGACTTGGAAAAATGGGAAGTAATGTGTCTGGTGCAGCTTAAATATACCTTCCCTAAGAAACCAGAGGCCTTTCTTTTGGGCATTGTTGGCCAATTGGTGTCGAAGAAAGACAGAACTTTTTTCATGTATGCTACTACAGCAGCAAGAATACTCATCGCAAAGTACTGGAAGATCCAAGATTTACCTACTCTGGAAGAATGGCAGATGAAGGTGATAGACTATATGACATTGGCAGAAATGACTGACAGAATCCGTGAACAGGGGAAAGAGACGGCGGAGGAGGATTGGAAGAAATTTAAAGCTTATTTAAAGAAATATTATAAAATTAATGAATGTTAAAATGTTGAGGTTCAAGTAAGAAAAGGAGATTACAGTGACAAAAGATTAAGTTAAAGAAAAGAACAATAAGGGATAAATTTATTAAAATTAAACTTAGGATTTGCTGAAATAAGTTTGGAAATTGGGATGTAGAAAGGGGAGGTCTGGGGGAGTCGGAGAAGTGAGGTTTATGAAAAAAAGGAGATGAAATTATACATGTTTGTTTGTTTCTTTATTTGTTTGTATTGTTGAAAAAAATGTTGTAAAACTAATAAAAAATATTTTTTTAAAAAAATGGAAAAATGGGAAGTAATGTGGAACAAAACAATTAAATTTACAGCATGTGTGGCTCTCCAATAGAATTTAATGAAAATGATGTACCGTTGGTACATCACCCCGAGTAAGCAGGCCAAAATGTATAGGTGCCAGGATAAATTATGTTGGAAATGTAAGGTGAAGGAAGGGAACTTCCTACATATGTGGTGGTCCTGTGCTAAGGTCAAGGATTTCTGGGACATTATTTACAATGAATAAAAAATATATTAAAATATAATAATAATAATAATAATAATAATAATAATAATAATAATAATAATAATAATAATAATTTATTTATACCCCGCCCATCTGGCTGAGTTTCCCCAGCCACTCTGGGCGGCTCCCAATCAGTGTTAAAAACAGTACAGCGCTACATATTAAAAACTTCCCTGAATAGGGCTGCCTTAAGATGTCTTCTGAATGTCAGGTAATGATTTATCTCTTTGACATCTGATGGGAGGGCGTTCCACAGGGCGGGCGCCACTACTGAGAAGGCCCTCTGTCTGGTTCCCTGTAGCCTCACTTCTCGCAATGAGGGAACCGCCAGAAGGCCCTCGGCGCTGGATCTCAGTGTCCGGGCTGAACAATGGGGGTGGAGACGCTCCTTCAGGTATACAGGACCGAGGCTGTTTAGGGCTTTAAAGGTCAGCACCAACACTTTTAATCGTGCTCGGAAACATACTGGGAGCCCATGCAGATCTCTCAGAACCGGTGTTATGTGGTCCCGGCGGCCACTCCCAGTCACCAGTCTAGCTGCCGCATTCTGGATTAATTGCAGTTTCCGGGTCACCTTCAAAGGTAGCCCCACATAGAGCGCGTTGCAGTAGTCCAAGCTGGAGATAACTAGAGCATGCACAACTCTGGCGAGACAGTTCGCGGGCAGGTAGGGTCTTAGCCTGCGTACCAGGTGGAGCTGGTAGACAGCTGCCCTGGACACAGAGTTAACCTGCGCCTCCATGGGCAGCTGTGAGTCCAAAATGACTCCCAGGCTGCACACCTGGTCCTTCAGGGGCACAGTTACCCCATTCAAGACCAGGGAATCCCCCACACCAACCCGCTCCCTGTCCCCCAAAAACAGTACTTCTGTCTTGTCAGGATTCAACATCAATCTGTTAGCCGCCATCCATCCTCCAACCGCCTCCAGGCACTCACACAGGACCTTCACCGCCTTCACTGGTTCTGATTTAAAGGAGAGGTAGAGCTGGGTGTCATCTGCATACTGATGAACACCCAGTCCAAACCCCCTGATGATCTCTCCCAGCGGCTTCATATAGATATTAAAAAGCATGGGGGAGAGGACAGAACCCTGAGGCACCCCACAAGTGAGAGCCCAGGGGTCTGAACACTCATCCCCCACCACCACTTTCTGGACACGGCCCAGGAGGAAGGAGCGGAACCACTATATGACAGTGCCCCCAGCTCCCAGCCCCTCTAGTCGGTCCAGAAGGATGTTATGGTCGATGGTGTCAAAGGCCGCTGAGAGATCCAGCAGAACTAGGAAACAGCTCTCACCTTTGTCCCTAGCCCACCAGAGATCATCAACCAGCGCGACCAAGGCAGTTTCAGTCCCATGGTGAGGTCTGAATCCCGATTGGAAGGGATGCAAATGGTCCGTTTCCTCCAGGCGTGCTTGGAGTTGTTCAGCAACCACCCGCTCAATCACCTTGCCCAAGAATGGCAGATTTGAGACTGGGCGATAGTTGGCCAAATTGGCCGGGTCTAAAGATGTTTTCTTAAGAAGCGGTTTAATGACTGCCTCTTTCAGCGGGTCTGGGAAGGCTCCCTCACAGAGGGAAGCATTCACCACCCCGCAGAGCCCATCGCCCAGCCCTTCCCGGCTCGCTTTTATCAGCCAGGATGGGCAAGGATCAAGGAGACAGGTGGTCGGTTTCACTTGTCCAAGCAGCCCGTCCACATCCTCGGAGGTAACAGATTGGAATTGATCCCATGTAACAGGGCCAGACAGAACTCTAGCACTCTCCCGCCCTGGCCCTGCTCCCACGGTGGAGTCTACCTCCTTCTGAATCTGAGCGATTTTATCTGCAAAAAACTTTGCAAAAGCATTGCAGGAGATCTTGGGGTCCCTATCAGGCCCCGGTGGTACAGGTGGTTCCAATAGATTGCGAACCACCTGAAAAAGTCTCCTGCTGCTGTTTTCTGCAGATGCAATGGAGGCGGCGAAGAAGGCCCTCTTCGGCGTCGCCATTGCCACTTGGTAGGCTCGACGTTGAGCTCTAACCTGTGTCCGGTCTGATTCAGAATGAGTTTTCCGCCACCGGCGCTCTAGCCGTCTCAACGATTGTTTCATCACCCTCAGCTCCGGGGAAAACCATGGGGCTGTCCGGGCTCCATGCAATCGGAGAGGGCGCTTCGGAGCCAGACAGTCAATAGCCCTGGTTAACTCCGCATTCCAGCGTGCCACCAGGGAATCAGCTGAAAGGCCATCAACTTGGGATAAAGCATCCCCTACCACTCTCTGGAAACCAATTGGATCCATTAAGTGGCGGGGGCGGACCATCCGAATTGGTCCCACCTCCCTGCAGAGGGGAAGGGTTGCGGAGAAGTCCAGTTGCACCAGGAAGTGATCTGACCATGGCACTTCTTTTGTTTCGCTTTTAGTTAGTGTCAGATCACCAACATCCATAGAGGTGAACACCAAGTCTAAGGCATGTCCACGGCTATGAGTTGGGCCAAACTTATTCAGGGACAGCCCCATGGAGGCCATGCTTTCCACGAAGTCCCGAGCAGCCCCTTGTAAGGTCGTGTCGGCATGGATGTTAAAATCCCCCAGGACGACAAGACATGATCTGAAGCAGCTCAGGCAGGGAATCCTTGGTGCAGCGGGGAGGTCGGTACACCAGTAGGAATCCTGTGCTGCCCCTATTGCCCAACTTCCAGAACATGCACTCAGAAAACTGGGTCTTCCCAATAGGATGCCTGGTGCAGACTAATGACTTCCTAAAAATCACTGCAACCCCCCCTCCCCACCCACATGACCTGGGTTGCTGTGCGTAAGAGAAACCTGGTGGGCAAGCAGCGGCAAGGACAGGCCCATCTGCTTCATCCAACCAGGTCTCTATCACACATGCCAGGTCAAATCCTCCATCCACAATCAGGTCGTGGATGGCAGTGGTTTTATTCATCATTGACCTGGCATTGCACAGCAACACTTTCAGGTCATGTGGGTTTCCCTTGCTGATTCCTGTATCCTTCCGGTCAGGACCAGACCTGGAGGCAGGGATAGTCCTCAAACAACGACTAAACCTGCCTCCTCGGTAATGACATGGTCTGGTCTTAGCATAACTCCTCCTCCTGCCCGTGATCACTGAGATCGGTTGTCCCAGTGCATCCCCCCCATGGAACCTGCCCCACCCAATCTATTGGCTGAGGCCCACTCCCAGGCAGCCAAGACCCTTCCCCTTAAAAAGCAAAATACAAACTATATAATAATTTAACAGAATAATAATAATAATAATAATAATAATAATAAAAAAAAAACAAAACAAAACAAAACAAAACAAAACAAAACAAAACAAAACAAAACAAAACAAAGCAAGAAACAATAGCGCTGACTAAATGCTTATCCCACCCCAAGCAAAAATAAAATAATGAAATAATATAATATTATAAAAAACAACAACCACCATTTAAGGTGCTGCAAATTAAAAGCAATTAAAACATTTAAAACCATTTTGTCCATTGCTGCCGGTAGCTGCTCAGGCCTCTAAACTGTAGTGGTAGTGCAGGCCCCGCCCCCTAGGCCGGATGGATTTGGCAGGAGAGGGAGCGGTCTTCCCAGCACTCACACAAGCAGCAACAGCTGCCGTGTCCCGGAGGCCTCTCTCAGGCCTCTTATGCTGTGGCAGTGAGTGCAGGCCTCGCCCCCTAGGCCAGATGGAGTTGGCAGAAAAGGGAGCGGTCCTCCCAACACTCACGCGAGCAGCAGCAGCAGCCGTGTCCCAGAGGCCTTGATGGAGGCCCTCAAGCTGTGGCGGTGAGTGCAGGCCCCGCCCCCTAGGCCGGATGGAGTTGGCAGGAGAGGGAGCGGTCTTCCCAGCACTCACACAAGCAGCATTAGCAGCCGTGTCCCGGAGGCCTCTCTCAGGCCTCTTATGCTGTGGCGGTGAGTGCTGGCCCCGCCCCCTAGGCCAGATGGAGTTGGCAGAAAAGGGAGTGGTCCTCCCAACACTCACGCAAGGAGCAGCAGCAGCAGCCGTGTCCCGGAGGCCTTGATGGAGGCCCTCAAGCTGTGGCGGTGAGTGCAGGCCCCGCCCCCTAGGCCGGATGGAGTTGGCAGGAGAGGGAGCGGTCTTCCTAGCACTCACACAAGCAGCAACAGCAGCTGTGTCCCGGAGGCCTCTCTCAGGCCTCTTATGCTGTGGCGGTGAGTGCAGGCCCCGCCCCCTAGGCCAGATGGAGTTGGCAGGAGAGGGAGCGGTCTTCCCAGCACTCACACAAGCAGCAACAGCAGCCGTGTCCCGGAGGCCTCTCTCAGGCCTCTTATGCTGTGGCGGTGAGTGCAGGCCCCGCCCCCTAGGCCGGATGGAGTTGGCAGGAGAGGGAGCGGTCTTCCCAGCACTTACACAAGCAGCAAAAACAGCCGTGTCCCGGAGGCCTCTCTCAGGCCTCTTATGCTGTGGCAGTGAGTGCAGGCCCCACCCCCTAGGCCAGATGGAGTTGGCACAAAAGGGAGCGGTCCTCCCAACACTCACGCGAGCAGCAGCAGCAGCCGTGTCCTGGAGGCCTTGATGGAGGCCCTCAAGCTGTGGCGGTGAGTGCAGGCCCTGCCCCCTAGGCCGGATGGAGTTGGCAGGAGAGGGAGCGGTCTTCCCAGCACTCACACAAGCAGCAACAGCAGCCGTAAAACTTTATAACTTTAGTAAAAAACCAGCGGCGTTCTTATTAGGGCTAATTGATGAAGAAATTAATAAAAAAGATGTAAATTTATTTATATATGCCACAACGGCAGCGAGAATCCTCTTGGCTCAAAGGTGGAAGCAGCAAGAACTCCCTACATTGGAAGACAGGAGATTAAAAATGGTAGAATTTGTGGAGTTGGCGAAGCTGACGGGGAGAACCAGGAATCGGCCCGAAGAAAAATATCAAAAGGACTGGAGCAAATTTATTTATTATTTGAAAGAAAACTGTACTCATTTAAAAATGTTTGTAGCATTAACATGAAATGTTTTGTAATGTGAAATCATGATGCTGATTTATAAATAAGAATGTGAATTATTAAGGTGATTATAGATAAAGAAGTGATTATGGGAATGCGAAAGATATGTTATAGGCTATAGGGATGTCAGAAAGAGAGGTAGAAGGAAGTCAAAGCACACTTTGAGCAAATAAGATGTTGTGAATATGTGTATTGAATTAAAATGAAATCATGTTAAAAAATAAAATAAAAATACTCATTTATGAAAAAAGACTATTGGAAAAACCAGGAGACCCAATAACTGAAAGACAGATAAAAGTACTACAGACACAATTTACGATGATTATGCAAGTGGAAGTAGAGCAAAGAATTAGACCACTGAAACAAAAACATTTCGAGTCAGCAAATAAACCCAGGAAACTGTTAGCATGGTAACAAAACAAAACAAAACAAAACAAAAGGGAGGAAACCAAACATCATAAACAAAATTGCAGTCAAAGGCTGAACAATCCACAACCTGAATGAAATTAGCAAAGAATACACAAAGGGAGGAGAAGATGAAGAGATGATTCAAAGATACATTACCGAATGTAAGATGCACTGTTTAGCGAACGAACAAATAGATTACCTCTGTTGATTACCTCAGTAGATTACCTCAACAATTGAATTAGTTACTGCAATTCAACAAGCAAGAACAGGAAACTCACCAGGACAACAGTCTTCCTATCCATTCTTTAAAGCAAGAGTCTTAAAATTATACCTTGGAAAGATTCAAATTCCAGAACTAGAAAAACATTATGTCAGGGGCTCAGGGGCAGAGCCACGGGGGAAAGAGGTGTTGGAGAGGGAAGGGGAGGAATCTGAGGGGAGCTTAGGAGGATATGACAGTGACTCGAGAGATTCCATGAGTCTCTCCAGCGAATCAGAAGATTCTCAGAAAGAGGCGCCCAGGGTCAGGGCAAGGGGGGCCAGCGGTGAGTCCCCAAGCGGCAGCTGGAGATCAGGGCCAGCTTCCCTGCCAGAGCGTAGCGGGGGGGAAGAAGCCCACAGATCAGAACCGGCGTCCACTCCAGCAGGGAGAGAGAGAGAGTCAGAACTGACCACGCCTCCGTCGGAGAGTGGAGGGGCGGAGCGGAGGTCAGTTCCAGCCAGCCCCTCCGAAGGAGGAAGCAGTGACAGGAGCAGTGTAGCCGTTAGGAGGAAAGTGGCCGGCTGGGCGCGCGCGCCAAGTTCAAATGTGCAGGCGCGCGGGTCAGCAGAAAATCCGGATTGGGAGCCAGGTCCCAAAGCCCGCCGGAGAAAGGGGGAGGAGTCAGAGGAATCCGCCTCCGAAGAGTCCAGGAGGGGTGGAACCCCAGGGGGCAGGAGGACCCAGAGGAGAAAAGAGCAGAGGAAGAGGTGGAGCAAAGCTCGGGTGTTAAACTGGTGTAGGGGAGGGGAAGAATCAGACGGAGCTTCAACGGTCTAAGGTTACAGACGTAGGGATGCGCGCCACGGATGTAAAACCAACAATGAACTTTAATAAAGACTTTTGTATATAGACACTGGCGTTGGTCCTTTGTGAGCTGGGACCTGAGGCACCCCTGACAGTAAGCTCCATCTCATCAAAAAAAAAGGGTTTTTTTGCGAGCTCACGAAGATAGGAGGAGATGAATACGGAGGCGCAGGTGGCAGCACTGCAGGAGGCAGTCAGCAAGCTCTACGCAGAAGTAGCAACCTCCAGGAAAAGAGAGGAGGAAGCAGAAGCGCGCTGCAAAGATCTGCAAGCCAGGTGGGAACATTTGTACAAACAGGGACCCAGATCGGAGGGAGTTGGCCTCGGCAAGAGGGGGGCCAGCATAGTCTCGCACTTTAATGGGGACCTGAAACAGTATCCCAACTTCAGAGCAGACATTGTTTATGCGTTGAGATTGCTTCAAAAAGACTTTAGAGATGAGGAGGAGAAAGCGGGGTTCATCATAACTCACTTGCATGGGGAAGCTAAATCCTGGCTGCGCAACTTATGACGCGAGGATGATCCCGCCCTCCGGGATTCAGACGCTTTTATAGAGGCTATGGACGCTTGTTTTCAATCAACCATAGATGTTGACGTGGCCAGAAGGGAAATGCACGGCTTGCGGCAGGGCAAGGCAACGGTGAGACAATACCATTCCCGCTTTTCTGCGTTAGTAAATGCACTGCGCTGGGAGAAGGACTCTACAGCAGTGAGGGATCTGTTCTGGGAGGGGCTAAATGCTTCCGTGAAAGATGAGCTGGCCAGGGGCGACAGACCTAGCACCACAGCAGAAGTCGTGCAGAGAGCGCTCACGATAGGAGTTCGGCTGGAAGAACGCCCTTGGAGCAGGGATGAGGGTCGTTTGGCACGCACACCGGCCAGAGCACCTCCCTTCATGCCCAGGGAGATTGAACGTGCGCACTCCACGCCTCCTTTGGGGGAGGAGGCAGTGCCAATGGAGTTGGGTGGTGTCAAGGCTCAGACAGCGACCAGAGCCCTAACACCAGGAGCAGCCAAGACGAAAACTCCTAGAGGGAGCAGGAAGTGCTTCATATGCGACAGTGCACAACACATGGCCAAAGAGTGTCCCCAGAGGATCCAGAAGCACACTGCAGCCTCAGCAACAGTAAGAGGAGATTTTCAGCAGGGGGATGAGCAGCAGGGAAACGACCAAGCCTGGTTGGAATCAGAGGCACTGGGGCCCAGCCAGGCAAGTTTCTGAAGCAGTCCCCAGAGATTCTGCAGCCCACAGACCCCCTCCCGCCCAAACCAGTGGTGCAACTCACTGCATCACTCCAGTTGCCCAATGGATTCACCCTGGAAGTCCCCATTACCATTGACTCTGGTAGCAATGCAGACTTTGTGGGGGTGGACTTCATCAAGCAGCACCGCATAGCGCGCCTGCCGGCCACGATGCCCCTAAACGTCGTCACAGTCGATGGCAGGAAGCTGCTAGGTGGGCAAGTGGTACAGCAAACACCACCTATGGTGATGCAAATTGGGAATCACCGCGAAGTCATCAGTTTTAATGTCACTCACCTATCCGACACGCCCATAGTGTTGGGCATGAGTTGGCTGGATAGGCACAGCCCGGGATTGGCTTGGTACCAGCGCCAATTGACCTTCGGCTTCTCCTACTGCGCGGAACATTGCATCCAGCCCAGCCAGGAAGGGGAGGGGCAGGAGGATGAACCACAGCTACACCTCAGCATGGTGCAGGCGGTACCAGACAAGTACAAGGAGTTTTTGGAAGTTTTCTGCGAGAAGGAAGCTGACAAGCTGCCTCCCCATCGGCCCTACGACTGCGCGATTGACCTCCTACCGGGAGCGACGCTGCCAATGGGGAAGCTGTATTCCATGTCTGAGGACGAAATGCAAGAACTCAGGGAGTTCATAAATCACAACTTGAAGTGCGGATTCATCCAAGAGTCCAAAGCAGTGGGGGGCAGTCCCGTGTTTTTCGTGAAGAAAAAAGACACGCCCCAAAAGAGGCTGATAGTTGATTTCAGAATCATAAATTCCAAGACTAAGCCCACAGCTTTCCCCATGCCCAAGATCGACGACCTGCTCGCGACGGTGCGGAAGGGGAGAATCTTCACCAAGCTGGATCTACGAGGCGCGTACAATCTGATACGCATAAGGGAGGGCGATGAGTGGAAGACGGCCATGTTTACGCCTTTAGGCACCTATGAATACAAAGTTATGCCGTTCGGCCTCCAAAATGGCTCCCACACTTTCCAAGCATTTATGCACCACGTGTTGGCGGGACTCCTCTACAAGAAGTGCGTTTGTTTCCTCGACGACATCCTGATCTTCTCGGAATCACAAGCAGCGCACGAGGGAGACGTCAAGGAGGTCCTGCAGAGGTTACGGGAGCACAGGCTTTACGCCAAGCTGGAAAAGTGCCAGTTCGACGTGACGGAGGTGGATTTCCTGGGCTACAAGCTGTCCAACAAGGGACTCGCCATGGACAGCGCCAAGGTCCGCTCGGTGTTGGACTGGAAGAGCCCGCGCAATAGGAAGGAGGTCCAGAAGTTCGTCGGTTTCGCCAACTTCTACCGCAAGTTCATCAAGGGGTTTGCGAAAGAGACGGCGGCTATCACGGACACCCTCAGCTCCAAGAAAAAGAAGTTCACCTGGACGGACCAGGCGGAACAGTCTTTTCAGAGACTCAAGCGTCTCTTCGCGTCCGAGGAACAGCTGCTGCACGTCAATCCCGGCGAACCGCTGCGGATTGAGACTGACGCATCGGACAGAGCGGTGGGGGCGGTCCTGTTGCAGAGAGATCCGCAAGGGAACTGGAGGCCCTGCGCATTTTATTCCAGGAAGCTCAGCAAGTCGGAACAGAACTACACCATCTGGGATAGGGAGTTGCTGGCCATTCACGCAGCCTTCAAAGCGTGGCGGCACTTCCTCATTGGAGCCAGACACACCGTGCAAGTTCGCACAGACCATAAGAACCTGGAGTACTGGCGCACGGCGAGGTTCCTGAACCAAAGACACATCCGTTGGGCGGAGTTCTTTGCGGATTTCGACTTCAGGATAGAATACATCCCGGGAGACAACAACGTCATGGCAGATGCACTATCCAGGAAGCCGCAGTATCTCGAGGAAACGGCACCGGCGGCGGCCAAGCACATTTTCGCACCGAAAGCGTGGGCGTGCGCTTCAGCTACAGTGGACCTGGACGCGGTGCGTCGCGCGCTGCAGACGGACTCGTTCGCACGATCCAAGATAGAGGAGGTCCAAAGAGGCACAGCGAAGGACGGAGAGTTCCAGATACGCGACGACCTACTCCTCCGCAAAGGGGCGCTCTATGTGCCGGGGGACGACCTCCGCGCGAAAGTCCTGCAGCAGTTACACGACGCACCCAGCGCTGGGCATTTCGGCAAGGACAAGACAGCGGAATTAGTAGCCAGAGACTTTTGGTGGCCCAAGATGAGGGGTGAAGTTGAGGATTACGTCGCTCGGTGTGACACATGCCAAAGGGCCAAACCAGTACACAGGGCACCGGCGGGACTGCTGGAACCGCTTCAGACGCCGTTTGAACCGTGGGAGAGAGTAGCCCTGGACTTTGTCACAGATCTGCCCAGCTCGAGAGGCAAAACAGCGGTGCTCGTGGTCGTAGACCTGTTCACCAAAATGGCGCATTTCATTCCTTGCGCGAAGGTGGCCACGGCGGAACAAACCGCCAAGCTGTTCATAGACCACGTGTTCAGAGTTCACGGCTTGCCGAGATCCATCCTCTCCGACCGGGGGCGCCAGTTCGTCTCGAGTTTCTGGCACAAGCTCCTGGGCATCCTGAACGTCAAGATCAACTTAGCGTCGGCACGACACCCGCAGACCAACGGACAAGCGGAGAGGGTCAACGCCATCATGCAGCAGTACCTGCGATGCTACGCGAATCAACAACCCTCGACCTGGGTGGACTACCTACCGCTGGCCGAGTTTGCTTACAACAACACGAAGCACGCATCTACAGGGGTGACGCTGTTCTTCGCCAACAATGGGCGGCATCCCAGAACCTTCCCGGGTTTGGAGACGAAGGGGGAGGGGGAGCCACAGGGGGCAGAGCACTTGGCAGCAGAGTTGCAGGAGGTCCACGAGCAACTCCGAAGGAATTTAGAACTAGCAAAACAAGCCTACAAAGTGCAGGCAGACAGGCATAGGAGAGTCGGGGAAGACATCCAGGTGGGGGACTGGGTATGGTTAGCAGCCCAGGCAGTGCCAGCCAGAACGTTAGCTAAGAAGAAGCTTGGACACAAGCAGCTAGGGCCTTACCAAGTCGAGGCACAAATCAACCCAGTAGCTTTCCGGTTGACCCTTCCGGAGGGTTCGAGAATGCACCCGGTCTTTCATAGGTCGGTGCTTACACCCTACAAGGCACCACACAGGTTTCAGGTGCCAGGGAACGCACCAGACCCACGCAGAAAATCACCCACAGGGGGGGAGTCACAAAGGGCGACACCAATCAACGAGGTCACAGAGATTTTGGACTCGAGATGGGGGGAAGAGGGAGTTGAATATCTCCTCGCCGAGGAAGGTACCCCGGCCAGCGCCAACAGGTGGGTACCGGACTATGCCCTGGAGGAGCGGTATCTCAAAGACGAGTTTCATGCACTCTTCCCACACAGACCTATGCCGGCAGATTATTTCGACGATTGGCTTTTCACACCCACACTTTCAGCCAGCACGTTCCAGGGGTTCTCATCAGCTGAGGAGACGCCACCGGAATGGAGCACCCCAAGGGGATCTTGTTCGGGGGTCGACACGGACCGTTCCTATTGGTGGGACGATCAACCGGAGGTGGGGTGGAGACGGGAACTGCAAGAGGGGCCCGGGCACGCAGCACCGCCCGAGGTACCGGAGGGTGAGATGGACATGGACGTGTTGGGAGAGGGTTTTGGGTTTGAGCACGAATGCAAAGAGATGGAAGCGGAGGAGATCGACGTCGACGAGTCCAGTACGGACTGGGCAGATCCAGCTGGAGGGCTTCACGACAGGGGCACCGAACAGTATCCAGCACTCGCCCCCACAACACAGGAGCGCCCGGAACCCACGTCCGGAGAGGGGGAGGGGGGAAGGGGGGCTTCGAGGGGGGGATGGATGTCAGGGGCTCAGGGGCAGAGCCACTGGGGAAAGAGGCGTTGGAGAGCGAAGGGGAGGAATCTGAGGGGAGCTTAGGAGGATATGACAGTGACTCGAGAGATTCCATGAGTCTCTCCAGCGAATCAGAAGATTCTCAGAAAGAGGCGCCCAGGGTCAGGGCAAGGGGGGCCAGCGGTGAGTCCCCAAGCGGCAGCTGGAGATCAGGGCCAGCTTCCCTGCCAGAGCGTAGCGGGGGGGAAGAAGCCCACAGATCAGAACCGAGAGAGAGTCAGAACTGACCACGCCTCCGTCGGAGAGTGGAGGGGCGGAGCGGAGGTCAGTTCCAGCCAGCCCCTCCGAAGGAGGAAGCAGTGACAGGAGCAGTGTAGCCGTTAGGAGGAAAGTGGCCGGCTGGGCGGGCGCGCCAAGTTCAAATGTGCAGGCGCGCGGGTTAGCAGAAAATCCGGATTGGGAGCCAGGTCCCAAAGCCCGCCGGAGAAAGGGGGAGGAGTCAGAGGAATCCGCCTCCGAAGAGTCCAGGAGGGGTGGAACCCCAGGGGGCAGGAGGACCCAGAGGAGAAAAGAGCAGAGGAAGAGGTGGAGCAAAGCTCGGGTGTTAAACTGGTGTAGGGGAGGGGAAGAATCAGACGGAGCTTCAACGGTCTAAGGTTACAGACGTAGGGATGCGCGCCACGGATGTAAAACCAACAATGAACTTTAATAAAGACTTTTGTATATAAAGAGACACTGGCGTTGGTCCTTTGTGAGCTGGGACCTGAGGCACCCCTGACACATTATATAACTGGTATACAGACACACCAAATTAATGTGGCTTTGTCTTCTTCTGTACCAGGTTTTTAACAATAATATTGGCCCCACTCCTGCCATCTATGAAGCTCTGGGTGGTCTTCTCCCCATGCTACTTTATATTTACAACAACCTTAAGTGGTAAGTTTGGCTCAACAATAAAGTCATTGGATGAAGGTTATGCAGTGAGCTTCAAGGCCAAGTAGGGAGTTGATTTTTATTTTTTATTTTTTATCCCACTGTTCCACATATATGATCAAAACAGCTCACAAATAATCCACAATTTGAACCCAGGTATCACCAGTCCTAGTATGACAAGATTAAGCATCAAACCACTTTTTTCCTTTCAGAATTTAGTTTTCTTCAGCAACACCAACCTGTTAAACATGTGCAGCAGAAGGTAGAATTTAAATGTGTACCCAGGCTCAACTCCTGAATCCTCAGTGTCAAGGCTGAACCCTGGAACATGCAAAGGGCAGCTCTCTAAGCATACACAGAACTACCTTCTCACATCAGTTATCTTGGATGAGATGCAGGACTGGGGAACCTGGAGCCTTTCAAATGATGTTGGTGTCAGTATTTTCACTATGACTATTGCAGAGGGTCACATGATCGGATGATCACGTTGCTTATCACTGTGTGTGTAAGCGGAGGGCAAGCCGATAAACTTCCGCTCTTTGTTCTCTTTCCAGCTAGAAAGCGAGGGAGGATGTGTGAGACGCAGCTCACACAAAATGCTATTTTTCTTTTGTTTCTTTTGCTGTAAATAATAAATACTCGATGCTACAATTCCTACAGAACTCTGTTTTTGCTGACTGTGCTAATGTGCTTTATATTGTGCACATATCTTGAGGATGTGTGTCGATGATTTATACAGGACTATGATAAGGACATCCCAAAATCGGTTTACAGGCCCAGAGTTTTGATTTATGGAATGTGGCTCAGGTCCAGCTGCTAAAGAGGCAGCTGCTGTCTGTTCTGCTGCCATCTCTTGGATGGTTTGCTGTTTGACGAAGAAGAGTGAATTGCCGGTAGTAAATCTCTGCTGCCCGTGTGCTTCATTTGCTAGCTTAGAGTAAGAAAAGCTAGAAATGGCCGGAGCGCAGAGCGGAAACAAGGCTTTTGCATTTCCTCGCCTGGATTCTAGGAGCTACGCAACATGGAGCTTTCGCATGGAAAGTCGTCAACTGCGTGAGAAGCTTTGGCATGTCATTACAGAGGACACCCCACAGCCCGTCACGGATGCATGGTGAAACACAGATCAAAGGTCCAGAGGCACAATTGTGCTGGGAGTTTCTGATGCCCAATTAATCAATCTGCAAGGTAAACAGATTGCGAGACAGATGTGGGATGCTCTCAGTGAAATCCATTTGAGAAATGCTGCTGGCTCCTCAATAGTGTATTTTACGAAGCTTTGCAGAATGCAGCTGCAACTGGGTGATGATATAGAGGCCCATCTGATGCAACTAAAATTTCTCCAGGAGGAAGTAAACAAAAGGGGAGTGCAACTCTCTGAAGATGTTTTCTGTTTCATGATAATTAATAGTCTGCATGCTAGCTTTGATTCAATTGCTGCCCAACTGTCTGTCCTCCTGGCAGCACAACTGACTGTTGATTCAAATCACCTTTGATCCACTTTTCAATTTCCTCTCGCATCAAGCCCGGCAAAAAAGCTTCCAGCTTTTTGGGAAAGGTATATTTAAACATCTTTTTCAGTTCATTGTAAATCAGTTCCCAAAATGATTTTGTTTTCTCACATGACCACCACATGATTCATCACTTTGCACATTAACATCAACATCATCATTTGTTATCAAGAACAAGCCATTTACACAGTCTGCATATAAAATGTCTTCGTTGTTCTTCATTATGGAGCAGCCCCCCCCTTCTTGAAGGAAATGTGAAAGTCCTGCTCTGTCAGCTGAGAGACGCTCAACAGATTGCAAGCTGAATCAGGAATGTAGAGAACCCTGCTAATAGTAGCATCCAAGCTCCTAAGCATGACTTTCCCTTCGCCAGCAATCGGTAACCACTTGCCATCCGCATGGTGAACAGTACCCTCTTGTGCCGCGAGAGTAACAATTAAATGTAGTGATCTTGTTTCCCACAGGAATAGCATTTCACAGCTGTCAACACTCTAGTGCAGCGGTTCTCAAGCTGTGGGTCCCCAGGTGTTGTTGGACTACAACTCCTATCATCCCTGAGCTCTGGCCTTTCTAGCTAGGGGTGATGGGAGTTGTAGTTCAACAACATCTGGGGACCCACAGCTTGAGAAAGGCTGCTCCAGTGCCATCTGGTGCCTGCATCGCTGTCTGGGATGACATGACAGTCAACTCCCCCTGAACGTTGCTACCGGCACTCTTGGCACTTCTGCGATCAGCCTCATTCTGAAGAACTGCCAACACCTTTGACACAGTTAAATCCTGTTGTGGAAGAGCAGCCAGTTGGCTTGCTATAGCACTGAAACTGTGGTCTAAGGAGTCCAGTATGAGAACTAAAAATAAGGCTTCTGGAATTGTGAAACCTCTGTGCACAAGCTTCTGCCTGAGAGACTGCATCGCCATTATGTGAGCACGCACCTCCCCTCCAGGCATCAGCTTCATCCTGTGCAACTTCCTGAAGTAGAGCAAAACTGAGCCAGACTCTACTCTCAGGTGAGCTTCCTGTAGAGCCTCCCACATTGCTTTTGCTGATGTTTTGCCATCCAGCACTATCAATTCCTCCGGAGACACCGATAGGAGGATCATGCCCATCACTTTAGAATCACTCAGCCTAGGACACTCTATCGGAGCTTCCGTACCTTACAATTCAGTTAACCCTTCTGAGGAGTTCTTCATGCTTCTGCGGAATATCCTGAACCCTTACATTTCTGGTTTTGTTTCCTGTCTAATACCTTTCCCATATGTCTACTCCTTAGGCTCATAGGATTAATTGCCTCCTCTTCCAGTGATGAAATGGTCCCCCTCCTGCTTTCCAAGCCTGCCTGTGCATCTTGAGTGAGTTGGCTTCTCTTCATCCTGCCCTCTGGACCCTTGGCTTCCTGATTCCTGGCTTCCGGACTCCCATTCCTGCTCCCACCCTGCCGTCTTGCCCCCGGTCCCAATGCCCTCAGCTGGGACTTTGACTGCCCGTAAACTGGACCATGACACTTTCAGAGTAAGGGCCGGTGTCATAAGCTGGACCCTCAGTGGGGGGGGGGGGGAGCATTGGAAGTGGTAGAGCAAATTAACCCTGTGTCGTTCAAGCTTCGACTACCTGCATCCATGAAAATACACCCTATCTTTCATAGGTCCTAGTTGTCTCCTGTGACGCCTGAACACGAGTATCAACCACCAAAGGCGTCCCCACCCCCTCCTATCTGTTAGGATATTTCCGTTCCACCTTAAAAGGGAGCAGGCTTTGTGAGTCACAGAGTCTGCGTATTTCCTGTTCACAGGATGTTTATGTTTTCTATTGCTTTCGTTTCTCTCTCGGTGCCTGAACACTGAAGCAGGCGGTCATGTTTTTTCTCTGTTCTGACTAACGCAGAATAAACTTATAAATAATGCTCTCCTGCGTGCATCTTTCACTGTGCATTACCTGCTGATAAGAGCGTGCATCAGCTCTGGAATGTGGCAAGCTATTTCTGGAGCTTGTGTCGCTAATTGCTGATACTGCGTGTCTATGGGAGATCGATGGACGTCCAGAGGCGACGTGGGGCCATGATGGACTTTCGTTGCCGCGGCAGAGTCTCTTTGATGTCCGGCTGGCTTAATTGGTCTGGGAGCTGTGCCAGAGGCTTCGTGATTAATGAGCTGCCGAGATAAGAAGTCTTTGAAGGCATAAAGGGCTCACGGCTCAAGTGAATAGCTGAGATGGATCTTTCACAATCCTCAGAAGCTGCTCCGTGTCCACCAAAGCTAAATGGCCACAACTATAAGACCTGGGCTGTGTGGTGTGAGATTTTACTACGACAGTTTGGAGTGTGGCATACTGTGTGTGAAGCCCCTCCAGTTCCTCTGACAGATAGATGGAAGGCCCAAGATTTAAGGGCGATAGACTTAATAGTCTTATCCGTCTCTCTGGAGGAAATTAAAACGCTAGCTGGCAATACTACAGCACGTCAGATGTGGAATGCTTTGAAAGTAGCTCATCTGCCTGTCATCCCAGCCCAGAGTTTGACTGCATCGGAGGTCCTGGCTGTTTCCCAGAATGCGAGTGAATGCAGGGATGCTGAGGGCACCGGTTGCAAGCTGCAGGGGGAGCTGACTGTGATGTCATCCCAGGCAGCATTCCAGCCTCCAGGGAGAGCCAAGGAGTCGGCAGCTGAGAGCTCTGTTTCTCATGGGAGCCAAGGTCATCCTCACAGATACCAGAAGGCCAGAAGTAAACAGAGACAGATGCCTGCAGATGGCCCGAAGCAGAAGGGGGGTGAAGAGCCCAAGCCAGTGGAAAACAAGGTTTTGTTTGCTGGCACAGCGTCACCAAAGGCTAAAGGCAAGTTTGATGGCCAGGAGCAGGGGGGCAAGCAGCAAAAGCCCACGCCGGTGAAAAACAAGGTTTTGCTTGCTGCAAAAGCTGCTCCAAAGGCCAAGGCCAGATTTATTGTGGATTCAGGATGCACCCGCCATTTAACAAAAGATAAGCATCTTTTTATCTCCTTCAAGCCTCAAGATGGAGAGATCCACCTGGCTGACGGAAAGACGTTACGAATTGCAGGAGAAGGGACTGTGAAACTGGCAAGTCTGCACACTACCATCAAAGATGTACTTTATGTTCCAGGTGCTGCAGACAATTTGCTCAGTGTCCCACAGCTGACTGGGCGTGGCTTTGAGATTTCCTTCAAGAGGAGCGTCTGTGTCATCAGGAAAGGCAAAGAGGACATTTTGCATGCAAAGTTTATGGATGGCTTGTTCTGTATAACTTATGATGACAATAGTGCTGTTGCTGTGTTTAATGTTGATTCTTGTTGTGTTGCACAAACTAACAAAGTTCTTCATGCAGGATGCATTCATGATGCACACAGAAGGTTTTGTCACATGTCTTGGCAGGCACTGGCCAAGATGCCAGAGTTGGTTGAGGGTTTGAACATCAAATCCTGTAAGTTTCACATGAAATGTGTATCTTGTGCAGAGAACAAGGTGAAGGTTGCTCCAAAAGGCAAGGAGTCTAGCAGGCAGGCTTCCAAACCCTACCAGCTAGTCCACGCAAACCTGGTTGGTCCACTTGCGCCCTCTTTGGGTGGAGCAAGGTACTTAATGGTTCTAATTGATTATTTTTCCAGGTACATTCATGTGTTTATCCTCCAGCAGAAATCGGACGCATTTCCTAGGTTCAAGGCATTCTGTGCTTGGTTGGAGAATGTTCACAGTAATCGCATTGGCTGTTTGTTTACTAATCAAGAGGCTGAATTCACTTCTCGGCAGTTTGAAGCTTTCCTGACTGAGAAGGGAATCCAGCATAGCCTCTCAAGTCCTGGATCTCCATGGGAGATTTGTGAGCAAGCAAAGCAAACGTTGCTGCAAGGACTGAAAACATTGTTGCATGATGCCAATCTCCCTGAGAAGTTTTGGGGTGAGTCTTTGAACTCGTATGTTTACACTTTTAATCGCAGATTGTCATCACCTATTGGTTGTACTCCCTATGAGAAGATGTTTAATAAGAAACCTTACGTCAAGCACATGAGAATCTTTGGTTCTGACATGTGGGTACACACCCCACAGAGCAACAAGCTTGGGAAGTGTGGGGCACATGGTTTGTTCATGGGGTACGAAAAAGGTGCATACAGGGTATGGATGACTGACTTTAAGTCCATAAAGTTCACAAAGAGTTTTGAGTACAATCCTAAGTGGGGGGAAAATGTGGGAATTTTCCAGAGTTACCCAGAGGAAGATGAAGGTGATGTGAAAAAAGCAGATGATGCTGAGGAAACTGAGGAAGCTGAGGATGATGATGATGATGATCAGAGTTCGGATTCCAGCTCAGTGGGCGGTGCTGCTGATGATGTCAGTGACAGTGATGACACAGCAGACTACAAGAGCGCAAAGGCCTCAGTCAGACCATCTGATGCGTCTGACAATGAACTGGAAGAACCACTGTTCACCATTGGTCACTTTTCTCCTAAGAAAGAGGAGATGAGTCCAGAAGACTTGCGTCTAGTACGCAGATCTGAGAGAGCCACGAAGGGCAAACCTCCAAAGAGATTTGCTGATGAGTTTGCTAAGACGGCAACTGCTGTTCTTAGTAGCTCAGAGAAGGTGTGGGAACCTTCAAGCTTCAAAGAGGTTCAGGAGTTAGCCTCTAAAGATGCTGAGCCTTGGCTTAATGCCATGAAGGCTGAAGTTGATTCCTTGAACAGGAACCAAACTTGGGAGCTGGTACCGGTAGTCCCAGGGATGAGACTGGTTGGCAGCAAATGGGTCTTCAAGGCCAAGACAGACCAGAATGGCAAGGTAGTCAGACACAAAGCCAGATTGGTTGCCAGAGGTTTTTCACAGGTACCAGGACAGGATTACCACGAGACCTACTCTCCCACCGTCAAATATGAGAGCATTCGGCTGATGCTCAAGATTGCTGCAGAGGATAAACTGCATGTTTCCCATCATGACATTAATACAGCTTTTTTGTACGGAATTTTGGGGAAGGAGCTGTTTATGCTTCCACCTGATGGAATGCAGATACAGAAGGGAATGGTCTGTAAACTGCGGAAATCCTTATATGGTCTCAAGCAGAGTGCCAGGTGTTGGGACACAAAACTCACTGAGACATTGCTTTCTCTAGGTTTTCACCAGGGCAAGGCTGATCCGTGTGTGTTTGTCAAGGAGGAGGGGCAAAACAAACTGTATTGTTTATGTTTTGTTGATGATCTTCTGATGTTTTGGAAGAATCAGGCTTTTTATCAAAGCACCCTAGCTCAGCTGAAGGAGCACTTTGACATGAAGGATCTTGGTGAGGTATCCAACTATCTTTCTCTGCAGGTGGAGAGGGACCAAGCAGGTAATTTTCTGGTACACCAAACACAGAAAATTGCTGATGTATTTTTTTTTTAAAATATTTTATTAAATTTTCTTTCCAACAGTTAGAAATTTACAGAATAAAGAATAAAGAATGAAGATAAAAAAAGAAAAAGATACATAGAAACCAACTTTCCAAGATACTTTTGCCATTCCAACTGGACTTCCCCACATCTTCCGAACCCTGCGTTCTTTGCAATTAAAACATCAGCAATTTGTTACCTTATATCATATCTTACTGTATCTTTCAAATACTATGTTTCTAAGTTCAAAGTACTGTATCTCCGTTATTTGTACCTTAAAAATAAACATAGTATAGTTGTTTCATATTGTCCACCTCGTCTTTCTTATAACTTAGTTTCCAATTCACCTATTCAAGTTGCTGAAGCAAAAGTTTCCTAATCGTACACATTCTTAACATTCATACAGCTTATAATGTTTTTGCAAATAGTCCTTAAATTTTTTCCAGTCTTCCTCCATTATTTCCTCTCCCAAATCTCGGATTCTGCCAGTCATTTCAGCCAATTCCATGTAGTCCATCAACTGCGTCTGCCATTCCTCCAGCGTGGGTAAATCTGGTGTCTTCCAGTACTTTGCGATGAGGATTCTTGCTGCTGTAGTAGCATACATAAACAAAGATCTATCCTTCTTTGACACCTTCTGGTCTACCATGCCCAGGAGGAAGGCCTCTGGTTTCTTAGGAAAGGTATATCTAAATACCTTTTTTAACTCATTGTAAATCACTTCCCAGAAGGCCTTCACTTTTGGGCAGGTCCACCAGAGATGAAAGAATGTCCCTTCCGCCTCTTTACATTTCCAACATTTGTTATCAGACAAGTGATATATCTTAGCAAGCTTGACTGGGGTCATGTACCACCGGTATATCATTTTCATAATGTTTTCCTTCAAGGCATTACATGCCGTGAACTTTATTCCGGTGTTCCATAACCTTTCCCAGTCCTCAAACATAATGTTGTGCCCAATGTCCTGTGCCCACTTTATCATGGCGGATTTTACTGTCTCATCCTGTGTGTTCCATTTAAGCAGCAAGTTGTACATTCTCGAAAGTATCTTAGTTTTTGGTTCTAACAGTTCCATCTCTAATTTCGATTTTTCCACCTGGAAACCAACTTTTTTATCAATTTTAAAAACCTCTTGAATTTGAGCATAGTGTAGCCAATCTCGCACCTTATTTTTTAATTTCTCCTGGCTCTGCAACCTCCAATTGTCTCCAGTTTTTTCAATTATTTCCCAATATTTCGGCCAGTAGGCCTCCATGTTGAGTCTTTTTCGAGCCTTGGCCTCCACCGGTGATAGCCACCTCGGGGTCTTGCCCTCTAATAAGTCTTTGTATTTCATCCAGACCATAAATATTGCTCTTCTGACAATATGGTTTGTGAACAATTTATGAACTTTAACCTTGTCGTACCACAAATATGCATGCCAACCAAAAGCATTGTCAAACCCTTCCAGATCTAGGACATCAGTGTTCTCCAGCAAGAACCAATCCTTCAACCAACAGAAGGCTGCAGCTTCATAATACAACCTCAAATCTGGCAGGGCAAACCCCCCTCTTTCTTTCGAGTCAGTTAGTATTTTAAACTTTATTCGGGGCTTTTTGCCCTGCCAGACAAACTTGGAGATGTCCTTCTGCCACTTTCCAAAACATTCCACTCTGTCCACAATCTGTAGGGTTTGAAACAAAAATAACATTTTCGGCAATACATTCATTTTTATAGCTGCAATTCGACCCAACAAGGAAAGTTTCAGTCTTGACCAAATTTCCAAATCTTTTTTGATTTCTACCCAACATTTTTCATAGTTGTCTTTAAATAAATTCAAATTTTTGGAAGACAAATGAACCCCCAGGTATTTCACTTTTTTAACAACACTTAATTCTGTCTCTTTCTGAAACCCATCCGTTTCTGTAGGTGTCAAATTTTTAGCCAAAACCTTGGTTTTTTGTTTGTTAAACTTAAATCCCGCCACCCGACCAAATTCATGAATCAGTTCTAAAACTCTTTTTGTACTAGATTCTGGCTCCTGTAATGTTAAAACCAAGTCATCTGCAAATGCTTTCAGTTTATATTGTTTCACTCCGACCTGTATTCCTTGTACCAACCGGTCCTCCCTAATCATGTTCAAAAGCACCTCCAGGACTGAAATAAATAAAAGAGGGGATAAGGGGCACCCCTGTCGTGTCCCTTTTTCAATTTTGAACTCCTCTGTCACCACATTGTTCACTATCAGTTTAGCTTTTTGCTCTGAATAAATTGCTTCTATGCCATTTTCAAACCCCCGTCCCACTCTCATCCCTTCCAAGTTTTTCTTCATAAACATCCAAGAAATGTTATCAAAGGCCTTCTCCTCATCAATAAAAATTAACACTGCTCTCGTATTGATATTTGTTTGTAAAAGTTCCAAAATATCAATAATGTTCCTAGTGTTATCAAACTAATGTCTTCCTGGGAGAAAGCCTGCCTGGTCCTTATGAATTACTTCATTCAGTACTTTTTTAAATCTACTTGCCAGAATATCTGCAAAGATTTTGTAATCCACATTTAGGAGTGAGATGGGACGGTAGTTTTTAAGTTGAGTCTTTTCAGTTTCCACTTTCGGAATCAATGTGATGAAAGCTTCTTTCCACGACTCCGGTGCCTTCTTCCCCTCCATAATCTGGTTACAAACCTCCATCAACGGTTGTGTCAAATAGTCTTTCAAAGTCTTATAGTATTTGGAGGTAAGTCCATCAGGGCCTGGAGATTTGCCTAGTTGCATATTCTGAATGGCACCTTCAATTTCCTGTTGCGTTATTTTGCAATTCAGGATTGTTCTCTTTTCCTGAGTTATTTTTGATAGTCCATTGATTTTTAAGAATTGATCTATTTCAAACTCTCTCTGTGGCCCCTGTGCATAAAGTTCTTTAAAATATCTCTGGAAGCACTTTCTTATTTCTTCTGGTTTCTGAACGATTCTCCCTTCAATCTCTAGATTTGTAACTGTATTCAATTTTTGTCTCTTTTTCAGCTGCCATGCTAGCAGTTTTCCACATTTATTTGCTGATTCGAATGATCTTTGCTTCATTTGTTTAATTTTCCATTCAACCTCTTGATTTATCAGTTTCGAGTATTGTGCTTGGTGGAATTTAATTTCTCTCAGCACCTCCTTCGACTTTGGTTTGTTTCTCAGTTTTTTCTCTCCTTCTCTTATTTTCTCCAAGATCTTATCCTTTTTTCCATTCCAGAGTCTTTTCTTAATCGTATTTTGTTGTATCAGAAACCCTCTCATAACAGCTTTGCTTGCGTCCCAGATTGTTCTCTTTTCTACCGTAGTATTCAAATTTACCGTATTTTTCGCACTATAGGACGCACTTTTTCCCCTCCAAAAATGAAGGGGAAATGTGTGTGCGTCCTATGGTGCGAATGCAGGCTTTTGCTGAAGCCTGGAGAGCGAGAGGGGTCCGTGCGCACCGACCCCTCTCGCTCTCCAGGCTTCAGGAAGCTATCCCAAGTCTTGCAAGCCCGGCGGGATGTCCCGCGGGCTCGCAAGGCTTGCGGGCAGCAGCCTGCACCCAAAAGCTGGGGACAGCGGGGAGGCGCAGAGCCGCCACCCCGCTATTCCCCGACCTGATCTGGAGGCTGGCGGGGGGAGAAGCAAGCCTGCTTCTCCCCCCCCAGCCCCACAAGCTCGGGGGATAGGGGGATGGCGAAGCGCCGCCATCCCGCTATTCCCCGACCTGATCTGGAGGCTGGGGGTGGGAGGAGCAAGCCTGCTTCTCCCCCCCCCCCCCAGCCCCACAACCTCCAGATCAGGTCAGGGAATAGCGGGATGGCGGCGCTCCGCCATCCCGCTATTCCCCGACCTGATCTGGAGGCTGGGGGTGGGAGAAGCAAGCCTGCTTCTCCCCCCCCCCCAGCCCCACAACCTCCAGATCAGGTCGGGAAATAGCGGGATGGCGGCGCTCCGCCATCCCGCTATTCCCCGACCTGATCTGGAGGCTGGGGGTGGGAGGAGCAAGCCTGCTTCTCCCCCCCCCCAGCCCCACAACCTCCAGATCAGGTCGGGGAATAGCGGGATGGCGGCGCTCCGCCATCCCGCTATTCCCCGACCTGATCTGGAGGCTGGGGGTGGGAGAAGCAAGCCTGCTTCTCCCACCCCCAGCCCCACAACCTCCAGATCAGGTCGTGGAATAGCGGGATGGCGGCGCTCCGCCATCCCGCTATTCCCCGACCTGATCTGGAGGCTGGGGGTGGGAGGAGCAAGCCTGCTTCTCCCCCCCCCCAGCCCCACAACTTCCAGATCAGGTCGGGGAATAGCGGGATGGCGGCGCTCCGCCATCCCGCTATTCCCCGACCTGATCTGGAGGCTGGGGGTGGGAGAAGCAAGCCTGCTTCTCCCCCCCCCCAGCCCCACAACCTCCAGATCAGGTCGGGAAATAGCGGGATGGCGGCGCTCCGCCATCCCGCTATTCCCCGACCTGATCTGGAGGCTGGGGGTGGGAGGAGCAAGCCTGCTTCTCCCCCCCCCCCCAGCCCCACAACCTCCAGATCAGGTCGGGGAATAGCGGGATGGCGGCGCTCCGCCATCCCGCTATTCCCCGACCTGATCTGGAGGCTGGGGGTGGGAGAAGCAAGCCTGCTTCTCCCACCCCCAGCCCCACAACCTCCAGATCAGGTCGTGGAATAGCGGGATGGCGGCGCTCCGCCATCCCGCTATTCCCCGACCTGATCTGGAGGCTGGGGGTGGGAGGAGCAAGCCTGCTTCTCCCCCCCCCAGCCCCACAACTTCCAGATCAGGTCGGGGAATAGCGGGATGGCGGCGCTCCGCCATCCCGCTATTCCCCGACCTGATCTGGAGGCTGGGGGTGGGAGAAGCAAGCCTGCTTCTCCCCCCCCCCCCAGCCCCACAACCTCCAGATCAGGTCGGGGAATAGCGGGATGGCGGCGCTCCGCCATCCCGCTATTCCCCGACCTGATCTGGAGGCTGGGGGTGGGAGGAGCAAGCCTGCTTCTCCCCCCCCCCCAGCCCCACAACCTCCAGATCAGGTCGGGGAATAGCGGGATGGAGGCGCTCCGCCATCCCGCTATTCCCCGACCTGATCTGGAGGCTGGGGGTGGGAGAAGCAAGCCTGCTTCTCCCCCCCCCAGCCCCACAACCTCCAGATCAGGTCGGGGAAGAGCGGGATGGCGGCGCTCCGCCATCCCGCTATTCCCCGACCTGATCTGGAGCCTGGGGGTGGGAGAAGCAAGCCTGCTTCTCCCCCCCACCAGCCCCACAACCTCCAGGCTTCAGGAGAGCCCCACCGCTTCAGGAGAGCCCCACCCAACGGGACCCAGAGCCATGCCGAAGCTGCGCGCAGCTTTGGCATCGCTCTGGGAGCTTGCGGGGCTGGGGGAGGAGGAAGCCTTCCGCCAGCCTCCAAACCATGTCGGGAGACAGCGGGATGGCGCGCTGCGCCTCTCCCGCTGTCCCCCGAGTTTGCGGGGCTGGGCCAGCCTTCTAACCAAGTCGGGGGACAGCGGGAAGGGCGCGCTGCGCCCCTGCCGCTGTCTCCCGAGTTTGCGGGGATGGCGACGGGGAGGAGCAGGCTTCTCCCCCCGCCAGCCTTCTAGACAAGTCGGGGGACAGCGGGAAAGGCGCGCTGCGCCTCTCCCGCTGTCCCCCGACTTGGCGAGAAGGCTGGCGGGGGGAGAAGCCTGCTCCTCCCCGTTGCCAGCCCCGCAAACTCGGGGGACAGCGGGAGAGGCGCAGCGCGCCTTTCCCGCTGTCCCCCGACTTGTCTAGAAGGCTGGCGGGGGGAGAAGCCTGCTCCTCCCCGTCGCCATCCCCGCAAACTCGGGAGACAGCGGCAGGGGCGCAGCGCGCCCTTCCCGCTGTCCCCCGACTTGGTTAGAAGGCTGGCCCAGCCCCGCAAACTCGGGGGACAGCGGGAGAGGCGCAGCGCGCCATCCCGCTGTCTCCCGACATGGTTTGGAGGCTGGCGGAAGGCTTCCTCCTCCCCCAGCCCCGCAAGCTCCCAGAGCGATGCCAAAGCTGCGCGCAGCTTCGGCATGGCTCTGGGTCCCGTTCTGGGGGAGGGGGAAGCTCGGGCTTCCCCGCCCCAGCCCCGCGCCTGGCGGGGGGGGGGAATAAATTTTTTTGCCTTTATTTCCCCCCCCAAATCTAGGTGCGTCCTATGGACCGGTGCGTCCAATAGTCCGAAAAATACGGTATTTCAAAATAGTCTCTTAAAGTTTTTTGGGCCTTCTTCACAATCTCCTGATCTCTTAGTAAGGTGTCATTCATTTTCCATCTAAAGGAACCAGTTGGAGTAAGTCTCAGTTCCACTTTCAAGGCATTATGGTCGGAGCAGGTTTTTGGGCAGATTTCCACTTTTCTAGTTTTAGGTGCCAGCCCTCTAGTTGTCCATATTTGGTCAATTCGTGTCCATGACAAATGAGCCTCAGAGAAGAAAGTTCCTTCTTTACCTAAGGGGTTTTTTGTCCTCCATATATCAATCAAGTCCATATTGTCAGTTAGTTCCAAAAAGGTTTTAGGCAGTCTTCCATCAGTTGTTAAGTTTTGATTTTGTGACTTATCCATGTTTGTAGATACCACCCCATTCATATCTCCCATCATAATGATGTTGGGATAGTCCAAATAGTCCAGCATAATCTCATGCAGCTTCTTAAAAAATTCTGATTTCCCATCATTAGGTGCATATATTCCTAATATTAGGAATTTTTCTCCCTGTGTCTGAATTTCAATCGCCAAAATTCTTCCTTGATCATCTTTAAATAGGAATTTCGGTGACAGGCTCTCTTTTGCATAGATCACCACTCCTCTTTTCTTGACTCTATCCGATGAAATAAATTCCTGGCCTAATCTTTTGTTGATTAGCACCTTCCTGTGGAGCCTAGTCACATGAGTTTCTTGTAAGCAAATAATGTCCAAATGTTCTTTTTTCAAGATGTGAAATATTTTCCTTCTTTTTTCCGGGGAATTTCCACCATTTATATTCCAACTTAGCAGCTGCAGAGACATCCTGTACTAATTTGTTAATCCTACAGTGGGGTCTCCTCCTTTTCCTCCGATCCCGAGGGTATAGGCGTTGGTCCAGCTCCAGGTGGTGTTGATTCAGGTAGTGGTGGTGGCCAAGGTGCTGTTGCTCCTTTTTGAAGGTCTTCTCCGTATTCGTGCAGGAACTTTTGCTGGTCTTCTGGTGATTTGATTTTAACTTTCTTTCCTTTGTGGATAAAGGATAGTCCTTGTGGGAACTCCCACCTATAGGGAATTTCGTTCTGTCTCAGCAATTTTGCTAGTTCTGTATAAGTGGCTCTAAGATCCAATAACTGTTTCGGTATGTCTCTGTAAATTTCAGCCCTTTTATCTTGTATTTCAAGTGATTTTTTGAAGTGTAGGCCTAGTATCTTATCTCTCTCTTCTCTTGATCTCAAGATTATCAGGCACTCTCTGGATCTGTCTTTCCGTACCACTCTTCCCAATCTGAATGCTGATACAATTTTAAAATCCTTATCTTCTTTTATACCCCAGAACTTGGAAAATTCTGTTGTCAGATAGCCAATCAAATCTCCTTGTTCAAGTTCTGGGATGGCTCTTAGTCTGAGATTGTTCTCCCGATTTTTCAATTCCACCATAGACAGGTAGGCTTGTTGTTCACTAACCTGTTTGTGCAGGGGCTTAACTTCACCCTTGATCTCCTCAACCTTCTTATTTGCTTGGTCTGCTTTTTGAATAGCTTCCACAGCTAGTTTACGATTTTCAGTCGTTGCTCCTTGCAGATTTTCAATTGCTTGTGTGTGCTGGGTGACCTGGTCAGTCAATTTGCTAATCGAGGATATAGATTGGTCAATTTTTGTTGATTGATCATCCACCTTTTGGTTTAGGATTGACAATTGCTCCAAAATTTGTTTCAAGACTGCTTCAGATCCTCCTGCTGCCATATCCTCTGCTACAGGCTGATCAACTTCCAGCACAGCTGGGACAGATGATCTACGTGCTTGAGTCAAAGTTGTTTGAACAAGTTGTACAGTTTGTTTTGCTTTGGCTGCTTTAGCTGCTTTAGCTGCTCTTGTTTTCCCTGTGTCACTCATTCCACACCTGCCTCTGTTCAAGGTCAAGTTGTCTATTGTTCCATGGGAGAGACAAGTCCAGAGTATAAACAATCCAATACCGAAAAGTCAAAATAAAATGTAGTTCCCAAGCCTTTGTAAATCCAAGCTCCTCTAGGGGGAGTGCCACAAAAGTTTAGAAGAAAGAAGGAACTTTTTCCGCCATTAAAGTCCCTGCAGTTTCAATACAAAGCCCCTGTGGTCCCAATACAAAAGAAAGGTCCTCCAGAGCTCTTCTTTAAGTTAAACAAAGTCTCAAGTAAGGTGTCTGCAACAGTGTCTAATCAATAATGCTCAAAAGTAACAATTTAAGTTCATGTAACAGTTTCCGCAGTTTAACAAATCTCTTACGTCTGGCAGCTCACCGATTTGGTTTCTTTGATCTTTAAAGTCCGCTGTCAGAAGGATAACTCCAACTTAAAAATCCCACAAACTTAAGAAAGTTTCCTCTTTTTCTTTTAAAATCCGATTTGATAAATGCACGATAGTTCAAACTTTTTACAGTCTCTTTTTAAAGCGCTTCCCGCTTCTCAAAGTCTTTGCTTTGATCTTGTAAGCAAAACCGGAAGACGGACTTCCTGTTTCTCGTCTCCCGTTTTCGGCCAAATTTAGCAATTTAGTCCCAAATTCTAATGCCCCTTACTCACGGGTATGTTGCTTGTAGCCTGATGCTTCAAGAAGAAAGTTCGGCGCTCATCAGCAGCAGCCGCGCGGCTTCGCTTCCACGGAAAGAGCGATGAACTCACAGCACCGCTCCCCCTTCTACGCTCCGGAGCCCCTTACGGGGTTCCTTCTTCGTTTCTGGGGGGGCTTCTGGTGCCCGCCGAGTCCCACGGCCACGGGCTCACTCTGCCCGTGGTTTTTCTTAGTGGGTCGTCGCTATGCCGCAGCGTGCGACCCTTTTCCGCGGAGCCCCTCTTCAGAGACTGAAGAGGACCGCCATTGCCGTTTCGCGCCGCCTCCGGAAGTCCAGAAAATTGCTGATGTATTAACCAGGTTGAATTTGGTTGATGCAAACCCAGCAGACACACCGATGGTGACAGGTTACCAAGTAGATAGTACTGCTGAAGCGTTTTCTGACACAACGCTGTACAGATGCATTCTAGGCAAGTTGAATTTCATTGCTAGATGCTCAAGACCTGACATAGCTGTAAGCATTAACCTGCTTAGCAGACATGCTAACAATCCTACTGTTCAGGATTGGAAAACTCTGAAGCACATAGCCCGCTATTTGAAAGGGACTTTGCACTACAGGCTGAGGTTCACCAGTCAGAAGACTGGAGGTCTTGAAATCTTTGCAGATGCTAGTTTTGGAAGTGACACCATGGATGGTACAAGCACTTCTGGAGTATGCTACATGTACAACCACTGTCTGTTTGACTGGCTGTGCAAGAGGCAGACGACAGTGAGTCTAAGTTCCTGTGAAGCAGAACTCAATGCTCTGTCATTTTCACTCATGGATTGTGAATGGTTGATGCAACTGTTTAAGGACATCAGAGTTTCTGTGAAATGTCCTATACAAGTGTATCAAGACAATAGATCCTGTTTGGCTTTGCTGAACTCAGAGAGTTGCAAGCAAAGAACCAAGTACTTGCAGATTAAGCTACATCATGCAAGAGAGTGTATTCAGAAAGGACTCATTCAGGTGTCCTACATGGCAGGAAATGAAATACCTGCTGATCTGTTGTCTAAGGTTGTTAACAGAGAACAACTTAAGGTTTACGTACAAAGGTTGCAATTGGGTTGAACCACAGGTACTACAGGTTACACGGAAAGGGGGAGGATGTTAGGATATTTCCGTTCCACTTTAAAAGGGAGCAGGCTTTGTGAGTCACAGAGTCTGCGTATTTCCTGTTCACAGGATGTTTATGTTTTCTATTGCTTTCGTTTCTCTCTCGGTGCCTGAACACTGAAGCAGGCGGTCATGTTTTTTCTCTGTTCTGACTAACACAGAATAAACTTATAAATAATGCTCTCCTGCGTGCATCTTTCACTGTGCATTATCTGCTGATAAGAGCGTGCATCAGCTCTGGAATGTGGCAAGCTATTTCTGGAGCTTGTGTCACTAATTGCTGATACTGCGTGTCTACGGGAGATCGATGGACGTCCGGAGGCGACGTGGGGCCATGATGGACTTTGTCTCCCTGGCAGTATCCCAACACTATCATGGTAGAGGGGAAACCTGAATATGAGGTGTCGCAACTGCTGGAGTCTCGCTGGAGGGGGAGGAGATTGCAGTATCTAGTTTCTTGGAAGGGGTACGGGGATGAGGAAGATTCATAGGAGAACTCGGGGAATGAAAATGCCCCTAGGTTGCAGGTGGAGTTCCACCGCAGGTACCCCAACAAACCCAAGCCAAGAGGGTGGAAGGAGGAGTATGAGGCGTGGGAAGAAGACAAAGAGAGTTAGGCAGATTGGGGATTGGAAGTAGAGGAAAAGCCACAAGGGGAGGTTACTGGGAAGAAAGAGAGGATGAATGGTCGGGAGGTTTCAGAAGTGTCCCTCACGAGGAGGGGGGGCAGGGAGGAGTGGAGGACCTTAGAAGGGGGGTGTCATGAATGAGCCAGCTCCCAGTGAAGGAAGCAGTCAGGAAGAGAGAGGGTTAAATGACAGACAAGAGGATCCTTGGCCAGGGCCATCTTCCCTGCCCATTGGAATGCCAACTGATAACGTTGCGCACAGGCGGGAACCCAGCCAAAGCTCTCAGGAGTTTCAAACAGGAGCGAACAGAGACATGGGTAGTTTGTCAGAAAAGGAAGAGACTGGAGCTAAGCCAATAAGTGCCAAGAATAGGCAAAGGGGTGGGTTGTTAGATAGGAAGAAAAACAAGAGAATTAGGGTTTGTAAGTTCAATATCTTCTGTTGGAAAAGGAAGGAGTCAGAAGGGTCATCATGATTACTGGGAATGGTGGCATTGTAGAGCCATCTGGAGGACTGTTTGTTACTGCAATAAATCTTCTTTTTTAAATTAACCACACTTTCTGTGTTATCAAGTCGGAAACTGGGACTCCTGACAACAAGGTCAAGTAGAGAGATTTAGAGCTAAATTAGTTGCAAGGGGTTTTGCACAAAAATACAAGGAAGACTATGAATCTATTTTTGCTCCTGTAACAAAATATTCCAGTGTTAGGCTATTGTTAAAAATAGCAGCAGAAAAGAAAATGAAGGTTTCACATTTTGATATCAAAACTGTTTTTTTTTATATGGTGAACTTGGAGAAGAAATATACATGATTCAATCACAAGGTTTTGTGAAAGATCCAGATCTGGTATGCAAACTAAAAAAGTCCATTTATGGTTTAAAACAGGCAGCTAGATGTTGGAACAAGAAATTAGACAATGTGTTGAAAAATCTTGGATTTGAGCAAAGCAAAGGTGATCAATGTCTGTACATTTGTAAATATAATGATGGAATTACTTATTTGGTGATTTATGTTGATGATCTTTTATTGATTTATGATTCAGATAAGCAGAAAAACAAGTTTGAAAAAGGTGTGAAAGCACATTTTGTAATTAACAATTTAGGAACAGTAAAGAATTACCTAGGCATGCAAATAGACAGAGATGAATCAGGCTCTTTTTTGATTAGCCAAAGTAGGAAAATTCAGGCTCTGCTATGGCATGGATAATTGTAACCCAGTTGCTACTCCAATGACTCTAGAATATCAAAAGCAAGATGATGAAAAAGTATTTGAGGATATTGACAAATACAGAAGTGTAATTGGTAGTTTGCTTTATTTAGAAAACATATCCAGGTCTGACATATCAAATGAAACTAACATACTTAGCAGGAAAATGTCCAAGCCAACACAGCAAGATTGGAATGCAATGAAGCGAGTTTTAAGATACCTTAAAGGAACCATTCATTATAAGCTTAAACTATCTGAACAAAGTGATGGTGATTTCTGTGTTTATGCTGACACAGATCGGGGGACTTCTACAGAAAGAAAGTCCCATCTGGAACTGTATTTATGTATAAACAAACTCCCATTGAATGGTACTCTAGAAAACAAAGTTTGGTAGCAGTATCAAGTGCGGAGGCAGAATATATTAGCCTATATTAGCTTGTAATGAGGTTGAATGGTTCAGACAACTTTACAATGATCTACATATAAATTTTCCAGAAACTGTAACGATATTTGAAGATAATCAATCATGTATAACTATGACTGAATCAGAAAATTGTAGACCTAAAACAAAACACTTAGATATATGCTATGCATATGTGAAAGATTGCATTTTAAAAGGGTGGATCAAGCTCAGGTATTGTTCTACAGAGCTTATTATTGCAGACATTTTTATAAAGCCTTTGACTGCTGTAAAATTAAAAAAGCTCACTATGGAATTTGGTCTTACTGAGTAAAAGAAAAATAATAATATAATAGGTGTTCAAGACAGAATTTCAAGTTAGGAGGGCTGTTGGAATATTCTAGAAAGAACTTGAGAATTGGTCTTGAACAGGTTGCTAGGCAACAGAAAAATCTCCCCAGCAACAGATGCCTTTATTGAGGGCATGTGGTCAATGAAGGTCAGTGTCAGTGTGTAAATGAAAAGAAGTGTAAATGAGTCAGCAATTGAGTATTAGAGCCAGATGGCTAGAGGAGAAGGAATTATGCTGTTTTATTTGAACAGTGTAAAATTTTGTAAATAATAAAAAATTCCCTGTAGAAAGAAACTATGCTGCAAGCCTTTAAAAGAATGCAACCCTGCATTCCAGAGGGCACCAGGGAATAAACTGAGAGGCCATGTCAGGATGCTGTCAGCAGCTCACGGCTGGTTGCCCAGGAAATTATAAAAAACAAGGAAAAGTTTCTTATCGTCCTTTTTTATTTCAATCATTACAGAGAGAGGCTATGGAGCCCAGCCTCTTGGATAATGGCATTGTCCCGAGTGAATCTCCATCCCCCGACTCTCCCACTTCCTCATTCGTCATTCTCATCATCTCTTTACGGGTGCTGCTACATGTTCTTTGTCTTTCAGCTCTTTGCTCTCCTACATTTAAGTCTCACTGTGTTCTGAGAGATGAAGGGTCTGGAATGCTTTCTCATAGCGAAGTGTCAGCCAGGTGTTGCTCTAGCTCCCCCATTATTTCCCAACTTTCCCTCTCAACTGCCTCTGAGCTGCGACCTCCCTCAAACCCCTGTTGTAAATCTATACTGTCTTCCTCTCCCTTCTCCAAAGAGGGGTCAGGATGGGGAGGTGGTCTCCACCATTCCTCCTCTGCCCAGTCCCTGACATGCCTTCATCATGGAATAATGCATCCCTTACCACCCTCTGGAAACCATTTATCTTCATTAAGTGGTAGAGGCAGACAATTCAAATTGGTCCCACCAGAGGCGTAGTGTGAGGAGTGCCAGAGGTGCCATTTCCCTGGGCACACATTTTTGAGGGGGTGCAACCTGGCAGCTGAGGTACAGCAGCAGGCAGGTTTCTCTAGTGAGCAGGTGAATGGAGGTGAGGCACGCTCCATTCACCCTCTACGCGTCCTCTGTCCATTTTCATTTCTTGGTACAGAAAGTATTGGTTTAAATTGTAGATATATTTCCTATTCTAATTGATTTAAGAGGGTTCTGGAAGCTTCTCTGTGTGATACAAGCTGGTGCAAGCTGGAAGTTTCTAGCTGACACACAAGAATCTATTCTGCCTAGAAACTAGAAAAAGGTTCCTGGTGTTTGGGTTACTCCTTCAGA
Source organism: Podarcis muralis (assembly GCF_964188315.1). NCBI lineage: Eukaryota > Metazoa > Chordata > Lepidosauria > Squamata > Lacertidae > Podarcis > Podarcis muralis. Next base: position 16,220,287 of record NC_135674.1, read on the forward strand.
GAAGCTGAACAGCTGATTTAAACTGGTTCTGTTATCTCTTTCACTCAAGGTCATGCTGACTATAATAATAGGCCAGAAGGAGCCTGGGTTTCACTTCTTCTGGTGTGGTGTTTTGTACATAGTATGCTCAAGTGCTAAGTTTTAGTCTTATTGTAAGTTATTGTAGGTTTAGGTTAAGTCTGCTGCAACTGGTTTTCTTATGGACTGTGCCAATCCTGAATGTATTGGATTTGTGACCATTATGCTCATTTGCCTTCAGTAGCAGTAAAGCTCTGCTGGATAAAATACAATTGCCTCTGGTCTATTTTGGGGGATCCTACAATGTGTTTAAGTTTTTTACTCTGCTAACTATATGTTGGAATCTGCTCTGGATCAATATGAACAGAATTCATGACACCCCTCTGGTGCATGTCCCCCTGACGCATGCCTCCACCCCAGCTGCCCAGTCCACTAGGAGGTGCAACACTTGACCTCCTCCAGACACTGGCAACCCATGCTACGTCAGTGGAACCCACCTCCCTGCAGAGGGGAAGGGTCACAGCAAAGTCCAGTTGCACCAGGAAGTGATCTGACCATGGCACTTTTTTTGTTTCACTTTTACTTAGTGTCAGATCACCCACATCCACAGAGGTAAACACCAGATCTAAGGCATGTCCACAGCTATGAGTAGAGCCAGATTTATTCAGGGACAGCCTCATGGAGGCCATGCTTTCCATGAAGTCCTGAGCGGCCCCTTGTAAGGTCGCATCTGGATGGATGTTGAAATCAACCAGGACCACCAAGCATAGGAGCCAACTCCTAGGGACCAAGGGGGCTTGTCTCCCCCAGTAAAATATTTGAGGGAGCCCCCCCAGGTTGATGGGCATTGCCATTCAAATGGTGTACGTGCACTGCATCATGTGATCAATTATGCAGGGTGGGGCTTACCTGGGACCTCTCAATATTTTATTCAAGTTGGCACCCCTGCCACCAAAATAGGTGTCTCTAGGTGAACATCCGACATGATCTGAAGCAGCTCAGGCAGGGAATCCTTGGTGCAGGGGGGAGGTCAGTATACCAATAGGAATCCTGTACTGCCCCTATTGTCCAGCTTCCAGAACATGGTCTCAGAGAACTTTGTCTCCTTGGTGAAAACTAAGGACTTATTAAAAAATCACTGCAACTCCCCCCTTTCCCACCCACACAACCTGGGTTGCTGTTGTGGTAAGAATTCACCTCTACACCACATTGTTCGTTACCCATGTGAGGAACAACCACCTTTTGAATAAACCATGAAACTGTCAGGCTTCAGGGGCTCAACTTCCTCCCGCCTTGGCCGTAGATAAGCAGTACAAAGAGAAAGCAGTCTCTTACCAGTAACTCCTGTGGAGTTTCAGGAACCTGGCCATGAGCAGGAGGAGGGGTAGTGCAACGTGGGCACATGCGATAGTAGTGTCATGTGGGCACATGTGATAGGTAAGCTGGCCCCAAGTTGTTAACTAATATGCTAATAAGTAATAATAATAATAATAATAATAATAATAATAATAATAATAATAATAAATTTTATTTATATCCCGCCCTCCCCTGCCGAAGCTGGGCTCAGGGCGGCTAACAACATTCTAAAACATTCATTATAAAATTAATCAAATCAAATTAAAGTCAAATTAATGGCAACCATCAAGCAAAATTCTGTGCAGATTGCCGATTGCCAGAGGAGGGGGTCAGGCTGCGCCCTGACCAAAGGCCTGGTGGAACAGCTGTGTCTTGCAGGCCCTGCGGAAGGATGTCAGGTCCTGCAGGGCCCTAGTCTCTTGTGACAGAGCGTTCCACCAGATTGGAGCCGCGGCCGAGAAGGCCCTGGCTCTAGTTGAGGCCAGCCTAACCTCTCTGTGGTCTGGGATCTTTAGGATGTTTTTATTTGCAGACTGTAGATTTCTCTGTGGGACATACCAGGAGAGGCGGTCCCGTAGGTACGAGGGTCCTAGGCCGTATAGGGCTTTAAAGGTTAAAACCAGCACCTTAAACCTGATCCTGTACTCCACCGGGAGCCAGTGCAGCTGGTATAATACCGGATGGATATGATCTCGTAGCGAAAGCCCCGTAAGGAGTCTCGCCGCGGCATTCTGCACCCGCTGGAGTTTCTGGGTCAGTCTCAAGGGCAGCCCCACGTAGAGCGAGTTACAATAATCCAGTCTGGAGGTGACCGTCGCATGGATCACAGTGGCTAGGTCAGGGCGAGAGAGATAAGGAGCCAACTGCCTAGCCTGGCGGAGATGAAAAAATGCCGCCTTTGTTATAGCTGTAATCTGCGCCTCCATAGAGAGGGAGGTATCGAAGATTACACCCAAACTCTTAACGGACGATGTTGGCACTAATTGCACCCCCGCAAGAGATGGGAGTTGCCTCCTCAATCCCAAATCGCTCCGTCCCAGCCAGAGGACCTCTGTCTTCGAAGGATTTAACTTCAACCGGCTCCCACGAAACCATCCAGCCACAGCTTCCAGACATCTGGTCAGTGTATCTGGGGCCGAGTCAGGATGGCCGTCCATCAACAGATAGAGTTGGGTGTCATCGGCATACTGATGGCAACCCAGCCCAAAACTCCGGACAAGCTGGGCGAGGGGGCGCATAAAGATGTTAAAAAGCATCGGGGAGAGAATCGCACCCTGAGGCACTCCGCACACCAGGGGGTGGCGCGATGACAATTCCCCCCCAAGCGCCACCCTCTGTCCCCGACCAGAGAGAAACGAGCGCAGCCATTGAAGGACTGTGCCCTGGATCCCCACGTCGGCAAGGCGGTGGTCCAGGAGTTCGTGATCGACCATGTCGAAGGCTGCTGACAGGTCTAGAAGAATCAGCAGCCCCGACCCGCCTCGATCCAGTTGCCTGCGGAGATCATCTGTTAGGGCGACCAGAGCCGTCTCGGTCCCATGGCCAGCGCGGAAGCCAGACTGGAATGGATCGAGAGCCGATGTTTCATCCAGAAACCTACCAAGCTGTTCAGCAACCGCTCTCTCAATCACCTTACCCAGGAATGGAAGATTCGAAACCGGGCGGTAATTGGATAGATCTAAAGGATCTAATGATGTTTTCTTTAAGAGCGGACGCACCACTGCCTCCTTCAGTTCCCCTGGGAATATCCCGGTGCCAAGGGACAAATTGATGATATCCCCCAGGGGGGCCCGCACCTCGTCTGGACATGCTCTAATCAGCCAAGACGGGCACGGGTCCAGAGGACAGGTGGTGGGCTTTCCAGCTTGGAGGAGTCTGTCCACATCGCCTGGGGATATCCGGTCAAAGTGGTCCAGTACTGGACCCGAGGACAGTCGAGGGGCCTCCAGTTCCTTTATTGTATCCGAATTGGCAGGGAGGTCATGGCGGAGCAACAGGACCTTCTCCGCAAAAAAGCTCGCAAATGCCTCACAGCTGTGTGTCGAATTGTTATTTAAATTTGGCTGTCCTTCAAGGGACGTTAAAGACCTAATTATACTAAATAATTGCGCCGGGCGAGAGCTAGCGGAGGCAATGGAGGCCGAGAAGTAGGACTTCTTAGCGGCCTTCACTGCCATCTCGTAGGTTTTCATAAAAACCCTATAAGATGTTCTTGAGGCTCCGTCACGGGCACCCCGCCATATTCGCTCTAGCCATCTGAGGTCCCGCTTCATTTTCCGAAGCTCCTCGGTAAACCAGGGAGCCCGGTTTCTGCGGGGTCGCAGAGGGCGCCTAGGTGCGATCTCATCGATGGCTGCTAGGAGCTGGATATTCCAGCCCTCAACAAGCTCAGTCAATGAGTCGCCAGGGGGAGCAAGGTCCCGCAAGGCCTGACGGAATCTATCAGGGTCCATCAGCCTCTGCGGGCGAGCCCAAATTGGCTCACCACCTAAGCAGGGTGGGGGTGGAAAATCAATCCTGGCTTTCAGTGCGTAGTGATCAGACCATGGCACCTTCATTGAAGGAGACATGATCACATCTATACCGGCGCCAAAGATCAAATCCAGCGTGTGGCCTGCTTGATGTGTGGGGCCCGACACAAACTGGGAGAGCCCTAGTGTCGCCATGGAAGACACCAGGTCCAGTGCCTGTGAGGAGGGAATGGCATCAGCATGGATGTTGAAGTCCCCCAATACCAATAGGTTAGGGAACTCCAAGGCCCAGCCGGCCACCACCTCCAGCAGGCCTGACAGGGTGGCTGCTGGTGCGCTAGGTGGCCGGTACACCAGCCAGACAGCCAAGCTCACCTCGGAGCCCCACACTAGGCCAACACAGTCAATGCCGGGGATCGATGGCGATGGTAGAGCCCTGAAAGAACAGTCTTCTCGGATTAATAATGCCACCCCTCCCCCCCGGCCCACAGTCCGCGACTGGTGGAGGACGGAGAAACCCAGGGGCGCCATCTCTCGTAAGGTAACAGTATCCCCTTCGCGCACCCAGGTCTCCGTCACACAAGCCAGGTCGACCCCCTGCGAGATGAAGAAATCTCGCAGGGTGGTGGTTTTGTTGCCTATAGACCTGGCATTGCACAACACCAGTGACGGAGGTGAGTAATCCTTGCTCACCCTACCCTCGTCTCTCGGGATGGGGCGCAGATTGGAAGGGGTACGAGCATATCTATATCTCGAACCCCTTCGCCTATGACATCTGCCCCCACCGCCATACCTCCCTCGCCCCACTACGGTCGCACCAAACCAATTGTACCAAAAAGCAAATCCCCACCCCACTCAATATCGCACCCCAAACCAAAATACAACAAACAAAATAAAAATACATCAATAAAAACCACCGTTCACGGTGGTACAACAAAGTAAAAAGTAAAAACCCCTATAAAACATTTTAAAATATATAAAAACATTTTAAACATTTGCTGTGGCAACCCCCGTGTCCTTAAAACAGGAGCGGTGGCGAGTATGGGCCCCGCCCCCTAAGCCTGGTGGGATGGGCCTACAGGAGGGAGCGGCCTTCCTCAACCCCCATGGTGCAGCAGCAGCAGTCGTGTCCCAGTGCCTCTTGAGGCCTCTTAAGCTGTTGCGATGGTGAGTCAGTCTAGGCCCCGCCCCCTGGGCCAGGTGGAATCAGCCGAGGGAGGGAGCGGCCTTCCCAACCCCCATGGTGCAGCAGCAGCAGTGTCCCGGTGCCTCTTGAGGCCTCTTAAGCTGTTGCGATGGTGAGTCAGTCTAGGCCCCGCCCCCTGGGCCAGGTGGAATCAGCCGAGGGAGGGAGCGGCCTTCCCAACCCCCATGGTGCAGCAGCAGCAGTCGTGTCCCGGTGCCTCTTGAGGCCTCTTAAGCTGTTGCGATGGTGAGTCAGTCTAGGCCCCGCCCCCTGGGCCAGGTGGAATCAGCCGAGGGAGGGAGCGGAGTAGACCTTGAACCAGTCTTAAAGCAACCAACTCATGAACTACAGTGGCAAGGTTTTCCTGGTCCAGGAATGGCTATAGCTGTCAAACCAGTCACAGTTCGTAAAAGGCACTTCTAGCCACTGAGGCTACTTAAGCCTCCAGTGACAGAAGCATCCCCCAAACCATGAATCTGCTCCTTCAGGATGAGTGCGACCTCATCCAGGGTAGGGAACTGACTGATTTCTCGGACATGGAATGTACTCACATACAGTGCTTCTGTCTTGTTCTTGGGCCTAGGACTGCTCCCTGTTCTCCTCTTGGGTTATATTTCATATTACTCCTCCTCCTCAGTCCATGTCATGAACACATCTGCCCCAAGTAGAGAGGCACAGCATGAGTTAGGAAGCAGCCAGCAGCAGGAAAGCTTGCATTTCTCTCAGATAGCTGGGAGCAGTCTGCTGTCTACACCCCCTCCCCTTGACACTGAAAGGAATGCAGATAAGACGCTAGCAGAGGGTGGGATGGAGAGAAGCCAACTCACTCAAGAAGCACAGGAAGGCTTGGAAAGCAGGAGGGGGAGCATTTCATCACCAGAAGAGGAGGCAATTAATCCTATGAGCCCAAGGATGGGAAAGGTGTTGGACAGGAAACAAAACCAGAAACGTAAGGGTCATAGGTTCAGGATATTCTGCAGAAGCACGAAGAACTCAGAAGGGTCAACTGAATTGTAAGGTACGGAAGCTCCGATAGAGTGTCCGAGGCTGAGTGATTCCAAAGTGATGGGTGTGATCCTCCTATCAGTGTCTCCTATCAAAGAACGATGAGATATGGAGTGATGAACAATGGGTGATGCAAGCAAAAAACAAGTTAGCGGAATTTTTCGAGATAAATGGGAAACAAAATACAGATATAAATGTAGTTTGGGACGCAAGTAAAGCGTACATGAGGCGTCTTGGAATACAACAAATGGCTAGGCTGAAGAAGAAAAAAGACAATAACATCCAAAAGCTAGCTAAACAGATAAGAATTAATGAAAAAGAATTGATCAAAAATCCAAAAAGTCATGAAATATTACAATCAATCAATCAATCAATCAATCTTTATTACGGTCCACAGACCCAACAAATCATTACAAATCAATACACAATTCATACAGCCTACCTCCAGGTTAGACAAGCATTTTGTTTAGAATATAGGGCTCATTTGTTCTTGCAACCACCGAGAAAAACTTTGCCACTGCTAACGTTCTAGAATTTGTCCGGTCTTCCAGTAGGAACCTGACATAGTGAGCCTCTGATTTTCCCGGGAAAGGTACCAGCAAGGGTAGTATCAGTTCAGCCCTGGCCTGCTCATATTTTGCACAATGCAACAAAATATGTTTTATGAAATCGATGTCTTGAGCACACGAGCAAAGTCTGTCCTGGTAGGGAACTCCTCTCAATCTGCCATCCAACACTGCAGAGGGAGAGACCTTTAGTCTGGCTTTGGTGAAAAGCCTTCAATAGTTTGGTACTGTCAGGTTTTTAATGTAAGATGTTAACTTAAAGACATACCCATATTGAACTCCTACTGCCAGCGGACTACAGACTGCGTGTGATTGAGATCGCAAGTCACTGTGTGCATTATCCCATAATCTTTGCTTTAAAATCTTTTGGGTGCCTTCATAACCCAGGTAATACAGTTTGGGGGGGGGGGGGGGAGAGACAGACCAATAGAGGTGGCTTTTTTAGCCATGGTTTTCTGCCATTTGCTGACAAATTCCTCGTTGGTCAGGTGTTGGTACAAACCCTTCCCTAGATTAAACACTGAAATCCTGAGCCAATGTTTTAGGGCAGCCCACCACGCTTTAGTTGAAATTGGGCATTCACCAGCTTCTAACAGAAGTACGGAGTTGGGGACGCAGTTGGGTACCTGCAGCAGAGATCGTAGAAATTTTGCCTGAAAGCCATCTAGCTTTGGCAGGTCCCCATTATGCCAGACATTTGCTGCATACAGGAGTTGGGAAACGGGTTTTGCGTTGAAAACACTTAAGGCTGCTGGAACATTTTTTCCGCCCTTTGTGAAGAAGAATCTGAGTATGGCTAGCTTTGTAATCTCCGCCTTTTGAAGGGAGGTTTGCCAATGGTGCTTCCAAGCTCTTGTATGATGGAATGTGAGCCCTAGATAACTGAAGTATTTTATCTGTTCAAGGTTATGGCCATCCAGCACCCATTTAGACCGGGAGAATCTTCTTTCGAAGGCTAAAATTTTAGATTTTTCATAATTAATGGATAAACCATTTCCAGAACAGTAATCAGAAAATTTCCTCAGCAGATAATTCAAACCCAGTCTGGAACGTGAGATGATGGCCGCGTCATCAGCATGTAACAACAAGGGGATCCTTCTCATTCCTATTTTTGGAATGTGTCCATCTGGGTCCATTAAGTTCTCTTCTAGGTCGTTTAAGAATAGACAAAACAGGCTTCCGGTCAGCTGCGATCCCAGCGCAAGCAGGGTTTTACACCGTGAGGTGAGAACCCGAGCTATTTTGAGGGATAGGGGTGTCTCCAGGGCGCGGAGACCCCCAAAACTCCTTTGAAGGGTGTCCAAGGAGTCTAGTCCTCGGTACGACCGAAAGAAGGATCAAACCGGCTACCAGGTACCCGAGAAAGGCGAAGAGTGTAGCGGAGAGATCCAGCGGGTCTAGAGGAGCCATTTTCTAGCCTTCAAATAGCGAAGCCCTGCGCTTGCAGGGAGAGCGGCTTGCTCTCAAAGAAAAAGAAACCCGATACCTGCAACTTTGTAGCTAAGAGCAGCAACAAGGAAGTCTTGGGGAACAGAGAGAGGAAAACGGAGTTCAGTCGATAGCCGAAGTCAATTTAAACGCGGCGAGAAACCAGTGCTAAAGAGAGTGAGTAATCTGCCCGGGCGGTAACGTGGTTCCCTTTTAAGCCCTCTCTCCCCCTCCGGAGAAACAAACGTTAAAACACAAAGGAAGAATTACAACCGTGGAGGAGTGGAGGAGCTCGGAAAGGGTCCAGGAAAAGAGAGGGCTGGCGTCCTTGATGAACAGGAGGTTAAAAGTAGGAAAAAGGACGCTCTCTTCTTTTGTGCTTTAATGCTATATATGTGAGTGGAAATCTTGGAAGAGAAGCACCCGACGCCATTTGGAACCTGAGAGAGAAGTTTGTGGGAAGAGGGAAAAAAGAGGACAGTGTTCTTTGATATTTGCTAGCGTGCATCGGGAACTGCTTGGGTAGAGCCACATTCCCTCTGTTAAATCTGAAGACGGAGGTTTGAGGTTAGAAAACGCTAAATTTTTAAGAGACTAAGGTTACTTTAAGAACCAGCGAGATCGTGTGCTGACTTGACGAACTTTTGAAAATAAGATGGAGGAGATGGTGTGAGTCGTGACTAATCCCCCCCCCCACTCATTCTCCCTCCCTCTCTCCCTCCCCCCTACCTGACCACCCAGCACTCATTTCTTTAGGTTTAAATGCCTCCTTGCTATTGAGCTTTTTGAAGCCTTCCTAGCTCTTGGACTAACTAATAGAGGACTAGTTGGGTCGGGAGAGGAGAAGAAGCGTGTGTTTCTGGGACCATCACATACTTAAAGGAAATATCCTCACAACAGGAACCAAGTACTGGCCGATAAGTGAGATTACGATTGAGATAGTGAAGACACACGACGTACTATTACGGATCAACTGTTCTGCCCCTGATTTTTGCATATGGTTTTACTGATTATGGATTAGTGTTTTTTTGTGGGGAGTACATAGAGATAGTAAATGTAAATCCCAGCAAGGAAGGAAAGTGAAAAGTGAAAATAAAGAAACAGTGGGAGGTACTAAGAGAGGGTGGGAGAGAGGGAGGGGTATAAAGGTATAAAGGGGTAAGATGTCTCATACAGGGAAGAAAGGAACGAATGGGGGAACCCCAGGAGAGAGGAGGGGCTCGAAACAGGAGGTGGATTTTAAGTTGGATATTCTGAAAATGTTTGCAGAAATTAAGCAAAGCCAAGCTAACGTAGAGCATAAGTTAGAATTGGTGGACAAAAGAATTGGGATATTAGATAAAAAAATGGAGGAAACTGTGAATGAACTAAAGGGCCAAGTAAAAGAAATATCTAGGAGGACGCAGCTCACAGAAGAAGGATTAAAAAGGACAAAGGGGGAGATAAGAGATATTAAGAGGGATAAGGAAAAGATCAAATCAGATGTAATGGAGTTAAGTAGGACACAGGAAGAGATAAAAGATATTATAGCGATGAATGAACTAAGGCAGAGGGGGGTGAACCTGAGGCTGAGAGCGGTCTCAGAGACACAGAATGAAAATGTTAAAGAAAGATTGACGAAGGAGCTAGCGGAATGGATGGGTATATCAGTGGAAGAAATGGCCAATAGTGTACTGAACGCATTTAGAATGCGGGTCAATGCAACAAAAGCAAAGAGATTCACAGGTGACTGTTTGATTACTTTCAAAAATAAAGAAATGAGAGACAGGATCCTTCAAAGGAACAGAGAAAAGAGATTGAATATAGACGGGAATTACATAATTTTGTTTAAAGATATCCCAATTAGATTACTTAAAAAGAGAGACTCTTATAAACCCCTGGTGCAGACATTGAGGAAAAATAAGATTGAGTTCAGGTGGGAATTCCCGGAAGGGATATCATTTACATACAGAGGTAAAAGACATAAGCTTATAAACCAAGAAGAAACTGGGAAATTCCTTAGGAAATACAAGGAGCTAAAAACGGAGGAGCAAGAATTAGGGAGAGGAGAGAGGGCCCCATCAGGAGAACCAAGAGTGCTAGAGGAGGGAGAAGAGGAGGGGAGTGGGTCGGGAGAGGAAGAAGAAGAGGAAGTGGAAGATTCTGAGAATATATAACTGATAGGAAGATTCTAAAGAGTAACGAAAGGAAAAGCTAAGCATTATGGGATTAAAAATTTGGAATTGGAACATAAATGGGATGAACGACAAAAAAAAGAGAAATAAATTTGAACAATGTTTGAAAAGGAAAAATTTGGACATTATCTGTCTTCAGGAGACGCATGTGGCCAGAAAGCATAGAAAGGTGTTGATTAATAAACGGCTAGGAAATGAGTTTGAAACCCTGGATAGGGTAAAGAAAAGAGGTGTGGTACTGTATATTAGTAGTAAAATAGAAGCTAAAACAATGTTCAAAGATGAGGAAGGGAGGATGATAGGGGTCAATATCAACTGGCAAGGAGAAAAGATGCTGGTAGTAGGGATCTATGCCCCGAATGGTAGTAAAAATGAATTTTTTAAAAGATTAGAAGAAAAACTAATGGAGTATGTCGATCAAAAAATAATCCTAATGGGGGATATGAATGCAGTCGTCTCGCCTGATATGGATAGACTTAGAGACGGAACAAACAGAGAGGGGAAACTACCAAAATCTTTTTTCGCCTTAGCGGAAAACTGCAGTTTAGTGGACATCTGGCGCCTCAGACACCCACTCGAGAAACAATTCACTTTCTATTCAGAACCTAACCAATCACTCTCACGAATAGACCAGATTTGGATCTCAAAAGATCTATGTCCAAGAGTTAAACTTATAGAAATAAGACCAAAAGTAATATCAGATCACAATCCATTAGAGATAGAACTAGAAAGCTTAGAGAAGAGACCCTTTAGATGGAGATTAAAGGACTATTTGTTAGATGATCAGAAAGTGGTGGAAACGGCAAAGGAAAAATTGACAGAGTACTTTAAGGATAACTGTGATAAAGGAACAAAAGAGAGCGTAATTTGGGATGCAAGTAAGGCAGTAATAAGAGGGTACTTCATACAACAGAATGCAATTAAAAATAGAAATAGAGAGGAAAATAAAGAAGAGATCCTCAGACAGATAATGGCAAATGAACAAAAGTTAGTCCAGAAGCCTAACTGCCCAAAGACAAAAGAAAAAATAAAAATACTGCAAACCCAGTTTGCCACAACAATAAACAGAGAGGTAGAGTGGAACATTAAAAGATTTAGACAAAGAAACTTTGAATTTGCGAACAAACCAGGGAAATGGCTTGCCTGGCAAATCAAAAAAAGGAAAGAGCAAGGGACAATCAATAAAATAATAACAGACGGGGAAGAAAGAACTGATCCCAGAGGAATAAGGAGTGAGTTTCTTAATTATTATAGAAATTTGTATAAAGATCAAGAGAGAGTTGCCCCAAGGAAGATAGAAAGATTCTTAAAGGAAAAAGGGGGACAAAAAATTCCAGCAGAAGGGAAACAAAGACTGAATACCCCAATTGAAAATGAGGAAATAGAGGAGGTAATTAGAGACCTAAAGAGGGGCAAAGCACCAGGCCCTGACGGATTTACTGCAGGATATTACAAAGAAATGAAATCTATTTTGGTGGGACCTTTGAAAAAGACTATGAACATCATCTTAAAGGAAGGAGAAATCCCAGAGACCTGGAAGGAAGCATACATCACGTTCCTCCCCAAACAAGACGCGGATTTAACCCAGGTTAAAAACTATAGACCAATCTCACTGCTGAACACGGATTATAAGATATTCGCAGGAATCCTGGCAAAAAGGTTAAAAAATGTGTTAGTAGATATTATTCATACGGACCAGGCAGGATTCCTGCCAGGTCGGCAGATGAGGGATAATACAAGACATATTATTGATATGTTAGAATTTTTGTCTGTTAGGATTGATAAGCAAGTCACAATGAAGTTTATTGACGCCGAAAAGGCGTTTGATAATGTGATATGGAACTTTATGTTGAGAAATCTAGAATATATGGATGTAGGTAACAACTTCTTCAACGGGGTAAGGGCAATATATACTGAACAAAAGGCCAAACTGATTGTAAATGGTACGGTTATGGAAGAGATAAAAATAAGGAAGGGCACAAGACAGGGCTGTCCGCTCTCCCCGTTACTATTTATAACAGTGTTAGAAGTACTCTTAAACTCGATAAGACAAAATGGAAATATAAAAGGAGTAACGTTAGGAAAGAATGTGTATAAAACTAAGGCCTTTGCCGATGATTTGATAGTGATGACAGAAGACCCTATAACCTCAGTAGAAGAAATCTTGAAGGAAATAGAATCATTCGGAGAAGTGGCTGGGTTTAAACTAAATAAGAAAAAAACAAAAATGATATATAAAAACGTAGATTCAAGGACAATAGAGGCAATCCAACAGCAATCACAGATAGAGACGGTCAAAAAGGTCAAGTACCTCGGCATCTGGCTAACACCTAAAAATATAGACCTATATAAAAATAACTACGAGCCGATGTGGAGGGAAGTAAAGAGAGACTTAGAAAAATGGGGACGGTTAAAATTGTCAATGTGGGGAAGGATGAATATGATCAAAATGAATGTTTTATCAAGACTAATGTTCCTATTCCAGTCTATCCCTATAATAAAAGGGTGCAGGATTTTCAAAGAATGGCAAAGGACAATTTCGAGGTTTATATGGCAGGGCAAAAAACCCAGGATTCAATTTAAATTACTAACAGATGTAAAGGAAAGGGGGGGCTTTGCCCTGCCAGACCTGAAATTATACTATGAGGCATCTTGCCTAAGTTGGTTAAAAGATTGGGTTAAATTGGAAAATACGGAGCTCCTCGATCTGGAGGGCTTCGATAACTACTTTGGATGGCATGCCTATTTATGGAAGAACAAAATGAAAGCACATAAGGGGTTTGGTAATCATATATTTAGAGGACCGCTAATCGAAGTGTGGGAAAGATATAAAAATGTGTTAGAACCGAAAACACCACACTGGTTATCACCCCTTGAAATAACAAGCATAAAAACGATCAATATGAGAAGCAACTGGGCAACATATAACCAGTTAGTTATCAAAGTGGATGGGAAATGGAGAACAAAACCTTATGAACAGATAAAAGAGTATGTTTACGATTGGCTTCATCACCAACAGATTAACCAGATGCTTAGCAGAGACATCAAGGAAAGAGGCTATGCGGACAATGACTCGAAATTTCAGACGGAAATAATAAATAATAAAGTGAAAAACATATCCAAGTTGTATAGGATGCTGCTAGACTGGAATTTAGCAGACGAGGAAGTTAAATCAGTGATGATCCGCTGGGCAAAAGATATAGGGCATAGTATACAATTCGAGGACTGGGAAAGATTATGGAGAGACGGGTTGAATTTTACGGCGTGTACTGTGATAAAGGAAAATGTCATGAAGATGGTTTACAGGTGGCACCTGACACCCATGAAACTTTCAAAGATGTATAAGGTGGATAATAAGTGCTGGAGGTGTAAAGATGCAGTGGGCTCCTTTTACCACATGTGGTGGGAGTGTGGAAGGGTAAAGCTGTTTTGGGAGAAGGTTTATACCGAATTAAAAAAGATACTAAAGTACACGTTTGTAAAGAAACCAGAAATTTTCTTATTAGGGATGCTAAGACAAGAAATAAAAAAGGAGGATCGCAGATTGGTATACTATGCGGTAACAGCAGCAAGGGTTTTAATAGCTCAGAGGTGGAAACAGCAGGAAATCCCAACAACGGAGGAGTGGAGATCTAAACTATCGGAGTATGCAGAACTCGATAAATTAACGGGGAAAATTAGATATATAAAAGACCAAGTGTTCATTAAGGATTGGGGAAAGTACGCAGATTATCTGGAAGGTATTAGTGATGGACAAATAACGCTAAAGGAATTTAAAGATGCACTGTGATAGACTACGGGTTATTGGGTAAGGAAAAGAGAGAACAAAATTGGAGACAATGACAATAACAATATAGAAGATGAAACGTGTAACTTTATTTATTGCTTCGAACGACTTGCGGCCAAGCTGAAGGAAGTCCTGAAAGAAACAGCTATGTTATAGGAGATTGTAAAAACAATAATTATGTGTACCTTTTACTTGTTTCTTTTGTTTTTTCTGTATGTTCTTTCTTTTTTGTGTTGTTGTCTTTGTTATATGTGTGTTATCTTTGTTTTTCTTTTTATGGAATAATCAATAAAAAAGAATTAAAAAAAAAAAAAAAGAATAGACAAAACAATGTGGGGGCCAAAATACAACCCTGTCTCACCCCCCTAGTCATCTTGATGCTGTTCGATAGCTGTCCCTGTCGACCGCATCGGAACTGCAGTTTGGTTCCATTGTACAGGGCTTTTATGAGAAAGAGAAGTCGTTTGTCCTGCAAAATCAGACTTAATTTGGACCATAGCTGGGATCTGGGGATGGAGTCAAACGCTGATTTCAGATCCATGAAGGCCACGAAGAGTTTACCCTGTAGAGGCCTGGTATACTTCTCGGCTAGGAAGGACAGCATTAGACAGTGGTCTGTTGTTGAATGGTTCTCACGAAAAGCTGCCTGGGCTTCAGTTAGTGTTCATTTAGAAAAGTTGTCAGTTTGCTACTGAGGAAACGGGCATACAGCTTCCCAATTATTGAGAGCAGGCTAATTGGCCTATAATTGGAAGGTACATTTGGGTGGCCTCTCTTAAAGATTGGGACTACTATAGCATGTTTCCAGCTATATGGTACCTTACCTGAGTTATTTACTACCGTAAAAAGTGCTGCCAGAAGCGGAGCCCACCAGTGCTGGTTTGATGTAATCAACTCCACTGGGATAAAGTCTTTCCCCGGAGCCTTTCCACTCTTCAGATTCCCAATTAATGTATGGACTTCCTCCACAGTAACTGGCCTCCAATTAGGGAGCAGTGACAATTCTGCCCTGTCATCCTCCTGTAAGCTGGAAGGGAGGTTTGGATTTTCCATAAATATATTTCTGAAGTGGTTCTCCCAAACCTGAGCTGGAATGACACAGCTGGGGGCTGAGGAACTATTTTTCATTGAGTCGGAGACCAGTTGCCAAAAGAGTTTAGTTTCATTGTTTAGTGAGGCATTCAATAGTAGGGACCAGGAATTTTGTTCGGACTGCCTTTTTTTTTGAGGCCAAAAGGGCTTTATACTCTTTTTTGATTTTGAAATAAGATTGAGGTAAGTAGCTTAATCCAGCATTTCTATAGGCCAAATAGGCGTTCCTTAAGGCTTCCTTCTTTGTGCGGCACTCTTGGTCAAACCAACCGCGCCCTTTAGCAGTGCGTGGCTTGCCGGCTGAGTTTATGTTAACCGAGACCACATCCTGCAAGGACTCAATGAGATTTTCGTAAGCTGTCAGGGAGGAGTCTATTGATAAATTGTTTCTTATAATTGATCTTAACTTAACTGCAGTTTGTGAATTCAATCTATTCTCAACTGCAATTGCTATCTCAGGTGTCCATTTTTTTCTACGCAATGCTGGATCATTTGCTTTATCTATATCCTCATGTTCTATGTAAGAGCGCTGAATTGAGTTTTGGCCAGTAGTGGAGATGATTAGAGGTAGGTGGTCGCTTTCAGTCCTATTATCTATGGTGAATTTTTTAATTGATTCGAAGGCCTCTCTGTTAGTGAGACAGTAGCCTACTGTGCTGGCTCCATTTGTATTTATGAATGTGTACTCGCCTTCTCTGTCCCCGGGGAATGCCCCATTAGCAATGATGAGGTCAAGACTTATTTGTAAAAAAGCCAGGCAGAATCCAGCATAGTTGATTTGGCAATCTTTCGAATGTCTACGAGGGGGTGGGTTTAGAAAGAGGGTGCTATTTTCCTTTAGATCTCTTAATATTGGGAATTTTATTTCCAGGCTATCATCATTTGAGCCTATTCTGGCATTCATATCTCCCATTAGGTAAAATGGCAATCCAGGGTACCTAATTTGTAGGGAATAAAGGAAACTATGGAATTTACGCCACGTGCTCTCGATCTGTGTTTGCACTGTATATGATGGGATATAAGCTGAAACAAGAATGATACTCTTGGATTCCAGATGCAAAGTGATCCCCAGTGCCAGCTGCTCGAAAACTGAGCACTCAGTAACTTGTGACACCCATTGAGTGGAAACCAGAATTACTAGGCCCCCCTCGGTTGTCCCCTTCCGAGCGGTTTAGAGGCCTTGATTTCATAGGCGTGGTAACCGTCAAGAACTATGTTGTCAGTTGCCCAAGTTTCCTGCAGCATTATTATGTCAAAACCCATTATATATTCACGGAATGGCACGTCCCCTAGTTTGTTGGCCCAACCCGCTATGTTCCATGAGATAATGTTAAGGCTGCACGTTCCATAACTGGCTTGGCTTCATTGTGGTGGGGAAATTCTTATCAGCTCTCCCACTGGTTGGGTAATGATGCAACCGTTCTTAGGATATGCACGGTGTTGTTGTTCTCGGGGATGATTTGCAGCATTTTCCCGATTTCCCAGCATCGACGGTGTTATCTGAATTGCTGGGACCATCGGGGGGTCTTCGTCAAAGACAATTAAATCTGTCTCTGGCTTTCTTTTTTTCTTTTTTCTTTTTTTTGAAATATTACAAAAAATAAAGATATTGCAATCCCATATTTTTAATATATTAAATAAGGAAGTAGAAAATAAAATTAAATGGGCAAAACAAAGGTATTTTGAGTCTGCCAATAAGCCCAGTAAGATGTTAGCTTGGATGATAAAGGAAAAGCAAACAAAAATAATAATAAATAAAATACTGGACCAAGGGGAGGAAATACTATATTTTTCGCTTTATAGGACGCACCCGACCATAGGACGCACCTTGTTTTAGAGGGGGAGAGCAAGAGAGAAAAAATCTCCCCCTCTCTGTGCAGCGCCCCTTCAGCGAAGCAGCAGGAGAAATGGAGCCCCTTCCATTTCTCCTCCCACTTAGCTGAAGGGGCACCTACCCTTCAGCGAAAGCAACTCGAAGCCTCCGGAGCACGGCAGGAACACTCCCACTGCGCTTCGGAGGCTTCGCATTGCTATCACTGAAGCCAAGGAGCCTGCATTCGCTCCATAAGACGCACACACATTTCCCCTTAATTTTTGGAGGGGAAAATGTGCATCTTATAGAGCGAAAAATACGGTAACTGACCCAGTAAAAATAAAACTAACATTTTAATTTTTTTTATAAAGAATTGTATAAACAAGAACAATTAGATGTTAATAAAATGGAAGAGTATTTACAACAAAATAAATTACCAAGAATTGAAAAAGAAGTTGAGGCCCTAAATTCTAGTATAGAAATAGATGAAATAGCACAAGTGATAAAGAAAATGAAGAGTGGCAAATCGCCAGGCCTAGACGGAATCACATTAATATACTATAAGAACCTGGAAGAAGTAATCCACCCTATATTACATAGAATAATGAATATTGGGGGGGGGGGGGGAAGGATATACCACAATCATGGAAAGAAGCACTGATCACTCTAATCCTGAAACAGGGAATGGAGCTGACAGAAATGAAAAATTATAGACCAGTCTCCCTGTTGAATACAGATTATAAAATCTATACTGGAGTGATGGCTAATAGATTCAAAAAGATTCTAAACAAAATAATCAGCAGAGACCAGCCGGGTTTCCTACCGGATAGACACATAAAAGATAATACAAGAATAATAATTGACCTTTTGGAGTATGTGGAAATGAAACCAAGTAAAAAGATTGCCATGTTATTGGTCGATGCAGAAAAAGCCTTTGATAGAGTATCATGGAATTTCCCATTGGAAACTTTTAAAGGTCTGGACATGGGGGGGGGGGGAATAATTAATGGAATTAGGGCAATATATGATAACCAAAAAGCAAAATTGCTAATAAATAACGAGATCACCGAAGAGTTCAGCATTGAAAAGGGGACAAGACAGGGGTGCCCTCTCTCCTACGATGTAATCGTAACCACTGAAAACCCAGTGAAAAGTATCCAAAATGCTTGCACAACTGTAAGAATATGGGAAGGTCTCTGGGTTCAAATTGAATAAAAGAAAATCCAAATTATTAACGAAAAATTTACGTAAGTCAGAACAAGAGGAATTGGAAAATACAACAGGTTTAAAGGTAGCTAATAAGGTAAATTATTTGGGGGTTTGGATCACCAATAAAAATATAAATTTATATAAGGATAATTACGAGAAGAAGTGGAAGGAAATAAAAAAAGAATTAGAGATCTGGGGGAAATTGAATTTGTCCCTGTGGGGAAGAATATCCACAGTTAAAATGATGGCATTGCCAAAGATGATTTTTATGTTCCAAACAATACCTATAATTAGAGGTGTAAAGTGTTTTAAGGAATGGCAGAAAGACCTTGCCAAAATTATTTGGCAAGGGAAAAAACCGCGCATAAAATTTAAGCTACTAACAGAGCTGAAGGAAAGAGGAGGCTTTGCGGTCTCTGACCTTAAACTGTACTTTGAGGCAGCAAGCTGGACATGGATTAAGGACTGGATATTAATTAAAAACACAGAAGTCCTAGATCTGGAGGGATGGGATATTGTATATGGGTGGCAAGGCTACATAGGCCATGACAAGGTTAAATCCCACAAAGGATTCTTAAATCATATTGTGAGAAGGGCATTATATGAAGTATGGGAGAGGAGTAAAAAATCAGTAGTGACCAAAACACCATGGTGGTTGTCACCGATGGAATCTATGACGGCTCATGTGAAAAATATGAACAGCGATTGGTTAACATACAAGGATTTAGTAGAGGAAATAAGTAGCGATCCGAAAATAAAGGACCTAAGAGAACTGAAACAGACGGGAATAACCTGGCTGGAGTATTATCAACTAAAAGCCGCCCTTGAAAAGGATAAAAGGTGTCAGGGAACTGCCATCGGAAGGACAGGAGGTGCAAAGGCTCACTGAGGTTGAGAGAGACGTAGCAGCTGAAGAGGGAACCAGTAGGGGGAGAGGAGGAACTCCAAGGGAAAGTGAGTCGGAGGGATGGCTCAGAGACGCTTCCAGCGAAAACAGTGGGGAGGTCTCAGGACCTCCTATAGGGACACCCACTCCTCGCCGGAAACTGTCACGCCGAGAGTCCAGAAGACGTGTTTCCGTTAAGGAGCTTTTATGTTGGAAACGATTCCGAAAGCAACCACTTTCGGATTCTGCTAGCGACTGACGCAGCCATGCCGGAGGGGCTCCGTCACAGGCAGAGGTTTGAAAACCTGATCAAACTCTGAGGGACTTGCATTTTACGCACAAGCAGCTCATCATCCCATCACAGCAATCCGAAAGTCCTCGAAAGCCAGCTTGTGCAGGGAGAGGCATCATGAGCGACCCAGCCGGAACCGGAGGAGCAGGAGCAGCTGGAGGGGGTCCAAGCCTGGAAGAAAGGTACAGGGCGTTGGAGATCCAGCTTGCACTGCAAACGGCGAGGCTCGAGGAGAGGAGGGCTCAGGATGCAGAAAACGGAAAGGAGAAAACCACCCCGCTCGCCAGAAAGGTGCCAGGATTGGTGCAGAAGTTTGGGGGGGATCCCAGGAACTATCATGCCTTTAGAACAGAGATGCAATATGCTCTCAACCTGCAGTTTGATGACTTCCCCGACGAGGAATCGCGAGTGGCTTTTGTAATTGGCCATCTCGAATCGGGAGCGAAGGACTGGGTTAGACCCCTGATGGCAGTGAATAATGAGATCCTAAAGGACACGAGGAAGTTTTTTCGTGCCATGGACCTGATGTTTTCCAGCGACATTGAGCAGGGAGTGGTGCGAAGGCAGTTAATGGCTTGCAAACAGGGGAGCCGATCTGTCCGTGAGTACTGGACTGAGTTTACCATGCTGATCCATAAGTTGGGGTGGGATCTATCGGCGGAACCCATCCAAATGCTTTTCGAAGAGGGGCTTTCTTCGGCCGTGAAAGATGAACTTTCCCGGGCGCCCAGGGCGGAGTCTATGGACCAGCTGACCAAATCCGCGCTGGCCATAGGAGCACGCCAGGAGGCGAGGGCTTTGGAAAAGCGGGAAGGGAAAGGGGAACGTTGGAGGGATTTCCGCATTCCAGACATTCCAGAGCCACCTTTCCCGCCGGCAGAGCCGATGGAAATTGGAACAGCGCGGGCGCGCGCAGTTTCAAATCCCAGTGAAGGGCGGAAGAAGGAGGGGAAGAGAGCCAAGAAATGTTATCTCTGCCAACAGCCAGGTCACTTTGCCAGAGTCTGCCCACAAAGAAAGGAATGGCAAGGGATGGCAGGAGCTGTTGGGGAAAAAGAGGAGGAAGGCAAGGAGCAAGTAAAAGCCAACGCCTGGCTGCCACCGTCGGGGCACAGCAGCCAGGCCAAAGAGCAGTGAAAGTGCCCACGCCGGAACCTCCAAGACCTGCTTTAGTGATAGAGGTGTTACTAGAGCTGCCAAACGGACACCCACTAAAGATCAAGGCGCTTTTGGATTCAGGCAGCTCCTGTAATTTCATGAGTAAGGAGTTTGCAGCTGAGCACCAGATACAGACCATCCCTTTAAGTAACCCCTTGCAGGTGACCACGATTGACGGCAGAGAGCTGTTGGGAGGAGAAGTTAGCCAACAGACTGTCCCGATGATAATGAGGGTGGCAAGGCACACCGAACGGATAGCGTTTAACGTGGCCACCCATCATTTTGGGGATGAGCTGGCTGGCGCTACACGATCCGCTAGTGGGCTGGCATCAGAGGGTGGTCTCCTTTGGGTCAGCGCATTGCCTAGAACACTGCAAAGAGGGGAAGGTTCCGGGAGGAGCCAGAGTCACCCTAGCCGGGATGGAAGTAACGGATAAAGGGAAGGTGCCCCCGCAATACGCAGATCTGAGCAACGTATTCAGCGAAAGGGAAGCAGACAAACTGCTGCCGCATAGACCCTTTGACTGTCAAATCAATCTACTCCCTGGGGCCCAACTCCCAGTGGGCAAGCTGTACGCCATGTCAGACAAGGAGATGCAGGAGTTGAGGGAGTTCATTGACAAAAACCTGAAACGAGGTTTCATCAGAGAGTCCCGAGCGGTGGGGGGCAGCCCAGTGTTTTTTGTGGACAAAAAAAACACAGATAAGCCGAGGCTTGTAGTGGACTTTAGGGCCCTGAATGCAGTGTCGGAACCCCTGGCTTTCCCTATGCCCCGAATTGATGACATTTTGACCAGGGTGAGGAAGGGAAAGATTTTTACAAAACTGGACCTGCGGGGGGCGTACAACCTGATACGCATAAGGAAGGGGGATGAATGGAAGACCACCATGTTCACCCCTTTGGGAGCCTTTGAATACCTCGTGATGCCCTTCGGTCTACAAGCAGGCTCGGCGTGCTTTCAAGCCTTTATGAACCACGTCCTGGGACCTTTGCTCTACAAGAATTGTGTGGCCTTTTTAGACGACGTGTTGGTATATTCGGAGGATGAGGAGCAGCATTTGAGGGACGTTCGAGAAGTGTTGGGCAGGCTGCAAGCCAACCAGCTGTGGGTGAAACTGGAGAAGTGTCAGTTTCATACCAAGGAGGTGGAATTCCTGGGGTACCGCTTGTCAGACAAGGGATTGGCAATGGATCCAGGCAAGGTCCAAGCGGTACTGGAATGGAAGACACCGAAGACCAAGAAGGATGTGCAAAGATTCCTGGGGTTTGGGAACTTCTATCGGAAGTTCATCAAGAACTTTGCCCACTTGACGGCGCCCATCACCGACTGCCTCAGCAGCAAGAAGAAATTTGTTTGGACGGCGGAGGCGGAGCGAGCATTTGAAGAACTGAAAAGGGCTTTCGCCTCGAAAGAACAACTTCTGCATGTGGATTTACGAAAACCAATGAGAGTGGAAACCGATGCGTCCGACCGGGCGGTAGGGGCGGTGCTTCTTCAACCGGGGAGGAGTACGTCGGAGTGGAGACCGTGTGCCTTCTTCTCGCGGAAGCTGAATAAATCCGAGAGGAACTACACGGTGTATGACAGGGAACTACTCGCCATTCACGAAGCGTTCCGGAGGTGGAGACATTTATTAATTGGGGCACAACACAAGGTGCAAGTGTGCACCGACCACAAGAATTTAGAGTATTGGAGAACGGCTCGAGTGCTCAACCAACGACAAGTGAGATGGGCACAGGAATTCTCCAAATTCCACTTTGAAATTTGTTATGTGCCAGGCCCAGAAAACGTCAGGGCGGACGCTCTCTCACGCAAACCAGAGTATTTGGAGGGGGAGGGGGCAATCGAAGAGAGACATGTCATCCCTGAGGACCGCTGGGTGTGTGGGGCGGCGCTGGTGGGGCAACGAGAACTGGTAGAGGAAACGGAAAATGATGAATATGCCCAGGATAAGCTCAGAGGTCTCAGGGGGGAGGGCGAGAGCCCCGGAGGTTTTGAGGAAAGAAATGGGGCATTGTATTACAAAGGGGCACTGTATATACCCGAAGGTGAATTGAGGGGGAGAGTACTCAAGCAGTTGCACGATAGCCCCACGGCGGGACATTTTGGGCAACACAAGACCATGTGGTTGGTTACCAGGGAATTTTGGTGGCCCAAGGTGAGGGAAGATGTAAGGGAGTATGTAAGAGGGTGTGACCAATGTCAGCGAGCCAAAGGGGAAAGAAGGGCGCCGGCAGGGTTATTAGAACCATTACCCACGCCAGAACGGCCTTGGGAAGCGGTATCGGTAGATTTTATGACGGATCTGCCGACGTCCAAGGGGAAAACAGCCATCATGGTAGTAGTAGACCTGTTAACTAAGATGGGCCACTTTGTAGCATGCTCACATGCAGTCACAGCGGAAGAAACCGCGAAGTTGTTTGTAGAACACATCTTTAGGTTGCACGGCGCCCCCTTGAGGGTGGTCTCAGACAGGGGCAAACAATTTACTTCCAGGTTCTGGAGGAAGCTCATGAGCTTGCTGCACGTGGAAGTCAATTTTTCGACTGCCCGGCACCCTGAAACCAACGGGCAGGCGGAAAGAGCAAATGGCACCCTCCAACAATATCTGAGGTGTTATGTCAATGACAGAGAGAACGACTGGGTCGAAAAGTTGGCGCTGGCAGAATTTGCCTACAATAATGCGGAGAATGTGTCCACAGGGATGAGCCCCTTTTTGGCTAATTACGGGTGTCACCCCAGGGCATTTCCAGGGGATGGAGGGGAGAGATGGAGCGTCCCAGCGGCCGAACATTTTGTAGAAGAGATGGAAGCGATCCATCATCAGCTCCAGCTCAACTTAGAAAGGGCCAAGGCACAATATAAGAAGCAGGCAGACAAGAACAGAAGGGAAGGTGAAACCATAAGGGTGGGGGATCAGGTGTGGCTGTCAACCCAAGGGTTGCCGTTCAAAGGGGGTTGTAAGAAATTGAGACCCAAAAGATTGGGACCCTTTGAGGTCATTCAGCAGATCAACCCAGTGGCTTTCAAACTCCGGTTGCCCAACCACATGAAATTGCACCCAGTGTTCCACAGGTCGTTACTGTCACCGTACAGGGGGGGACGTGAAGGGGAGCACGCCAGGGAACCCGCCTTGGAAGAAAGGGAAAGCAGCAACCATGTAGGGGAAATCCTCGATTCCAGGTGGAAGGGAAATCAGGTGGAGTATTTGGTGGCGTGGGAAGGGGAACCGGAGTCAGAAAACACCTGGGTGACTGCAGGGGAGGTCAATGACGAGGTTTTAATAGAAACGTTCCACCAAAGATTCCCGAGGAAACCTCAGCCTGTAGCAAGGTTTAGGAGGGAGCATTTCGGCACCACCGACGAGGAAGAGGAACTGGAAGGATTCGCGGATTCGGAGTTGGAAGAGGGAATGGACTCCGATGACGAGGAGTACCGAGAGACCAGGGACAGCAACAAGTGGAGGGAAGTGTTCGAGACTTCGGAAGATGAGGGAGGTTCTTTCAGGGGTTTTACCTCCTCACCGCCCGTAGGGGAGGAGACGGGAGGGGGTGAAGGGGGCCCTGGAGGGGAGGTGGATGTCAGGGAACTGCCATCGGACGGACAGGAGGTGCAAAGGCTCACTGAGGTTGAGAGAGACGTAGCAGCTGAAGAGGGAACCAGTAGGGGGAGAGGAGGAACTCCAAGGGAAAGTGAGTCGGAGGGATGGCTCAGAGACGCTTCCAGCGAAAACAGTGGGGAGGTCTCAGGACCTCCTATAGGGACACCCACTCCTCGCCGGAAACTGTCACGCCGAGAGTCCAGAAGACGTGTTTCCGTTAAGGAGCTTTTATGTTGGAAACGATTCCGAAAGCAACCACTTTCGGATTCTGCTAGCGACTGACGCAGCCATGCCGGAGGGGCTCCGTCACAGGCAGAGGTTTGAAAACCTGATCAAACTCTGAGGGACTTGCATTTTACGCACAAGCAGCTCATCATCCCATCACAAAAGGATTTGACAACAAAATATCCTATCTGGAAAAGGATATATTATATAATAATCAAAAGACACTTTCAAAAATGTACAAACTATTTTTGAATTGGCAAAGAAAAGAGGAGGATATCAAATAAACTACAGTAAAATGGGAGAGGGACCTGGGACATATGATCAAACCCAGTATTTGGAATGAATTATGGACTAAAAATATAAAATTCACAGCTTGCTTCCTTATAAGGGAAAATCATATGAAAATGTACTATAGATGGTACTTGACCCCTGTAAAACTAGCAAAAATAAATAAATCATACAATAACAAATGCTGGAGATGTAAGAAACAGATAGGAACATACTACCATATGTGGTGGTCCTGTCTAGAGATACAAAGATTTTGGAATATGATTTATGACTAGATAAAGAGATTGATAAAAACTACATTTAGCAAGAAACCGGAAGAATTTTTACTAGGAATGGTTTCAGATAATATTCCCAAAAATAAAACCAGGTTATTTATGTATGCGACGTCAGCAGCAAGGGTTATTGTGGCAAAACACTGGAAAGATAAAAATACACCCACTAAAGATGGATGGGTAGTCAAATTGCGCAAGTACTTGGAGCTTGCGAAGCTGACAGATGCAATAAGAGATAAACCTAAAAAGATGGTGAAAGAAGAATAGGAATGTTTAAATAATTACAGTGGTACCTCGGGTTAAGTACTTAATTCGTTCCGGAGGTCTGTTCTTAACCTGAAACTGTACTTAACCTGAAGCACCACTTTAGCTAATGGGGCCTCCTGCTGCTACCGCGCCGCCGGAGCACAAATTCTGTTCTCATCCTGAAGCAAAGTTCTTAACCTGAAGCACTATTTCTGGATTAGCGGAGTCTGTAACCTGAAGCATATGTAACCTGAAGCCTATGTAACCCAAGGTACCACTGTATCATGGGGGTAAGGGTTCATCAAGAAAGACCTGGTTATGTTTAGAATGATACTGCATAGGGAAATGTTCCCTGACACCAAGATGAGGGATTCCTTGGAATGCAGATAGAGAGAATTGATAAGAATAATGATCTGTTGTGACCTTGACGGAAGCATACAATAGATGAGCCTTCTTGTGTTTTGGCTCATCTTCCTCTTTTTTTCTTTTCTTTTTCTTTTTTCTTTTTTCTGTTAGGAAATCAAGCCTTTATCAGGAGAAACTGGCCACTGTCCAGGCACCCGGCTTGATCTCCTGGTGACCTCCCTGTCTGCATTCCCGAGCAGGATACAGGCTAGGTCGCGATCGGCGATCCTCCTCAATGTGAGAAGAACACACCACTCTTCCCTGCTCTCCCCAGGCAGGGGAAAGAGATAGACAGGAAAGTATTTACATGCCTTTATTTCTGTCTTTGCAGCATTACAGAGAAACACGTCTGCTCTGTTCAAACTCCAACAGCCGAGAGGCACAAACTCCACCTCCTGTACTTCCTGTACAGCTCATATTACACTCTGAGCTAAATCCGGTGCTTTGCACTGTGAATAGACTGTCCCTTTGTTTCCCACGGAACAGTCCCAACATTCCCATTATGTTTTGCTTTCAAGCTAGCAGCTGCTCGCGGCCGCATTGCTTCTATATCGTAACATACTCCCCCATATGAATCAATGTGCGCTGCGAGCAACGCGTGATCCAGAGAAGAAAACAAACAGAACTACCCACCACTGGTTTCCCCAGTGTACCTCTCTGGTTGTCTGTCTTCCAAGGAATGAGTGCATCTGCATTACCTTGGCTAGGGAATGTAGTGTTACGCTTAGCAACTCTCTGTTGTGTCTTTGTCTCTGACTTAGACACAGCTTCAACCTGTCTTGAGTTGTCAACAATAGTAACACATGCTACAGCTGAGTTAGCAAACTCTTTTGAATACCTCTTGGGTGGTACACACTTTGTAACTCTCTCAGACCTACGTATGAGGTGCTGATCCTCTCTGCTTACTGGTTCAGTCTCAGGACTTTTTGGAGAACCAGTTCCAATAGTGAACAGTGGTTCTTCCTTCATCTGTGAAGGTCTATCCATTGTGTGAGATTTCCTCTCAATGACTGTGTCAACTGAGCTCTTTGAGCTATCACTGTCACTCTCAGTACTACTGTAGTCAGTAAAATCATCATCATCATCTGAATTGTCCTCAGTGGGAAATGTGTGAACAATTACTCTCTCCTGCTCAGGAGCACTCTCTAGAAATTTTGTGAGAATCACCTGACCAGATTCAGACAAAATTACTCTGTAGAGACCCTTTTCATAACCCACAAAAATGCCTTTGGCATTCTTTACTCCACCTGGAGCGTCTGTCCTCACATGAGACCCAAAAACCTTAAAATGGGCAACAGAAGGTTTTCTGTGGAACAACTTTTCAAAAGGAGAACATCCCAAACCTTTTGAAACTTTTCTCACCCAACTGTAACAATAACACATTATCGACTCCGCCCAAAACTCATGTGGCAAATGTGAACTCAGCAATTGCGCCTTCATCCCATTTTGCAATTCTTTGTTCACTTGTACACAGACACTTCTGTTCCATGCTTCTGCAGAAACAGCTGTCCTGTGCCTTATCCCTTTCTTATCCAGGAAATCCTGAAAATCCTGTAAAAGAAAAACTGGCTTTTCATCTGTGAAAAGACAATCAATGTTAGTATCATGAACATTTTTAACTTTGTCACAAAACTCTTTAAACCTTTCTAAGGTTTCTTGTGGTTTCTCCAACACATATACCCAGACATAATGAGAGAAATGATCCACACACACAAGATAATATCTTGCATTGCCTCTAGATGGTGCTAGAGGACCAATCACATCAGCATACACCCGCTGAAATGCTCTGTCGACCCTTGTCGACTTCTTGACGTCCTTCGTCACACCTGCGAGAGAAATCATGTTAGAATCAGATGAATTACATTTCATGTAATCACTTTGATCAAAAGTCAACAAATACAGTCCATCTTTCTCTTTGGCAGAAAGATACAGTTCTCCATCTTTGAAGATCTTGCAGCTTTCACTATCATAGGACAAAGTCAGTCCTTTCTTTGCGATCTGCGAAACACTCAGCAGATTGAACTTTAAATCAGGAACCAATTACACATTGTTAATAGTCAAGTTCAGACTTTCAAGATACAAAGTTCCAATCCCGGTCGCTTCCAGCTCCTGACCGTTGGCCTGTTTCACGGCGAAGCTTTGCTTCTTAAACGTTGAAAACAGATGATAACACTAGGAATATTATTGACATTTTGGAACTTTTACAAACGAATATCAATACTAAAGCAGTGTTAATTTTCATAGATGCAGAGAAAGTGTAGCCTTATTGGAGTTCACCGATTGGGTCTGCGTTGCTCTGGAACAGGAGGAAGGAAGTCAAAATGACACCGAGTTGGTTCAAAGAAAGAGTTTATTCTGCTCTCCGGATAGCAGAAGGCACTTGCGTGGTGAGTCCACAGCAAGTACAAAGAAATGACAAGTTTCATGCAGTTTTTATATCCTCCAGGCACCCTCTCCCTCCTCCCCTCAGAGCCCAACCACGTCAGCCTATGTACGCGGGTTGACATCACATATGTTCCTGCTCTGGCACTCTTAACCTTAAAAGGGATTTCCTTCCTGCACTCCTGACCATAAAAGGATATTCCTGTTCCTACTCCTATCTTGGAGCAAGAGGTCACTACTTCCGAGAACATGCTCTGGCGTTAGTCCCAGACTTGGGTCTCTGCATCATTTGTGGTCAGAACATAAGATATGTCTGTGTCTGTTCTACTGGTAGAGTCAAGGCCAGTCTTGCCGTCAAACTGATAAGGGAGAGAGCTGTGTTCTTGTTTTGCATTTGCTCAACGGCTGAAGTTTATGCATTTTAGCTAAGGAGAAATGGGGATTTTGGTGCAGTTTAAAAACTGCCTGCACAGTCAGTTTTTTTGGGTTTTGGAAACCCATTCCTTCAAAAGCATTTGACAATATTTCATGGAAGTTTATGAAGAAAAATTTGGAAGGGATGGGAGTGGGACGGGGGTTTGAAAATGGAATAGAGGCAATCTATTCAGAGCAAAAAGCTAAATTGATAGTTAACAATGTGGTGACAGAAGAGTTTAAGATTGAAAAAGGAACACGACAAGGTTGTCCTATCTCCCCTCTGTTATTTATTTCGGTTCTGGAGGTACTTTTGAACATGATTAGAGGGGACCGGTTGGTGGAAGGGATACAGGTCGGAGCCAAACAGTACAAACTTAAGGCGTTTGCAGATGACCTGGTTTTAACATTACAGGAGCCAGAGTCTAGTACGAAAAGAGTTTTAGAATTGATCTATGAGTTTGGTCGGATGGCGGGATTTAAATTAAACAAGCAGAAAACCAAGGTTTTGGAAAAAATTTTGACATCTATGGAAACAGAAAGGTTTCAGAAGGAGACAGACTTAAATGTGGTTAAAAAAGTGAAGTACCTAGGGGTTAACTTGTCTTCCAAAAATTTGAATTTATTTAAAGACAACTATGAAAAATGCTGGTCAGAAATTAAAAAGGATTTAGAAATTTGGACAAGATTGAAACTTTCCTTGTTGGGCCGAATAGCTGCTATAAAGATGAATGTGTTGCCAAAAATGTTGTTTTTGTTCCAGGCCCTACAGATTGTGGACAGAGTGGAATGTTTTGGAAAGTGGCAGAAAGATATTTCTAAATTTGTCTGGCAGGGCAAAAAGCCCAGAATAAAATTAAAAATTTTAACTGATGCAAAGGAAAGAGGGGGGTTTGCCCTGCCGGACTTAAGGTTATATTATGAAGCTGCAGCTTTCTGCTGGTTGAAGGATTGGCTACTTCTTGAGAACACTGATGTCCTGGATCTGGAAGGGTTTAACAATGCTTTTGGATGGCATGCTCATAAAACTTTCAAGAACCACATTGTCAGGAAAGCAATATTTAATGTCTGGTTAAAATACAAAGACTTACTAGAAAACAAGACCCCAAGGTGGTTGTCACCTATGGAGGCCAAGGCTCGGAAAAGACTCAATATGGAGGCCGAATGGCCGAAATATTGGGAAATAATTGAAAAAGTTGGAGAAACGTGGAGGTTGCAGAGCTTGGAGAAATTAAAGG
Source organism: Podarcis muralis (assembly GCF_964188315.1). Classification (NCBI taxonomy): domain Eukaryota; kingdom Metazoa; phylum Chordata; class Lepidosauria; order Squamata; family Lacertidae; genus Podarcis; species Podarcis muralis. Next base: position 16,249,801 of record NC_135674.1, read on the forward strand.
GTAAAGTGCGAGACTGGTTACACTATGCTCAAATTAGGGAGGTTTTTAATATGGATAAAAAGATAGGATTCCAGGTGGAAAAATCGAAACTAGAAACAGAACTGTTAGAACCTAAGACTAAGGTACTTTCAAGAATGTATAACTTGCTGTTGAAATGGAACACTCAAGATGAAACGGTTAAATCAGCTATGATAAAATGGGCACAGGATATTGGATATAACATTATGTTTGCTGACTGGGAAAAGTTATGGACCACCGGTGTAAAGTTTACGGCATGTAATGCCTTGAAAGAAAATATTATGAAAATGATATATAGGTGGTACATGACCCCAGTTAAGCTTGCAAAAATATATCACTTGCATGATAATAAATGTTGGAAATGTAAGGAGACTGAAGGAACATTCTTTCACCTTTGGTGGACCTGTCCGAGGGTGAAGGCCTTCTGGGAAATGATTTATAATGAGTTAAAAAAGGTATTCAAGTATACCTTCCCTAAGAAACCAGAGGCCTTCCTCTTAGGCATTGTCGACCAGAAGGTGTTAAAGAAGGACAGAATTTTTTTTATGTATGCAACAACAGCAGCAAGAATACTCATCGCAAAATATTGGAAGTCACAAGATTTGCCCACACTGGAAGAATGGCAAACGCAACTGATAGACTACATGGAGCTGGCTGAGATGACTGGCAGAATTCGAGACCTGGGAAGAGAGGCGGTGGAAGAGGAATGGAAGAAGTTCAAAGATTATTTACAAAAACTTTATAAACTGTATGAATGTTAAGAAAGTGCATGAAAGGAAATAATATGGTATCAGCAGCCTAGATGAGAAATATATGAGAATAAGCGGAATGATAAAGATGAGATTTGAAGTAATGTTATGCCTAAACTAAGCAGCTAAATATTTGGTGGAAACATTTAAAATTAGAAGCATAAAATTAGAGGCAAAATGTATGAGAATTTGAATATAAGAATTGAAATAAGGTAATAAATTGCGGTTTTTAAGCTTTTTATAGAGAACGCAGGAAAGGGAGGCGTGAGGAAGTCCAGACAGTTATGGAAAAAATGTATGAAAGGTTGTGATTTTTTCTTTTTTCTCTGTTTTATGTTCTATATCTCTGTTTATCTGTATTTTCTTTGTATGTTGTTTAGTGGTGATGGTGTTTTATATGTTTGGTGATTTCCCTTTGTTAAAAAATTGCAATAAAATATTTTATAAAAAAACAAAAACGTTGAAAACAGATCTCTGTGTGACGTCATGTGTTCCGTCGCTCCAGTGTCCAAAACAAAAGTGTTCTCCACTTCTGGTGTGGCTTTTAGTGACATCAAAGCCATTGCAGGTTTCACCTGGGACTTGGTACGACTTTTGCCTGACGCCTCAGGCTTTGCAGAGCTCCCCTTAGCTCCTTTCTGCTGACGTGGCCTTTTACAGTTCTGCTGAAGATGCCCAGGTTGGCCACAATTGTAACAACAAACAACGCTCAGAGCTTCAGCTTGCTCTTTCCTTGCAATGGTAGTGGGGGCGCTACATCTCCGAGCCTCACTCCCCCTGTCAGCAACATCCGTTGCAGCAAGAACAGGAACAGCAACAGTTCCTTCACTCCCCCATCTGGGGTCAAAGCTTTCCTCAGCTTTCGATAGGCTTTTAGGAATTTGGCCAGCATCATCTTGGCTCTCCCCTTCTGGGGTAGTTTTCCTTTGGCTCTTGCTTATCACTCCAGCTTCACAAGCTTCTCGGAGCTTCTTAGAGAACAAAGCCATCTCAATCTCAAGCCTCAGCTCTCAGCAGTGAACTTGTAAAATCCAAGAGTCAATTGCCTGTTTTCTGCCTCACTCCTGGCAGTTAAACACAAGCTGTTTGAAAGTCCTTCCAAAAGCAGCGTCATAGACAAAACAAACTTCGTTTCCCAGCCTCTCACTGAGCCAGCCCCTTTGTCAGTAACTTTCCACTTCAGGAACACTGACGTATCATTGCTTAGCAACTGTGCATTCTTTCCTTATCAAGGTATGCGAAGTATGTGGCTCTCTCACAGTGCTGGTTTCATCCAAACGCAGACACTCAGTGAACCGAAGATTGCTTCAATTCGCGTTCACTCTCTCAGCCATAAAATCATCATACCTTAGGGGCTCCGTTGCTCAGCAAACACCTTCTCCGGTGCCCAGCCGTCTGTGTAGCTTCCAGCTGCACGTTACTTTAACTTCCTTCTCTTGGTGCAGAGGATGAAGTACGATCCATCAACCTCTCTTGCAGTTTTCAGGGATCAAAACCATCGACCCGTTGCTACCAGATGTTAGGAAATCAAGCCTTTATCAGGAGAAACTGGCCACTGTCCAGGCACCCGGCTTGATCTCCTGGTGACCTCCCTGTCTGCATTCCCGAGCAGGATACAGGCTAGGTCGTGATCGGCGATCCTCCTCAACGTGAGAAGAACATACCACTCTTCCCTGCTCTCCCCAGGCAGGGGAAAGAGATAGACAGAAAAGTATTTACATGCCTTTATTTCTGTCTTTGCAGCATTACAGAGAAACACGTCTGCTCTGTTCAAACTCCAACAGCCGAGAGGCACAAACTCCACCTCCTGTACTACCTGTACAGCTCATATTACACTCTGAGCTAAATCCGGTGCTTTGCACTGTGAATAGACTGTCCCTTTGTTTCCCACGGAACAGTCCCAACATTCCCATTATGTTTTGCTTTCAAGCTAGCAGCTGCTCGCGGCTGCATTGCTTCTATATCGTAACATTTTCTCCCCCCCCCCATCCTCCTTCTTCTTTCCTTTTTCTTTTTTCTTTCCCATAATGGTTTATATTTTATGTCATGTATTTTGATATTTTTTGTAGTTTTTTTTTAGCTTTTTTCATTATTATTTGTCAGGGAACTGCCATCGGAGCCAGAGGGAGAGGGAGGGCTCCAGAGGGATTCCGGAGAGCATCCCGGGAGGGAAAGAAGCAGCACATCTTCTGGGGAAGGAAATCAGCGTAACACCAGTGGAGAAGGGGGGCAGATGGGGGAATCGGCGAGGTGGCTCCAAGACTGCTCGCCGGGAACCAGTGGGGAGAGCACGGGTCCTCCGATGCCCACACCCTCCCTGCGCAGAAGGCTTCCGCGCAGGGAAAGTAGGCGGAGACTAGGCGTCAAAGAGCTTCTATGCTGGAAGAAGTTCAAGAAACGCCCACTAACGGATTCTGCCAGCGATTGAGACAGCCACGGGCGCGTGGCTGTCCAGACAGAAAGGGTTCATTCAGGCAACCAGCCAAGGGTGGCATTGATTTACACACAAGCAACCCCTAGAACCATTACAGCAATCCGTTAGTCCCTGACGTTGCTTGTGCGTAGCCCCGGAGAGGCAGCAAGATGAGCCAAACAGGAACAGCCGGAGAAACGGAGCAGCCAGCTGCGGTGCAGAGTCTGGTTGAGAGGAACCGAGACTTGAAGACGCACGTAGCTATCCTGACGGCGCGGCTGGAGGAAAGACGGGCGCAGGATGCACAGGTCAGAGCCACCCCCATCGCAAGGAAGGTACCGGGGCTGGTACACAAATTTGGGGGGAAGCCCCAAGACTACAATGCTTTCCGAACGGAAGTGCAGTACGCTTTGGAGCTGTAGAAAAATGACTTTGCTGATGACGGGGAGAGGGTGGCTTACATTGTGGGGCATCTGCAGGATGGGGCGAGAGAATGGATCAGGCCCCTAATGGCGACGCAAAATGATGCCTTGAAGGACCTTAAGAAATTCCTTCAGGGGATGGACGTGATGTTTTCCAGCGAGGTGGAGCAAAGCGTGACACGTCGGGAACTGATGGGTTGCAAGCAGGGGAGCCAGTCCGTCAGAAGCTACTGGTCACGTTTTGCAATGTTAGTACACCGGCTCGGGTGGGATCTGGACTCTGAACCGATACAAATGTTGTTTGAGGCGGGTCTTTCCCCCGAAGTGAAAGACGAGTTGTCCCGAGCGCCCCGCCCACGGTCGATGGATGAGCTCACAAAGGCGGTGCTCGCGATAGGCGTACGCCAAGAAGCGCGGGCTCAGGAGAAGCGGGAAATGAGAGGGGAACGTTTCCATGACTACCGCATTCCTGAGATACCGAGGGAGCCTCCCCAGGCGGCAAAGCCAATGGAAATTGATGGCACGTAAAAGGGAGGGAAAGGACTGGAAAACTACCAAGAAGTGTTTCCTCTGTGAACAACCAGGACATTTCGCTAAGGTCTGCCCTCAACGGAAAGCCTGGCAAGGGATGGTGGGGGCTGCAGGCCACAACGAGAAGGGGGAGGAAGAGCAGGTGCAGGGAAACGACAACGCCTGGCTGCCAACCAGCAGGGGCAGCAGCCAGGGCAGCAACCAATAGAAGTGCCCCAGCCTGACCCCCCCCCCAAGGCAGCTATAGCCATAGAAGTGATGCTAGAACTCCCGAATGGGCACCTTGTCAAGGTTAAGGGACTGCTGGATTCGGGCAGCTCGTGTAATTTCTTCAGCAGAGACTTTGCTCTGGAGCACCAACTCCACCTGTTGCCTCTGGATTTTCCTGTTAAGTAGATTTATTGCTTTATTGTCCGGCGTCCAGCACGCTTCCCCCTGCCAGCCTCTGCAGGTCATAAAGCAATTAGCAGATAGCAAAGTTGCACAGCGGTCATGTGTTGGAAAGGGCAGTAAACAAGCCCAGGCTTTTCTTCTGTCTTAATATCTCTTTATTTGCTCAAAAGTAGCATATTTACAATTCATAAAAGCCATCGGATTCCAGCTGCATCTTCTCCCTCTGTTTGCAGCTACGCAGCAAACTGCTTTCGCTTTCCACTCAGCTCACAGCATTCCAAGCTGCCTTCGTCATGTCCTGGCTTACTTCCCTTGTAAGCGCCTCCTCTCAAGCTTGAGGCACAGAAGGTTAACCCTTCACTACACCCAACACCCCCTCTTGCCTCGCGCCTGAGGGGAGAATCGACCCTTGGTCGTCCCACACCCAGACCTTCACAAAACTCCCCATGTCTTTGGAAGGTGAGTGGCTTCGTGAACCCATCAGCTAGGTTCTTGGCAGAGGGACAATACGTCAGTGCAACTAATCCCTCCTGAACACTCTGGCACACATTCCAAAAGCGAATGTCTAGGTGTTTAGTTCTAGCCTTGAACTGACCTGACTCTGCCAAACGCAGGCATGGTTGATTGTCCTCGAAAACATGTATCAGCAGACAATCCACTCCGCAAAGTTCCTGCACCAAGCAAGCATAGAACTCTACTTCTCTGCACACCTCTGAAAGAGCACTGAACTCAGCCTCAGTGGATGAGAGCGCTATAAGAATTTGCTTCTTAGACCTCCATCCAACTACTGAGTTCCCAAACTTCACCACTAGGCCAGACACAGACTTGCGATCCTCAAGATTAGCCCAATCCAAGTCCACAAAGCAAGTCAGTTTCACTTCTCCTTGCGCTGGCAACCTAAGACAAAAGTCTTTGGTTTCCTGCAAATACCTCAGAATTCTCTTGATGCCATTCCAGGCTTGCACACTAGGGTTTGAAGCTTCCCTGCTGAGCAGATTGACAGCAAACGCTATATCAGGTCTGCTCCACTGGGACAAGTACAACAAACTCCCTAGGGCTGACTGAAATACTTCAGTATTTTCGAACGCAGCGTGTTCTACTCGCTGGATGTCCTTCACAAAACTAGTCTCCATAGGACTTCTCACTCCTGCACAATCACTCATCCTCATTTTCTGAAGCAGTTGCTCAATTTTACCTCCCTGGCTGAGCAAAAAACTTCCATCCTGTGCACGCTCAACATTGACACCTAGATAGGTTTTGACAGCACCAAGCTGTTTAAGGTTGAACTGTTTACCTAGCTCTTTGGCAAACTTCTCTGCCTGTTCATCTGTTTCTGAGAAAAACAACACGTCATCAACATAAATCTGCAAAAACTCTTGTGTTGCCCCTGATCCTCTCAAATAAAAGCAACTATCAGCAACACTTCTTCTGAAACCTAGCTCTTCTAAGGCTTCATTCAGGCACATGTTCCAGTTTCTGGCAGATTGACGTAATCCATAGATGGATTTGTGCAATCTCCACACAACACCCTGCCTCAAGTTCTCAAACCCCGAAGGAGGAATCATGTACAGCTCCTCCTGGAGATCTGAGTTAAGGTAGGCAACATCCACATCAAAGTGGTTTACCTTCCAGCCTCTCTGTGCTGCACAAGCCAAAAGCGTTCTCAAAGTCTCCGCTCGTGACGTTGGCGAATACACCTCCGTGAAGTGTATTCCCTTCCTCTGCGTAAATCCTCGAGCAACTAACCTGGCTTTATACTGGGGCTCTCCAGCGTCAGTGGGTTTCAAGCGGTAAACCCACCTGCAACTCACAGCCTGCTTTCCTGGTGGCAACTCTGTAAGTGAGAACACACCTAGATCTTTCATGGACTTCATCTCTTTGTCCATTGCCCTGTGCCACTTGCCTGCTTCTTCCTCAGGTAAACTCTGAATATCCTCGAAGGATTCAGGTTCACATCTGGCTGAACCTACCCAGACGCTTGAAGCGTCGTACCGATCAGGAGGCCTCCTTGTCCTCGCTGATCTCCTCAGTGTGAATCTTGGTGACCCTGCTGCTTCACTGGGTCCAGCTAAATCATCCTCAACTTCAGTGTTTCCCCCCTCTGACCTGCTGCGCCTCTTGGGCCTTACAGCTGGTCCAGCAGGTGAAGAAGGCTCACTCTTTGGCTCACACTTGACACTTGCCTGAGGAGGTGTTCTAGGTTCCCCCCTCTGAGGGATCCTGAGCTGTCCCTGCCTTGGACTCTGTCCCTGTGGTGGACTCTGTTGCTCTGGACCATGGTCCCCAGCACCAAGTTCCTCTTCCTCCTCAACGTCTGAGTCATAGAACTGCTGTGAAATCACGTCTGGATTAGCGTGCAGACGTTTCCAACCAGCTTGCTCACAGAACTCAGCACTATTGCTGATAACCAACCTTGACTGGTCTCCACTTGGGTACGCAAACCGCCAGGCCTTTGAGCCAGGCTCATACCCTACAAAGATCATTCTTTTAGATCTTGGCTCACCTTTCTTGCGTAGAGCCTTTGGAATAAGCACCCAAGCCTCACAACCAAACACACGAAGGTAGTGTACCTTGGGCTTCCTTCCATGCAGTAAGAAATACGGTGTGTTTCCTACACTAGAGTTGTACACTCTATTCTGCGTATGGACCACATAGCGCCAGGCCTCAGACCAATATTTCTGGGGTAGCCCTGCGTCCCACAGGATCGCAGACACAGCTTCCTGCACCGTCCTGTTCTTCCTCTCTGTGTGCTGGTCCCAGGGGGGATAAGGTACTATTACCGTAGGCCAAGATCAACAGGGAGCCGGGCGGGGTAGCAGGAACGATGGTAGGGCAGAAGCAGGAAGCCAGGCGAGGAACAGGAACACTGGTAAGGCAGAAGCAGGAATCCAGGCGAGGAACAGGAACACCGGAGAGTCAGAAACAGGAAGCCGGGCGAGGAACAGGCACACTGGGAGTGCCGAACAAGGACTGGGTAAAGCAGATACTTCACAACGACGTTGCTCCCGCAACCTGGGACCGGGCTGCCTGACCTTTATCTTCTTCTAAGGCCGGGGGCGGTCCCGGCCCCCAGAAGCCCCGCCTCTCTTGGCCTTAAGGCGAGCACTCCTCCTGGGAGACACCAGTTCCCTTCGCCTCTCTGCCCTAAGCCTCTGCAGATCAGGAGAGGCCGAAGGGTTACTGGGCCCCGGGGGAGGCTCACCTGTAGCCACTGAGTCTTCCAGCACCTCTGGGGCCTGAATGATTTCACCTGGTGCCTGCTCTTGAGTTTCCTCAGCATCTAGGCCTTGCCCCAGTTCAGCCGGCCCTGGAGGCGGGGACTCCTGTGCCGGCTGGGATTCCTCCGGATCGCTCTCAGACTCGGAATCCCAGGCCATCACACCATCCCCCCTCCCAGGCCCCCCCCTCACTTGAGGGTCTGGACCCGGCTTGCTGGGGTACGCTGCATGAAACTCCCGGATGCAGGCAGGTGCGTGGACGTTGACCGCTGGTTCCCAGGAACGGTCCTCTGGCCCATACCCCTTCCAGTCAATGAGATACTGCAGCCTTCCCCTGCGGTATCGGGAGTCCAGAATGCGTTCCACCTCGTACTCAGGCTCTCCCTGCACCAAAACTGGCTGCGGTCGGGGACGGTTCGGGTGGAACTCATCGGGTGGGGCCACCGGACTCAGAAGGGACCTGTGGAATACCGGGTGAACCTTCAGGTGTGCTGGCAACCGGAGACGGAATGCCACAGGCGAGACCTGGTCCACGATAGGGAACGGGCCGGTGAACCGGGCGTCCAGCTTCCGCGAAGGTCGAGAAGGGTGGAGGTGGCGAGTGGAAAGCCATACCAAGTCACCGACGTGAAGTTCCGGCCCCACCTGGCGGTGGCGGTCGGCCTGGACCTTGTACGCCTCCTTGGCCTGGCGCAGCTGCTCCATCAACAGCTGTTGCTGGGACTGGAGCTCCTGAAGCCACTCTGTCACCGCAGGGACTGCAGATGCCGGCAGCACATCCGGAAACAACCGTGGATGAAGGCCATAACTGGCTTGGAACGGGGTCTGCTGGGTGGACGCATTCACCGCATTGTTATAAGCGAACTCCGCCAATGCTAGGTGGTCGACCCAGTCGTCCTGCTGGTAGCTGCAGTAACACCGGAGGTACTGTTCCAGCACCGCGTTCGCCCGTTCCGTCTGGCCATCAGTCTGTGGGTGGTAAGCAGATGAGAGACAGACCTCTGTTCCGAGGGCCTGGTGCAAAGCACGCCAAAACCGGGACGTGAACTGAACGCCGCGGTCGGACACTACACGCTCAGGTAGGCCATGCAGGCGGAAGACATGCTGAAGGTACAGCTGCGCGGTTTCCTTAGCTGAGGGTATGGATGGGCAGGGGGCACAGTGCACCATCTTCGTGAAGTGGTCGGAGAAAACTAGAAGGCAGGTGCAGCCACGAGACGGGGGTAACTCCACTACAAAGTCTAGAGAAACTGTGTGCCAAGGACGTGGTGGAACCGGCAACGGCTGAAGAAGGCCGGGGGGTCGCCCGGTAGGCCCCTTGGCCCGCCTGCAGACGTCACAACCAGCGACGTAGCGAGCCACGTCAGCCTTCAAACGGGGCCACCAAAACTCACGGCTTACCAGATGGGTGGTCCGATACCGCCCAAAGTGCCCCGCCGCTGGAGCGTCATGGGTCATCCGGAGAACCTCAGCCCGCAGCGGCCCTGGTGGGATGTACAGGCGCCCGTGGTGCAGCAGAAGACCCTGATGCGAGACCAGCCCTGGATACTGAGGGCATGATCCTTCGGCCAGTTCCCGGAGTCGTTCCTGGGCCCAAGCGTCGACCCGCTGCTGTTCCCGCACCCGAGCCTGCAGTGGCTCAACCTCCTGGGTGGCCAGGAATGCAGCTGGTGGTAGGATCGTGGTGGGTGCTGCTTGCTGAACCGTGTCTGCGTTGTCTTCAGGTTTCCGGGACAGGGCATCCGCCTTCTGGTTTTGGGAGCTAGGGATGTAGCGGATCCGGAACTGGAACCGGGAAAAGAACAACGCCCACCGGATCTGCCTTTGGTTCAGCTTGCGGGTGGTCTGGAGGTATTCCAGGTTCCGGTGGTCGGTTCTCACCTCCACCGGGTGTCTTGCTCCTTCAAGATGGTGGCGCCAAACCTCAAAGGCCACCTTGATGGCCAGTAGTTCCCGCTCCCACACGGTATAGTTACGCTCCGCTGGAAGGAGCTGGCGGGAATAGAAGGCGCAGGGTAAGAGTGGCGCTTCCGGTTCGTGCTGCTGAGACAAGACGGCACCGAGAGCCGTACTGGAGGCGTCAGTCTCTACCACAAAGGGTCGAGAAGGATCCGGATGTTGCAAGATTGGCGCTCTCTGGAAACAGGCCTTCAACCCTTGAAATGCCTCCTCCGCCTCCTTGTCCCAGGAAAATGGCGTCTTGGGGCGCAGAAGCCGGGTCAACGGGGTGGTGCGGTGAGCATAATCCGCAATGAAGGTCCGGTAATAGTTGGCGAACCCCAGGAAACGCTGTAGGTCCTTGCGGTTCCGAGGTGCCGCCCATTCTCGAACCGCTGCCACCTTCCCAGGATCCATCTGCACCCCACCTGGTGAGAGTCGATGACCCAGGAAGTCCACTGACTGCTGATGGAACTCGCACTTGCTGAGCTTTGCATACAGACGATGCTCGCGCAAGCGCTGCAGCACGGTCCGGACATGGCCCTCGTGGCACGCCGGGTCACGGGAGTAAACCAGAATGTCATCCAAGTACACCACCACGTACTTGTCTAGCAAGTCCTGGAACACGTGGTTGATGTACCGTTGGAACACAGCAGGCGCGTTGCACAAACCAAAGGGCATAACCAGGTATTCGAACTGTCCGTACCGGGTCCCGAATGCTGTCTTCCACTCATCCCCGGCGCGGATCCGAATCAAATTGTAGGCTCCCCGGAGGTCTAGCTTGGTGAACACCTGCGCCCCTTGCACCCGCTCCAGTAACTCCGAAATAAGGGGCAAGGGGTACCGGTCCGGGATGGTAATTTTGTTCAGGGCCCGGTAATCATGGCAAAGGCGGAGCTCCCCACATTTCTTTTTAACAAAGAGCACTGGCGCAGCAGTGGGCGAGGTAGAAGGTCTAATGAACCCACGCTCCAGGTTCTTGCGCAAGAAGTCCTGCAAAGCCTCACGCTCTGGCTCTGTTAACGAGTATAAGCGACTCACCGGTAGAGGCGCTCCGGGTTGGAGGTCTATGCCGCAGTCAAAGGACCGATGCGGCGGCAGCTGGTCTGCCCCCCGTTCCTCGAACACGTCGTGATAGTCCCGGTACTCAGCGGGGAGCGTTGCAGCAGCTTCCTCAGTGGGCGCAGCTGCTAGCATCTCAGTCTCAGCAGGAGAACTGGGGTCTGGGAAGTGTACAGTCCGTTTGACCCAGTCAATCTGCACATTGTGAGCCTCTAGCCAGTCCATCCCAAGCACCAGGGGGAACCGGGGCATGGAGGCAATATCCAGAGTTCGCATCTCACGGTGCTGCTGGAGGCACAGGACCAGGGGCTGGGTCTCTTGAGTGACGGCGCCCGAACGCAGTGGCCGTCCGTCGATTGCCTCCACCTGTACCGGTTCTGGCTTGTTCCGAAGTGGCACCCGATGCTGGGCAGCAAAAGCAGCATCCATATAAGAGCGGGTTGCCCCTGAATCCACCAGAGCATGGGTAAGAATCCATGGCCCTCCTGGAGGGTATAGATGTACCGGAACCATAAGGTGTTGTAATTCAATTGGTGCGGCCCCATTCTGTGCTGTTTGGGACCCCAGGTAGCCAGGGCCATCAGCTACTGGGGTTGGCGGTTTCTCAGGACAGGACCGTGCATAGTGTCCGCTTCCGCCACAATAGAGACATAGATTCCCCTCCCGACGCCGCGACTTCTCTGCGGGGGAGAGGCGTGGCCGCACTGCCCCAAGCTGCATGGGTTCCTCCAATGACTCAGCTGGGCCTGTGGGGCTGCTGGTAGACACTGGGGCCGAGAACTGGAGGTGCCGGCGGCCCCGAGCCTGACGCCGGTCCTCTAGCCGATCGTCTATCTGTAGACTCCGCTGAATAAGGGCGTCTAGCGTGGTGGGGCGTTCCATTGTGGCCAGCTGGTCCAGTATCTCATCTGAAAGCCCCTCGAGATACTGGTCCCGCAGAGCAGAGTCGTTCCAGGTCAAGTCCTGTGCCAGCAGCCGGAATTCTGTGGTGTATGCGGCCACCTTGGACTTGCCCTGTCTCAACCGCCGAATCGCCCGGTTGGCTTGACTCCCCTTCTGAGGGTTGCCGAACGCGGCCTCCAACAGATTGCAAAACCCCCCGTAGTCTGCCAGCAAGGGGGAGTCTTGCCTGAGCAGCGGCAACGCCCACTTGGCCGCCTGGTCCTTTAACAAACTAATCAAAAAATGCACCTTGGTGCGGTCGTCAGGGAAGTTCCGGGCGCGCCCCTGAATATACAGCTTGGCCTGGGCAAGGAACATGGGAAAGCTGGCCGGGGCCCCATCAAATTTCTCAGGCAAGGCCACTGGGTACTTGCCAGAAGCCGGGGCGTCGGCCCCAGGAGCCGGTAGGGCGTCCAAACGCTGCTGTAGTGCCGTAACCACGTTACTGAGCTGCTGCACGGTGTGCCTCAAGGCCTGGTTCTCCTGGGCTATTGCCAACAATGTAGCCGCTTGGTCAGCCATGGCCTCTGACTCTTCCCGAACGCACCCCAACAAAGAGGGAGTGCGGGTGTGGCGGGAGCAAACTGTGCTGGTCCCAGGGGGGATAAGGTACTATTACCGTAGGCCAAGATCAACAGGGAGCCGGGCGGGGTAGCAGGAACGATGGTAGGGCAGAAGCAGGAAGCCAGGCGAGGAACAGGAACACTGGTAAGGCAGAAGCAGGAATCCAGGCGAGGAACAGGAACACCGGAGAGTCAGAAACAGGAAGCCGGGCGAGGAACAGGCACACTGGGAGTGCCGAACAAGGACTGGGTAAAGCAGATACTTCACAACGACGTTGCTCCCGCAACCTGGGACCGGGCTGCCTGACCTTTATCTTCTTCTAAGGCCGGGGGCGGTCCCGGCCCCCAGAAGCCCCGCCTCTCTTGGCCTTAAGGCGAGCACTCCTCCTGGGAGACACCAGTTCCCTTCGCCTCTCTGCCCTAAGCCTCTGCAGATCAGGAGAGGCCGAAGGGTTACTGGGCCCCGGGGGAGGCTCACCTGTAGCCACTGAGTCTTCCAGCACCTCTGGGGCCTGAATGATTTCACCTGGTGCCTGCTCTTGAGTTTCCTCAGCATCTAGGCCTTGCCCCAGTTCAGCCGGCCCTGGAGGCGGGGACTCCTGTGCCGGCTGGGATTCCTCCGGATCGCTCTCAGACTCGGAATCCCAGGCCATCACACTCTGCCAGCCCATTCTGTTGCGGAGAGTAAGGAGCGGTCAATTTGTGGCTAATCCCCTTCTCCCTAAAGAAATCCTGCAAAGCAGAACCAGTGAACTCAGCACCTCTGTCACTTTGAAAACCACGAACTTTGGTGGAAAAGGTTACCTCAACTGCGATGATCCAATCCCTGATCATTTTAGCCGCCTCCCCTTTCGTTTTCAGAGCAAAGGTCCAAGCAGACCTCGAAAAATCATCAATCAGAAGCAGAGAATACTTCGAACCTCCCAGTGACTCAACTGACATGGGTCCACACAAATCTGCATGAATTAATTCAAAGGGTTGTGTGGTCTGTCTTTCTGCCTTTGGATATGAGCATGTCACAATTTTCGCCTGTTTACATGCATTGCAATCTAAAAATTTGTCACAAACATTAAATTTGCACCCTTGTGTCAGCTCTGGTGCTTTCTGAAGATATCTCCAATTCAAATGGGCGAAGCGTCGGTGCCAAATATGTGAACAACCATGGTGAGGTGCTACATTCACACATTGGCCCTTCGCATCTTCGGTGTCATCCTCTCCTGTGGAAAAAGGCACATTTACAGCAAACAAATTATCTTTAGACTGCACTGTGTACACGTGTTTCCCATCCTTGGAAAACTCACACTTGTCACCTGCAAAAGAAACATGAAAACCATCAACAAGTAGATCATGCACACTTAACAAACAGTTAGTTAAACCGGGCACTGCATAAGCTTTGACTTCATGCCTAAGAAAAGGACAGAAGAAAAAACCTGTCTCTGTCAGCCTTTTTCTGCTTCCATCTGCAATTGTCACATATTTCTCAGTTTTTACTGTCCTGCAATTTCTCAAAAGACCAGGAGATGGCACCAGCGAGTTGGTGGCTCCAGAGTCGATTATTACAGTGAGAAAGTCTTGTTGTTGACATTCCTGGGTCGTCATGGCAACAATTTTCTCACTACCCCCCTCCTTGGGGCTTCGGCAGATGTCCCCTCTGGTTGTCATGGCAACAGACTCCCCCTGGCAGGAAGACTTGCCCACGACCTTCACAGCTTCCGTAGATGCAACTCTCTCAGTTGCCTTGGAGACCGGACTTGTCTCAGCGTTCCCACACAAATCCGAAGCTCTTATCTGTCTTTGCTGCAGGTGGCCGACCTTGGAGCCTTTAGCTCTTTTCAGCTTCCCAGGCTCACGACGTAAACAACTCTTAGCAGCTTTTGGAGAAAGAGGCGTCTCTGAGCTTTCACTGCTCACTGCCCCCCCCACTGCTCACGGGGTCTCCAGGACGTTTGCCTGCACCCCCTCTGATGGGTAAAGGGCTCCCAACACTTGGCCTCTCTCCTGGCTCCTCACACAGACACGTTGCAGCATCCAAACAGCTCCCAGGCTCAGCAAAAGCACCAGCAGCATTGCCAGCAACAGCAACAGTCCCTTCGCCCCCCTGTAGGGGCTCCCAGCTCCTCCCAGCTGTGTAATGGCTCTCAAGAATGTGGCCGGCACCATCTTGCCTCTCCCTTTCGGATGCAGCCACTTCTTGGCCCTTGCTTCCCACCCCAGCTCCACAAGCTTCTCGGAGTGCTAGCCAAGCGGCCTCTGGCCTTCTTGCACCCAGGACAACTGGCACCAGATGAGCATCCACATTTTCTGCCAAAAAAGCAAGCACACGCTTCTCTACTTCACTTTGTTCTGCAGCCCTCTTAGCCTCTGCTTTCCCAGTTGCATTGTGTGGGGGGTGAACTACGTCCCACAGCTGCTCCCCAACCAGCAAAAGCTCTGCTTGAAAACTCCACTGCAGCCAATTTTGGCTAGTCAGTTTCTGACATGGCAGTTTAAACTCAAAGCCATGTGCATGGGGCTGAGCCATTTGCCTCCCTTCTGTTGGCCTCTTGCAAAAGTACTCACTCTGCAGCCAAACTGGGCTCTCCGGATGACGTGGCTCTCAGCTCCCACTCCGTCAGCCTCCTCCGATCTGCCCCCTGCTCTCTTTGAAGCCTTGGCAGTCGATCAAACTGACGTTCAGCCTTTTAAAGTCTTCCAAGCCCTTTATCACACGCTTCACGTTGATCCCATAACCATGTTAAGTAGATTTATTGCTTTATTGTCCAGCACGCTTCCCCCTGCCAGCCTCTGCAGGTCGTAAAACAATTAGCAGATAGCAAAGTTGCAAAGCGGTCGTGTGTTGGAAAGGGCAGTAAACAAGCCCAGGCTTTTCTTCTGTCTTAATATCTCTTTATTGGCTCAAAAGTAGCATATTTACAATTCATAAAAGCCATCGGATTCCAGCTGCATCTTCTCCCTCTGTTTGCAGATACACAGCAAACTGCTTTCGCTTTCCACTCAGCTCACAGCATTCCAAGCTGCCTTCGTCATGTCCTGGCTTACTTCCCTTGTAAGTGCCTCCTCTCAGGCTTGAGGCACAGAAGGTTAACCCTTCACTACACCCAACATTTCCCTTGCAGGTGACAACCATCGATGGCAGGGAACTTCTGGGAGGGGAAGTGACACATCAGACCCCGCCAATGTGAATGAGGGTTTCCAGGCACACGGAGACCATTGCCTTTCACGTGGCCACACTGGCAGGACCCCCAATAATACTGGGAATGAGCTGGCTGGCACTGCATGATCCAGTAGTGTCATGGCATCAGCGGTCAGTCACCTTTGGGTCAGCTTACTGCTTAAGACACTGTCTGGGAGGGGAGAACCCAAGAATGACAGTAGCCAGGGTTGCTGGGCTGGCCGTGGAATAACAAAGGGAGGTGCCACCACAATATGCTGATCTGAAGGAGGTCTTCAGTGAGAGGGAGGCAGATAGACTACCCCCCCCACAGGCCCTTTGACTGCCAAATCAACCTACTCCCAGGGGCTCAGTTGCCGATGGGTAAGCTGTACGCCACGTCAGACCGGGAGATGCAGAAGTTGCGGCAGTTTATTGATAAGAACCTGAAGAGGGGGTTCATAAGGGAATCAAAGGCGGTGGGGGGCAATCCGGTGTTCTTTGTAGACAAAAAGGAGACCAATCAGCCCAGGTTGGTCATAGATTATAGGGCCTTGAACCTGGTGTCTGAACCCGTGACCTTCCCAATGCTAAGGATTGATGACATTTTAACCCGGGTGAGGCAAGGGAAGATTTTTACCAAGCTGGACCTCAGGGGGGAATACAATTTAATTAGGGTAAGGGAGGGGGGCGAATGGAAAACGACCATGTTCACCCCCCTGGGGGCCTTTGAGTACTTAGTCATGCCATTTGGATTACAATCGGGCTCCGCCTGTTTTCAAGGATTCATGCACCACGTGTTGGGGCCCCTGCTGTACAAGAATTGCGTAGCCTTTTTGGATGACGTCTTAATCTATTTGGACAATGAGAAGCAACGCGTCAGAGATGTCAGGGAAGTGCTACAGAGACTGCAGAAGCATCAGTTGTGGGTCAAGCTGGAAAAATGCCAATTTCACGCCAGGGAGGTCGAGTTTCTGGGGTACAAGTTGTCAGGCAAGGGCCTAGCTATGGACCCAGGCAAGGTGAAGGCAGTGCTGGAATGGAAAGCCCCCAAAACCCGGAAAGATGTGCAAAGGCTCTTAGGCTTCAGCAACTTCTATAGGAAGTTCATAAAGAACTTCGCTCACT
This sequence comes from Podarcis muralis, assembly GCF_964188315.1. Lineage (NCBI taxonomy): Eukaryota > Metazoa > Chordata > Lepidosauria > Squamata > Lacertidae > Podarcis > Podarcis muralis. The sequence goes on from NC_135674.1 coordinate 16,266,329, forward strand.
TGACAGCGCCCATAACAGATTGTCTCAGTAGCAAAAAGAAGTTCGCGTAGACAGAAAGTGCCCAGCAATCCTTTGAAAGGCTGAAGAAGGCGTTCGCTACGGAAGAGCAGCTCCTGCACGTTGATCTGGAGAAGCCCATGAGACTGGAGACGGACGCGTCCGACTGAGCTGTGGGAGCGGTCCTTTTGCAGCCCGGGGCTAAGCAGGACTGGAGGCCGTGTGCCTTTTTCTCGAGGAAGCTGAGCAAGTCAGAGCAAAACTACACGGTGTATGACCACGAACTGCTTGCGATCTACGCGGCGTTTCGGCAATGGAGACATCTGTTGATAGGGGCGCGGCACAAGATCCAGGTTTGTACTGACCACAAGAACTTGGAATACTGGCGGACCGCGCGAGTGCTCAACCAGAGACAGGTTCGATGGGCCCAGGAGTTCGCCAAGTTTTCCTTCGAGATCAGATACGTGCCGGGAGAGGAAAACGTAAGAGCAGATGCTCTCTCCCGGAAACCGGAATACCTGGAGGGAGAGGGACCACCGGAAACCCAACACGTGTTTCCCGAGGACCGATGGGTGTGTGGGGGAACGTTGGTTGGGAAACGAGAACTGGCAGGGCTTACTAGAGACGACGCGTTCGCTCAAGCAAAAATCAGGGGACTCCGGGACGGAAGGGAAGACCATGGAGGGTTTGAGGAAAAGGAAGGGGTACTGTACTATAAGGGGGCACTGTATGTACCGGGGGAGACCTTGAGGGGTAAGGTACTTAAACAGCTCCATGACAACCCAACAGTTGGGCACTTTGGACAGCACAAGACCATGCTGCTCGTCACCAGGCAGTTCTGGTGGCCAAAGGTGAGGGAAGAGGTACGGGAATATGTACGGGGGTGCGACCGATGCCAGAGGGCAAAGGGAGAGAGGGCTGCCCCCGCAGGGTTACTGGAACCCTTACCTACGCCGGGAAGGCCCTGGGAGGTGGTGTCCATTGATTTTATGACAGATTTGCCCAAGTCAAGGGGGAAGACAGCCGTCATGGTAGTAGTCGATCTACTGTAAAAAATGTGCCATTTCATAGCTTGCTCGCACGCGGTGACGGCAGAGGAGACAGCCCGGTTGTTTGTGGATCACATTTTCAGACTGCACGGGGCTCCCTCGAGGGTAATCTTCGACTGCGGGAAACAATTTACTTCCAGGTTCTGGAGGAAGCTCATGAGCTTGCTACAGGTCGAGGTGAGCTTCTCGACGGCCAGTCACCCTGAAACCAATGGGCAAGCAGAGAGAGCGAACAGTATACTCTAGCAATACCTATGCTGCTATGTCAGCGAGAGACAGAACGATTGAGTAGAGAAATTAGCTTTGGCTGAATTTGCGTACAATAACGCGGAACACGTGTCCACGGGAATGAGCCCGTTCATGGCCAATTATGGGTGTCACCCCAGGGCCTTCCCGGGGAGGGGGGAGGAAGCATGGAGTGTACCCGCGGCCGAGCAGTTTGTATAAGAAATGGAGGCCTTGCACCAACAACTCAAGATGAACTTGGAGCAGGCCAAGGAAGTTTACAAAAGGCAGGCGGACAAGCACCGTAGGGAGGGGGAGGCCATACGGGTAGGAGACCGGGTGTGGTTGTCAACCCAAGGGTTACCCCTAAAGGGAGGGTGCAAGAAGTTGCAGCCGAGGCGGCCGGGGCCTTTTGAGGTCGCACAGCAGGTGAACCCAGTGGCGTTTAAACTCAAGTTGCCAGACAGCATGAAGATACATCCGGTGTTCCATAGGTTACTACTCACACCGTACAGGGAAGGGCGAGAGTTTCCGGGGCGGGAGGGAGGAGTCACCACCCACCCGCGGGTAGAGGAGAGGGAACACTGCAACCAAGCCATGGAAATCCTCGATTCAAGGTGGCGAGGTCGACAGGTGGAGTACTTGGTAGCTTGGGAGGGAGAACCCAGGTCAGAAAACATGTGGGTCCCCGCTGAGTCAATCAATGACGGGTATCTGGTGGAAGAATTCCACAGTTTGTTCCCGGATAAGCCAAAACCACTAGCGAGATTCTGGGAGGAAGAATTTGGACCCACAGACGACGAAGGGGACTTTGTGGGTTTTCCTGCCTCCGAAGAGGAGGGAGGTGAGGTGTCAGAGGGAGAAGAATCAGACTGGGAGGCCCACTCTGCGGGGAGAGATCGGAGCGGGTGGGAGGCTGGTTTTGAATCCTCAGAGGATGGTGACAGCTCCTTCAGGGGATTCCCCGCGTCGTCGGCCGAGGAAAGAGACGAGGTTGTATCAAAAAATCGCGCCGGGGGTGGAGGGGGTCCTGGGGAGGAGGTGGATGCCAGGGAACTGCCATCGGAGCCAGAGGGAGAGGGAGGGCTCCAGAGGGATTCCGGAGAGCATCCCGGGAGGGAGAGAAGCAGCACATCTTCTGGGGAAGGAAATCAGCGTAACACCAGTGGAGAAGGGGGGCAGATGGGGGAATCGGCGAGGTGGCTCCAAGACTCCTCGCCGGGAACCAGTGGGGAGAGCACCGGTCCTCCGATGCCCACACCCTCCCTGCGCAGAAGGCTTCCGCGCAGGGAAAGTAGGCGGAGACTAGGCGTCAAAGAGCTTCTATGCTGGAAGAAGTTCAAGAAACGCCCACTAACGGATTCTGCCAGCGATTGAGACAGCCACGGGCGCGTGGCTGTCCAGACAGAAAGGGTTCATTCAGGCAACCAGCCAAGGGTGGCGTTGATTTACACACAAGCAACCCCTAGAACCATTACATTATTATTATTAATAAATTTTCTTTTGTAATTTTGGTTGCCTATATTTTTATATGTATTTGTTTAAAGCAATATATATATATTTTTAAAAAAGAACTCCTCAGAAGGGTCAACTGAATTGTAAGGTACAGAAGCTCCGATAGAGTGTCTGAGGCTTATTGTTTGTTTTGCAATAAATCTTCAAGCTAATTATGACTTGTGTGCTGTGTTATCAAGATGGCAGCCTGGGCTCCTGACATTCCAGTCCCTGACAGTTATGCATTTAAAACATGTTGCATTGCATTATTTCTCATTTCTCCCTTTACTCCTGCTCTGAGGCTTAGGGGTGGCAGGGAGAGGATAGATAAACCAGGGCTAACTCTCCAGAACAGACTTCCAGCACCTCTCAGGTGGGCACCATTGCCATTCTAAGAGAATGAGCAAGGTGTTCATGGTGAGTTTTGGCTGTTAGGATTCATTCCCCGTGTCGCAGTCATGGGATTGTTTATATCACATGATGGTGTATGTTTTCATTCCATATTGTGGGAAGTGATGGAGACAGGCTGTTTATATTACTGTGTTTCCGTGATGTAGGACGTTTGTCCTTTGCTCTTTCTCTTTGCTGACTGATGCTGAAGAGGAAGGAGCTGAGTTACGATGCTCCGAGTTTGTATATGTAAATAAACGTAGTATAGCCAAATGCTGCGCTACTGAGTCTGTATGCTGACTGCCTATACTCTGCTGATCCTGAAGTGTGCTGATGCCTTTGAGGTATCAGTCATTGTGATGTTCGGGCTGGAGAAAGATTTTATAATATAATAATAATAATAATTTATTATTTATACCCCGCCCATCTGGCTGAGTTTCCCCAGCCACTCTGGGCGGCTCCCAATCAGTGTTAAAAACAGTACAGCGTTACATATTAAAAACTTCCCTGAACAAGGCTGCCTTAAGATGTCTTCTGAATATCAGGTAATTATTTATCTCTTTGACATCTAATGGGAGGGCGTTCCACAGGGAGGGCGCCACTACCGAGAAGGCCCTCTGTCTGGTTCCCTGTAGCCTCACTTCTCGCAATGAGGGAACCGCCAGAAGGCCCTCGGCGCTGAATCGGGATTTTGAATATCCCGAAAGAACGACCAGGAGGAAGAGAACATGCCAGTGTGGCATGTGTCTCTGCCGGACTCCTACTCATGTGTAGGACCTCCTGACAATGATTATGGGCCCAGGGTTCGTGTCCACAGAGGACAGCAGGCTCAGTGCCAGCTGGAAGGACTGGGAGCTGTTTTTGTCCCAGTTGAAGTCTCTGGCAACCGGCAGTGTGAAGCACTCTCTGGATGGAGCTGCAGATAGAGTCTGTGAGTACAGCTGTAAGTGTAGATGCGAGAGCCTAAAACCGAAAGTGAATAGACTGGACTGTTTGTACCAATGCCAGCAGCTTGTGTACAGAATAACCTGTTTGATTTATGACTATGTTTTCCTGGCTCAGAGTAATCTCTGGAAAGGAGTTGGAGCAGGAAGGCGTAAAAGTCCCAGTCCCTGAGTTATGTAGAGGGAATGGAAAAGCTGCTTTTCAAGAGACAGAAGAGCTGCTTGATGCGGCAAGACTTTGCCAAGAATGTAGCTACTGATTTATTAGTTATGGAGGGAGGACATTCCTCAATGCTGCATAACAGCAGACAAGGCAATAAGCCTGAGAATAAAGGATCTTCTGATTCATTCCCTGAGAAAAGAAAGGGGAACGGGAGAGCAGGTGTTTCATTCCTGAAGCAGCAAAAGCAGTTTGAGACCCAGGCTGTGTCTGATGCCAACAGGCAGTGTGTGTTCGGCAAGAATTAAAGCTGCGTCACACTTGGACACTTCAAGATGGCGGGGGGGGGGGGGGGAGGGTTGCTGACCAGGATGTCAGAGAGGTTCGGAGGGCAGGATTTGCTGTCTCTGACACCCACATGCAGTGGGAGGCAATAGCTCAGCAGAATGCCATAAATCACGCCCCGGGGGAGGCTGATACAGTATCCCAGAAGACCGTGCAGATTTGTTTTCCTGAAACCAAAGGCTGCAGACGTGATGGGAGGCATTTGGAGGAAAATTGCACAAAGGGCGATGTTTCCTGTTCCGAGTGATAAATCTCCAGCACAGGAGGAGCAAGGGGGGTTGACTGCCACATCATCCCAACCATCATTACAACCACCAGGTGCTGCTGCTGAGTTTGAAGCACCGGAAAGGTTTTCCTGTGGGAAGTTTGGACAGAGTCCAAAGGCCAGGAAGATCTGCAACATTTTCCAAAGGCAGCATGAAGCAAGGCCAGAGATGCAAGACTTCAGCAAGTCTTACACCACAGAAGGGTCCGATCCACCAGTCAGGTGGAGACTCCTTGGAGGTGCAAAGCACCAGGACTGTGGAACTGAAATGCTGTAACGTTATGTTGTCTAACGTGTTTTTCATTCCAAGTCAAAAACGCAGCAGGCTGAGAGAATCCCAGCTGATGCAGCATGGCTGTACTGTATCTTCAGAAAACAGAAAGCGACCATCCAGAAGAACGGAAGCGGCATTTTACATGCTGATTGTATAAATGGCTTGTTCTTGCTTGTTCTGTTTCTTTCAGCAAACAGAAAGCGACCATCCAGAAGAACGGAAGCGGCATTTTACATGCTGATTGTATAAATGGCTTGTTCTTGCTTGTTCTGTTTCTTTCAGCAAACAGAAAGCGACCATCCAGAAGAACGGAAGCAACATTTTACATGCTGATTGTATAAATGGCTTGTTCTTGCCAACATGGGGGGGGGGGGGGGAAGGTTGGAGAGACATGTGATGCCTGATAACCATTATTTTCATGCAGGATGCATGCATGGGTCTTCCAGACTGCTGGTGTCTGACACGAAGATGGTCAGATGTACCAAAGGTGTTCGGGACGAAGCAAAAGGGGAAGGCAATATGGGTATCTTACAAAGGCGCCCTATTGGTGATGATGATTCAGTATCAGACGAAGGTTCTGATAGGGACAATGACAAGGCAAACCCAAATAGTGCCAAGAGACCAACGAATGGGTCTGACATGTGGGTGGAGACGTCACAAGGCAGGAAGCATAGTATTTTCCTGGGGTATGGAAAAGGCTTGTACAGCGTACTGATGCCTGATACCAAGGTGAGTTCCATTGATACAGTTGGTGCAGATTTAGCTGTGGCTAGTAGCTCAACACAGGGACACACGTGGTGCTGTGGGTTAAACCACTGAGCCTAGGGCTTGCCGATCAGAAGGTCGGTGGTTCAAATCCCCGCGACGGGGTGAGCTCCCATTGCTCAGTCCCTGTTCCTGCCAACCTAGCAGTTCAAAAGCACGTCAAAGTGCAAGTAGATAAATAGGTACCGCTCTGGCGGGAAGGTAAACAGTGTTTCTGTGTGCTGCTCTGGTTCGTCAGAAGCGGCTTAGTCATGCTGGCCACATGACCCGGAAGCTGTACGCCGGCTCCCTCGGCCAATAAAGCGAGATGAGTGCCGCAACCCCAGAGTGGTCCGTGACTGGACCTAACGGTCAGGGGTCCCTTTACCTTTAGTAGCTCAACACAGGTCTTGAAAGGGGTACAAGGTTTGTCCTCAAAGGACGGGAAACCACGCCCAAAGGCTGTAAGGGTAGACACTGTTTCCTCAGAGAGGAACAGAGCTAAGGTTCTAGTTCCATGGAAGAAGGGTAACCAGATGTGCAAGATGGTAAGGCCCAAGGCTAGTCCAGTTGCAAGTAGTTCCAAGGGTGGAATGGGTGATACAGGGGTATACTATGTGTATGACATCTATATGTTTGTTGCAGTTACACTGATGACTACAACACGGTGCATGAATCAGGGGTGGATGTTAGGATTCTTTCCCCGTGTTGCAGTCATGGGATTGTTTATATCACATGATGGTGTATGTTTTCATTCCACATTGTGGGACGTGACGGAGACAGGCTGTTTATATTACTGTGCTTCCGCGATGTAGGACATTTGTCCTTTGCTCTTTCTCTTTGCTGTCTGATGCTGAAGAGGAAGGAGCTGAGTTATGATGCTCCGAGTGTATATATGTAAATAAACGTAGTATAGCCAAATGCTGCGCTACTGAGTCTGTATGCTGACTGCCTATACTCTGCTGATCCTGAAGTGTTCTGATACCTCTGAGGTATCAGTCACTGTGATGTTTGGGCTGGAGAAAGCTTTTGAATATCCTGAACGAACGACCAGGAGGAAGAGAACATGCCAGTGTGGCATGTGTCTCTGCCGGACTCCTACTCGTGTGTAGGACCTCCTGACACTGACAACTCTTTTTCTAGAAAAATAGCACTGGATAAAACCCCCAAAGAATGGGAAACGGTGTTGGTTTAGGAAGAGAAACCTCTCTTACTGAGTTACAGGAGAGAATGGGGATTTTGTCCTATAAATCAAGTAATCCCACAGAATGCCCTTAGGCAGCAACCCTCTACCCATTCACCTAGGAGTAAATCCCACTGACTTCTGAGTAGATGTTACCAGAGAACTGGCCATTGGCTATAAACAATAAAATTGATTGAGTCAGATTGAGTCAATTATCAATCTTTTTTAAAAAGGTGATGGAACAGATTGCAGGAACTATCAAGGCATCTCTCTATTAGCTGTGTCTGGCAAAATTCTTGCAAGGATCTTAGCAAACTGTCTTCTAACTATACCTAAGGATATGCTTGCTGAATCCCAAAATGGTTTACAACCTTGTAGGGGGACAGTGGGTATGATTTTCACTGCTCAGCAACTTCAAGAAAAATCCAGGGAGCAAAACCAACCCCTGTAAATGGTGTTTATTGACCTAAGATCTTCAACACTGTAAATTGTAGGATCATGACAATGCTCCCAAGGCTTGCGGATATCTGCCCGAAGCCCGGGCACACTGTGCAGCACTCCCCAGGCTTCGGGATGCAGGCTGCTATCCGCAAGCCTTCGGAGCGCAACGGGAACTCTCGCCCGGCTCCCAAGGCTTGCGGATATCTGCCCGAAGCCTGGAGAGCGAGAGGGGTCGGTGCGCACCGACCCCTCTCGCTCTCTAGGCTTCAGCGAAAGCCTACATTCGCTCCTGTCAGGGAACTGACATCAGAGCGAGAAGCGGAGGCAGGGCTCCCGAGCGATGCCGGAGAGGGGACCAGCAGGGGGGAAGGAATTCAGGGTAACACCAATATATATATATATATATTTATAATAAATTTTTATTGATTTTCCAAACACATAATAAAAACAAACAATACACAAAACAAAAACATACAAACATATAAACATGTATAATTTCATAATCTTATTTTCATACAACTTACTTCCCGGACTTCCCCATACCTCCCCTTTTCTGCATCCTTGTTTTACATTTCTTCAGCAACTCCTCAAATTAATTAATTATTTAAATCACTTTCATTAGATTCTTTTTTCTTTAACTTATTGATTACAGCTGCAATTCTCTATTTCTTAGTTCCTTAACATCTTAACACTCCTCAATTTTACAGCAATTTTTAAGATATATTTTAAATTTCTTCCAGTCTTCTTCCACTGTCTCTTTCCCCTGGTCACGGATTCTGCCGGTCATCTCTGCCAGTCCCATATAGTCAATCACCTTTGTCTGCCATTCTTCCAGAGTGGGTAGTTCTTGTGTCTTCCAATACTTTGCCAGAAGAATTCTTGCTGCTGTAGTGGCATACATGAAAAACGTCCTATCCTTCCTTGACACCAATTGGCCAACCATGCCCAAGAGAAAAGCCTCAGGTTTCTTAGGAAAGGTCCACTTAAGGACTTTCTTGATTTCATTATAGATCATTTCCCAAAAGGCTTTAATCTTCGGGCAGGTCCACCAAAGGTGGTAAAAAGTACCTTCAGTCTCATTACATTTCCAGCATTTATTATTGGGCGAATGGTAAATTTTTGCAAGCTTGACTGGGGTCATGTACCACCTGTAAATCATTTTCATTATGTTTTCTCTTAAGGCATTACATGCCGTAAACTTAACACCGGTGGTCCATAACTGTTCCCAGTCAGCAAACATAATGTCATGACCAATATCTTGTGCCCATTTAATCATAGCTGATTTCACCGTTTCATCCTGTGTATTCCATTTCAACAGCAGATTATACATTCTAGACAAGTTCTTAGTATTGGGTTCTAACAGTTCTGTCTCTAATTTTGACCTCTCCATCTGGAAGCCTATTTTCCTGTCTTGTTTAAATATCTCATTTATCTGAAGGTAGTGCAACCAGTCTCGTACCTTGGACTTTAATTTCTCATAACTCTGTAATTTAACTTTTTCACCATCTTGTTCTAAAATTTCACAGTATTTTGGCCATTTAGACTCCATATTAAGTTTTTTCACCTCTTTAGCTTCCATTGGTGACAACCACCTGGGAGTTTTACTTTCCAATAAATCTTTATACCGCATCCAAACATTGTATAATGCTTTCCTAACAATATGGTTTTTGAAACCTTTGTGCAATTTTACCTTGTCATACCATATATATGCATGCCAGCCAAATCTATTATCAAACCCTTCCAGATCCAAAATGTCTGTATTCTCAAGAAGCAGCCAATGTTTCAGCCAGCAAAAGGCTGCCGATTCATAGTAGAGTCTTAAGTCCGGCAGGGCAAACCCCCCTCTATCTTTTGCGTCAGTTAAAATCTTAAATTTTATTCTGGGCTTTTTGCCCTGCCAGACAAATTTAGATATGTCTTTCTGCCACTTCTTGAAACAGTCCATCTTGTCCAAGATCTGCAACGTCTGGAATAAAAACAACATTCTAGGCAATACATTCATCTTGATGACAGCAATTCGGCCTAACAAGGAAAGTCTCAACCTTGACCATATTTCTAGATCTTTCTTTACTTCTGTCCAACATTTGTCATAGTTGTCCTTAAATAAGTTCACATTCTTAGATGTTAAGTTTACCCCCAGGTACTTCACTTTTTTCGTTATCACTAAACCTGTTTCACTCTGAAACTTCTCTTTTTCAGCTGATGTTAAGTTTTTCTCCAACACTTTCGTTTTCTGTTTGTTCAGTTTAAATCCTGCTACATGACCAAATATCTCAATTAGTTCCAATACTCTTTTAGTACTAGTATCTGGCTGTTGCAAGGTCAATACTAGGTCATCTGCAAATGCCCTTAACTTGTAATGTCTGGCTCCAACCTGAACTCCTTTAACCAACTGGTCCCCTCTGATCATGTTTAACAAAACCTCCAGGACTGATATAAAAAGTAAAGGGGATATTGGGCATCCCTGTCGTGTACCTTTTTCTATGGGTATTTCTTCCGTAACCACATTATTTACAATTAACTTTGCTTTTTGTTTAGAATATATTGCACCTATACCGTTTGCAGAACCTTGGCCTACCCCCATCCCTTGGAGATTCTTCTTCATAAAGCTCCAGCAAATATTATCAAAGGCTTTCTCCGCGTCCACAAAAATTAAAACAGCCTTCCTATTAATGTCCACTTCTAACAGTTCCAAAATGTCTATAATGTTCCTCACATTATCTGACATATGTCTCCCTGGAAGAAAGCCAGTTTGGTCCTTATGAAGCTCCCCTACCAACACTCTCTTCAGTCTTTTTGCCAAAATGTCTGCAAAAATTTTGTAATCCACATTAAGTAGTGATATAGGGCGGTAGTTTTTGACCTGGTTCTTTTCAGTCTCAGTTTTCGGTATAAGTGAAATAAAAGCTTCTTTCCACGATTCAGGTGCCTTTTTCCCCTCCAAAATTTCATTACAAACTTCCTTCAGTGGTTGTACTAGCCATTCCTTCAACGCTTTGTAATATCTAGCAGTCAAACCATCTGGTCCTGGAGATTTTCCCAGTTGCATATTCTGAATGGCACCCTCTGTTTCTTGTCCTGTTATTTTCTCATTCAAAATCATTTTGCTTTGCTCTGAAATTTTTGGTAATCCATATTTCTTAATAAATTCTTCTATTTCCTGTTCGTTGACTGGCCCTTGTGCATATAATTTCCTGAAGAAACTTTGAAAACAATTACTTATCTCGTTTGGTTTGTGGATGATCTTTCCATCCATTTCTAAACTTGTCACAGTGTTCAATTTTTGCCTCTTTTTCAGTTGCCATGACAGAAGTTTCCCACATTTATCTGCTGATTCAAATGTCTTTTGTCTCATTTGCTTTATTTTCCATTCTATCTCTTGATTCATCAATTCCATATATTGCATCTGGTAGTGCTTTATTTCTCTCAAAATCTCATGAGACTTTGGTTTAGACCTCAATTTCTTTTCACCTTCTTTCATTTTTTCCAAAATATTTTCTTTCCTCTCATTCTGCTTTTTCCTCTTTATGGAGTTCTGTTGTATTAGGAAACCTCGCATCACGGCCTTACTTGCGTCCCAAATTATTCTCTTTTCCACTTCTGTTCTCAGATTTATCTCAAAGTAATCTTTCAATGTTTTTTGGGCCTTCTTGTAAATCTCTTCATCTCTGAATAGGGTGTCATTCATTCTCCATCTAAAGGATCCAGTTGATGTTAGTTTCATCAGGGTAACACCAATAGAGAAGAGAGGGAGATGGAGGAATTGGAGACAGGGCTCCAAGACCCTTCACCCGAAACTAGTGGAGAGAGCGCTGGCACGCCCCTGCCTTCCCCTTACTTGCGCAGACGCGTTCCGCGCAGGGAACATAGGAGGAGACTCGGGGTCAAACAGCTTTTATGCTGGAAGAGGTTCAAGAAACGCCCACTGACGGATTCTGCAAGTGACTAACAGGTCACGGAGGGAGAGCTCTGACCCCAAGCATGGTTGGGCAAGCAAACTAACTACATCTAAGGCCATTTACGCACAAGTAACCCCTCACAACCATTACAGCAATCCGTCAGTGCTTGACGTTACTTGTGCACAAGCAGGAGAAACATGAGCCAGACTGGAGGCACCGGGGCAGCGGATCAAGCTGTGGGGGTGCAGGACCTGGTGAAGAGGAAACAGGAGCTGGAACGGCATGTAGCCCTGCTGACGGCGCGGCTGGATGAGAGGCGCACCCAGGACGCGCAGGTTAGACCCACCCCAGTGGGAAAGAAGGTGCACGGACTGGTACACAAATTTGGGGGGAAGCCCCAGGAATATAATGGATTCCGAACAGAAATTGAGTACGCTTTGGAGCTGCAGCATGATGACTTTGCTGACGAGGCAGCGAGGGTGGCGTATATCGTGGGGCACCTTGAGGGCAGCGCGAGGGAATGGGTTCGACCCCTTATGGCCATGCAGAACCCCGCCATGAGGGATGTCCGGAAGTTTTTTCAGGCTATGGACGCAATGTATGCAAGCCAATTGGGGGAGAGTGTAACCCAGAGGGAGCTGATGAGATGCAAGCAGGGGGATCTTTCCGTTAGAGACTATTGGTCCCGCTTTGCGATGCTAATACACTGGCTCGAATGGGATCTGGATAGCCCGCCCATACGGATGCTGTTTGAGGAGGGGTTGTCCCCAACCGTTAAAGACGAGTTCTCCCGCGCGCCCCGCGCGCAGTCTATGGATGAACTGACTAAAGCTGTGCTTGCGATAGGCGCTCGGCAGGAAGCGCGCGCTTTGGAAAGGCGGGAAGGGAGAGGAGAGCGCCACCCTGACTACCGCATTCCTGAGATGCCAAAGCAGCCTCCCGATGACGTGGTGCCAATGGAAATCGATGGAGCGCGGGCGCGCGAGGTTTCGAGCGCCAACCAAGGAGTCAAAAGGGAGGGAAAGGCTGGGAAAAGCACCAAGAAGTGTTTCCTCTGCCAACGGCCAGGACACTTTGCTAGGGTCTGTCCACAAAGGAAGGCTTGGCAAGGGATGGTGGGAGCCGCTGGAAGCGAGGAGGAGGGCGCAGAGGAAAAGGTGCAGGGAAACGCCAGCGCTTGACTGCCCACAGGGGGGCGCAGCAGCCAAGTGAACAACTAACGGAAGTGCCCCAACCAGACCCACCCAAGGCTTCTATAGTGATAGAGGTGGTGCTAGACCTCCCAAATGGACACCCAGTCAAGGTGAAGGCAATGCTGGACTCAGGCAGCTCCTGTAATTTTTTTTAGTAAGGAGTTTGCACTGGAGCACCAACTACACCTGGTGCCACTTGATTTCCCACTCCAAGTGACCACGATAGATGGCAGGGAGCTGCTGGGGGGGGGGGAGGTGACACATCAAACCCCACCAATGAGAATGCGGGTGTCCAGGCACACTGAAACCATTGCCTTTCATGTGGCCACACTGGCGGGACCACCGATAATACTGGGCATGAGCTGGCTAGTGCTACATGATCCAGTGGTGGCTTGGCATCAACGGACAGTCACCTTCGGGTCAGCAAACTGTTTGGAACTCTGTCTAGGGGGGGAGAAGCCCAGGGTGAGGTTGGCCAGAGTAGCAGAAACTACACTGAAGCAGAGAGCAGAGGTGCTGCCACAGTACGCGGACTTACAGGAGGTCTTCAGCGAGAAGGAAGCGGACAGGCTGCCTCCTCATAGGCCCTTCGACTGCCAAATCAACCTACTCCCGGGGGCGCAGCTGCCAGTGGGTAAGCTGTATGCCATGTCGGACCGAGAGATGCAGGAGTTGCGAGACTTTATTGACAAAAACCTAAAGAGGGGTTTTATAAGGGAATCGAAGGCAGTGGGGGGGAGCCCTGTGTTTTTTGTGGAAAAGAAAAACACGGACCAGATGAGGCTGGTCGTAGACTTTAGAAAATTGAACCTCGTATCGGAACCCGTGACCTTCCCAATGCCCAGAATTGATGATATTCTAACCAGGGTAAGGAAGGGTAAGATCTTTACCAAGCTGGACCTCCGGGGAGCATACAATCTGATTAGAATGAGGGAGGGGGACGAATGGAAAACCACCATGTTCACCCCCCTAGGGGCATTTGAGTACTTAGTCATGCCATTTGGATTACAGTCGGGCTCGGCCTGTTTTCAAAGCTTCATGCACCATGTGCTGGGTCCCCTACTGTACAAAAATTGCGTAGCATTTCTGGACGACGTCCTGATCTATTCAGACAATGAAAAACAGCATGTCCAGGACGTCAGGGAAGTGCTGAAGCGACTACAAGAGCACCAGTTGTGGGTCAAGCTGGAAAACTGCCAGTTTCACGCCAGAGAAGTGGAATTTCTGGGATACAGGTTGTCGGACAGAGGCGTAGCCATGGACCCCGGCAAGGTGCAGGCGGTGCTGGAATGGAAGGCCCCCAAAACCCGGAAAGATGTGCAGAGGTTCCTCGGGTTCAGCAACTTCTACCGGAAGTTCATCAGGAACTTCGCCGACTTGACCGCACCCATCACAGATTGCCTCAGTAGCAAGAAGAAATTTGTCTGGACGGAAAGTGCCCAACAATCCTTCGAAAGGCTAAAGAAGGCGTTTGCCTCGGAGGAACAGCTCCTGCACGTGGATCTGCAGAAGCCGATGAGGCTGGAGACCGACGCATCAGACAGAGCGATAGGAGCGGTGTTGCTGCAGCCGGGACGGAGCCAACACACCTGGAGGCCGTGCGCCTTCTTCTCACGGAAACTGAACAAATCGGAACAGAACTACACGGTGTATGATCGCGAACTGTTAGCTATTTATGCAGCATTTCGGTAGTGGAGACATCTCCTATTAGGGGCGCAGCACAAGATTCAGGTTTGCACTGATCACAAGAACTTGGAATATTGGAGAACAGCTCGAGTCCTCAACCAGAGACAGATTCGATGGGCGCAAGAGTTCTCCAAGTTCTTCTTTGAGATCAAGTACGTGCCGGGAGAAGAGAACGTGAGGGCAGACGCGCTTTCTCGGAAGCCGGAGTACACGGAAGGAGAAGGGCCACCGGAAGCTTGACACGTGTTCCCAGAGGAACGATGGGTTTGGGGGGGGGGCGTTAGTTGAGAAACGAGAACTAACCGAGCTGATTCGCCAGGACGAATTCGCCCAAACCCGAATCAGGGAACTCAGGGAAACTGGGGGAGACCGGGGAGGCTTTGAGGAAAGGGAAGGACTGCTATATTACAAGGGAGCAATGTATGTGCCCGGGGAGGCCTTGCGGGAAAGGGTGCTCAAACAGCTTCACGACAGCCCAACAGCGGGGCACTTTGGGCAACACAAAACTATGTTACTGGTCACTAGGGAGTTTTGGTGGCCAAGGGTGAGGGAAGATGTACGAGAGTATGTATGGGGGTGTGACCTCTGCCAAAGGGCCAAGGGGGAACGGGCAGCCCCGGCAGGGCTACTAGAACCCTTACCCACGCCGGGAAGACCCTGGGAGGTGGTGTCAATCGACTTCATGACTGATTTACCCAAATCCAGAGGTAAGACAGCAGTCATGCTAGTAGTAGATCTGCTAACCAAAATGTGCCATTTTATCGCGTGCTCTCATGCAGTGACAGCAGAGGAAACCGCCCAGTTGTTCGTGAATCACATCTTTGGGTTGCATGGGGCACCTTCAAGGGTTATCTCTGATCGAGGGAAACAATTTACCTCGAGGTTCTGGAGGAGGCTCATGAACTTATTGCAGGTGGAGGTGGGTTTCTCGACGGCGAGGCACCCGGAGACTAACGGGCAAGCAGAGAGGGTGAACAGCATTTTACAGCAATATCTACGCTGTTACGTCAACGAGAGACAGAACGATTGGGTAGAAAGGCTAGCACTGGCAGAGTTTGCGTATAACAATGCGGAGCATGTGTCCACGGGGATGAGCCCGTTCTTGGCCAATTATGGGTGTCACCCAAGGGCCTTTCCCGGGAGGGGGGAGGAAAGGTGGAGCGTGCCCGCCGCAGAGCAGTTCGTGGAAGAAATGGAAGCCCTGCACCAGCAGCTTAAGATGAATCTGGACAGGGCCAAGGAGGTGTACAAGAGACACGCAGACAAACGTCGCCGGGAAGGGGAGACCATTAGGGTGGGGGACCGGGTGTGGTTATCCACACAAGGCTTACGCTTCAAGGGCGGGTGTAAGAAACTGAGGCCAAAACGGCTGGGACCATTTGAGGTGACACACCAAGTGAACCCGGTGGCGTTCTGGCTCAAGTTGCCAGACAGCATGAAAATCCACCCGGTATTTCATAGGTCACTGCTCTCACCGTACAGAGGGGAGCGGAGGGTCCGGGAGGTAGGAGGGGAAGTGCTCACACACCCGCTACTGGAAGAGAGGGAACGCCACCACGAGATAATGGAGATCCTGGATTCGCGCTGGCGAGGGCGGCAGGTGGAGTACCTAGTGGCTTGGGAGGGGGAACCCGAGTCAGAAAACACGTGGGTTCCCTCGGGGGAAATAGATGATGAATATCTGGTGGAAGTGTTCCAGAACAGGTATCCGAGGAAGCCCAAACCCCTTGAGAGATTCTGGGAGGAGCAATTGGCCACCACCGATGAGGAGGAAGAGGATTTCGTGGGTTTTCCGGCTTCCCAGGAGGAAGGAGGAGAATCGTCAGGAGAGGAGGAATCAGATTGGGAAGCTCCTCCCACGAGAAATCGGAGCGGGTGGGAAGCGGGGTTTGAGTCCTCAGACGATGACGGCAGCTCCTTTAGGGGGTTCCCTGCCTCGTCGGCTGAAGAAGGGGACAAGGTCCCGTCACAGGGTCAGGCCGGGGGTGGAGGGGGTCCTGGGAGGGAGGTGGATGTCAGGGAACTGACATCAGAGCGAGAAGCGGAGGCAGGGCTCCCGAGCGATGCCGGAGAGGGGACCAGCAGGGGGGAAGGAATTCAGGGTAACACCAATAGAGAAGAGAGGGAGATGGAGGAATTGGAGACAGGGCTCCAAGACCCTTCACCCGAAACTAGTGGAGAGAGTGCTGGCACGCCCCTGCCTTCCCCTTACTTGCGCAGACGCGTTCCGCACAGGGAACATAGGAGGAGACTCGGGGTCAAACAGCTTTTATGCTGGAAGAGGTTCAAGAAACGCCCACTGACGGATTCTGCAAGTGACTAACAGGTCACGGAGGGCGAGCTCTGACCCTAAGCATGGTTGGGCAAGCAAGCTAACTACATCTAAGGCCATTTACGCACAAGTAACCCCTCACAACCATTACAGCTCCATAGGACGCACACACATTTCCCCTTCATTTTTGGAGGGGAAAAAGTGCGTCCTATAGAGTGAAATATACGGTACATCCACAAGCTCCTTTAGTACCCTTGGATGCAGCTCATCAGGACCTGGAGATCTGAATTCATTTAAAGTAGCTGGGTGTTCCCTTACTACCTCTTTTCCTATCTTGGGCTGTAGCTCCCCCCTTACACCAGTTTTTCTGTTATCACCAGACTGGGCATCACTTTCTTTTTGGGTGAAGATGGAGGCAAAGTAGGTGTTGAGTAGTTCTGCCTTCTCTTTGTCACCAAATAGCATTTCTCCGTCTTCTCCACGCAGAGGACCTACCACTTGCTTGTTCTTCCTCTTACTTCGGACATAGCCAAAGAAGCTATAACGATCTCTGGCAAGCAAGCAGCCTGATAAGCAGCAACAACTCTCCATCAGTGTAGAAATAAGGAGACGACACGGGAGTTGATGCAAGTGAGTTGTGCAGGAGCAAGCTGCTGGCTAGCTTCGCAGAGCCTCTTTTATTAGCAAGATATGCAAAACTAACAAGATACATTCAGGGCTTTGCCCTTTGCTGTTGTTTAGTCATTTAGTCGTGTCCGACTCTTCATGACCCCATGGACCAGAATACGCCAGGCACTCCTGTCTTCCACTGCCTCTCGCAGTTTGGTCAAACTCATGCTGGTAGCTTCGAGAACACTATCCAACCATCTCGTCCTCTGTTGTCCCCTTCTCCTTGTGCCCTCCATCTTTCCCAACATCAGGGTCTTTTCCAGGGAGTTTTCTCTTCTCATGAGGTGGCCAAAGTATTGGAGTCTCAGCTTCACGATCTGTCCTTCCAGTGAGCACTCAGGGCTGATTTCCTTAAGAATGGATAGGTTTGATCTTCTTGCAGTCCATGGGACTCTCAAGAGTCTCCCCCAGCACCATAATTCAAAAGCATCAATTCTTCGGCGCTCAGCCTTCTTTATGGTCCAGCTCTCACTTCCATACATCACTACTGGGAAAACCATAGCTTTAACTATACGGACCTTTGTTGGCAAGGTGATGCCTCTGCTTTTTAAGATGCTGTCTAGGTTTGTCATTGCTTTTCCTCCCAAGAAGCAGGTGTCTTTTAATTTCGTGGCTGCTGTCACCATCTGCAGTGATCATGGAGCCCAAGAAAGTAAAATCTCTCACTGCCTCCATTACTTCCCCTTCTATTTGCCAGGAGGTGATGGGCCCAGTGGCCATGATCTTCGTTTTTTTGATGTTGAGCTTCAGACCATATTTTGTGCTTTCCTCTTTCACCCTCATTAAAAGGTTCTTTCATTCCTCCTCACTTTCTGCCATCAATGTTGTGTCATCTGCATATCTGAGGTTGTTGATATTTCTTCTGGCAATCTTAATTCCGGCTAGGGATTCATCCAGCCCAGCCTTTCGCATGATGAATTCTGCATATAAGTTAAATAAGCAGGGAGACAATATACAGCCTTGTCGTACTCCTTTGCCAATTTTGAACCAATCAGTTGTTCTAACTGTAATCCAGTTCTAACTGTAGCTTCTTGTCCCACGTAGAGATTTCTAAGGAGACAGATGAGGTGATCAGGCACTCCCATTACTTTAAGAACTTGCTATAGTTTGCTGTGATCGACACAGTCAAAGGCTTTCGCATAGTCAATGAAGCAAAAGTATATGTCTTTCTGGAACTCTCTAGCTTTCTCCATAATCCAGCGCATGTTTGCAATTTGGTCTCTGGTTCCTCTGCCCCTTTGAAATCCAGCTTGCACTTCTGGGAGTTCTCGGTCCACATACTGCTTAAGCCTGCCTTGTAGAATTTTAAGCATAACCTTGCTAGTGTGTGAAATGAGTGCAATTGTGCGGTAGTTGGAGCATTCTTTGGCACTGCCCTTCTTTGGGATTGGGATGTAGACTGATCTTCTCCCTTGACACTTATCCCAAGCACCCTGGATGTTGCCTAGTTATCTACGCAACTTGCTCCACCATGTCATGTTTCCATTGCAGGGGACAATACATCACTACAGTCAGTTTTATGTAAGTTTAAGTAAAAGAAGTAACACATCCAGAGCATTGCCCTCCCACCTGCTCTTATTAACAGTAGTTGCTCAGTCTGACTCATCGTCCCTCCCCCAACAGAAAGGATGCCAAAATCCTACCTTTTGTTCTCCTTCCCTTCCATTTTTTTCCTGAGCTTCTCCCATCTCCTAGTACAGGGACTGAATGGCTCGCCTGTCTCCCCACTCCCAGAAGACACAGCCTCAGACTCTGACTTATCTGATGGTTGCCTGGCAACGCTCTGGCCAACTTCCAACTCTTCCTCTCCTTGGGAGCTAACAGCTTCTTCCCTGGGAAGGAGGGGGGCCGGGCTGTCCTCTCTAAACTCTGACAAACAGGTCTCATCTGAAGAGTCGACCACTTGTTCACTTAACTGAATTTCTGAGGCCGACTCTTCCGCTGCACTCTAGGGGGGCCATGTTCCTGACAGAAACCTTCTGAGATGTCAAAACAATAAAATAAATGTTCAAAATGCACAGGGTGGGTGCACATACACAAGTACATAAACCGTATTCTGAAATGGTGCAGTGGAGCAATCCTGAAGCCATTTTGACTCTCTTAAATATTTCCCTGAAATAGAAGGAAGTATCTGGGGAAGCCAAAGCCTGTGAATAAATAAGCTGCTTGGAAATACAAAACCAGTCTGGCAAGTATCTGTTAAGCAGAGCAGACTGTCAATAGAGTATCTTTTGTGTAACAAAAGGTACAAAATTTGTATGACACTCAGGTACTAAAGTATTTACCATGGACCTGACCAAAGTGAGGCAATCAGCAAACATTATCACATATTTTTACAGTCAGGATACAAGTCACACATATAAATTTCTGCTGTAGACCACATTCTTCTGCGCTGTGGGTGGTCTTTGGTTAAGGTTGGGCAGTTTCTAAAGTCTTTAAAAGTTCTTGCACATCCTTGTTCTGCTGCTGCTGCATTGTGGGTTGGGAAGGCCGCTCCCTCCCTCCCTCGGCTGATTCCACCTGGCCCAGGGGGCGGGGCCTAGACTGACTCACCATCGCAACAGCTTAAGAGGCCTCAAGAGGCACCGGGACACGACTGCTGCTGCTGCACTGTGGGTTGGGAAGGCCGCTCCCTCCCTCGGCTGATTCCACCTGGCCCAGGGGGCGGGGCCCAGACTGACTCACCATCGCAACAGCTTAAGAGGCCTCAAGAGGCACCGGGACACGACTGCTGCTGCTGCACCATGGGGGTTGAGGAAGGCCGCTCCCTCCTGTAGGCCCATCCCACCAGGCTTAGGGGGCGGGGCCCATACTCGCCACCGCTCCTGTTTTAAAGACACGGGGGTTGCCGCAGCAAATGTTTAAAATGTTTTTATATATTTTAAAATGTTTTATAGGGGTTTTTACTTTTTACTTTGTTGTACCACCGTGAACGGTGGTTTTTATTGATGTATTTTTATTTTGTTCGTTGTATTTTGGTTTGGGGTGCGATATTGAGTGGGGTGGGGATTTGCTTTTTGGTACAATTGGTTTGGTCTGTTTTGTTTTCTATTTTGTAAATGGAGGTTGGTTTAAGGCTTGGGATTGCGACCGTAGTGGGACGAGGGAGGTATGGCGGTGGGGGCAGATGTCATAGGCGAAGGGGTTCGAGATATAGATACGCTCGTACCCCTTCCAATCTGCGCCCCATCCCGAGAGATGAGGGTAGGGTGAGCAAGGATTACTCACCTCCGTCACTGGTGTTGTGCAATGCCAGGTCTATAGGCAACAAAACCGCCACCCTGTGAGATTTCTTCATCTCGCAGGGGGTCAACCTGGCTTGTGTGACGGAGACCTGGGTGCGCGAAGGGGTAACTGTTACCTTACGAGAGATGGCGCCCCCGGGTTTCTCCGTCCTCCACCAGTCGCGGACTGTGGGCCGGGGGGGAGGGGTGGCATTATTAATCCGAGAAGACTGTTCTTTCAGGGCTCTACCATCGCCATCGATCCCCGGCATTGAATGTGTTGGCCTAGTGTGGGGCTCCGAGGTGAGCTTGGCTGTCTGGCTGGTGTACCGGCCACCTAGCGCACCAGCAGCCACCCTGTCAGGCCTGCTGGAGGTGGTGGCCGGCTGGGCCTTGGAGTTCCCTAACCTATTGGTATTGGGGGACTTCAACATCCATGCTGATGCCATTCCCTCCTCACAGGCACTGGACCTGGTGTCTTCCATGGCGACACTAGGGCTCTCCCAGTTTGTGTCGGGCCCCACACATCAAGCAGGCCACACGCTGGATTTGATCTTTGGCGCCGGTATAGATGTGATCATGTCTCCTTCAATGAAGGTGCCATGGTCTGATCACTACGCACTGAAAGCCAGGATTGATTTTCCACCCCCACCCTGCTTAGGTGGTGAGCCAATTTGGGCTCGCCCGCAGAGGCTGATGGACCCTGATAGATTCCGTCAGGCCTTGCGGGACCTTGCTCCCCCTGGCAACTCATTGACTGAGCTTGTTGAGGGCTGGAATATCCAGCTCCTAGCAGCCATCGATGAGATCGCACCTAGGCGCCCTCTGCGACCCCGCAGAAACCGGGCTCCCTGGTTTACCGAGGAGCTTCGGAAAATGAAGCGGGACCTCAGATGGCTAGAGCGAATATGGCGGGGTGCCCGTGACGGAGCCTCAAGAACATCTTATAGGGTTTTTATGAAAACCTACGAGATGGCAGTGAAGGCCGCTAAGAGGTCCTACTTCTTGGCCTCCATTGCCTCCGCTAGCTCTCGCCCGGCGCAATTATTTAGTATAATTAGGTCTTTAACGTCCCTTGAAGGACAGCCAAATTTAAATAACAATTCGACACACAGCTGTGAAGCATTTGCGAGCTTTTTTGCGGAGAAGGTCCTGTTGCTCCGCCATGACCTCCCTGCCAATTCGGATACAATAAAGGAACTGGAGGCCCCTCGACTGTCCTCGGGTCCAGTACTGGACCACTTTGACCGGATATCCCCAGCCGATGTGGACAGACTCCTCCAACCTGGAAAGCCCACCACCTGTCCTCTGGACCCGTGCCCGTCTTGGCTGATTAGAGCATGTCCAGACGAGGTGCGGGCCCCCCTGGGTGATATCATCAATTTGTCCCTTGGCACCGGGATATTCCCAGGGGAACTGAAGGAGGCAGTGGTGCGTCCGCTCTTAAAGAAAACATCATTAGATCCTTTAGATCTATCCAATTACCGCCCGGTTTCGAATCTTCCATTCCTGGGTAAGGTGATTGAGAGAGCGGTTGCTGAACAGCTTGGTAGGTTTCTGGATGAAACATCGGCTCTCGATCCATTCCAGTCCGGCTTCCGCGCTGGCCATGGGACCGAGACGGCTCTGGTCGCCCTAACAGATGATCTCCGCAGGCAGCTGGATCGAGGCGGGTCGGGGCTGCTGATTCTTCTAGACCTGTCAGCAGCCTTCGACATGGTCGATCACGAACTCCTGGACCACCGCCTTGCCGACGTGGGGATCCAGGGCACAGTCCTTCAATGGCTGTGCTCGTTTCTCTCTGGTCGGGGACAGAGGGTGGCGCTTGGGGGGGAATTGTCATCGCGCCACTCCCTGGTGTGCGGAGTGCCTCAGGGTGCGATTCTCTCCCCGATGCTTTTTAACATCTTTATGCGCCCCCTCGCCCAGCTTGTCCGGAGTTTTGGGCTGGGTTGCCATCAGTATGCCGATGACACCCAACTCTATCTGTTGATGGACGGCCATCCTGACTCGGCCCCAGATACACTGACCAGATGTCTGGAAGCTGTGGCTGGATGGTTTCGTGGGAGCCGGTTGAAGTTAAATCCTTCGAAGACAGAGGTCCTCTGGCTGGGACGGAGCGATTTGGGATTGAGGAGGCAACTCCCATCTCTTGCGGGGGTGCAATTAGTGCCAACATCGTCCGTTAAGAGTTTGGGTGTAATCTTCGATACCTCCCTCTCTATGGAGGCGCAGATTACAGCTATAACAAAGGCGGCATTTTTTCATCTCCGCCAGGCTAGGCAGTTGGCTCCTTATCTCTCTCGCCCTGACCTAGCCACTGTGATCCATGCGACGGTCACCTCCAGACTGGATTATTGTAACTCGCTCTACGTGGGGCTGCCCTTGAGACTGACCCAGAAACTCCAGCGGGTGCAGAATGCCGCGGCGAGACTCCTTACGGGGTCTTCGCTACGAGATCATATCCATCCGGTATTATACCAGCTGCACTGGCTCCCAGTGGAGTACAGGATCAGGTTTGAGGTGCTGGTTTTAACCTTTAAAGCCCTATACGGCCTAGGACCCTCGTACCTACGGGACCGCCTCTCCTGGTATGTCCCACAGAGAAATCTACGGTCTGCAAATAAAAACATCCTAAAGATCCCAGGCCACAGAGAGGTTAGGCTGGCCTCAACTAGAGCCAGGGCCTTCTCGGCCGCGGCTCCAATCTGGTGGAACGCTCTGTCACAAGAGACTAGGGCCCTGCAGGACCTGACATCCTTCCGCAGGGTCTGAAAGACAGAGCTGTTCCACCAGGCCTTTGGTCAGGGCGCAGCCTGACCCCCTCCTCTGGCAATCGGCAATCTGCACAGAATTTTGCTTGATGGTTGCCATTAATTTGATTTTAATTTGATTTGATTAATTTTATAATGAATGTTTTAGAATGTTGTTAGCCGCCCTGAGCCCAGCTTCGGCAGGGGAGGGCGGGATATAAATAAAATTTATTATTTTATTATTGTTCTGGGTTCTCACCTCCTATAAAGTGGGCAGGGAAGGGGACCGTGTGGCAACAAAATAATAAAGAACTGCCTTGCTTTCACTGGATCCTGCCTCAGTTCATTCTTCTCTGACCAATAACAAATCTGGGAGACCCTGAGTCCCTTAAAACGGGAGTGTTGTAAACAAAAATTGCCCTTTTCCCTTATGGGGTATCCAAGAGCACATATAGAGTCCTTATGTAGGTTCCCTATTGGTAGGAGAAAATAACAGAGGCCAACCAGAAAATATTGAGAAGCAAAGCAGCTAGTAAGCTTGATCTATATTGATCTGTTGCAACAGGCTGCTCCCCTCACCCGCAGGAAAGGAGGAGGAACCCAGAACAATGGTGCGCAAGGCCTTATAAAGACTTTTGAAATTGCCACCCTGTACATCAAGACCACCCCCAGAAACATCATACATACATCACAGAAGGGGTGTAACCTAAGACCACCCCACAGATACATCACACCTACATCACGAATGTTGTTTTTCTCCTGTCATTGTTTATCTCCTGTCTGGCAGGTTACTTGATTGGATTGACTGGGGAGCCTAGCCAGTCTTTTGTAATGATAAATACTTAGTTCCTGGGCCAGGTCACAGGCTCACACCCTATTCATATCTTAAATGTGCCCTTAAGACAGGATTTGTGAGGAAAGAGACAATGGGGAGGTTTCCCACTTTGACCTTGCAGGGAAAACATTTGCTCAGTTTAGGAATCAAAATGGTTCCAGGTTGGTCTTCCTGTGTTGATCTATGTACGTGCTTGGTTGGTACACTTACGAACATTACCATATATCTAAGACCTCAAAATTCCTATCACAGGAGTTAGGCTGTTAAAGGCACCCCCCTATTTTCTGGTAAAATAGTCACATGGACAAGTTTTCTTTGTTAGAGGCTGTATTGGTGGATGCTTTTCTTCTTCTGGCACTGAAGCTTTGTCTATTTCATGGGTTTAACAGCTCATCTCATCTGTGAAATGGTTGCATCAAACTTCAAGGGTGTTCAGCAGTAAAAGTCTCTCCTGTTTTAGAAAAAGTCCTAGAATGTGCCTAATTTTTAACTTCCACTTGTACAAAGGGATGGCTCTGTGTGGCCTAGGCTCCCCCACCAGCACCACCATCCACCTCCAAACTGGTTTTCAACAAGAAATGACACCCACCCTCAGGATCAGCAGCCCCATGTCTATTAATACTGTGGAGTGGAGTGAAAGTCTGACTTCTACAAAATTTATACAGTTAAAATACAAACATTTCAGTGTCTGAGGGAGAGAGAAGCACTCCTTAGAGCCAGACAATCTAGGAAATGGAGGAAACAGTGAAAGGGGTGGGGAGAGCCAGATGAGTTGCTTTTGAAAAGGCCAAGGACCATTGCCAAGCCTTCCCCTTTCCTGTATGATCAACCCTTTAATGCAGGGATCCTCAAACTATGGCTCACAGGCCAGATCCGGCCAGCCAGGGTCCTGAACCTGCCCCGCCCAGCAATTGTGGCCTCCACCAGCGACGGCAGTTAAAAGAGAATGAGTCACTGTGAGAGGAAAAGGCAGATCAGACGGTGGGGGGGGGGGGGAATACAAACAAACCAGCTCGATGGGTGAGCAAAATATGAAACCACTACTTACAGTGCATGCCCACCCCTACAGAGGGAGAGGGGAAGCCACAGATCGCCAGAGACGGGATCAAGGAAAGCCACCAACAGGAGGAGGATCAGTCCCCAGAGATGCAGTGCAACGACTCCTGCCCTCCCCTCGCCTTCCTAAAGCGGCTGCCACCCCAGTTTGAGAAGGGGGGGCAAGACCATACAACTCTGCCCGCCCCTCTTTCCAGCCCCACAGAGCTGCATGCATTAATCACTGGGATGGGGTGAGGTGGGGGGCTGGAAAAGAAGGGAGTGCATGGGAAACGTAAAAAAAAGTCCTGGGGTGCATTTCTGTGCAATGGCCTCAAAGAGATCGCAGTGCAGGCTGAGAAGACCATGGGGGGGGGATCAAGCAACAACCTTCCCCATTCCCCCTTTTTTTGCAAAGCTCCAGGCGACTGCAGAGCGCGATTCCTGCCCCCTCCTATTGTTTCTTAGTCACAACTCCCCCCACCCAATCCGGAAAAGCAACCCGATCCCCCCACTTCCCTCCCCCAATGGCCCATCTGACTCAGCCATTATCACATGACTACCTCATGAGGAAACTGCCCTGTGTTATTTCCAACCCTTGCCAGATCCAACAATTTAGGAGTTAGATTACATTCTAACGCCTTATTGAATTCAGAACAATGTGTAAGGAGGCTGCTGGCCCATTCTTGTGTTGCAGGCCTCCAGACCTCTTGTGGGGGAGACACGCGAAGAAGAGCCTCAGATTGCAGGATGAACACTTGCATCACTTGCTACAACTAGCAGTGACAAATATGGAATCGGATATTGACCATCTCATTAGCCAAAAGCAGGCCCATACTTGCCATTGAAATACTTATAAGTTTATGTTGATTAAAATCGTTATTCATTTTAAATATTGTATTGTTTTTCCTGATTTTTGTGCACCACAAATAAAATATGTGCAGTGTGCATAGGAATTTGTTCATATTTTTTTCAAACTATAGTCCGGCCCCCAACACTGTCTGAGGGACAGTGAACTGCCCCCTGTTTAAAAAGTTTGAGGACCCCTGATTTAATTGTTCCCAGAGTGTGAGCCTTTTGAAACCATGTGGTTCCACCTTCTTCTCCCTGACCCCCTTCAGGTATTGCCAGCCAGTAACTCTCCCATTTTGCTGCTTTTAATATAAAAATGCCATGCCATGCCTGCCATGTTCATGTTTATATTTCATTTGTAAGCAGCTTAAACTAATCTAGATAGATAGATAGATAGATAGATAGATAGATGATAGATAGATAGATAGATAGATAGATAGATAGATAGATAGATAGATGCCATGTGCTGCTCCCAGCCTTAATTTGTATGATTTTACACACAAACTCAATCCAAGAGTTATTCAAATTCATCCAAGGAGGGAAATTTCAAGGTACACCAGACTCTGCCTTGCTCTGCTGTCTTCAACCATGTTCTGGCAAAAAGATTCCTATCTGAATGTTCTTTACGCCCATTTCTTTCTTTCTCTTCCTACCCCGCTTAAAAAAAATCCAGTTTAATTTAATGCCAGTGTTGTTGTTTTTTTGTTTTTTTTTAGGAAAGAATGGAATGTGAACTAAAGATATTACTACGAATGAGGCCAATGACGTTGAAGGAAGTCCAAAATGTTTATGATTTGTTTATGATTTGTTTGTATGATTTGTTGGAACCTAATAAAATTTTAAAATGGAAAAAATAATAATAATAATTTAATGCCAGTGGCTTCATTTTTTTTATTTTAAATGATTTTCAACAAATTCATAGCTTATTTCTTTTAAGAGAAAATGAGGGGGGAAATCAATGGAAAATCAGTCTAAATTCTTTATTCAGGTTCAGAACAAGTAGACAAGAATTAAACAAAGAAAGAAAATATATGAATACACACACACAACATAAAATCTGCTTTAACATATTAACAGATATTTTAACCACTTAAATTGTGGGTTTTTCAATGGCATCCAGCAGTAGACTAAATAATGAAAAATCATAAAATAACTCTACACCTATTTTATTGAGAAATCGCAGGTCCCAACTTTTGAGAAATTCCATCTTGAGTAACAGGCAATGGGATGGATTGCCTTATGGATCATAGATTGGAATAAGTCCTTTGATCCCCACCCCAGCTCTGTCTCCTGAAAGGTTGATGTGAGGGAGTTGAAGACTCAGCCCCAGATGTCCAGACACAATTCTTGGTTTCTATGTTTCCTGGACAAGAATTGCGTTTGGACAATCAGAAGCAAAGGTTCCAGGATCTCTCCGTGTTTTGTGTTGACATCTCTCTTACAGGGAGAGAAATAAAATTAAACAGCAGCAACAACAACAAACAAAAATAGACATTTTCTTAGGAAAAACCACAGCATGCCCAAACTGTCCCCTTGATCACTTTTGCACTCCTTCTTCTCCCTCTCCCTCTCCCTCTCCCTCTCCCTCTCCCCTTCCTCTCCCTCTCCCTCTCCCATTTCTCTCATCCTGCCTCCTGCCTCTCTCTTCCCCCTCCTTCATTTCTCACTATTAATCTAATCAGATCGTTTTGGCAGGGCATGAGTGGGGGAGGGGAGTGAAAATGTGTTTTAGGGAATCTATCCCTTCTAAGCATCTGCTGTTGCCTATGCCTGTGAAACTGACTAGGCTTTCAAAATAAGAATGTCCAATTTGTTTAAATGATAAAGTAAAATTGATTGAGTGGGGTGGAGGTGGCTCACACCCTCTTACACACATAAACCCCAGATAAGTTTTTAATAAATCATTGTTGATCCCCTTCCCTGTGGGTGCAGTGAGAAATATCACCTAAGAGGTAAAAAAACCTATTTTCCTTCTGCTTTTTAAATGGGATCTTGGAACAGGTCATCAGCCTCTGAAACCCCACCCCAAGTATCCTGCAAAGAACACTGTTTTCATTGCCCACCACCACCTCGTCACAAACATTCAAAATAATGGTTTTAAAAAGAAAAATATTTTATTTTATTTTTTAAAATATACACTGTGGTTCTGTATTTTGGACCATTTCGTTCCCAACTTGGTCTTACAGGACCAGCAAAAAGGAAATGGAATTTAGAACTATATTCCACAATCATCACCCTTTTTCCAAATTTAGTTTTTCCCTGTAAAATTAGATGCAATTTTCCTGCTTTTACCAGCAAAGATCAAACATCCAGTTTACAGGATGAAATTCCCCACTCAAACAAAACAAAAACAAAACAATCAAATCCTACCTATCTTATTTCATTTCTGTTTTATTTGCATGATCAAAAACAGGATTCAAAAGGTCAGCATCAAATGGTCCATTCTATTGTCTGTCTCCTTCTCCGCCCCTCTTCCAAACCTGAAGGCTCATATTTGCTGTGGTTCGGAGTTTTGTTTTTATTGCTGTAATAAATATTCTAGAATTGGCATGAAGCTATGGGGATGCAAATTAGAAAGACTTTCACTTTTTTGTAAAGAAGTGGTTAAGTGCTGATTTGCCTTTCTCTCCCCTTCAAATAGTTAGTCTTATCTCATATGAGACACAGCTTCCCCTGTGGAAAATTGCAGAAAGGGTCCAAGTGGAGATTTAAATTTCATTTCAGCTGATTTGAAGTATCTGGCCCACACGGAACTGGTCTAAACCTAAAGCAGAATCGCTAGCAGAAAGGAAAATATTGCTCCACATGCATGCAATGTGTGAAGTTTAAAGTCTTACTAGCTAATTATAGGCAATCCTTGGGGGGGGGGGGGAGAGAGATGGAACATTAATGTTTTAGAAACCCACACAATTGATGATGATCTTAATATTGATAATAACTTTAAAATAAAGCAAAGCACAGCCACAGCAGTTTGGAGCAGGAGCGACTAAATCCCAACAGATACAGCTGTTGACCTGTTATTTAGATATGTACATTTACTCCCCTGCTGTATATATACCCAGAGATATTCCCTCTCCTTGCAATTTCCTAGATTTTTCCATCCAGATACTAGTGATACTATAAATCCCCTGCTAGACGATTGGAAAGAAAAGCAACCAGAAATTTAAAAACAAAAACAAAAACGAGAGAAGGATAATAGAAAATAACAATAGTATATTTCTTAACATTGGTCTACAAAAGTACCTCCTAAAGTAATATCTAAGCATGGTTGCCCACCCCACCCGCATTGCCACCCATACAATGTGGAGTTTCCTAATTACCAGCTGAGTTCCTTTGCTCCTTTATACCTGTTACTCGTTTTCTTCCTTCCAAATCAGGCAGCATGCACACGGATGTTGGCCAAGACTTATCTGCTCACAGGCATCCCCAACTGACTTTTTTTTTTTGGGGGGGGGGAGAAGTGGAGTATCCAGAGGCTGGATGTTTTCCTTCCAAATGTCCCCCTTGGGCCCCTCCCCAAAACTTCTTCACTGATTGTTTGCCTCTGGGTTGCTTTTTAATTTTAAAAAACCCCCACCATCTCTCTCTCTTTCTCTTTCTTCCCTGCTCAGCTCCCGCAAATCCATTTGAGCTGGCAGCATCTGCTGCTAGGGATGCAGCAGACGAGCTCTGGTATGGTCCAAAACTGGCTCCAGAGCCAGCTCCAGAGCTCTGATGCAGGAAGTCACGCAGGAGACAGTGGATTGAAGGCAGCGGCTGGTTGGGCCAAGGTCTTTACTGGAGCCCCAAAACAATAAGTGTGTTGCAGAGGAGGGCTAGCAAAGAATGGGGGTGGCCTGCAATTGGTGCTGGATTTGAATAACCCACAGTGTGATAAATGTCCATTGTGTTTTAGGGGGTAATGAATCTCTCGCTCTCTTCAGAGCTCAGAAGCAACAATAGCTGCAACCTGGAGCTGGCCATCTATTAAATACACAACCCCAAAGCCTGGGCCTGAAGTTAAGGAAGCCAACCAGGGCTGTTTAATCAGCTAATGATGTTGTGTGTGTGTTAATTTCTGTTCATTATTAACAGCACCATAAAGTTTGTTGACAATGATATTATCCTAAACATTCAGGAATCCATACTGTCTGTCTCTTTTAAATGCAGCAGCCTTGATAAAGACTCCATTTTCTAAGGTTTTGTGCCACAGTTACTATTTTCTTTAGCACTGTGAAATCACAGAATCATAGAATTCTAGAGTTGAAGGAAACCACAAGGGTCATCTAGTCCACCTCCCTTCAGTGCAGGAATCTTTTGCCTAAATGGAACTCAAACCCGCAACCCTGAAATTAAGAGTCTCATGCTCTACCAATTGAGACAGCAGCCATGCTTAGAATACACACTACTCTTCCTTAGATTCTAATCCCTGGACAGTAGTTTCCCTGACACATAGTTTTTAACACAAGCTTAATTTAGCACATCAAACTGTGATGCAGATACAAACTAAGAATACAGGCTACTATGTTCTACAGCTCAAGATTTGGCAGAAGTGTGATTTTACAGGCAGAAGTGGACACACTATCTTTAAGGGATAGAAGAAGCTTTATGATAGATGCACTGTGGCTGCTGATAACCTCTTAATAAACTACTCTGCTCAGTACTCCTCTTGAATTATTTCTGGAAATAACTGAAAAAGTTTTTTTTATTCTAATAAGCATTCCCAGATGAATGTACAAGTCTTTGCTATGGATGTTCACTTTGCAGTCATAGAATCATAGAACTGTAGAGTTGAAAGGGACCCTGAGGATCATCTAGTCCAACCTCTTGCAATGCAGGAATATACAGCTGTCCCATATGGGGATTGAACCTGTGACCCTGGCATTATCAGCACCACACACTAACCAAGTGAGCATCTTGTTATTTTTTCTTCTGTTTTTATTGTATTTTGTACATCACATTGGGACATATATGGAAGGCAATTAATAATTACTAATACTCCCCAGACTACTGAACAGCATTTTAAAAATTCTGGACACACTTTCTGGCAGCTTTCAGCAGAGATTAAAGTTTGCATCTTACTGGGAATAATCTTAATGGTGACACAGAATCACTGCAATAAGTGAACTGAACCTTGAAAGTAAGTTGAACACACTCTTTCTTTACATCACCCAAAATAGGAAGTCATATATTTTGGTAGTGTAAAAAAATTAAAGAAATTCTGGAATTGTGTGTTTGACATGATACAAGAAAGCACTGGCTACAGCTTGCCACACATTCTGAAAACAGTTCTTCTTTGCTATCTGAGATTGGAGGTGAGACCAACAGACTTAGAAGTGATTGCAACTCTTCTAGTGCGAGGCAGAATTTGCATTGCTGAATACTGGAAGACAGAAATGACACACACAACCCAGGCCCCACTAAGAAAAAGGAGCGTCTCCTCCCCCATCGTTCTGCCCGGACACTGAGGTCCAGTTCCGAGGGCCTTCTGGCGGTTCCCTCACTGCGAGAGGCCAAGTTACAGGGAACCAGGCAGAGGGCCTTCTCGGTAGTGGCACCCGCCCTGTGGAACGCCCTCCCATCAGATGTCAAAGCGATAAACAACTACCTGACATTCAGAAGACATCTGAAGGCAGCCCTGTTCAGGGAAGTTTTTAATATGTGATATTTCAGTGTATTTTTTATCTTTGTTGGAAGCCGCCCAGAGTGGCTAGGGAAACCCAGCCAGATGGGCGGGGTACAAATAATAAATTATTATTATTATTATTATTATTATTATTATTATTATTATTATTATTGTTGTTGTTGTTGTTGTTGTTGTTGTTGTTGTTGTTGTTGTTGTTGTTGTTGTTGTTGTTGTTATAAAAGAGAGCAGTTCTTAGAAAGAAGGATCCTTTTCATAAATTCTTGGAATGAAAATGTTGCAAACATCATCCTTCTCCCTCTTAACCTTTTCCCAACTTTCCTTTTTTTTCTTCTCCCCCTGCCTTCTCTTTTCCTCTCTTTTTTTCTGTGGTGCCCTCTATCTTATGTGCCCTATCTTGGTTATTACTACTATTTGTTTTGTTTCAATGCACCTCTCTCTACTGGTTTCCCTTTGTGTGTGTGTGTGTGTGTGTGTGTGTGTGTGTGTGTGTGTGTCTTTTGGATTTAATTAAAACAATGCTGAAAAAGCACTAAGATGCCTGAAAATTATATGACAATACAAAAGTGTTAATCTGAGCTTTAAAAAAACTATATAAAAATAAATAATTAGGAAGTCATTTAATGACACACAAGGAGATCCAAACACATAACCGGGGGTGGGGTGGGCATAATCCCAAAAGATTACATGATATTGGAAGTCACCTTTCCTAGTGGAGGCTCTCTTTACCTTGTGCTCACATCAACAGCATCTGCATATGTTTCCAAATATGCCATTTACTATTTGCTTTTAAAAGAAATTTAGCTCATCTCTTCTTTACAAAGACTAGCACCCCGCCCAAGCTCAGCACAAACTTCAGTGATGACATCAGCAATTTAACTTGTGTAATGTATCTGTCAATTTTTAATTTGCAAAAAGTATGTGTCAGGGCCGCCTCAGGTCCCAGCTCACAAGAGACCAAC
The DNA here is from genome assembly GCF_964188315.1 of Podarcis muralis. Lineage (NCBI taxonomy): Eukaryota > Metazoa > Chordata > Lepidosauria > Squamata > Lacertidae > Podarcis > Podarcis muralis. Next base: position 16,298,843 of record NC_135674.1, read on the forward strand.
GCCAAGTCCACTTTATTTACAAAAGTCTTTATTGAAGTACATTGTTTGTTCCACAGCTGAGGCGCGCAGCCCCACGTCTGTTACGCTTAGACCGCTGAAGTCCCCTCTGAATCTACACCAGTTTAAGAGGCTTGTGCTAGTCCACCTCTTCCTGTCCTTCCTTTTCCGCAGGGTCTTTCTGCCCCCCTGGGTTCCTTCCCTCCTGCTTTCCCCTGACGCTGAGTCCCCAGACGCCTGCTCCCCCCTCCTCCGTGCTTTGGGACCAGGCTCCTCCTCCGGGCTCTCCGCATTTCCGCGCGCCTCCACATTTGAACTTGGCGCGCGTTCGCTACCCCTGACCTTCCTCTTGACAGTTATACTACTCTCTGTACTACTCTCCGCCCCTTCCGGCAGGACGTCTTGCCCCGATCTCCTTCCCCTCTCTGCTTCCTGCTCTGCTCCGTGTGTCACACTGGGAACTCCACCCTCTTCACTCCGTTCCGGCTGGGAAGCCGGCCCCGATCTCCCACTCCCACTCGGGGTTTCCCTGCTGCTCCCCTGCTCCTGACGAGTCCCCCCTGTGGCTCCCCTTGGCCTGACCAGGGGCGCCCCCTTTTGGGAATCCTCCGATTCACTTGAGAGACTCATGGAAGCCCTCAAGTCATTGTCATCCTCCTCCTCCTCGTTCCTGGATTCTTCCCCCTCGCTCTCAGTCTCCTCCCTCATCTGTGCCTCTCTCCCTGGACCCCTGACAGTATGCACTGTTCTTAAAATTGTAGGGTAACCGGACTCATATAACCAGCATTCTTGAGTCTAAGTAATGCATGAAGGGGCTAATGCCATTTAGTAAGCTGTCCTGCCTGGTTTAGCCTGTCAGTTCTCCTCACCTTGCGAGGAAATGAGCAACCAAGCCTTTCTGTTGGAATCAGTCTACATGTGAATTGTGTGTGTGAGGTGGTCTGAGTTGGTAGTTCCAGAGCAGCCGCATGGCTTTAACCAGCCTCTTTGGTTTCAGACAAGCATTTTTGTATACCAATAGTTTAGGAAGTTTTACCATTTTGTAAACAAGCAACATTTTACTGCCTGTGCAACTTTTTCTGACTGCTGTATGGGAAAACGCCTTAATCTGACCTTTGAAGAATTTTGTAAGTAAACCATTTTATAATTTACCAAATGTGTTGTCTATCTGTGTGCTAGGGAAGTGGGATACTTTGTGACTTACTTGAAACACACATTTTAAAGGTTATAAAGCTTATATTTCCATGTTTTCCTTTGCGGCATGTTTTGCCATGTTAAATCTCTGCTGGGGTTCTCTCACCAAAGACTATGTAATGGTTCTAGGGGTTGCTCGTGCGTAAGCCAGTGCCCACACCTGGCTGGGTTGCCTAAGTGAACCTTTTCTGTCCGGACAGCCACTCACCCGTGACTGTCTCAATCGCTGGCAAAATCCATCAGTGGGCGTTTCTTAAACTTCTTCCAACAAAGAAGTTCTTTCACGCCCAGTCTCCTCCTACTTTCCCTGCCCGGAAGCCTTCTGCGCAAGGAGGGCGTAGGCAGCGGAGGACCCTTCCTCCCCCCGCTGGTCCCCGGCAAGGAGTCATGTGACCCCCTCTCAGATTCCCCCATCTGCCCCCCTTCTCCACTGGAGCTAAGCTGATTCCCTTCCCCCGAAGATGGGCTGCCTCTCCCAATCCCGGGACGCTCTCTGGGATCGCTCTGGAGCTTGCTCTCTCCCTCCGGCACTGATGGCAGTTCCCTGACATCCACCTCCTCCTCAGGACCCCTCCCACCCCTAGCGCCATTTTCCGACACAACCTCCTCTCTCTCCTCGGCCGACGATGCAGGGAATCCCCTGAAAGAGCTGTCATCCTCTTCTGAGGATTCAAAACCAGCCTCCCATCCGCTCGTATCTCTTCCCGCTGGTTGAACTTCCCAGTCTGATTCTTCTCCCTCGGACACCTCCTCTCCCTCCTCTTCGGAGGCAGGAAAACCCACAAAGTCCCCTTCATCGTCTGTGGGTCCAAATTCTTCCTCCCAAAATCTAGCTAATGGTTTGGGCTTATCCGGGAACAAACTGTGGAATTCTTCCACCAGATACTCGTCAGTGATTGATTCAGCAGGGACCCACGTGTTTTCCGACCTGGGTTCCTCCTCTCAGGCTACCAAGTACTCTACCTGGCAACCTCGCCACCTTGAACCGAGTATTTCCATGGCTTAGTTACAGTGTTCCCTCTCCTTGACCCGCGGGTGGGTGGTAACCCCTCCCTCCCGTCCCGGGAATTCCCGCCCCTCCCTGTAAGGTGAAAGTAGGGACCTGTGGAACACCGGATGTATCTTCATGCTGTCAGGCAACTTGAGTTTAACTGCCACTGGGTTCACCTGCTGCATTACCTCAAAAGGCCCCAGCTGCCTAGGCTGCAACTTCTTGCACCCTCCCTTTAGGGGCAACCCTTGGGATGACAACCACACCCTGTCTCCCACCTGTATGGCCTCCCCCTCCCGACGGTGCCTGTCCGCCTGCCTCTTGTAAACTTCCTTGGCCCGCTCTAAGTTCAGCCTGAGTTGCTGGTGTAAGGCCTCCATTTCCTCCACAAATTGCTCAGCCGCAGGTACGCTCCATCCTTCCTCCCCCCGCCCCGGGAATGTTACGAAAAAGGAGCAATGCAGCAGCGAGCTGCAGCTGGCTGGAAAGCCAAACAGGATGTTGATATGTGGGACTGTACCGTGGGAACAAAGGGACAGTCTATTCACTGTACTGAGCACCGGATGTTAGCTCAGAGTGTCATCTGACCTGTACTGGAAGTACAGGGGTGGAGTCTCTCTCTCTCTGCTGTTGGTGTTTAGAGAGTGCAGATGTGTTTCTCTGTACTGCTGCAAAGACAGAAATAAAAGCATGTAAATACATTTCTGTCTGTCTCTTTCCCCTCCCTGGGGATGGCAGGGAAGAGGGGAAGAGTGGTGTGTTCTTCTCACGTTTGAGGAGGATCGCCGATAGAGGCCTCGCCTGTATCTTGCTGGGAGTCGCAGACGGGGAGGTCAACAAGGAACTCAAGCCGGGTGCCTGGAGAGTGGCCAATTCCTCTGACAAGGCTTGAGATTCCAACAGGGAATGCCCTGGGGTGACACCCGTAATTGGCCATGAAAGGGCTCATTCCCGTGGACACGTGTTCAGCGTTATTGTACGCAAATTCAGCCAAAGCTAATTTCTCTACCCAATCGTTCTGTCTCTCGCTGACATAGCAGCATAGGTATTGCTGGAGTATGCCGTTCGCTCTTTCGGCTTGTCCATTGGTTTCCGGGTGCCTCGCCATCGAGAAGCTCACCTCGACCTGTAGCAAGCTCATGAGTTTCCGCCAGAACCGGGAAGTAAATTGTTTCCCGCGATCCGAGATTACCCTCAAGGGATCCCCATGCAGTCTAAAAATGTGATCCACAAACAGTCTGGCTGTCTCCTCTGCCGTTGCTGCATGTGAGCACGCTACGAAATGGCACATTTTTGTTAGTAGATCGACTACTATCATGACCGCTGTCTTTCCCCTTGACTTGGGCAGATCTGTCATAAAATCAATGGACACCACCTCCCAGGGCCTTTCCGGTGTGGGTAAGGGTTCCAGTAACCCCGCGGGGGCAGCCCTTTCCCCCTTAGCCCTCTGGCATCGGTCGCACCCTCGTACATATTCTCTCATGTCTTCCCTCACCTTTGGCCACCAGAACTGCCTGGTGACAAGTAGCATGGTCTTGTGCTGTCCAAAGTGCCCAGCTGTTGGGTTGTCGTGGAGTTGTTTAAGTACCTTCCCCCGCAAAGTCTCCCCCGGTACATACAGCGCCCCCTTATAGTACAATAGCCCTTCCTTTTCCTCGAACCCTCCATTGACTTCCTTTCCGTCCCTGAGTTCCCTGATTTTCGTCTGAGCAAACTCATCGTCTCTGGTGAGCCCTGCCAGTTCTCGTTTCCCAACCAACGCTCCCCGACACACCCACCGGTCCTCGGGGAACATGTGCCTGGTCTCTGGTGGCCCCTCTCCTTCCATGTACTCCGGTTTCCGGGAGAGAGCATCTGCCCTTATGTTTTCCTCTCCCGGCACGTATCGGATCTCGAAGTAAAACTTGGCGAACTCCTGGGACCATCTGATCTGTCTCTGGTTGAGCACTCGCGCGGTCCGCCAGTATTCCAAGTTCTTGTGGTCAGTTCGGACCTGGATCTTGTGCCACACCCCTATCAACAGATGTCCCCATTGCCGAAATGCCGCATAGATGGCAAGCAATTCTCGGTCATACACTGTGTAGTTTTGTTCTGACTTGCTCAGCTTCCTCGAGAAAAAGGCACACGGCATCCAGTTCTGCTTGGCCCTGGGCTGCAAAAGGACCGCTCCAATGGCGCGGTCGGACACGTCCGTCTCCAGTCTCATGGGCTTCTCCGGATCCACGTGCAGGAGCTGTTCTTCCGAGGCAAACGCCCTCTTCAGTTTTTCAAGGGATTGCTGCGCTCCCTCTGTCCATGCAAACTTCTTTTTGCTACTAAGACAATCCGTTATGGGCGCTGTCAAGTGAGCGAAGTTCCTTATGAACTTCCTATAGAAGTTGCTGAAGCCTAGGAACCTTTGCACATCCTTTCTGTTTTTGGGGGCTTTCCATTCCAGCACTGCCTTTACCTTGCCCAGATCCATGGCTAGTCCCTTGTCTGACAGCCTGTATCCCAGGAACTCGACCTCCCTGGCGTTTTTCCAGCTTGACCCACAACTGATGCTTCTTCAATCTCTGTAGCACCTCCCTGACGTCTCTGACGTGTTACCTTTCATCGTCCGAATAGATTAAGACGTCATCCAAAAAGGCTACGCAATTCTTGTACAGCAGGGGCCCCAACACATGGTGCATGAAGGCTTGAAAGCAGGCTGATCCCGATTGTAATCCAAATGGCATGACTAAGTACTCAAAAGCCCCCAGGGGGGGTGAACATGGTCGTTTTCCATTCGTCCCCCTCCCTTATCCTAATCAGATTGTATGCTCCCCTGAGGTCCAGCTTGGTAAAAATCTTCCCCTGCCTCACACGTGTCAAAATATCGTCAATCCTGGGCATTGGGAAAGTCACGGGTTCTGATACCAGGTTCAGGGCCCTGTAATCCACGACTAATCTGGGCTAATTAGTCTCTTTTTTGTCCACAAAGAACACTGGACTGCCCCCCACCGCCTTAGATTCTCTTATGAAACCTCTCTTCAGGTTCTTGTCAATAAACTGCCGCAGCTCCTGCATCTCCTGGTCGGACATGGCATACAGCTTACCCACTGGTAACTGAGCCCCTGGAAGCAGATTGATTTGGCAGTCAAAGGGCCTGTGGGGGGGGGGGCAGTTTGTCTGCCTCCCTTTCACTGAAGACCTCCTTCAAATCAGCATATTGTGGTGGCACCTGCCCTTTTTGCTCCAGGGCCAACCCCGCCACCCTGGCTACAGTCATTCTTGGTTCCTTCCCTCCCAGACAGTGTTCTGAGCAGTAAGCTGCCCCAAAGGTGACCGACCGCTGATGCCATGACACCACCGGGTCATGTAGTGCCAGCCAGCTCATTCCTAGTATTATTGGGGGTCCTGCCAGCGTGGCCACATGAAAGGCAATGGTTTCCGTGTGCCTAGCAACCCTCATTCGCATTGGCGGTGTCTGGTGTGTCACTTCCCCTCCCAGGAGCTCCCTGCCATCGATGGTGGTCACCTGCAAGGGAAAATCTAGTGGCAACAGGTGGAGTTGGTGCTCCAGAGCGAAGTCTCTGCTGAAGAAATTACACGAGCTGCCAGAATCTAGCAGTCCCTCCACCTTGACGGGGTGCCCGTTTGGGAGTTCTAGCACCACCTCTATGGCTACCGCTGCCTTGGGGGGGTCAGGCTGGGGCACTTCTATTGGTTGCTGGCCTGGCTGCAGGCCCCACTGGTTGGCAGCCAAGCGTTGGCGTTTCCCTGCGCCTGCCCCTCCTCCCCCTTCTCATCGTGGCCTGCAGCCCCCATCATGCCTTGCCAGGCCTTTCGTTGAGGGCAGACCTTTGCAAAATGTCCCGGTCGCTGACAGAGGAACCACTTCTTGGTAGTTTTCCACTCCTTTCCCTTCCTTTTCCGACCTTCACTGGCGTTTGAAACTTCACGCGCGCGTGCTGCATCAATTTCCATCGGCTCCGCCGCCTGGGAAGGCTCCCTCGGCATTTCAGGAATGCGGTTGTCATGGAAACGTTCCGCCCTTATCTCCCGCTTCTCCTGAGCCCGCGCTTCCTGGCGTACCCCGATCGCAAGCACAGTCTTTGTGAGTTCATCCTTCGAACACGGGCGGGACGCCCGGGACAATTCGTCCTTCACTTCAGGGGACAAACCCCCCTCGAACAACATTTACATTGGTTCAGAGCCCAGATCCCACCCGAGCTTGTGGACTAACATCGTGAACCGCGACCAGTAGTTTCTGACGGACAGGCTCCCCTGCTTGCACCCCATCAGTTCCCGTCGTGTCACGCTTTGCTCAACCTCGCTGGAGAACATCGCGTCCATCGCCTGGTAGAATTTCTTGAGATCTTTCAATGCATCATTCTGCGTCGCCATTAGGGGCCTGATCCATTCACGCGCCCCATCCTGCAGATGTCCCACAATGTAAGCCTCCCTCTCCCCGTCATTGGCAAAGTCATCTTTCTGCAGTTCCAAAGCGTACTGGATTTCCGTTCGGAATGCATTGTAGTCCTGGGGCTTTCCACCAAATTTGTGTACCACCCCCTGAACCTTCCTCCCTATCGGGGTGGCTCTGACCTGTGCATCCTGAGCCCGTCTCTCCTCCAGCCGCGCCGTCAGGGTAGCTACATGCGCCTCCAGGTCTCGGTTCCTCTCGACCAGACCTCGCACCAAGGCTTCTTGCTCTGTTCCTCCGGCCGGCTCTGTTTGGCTCATCGCGCTGCCTCTCCGGGACTGTGCACAAACAACGTCAGGGACTGACGGGTTGCTGTAATGGTTCTAGGGGTTGCTCGTGCGTAAGCCGGTGCCCACACCTGGCTGGGTTGCCTAAGTGAACCTTTTCTGTCCGGACAGCCACTCACCCGTGGCTGTCTCAATCGCTGGCAGAATCCATCAGTGGACGTTTCTTAAACTTCTTCCAACAAAGAAGTTCTTTCATGCCCAGTCTCTTCCTATTTTCCCTGCGCGGAAGCCTTCTGCGCAAGGAGGGCGTAGGCAGCGGAGGACCCTTCCTCCCCCCGCTGGTCCCTGGCAAGGAGTCATGTGACCCCCTCTCAGATTCCCCCATCTGCCCCCCTTCTCCACTGGAGCTAAGCTGATTCCCTTCCCCTGAAGATGGGCTGCCTCTCCCAATCCCGGGATGCTCTCTGGGATCCCTCTGGAGCTTGCTCTCTCCCTCCGGCACTGATGGCAGTTCCCTGACAGACTACCTACTCTGAACATGGGTCTTGGCTTCCAGAATTCCAACAAAACTGCATCCATCTATAGCTTACATTACATTACTATTAAAGCTGATATCCATGTTTCCATAACCAATCTCATGTACGGTGTTCCACGTCGCTGTTGGGATACTGCCAGGGTGACAAAGGCCATCATGGTTCCACGTCACCTCCGGACGATTCATTGATCTCCCGTAGATACAGTATCAGTCAATTAGCGACACGAAGCTTCAGAAATAGCTTTCCACATTCCAGAGCTCGTGCACGCTCTATCAGCAGAGTTTGCACAACGAAAGATGCACTCAGGAGAGCATATTTACAAGTTTATTCAGCGTTGGTCAGAACAAAGAAAAAAACATGACTGCCTGCTTCGATGTCTCAGGCACAGACAGAGAGAAACGAAAGCATAGACAAAACATATACTTCCTGTGAACAGGAAATACGCAGACTCTGTGACTCACAAAGCCTGCTCCCTTTTAAGGTGGAATGGAAATATCCTAACATCCTCCCCCTTTCCGTGTAACCTGTAGTACCTGTGGTTCAACCCAATTGCAACCTCTGTACGTAAACCTTAAGTTGTTCTCTGTTAACAACCTTAGACAACAGATTAGCAGGAATTTCATTTCCTGCCATGTAGGACACCTGAATGAGTCCTTTCTGAATACACTCTCTTGCACGATGTAGCTTAATCTGCAAGTACTTGGTTCTTTGCTTGCAACTCTCTGAGTTCAGCAAAGCCAAACAGGATCTATTGTCTTGATACACTTGTATAGGACATTTCACAGAAACTCTGATGTCCTTAAACAGTTGCATCAACCATTCACAATCCATGAGTGAAAATGACGGAGCATTGAGTTCTGCTTTCAAATAGCGGGCTATGCGCTTCAGAGCTTTCCAATCCTGAACAGTAGGATTGTTTGCATGTCTGCTAAGCAGGTTAGTGCTTACAGCTATGTCAAGTCTTGAACATCTAGCAATGAAATTCAGCTTGCCTAGAATGCATCTGTACAGCGTAGTGTCAGAAAACGCTTCAGCAGTACTATCTACCTGGTAACCTGTCACCATCAGTGTGTCTGCTGGGTTTACATCAACCAAATTCAACCTGGTTAATACATCAGCAATTTTCTGTGTTTGGTGTACCAGAAAATTACCTGCTTGGTCCCTCTCCACCTGCAGAGAAAGATAGTTGGATACTTCACCAAGAGCCTTCATGTCAAAGTGCTCCTTCAGCTGAGCTAGGGTGCTTTGATACAAAGCCTGATTCTTCCAAAACATCAGAAGATCATCAACAAAACATAAACAATACAGTTTGTTTTGCCCCTCCTCCTTGACAAACACACACGGATCAGCCTTGCCCTGGTGAAAACCTAGAGAAAGCAATGTCTCAGTGAGTTTTGTGTTCCAACATCTGGCACTCTGCTTGAGACCATATAAGGATTTCCGAAGTTTACAGACCATTCCCTTCTGTATCTGCATTCCATCAGGTGGAAGCATAAACAGCTCCTCCCCCAAAACCCCGTACAAAAAAACTGTATTAATGTCATGATGGGAAACATGCAGTTTCTCCTCTGCAGCAATCTTGAGCATCAGCCGAATGCTCTCATACTTGATGGTGGGTGAGTAGGTCTCGTGGTAATCCTGCCAACCAGTCTCATTCCTGGGACTACCGGTACCAGCTCCCAAGTTTGGTTCCTATTCAAGGAATCAACTTCAGCCTTCATGGCATTAAGCCAAGGCTCAGCATCTTTAGAGGTTAACTCCTGAACCTCTTTGAAGCTTGAAGGTTCCCACACCTTCTCTGAGCTACTAAGAACAGCAGTTGCTGTCTTAGCAAACTCATCAGCAAATCTCTTTGAAGGTTTGCCTTTCGTGGCCCTTTCAGACCTGCGAACTAGACGCAAGTCTTCTGCACTCATCTCCTCCTTCTTAGGAGAAAAGTGGCCAATGGTGAACAGTGGTTCTTCCAGTTCATTGTCAGACGCATCAGATGGTCTGACTGAGGCCTTTGGGCTCTTGTAGTCTGCTGTGTCATCACTGACATCAGCAGCAGCGCCGCCCACTGAGCTGGAATCCGAACTCTGATCATCATCATCATCATCATCCTCAGCTTCCTCAGCTTCCTCTTCTACCTCAACATCATCTGCTTTTTTCACATCACCTTCATCTTCCTCTGGGTAACTCTGGAAAATTCCCACATTTCCCCCCCACTTAGGATTGTACTCAACACTCTTTGTGACCTTAATGGACTTAGAGTCAGTCATCCATACCCTGTATGGACCTTTTTCGTACCCCATGAACAAACCATGTGCCCCACGCTTCCCAAGCTTGTTGCTCTGTGGGGTGTGTACCCACATGTCAGAACCAAAGATTCTCATGTGCTTGACGTAAGGTTTCTTACCAAACATCTTCTCATAGGGAGTACAACCAATAGGTGATGACAGTCTCCTGTTATAGGAATAAACGAACGTGGACAAAGCCTCCCCCCAATGCTTCTCAGGGAGATTGGCATCATGCAACAAGGTTTTTAGGCCTTGAAGCAAAGTCTGGCTTGCTCACTCAGCAAGTCCATTCTGCCATGGCGATCTAGGCGTTGAGAGGTCATGCTGGATTCCCTTCTCAGTCAGGAAAGCTTCAAACTGCTGAGAAGTGAACTCCCCACCTCGATCAGTAAACAAACAGCCGATACGTTTACTGTGAGCATTCTCCAACCAAGCACAGAATGCCTTGAACCTAGGAAACGCTTGCTATTTCTGCTTGAGCATAAACACATGAATGTACCTGGAAAAAGAATCAATTAGAACCATTAAGTACCTTGCTCCACCCAAAGAGGGCGCAAGTGGACCAACCAGGTCTGCGTGGACTAGCTGGTAGGGTTTGGAAGCCTGCCTGCTAGACTCCTTGCCTTTTGGAGCAACCTTCACCTTGTTCTCTGCACAAGATACACATTTCATGTGAAACTTACAGGGCTTGATGTTCAAACCCTGAACCAACTCAGGCATCTTGGCCAGCGCCTGCCAAGACATGTGAGCAAATCTTCTGTGTGCCTCGTGAATGCAACCTGCATGAAGAACTTTGTTAGTTTGTGCAACACAACAAGAATCAACATTAGACACAGCAACAGCATTGTCATCATAAGTTATACAGAACAAGCCATCCATAAACTTTGCATGCAAAATGTCCTCTTTGCCTTTCCTGATGACACAGACGCTCCTCTTGAAGGAAATCTCAAAGCCATGACCAGTCAGCTGTGGGACACTGAGCAAATTGTCTGGAGAACCTGGAACATAAAGTACATCTTTGATGGTAGTGTGCAGACTTGCCAGTTTCACAGTCCCGACTCCTGCAATTCGCAACGTCTTTCCATCAGCCTGGTGGATCTCTCCATCTTGAGGTGTGAAGGAGATAAAAAGGTGCCGATCTTTTGCCAAATGGCGGGTCGCTCCCGAATCTATAACAAACCTTGCCTTGGCCTTTGGAGCAGCTTTTCCAGCAAGCAAAACCTTGTTTTCCACCGGTGTGGGCTTTTGCTGCTTGCCCCCCTGCTCCTGGCCATCAAACTTTCCTTCGGCCTTTGGTGAAGCATTGCCAGCAAACAAAGCCTTGTTTTTCACTGGCGTGGGCTTTCCACCCCCGTTCTGCTTTGGGCCATCTGCAGGCTTCTGTCTCTGTTTACTTCTGGCCTTCCGGCCTCTGCAAAGATGACCTTGGCTCTCATGGGAATCAGAGCTCTCAGCTGCCGACTCCTTGGCTCCCCCTGGAGGCTGGAATGCTGCCTGGGATGACATCACAGTCAGCTCCCCCTGCAGCTTGCAACCGGTGCCCTCGGCATCCCTGCATTCACTCGCATTCTGGGAAACAGCCAGGACCTCCGATGCAGTCAAACTCTGGGCTAGGATGACCGGCAGATGGGCTACCTTCAAAGCATTCCACATCTGACATGCTGTCGCATTGCCAGCTAGCGTAGCAATTTCCTCCAGAGAGACGGATAAGACTATTATGTCTATGGCCCTTGAATCTTGGGCCCTCCATCTATCTGTCAGAGGAACTGGAGGGGCCTCACACACAGTATGCCACACTCCAAACTGTTGTAGTAGACTTTCACACCATACAGCCCAGGTCTCATAATTGTGCCGATTTAACTCTGGGCACTCAGTGCCATCAGAGGCTTGGAAAAACTCCATTCCAGGGTTTTACTTGAGCCGTGAGCCTTTTATGCCTTCAAAAACTCCTTATCTCGGCAGCTCATTAATCACGAAGCCTCTGGCGCGGCTCCCAGGCCAATTAGTCTGCCGGAGTTCAAAGAGACTTTGCCGCGGCAACGAAAAGCCTTGACTTTTCCACACATACCTCAGCAGTCTGTCGCAGTCTTACTCTCCTGTAAGTGCCTTGAATCTGGGCCCGAAACCTGTTGTTGGGATACTGCCAGGGAGACAAAGGCCATCATGGTTCCACGCCGCCTCCGGACGATTCATCGATATTCCGTAGATACAGTATCAGTCAATTAGCGACACGAAGCTTCAGAAATAGCTTTCCACATTCCAGAGCTCGTGCACGCTCTATCAGCAGAGTTTGCACAACGAAAGATGCACTCAGGAGAGCATATTTACAAGTTTATTCAGCGTTGGTCAGAACAAAGAAAAAAACATGACTGCCTGCTTCGATGTCTCAGGCACAGACAGAGAGAAACAAAATCATAGACAAAACATATACTTCCTGTGAACAGGAAATACGCAGACTCTGTGACTCACAAAGCCTGCTCCCTTTTAAGGTGGAACGGAAATATCCTAACAGTCCCAGCTTGAAGGCAGTAGTCATCCTTATGTTTTTCCTTCGTATAAGTGTTTGTGAAAGTAAATGAATAGAAAGTGTTAGGAAAGGATACATATTTCTGCAGGTCTAATATATAATAGTTCACAGCTCAAATTGTGTCTTTTTCTCATGCAAAAAACATTGTCCCATGTAAACTCACCTAGCTAAAATACACACACCCTCTCCACTTATAAGTCAGGCCATATTGCCTAACATGCAACCCAATCCTACTCATGTCTACTCAGCAGTAAGCCCCATAAGGTGTAATGGCTTTACTACAAGATTGTAATCTTAGCTTTATAAGACACACATGCTCTGCAGCCCTTCAAACATATGTTATATGTTTGGAAAAATTATTGTCAGGGGTTCAGGGACAGAGGCACAGGTGAGGGGGGAGACGGAGAGCGAGGGGGAAGAATCCCAGGACAGCGAGGAAGAGGATGACAATGATTTGAGGGATTCCATGAGTCTTTCAAGTGAATCGGAGGATTCCCAGAAGGGGGCGCCTGTGGTAAGGCCGAGGGGAGTCACAGGGGGGACTCGTCAGGAGCAGGGGACCAGCAGGGGAACCCAAAGTGGGAGCTGGGAGTCGGGACCGGCTTCTCCGCCAGAGCGCAGTGAGGGGGGTGGAGATTCCAGTGTGACAGGGGAAGCAGATCCGAAAGCAGAGAGGGAGGGAAGATCGGAGCAAGACATCCTCCCGGAAAGGGAGGGGAGTAGTGCAGGGAGTAGTGTGACTGTCAAGAGGAAGGTTGGAAGTTGCGAACGCGCGCCAAGTTCAAATGTGGAGGCGCGCGGAAGAACAGGGAGCCCGGGGGGAGGAGCCAGGTCCCAAAGCACGCAGGAGGGGGGAAGAGCTGTCTGGGGATTCAGCGTCAGGGGAATCCAGGAGGGGAGAAACCCCAGGGGGCAGGAAGACCCTGCGGAAAAGGAAAGAAAGGAAGAGGTGGAGCAGCACAGCCCTCTTAAACTGGTGCAGAGGAGGGACTGACTCAGAGGGGACTTCAGCGGTCTAAGCGTAACAGACGTGGGGCTGCGCGCCTCGGCTGTGGAGCGTACAATGGACTTCAATAAACATTTTTGTATATAAACTGGACTTGGCGTTGGTCTCTTGTGAGCTGGGACCTGAGGCAGCCCTGACAGTAAGTCCCCTTCCCAAAAGAACGCAAATTTTTTTTTTTGCAAAGCTCACGAAGTTTGGCAGCCATGAATGCGGAGGAACAGTTAGCAGCCCTCCGAAACGCAGTCTCCGAGCTTTCCACTGCGGTAGTGGTCTCCCAGAAGAAGAGTGAAGAAGCGGAGGCGCGATGCCACGATCTGCAAGTCAGGTGGGAACGTGTGTGCAAAGAGGGGTTCCCGGGGTCCAGATCAGAGGGAATCGGACTCGGAAGGCGGGGGGCAGTTTAGTAGCCCACTTCGATGGGAACCTGAAGCACTATCCCAGTTTCAGAGCAGAAGTCGTATATGCGCTGCATTTGCTTCGGAAAGACTTTAAAGATGAGGAGGAGAAAGTGGGTTTTATTGTGTCCCACTTGCATGGGGAAGCTAGAGCCTGGCTGCACAATTTGTGGCGCGAAGATGGTCCTGCCTGCAGAGATTCTGACGAATTTATCAAGGCTATGGACGCTTGCTTCCAATCTACCGTGGACGTGGATGTGGCACGTCGGGAGATGCATGGATTGCGGCAGGGCAAAGCTACAGTGCGTCAGTACCATTCTCGCTTTTTTGCATTGCTGAACGTACTGGGTTGGGAAAAGGACTCCAAAGCAGTGAGAGATTTGTTCTGGGAAGGGCTCCATGGCTCCATAAAGGATGAATTGGCCAGGGGAGACAGACCTCAGACCCTAGCAGACGTCATGCAGAGGGCACTCACGATTGGAGTGCGGCACGAAGAACGTCCTTGGCACAGTGAAGAGGGTCGCCAGGTGTGCGCACCAGCTAAAGCGCCTCCCTTTATTCCCAGGGATCTGGGCCGTGCGCATCCCTCGCCTCTGCTGAGGAAGGGGGAGGAACCGATGGAGCTTGGTGGTGCTAAGGCTCAAGCAGTGGCCGGAGCCCCAGCGTCCGGTGCAGTCAAGGCGAAGCCTCCTAGAGGGAGCAGGAAGTGTTACATCTGTGACAGTGCGCAGCACATGGCCAAAGAGTGTCCCCAGAGGCTCCAGAAGCACACTGCAGCATTAGCAACAGTAACAGAAGAGGTGCTTCACGGAGAGCAGTTTCAGGGAAACGGCAGTGCCTGGCTGGAAGCAGAAATGCTGGGGCTCAGCCAGGCGAGTCAGTAAAGCAGTCCCCAGCGATTTTGCAGCATACAGACCCCTTACCACCCAAGCCAGTGGTGCAGCTCACTGCAACGCTCCAGCTGCCCAATGGAACCACCCTGGAAGTCCCCATTACAATCGACTCCGGTAGCAACGCGGACTTCGTGGGGGTGCAGTTCATCAAGCAGCATCGCATAGCGCTTCTAACAGCCACACTGCCCCTGAACGTCGTCACGGTCGATGGCAGGAAGTTGCTGGGCGGGCAAGTTGTACAACAGACGCCACCCATGGTGATGCAGATTGGGAATCATCGCGAGGTCATCAGCTTCAATGTCACCCGCCTGTCAGACACGCCTATAGTGTTAGGCATGAGCTGGCTGGATAGACACAGTCCAACATTAGCGTGGTACCAGCGGCAGCTCACCTTTGGCTCATCTTACTGCGCCCAACATTGCATCCAGACAGGCCAGGAGGAGGAGGGCCAGGAGGAAGGGCGGCAGTTACACCTCGGCATGGTGCAGGCAGTGCCCCACAAGTACAAGGGGTTTTTGGAGGTCTTCTGCGAAAAGGAAGCGGACCAGTTGCCACCCCACCGGCCCTACGACTGTGCGATTGACTTGTTACCAGGGGCGACGTTGCCGACGGCCAAGCTGTATTCCATGTCTGAGGATGAGATGCAAGAACTCAGGGAGTTCATTGAGCACAATTTGAAGCGGGGATTCATCCGGGAATCCAAAGCAGTGGGGGGCAGTCCTGTGTTTTTCGTGAAGAAGAAGGACACGCCCCAAAAGAGACTCATTGTGGACTATCGGGCCATAAACTCGATGACAAAGCCCAAGGCCTTTCCCATGCCCAAGATTGACGACCTGCTAGCGACGGTGAGGAAGGGGAAGATCTTCACCAAGTTGGATCTACGCGGAGCATACAATCTCATACGCATGCGTGAGGGCGATGAATGGAAGACGGCCATGTTCACGCCGTTGGGCACCTATGAATACAGAGTTATGCCTTTTGGTCTCCAAAATGGCTCCCACTGTTTCCAAGCATTTATGCACCACGTGCTAGCGGGACTCCTCTACAAAAAGTGCATATGCTTCCTCGATGACATCCTGATCTTTTCGGAATCGCAGGAAGCTCACGAGAGGGACGTAAAGGAGGTCCTGCAGAGACTACGGGAACACAGGCTCTACGCCAAACTGGAGAAGTGCCAGTTCGACGTAAAGGAGGTCGATTTCCTGGGCTACAGGCTATCTGACAAGGGACTAGCCATGGACAGCGTCAAGGTCCGCGCGGTGTTGGACTGGAAGAGCCCGCGCAATCGGAAGGAGGTCCAGAGGTTCGTCGGTTTCGCCAACTTTTACCGCAAGTTCATCAGGGGGTTCGCGAAAGAAACGGCAGCGATCACGGACACTCTCAGTTCCAAGAAGAAGAAGTTCACCTGGACGGACCAGGCAGAGCAGTCCTTTCGGAAACTTAAGAGCCTCTTCGCATCCGAGGAACAGCTGCTACACGTGAATCCCGGCAGGCCCATGCGGGTCGAAACTGACGCATCCGACAGAGTGGTTGGGGCCGTCCTTTTGCAGGAAGACCCGCAAGGGAACTGGAGGCCCTGTGCCTTCTATTCCCGGAAGCTCAGCAAGTCGGAACAGAACTACACCATCTGGGACAGGGAGTTGTTGGCCATTCACGCGGCTTTCAAAGCGTGGCGGCACTTCCTCATAGGAGCCAAGCACACCGTGCAGGTCCGCACAGACCACAAGAACCTAGAGTATTGGCGCACGGCGAAGCTCCAGAGCCAGAGGCACATACGCTGGGCGGAATTCTTCGTGGATTTCGACTTCCGAATAGAGTACATCC
Organism: Podarcis muralis; assembly: GCF_964188315.1. Classification (NCBI taxonomy): domain Eukaryota; kingdom Metazoa; phylum Chordata; class Lepidosauria; order Squamata; family Lacertidae; genus Podarcis; species Podarcis muralis. The sequence continues at coordinate 16,315,159 of NC_135674.1, forward strand.
CGGGAGACTCCAATGTCATAGCAGATGCGCTCTCCAGGAAACCGCAATATCTCGAGGAAGCGGCAACAGTGGCAGCCAAGCACATTTTCGCACCGCAGGCGTGGGCGTGCGCTTCAGCCGTCGTGGATCTGGACGCGGTGCGTCGCGCGCTGCAAACGGATCAGTTTGCACAATCCAAGATGGAAGAGCTGCGCAGAGGTACAGCGAGGGACGACGAGTTCCAGATACGCGACGGTCTACTAACTCGCAAAGGTGCCCTCTACGTGCCGGGGGACGATCTCCGCGCGAAGGTTCTGCAGCAGTTGCACGACGCACCCAGCGCGGGTCATTTCGGCAAGGAGAAGACAGCGGACTTGGTAGCCAGAGACTTTTGGTGGCCCCAAATGCGAGGAGAGGTCACGGATTACGTCGCCAGGTGTGACACCTGTCAGAGGTCCAAGCCAGTGCACAAGAAGCCAGCGGGACTACTGGAACCGCTGGAGACGCCACTACAGCCGTGGGAGCGGGTGGCGCTGGACTTTGTTACTGATCTGCCCAGCTCCCGAGGCAAGACGGCGGTACTTGTGGTTGTAGACCTGTTCACCAAGATGGCACACTTCATTCCTTGCGCGAAGGTGGCGACAGCGGAACAGACCGCCAAACTGTTCATAGACCACGTATTCAGGGTGCACGGCTTGCCACGGTCCATCCTGTCCGACCGGGGTCACCAATTCATTTCCAGTTTCTGGCAGAAGCTCCTAGGTATCCTGAACGTCAAGATCAACTTAGCGTCGGCAAGACATCCACAGACCAACGGCCAAGCGGAAAGGGTCAACGCCATCATGCAGCAGTACCTGCGATGTTACGCCAATCAACGACCTGCAGCTTGGGTGGACTACTTGCCGATGGCCGAGTTTGCCTACAACAACACGAAGCACGCGTCAACGGGGGTGACACCGTTCTTCGCCAACAATGGGCGACATCCCAGAACCTTCCCGGGGTTGGTGACGATGGGGGAGGGGGAGCCGCAGGGAGCCGACCATTTAGCAGCAGAACTGCAGGAGGTCCACGAGGAGCTTCGGCGGCACTTGGAGCTAGCTAAACAAGCCTATAAAGTGCAGGCGGACAGGCACAGGAGGGCAGGAGAAGACATCCAGGTGGGGGACTGGGTATGGTTAGCAGCCCAAGCGATGCCGGCCAAGTCGTTAGCTAAGAAGAAGCTAGGACACAGGCAGCTAGGGCCGTACCAAGTTGAGGCCAGGATCAATCCCGTAGCGTTTCGACTGGCCCTCCCCGAAGGTTCCAGAATGCACCCGGTCTTTCATAGGTCGGTGCTCACGCCCTACAAGGCCCCACACAGATTTCAGGAGTCAGGGACGGCACCAGACCCACGCAGAGAGTCACCAAGGGGGGGGGGGAGTCACCAAGAGCCACGCCACTCAACGAGGTCACAGAAATTCTGGACTCGAGATGGGGGGAAGAGGGAGTAGAATATCTTCTCGCCAGAGAAGGTACCCCGGCCAGCGCCAACAGTTGGGTGCCGGACTACGCTCTGGAGGAACCTCTTCTCAAAGACGAGTTCCATGCCCTTTTCCCACACAGGCCCATGCCAGCCGAGTATTTCGACGACTGGCTTTTTACGCCCACACTTTCAGCCAGCACTTTCCGGGGGTTCTCCTCCGCAGAGGAGACGACGCCAGAATCGAGCCCTCCAAGGGGATCGTGCTCGGGGGTGGACACGGACCCCTCTTACTGGTGGGACGATCAACCAGAAGAGGACTGGCGCAGGAGGTGGCTGAGGGGGCATTGGCAAACAGCACCAGGGGGAGAGGAGGACGCGGACAAGTTGGGGGACGAACCCGAGTTCGAGCACACATACACGGAACTGGAAGCAGAGGAGATCGACGTCGACGACCAGTGCCCAGCATCTACCCCCGCAACGACGGAGCTCCCAGAACCTGCGCCCGAGCGGCGGGAGGGGGGAAGGGGGGGGCTTTGAGGGGGGGATGGATGTCAGGGGTTCAGGGACAGAGGCACAGGTGAGGGGGGAGACGGAGAGCGAGGGGGAAGAATCCCAGGACAGCGAGGAAGAGGATGACAATGATTTGAGGGATTCCATGAGTCTTTCAAGTGAATCGGAGGATTCCCAGAAGGGGGCGCCTGTGGTAAGGCCGAGGGGAGTCACAGGGGGGACTCGTCAGGAGCAGGGGACCAGCAGGGGAACCCAAAGTGGGAGCTGGGAGTCGGGACCGGCTTCTCCGCCAGAGCGCAGTGAGGGGGGTGGAGATTCCAGTGTGACAGGGGAAGCAGATCCGAAAGCAGAGAGGGAGGGAAGATCGGAGCAAGACATCCTCCCGGAAAGGGAGGGGAGTAGTGCAGGGAGTAGTGTAACTGTCAAGAGGAAGGTTGGAAGTTGCGAACGCGCGCCAAGTTCAAATGTGGAGGCGCGCGGAAGAACAGGGAGCCCGGGGGAGGAGCCAGGTCCCAAAGCACGCAGGAGGGGGGAAGAGCTGTCTGGGGATTCAGCGTCAGGGGAATCCAGGAGGGGAGAAACCCCAGGGGGCAGGAAGACCCTGCGGAAAAGGAAAGAAAGGAAGAGGTGGAGCAGCACAGCCCTCTTAAACTGGTGCAGAGGAGGGACTGACTCAGAGGGGACTTCAGCGGTCTAAGCGTAACAGACGTGGGGCTGCGCGCCTCGGCTGTGGAGCGTACAATGGACTTCAATAAACATTTTTGTATATAAACTGGACTTGGCGTTGGTCTCTTGTGAGCTGGGACCTGAGGCAGCCCTGACAATTATGCATCTTTTTAAACACAGCCTTTGCGGGATGCAAATACAGCCATTCCAAAGATGTCTTATGCTTTTTTAAAATAATTTTTATTACTTTCAATTACAATAATCCAATAAAAGCCTCATTATAACAATGCCAAATTATAATACCATTAATAATGCCAATCATTCAAAAGCCAAATTATACAATTTAGGTGGCCCTCCGCATGCTAGAATTGATGGTTTGATGATTTACTATTTTTCTGTATTCCAAAATCTTATAAATTTCCATTACACTCCAGTCAGAATAACAAACCCTTATACCACAACTGCAATTTTAACGACTTCCATTCGCATTAACACATTAAATGATTTATAGTCCTACAGGTGAAGAATTTAAACTCTCTCTTTGTTCTTCTTGTGTGTGACAATTATTCTGTCCATGATGTTTCTTTCTCTCCTTGTAATATAATATGTCTGTCTTTTGTCAGTTGTTGCTGTTCTCCATAATGCCTTGGGCAGAGCTAGTGTTCCATTGTTGTTTCAAAAGTTCTCCATTGCTCTGTCCCAAGCTTCATTGTTTTGCAACATTAGTAGCAGCTGCAAAAATCATATTGTCCCAAAGAATATACTGTTTTCGTCATTTTTCTGGGATTCAGAAATGGATAGCAACCCATAGCCTATTTGTCTGAAAAACTAACCACTATGGAACAAGGTTTGCCTCTCTGCATGCGAGCAGTAGTGATTTGATTACAAAAGCTGACAAGTTCACCTTTGGACAGGAAACCACGTGTGTCACTCCTCATGCTGTACCAGCTTTGTTGGACATGAAGGGGACTTATTTTCTATCCCAAGCAAAGATGATGAAATGCCAAGCATTGCTAATGCACCCACGATTGCAGTTCCGAGTCACTGAGGCCCTTAACCTGGCTACGCTACTACCTATGGGGAAATATAGGCCCCCAACACATGACTGCATACAAGTAATGGATGAAGTATATTCGAGTAGGCCTGATTTGAAGGATGAAGCAAATCCCAGATGGCCCTCCTGGTTCGTGGATGGTAGTAGCTTTATAGAGGACGGACAACGGAAAGCGGGATACGCAGTGGTGGCCCTAGAGGAAGAAATCATAGAAGCTCTCCCACTCCCGCCTGGGACATCAGCCCAACTAGCTGAGATTGTGGCTCTAACCCGTGCTCTACAACTGGCTGAAGGCACAGACATTAACATATACACTGATTCAAAGTATGCTTTCCTCACCGTGCATGCCCACAGGGTACTCTGGAAGGAGCGTGGCATGCTCACATCAAAAGGAAGCCAAGTACAACATCCCCAAGCCCTCATGGATCTTTTAACTGCAGTATGGGCACTCAATCAAGTGGCCGTGATACATTGCTATGGACATCGGACTGGACCGAGTGATACGGCTAGAGGAAATCGCCTAGCAGATAAAACAGCTAAACAGGCAGCGAGACAACTGGCACCTGTTTTATTCATAGGATCTCTGATACCAGAAAAGATTGTGGACACTAGCCTCAAACCACTGTACGCAATACGAGAGCTACTGATGGCAGAGTCTGATAAGTTGGCTGTTACTGAAGAAGGATGGTATCTTACTCCTGACAACCGATTGTGGGTGCCGGAGTCTCTGGGCCCGCAGGTCGTGCGGCGGTATCATGACTCCTGTCATGTAGGGCCAGATGCTCTAGCCAAACAACTTGGGAGCTGTTACTATATATCCAAGGTGTATCAGTTGGCAAATCAAATCTCGAGACGATGTATCCTCTGCCAGAAAAATAATCCCAGGACTGGACCCTTACCTCCTTCCGGGATTCAGCATCAAGGGACGGTTCCCATGGAATACTTAGTTATAGATTTCACTGAATTGCCTAGATGTGGGTTATACCACTACCTCTTGGTGGCTGTGTGCACATACACAGGGTGGACAGAGGCGTGGCCCACCAGATCAGAAAAAGCGTCCGAAGTCACCAGGTGTCTGTTACAGGAAATTATTCCCCGTTACGGCCTGCCCCGTTCCTGCTAACTAGCAGTAACTTTGCAGATAAACTGGAAATTACACACGGCTTATAGGCCACAAAGCTCTGGAAAAGTAGAGTGCATGAACAGGACTTTGAAAAACCAGCTGGCAAAATGAACCCAAGAAACTGGGTCAGATTGGGTTGCCATGTTGCCTCTTGCCCTACTCCGCGTACGAAGTCTTCCTGCCAAACATACCCGTCTGTCCCCATTTGAGTTAATGTTTGGTAGGCCTGTGCCTTACGTACGCATGATATCTCCAATCACAAGTTATGATATGGATGTTGAAAATTATGTGCAGTCACTCTCCCGAGTTTTCTCTTCTCTTAACAGGTGGACCCATGCTCGAACCCCTTGTGTCTTGGTCGAGCCCCTGCATCCCTATGAACCAGGTGATGAGGTGTGGATAAAAGATTGGACCCAGACCCCATTGAAGCCTTGTTGGAAGGGACCCCATACCATTTTGCTATCCACTCCTACAGCTGTTAAAGTCACCGGCATCACCCCTTGGGTCCACCATACTCGTGTGTGTAAAGAGGGCAGTTTCAGATTGGACTGTTACTACTGATCAACACCAGCCCCTTCAACTCACCATTTCACCATTTCCACCAGACGACCGCCCTGCTGGTGCCACCCACCCCCCCCCCCGGACAGCTGGCACCTCTATGCACGGCAGAAGAATCCAGCGTGGACTAAAAGAGGACAATTTCTTTCATTTCTTTTCTTTTCTTTCCCTTTGAATTTACGGCTTTCTGGGAGGTGCCCTGAGTAGATTATAGGTAATAGATTATAGGTAATAGATGATAGATGGGGCTGTGGGTGACCATGGTTTTCGCCAGGATGGTATTCTTCTTTCTGGCTGTCGGCGCACCTGAACCGCTTAAGGTGACCAAGCAGCTAATGAGAGAGACCAAGCAGCTAATGAAAGAGTGGGGTGCCCGCAACACGTATAATAAATGGCTGCAAATGGCAGAAATGGTAGCCTATTCTGCAAACTGAACCAATTGTACGGTCTGCACTCTGGGACCTACAGATGCTTTGGGAGGGATGCCCCTCCTCCCTGTGCCTTGGAATGAGTCCGCATTTACAGCCCCGATTTTTGGGTTCCACTCTCTAGGATATAAATCTTCTTTATGGAACCATTCTATCCCCTTCTGGGTTCACCGAGTTACCGGATGGCTCTGTGTGAACCAGTCCAAGAGCGGCAGTAACAATCTGACATATGTGGGAAGCTCCCATTGTAATCACACTTTCCCAGCCCAGACCATCATAACTGAGTCTGATGCACCAGAAACTCCTTCTGATTGTAATCTAACTAACTGCCTAACACACTTGGTGTGGGCTTCAGAAGGGGGAAGAAGTGTCTCCGCTCAAGGACATGATGTCTATTGGGTATGTGGTAAGCAGGCTTATCATATCCTCCCAAAGGGGTGGTATGGAGTGTGCTTCCCGGCCTCCTTAATTCCTCCCATGTGGATTTATGAGCTGTTCACCACTGCACTCCATCGGAAAGCACGCTCGGCTGACATAGCAGCAATTGCAAGAGGCAGCTCCCAAACTTGGGGAAAGGATCAGTGGCCTCCAGAAAGGATAGTCGGCCATTACGATCCGGCTTCTTGGAATCCGGGAGAATTAATAACGGGGGCAAGGGAGCCAATTTATAATTTGAACTGCATTATTAGACTCCAAGCGGTAGTAGAGATTGTCGGCAATGCCACAGCCACAGCCCTCCGGTTAATCGCCACCCAATTAGATGAGACCCACACAGCGGTCCTCCAACTCCGCTTAGGGATGAACTTTCTCCTGGCTAAACAGGGCGGGTTTTGTGCTGCGTTAAATTTGACGGGAGGAGCCTGTTGCTTTAACATCTCTGACCATGGTGAAGCTATCCGAAATTTGGCTGCAGAAATAGAGAAAGTGGCCCATGTTCCTGTCCCAACGTGGAATGGATGGGACATATCCTGGCTGACTGATTGGTTTCCGAACCTAGGGTGGTTTAGAGGATTTTTAATGATGTTAATGGGCCGCTTGATAATCTTGCTTCTTCTCTGCTCCTGTATCCCCTGTTTATTGCAATGTTTTCAAAATATGATGCAAAAATGATGTCATGAATGATTCGACCCCAGATTGTAGCACTGGCACGAGAATACCGGCCAGTACCTTGGGACGAGCCGGAAGGCTGTCCAAAAGAAGAGGAGGGAATGAAGGGACAGGTTACCCAAACCTGATTGTGCAGCTACCCTAACCAGGCCCCAAAACTCTCAAATTCCTTCTTCAAGGATCCATTAGCTAAAATCCATTAACTTGAGCTGTATAAAACAGGACCCAGCTGTACAAACAAAGCCGTCTCCTTTATCAGTCCATGAAGGCGTAATGATGGATGGCCTTGTCAGTTCCGAGTGGAAACGGAATGGCAGATCGGGGGCTTATCTATCTTGTACGAGGCCTTACAAATAGCGGAGGAGAGAAGGCAAGCAAAATGCGAGGGAGATAGTGAAAGATACAGGAAATTGAATGCAGATTTCCAAAGAATAGCAAGGAGAGACAAGAAGGCCTTCTTAAACGAGCAATGCAAACAAATAGAGGAAAACAACAGAATGGGAAGAACCAGAGATCTGTTCAAGAAAACTGGAGATATGAAAGGAACATTTCGTACAAAGATTACCATATTAAAGGACAAAAGTGGTAAGGACCTAACAGAAGCAGAAGACATCAAGAAGAGGTGGCAAGAATACACAGAGGAATTATACCAGAAAGATATGGATGTCTCGTACACCCCAGGTAGTGTGGTTGCTGACCTTGAGCCAGACATCCTGGAAAGTGAAGTCAATATTAGTGATAAAGCTGAAAGGAATATGCAAAAATACTTTACAAGAAATAAGGGTGAGAAAGTTAGAATAACATTATGTCAGAATTAAATGAAACGATATGAAGGGAAAAACTGGTGACATAATAGTTGAAATGTATAATATATAATAAGATTCAAAAGAGGGTAAGATATTGCTGAATATGATTTTGTAAAAGAGAACACAGAAAAGGGAGATGTGAGGAAGTCAGGAAAGAGGGTTATGAAGGTAACAAGCTAGAAACAGGATTTTTATGTTTTTCTTTTCTTTTCTTTTGTATTTCTATGTATTTTCTTGTGTACTTTTTATGTCTGTGAAATTTGTTTAATTCTTCAAAAAATTCAATAAATATCTTTTTTTTTTTAAAAAAAAAGGAAAGTGAAGTCAAATGGGCCTTAGAAAGCACTGCAAATAACAAGGCCAGTGGAAGTGATGGTATTCCAGCTGAACTATTTAAAATTCTAAAAGATGATGCTGTTAAGGTGCTACACTCAATATGCCAGCAAATTTGGAAAACTCAGCAGTGGCCAGAAGATTGGAGAAGATCAGTCTACATCCCAATCCCAAAGAAGGGCAGTGCCAAAGAATGCTCCAACTACCGCACAATTGCACTCATTTCACACGCTAGCAAGGTTATGCTTAAAATTCTACAAGGAAGGCTCAAGCAGTATGTGGATCGAGAACTCCCAGAAGTGCAAGCTGGATTTAGAAGAGGCAGAGGAACCAGAGACCAAATTGCAAGCATGCGCTGGATTATGGAGAAAGCTAGAGAGTTCCAGAAAGACATCTACTTCTGCTTCATTGACTATGCAAAAGCCTTTGACTGTGTCGACCACAGCAAACTATGGCAAGTTCTTAAAGAAATGGGAGTGCCTGATCACCTCATCTGTCTCCTGAGAAATCTCTATGTGGGACAAGAAGCTACAGTTAGAACTGGATATGGAACAACTGATTGGTTCAAAATTGGAAAAGGAGTACGACAAGGCTGTATTTTGTCTCCCTGCTTATTTAATTTATATGCAGAATGCATCATGCGAAAGGCTGGGCTGGATGAATCCCAAGCTGGAATTAAGATTGCCGGAAGAAATATCAACAACCTCAGATATGCAGATGACACAACCTTGATGGCAGAAAGTGAGGAGGAATTAAAGAACCTTTTAATGAGGGTGAAAGAGGAGAGCGCAAAATATGGTCTGAAGCTCAACATCAAAAAAATGAAGATCATGGCCACTGGTCCCATCACCTCCTGGCAAATAGAAGGGGAAGAAATGGAGGCAGTGAGAGATTTTACTTTCTTGGGCTCCATGATCACTGCAGATGGTGACAGCAGCCACGAAATTAAAAGACGCCTGCTTCTTGGGATAAGGGCAATGACAGGCCTAGACAGCATCTTGAGAAGTAGAGATGTCACCTTGCCAACAAAGGTCCGTATAGTTAAAGCCATGGTTTTCCCAGTAGTGATGTATGGAAGTGAGAGCTGGACCATAAAGAAGGCTGATCGCCAAAGAATTGATGCTTTCGAATTATGGTGCTGGAGGAGACTCTTGAGAGTCCCATGGACTGCAAGAAGATCAAACGCATCCATTCTTAAGGAAATCAGCCCTGAGTGCTCACTGGAAGGACAGATCGTGAAGCTGAGGCTCCAGTACTTTGGCCACCTCATGAGAAGAGAAGACTCCCTGGAGAAGACACTGATGCTGGGAAAGATGGAGGGCACAATGAGAAGGGGGAGACAGAGGACAAGATGGTTGGATAATGTTTTCGAGGTTACCAGCATGAGTTTGACCAAACTGCGGGAGGTAGTGGAGGACAGAGGTGCCTGGCGTGCTCTGGTCCATGGGGTCACGAAGAGTCGGACACGACTAAACGACTAAACAACAACAACAACAACAACAACAACAACATCTGCAAGCCTTGGGAGCCGGGCGGGAACTCCCGCCCGGCTCCCAAGGCTTGTGGATATCTGCCCGAAGCCCAGGGCGCACTGCGCAGCGCTCCCCGGGCTTCAGGATGCAGGCTGCTATCCACAAGCCTTCGGAGCGTGGCGGGAACTCCCGCCCGGCTCCCAAGGCTTGCGGATATCTGCCCGAAGCCTGGAGAGCGAGAGGGGTCGGTGCGCACCAACCCCTCTCGCTCTCCAGGCTTCAGCGAAAGCCTGCATTCGCTCCATAGGACGCACACACATTTCCCCTTCATTTTTGGAGGGGAAAAAGTGCATCCTATAGTGCGAAAAATATGGTAACTACAGAGGTTGAATAACTTCATATTGCAAAATGAAAGAGTCAGAGATGAGTTAGCACAATAGTCTGAATTATTTTTGTAGCCAGAACATCACTCCAGAGGTCACTTGGTCACTAATCTGGGATATAGTGAAAGCCTTTCTGGAATTTTGATACAAAAAACATCTGGACAATGGAAAAGTTTACTCAAAAAGAAAGAGATTTAATTCCAAAAACAATACAAAGCAAAACAGTTCATAAGCAGTTGGGTGTGGAGGAAACAGGGTGTCACAAGAGGTGTGCTGTCTTCCAGGTGCAAAGATTCACGAGTTTTATAAAGCCCACTGACTGCTTCCCTTTCCTTCTGATTCATGTGGGTACTAATAATACTGCCACACACTGTGTACAACACATAGCAAGGGACTATGAGACCCTGGTAAAGGTAAAGGACCCCTGGGTGGTTAAGTCCAGTCAAAGGCAACTATGGGGTTGCAGCACTCATCTAGTTTTCAGGCCGAGGGAGCTGGCGTTTGTCCACAGACAGTTTTCCAGGTCATGTGGCCAGCATGACTAAACTGCTACTGGCGCACAGAGGACCATAACAAGTGCCAGAGTGCATGGAAATGCTGTTTACCTTCCCGCTGCAGCAGTACCTATTTATTTACTTCCGCTGGCATGCTTTCAAACTGCTAGGTTGGCAGGAGCTGGGACAGAGCAACTGGAGCTAACCCCATCATGGGGATTTGAACTGCTGATCTTCCGATCAGCAAGCCCAAGAAGCTCAGTGGTTTAGATCACAGCACCACCGACGTCACTATGAGACCCTGGGCAGGGAGCTGAAGAGACTTCGGACACAGGTAGTCTTTTAATCACTCCTTCCTATTGAAGGTCGTGGCCCAGGAAGAGATAGGAAAATACTTGAGGTAAACCAGTGGCTGTGCAGGTGGTGTCACCAGGAAGGATTTGGCTTCTTGGATCATGATCTCCGCTTCCTTGAAGAAGGACTTCTGGCAAGAGATGGGCTGCGCCTCACAGCAGTTGGTAAGAATGTGTTTCCTAAGAGTCTCGCAAACCTGATCTGGAGAGCTTTAAACTAGATCTTGAGGGGGAGGGAGACAATATTACAAATGACAGAAGAGCACCTGGCACTGGGGATAATAGCTTCATTGTTGTACAGGTGGTGCTCTAGAAACCTGCTAAAGCGTAAGAAACTACAAGAAGAAAGAAGCTGGAGGGAATGACTCATGGTTTCATTTGTGTCTACACAAATGCACAGTGTATGGGAAACAAACAAGACAAATTGAAGCTTTTAGTACAGTATGGCAAATATGACCTGATAGGCATTACTGAAACCTGGTAGGATAAGACTCATGACTGGAATGTAGGAATTGAGGGGTATAACCTGTTCAAAAGGAATAGACCAAACAAGAAGGGAAGAGTAGCAGCAGTGTATGTATAGGATGTGTACACTTGTGAAAAAGTCCATGACCTGGAGCATGGAAAGCAGATTGAGAATATATGGGTAAAAACTGTAGGAGAGAAAAACAGCAGTGATCTTACTGTGGGTGTCTGCTATAGACAGCCAAGCCAGACTGAAGACTTGGATTATGCCTTACTAGAGCAGATTACCAAACATTCAAAACGAAGAGATATAGTAATCATGGGGGAATTCAACTCAGTGGCAGAGAGCAGGCGGGAGTGGGGCTGGCACGCGTCCTGGGGCATGGCACGCTACTTGCAGGGGCATGGCGACCAGCGCGGGTGGGGTGACAGCCGCGATGGCACGCCACCAGGATCGCGCTGCCAGGGGCGGTGCGCTCCCCCCGCACTCCTCTTCCTCCTCCAGTGCTTCAACTTCCCGGATGTCAGCTTCGTTCCGGAGCTGACAGAGGCTGAGAATCAAAGCAGGCAGAGAGAGATAAGGACACTGGAATGTGAGCTGGAATGTGAGAGGGAGGAGGGGCAGCCGAGTGGCATAGCTTCAGAGAACAGAGAGCAGGCAGCAGATACCAATCTTAGCTCAGAGACAGAAGGGGAGAGGCCAGGAATAGCTAGCCCAAAAACTCGAAGGCGTGAAAAGGTCAGTGAGAGGAGGGGAAAAGAGCAGAAGTGAAAGGTTTTTTTCCACTGTTGGAAGAAGAGGAAGGGGCGGAGTTTAGACTTGGCAACTGTAAACTTGGAGTCAGACATGGAGTGAAGGAGCTCCGGAGTGATTTATGTGTTTGAGCAATAAACCTGAGATAATTACTGCCGGTGTCTCGCTTCTGTGGGAGAGCCAAGCCATTACATCCGATATCTGTTGGGACTCAAACTCTGCCAAGAATGTAAGTTTTGACAAATTCCTCCATTGCCACGCTGACAATTTCATTTCCGAGAAGGTGGAAGAATCAACTAGGGGATCATCTATCTTGAACCTAGTTCTCATCAGTAGGGAGGAACTGATCAACAAAGTGGAAGTACTCGGAATCTTGAGAGGATGTGATTGTGTACTCCTGGGTTTCAGGATACAAATGTAAGGGAAACCTGAGCATAGTGTAATGGCTTGGGTCTCTCCCACACATGCAAAATGACTCCGGCAGTTAATTATTTCAGAGTTATTAGCCAAATAACAAGCTCCGGGTCGGAGCTCAGCTAATCTTCGTCATCCTCAGATCTCACAGTTGCCGGAACTAAGAGTCACCTCCTTTTCCCTCAACAGGAAAAACCTCACCTTCTCTTCCTGTTAGTTCATGCTTCTCGTTTAATCTCGTGAGTCTACCAGACCAGGGAGACTGTACTCCAACTATTTGTCTGTTTCACTATCTGAGCTTTGCAGTTGCGTTTCTGCTCTCTGTGTCTCTGTGTGTACAAAGGTCAAATTCCTGTGGCTGACTGCTTCTCCCCCCTCTTCCACTGTATCTGTCTCATCTCTGCCTGTCGGAGAGTCCAGTTCTCTGACATGTAGCCGGACACGCACTCTGAACTGTTACGAGAATCAGAGCTTACAGGGTTAAACAGCTCAGAGTAAGCGTCCTGCCCACTGGGGGGGTGGTTCCTTCATCCGGGAATCTGTTCTTTGTGTTCAGTCTGCTTTCGGTTTTGACCGAGAAGGGAGGCATCATGCCGTCTCCTGAAGGTGTTAATTTATTATTGCTGCTGTACATAAATAAAGCTTCTTAGATTAGAGGAGAAGCCGTGTACATACTCTTTTTCCCTGTATGCTTGCACACAAGAGCACAAGCTGTGTTTACTCTGCTACAAGTAAGCGTCCTGCCCACTGGGGGGTGGTTTCTTCAATCTGCTTTCGGTTTTGACCGAGAAGGGAGGCATCATGCCGTCTCCTGAAGGTGTTAATTTATTATTGCTGCTGTACATAAATAAAGCTTCTTATGCTTGCACACAAGAGCACACGCTGTGTCTACTCTGCTACAAGTCCGGCAAGCTGAGTGGCAGCAGAAGTGTACCAGACTCATTCCTTATCTCACAGGTTATGGAGGTTTTCAGCCACGCCTGTTCTGTGTCTGTGTGTGAAGAGCAACAGAGTCCAGCTAGAGATCCTGCCATGCTGTGTGCTTAGGGCAAGGCAATGGAACTCGCTGGGGAAGAAGGACCTCGCTGGAGATCGCCTCTTCAAGGACCGTCTGGCAGGAGTGTGAGTAGGCTAAGCCCTGGGGGAGAAGATGGCAGAGCCTCAGGAGACTTTCAATGTCCCATTTGAGAGGCTCAATGGGCACAACTGGGAGGACTGGTCCCGAAGAGTCAAGGCCTGGCTTACAGGCAAGGGGCTCTGGGACTGTACGCAGAATGCCCCAGTCCCTGCACCGGCTGGTGCAGATGCAGCTGCAGCTGCAAGAGTAACAGCCTCTGCTGCATCAAGAAGAGACCAGAGAACAATGAGTCTTCTGGTGTTCAGTTTGGATTCTTCCCAGTTGCCCCATGTTGATGGGCAAGGGTTCGAGAACGCCCAGGCGATTTGGCAGGCGCTGGAGAGGGTTTGCGGAACCACAGTGGGAGCCAAGAGTCATGCCACCAGATGCAGGACAGCTTCAGAGAATCCTGCATCCATGAGTGGGGGTGCAGGGAGAAGTGAAGAAACAGTGAAAGCCTTTTTGTCTTGTCGTTGTTTTTGTTGTGGCTCGGATTCCCATCTGGTCAGACAGTGTCCAGTGGAGCCACAGGAAGCCTCCAAGGCCATTTCCCATGGCAGCCAGATTAGAGGCGCTGCCAAGCGTGGGAAGGCTCGGAGAGGCCCCAAGAGAACCGACAGAGACACATCGTCACACCACCACCTGGCTGCTTCTATGGCAACAGTGAAATTCTGCGACCAAGACCAAGTGCTGAGCTGGGTGATTGACAGTGGTGCCAGGGAAATGATTCATAACGAGCTAAAAAAGGTGCTTAAATACACCTTTCCTAAGAAACCAGAGGCCTTTCTCCTGGGCATTGACGGCCAGAAGGTGTTAAAGAACGACAGAACCTTTTATATGTATGCAACAACAGCAGCAAGAATATTAATTGCAAAATATTGGAAGACACAAGATTTGCCCACACTGGAAGAGTGGCAGACGCAATTGATGGACTACATGCAACTGGCCGAAATGACTGGCAGAATCCGAGATTTGGGAGAAGAAACAATCGAAGAGGATTGGAGAAAATTTAAAGACTATTTACAAAAATACTTTAAGTTATATGAATGTTAAGAGTTTGCATGATTCAGAAAATTTAGCTTCAGTAATAAGATTCGGTGATATGGAAATTAAGTTTATAATTATGAAAGGACCAATGTTTAAAGTAACATGATTTTTGAAGGTAATGTAATTAGATAATAAGTTTTAAACATAAAGTATACTTATTGGAAAGTACAAAGGAATGCATGAAACAAGGTAATAATTTGCTGATATCTTTATTGTAAAGAATGCAGGGTGAGGGAGATGTGGGGAAGTCCAGTTGGTTTTGAGAAAAATATTTTGGAAAGTTGGTTTCTTTTTTCTTCTGTTATCTTCTTTTTCCTTTTTTTCCTTTTTCTATAACTTGTATCTGGAAAAACCAATAAAAATATTGTTATAATAATAATAATAATAATAATAATAATAATAATAATAATAAGACGACAGTGGTGCCAGTCACCATTTGCTGCCATCTAGTGGTCTTTTGAGGAACTGCAGGGCTGTGACAACAGGGAAAAGTGTGACTCTTGCAGATGCTTCCAAACCTCAATTAACTGTGTCTGGCTCTGTTTATGCTTCTTTTTTACAGACGGAGATTGAGGCCTACGTTGTGCCAGAGATGCAGTGCTGTTTGCTATCTGTTTCTTCTCTTGTCAATGATGGTTTCAAAGTGTGTTTTGAGGATAATGTGTGTTCTATTTCCAGAGTTGGGTGACAACTGGTCAGTGTTGAATGCAAAAACAGGCTGTTTGTTCTGGAAACGCCTATTGCAGATAAAGGTACATGTTCCCTCCTCCAGGGTTTGAGGGCAATAGGCCAGATGCAGTGTGGATGCTCCACAAGTCCATTTACAGTCTGAAACAATCAGCCAGGAACTGGAACTTATGTCTTAATGAAGCCTTGCAGAGCATGGGTTTCAAGAGGAGTCTTGCTGACAGCTGCCTGTACCTGAAAGGGTCAGGAGAGTCACAGAAGCTAGTGTCAGTGTTTGTAGATGACATAATCTACATGGCCGGGACTGAGAAACAGGTTCAAGGTTTTGCCAAAGGGCTTGGGAAACGTTTCCAGCTCAAAAACCTAGGACCAGTGAAAATTTACCTAGGCATCCAGGTTGATAGAACCCAGGACGGAAGCTTCTTGCTCAGTCAGAAAGGCAAGATTCAGCAGTTGCTTGAGAAGTTCAGAATGTCTGAATGTGCAGGGGTCAGAACACCCATGGAGACAAGCTACATGAAAGACAGTAAGCTTGGGGAACGTGCTGAGTTTGAAAACACTGATATTTTTCAGTCAGCTTTGGGAAGTCTGTTGTATCTCTCCCAGTGGAGTAGACCAGACACAGCGTTTGCTACCAATCTGCTCAGCAGGGAAGCTACAAAGCCAAGTGTTATTGCCTGGAATGGTATCAAGAGGGCGCTGCGTTACCTGCAGGATACCAAAGATTTCTGTCTCAAACTGTCAGCTAAGGGTGAAGCACAGCCCACATGCTGAACTGACAGCAATTGGGCGAATCTGGAGGACAGGATGTCCGTGTCTGGGATGGTAATAAAGTTTGGGGAATCTCTAGTTGGGTGGAAGGCCCAAAAGCAAAGTCTCATTGTGCTTTCCTCTACTGAAGTTGAGTTCAGTGTGTTGTCAGAGCTCTGTAGGGAACTAGAGTTTTACACTTGTTTGGTCAAAAAAAATCTGTGGGGAATGTTGTTTGTCCATCTCTGTTTGGGAAGACATTCAACCCTGTCTGAAGTTGGCAGAGTCTGGTCAGTTCAAGTCCAGAACCAAACATTTAGACATACGTTTCCAAAATGTGTGTCAGAGTGTCTAGACAGGCTTGGTGAAACTGAAGTACTGTCCAAGCCAGCAGAATCTGGCAGATGAGTTCTGTGCAGGGTTACTTTTGGGGTAAGTGGTATGCTTACATGCCCCCAGCGGTGCAGGACGAGAGAGGGCGTGTGAGGAGAATCAGAGCTTACAGGGTTAAACAGCTCAGAGTAAGCATCCTGCCCACTGGGGGGTGGTTCCTTCATCCGGGAATATGTTCTTTGGGTTCAGTCTGCTTTTTGTTTTGACACAGAAGGGAGGCATTGTTGGATAATGCTCAGGGTAAAGGTCCGGCAGGCTTCCAATGTGCATCTCTGCTTCTTTAGACCTCTGAGCACAGCAGAGTAAACACAACGAATTGGCCTTCTGCCCTCTGTGCATGCATAGTGTGCATATATCAAAGACTTCACTCAACTTCTTTCTAAGCTAGAAGCATTTATTTACAGCAGTATAAATCAGTCAGTGTCCAGCAGGAAAAACATCCTCCTTCTCAGACAAAAACAAAAGCAGAATACAGAACAAAGAAACAGATCCCAGATGTGGATCTCTCTGCCCCCTCAGAGGCAGGACGAAAGAACTGAGCTGTTTAACCCTGTAAGCTCTCTCACACTCCCTCTCATCCTGCTCTGCGGGGCTTGTAAGTAGCAACACTTACCCCAAAACCAAACCTTCACAGAACTCCCCATGACGTTGGAAGCTTGAAGGTTTTGTGAACCCATCTGCCAGGTTCTTGTGTCTTGGACAGTACTGCAATTTCACCAAGCCTGTCTGGACACTCTGACACACATTCTGAAAACAGATGTATGTTTGGTTCTGGCCTTAAACTGCCCAGACTCTGCCAACTTCAGACAGGGTTGACTGTCTTCCCAAACAGTGATGGGCAAGCAACAATCCCCATAGATTTCTTGGACCAGACTGTTGGCGATCGGCCCCCTCGAGAAAGGCTGACTCCTCTTCCCAGGCACTGGGGCCTCTCTCTGGTGGTCTGCCTCTGGCTGGTCTTCGCTCAGTCCAGAGAGACCGGTGATAAGCGACACCTCCCTTTTGAGAGATGCACACTCACTTTCCCCTTGCATCTCAGCAGAAGAATGAAACAGTCTGAAAGTAGTCTAACATCCTACTTTATTCACAGACTGTCCACTGTACACGGAACTAGTACAAACATGTCTGCTCTCTAAACAGCCTCCGTACAACTCACTGCACAACTCACTGCTTCCTCCTCTGCAGCAACAACAGGAAGGTCTCAAGTTACACTGAGAACACAACCCTGGGAACAGTGTAGGACATCCTGTCTCACGCTTAGTAACATCAGAAACATCACATGATGTAAACAATGTGCTGCTAGCACGCAGCTGGTGCGTACTCATATCCCAACACAGACATCTATAGAACTCCAGTTCCCGGCACAGCTCCGACAGTGCGCTGAACTCAGCTTCAGTAGAGGACAGTGCAATGAGACTCTGCTTCCGGGACTTCCACCCAACTAGAGATTCCCCAAACTTTATTACTATCCCAGACACGGACTTCCTGTCATCCAGATTTGCCCAGTCGCTATCTGTTCAACAAGTGAGCTTGGCGTCACCTGTAGTTGACAGCTTGAGACAGAAGTCTTTGGTATCCTGCAGGTAACGCAGCACCCGCTTAATACCATTCTAGGCACTTACACTGGGCTTTGTAGCTTCCCTACTGAGCAGATTGGTAGCAAAAGCAATGTCCGGCCTGCTCCATTGGGACAGATATAACAGACTACCCAGAGCTGACTGAAAGATCT
Organism: Podarcis muralis; assembly: GCF_964188315.1. Lineage (NCBI taxonomy): Eukaryota > Metazoa > Chordata > Lepidosauria > Squamata > Lacertidae > Podarcis > Podarcis muralis. Next base: position 16,333,243 of record NC_135674.1, read on the forward strand.
CAGCATTCTCGAACTCAGCAGGTTCTGCTAGCTGACTGTCTTTCACGTAACTTGTCTCCATGGGTGTCCTGAACCATGCACAATCAGATATTCTGAACTTCTCAAGCAACTGTTCAATCTTGCCTTTCTGACTGAGCAAGAAGCTTCCATCTTCAGCACTATCTGTACTTCTAGGTAGACCTTCACTGAACCCAGGTTCTTGAGTTGGAAAGGCTTTCCAAGCTCTTTGGCAAACTTCTGCACCTGTTTGTTTGACCTTGAGACATGAATAATGTCGTTTACAAAGATCAAGACCATTTCCTGTGACTCTCCTGACCCTTTGAGGTACAGGCAGCTGTCAGCAAGACTCTTCTTGAAACCTAACTTCTCTAAGGCTTCATTCAGGCAGAAGTTCCAATTTCTGGCCAACGGTTTCAAGCCATAAATGGACTTGTGAAGTTTCCACACAGTATCTGGACTATCACCCTCAAACCCTGGAGAAGGAAGCATGTACAGATCCTCCTGGAGGTCTGAGTTCAAATAGGCCGCATCTACATCAAAGTGATGCACCTGAAAACCTCTTTGTGCAGCAATGGCTAAGAGCACGCGCAGAGTTTCACTCCTGGAAGTAGGAGCATATACCTCAGTGTAATGCAGCCCCTTCCGTTGCGTGAAACATCTAGCTACTAGCCTAGACTTGTACTGTGGTTCTCCAGTTGCTGTGGGTTTAAGACGGTAAACCCAGAGACTGCTCATGGCCTGCTTGCCCGCTGGCAACGTCGTGATGGAAAACACACCTAGAGACTCCATTGTGCTGGACCCGGGGGGGGGGGGTTACTGAGAGCCGTGGTCAGAGTCCGGTCCTGGGAAGAGGGTCTGGAGACTGTCCACCAAGGGCGAAGCGGGGTTCAAAGCAAGAAGCCGGGCATGGTCGGGAACTCCGGAAGAACAGGTCTGGGTGCTGGCAGAAACAGGTTTCCAACGACGTCGCTCCCGCAACCTGGGACTGAGCTGACTGGCCTTTATCTCCTCTGAGGCCAGGGGCGGTCCCGGCCCACAGGTGACCCGCCTCTCCTGGCCTTAAGGCGAGCACTCCTCCTGAGAGAACTTAGTTCCCTCCGCCTCTCTGCCCTTAGCCTCTGCAGCTCAGGAGAGGCTGGAGGGTTACTGGACCCAGGGGCAGCTTCACCTTCCCCTGACAGGGCTGGGAGAGGCACACCTGCAGGCAATGGGTCCTCAATCACCTCCGGAGCCAGAGGATCCGGCACAGGTGCAGGCCCTTCAGATTCAAGTCCCTGCCCCGGCTCCGCTGGCTCTGGAAGCGGGGACTCCTGTGCAGGCTGGGATTCCTCAGGTTCAGCCTCTGAATACGATTCCCAGGCCATCACATCCATTGAGCTCATCTCCTTCTGCATTGCCTCATGCCATTTCCTGGCTTCTTCCTGAGGTAGTTTCTGAACATCCTCAAAACTCCTAGGTTCACACTTGGCCATACCAACCTACACGTTTGTGACTGCAAACCTGTCGGGAAGTTTACCTTTCGTTGTGCAAGATGAACGTCTCAGCAGTTTGTTGGTTTACAAGCCCCCTCCATAGAGGCTGGCCCCTCTCACTGCTCTCGGAGCTTGCTTACTCTCGGAGCTGGCTGACATCCAGACAGACCAGGGAGATTTTGATAGGCGACATTTTCCCAGCGTGGGTAAATGCACACCCCCTCCCTCCTGCTTCTTCCCTAGCAGGGAAAGGAGACAGACAGAAACGTCTATTTACATCCTTTTATTTCTGACTACAGCACTAGAGAAAAACATGTCCGTTCAGTTCAGTTCTTCTTGCAAGTCTGACAAACTTCCTGTACATACACAAACGGAAGGTTTCAAATTACACTCTTCACAGAGCTCTGAGAAGCCTGTGAACTTTCGGGAACTTTCTTTCCCGCATCATGTGATGTCAACAAGCTGGCTGTCTGCAGCTGCGATGTTCTCATATACTGACAAGTTTCAGGTACCTCCTCTGACCCACTAGGGCCAGCCAGAACATCCTTGCTGTCAGAGAAATCCCCTTCTGACTTACTGCACTTTCTGGACTTCTCAGATGGACCTGTGGGTGAGGAAGGAGCACTTCTCTCCTCAAGCTTCACAGCTTTAGGAGAAGCTCTTCCCTGTTCCTGCTCTGGGTCGGGACTCTGTGCCTCAGCAGCAGGTTCAGCCTCTACCTCTTCCTCATCAGCAGAGTCAAGCAGACTCTCTGAAAGAATGTCAGGGTTCCCATGTATACGTGTCCACCCACTCTGCTCACAGAACTCAGCACTCCTGCTGACTAGAACCCTGGACTGATTGCCAGTTGGATAGGCAAATCTCCACCCCTTGGTCTCTGGCTCATACCCACAGAAAATCATCTTTTGAGACCTAAGGCCACCCTTTCTATGCTTGGCCTTTGGCACAAGGACCCAAGCCTCGCAGCCAAACACACGGAAGAAATGCACCTTGGGCTTCTTGCCATGCAGCAGAAAAAAGGGTGTGTCCCCTACAACAGAACAGAAAGAACAATTCAGAGTGAATGAAGCGTTTCTCCATGCTTCCCCCCAAAAGCTTTGGGGGAGCCCAGCATCAAAAAGCAAACCTCCTGCCATCTCCTGAAGTGTTCTGTTCCTACATTCTGCAACGCCATTCTGCTGGAGAGAATGCGGAACCGTCAACCTGCGACATATTCCCTTCTGGCAGAAGAAACTCTGCAGCGCAGACCCACTGAACTCCCCGTAGTGATCTGTCTGAAAGCTCTTATTATCAATGAAGCCTCACTCTTGTGTTTAATTATGAAAATCCAGCCATTCCGCGAAAAATCATCCACCAGAGAAAGAGCAAATTTGGCCCCACCCAGACTGGCCACTGGCATAGGGCCACACAAGTCTGCATGCACCAGTTCAAAGGGTTTAGTGTTTATCCTGTCAGACCTAGGATAAGAGCACGTTTTCATTTTTGCCTGTTTACAGGCCCTGCAATCAAGAAATTTGGCACATGACTTAATTTTGCACCCCTCAGTGCACTCTGGGATCTTCTTCACGTATTCGTGAAGAAGACCATAACATCCTTCTGGACCGTCTAGAGGGGTTGGGAGCTGGGGGCACTGTCATACAGTGGTTCCGCTCCTTCCTCCTGGGCCGTGTCCAGAAAGTGGTGGTGGGGGATGAGTGTTCAGACCCCTGGGCTCTCACTTGTGGGGTGCCTCAGGGTTCTGTCCTCTCCCCCATGCTTTTTAATATCTATATGAAGCCGCTGGGAGAGATCATCAGGGGGTTTGGACTGGGTGTTCATCAGTACGCAGATGACACCCAGCTCTACCTCTCCTTTAAATCAGAACCAGTGAAGGCGGTGAAGGCCCTGTGTGAGTGCCTGGAGGCGGTTGGAGGATGGATGGCGGCTAACAGACTGAGGTTGAATCCTGACAAGACAGATGTACTGTTTTTGGGGGACAGGGAGCGGGTTGGTGTGGGGGATTCCCTGGTCTTGAATGGGGTAACTGTGCCCCTAAAGGACCAGGTGCGTAGCCTGGGAGTCATTTTGGACTCACAGCTGTCCATGGAGGCGCAGGTTAACTCTGTGTCCAGGGCAGCTGTCTACCAGCTCCACCTGGTACGCAGGCTAAGACCCTACCTACCCGTGAACTGTCTCGCCAGAGTGGTGCATGCTCTAGTTATCTCACGCTTGGACTACTGCAACGCGCTCTACGTGGGGCTACCTTTGAAGGTGACCCGGAAACTGCAATTAATCCAGAATGCGGCAGCTAGACTGGTGACTGGGAGTGGCCGCCGGGACCATATAACACCGGTTCTGAGAGACCTGCATTGGCTCCCAGTACGTTTCCAAGCACGATTCAAAGTGTTGGTGCTGACCTTTAAAGCCCTAAACGGCCTCGGTCCTGTATACCTGAAGGAGCGTCTCCACCCCCATCATTCAGCCCGGACACTGAGATCCAGCGCCGAGGGCCTTCTGGCGGTTCCCTCATTGCGAGAAGTGAGGCTACAGGGAACCAGACAGAGGGCCTTCTCGGTAGTGGCGCCCGCCCTGTGGAACGCCCTCCCATTAGATGTCAAAGAGATAAATAATTACCTGATATTCAGAAGACATCTTAAGGCAGCCCTGTTCAGGGAAGTTTTTAATATGTAACGCTGTACTGTTTTAACACTGATTGGGAGCCGCCCAGAGTGGCTGGGGAAACTCAGCCAGATGGGCGGGGTATAAATAATAAATTATTATTATTATTATTATAGTATCCCCAGTTCACGTGATCCATTCTTCTGTGCCATAGGTGGTGGCACGCATAATGGACTGGAACGTTGGCACATTGCGCTTGAGCTGCCTCAGTGGTACCTGGACCTGTAAGAGAGGTTTCTAGCACAAACAGCCTATCTTTGCATTCCACACTGATCAGCTGTCGCCCACCCCTGGAAATGAGAAACATGTTATTCTCAAAACAGACTCTGAAGCCGTCAGCAACAAGAGCAGAAACAGATAACAGACAGCAGGACAGTTCGAGGATGACATAAGCCTCAATCGACGCCTGTAAGAAAGAATAAAACAGTGAGCCAGACATAGTCAAAGCACGTCTGCTTCCATCTGCAAGACAAACTCTTTTTCCAGATTTTCCAGAGGTGCAGTTACGCAAAAAAACACCAGAGGGCACTAGGTGGTGCAGTGCTCCACTGTCAATCACAAAGGTCAGCACGTCACCCTGGTTACAGTCCTTGACAGTTACTGTGGAAGTTGCCAAGTGCCTTTGCTCCGAACCGTCTCTGCCAGTTCCCCTTTTCTTTTCTTTCTTTTTTATTAAGTTTCTTACAATTATAACACATACTACAACAAAGAAAAAAAATCACAAATATAAGCAATAAAAAATAATAATAAACATAACAACAAACACCTAAACAACACAAATTAATTGGTTATTTAAACTTCTAACCTCATAAACATGTTTTTGACTTCCTCTAGGCCCTCCCATCTGAATTTCCTTGTATTTGAATGTAGCAGTTTTCTAATATCATTATTAAAACACAATATTCCAAATAAAATCAAATTTCTTAACTTTTCTTATAGTTCTAGATCTCATTTATTTAACTAGCTCCTAATTTAATCCTAGGCCTATTTGGTACTTTCAAGTAATTTATAGTTTTTAATATTACAATATTTATTCCAATAGTCTTTAAATTTCTTCCACTCTTCTTGGTATTCCTCTTCTTTCTGGTTGTGGATTCTTCCAGTAAGGTCAGCCAACTCCATATAGTCCATCATTTTCACCTGCCATTCTTCCACAGTTGGTAATTCTTGTGTTTTCCATTTCTTGGCTATTAAAATTCGAGCAGCAGTTGTGGCATACAAAAATAACTTTACATCTTTCTTGGGTAATTCAAAAGGCCTCTGGTTTCTTTATAAATGTATATTTCATCATTTTTTAAAAATTCATTATAAATCTTTTCCTAGAAGTCTCTCACCTTGGGGCAGGTTTCAGCCAGAATTCTGAGCACACGCTGCTCCAGCTCACTTTGAACTGCAGCCTTCTTCCCCTGTGCTTGTACAGCAACAGGCTGTGGGGGTTGCACTAAGTGCCAAATCTGCTCTCCCACCAGCAGGTATTCCATTGCAAAACACCATTCTTCCCAGTTTTGCCCACTCAGTTTCTGAGAGAATAGAGCCATCTTAATTCCAAGCTTCAGCTTTCAGCTACGAGCTGGAAAAACCAACAGTCTGTGAGCTGTTTACAAGCTGTATTCTACAAGCTGCAAGCTCCTTATCAGCAAGCTATGCTTGGAAAGTCTCTTCCAAACAGTCTGTGAGCAGCCAGCAAACGCTGAAAATTCCAACAGCTATTTTCAGCCTCTCAGACTAAGCTGCGCTCCGGCTTGCTTCTCTTCTAGCTTTGAAGCTAACGAGCTCATAAATCAGCCCCAGAAAGTACTCACGTCTTGTCGCTAGGCAACGGCAGTTATCAGCTCCCCTGGAATGCGAAGAATGTGGCTCTCTCTGGCTCTGTTTTAATCCAAAAACATGCAGCTCTTCAGTGAACTGAATAATTTTCAATCCGCGTTCACCATACAGCCATAAATCAGCAATCATCAGGGGTCGGTGGAACGTAGAAAAACAGCAAACACGTCTTCACCAGCCGTCTTTAGTCGTTACTCTGTAGCCACCATCCGCGTGCTACCATTTCCTTGCAGAGGATGTTTATGATCCATCGACCTCCATCTGCTACCATTTGTTGGAAAACAAGCCCCCTCCAGAGAGGCTGGCCCCCCTCGCTGCTCTCGGAGCTTGTTTACCGGTGATCTTGCCCTGGCTGGCATCCCCGCAAGTCCAGGAAGATCTTGATAGGCGGCATTTCCCAGCGTGGAAATGCACACCCCCTCCCTCCTTCCATACAACTCATACAATCCAAAGTTAGTTTCAGTTTTCAGTTACTTTTTACTCCTTTTTAGAAGTAGCCGGAGACAGTAGAAACAATATATCTCTCTTATTTTGCTAGGTGTCAAGGAACGTTCTGAGTGCTGTCAATGAACATTCCAAAACGTCAGTCCTACTAGCAGCCCGTTTCCAGGGTCAGAGCGGCGGTATTTTAACTCTCTTAACTCTCTCCTGCAGGCATATTCAGTCCACAACTTCCCCCCCTCTTCTCCTGCCTCCAAGGGGGATTTTATGCTCTTTGCCGATGGAAATTTAGTCTTTTACAAAAGGCTTTCCAAGACTTCAGCTTGCAGACTCCTTGCCTCAGTCTATTTACAAATAGGGAAGGCGGACTTCCTGTTTTGAACCTCCCCGTTTCGATGCCAAATTAAATGTTTAAAATCCGATTCTCCCGTATCAGCTCTACTCACGGGTAATTACTTTGGAGTCAAATTGTCCACAGGAAAAAGTCAGTGCTCTCCGGCAACAGCTATGCGGCTTCGCTCCGTGGAAGAAGCAGACGATTTGAAGCACCGCGCCGCTCACCCCACGTCGCTCCGGATCCCTGAAACCGGGTTTTCCTGCGAGTAGGGGAGGCGCAAAAGGTGCCCGCCGAATCCCACGTTCACAGGCTTCTCCCGCCTGTAATTTTTATGGGTCTCCGCCTTCACCACGGCGGTACAGACCCAAATTCCCACGGGGCAAGTTCCTCCCGATCAGAGGAACTCCGCCATTGCCAGAGGCACCAACCCGGAAGATCCTACATCTTGTTTATTTCTGACTGATGCAGCTCTACAAAAAAACATGTCTGAACAGTTCAATGTTCAGCAAGCAAGTGAGTAAGACTTCCTTCACATATGCAAACGGAAGGTCTCATATTACACACTTCACAAAGCTTTGAGAAGCCTGTGAACCTCCGGGAATATTCTTTCCCATAGCTAGTCACATCATGTGATGTTTTCACCAAGCTGCCAGTTTGCAGCTGCGTTGCTCTCATATCGTAACAAAGTCCACCACATGTGATAAAAGGTACCTTCCTTTTCTTTACATTTCCAACATAAGTTATCACAGCTATGATAAATCTTAGCTAATTTAACAGGGGTTAGATACCATCTATACATCATTTTCATTATGTTTTCCTTTAACATCGTACATGCAGTAAACTTTACCCCTTTCTTCCATAACCTCTCCCAGTCCTCCATCATTATATTATGTCCCACATCTCATGCCCAATCAATCATAACAGATTTAACTTGTTCATTCTTTGTATGCCACTCCAACAACAAGTTGTACATTCTAGACATGTTTTTAACATTGGTATCTAACAGCTCCCTTTCCAATTTGGTTTTTTCTGTTGCAAAACCATTTCTCTTATCAATCTTAAATAATTCATTAATTTCATAATATTGAAGCCAATTCACCTTATCTTTAATTTGTTCAAACGGTTTTAATTTAAAACCTTCATGGTCCTCTGTCAATAGATCTGAGTATCTCAACCATTTGTTTTCCATATTTAGCTTTTTGGGGGCCTGTTCTTCCATTGCCGAAATCTATTTGGGTGTTTTTCGTACTAAAAGGTCCTTATATCTACTCCATACATTGTATAGCGCTTTTCTAATTATATGATTCTTAAAACCACTATGGGCCTTTATCTTATCATACCATAAATATGCATGCCATCCAAATCAATTGTCCAACCCCTCCAAGTCCAAAATATCTTCATTGTCTAATTGAATCCAATCTTTAATCCAGCAGAAGGCCACAGCTTCAAAATATATCTTCAAATCTGGCAGGGAAAAACCCCCTCTTTCTTTTACATCCGTAAGTAATTTATATTTAATTCTAGGTTTTTCCCCCTGCCAGATAAATTTCGACAACGTCTTCTGCCATTCTTTAAAGCATTTAATATTGTCAATAATTGGTAGGGTTTGAAACAAGAACAGCATTTTCGGCAATACATTCATCTTAATTACAGATATTCGGCCCATAAGTGAAAATTTTAGATTTGACCATATCTCTAAATCTCTTTTGATTTCATTCCAAACTTTTACATAGTTATCCTTATGTAAATTCAAATTCTTCGCCGTTAGGTTCACCCCCAAATACTTAACTTTTTTCGTAAAAATCAGGCCTGTCTTTTCAGTAAGTGTTCTCCTATCCTCATTGTCTAGATTTTTATCCAAAACTTTGGTTTTGCTCTTATTTAATTTAAATCCTGCCACCTGCCCATACTCCTGAATCATCTCCAGTGCTTTTATTGCACTGGTTTCTGGTTCCTGTAAAGTTAAAACCAAGTCATCAGCAAAGGCTTTTAATTTATACTGTTTGGATCCTACTACAATGCCCTTAACCTCCTCTTCTTTCCTCAACATATTTAGCAAAACCTCCAGAACCAAAATAAATAATAGAGGGGAAAGTGGGCACCCTTGCCTGGTTCCTTTTTCAACTCTAATTTCCTGTGATACCACATTATTAACAATAATTTTAGCTTTTTGTTCGGAATAGATCGCTTTAATACTATTTAAGAATTATTGACCAACCTCAATTCTTTCTAATCCCCCCCCCCCCATAAATAACCAAGAAATATTATCAAAGGCCTTCTCCGCTTCAATAAACATTGATAATGCTTTACAATTTCTTTTAGCTTCTGATCTTTCTAATATGTAAATTATATTCCTATTATTATCTTTCATATGTCTCCCAGGCTGAAATCCTGCCTGGTCCTTATGTATATATTTTGTTAAGACTTTTTTAATCTATTGGCCAAAATATTTGCAAAAAAATTATAATCCACATTAAGTAATGAGATTGGTCTATAATTCTTTTTTTATTATTAAATTATTTTTATTCAATTTCCAATACAAGATTTAAACATACATTTTCAATCTTATCACAAATACATAATTTTAACTTCCTTCAGCTCATCCGCAAATCTTCCGTTTTCTAATCTTCTACCCGCAATTCTAAATTTAACATTGCCTTTTATTTTAAATAAACCTATTCCCTTATTCCCTTTTCTACAGTGTTTCTAATATTATTTCTTCACAAAGCTTCCTGTAAACCCACAAATATTATTTGCGTATCACAAATGCTTTTCATATAGTCCACAAATTTGCTCCAGTCCTTGGTAAACTTGTGATCTCGTCGGTTTCGGATCCTTCCTGTTAATTTATCTAATTCTTCGTAGTCCATTAATTTCATTCTCCATTCTTCTATCGATGGTAATTCTTCCTGCTTCCATTTTTGGGCCAGTAGTATTCTTGCTGCTGATACTGCATATAAAAATAATTTATGGTCCTTTCTATTTATTTCATTTCCAACCATTCCTAATAAAAATGTTTCTGGTTTTTTAAGAAATGTATATTTCAACATTTTTAAAAATTCATTATATATCAGTTCCCAGAAGGTTCTCACCTTTTTACACTCCCACCACATATGATAAAATGTTCCCTCTTTTTCTTTACATTTCCAACACTTATTACATACTTTATAAATTTTTGCTAATTTCATTGGAGTGATATACCATCTATAAACCATCTTCATCATATTTTCTTTTAATGCAGCACAGGCTGTGAATGTTATCCTTTCATTCCACAATTTAATCCACTAATCTAATTGTATATTATACCCAAAATCTCTGGCCCAATGGATCATAACCGATTTTACCTCTTCGTCTTTCATATACCATTCTAGCAGCAGTTTATACATTTTAGACAAATTTTTAAATTCGTTACTCAATATCTCACTTTGAAACTTTGATTCTTTTTCTGAAAAACCTCTCTCCTTTATCTCCATTTTAAACATTTCATTAATCTGATAGTAATGCAACCAATTGTTTACATGTTCTTTTACTTCCTCATATGGCTTTAACTTCCATTTTCCTTCTTCTTTAATAATCATATCCCCATAAGTTATCCACCCCCCTCTCATATTGATTTTCTTCAAACTCATCACTTCTAATAGAGATAACCAATGCGGTGTTTTTGGTTCTAATAGGTTTTTATACCTACCCCAGACTTCCAAAAGAGATCTTCAAATGATGTGGTTTTCAAAACCTTTATGTACTTTTTTCTTATCATACCATAAATAAGCGTGCCAACCGAATCTATTACACTGGTCAAAAACAAATTTGTTGTCTGCGTTTTTTCTGCTGATTTAGGACGAATCTGATGCGCTGAATCCAAAAATCACATTGGTTTTGCTCAATCAGGTCAAGTTTTTGAGCTATGGCCACATGTCATTTTTATATGTTTTTGTTCACATGTACGCTTGTGTGGAGCATTTTAGAAGAAGTTGGTGGGGGTAAAATGCCATGTCGAATAATTGTTTTGATTGGAAATGATTATTTTAATGACAAGAAGTATTCAGGTCCGATAGTTCTGGGTGATTATGTCGGAAAGGGATCAGTTTGAAGTCATGACACCTCGAAATCTTCCATAAATTGGTGCGGCAAAGCATAAAGTTGGGGGATCAAAACTAAGTTAAAGGAATGTCATCAACGACCCTCTGGTGGACAGAGACAGAATACTCTTCCCACTGCTGCACATCAAGCTCGGCTTAATGAAGCAGTTCACCAAGGCTCTGGACAAGGATGGTGACTGCTTCACTTACTTGTGCCAGGCTTTTCCAGGATTGACCATGGAGAAGTTGAAAGCTGGCATCTTTGACGGTCCTCAGATCTGTCAGCTCATCAGAGTTCGGAAACTCAATGAACGAAGTGGAACTGGAAGCATAGAAGGCATTTGTTCTGGTAGTGAAGAACTTTCTGGGCAACAATAAGGCCAGAAACTATGCAGAACTTGTCAACAACATGCTGACTGCTTTCAGAAACCTGGGCTGCAACATGAGCGTCAAGATGCATTACCTATTTTCACATATGGACCGGTTTCCTGAGAACCTGGGTTCAATGAGTGATGAGCAGGGGGAGAGATTCCATCAGGACATGAAAGAGATGGAGACCAGGTACCAGGGTCGCTGGGACGCAGTCATGATGGCTGAATACTGTTGGACTCTGAAGAGAGACCTCCCTGCCGCTGAGCATTCCAGGAGTTCCAAGAAACAGAAGTTCAAGCCCTGAAGTTTGAAAAATGGTGAAGCAACATGCAATTTACATGTACTTACCTTTATCAATGCCCACCATTCAGTTTACAGTAAACCTGAGCTGATGGAGAGAAATGGATGCCAATTCCTGATTCAGCAGTGCAAAAATACCCTAAATCAGTTGTAGAAATCCAGACAATGTTCAAAAATAAAAAATTGTTGCCCAGTGTTATCAAATCCTTCCAAATCCAACAATTCCTTATTCTCTAATTTCATCCACTCCTTCAACCAACAGAGGCAAGATGCTTTATAGTATAGTATATACCTTGAAATTGTTTTTTGCCATTCCTTAAATATCATTGCCCCTTTGATTACCGGAATTGTCTGAAATAAAAATAACATTTTCGGCAAAACACTTATCTTTATCATCGAAATTCTTCCCCAAAACGATAATTTCATCCTTCCCCACACCTCCAGATCTCTTTTTATTCCATTCCACATTGGTATATAATTATTTTGAAATAAATCAATATTTTTTTGGGGGGGTCACCCAAATTCCCAAGTATTTAACTCTTTTCACCACCTCTATCTCTGTCTGTTGTTGCATTCCATTTATCATATCTTGGTCCATATTTTTAGCAATCATTTTAGTTTTCTTCTTATTCAAAATAAATCCTGCCATTTGTCCAAATTGTTCTATTTCCTCCAGTACCTCCTTGACACTTTTTACCGGTTCTTCTACTGTTAATGCCAGATCATCGGCAAAGGCTTTAACCTTATATTCATTTCGACCAACTGTTACCCCCTTAATTAACTCATTTTTCCTTACTGAACTCAGGAGTATTTCCAGTACCATGATGAAAAGTAACGGTGAAAGTGGACATCCTTGTCTTGTGCCTTTAGCTATTTTAATATTTTCTGTTAACACATTATTTACTATCAATTTTGCTGTTTTTTTCTGTATAAATTGCTTTAATTCCATTGAAAAACCCTTGACCCACCTCCATCATTTCTAATTTTTTTAACATAAATTCCCAAGATATATTATCAAAGGCCTTTTCTGCGTCTACAAATATTAGCATAGCTTGTTTATCATTCCTGGCATTCAGATATTCCAAAATGTCAATTATATTTCTTATATTATCCTTCATCTGTCTGCCAGGAAGAAAACCCGCTTGGTCCTTATGAATGAATTCTTGCAATAACTTCTTCAGTCTTTTTGCTAAAATGCTTGCAAATATTTTGTAATCATTATTTAATTATGAAATTGGCCTGTAATTTTTAACTTGTGTCAAATCTGAATCTTGTTTAGGAATAAATGTAATAAAGGCTTCTTTCCAAGTGTCAGGGATTTCTCTTTCTTTCAAGATGCTATTCATCACTTCTCTTAATGGCCCAAGTAGGATATGTCTCATCTCCTTGTAATATCTTGCTGTAATCTGGTCCTGGTGTTTTCCCTATTTTCAACTCCTTTATTGCATCATTAATCTCCTCAGTGTCAATTGGGTTATTCAGTTTGTCTTTTCTGTCAGTCGGGATCTTCTGCACCTCTTTTTTCTTTAAAAACTCTTCAATTTTTTAAATATTGCTCTTCTCCTTTTTTTGTACAGTTTTCTATAAAAGTCCACAAATCCTCTTCTGATTTCTTTCGGATTGTCTATTTCCTTTCCGTCTACGACAATTCTATTAACTGTTTTCTGTTCTTTCGTTTTCTTAATCCGCCAAGCCAGCCATTTCCCTGATTTATTTGCAAATTCAATTTTTTTCTGTTTCATTCTCTTTATATTCCATTCTACTTCTTTATTAATTATCATTGCAAATTGTGATTGTAAAATCTTTATATTTTGTTTTATTTTCAAGTTATTTGGCCTGTTAATTAATTTTTTCTCATTTTCCATTATCTGTTTTAAGATCTCTTTCTTTCCTTTCTCTCTGAACTTATTCTTAATCGAATTCTATTGAATAAAAAAACCCCTCATCACGGCTTTGCTGGCATCCCATACAGTACTCATTTTTGTACCTTTGTTGCAATTATTTACAAAATAATCTGTTAAGTTTTTTTGTGCTTTCTCCACAATTTTTTGGTCATCCAGAAGATATTCATTTAATCTCCACCGAAAAGACTTTTCTTCGTGACCTTTCATTACAAACTTTATTGCATTGTGATCCGAAAGCTCCATTGGTTGAATTTCGATCTCCAAAGTTCTTAACGTTAAATCATTAGATATCCACACCTGATTGATTCTTGACATTGATTGATTTGGTTCCGATTGAAATGTAAATTGTTTTTCTAACGGGTGTCTTAGTCTCCAAATGTCTATTAAATTACATTTCTCTATCAAAGAGAAAAAAGTTTTTTGGTAATTTCCCTTCCCTAGCCATCCCTTTTGCTTGGTCTATAATTCTTAACATCTGATCTATCTTGCTCTGGTTTCGGTATCAGGGTTATGTATGTATCTTTCCAGGTTTCAGGTGCTTTCTCCCCTCTTAAAATCTTATTACACACATCTGCCAACGGTTGAATTAACCAGTCTTTCAAAATTTTATAATATTTTTCAGATAAACCATCTGGTCCTGGGGCTTTGACTAATTGCATCTGATTTATTGCTGTCTCAACTTCCTGTCTTGTAATCATATCATTGAGTAAGGATCTTTTATCTATGGGAATTTTCTGTAATTCGTGTGCATTAAGGAATTGCTCAATTTTATCTTTATCTTCTTTACCGTTTTTATAGAGTTGTTTGAAATATTTCTGAAAACATTTCCTTATGTCTGCAGGGTTTTCCACAGATTTTCCACCAGATACAATATTTGTAATAGTATTTTGTTTCTATCTCTTTTTTAATTGCCAGGCCAACAATTTTCCACACTTATTTGCAGATTCAAAATTTCTCTGTTTCATTATTTTTATTTTCCATTCTATTTCTTGATTTATAATTTGAGAAAATTGAATCTGCAAAGCCTTAATTTCTTTTTGTTTTTTTAAAAGATATTTATTGAAATTTTCAAAAAAAATCCAGAAAAAAGAAAAAAAATTAAAAACACTCAACATTTACAATCCTTATTTTCAATGACCTATTTCCACGACTTCCCCATGCCTCCCCTTCTTGTATTCCATTTCCAATTGTTAGTTCAACAAGTTCTTGTCCCCAATTTTTAACCTTATCATATTTAGTTCATTATTATATTTAATTCATTTTATGTATCCAATTTTACCTTATATACATCAGTCTCCTTAATTTCTTTTTGTATCTGTTGGTTCTTTGGCATTGATCTCAAACTCTTCTCTTTTTCTTTTATTTGAAACAGAATTTTTTCTTTTTTCTCATTCTGTATCTTTTTCCTTATCGAATTCTGTTGTATGAGGAAACCTCTCATTACAGCTTTACTGGCGTCCCAAATGACTCTTGTTTCTACCTCTGTGTTCATATTTAATTCAAAATAGTCTCTTAGAGTCCTTTGGGCCTTACCAATCGTCTCTTCATTCCTCAGCAACTCATCATTCATCCTCCATCTGAAGGAACCCTGCAGGCATAATTTCATTTCCAAAAGCACTGCATTATGATCAGAGCAAGTCTTAGGACAAATTTGAATTTTACAAACCCTGGGAACCAAATCTCTAGTAAGCCATAAGTAATCGATTCTCGAAAATGTTTGGCTTGAATTTGAGAAAAAAGTATAATCTATTTCCATAGGGTTCCGTAGCCTCCATATATCTGACAAATCGTATTTATCCATCATATCAAAAAAGAACTTTGGTAATCTGCCAGAATTTTGGAATTTTTGTCCTTGTGACTTATCCATAAATGTTGAGGTTACGCCATTCAAGTCACCCATTAAAATCAATTTGTAATCCAGATAATCTGTAAATTTTAAATCCAAATTCTTGAAGAATTCCACTTTGCCATCGTTTGGTGCATAAATTCCCAATAAAAGAAATTTGTCGCCTTGTGCTGTAATTTCAACAGCAATGTATCTCCCCTCCTCATCCTTAAACAACAACTTGGGATTCCATTTTTCTTTAACATAGAAAACCACGCCTCTTTTTTTGACTTTGTCCAATGAAATAAATTCCTGTCCAAGTTTCTTATTCTGTAGAATCTTTCTATGAGGTCTAATAACATGTGTTTCTTGTAAACAAATTATATCCAGATTCTGTCTTGCCAAAACATGGTAAACTTGGTTCCTTTTTCGACGTGAGTTCAAACCATTCACGTTCCAGGAGTAAATTTTTAGGGACATCCTAATTTTTTAGGGGCCCACTGCCCCAGCCCCCAGTGAAGAAGGACTTTCCAACCCAAGCTCTTTTGCGTTTTTCTCTAGAAATCTCTCTTTCTCCCCCACAGTTCTAATTCTTTGTTTTCTCCCTTGAAATTTGAAAGAGAGACCTTCTGGGAACTCCCACCTGAAAAAGATGGTCTTTCTTCTTAAAGAAGTCGCCAAAACTGTATAATTATTTCTCAGGGCCAAAAAGTGTCTCGGGATCTGAGAGCCCAGGGGTCTGAACACTCACCCCCCCACACACTTTCTGAACACGGTCCAGGAGGAAGGAGCGGAACCACTGTATGACTGTGCCCCCAGCTCCCAGCCCCTCTAGACGGTCCAGAAGGCTGTTATGGTCGATGGTATCAAAGGCCGCTGAGAGATCCAGCAGAACTAGGAAACAGCTCTCACCTTTTTCCCTAGCCCGCCAAAGATCATCAACCAGTGCGACCAAAGCAGTTTCAGTCCCATGATGAGGTCTGAAACCCGATTGGAAGGAATCCAAATGGTCCTCATCCTCCAGGCGTGCCAGGAGTTGTTCAGCAACCACCTGCTCAGTCACCTTGCCCAAGAATGGAAGATTTGAGACTGGGCGATAGTTGGCCATATTGGCCGGGTCTAAAGATCTTTTTTAAAGAAGCTGTTTAGTGACCGCCTCTTTCAGCGGGTCTGGGAATGCTTCCTCACAAAGAGAAGCATTCACCACCCCACAGAGCCCATCACCTAGCCCTTCACGGCTTACTTTTATTAGGTAGGATGGGCAAGGATCAAGGAGACAGGTGGTTGGTTTCACGTGTCCAAACAGCCTGTCCACATCCTTGGGGGTAACGGATTGAAATTGATTCCATGCAACTTGACCAGACAGGGCTCCAACACTCTCCTGCCCCAGCCCTGCTCCCACGGTGGTGTCTACCTCCTTCTGAATATGAGCAACTTTATCTGCAAAGAACTTCAAAATTGTTGCAGGAGATCTTGGGGTCTTTACAAGGCCCAGGTGGTAAAGGTAGTTTTGTTAAATTGTGAACCACCTGAAAGAGTCTCCTGCTACTATTTTCTGCAGATGCAATAGAGGCGGTGAAGAAAGTCTTCTTCGCCATCACTATCGCCACTTGGTAGGCTCGTCATTGAGCTCTAACCCGTGTCCAGTCCGATTCAGAATGAGTTTTCTGCCACCGACGCTCTAGCCGTCTCAGCGATTGTTTCCTCGCCCTCAGCTCTAAAGAAAGCCATGCAATTGGAGAGGGCGCTTCAGAGCCAGACAGTCGATAACCCTGGTTAACTCCGCATTCCAGCGGGCCACCAGGGAATCAGCTGAAAGGCCATCAACATGGGTAAAGCATCCCCTACCACTTTCTGGAAACCATTTGGATCCATTAAGTGGCAGGGGCGGACCATTTGAATTGGTCCCACCTCCCAGCAGAGGGGAAGGCTTGTGTAGAAGTCCAGTTGCACCAGGAAGTGATCTGACCATGGCACTTCTTTTGTTTCACTTTAACTTAGTGTCAGATCACCCACGTCGCTAGAGGTGAACACCAGGTCTAAGGCATGTCCGTGACTATGGCATTTCATGTCACAAAGTTTGCCAAATACCCCCATGTTTTGGGAATGAGGGCTAACCAAGCATGATCCTCTGGGGACTGACAACTTTGAAATTACGAAGGGTACCAGACAAGGGTGCCCGTTATTGCCATTACTATTTATAACAGTCTTGGAAGTCCTTCTAATAAATATGAGAAAAACTGACAAGATTAATCAAATTAGTGTCGGTCAAAAAGAATATAAACTGAAAGCCTTTGCAGACGATTTAGTTATAACAGTAGAGGACCCAACAACCAGTGCAATGGAAGCACTGGAAAGAATTGAACAATTTGGACAGGTAGCAGGTTTTAAATTTAAAAAAAAAGAAAAAGAAAATGCTTGTTAAAAATATGGATCAATATGTAAAAGATGAACTGCAACAAAAATTAAGCATTGAGGTGGTAAAAAAGGTTAAATATTTAGGAATCTGGTTAACATAAAAAAAAAATCTGTTTAAAGATAACTACACACCGGTATGGAATGGTATCAAAAGAGACCTAGAAGTGTGGGGAAGAAAAACTATCTCTATGGGGCAGAATTTCAGTGATTAAAATGAATGTGCTACCCAAAATGCTATTTTTATTTCAGTCAATCCCAATTATAAATGGTGTTGGTAATTTTAAAGAGTGGCAAAAAGTAATTACAAAATTTATCTGGCAAGGGGAACAAACAAGAATAAAATTTAAATTACTTACAGATGTTAAAGAAAGAGGAGGTTTCTCCCTGCCAGATTTGAAATTGTATTATGGAGTTTCTTGCCTATGCTGGTTAAGGGATTGGATATTGTTAAAGAACACCGATCTATTAGATCTGGAAGAACAACAGGTTTGGGTGGCATGCATATTTATGGTATGAGAAGGTAAAAGTTCATAAAGGTTTTCTGAACCACATAATTCGAAAATCAATCTGAGGTGTGGAGTAGATATAAGAGTTTATTAGAACGTAAAACACCATGGTGGCTGTCGCTGTTAGAGGCAACATCTATAAAAAAGATAAATGTGGAACAAAAATGGGCCACCTATGGAGATTTGGTGATAGAGATGGATAACCAGTGGAATCGAACCCTTATGAAGAGGTAAGAGTCAGTAAATGATTGGTTGCATTATCGTCAAGTAAATGAAGTATTTAGAGAAGACCAAAAAAAAAATGGATTTGAATTTATAAGATCTAGGTTTGAAATGGATTTATTAGGCAGCAAAGTTAAAATATTGTTGAAAATGTATAAGTTACTTTTGGAATGGCATATGACAGATGAAGTAAAATCTGTAATGATACATTGGGCAAAAGGTATTGGTCATAATATACAGCTAGAAGACTGGGAAAGATTGTGGAAAGATGGACTAAATTCTACCACATGCAGTTCACTTAAAGAAAATGTAATGAAAATGATGTCTAGATGGTATTCAACACCAGTGAAATTAGCAGAAATGTATAGAATAAATAATAAATGTTGGAAATGCAAAGAAAAAGAGGGTACCTGTTACCATATGTGGTGGACCTGTAAGGAGGTGAATGTCTTCTGGGAAATTATATATAGTGAACTTTAAAAAATGTTGAAATATACGTTTATTTAAAAAAACCCAGAAGACGTCCTATTAGGTACAGTAGGTCAAGAAATACATAAGCAGGATAAAACATTGTTTTTATATGCAACAACTGCAGCGAGAATGTTATTAGCCCAAAGATGGAAACAAGGATGTCAGGGGACTGCCATCAGAACAGGGGGAGGGAGGCAGGGGGGCCGTTGGGCTACAGAGAGTCTTCGAAACTCCTGAGGAGCAGTTTCTCTTCCAGCGGTGGGAAAAGCCACACCTCCAGTGGAGAAGAGAGGGAAGGGGCCAGACAAGCGAGGAAAGGGCTCAAGGATGCTGCTGAGAGCCCCAGCGCCTCACCTCGCCAAACTGACCTGGAGGGACGCACGCCACTTCCTTCACCCAGCTTGCACAACGAGGGGAAGCGGAGGCTTGGGGTGTCAAAGTTCTTATGTTGGGGGAGAAGCCGGAAGGGGCCACTCCCAGATTCTGCAAGTGACTAAGACGGACATGAACTTGGTAGATCTGCACTGTAAATAGTTTGCACAATAAAACCTGTAAAAGACAGGTCGGAGTCCTGCCTGGTTACTCACGAGCAACCACCACCAGCATCTGACAGCAATCCGGGTGTCTTTGCGGTTGCTCGTGTGTAGCAGTGAAGAGCGGTACTATAAGTCAAGAGAATAAAGCGAGGCCGGAGGAGCAAGGGGCTGCAGGCAGAGGCGCTGAGGAAGATGCAGTGCAGAACGTAGCGGCCCTGATGCAAAGGAACGTGGAGCTGGAAGCACACGTCTCTGACCTCGCAGCGAGGCTGGAGGAACACAGATTGCAGGAGCAGCAAATCAAGGCAACTCCAGTGGGGAGAAAGATACCGGCTCTGGTGAGCAAATTTGGCGGGAACCCTCAAGAGTACCTTGCCTTTAAGACCCTGGACTTGCAAAGGAGGAAATTTGCAAATGATGAGGAGAGGGTGGCATTCGTAATTTCCCACTTAGAAGGCGCAGCCTTGGAATGGGTGAGACCCCTGATAGCGGCGAGAAACGATGCCCTCCAGGACTTGCAGAAATTTTATTAGGCGATGGACGCAATGTTTAACAACGAAATCCAGTGGGATGTCATGCAGCAGGAGCTCCTGACACTCAAAAAGGGATCCCTGACTTTTCGCAGCTACTGGTCCCGGTTCGCAATGCTGGTGCATCAGCTGGGATGGGATTTGTTGTCCGAACCCATGCAGGCGCTCTTTAAGGCGGGCTTAAATTCGGACATTAAGGATGAGCTATCCAGGGGACCCCGGCCGAGATCGATGGATGAGCTGACCAAAGTGGCATTGTCTATTGGTGTTCAGCAAGAGGTGCGCACACAGGAAAGGCGGGAGGCCAGAGGAGAGCGTTTCTATGGCAACCGCATTCCTGAGACACCAGCTGGGACTACACACAGGGTGCCCTAGGCGGAGCCGATGGAAATTTACGGAGCCAGCGCGCAGGAACTTTCAAAAGCTGAGGCTCCAAGAAAAAAGGAGGGAGGGAGCTGGAAGTCAGCCAAGAAGTGCTTCCTCTGACAACAGCTGGGCCACTTTGCCAAAGCTTGCCTGCAGCACAAAGGCTGGCAAGGAATGTTGGGGGCAGCGGCAAAGGAGGAAGGAGGGGAGCCCAAAGAGCAGGGAAACGACAGTGTTAGTTTCTGTTTGCCACTGAGCAGCTGCTTAGAGTCACAGGACTCTGTTTACATTCCAGAGACCTTCCAGACTGTTGGAAGTCTCACGGGAGACGGGATGTGACGTTAGTGGTTTCCTGTTTCCTTTGTTCCTTTGTTGTTCGGTTGCTCTCTGCTTTCATAGAGAGAGGATGTATATTTCTTTGCTGTCTGTGTAGTAAGTAATAAAGCATAGCATGTAGCCATGAATCTCATCACTTCTGCTGCTTTGGGAACTCTGCTGAATGGGGGAATGTGCGTTGGAGCCTTATCAGAGGCTCAGGTTGTTAATTATTTGTCGGAAGGTGATTCTGAAGGACTCGGCCGGAAGATGCGCTTTATCAGCTTGGCTGAGTGGAGATTCCGACATTTTTGATCCTGGGCCCAAAAGAACAGCAGAAGAATGGAATGCAGCTCTTATCTTCTCTGTGTGTCAAGAAGATTGATGAGAGGTATGTGCTCATTGCCCCGGAAAGCCTGCCAGTCCCTAATTAATTGGCAATAAGGGGTGGACTTTGAACTTCTAGCCAAAGCACTTACCAGCAGCGGCAGGAGAAAGCAAAGGCCTCAAGTAGTGTGCTTTTGGAATGCAGCTCCTGGTAAACAGACAGAGTCTGCTTTAAAGGCACAAAGATGGCTAGTCCAAGAGTAACAGAATAATAATAATAATAATAATAATAATAATAATAATAATAAAAAAAAATTTTATTTATATCCTGCCCTCCCCAGCCGAAGCCGGGCTCAGGGCGGCTAACAACAATAAAATAGTACAACATTCTAAAATCATTTCATTATAAAATTAATTCAAATCAAATTGATGGCAATTGTAATAAAATTTATTGTATGAGCCTGTATTGCATTATGACGATTCTGTTGATGTTGTGCAGGATGAAACTTGTTGTATTGCAGATACTAACAAGATTGTGCATGCAGGATGTATTCATGATTATCACAGGAAACTTGGTCATTTAAACTTTGAGACAGTTTCCAAAATGCCTGGCTTAGTTGAAGGTATGACTATTAAACCCTGCAGGTACCACATGAAGTGTAAGGCATGCGCAGCAAAGAAGGTCAAAATGGCTGCAAAAAGTAAGATGTCTAGTAGACAAGCTACAGAACCATACTAGGTAGTGCATGCTGATCTCGCTGGTCCACTAACACCCTCTTTGGGTGGAGCCAGGTACTTCATCGTTCTCATTGATTCATTTTCCAGGTATATTCATGTGTTCAATCTCAAGCAGAAATCAGAAGCGTTTCCTAGGTTCAAGGAATTCTGTGATTGGTTGAAAAATGTGCATGATAAACAGGTGAAATGTTTATTTACAGATCGAGGGGGAGAATTCACTTCTCAGCAGTTTGAAGCTTTTCTGACTGAGAAAGGAATTCAACATGACCTTTCAAGTCCAGGGTACCCTTGGATGAATGGACTTTGTGAAAGGGCAAGCCAAACATTGCTTCAAGGCTTGAAAACCTTGCTGCATCATGCTAATCTCCCAGAGAGTTATTGGGCAGAATCGCTCAGCTGTTTTGTTTATACGTTTAATCACAGATTATCATCACCGATTGGTTGTACCCCCTATGAAAAGATGTTTGGCAAGAAACCATACATCAAGCACATGAGAATGTTTGGTTCTGACATATGGGTTCACACACCACAAAGCTCCACGTCAGGCAAACGTGGTTTGCTTGGTATCTTTCTAGGATATCAAAAAGGTTCTTACAGAGTAATAATGACTGACACTAATACAATTAGGCTCACTAGAAGTGTTGAGTACAATGCCAAGTGGGGGGAGAATGTGGGAATTTTCCAGTGTTATCCTGATGACAGTGAAGAGTCTGAGGATAAACAGCAGCAAAACCCCACACCCACTGATGAAGATTCTGATTCTGATTCTGAAACTGACTCAGATGATACAGAGGATTTCAAGAGTGCTAAGGCCTCTCTGTGACCCTCTGAAGGCTCTGATCGAGAACTGGAGGAACCACCGTTCACTATAGGCCACTTTTCTCCTAAGAAAGAAGAGGAGAGCGTTGAAGACTTACGTCTAATTCGCAGGTCTGAAAGAGCCGCAAAAGGTAGACCTCCAAGAGATTTGCTGATGAATTTGCTAAAGCAGCTAAAGCTGTAACTGCTGTTAATAGCTCCAAGAAGATATTTGAACCTTCAAGCTTCCAAGAGATCCAGGCTTTGGACTCGAAGGATGCTGAGCCATGGTTAATTGTTGGTTTCTGCTTTCTTCACTGTGCAGCGAATTGCTTGTCACGGGACAATGTTTTGCATTCCACAGTCAGAGTACTGTTGGGTTTCCCACGGGAATGGGAGACTGGATGTGACGTACACTGGTTTCCTGTTTTTCACTGTTCTCTCGGTTTTCCGAGGAGAAGGAGGTTGCTTCTCTGCTCTCGCAGAGGCAAGATGCATGTTTGTAATCTCTCAGCATTGAAGTGTAAATAAAGTAAAGTTAAGCATGTGGCACGTACTGCTCATCCTTCCGCTGTGTACAGGACTCTGCAAATACAACATTTTTGGTTATGGGCCCAGAAAAACGCAGTCAAACTGAAGGATGGACTCCAGAAGCCGAGTCGGAATGCCGGCAGAGGAACAGAGAAACGGATCGGCGTTATCTGCTCTGCGCGTCAAGTTGATTGATGAGAGGTATGTGCTCATGCTCCGGGCAGCCTGCCAGCTTCTAGTTGATGGCTTTATGGCTGGACTTTGAACTTTTAAAGCCGTTTTGCCGTGGCACAGGCAAAGGCTCTAAGGCACAAGCTCACAGGCTTGGGAGACTTGAAAACCGAAAGTACCTTTGAAAGTGCTTTTGGAATGAGGTTTGAAGCAGCAGTGACGCAGCTTGATTAAACGCCACGGAGATGGCAAATGCAAGGCTGGCTGATGCTTTTGAGATTCCTAAGCTCAATAAGAAAAACTATGCGGACTGGGTTATCTATGCAGAGGCTATTCTGCGGAAAGAGGGTCTGTTTAAAGTTATTACAGACAACCCCCCAGCTCCAATTACAGATGAATGGAAAGCTAAGGATTCCAAAGCGATGGGAACTCTTACGTTGATAGTATCCCCAAGAGAGCTCTGTCTGTTGCATGATAAGACCACAGCCAGAGAAATTTGGGACACTTTGAGAGAGGCTCACTTGAGGACAGAAGCTGGTTCCTCTATGTTCTACTATGCCAAGCTGCATGGTATGGCTCTTGCTGAAGGTGGAGATGTGCGTACACATCTGATGGAGATGCAGAATCTGAGACATGAGCTGCAACAGAGAGGACTCACCTTTCCAGAGGCTGTGTATTCCTTCATGATACTACATTCTTTGGGTCCAAGTTGGGAGTCCGTTGCCACTCAGATTGCTGTTCAGCCAACTGCTCAGCTCACAGTAGCCTATGTTACTGCCGTGATTCTGAATGAAGCAGACCGCCGGGGTGCTAGCTGCATGGGTAAGGGGGAGTCTTCACAGACGTCATCCCAGAGTGCAGTGGAACCACCAGATGGCGCCAAAGCTTTGAAGGCAGTGAAATGCTACTCGTGTGGACGTCTAGGCCATATGAAGAGGGAATGCAGATATCCCAGGGCCAAGACAGAGCAGCGCAGCGGAAGCTCATTGCGTGGAAAAGGCCAAAGCAAAGGCAAAGGTCCAGTGTCCAGGACAACGCAGCACAAGGCAATGGTCTCACGCTTCAATCCAAAGGTTGCAAAGTTCCAGAAGACGTCTAGATCTTTCTTCGTTGTTGATTCAGCAGCGACCCACCACATGTGCAACGATAAGTGACTGTTCGTGTCTTTTACACCGCAGGAAGGTGCGATTCACCAGGCGGATGACCACACGATCCCCAGTCAAGGCTACGGAACTGTCGTTCTTCACAGTTTGGACTTATCGATACAAGATGTGCTTTACGTACCAGATGCCACACACAATCTACTCAGTGTTGTGCAGCTGAATGAACGGAACATTGACGTTTCCTTCAAGAACAAGAAATGCACCATCACAAAGAAAAACGATTATGTATTGCATGCTGAATATGTTGATCGTTTGTTTGTCTTGTATTATGATGATGATGTGCAGGATGAAACTTGTTGCATTGCAGGTTCTAACAAAAGTTTGCATGCAGGATGTATTCACGATTTTCACAGGAAATTTGGTCATTTGCATTTTGAGGCAGTATCTAAAATGCCTGCCTTGGTTGAAGGTATGACTATTAAGCCCTGCAGGTACCACATGAAGTGCAAGGCATGCGCAGCAAACAAGGTAAAAATGGCTGCGAAAGGTAAGGTGTCTAGTAGGCAAGCCAGAGAACCATACCAGGTTGTTCATGCTGATTTGGTTGGTCCACTATCGCCCTCTTTGGGTGGAAATAGGTACTTCATGGTTCTCATTGA
This sequence comes from Podarcis muralis, assembly GCF_964188315.1. NCBI lineage: Eukaryota > Metazoa > Chordata > Lepidosauria > Squamata > Lacertidae > Podarcis > Podarcis muralis. Next base: position 16,358,146 of record NC_135674.1, read on the forward strand.
TGCATTTTCCAGGTATATTTATGTGTACAATCTCAAGCAGAAATCAGAGGCTTTTCCAAGGTTCAAGGAATTCTGTGCTTGGTTGGAAAATGTGCATGGTAAGAAGATAAAAGCTCTTATCACTGATCGCGGGGGGGGGATTCACTTCTCAGCAGTTTGAAGCTTTTCTGACTGAGAAAGGAATTCAACACGATTTGTCTAGTCCTCGCTCGCCATGGCAGAATGGACTTTGCGAGAGGGCAAATCAAACATTGCTTCAAGGGTTAAAAACCTTGCTGCATGATGCCAATCTTCCAGAGAGTTATTGGGCCGAATCTCTCTCGTGTTTTGTTTACAGTTATAATCGCAGGTTATCTTCAGCGATTGGTTGTACCCCCTATGAAAAGATGTTTGGCAAGAAACCGTACATCAAACACATGAGAATTTTTGGTTCTGACATGTGGGTTCACACACCACAAAGCTCCAAGTTAGACAAGAGTGGATTGCATGGTATCTTTCTAGGTTATCAAAAAGGTTCTTACAGAATAATGATGACTGACTCTAAGACAATTAAGCTCACAAGAAGTGTTGAGTACAATGCCAAGTGGGGGGAGAATGTGGGAATTTTCCAATGTTATCCTGATGACAGTGATGAGACTGAGGATAGGCAACAGCAAAAGCAGCCGCAACAACCCACACCCACTGACGAAGGTTCTGATTCTGAGTCTGAAACTGAATCGGGTGATTCAGAGGATTTCAAGAGTGCGAAAGCCTCTATGCGACCCTCTGAAAGCTCTGATCGAGAAGAATTGGAAGAACCATTGTTCACAATAGGTCACTTTTCTCCTAAGAAAGAAGAGGACAGTGTTGAGGACTTAAGGCTAATTCGCAGGTCACAAAGAGCCACAAAAGGCAGACCTCCAAAGAGATTTGCTGATGAATTTGCTAAGACAGCAGTAGCAGCTGTTAAAAGCTCCAAGAAGGTATTTGAACCTTCAAGTTTCCAAGAAATCCAGGATTTGGATTCAAAGGAAGCTGAGCCATGGTTAAATGCCATGAAGGCTGAGCTTGATTCCTTAGAAAGGAACAAAACATGGGAGCTAGTTCCAGTAGTTCCAGGAATGAAACTGCTTGGAAGCAAATGGGTCTTCAAAGTGAAGACAGATCAAAATGGCAAGATAGTCAGACACAAAGCCAGATTGGTAGCCAGAGGTTTTGCACAGGTACCAGGTGAAGACTATCACAAGACCTACTCACCCACTGTGAGGTATGAGAGCATTAGGATTATGCTCAAGCTTGCTGCAGAGGAGAATCTACACATTAGTCACCACGATGTGAATACAGCCTTTTTGTACGGATCTCTAGGTGAATCTCTTTATATGCTTCCACCTGATGGCGTACAGGTAAAACAGGGATTTGTTTGTGCTCTAAAGAAGTCCCTTTATGGTCTCAAACAAAGTGCACGGTGTTGGCACACAAAACTCACTGAAGTATTGTTTTCTCTAGGTTTTCAGCAAGGGAAAGCTGATCCATGTGTATTTGTCAAAGAGGAAGGGCAAAAGAAGCTGTATTGCTTGTTTTATGTTGATGATATTTTATTCTTTTGGAAAGATGTCACAATGTACAATAACGCCCTAGCTCAACTGAAAGAGCACTTTGACATGAAAGATCTTGGTGAGGTAAACAACTACCTATCTCTGGAAATAGAGAGAGATCAAAATGGTAACATTCTAGTACACCAGTCACGGAAAATTGCTGATGTGTTAAGTAAACTAAACCTGATGGATGCTAACCCTGTAGACACACCGATGACAACAGGTTATCAGGTAGAAGACACTGAGGAAGCATTTTCTGACACCACACTGTACAGAAGTGTGCTAGGCAAGCTAAACTTCATTGCCAGATGTTCAAGACCTGACATTGCTGTTAGCTGTAATTTGCTAAGCAGACAAGTCAACAATCCTAATGTTAAGGATTGGAAAGCTCTAAAACGCATAGCACGCTATTTGAAAGGCACTATGCATTACAGACTGACATTTATCAATCAGAAGTCTGGTGGTCTTGAGATATTTGCAGATGCAAGTTTTGGAAGTGACACTACAGACAGGAAAAGTACGTCTGGAGTTTGCTGCATGTACAATCAGGGACTATTTGATTGGTCATGCAAGAAGCAAACAACAATTAGCTTAAGTACTTGTGAAGCTGAACTGAATGCACTGTCTTATTCACTTAAGGATTGTGAATGGTTGTTACAATTGTGCAAAGACATGAAAATTCCTGTCAAATGTCCAATCCAGGTTTACCAGGACAACAAAGCATGTTTGGCTTTGCTGAATTCGGAAGGCTGTAAGCAAAGCACGAAGCACTTGCAATTGAAATGGCAACATGCTAGGGAATGTATTCAGAAGGGACTCGTAACGGTGTCCTATATGCCAGGTAATGAAATTCCTGCTGATGTATTGTCCAAGATTGTATCAAGGGATCAACACTGTACCTATGTACAGAAGTTGGGTTTGTACTGATGTTGTACGAACACGCTGCCCAGTGATGTTCACAGAAAGGGGGAGGATGTTGGTTTCTGCTTTCTTCACTGTGCAGCGAAGTGCTTGTCATGGGACAATGTTTTGCATTCCACAGTCAGAGTACTGTTGGGTTTCCCACGGGAATGGGAGACTGGATGTGACGTACACGGGTTTCCTGTTTTTCACTGTTCTCTCGGTTTTCCGAGGAGAAGGAGGTTGTTTCTCTGCTCTCGCAGAGGCAAGATGCATGTTTGTAATCTCTCAGCATTGAAGTGTAAATAAAGTAAAGTTAAGCATGTGGCACGTACTGCTCATCCTTCCGCTGTGTACAGGACTCTGCAAATACAACATTAACTGCCATGAAGGCTGAGCTTGATTCCTTAGAGAGGAACAAAACATGGGAGCTAGTTCCGACAGTTCCAGGGATTAAACTGCTTGACAGCAAATGGGTCTTCAAAGCAAAGACAGATCAGAATGGCAAGATAGTCAGACACAAAGCCAGATTGGTAGCCAGAGGTTTTTCACAGGTACCAGGAGAAGACTATCACGAGACCTACTCACCCACCGTGAGATATGAGAGCATTAGGCTTATGCTCAAACATGCTGCAGAAGAGAATCTACACGTTTCTCACCACGATGTGAATACAGCATTTTGGACAGAACCTTAGGTGAATCACTTTACATTCTTCCACCTGATGGCGTAAAGGTAAAACAGGGATTTGTTTGTTCTCTGAAGAAGTCTCTATACGGTCTCAAGCAAAGTGCACAATGCTGGCACTCTAAACTCACTGAAGTGTTGTTTTCTCTAGGTTTTCAGCAAGGTAAAGCTGATCCATGTGTATTTGCCAAAGAGGAAGGGCAAAAGAAGCTGTATTGCTTGTTTTATGTTGATGATATACTTTTCTTTTGGAAGGATGTCAAGATGTACAACAGCGCCCTAGCTCAGCTGAAGGAGCACTTTGACATGAAAGATCTTGGTGAGCTAACCTATCTCTGGAAATAGAGAGAGACCAAGATGGTAATATTCTAGTACACCAGTCACAGAAAATTGCTGATGTGTTAAGCAAACTAAACCTGATGGATGCTAACCCTGTAGATACAAATGACAACAGGTTATCAGGTAGATGGTACCGAAGACGCATTTTCTGACACTACACTGTACAGATGTGTGCTAGGCAAACTAAACTTCATTGCCAGATGTTCAAGACCGGACATTGCAGTTAGCTGTAACTTGCTAAGCAGACAAGTCAACAATCCTGTTGTTAAGGATTGGAAAGCTCTGAAACGCATAGCACGCTATTTGAAAGGCACTATGCACTACAGACTGAGATTTAACAATCAAATGTCTGGTGGGCTTGAGATATTTGCTGATGCAAGTTTTGGAAGTGACACTACAGACAGGAAAAGCACGTCTGGAGTTTGCTACATGTACAACCAGGACCTATTTGATTGGTCGTGCAAGAAGCAAACAACAGTAAGCTTAAGTTCTTGTGAAGTTGAACTGAATGCACTGTCTTATTCGCTTGTGGATTGTGAATGGTTGTTACAATTGTGTAAAGACATGAGAATTCCTGTAAAGTGTCCAATTCTGGTTTATCAGGACAACAAAGCATGTTTGGCTTTGCTGACTTCTGAAGGTTGTAAGCAAAGCACGAAGCACTTGCAATTGAAGCTGCAACATGCTAGAGAATGTGTTCAGAAAGGACTCATAACGGTGTCCCACATGCCAGGTAGTGAAATTCCTGCTGATTTATTGTCCAAGGTTGTTCCAAGGGATCAACACTGAACCTATGTACAGAAACTGGGTTTGTACTGAGATTGTACTGACATGTTGCCCAGTGGTGTTCACAGAAAGGGGGAGGATTTTAGTTTGTGTTCGCCACTGAGCAGCTGCTTAGAGTCACAGGACTCTGTTTACATTCCAGAGACCTTCCAGACTGTTGGAAGTCTCACGGGAGACGGGATGTGACGTTAGTGGTTTCCTGTTTCCTTTGTTCCTTTGTTGTTCGGTTGCTCTCTGCTTTCATAGAGAGAGGATGTATATTTCTTTGCTGTCTGCGTAGTAAGTAATAAAGCATAGCATGTAGCCATAAATCTCACCACTACTGCTGCTTTGGAAATTCTGCTGAATGGGGGAACTTGCCTTGGAGCCTTATCAGAGGCTCAGGTCATTAATTATTCGTTGAAGGGCGATTCCGAAGGACTCGGCCGGAAGATGAGCTTTATCAGCTTGGCCAAGTGGAGATTCCGACAGACAGTGCCTGGCTGCAGGGAAACAGGGGCAGCAGCCAGGCAGGCAAGCAGTAGAAGGGCCCTGACCGTGCCCCCCCCCCAAGGCAGGCATAGTGGTCACGGTGGTGCTGGAGCTCCCTAATGGCTACGCAGTGGAAGTGCAGGCCTTGGTCGACTCAGGAGCCAGTGCAAACTTCTTCAGCAGAGACTTTGCCTTGGAGCACCAGTTGCACCTACTCCCACTAGACTTTCCCTTGCAAGTCACCACCATTGATGGGAGAGAGTTGCTGGGGGGGGAGTCTCTCACCAGACACCCCCCCATGTGAATGAGGGTCTCCAAACATGCCGAGACCGTTGCTTTTCATGTGACCACCTTGGCAGGACCTCCCATCATTTTGGGAATGAGTTGGCTGGCTCTCCATGATCTGGTGGTGCCGTGGCGCCAGCAATCCCTCACCTTTGGGTCGGCGCGCTGTGTGAAACACTGTCTGGGGAGGGAGGAGCCACGGGAGCGGAAGGCCAAGGTCGCAACGGCGAGTCTGGGGGAGAAGAAAGAATTCCTCAGCAATATGTGGATTTTGAGGAAGTCTTTATTTTACATATGTACAGGCAGCACATTACAATCATGCATCTGAATCCTCCGGCTCAGATTCTGGGAGTGGCCTACACCGGCTCCTTCTCCAACAGAAAAGGCGGGGAAGTTTCACTTGATGCCTCTCCACCCTCCTCTATAACTCCCTCCTTTCCCAGGCAGACGGAATAGGCATTGTCTCACTGTCTGTGCCAGAACTTACTGTGCGGTGCTGAGGCTCTGGTTCAACATCTGAGAGCCGTCCCACCTCCTGGCTTCCTCCTCTTTCCTCAATCGCCACTTCCTGCCCCCTTCCCTCTGCCTGTTCCTGCTCCTCGCCTGCATTCTCTGGCAATACCATGACAATCCGAGAATCAAAGGTGGGGGGAAGTCCAATGTTCTTTGTGGACAAGAAGGGTACTAAAGAGTGCCGTCTGGTGGTCAATTTCAGGGTTGTCAACTCCTTGATGGAACCCCTCACGTTTCCCATGCCACTGACAACGTACTGGCGAGAGTAAGGAAGGGCAGAATTTTTACCAGACTTGACCTCAGAGGAGCTTACAATCTGATCAAAGTGCGGGAGGGTGACGAATGGAAGATGACCATGTTTACCCCCCTAGGGGCATTTGAATACCTCGCTATGCCTTTCGGATTACAAGGCGGAAGTCCCTGCTTCCAGGCCTTCATGCATCATGTGCTGGGTTCCCTCCTGTACCAGAACTGCGTCTGTTTCTTGGATGACATCTTGGTCTTTTCAGAGAATGAGAAACAGCATGTGAAGGACATCCGGCAAGTGTTGGAGAAGCTCAAGGAGCTTCAGTTGTGCGTCAAACTGGAGAAATGCCAGTTTCATGCTCGCGAGGTCGAGTTCCTGGGGGTACCGGCTGTCGGATCAGGGACTTGCCATGGATCAGGAGAAGGTGAAGGCAGTGTTAGACTGGAAAAGCCCCAAGACGTAGAAGGATGTGCAAAGATTCAGCAACTTCTTCCGTAAGTTTATCAGGAACTTTGCGCATTTGTTGGCACCCATAACTGATTGTCTGAGTGGGAAGAAAAAGTTTCTGTGGACTAAGGCGGTGCAGCAGGCCTTTGAAAACTGAAAGAAGGTCTTTGCTTCAGAGGTGCAGCTGCTTCACGTGGCTCCTCACAAGCCCTTGCGGGTGGAAATGGACGCTTCAGATCAGGCTATTGACATGGTGCTGTTGCAACAAGATACAGGGGAAGATTGGAGACTGTGTGCCTTTTTCTCCTGGAAGCTGAACAAATCAGAGCAAAATTACACCTTTTACGACAAAGAACTGCTGGCCATTTATGCTGCTTTCTGGCAGTGGAGACACTTTCTGATTGGGGCGCAGCAGCACATTCAGGTGTGTACAGACCACAAGAACTTGGAATATTGGTGCACCGCGCGAGTGCTCAGTCAGAGGTAGATCCGATGGGTGGAGGGTTTTTTTGCCAATTTTGACTTTAAGATCCAATACGTTCCTGGAGAGCAGAACATGAGGGCGTTATCCAGGAAGCCTGAGTACATGGAAGATGAAGGGCCCCCCATGGCCAGACAAATGTTTCAGGAGGACAAATGGACCTGTGGGGGAACACCGGCAGGAGAGGCAGAACTGGTTGGACTCACCAGAGACGATGATTTTGCTCAAAGGAAAATTAGGGAGCTCAGGGAGGGTCTGGGAGCAGATGGGGGCTTTGAGGAGAAAGGGGGGCTGTTGTTCTACAAAGGGGCACTGTATGTACCAGGAGAGCCCTTGAGGGTGAGAGTCCTCAAGAGAGTCCTCAAGCAGCTCCATGGCAACCCTACAGCTGGGCACTTTGGGCAACACAAGACTATGTTGTTAGTTACGCAGGATTTCTGGTGGCCCAAGGTAAGAGAGGATGTGCGGGAATATGTCCGAGAGTGTGACATATGTCAGAGAGCAAAGAGGGAAAGGGCGGCCCCGGCTGGGCTGCTGGAGCCCTTACCAACACCAGGGAGACCATGGGAGGTGGTGTCCATAGATTTCATGATGGACCTGCCCATGTCCCGAGGTAAGATGGCAGTCCTGGTGGTGGTGGACCTACTGACGAAGATTTGCCACTTTGTGGCATGCTCCCATGTGGTGTCAGCTGAGGAAACCACCAAGTTGTTCCTTGATCACATCTTTCGGCTGCATGGGGTCCCTTCTAGGGTAATTTCTGACTGTGGAAGACAGTTCACCTTGTGTTTCTGGCGCAAGCTCATGAGTTTGTTGCCGGTAGAGGTGAGCTCTTCCACAGCCAGGCACCCCCAGACAAATGGACAGGCGGAAAGAGCAAATGCCATTTTGCAACAGTACTTGCGCTGCTACATTCATCAGCGGCAGAACGATTGGGTGGAGAAGCTAGCACTGGCAGAGTTCACATACAATAATGCTGAACACGTGTCCACAGGGATGAGTCCCTTTCTTGCCAATTACGGGTGTCATCCCAGGGGCTTTCCAGGGCGGGAGGAGGAGGAATTGAGTGTGCCAGCCGCAGAACAATTCGCAGAAGAGATGGAGGCCATACACCAACAGCTCAAGATGACTCTGGAAAGAGCCAAGGAGGCGTACAAGAAGGTGGAGGACAAACTTAGGAGACCGGGAGAGTTTATCCGGGTGGGGGACAAGGTGTGGTTGTCATCTCATGGGCTGCCACTGAGAGGGGGGTGCAAAAAAACTGCAGCCTAGGAGGGTTGGTCCCTTTGAGGTGACACAGCAGGTCAACCCAGTAGCGTTCAGGCTGAAGTTGCCAGATAACATGAGGATACACCCGGTGTTTCGCAGGTCTCTGCTGTCACCTTACATGGAGGGGCACGGCTTCCCGGGGAGGGAACAGGAGGTGCCTGCCTCGCCAAGCATAGAAGAAAGGGAACGATGTAATGAAGTGACGGAGATACTTGACTCCAGGTGGAACGAACATCAACTAGAGTACCTAGTTGCCTGGGAGGGGGCTCCCAGTACGGAAAATGTGTGGGTTCCGGCAGGGCGCGTGACTGAGGAGTATTTCATAGAGGAATTCCACGCTCGCTAACTGCACAAGCTCAAACCCCCGAAGCTGTTTTTTTGGGAAGTGTTTGGACCCACAGAGGATGAGGGGGACTTCGAGGGATTCCCGCCCTCAGGGGAGGGGAAGGGAATAGGGGACGAAGTTGCCGAGGTCTCTGATGAGGTCTCCTCATAAGGAAGCTGTGCCTGGAGGAAGAACTGTGAGGGGAGAGACTTCATCAGGCAAGGCCTCCTTCCACCTGCCTTGTCCACCCCCTGGCCTTGGGTCTCCTCATAAGGAAACTGTGCCTGGAGGAAGAACTGCGAGGGGGGAGACTTCATCAGGCAAGGCCTCCTTCCACCTGCTTTGCTCCACCCTCCGGCCCTGGGTCTCCTCGTAAGGAAACTGTGCCTGGAGGAAGAACTGTGAGGAGAGACTTCATCAGGCAAGGCCTCTTTCCACCTGCCTTGCCCCACCCTCCAGTCTCTGCTTCTCATTTTGTATTGTATTATGTTGTGCACTGTGGTTTGCTATTGTTTTATTGATTGGAGTTTAGAAATTACTTATTGTAACTGTTGAGTGGATTTCTGTTTAATTTTGAAATGCTGATATTTAATATTATTCTATATTATTTTAATGAATGTTGAATGTTAATTTATTTGCATATTGTATATTGTATTATGCATATTGTCTTATTTATATGATGTTAGCCGCTCTGAGCCTGGCTTTGGCTGGGGAGAGTGGGAAACAAATAAAAAACCTTCCGGGGACTTCCCACCAGAACCGGGATTGGGGGGTGGGGTGGGAAGCAGATTTTGACTCCACAGAGGAGAACAACGATTCCTTCCTCAGGTTCTCCCCCTCTCCTGCCGACGCCCGTCAGTGGGAAGCAGCTCTGGACCCCACTGATGGGGCGAGGGGTTTTGAGGGGGGGGGTGGATGTCAGGGGACTGCCATCGGAACAGGGGAGGGAGGCAGGGGGGGCCGCTGAGATACAGAGAGCCTCCAAAACTCCAGTTCCTCTTCCAGCAGTGGGAAAAGCCACACCTCCAGTGGAGAAGAGAGGGAAGGGGCCAGCCAAGCGAGGAAAGGGCTTGAGGATGCTGCTGAGAGTCTTCCGGTCTCCTGCGGAGGACAATGGCGGTGTGCTGAGTGTCGTCCGCGACACAGAGCTGGCAGAGAGGCTTGGAGGGCAGCACTAGAGCTCAGTGCACCCCTCAAAAGAAACCCACAGGAGAGTGGGGACCTGAGGGTTCCAGCGGAGCGAGAAATCTCGCGTGCCGCCCCCAATCGTCTCCCGGCCGCTGCTGTGAGCATGGGAGGGAAGGGGAAGAGGCTTGAGATTGCTCTCGGCAACAATGCAGCCTGCTGCCGAAGTTACGATCCGTCACCAGAAGCAGCAGATCTTCCTAATCAGAGGTAAAAGCCAATAAAACATTTTAAACCTGGAATTAGGCTCTAAAATTACGATTTGGCAAAACGAAAGCAAAACAGGAAGTCAGCTTCCGATCTTTGCGGACAGGCTCTGCAAAGGAAACTTTTTTGTGAATGGGACTCAGACTCTGCATACAGAAAGGAGAATTGCAACAGTTAACTCTGACTGGATGGATGGCTACATTCTAACAGTTTGCAATCTTAACTGTACCCAGTTACCTTGTTGTTGTTGTTGTTGTTGTTGTTGTTGTTGTTTAGTCTTTTAGTCATGTCCGACTCTTCGTGACCCCATGGACCAGAGCATGCCAAGCACTCCTGTCTTCCACTGCCTCCCGCAGTTTGGTCAAACTCATGCTGGTAGCTTCAAGAACACTGTCCAACCATCTCGTCCTCTGTTGTCGCCTTCTCCTTGTGCCCTCAATCTTTCCCAACATCAGAGTCTTTTCCAGGGAGTCTTCTCTTCTCATGAGGTGGCCAAAGTATTGGAGCCTCAGCTTCACGATCTGTCCTTCCAGTGAGCACACAGGGCTGATTTCCTTAAGAATGGATAGGTTTGATATTCTTGCAGCCCATGGGACTCGCAAGAGTCTCCTCCAGCACCATAATTCAAAAGCATCCATTCTTTGGCGATCAGCCTTCTTTATGATCCAGCTCTCACTTCCATACATCACTACTGGGAAAACCATGGCTTTAATTATACGGACCTTTGTTAGCAAGGTGATGTCTCTGCTTTTTAAGATGCTGTCTAGGTTTGTCATTGCTTTTCTCCCAAGAAGCAGGCGTCTTTTAATTTCGTGACTGCTGTCACCATCTGCAGTGAACATGGAGCCCAAGAAAGTAAAATCTCTCACTGCCTCCATTTCTTCCCCTTCTATTTGCCAGGAGGTGATGGGCCCAGTGGCCATGATCTTCGTTTTTTTGATGTTGAGCTTCAGACCATATTTTGCGCTTTCCTCTTTCACCCTCATTAAAAGGTTCTTTCATTCTTCCTCACTTTCTGCCATGAAGGTTGTGTCATCTGCATATCTGAGGTTGTTGATATTTCTTCCGGCAATCTTAATTCCGGCTTGGGATTCATCCAGCCCAGCCTTTCGCATGATGAATTCTGCATATAAGTTAAATAAGCAGGGAGACAATATACAGCCTTGTCGTACTCCTTTCCCAATTTTGAACCAATCAGTTGTTCCATATCCAGTTCTAACTGTAGCTTCTTGTCCCACATAGAAATTTCTCAAGATACAGATGAGGTGATCAGGCACTCCCATTTCTTTAAGAACTTGCCATAGTTTGCTGTGGTCGACACAGTCAAAGGCTTTTGCATAGTCAATGAAGCAGAAGTAGATGTCTTTTTGGAACTCTCTAGCTTTCTCCATAATCCAGCGCATGCTTGCAATTTGGTCTCTGGTTCCTCTGCCCCTTCAAAATCCAGCTTGCACTTCTGGGAGTTCTCGGTCCACATACTGCTTAAGCCTGCCTTGTAGAATTTTAAGCATAACCTTGCTAGCGTGTGAAATGAGTGCAATTGTGCGGTAGTTGGAGCATTCTTTGGCACTGCCCTTCTTTGGGATTGGGATGTAGACTGATCTTCTCCAATCCTCTGGCCACTGCTGAGTTTTCCAAACTTGCTGGCATATTGAGTGTATCACCTTAACAGCATCATCTTTTAAAATTTTAAATAGTTCAGCTGGAATATCATCACTTCCACTGGCCTTGTTATTAGCAGTGCTTTCTAAGGCCCATTTGACTTCACTCTCCAGGATGTCTGGCTCAAGGTCAGCAACCACACTACCTGGGGTGTACGAGCCATCCATATCTTTCTGGTATAATTCCTCTGTGTATTCTTGCCACCTCTTCTTGATGTCTTCTGCTTCTGTTAGGTCCTTACCACTTTTGTGCTTTATTATGGTAATCTTTGTACAAAATGTTCCTTTCATATCTCCAATTTTCTTGAACAGATCTCTGGTTTTTCCCATTCTATTGTTTTCCTCTATTTCTTTGCATTGCTCGTTTAAGAAGGCCTTCTTGTCTCTCCTTGCTATTCTTTGGAAATCTGCATTCAATTTCCTGTATCTTTCGCTATCTCCCTCGCATTTTGCTTGCCTTCTTTTGCCCGCTATTTGTAAGACCTCCTTGGACAGCCACTTTGCTTTCTTGCATTTCCTTTTAATTGGGATGGTTTTCGTTGCTGCCTCCTGTATAATGTTGTGAGCCTCCATCCATAGTTCTTCAGGCACTCTGTCCACCAAATCTAAATCCTTAAACCTGTTCCTCACTTCCACTGTGTATTCATAAGGGATTTGATTTAGATTGTATCTTACCGGCCCAGTGGTTTTTCCTACTTTCTTCAGTTTAAGCTTGAATTTTACTGTAAGAAGCTGATGATCTGAGCCACAGTCAGCTTTTTGCTGACTGTATATATATATATATATTTATGCTTTCGTAGATTTTCACGGGTACAGGAATGCAGGTTTTGGTGTCCTCGGGTGTCTTCCCGTGTAAAAGATGGGGTGTCTAGGCGACGTTTAAGATTAGGCGACGTAAAAGATGGGGTGTCTAGCTCTGTTCCAGTAACAAGAAGCCGAAAGCACCAGCCTGAAGATGACGAGTGAGACCTCGTCGAAACGTCGCCTAGACACCCCATCTTTTACACGGGAAGACACCCGAGGACACCAAAACCTGCATATATATATATATATATATATATATATATATATATATATATATATGCTTTCGTAGATTTTCACGGGTACAGGAATGCAGGTTTTGGTGTCCTCGGGTGTCTTCCCGTGTAAAAGTTGGGGTGTCTAGGCGACGTTTCGACGAGGTCTCACTCGTCATCTTCAGGCTGGTGCTTTCGGCTTCTTGTTACTGGAACAGAGCAGGATCTCAGTGTTTGAGTTCCTATAAATACTGTTGAGGAGGTGTGGCCTCCAATGTTCTGGGCAGAGAGGAAGTTCCCAGGCTAGTGTGCCTTTTCTTCTTTTGTTCCTTAATTACTTGAGGGATATCTTGAGTGATTTCTTGAGTGATATCCTGAGTACCACTTAGGTGGGTCATTAGGTGTGGATTAGTTGCTAAGGCCTTTGTGTCTTGACCTCTTGAACTTTGTGAAGAGTTTTTCTGAGAAGATGGCTGTACTGAAATTAGTTGTGCTCTGGCTTGGCTTCGTGTATAGGGGCGAGCTGTGGTTTTGTGGCCTGTGCCAGCCAGATCTGTGTAGGGATTGCAGGGGGGTGCAGCATCCGGAGGTGCCACCATGGTTTGGCTACTGGATGGTGTCTGTAATTTATCTGTGGAGAGGGTCTGGGTTTGGATCTGGTGTGGTTGATTGGTGATGGCGTTCTGTGTGCCTCTGGCTCTGGTGTCAGTTTTTGTGGGGAGGGCTAATTTCCAGATGTCTGGCAAGCGGGATGTGTCGTCACGCTTGTTCATGTTGTGAGGGTGTTTCTCTATCTCGATGGCTTCCATGATTATTCTCTTGTGGTGATGTTCCATGTTAAAGAGCAATTTGGAATCTGCAAAATTAATTTCGTGTCCTGTTTCTTTCATGTGTTGGAAAAGAGAGGAAGTTTTTTCTTCTTTTTTGACGGCATTCTTGTGTTCTGCAATACGTGCATTTATTCGTCTGTTTGTTTGTCCAATGTACGTGGCTGGGCAGACTTTGCAGGGTATTTCATAGACCCCTTGGTTTTCCAACTGGATTTTATCCTTGGGGTTTCTGAGGATATTGGCTATTTTTTGGTTGGTGCAAAAGGCTGTTTTGATATTGTGTTTATGGAGGATTTTGCTAATTTTATCTGTAGTGCCCTTGATATAAGGAAGGAGGGCCATGCCATTGTTTTCTTCTGTGTCTTGGTTTTTGGGGGGTGTTTCTTTTTGGATTAGCTTCATAACCCTGTTTTGCTGGTATCCATTGGCAATTAACACATTTGAGAGATTCTGTAACTCAGTTGTCAGGTGGTCTTTGTCAGCCAGGCGTTTGGTTCTGGAGATGAGAGTCTTGGCTACGGAGTTTATTTGTGCAGGGTGGTGGTGTGATTGTGCATGTAAGTAGCGGTTGGTGTGTGTTTTTTTCCGGTAGATAGTGTGTCCTAGGGAGCCATCAGGTTTTTTGTAGATTAGGACGTCAAGGAAGGGAAGTTGGTTGTTGGTACTCAGGATATCACTCAAGAAATCACTCAAGATATCCCTCAAGTAATTAAGGAACAAAAGAAGAAAAGGCACACTAGCCTGGGAACTTCCTCTCTGCCCAGAACATTGGAGGCTATACACCACACCTCCTCAACAGTATTTATAGGAACTCAAACACTGAGATCCTGCTCTGTTCCAGTAACAAGAAGCCGAAAGCACCAGCCTGAAGATGACGAGTGAGACCTCGTCGAAACGTCGCCTAGACACCCCATCTTTTACACGGGAAGACACCCGAGGACACCAAAACCTGCATATATATATATATATATATAATGATATTTTATTAAATTTTAAGAAGAAAAAAGATTACAAAAACAGCAACAAAAATTAAACACAAAAAAATTACAAAAACAGATTACAAAAACCAAAGGTTCAACTCAAAAACAAGACAAAAATGAAAAATAAAAAATAAAAATAAAATCCCTCCTTTCAGATTTTTTCGACATTCTTTCACTTGTTCTCCTAACTTCCTCCCACCTCCCTCTTTGTATTCCATTTAAAAAATTGTTCAGCAAATTCAGCCTTATTACTCAAACCTCTTCATATTTTATATTAATCTCATTAATCCTTATCTTATTGCTAAAGCCAATTATTCCTTTCCAGCATCTCTTAATATTTCATTAGTATTACACTAATTCCATAAATATAGGTTTATTACAAAAAGCATTTCTCATTCTAAATTTATCCAACGTCCCTTTTTCTGGTTCCGGTTAATGTCAGTCCTTATATCGTTATACCATCCTCAGTCCGGTGTTCTAATGTCTGAGGCCCTTAGGTCACTTCTAAGCCCCCTCTGCGAGTTTTCTTGTTTCTGTTTGTAGTTGCATACATCCTTGTTCCCCGTTGGGTTCTTTTGCAATTTCTTCTCTTTCTCTTTGGGGAGCCAATCTCCGGGGAGTTCCGTACAGTAATATTCTTCATTTCCTTTCATCCAGTTGTCCCATTCCCCGGTGATGCACTTCCCTTCCTTTAATTTGTAATCCAGAAAGCAGTTATTCCAAAAGTGATCTACCACCTGTTTCACAGTCCCACCAGAGATAACACCTTTCTTAAATCCAAAATTTAGCCAGTGTCCTCCGAGTTCCATTTCCCAATGTTGCAACTTTTGGTCATGTAGGACTTGAAGTCTCTTTATCTTTTGAGGTGCATTCACAACCTCTTCCACCTTTCTCTGCCCTTGCACTTGCTCTGTTAAGCCAGCTTCCTGAGTAGGTTGTTGTGCAGTTTCTGTGACTGCATTTCCCCTTGTTGTTTTTTTTAATATTTTTTATTGATTTTACAACATTTTTATAGACAATACAAACAAATAAAGAAACAAACAAACATGTATAGTTTCCTCTCCTTATTTTCATAAACCTCATTTCTCTGACTTCCCCAAACCTCCCCTTTCTACATCCCAATTTCTAAACTTGTTTCAGCAAATCCTAAATTTAATTTTAACAAATTTATCCCTTATTGTTCTTTTCTTTTACTTAATCTTTTGTCGCTGTAATCTCCTTTTCTTACAAAAACCTCAACATTTTAACATTCATCCAATTTGTAGTATTTCTTGAGATAAGCTTTAAATTTCTTCCAATCCTCCTCCGCCGTCTCTTTCCCCTGTTCACGGATTCTGTCGGTCATTTCAGCCAGTGTCATATAGTCTATCACTTTCATCTGCCATTCTTCCAGAGTGGGTAAATCTTGGGTCTTCCAGTACTTTGCGATGAGTATTCTTGCTGCTGTAGTGGCGTACATAAAAAAAGTTCTGTCTTTCTTCGACACCAATTGGCCAACAATGCCCAAAAGAAAGGCCTCTGGTTTCTTAGGAAAGGTACATTTAAGTACCTTTTTTATTTCATTATATATCATTTCCCAGAAAGCCTTAATCTTCGGGCACGTCCACCAAAGGTGGTAGAAAGTACCTTCAGTATCTTTACACTTCCAACACTTATTGTCAGGCAGGTGATATATTTTTGCTAGCTTGACTGGGGTCATGTACCACCTATAAATCATTTTCATAATATTTTCCTTTAAGGCATTGCATGCCGTAAATTTTATACCGGTGGTCCACAACCATTCCCAGTCAGCAAACATAATATTATGACCAATATCCTGTGCCCACTTGATCATAACTGATTTGACTGTTTCATCTTGTGTATTCCATTTCAGCAACAAGTTATACATTCTTGACAAATTCTTAACATTGGGTTCTAGCAGTTCTGTTTCTAGTTTTGATTTCTCCACCTGGAAGCCAATTTTCCTGTCTTGTTTGTAAACCTCCATTATTTGATAATAATGGAGCCAATCTCGTACTTTTGTTTTTAGTTTCTCATGGCTCTGTAATTTCAATTTATCCCCTTCTTGTTCCAAAATTTCCCAATATTTTGGCCACCTGGCCTCCATATTAAGTTTTTTCACCGCTTTAGCCTCCAAAGGTGACAGCCACCTTGGAGTTTTATTTTCCAACAGATCTTTATATCTAGTCCAAACATTATACAGTGCTTTTCTGACAATATGGTTTTTAAAGGCCTTATGCGCTTTAACCTTATCATACCATAGATATGCATGCCAACCGAATACGTTATTAAAACCTTCTAAGTCCAAGATATCTGTATTCTCGAGGAGCATCCACTCTTTCATCCAGCAGAACGCTGCTGATTCATAGTACAGTTTTAAGTCTGGCAGGGCAAATCCCCCTCTTTCCTTTGCATCCGTTAATATCTTAAATTTTATTCTGGGCTTTTTGCCCTGCCAGACAAATTTCGAAATATCCTTCTGCCACCTCTTGAAACAGTCCATCTTGTCAAGAATTTGCAATGTTTGAAACAAAAATAACATTCTAGGCAATACATTCATCTTTATAGCTGCAATTTGGCCCAACATTGAAAGCTTCAAATTCGACCATATTTCCAAATCCTTTTTAATTTCCGACCAACATTTCTCATAATTATCTTTAAATAAGTGAGTGTGATGGAAAGACCTCAGACACAAAGTATAAAGAGTCGGAGGCATTGTAACAAAGAGACTTACTAATAGACTTACTAATAGACTAGAGAGAAGGGAAGGAATTTCTTCTGTTTCACAGGGACGGAGAACTTTACAACCAGCGTGGGGCTTTGCATCCCAGCGTGGGGCTTTGCATCCCAGTACAGCTTTTGCCACTCTTTTGGGAGATTGCATCCCAGTACAGCTTTTGCCACTCTTTTGTTGACTATGAGGGCCACTCCATTTCTTTTACGGGGTTCTTGCCCACAGTAGTAGATATGATGGTCATCCGAACTGAATTCACCCTTTCCCGTCCATTTTAGTTCACTGATGCCCAGGATGTCAATATTTATTCTTGCCATCTCATTTTTGACCACATCCAGCTTACCAAGGTTCATGGTTCTTACATTCCAGGTTCCTATGCAATATTTTTCTTTACAGCATTGGACTTTCCTTTCGCTTCCAGGCATACCTGCAACTGAGCGACCTTTTGGCTTTGGCCCAGCCGCTTCATCAGCTCTGAATCTACTTGTACTTGTCCTCCGCTCTTCCTCAGTAGCATGTTGGACGCCTTCTGACCTGAGGGGCTCATCTTCCAGCGTCATAACTTTTAAATGCCTGTTGATCCAGTTACCTAGTGAGATACAAGTGAAAGCCTATTGACAGCTGGAGGTTTGAATAACTTTTTAAAATATATATATTGGAGGAGCTAAGGAAGAAAAGGGGGAAGAAAGGAAGCCTGGAGGGAACACTTGCACATTTGGGGGGCAACCCCAATAAAAGTGGAAAAGAGCCTGGAACAGCTTCCCAAGCATTCTGAAGCGCCCCCCCCCCCAAAAAAAAATATATTAGAAATTGAAAGAACTCTTCAAATAAGATCTGCCAACTGAAACCCCAGCCTGTTTGAGAACTGGAAAACAAGACAACTGCCATGGGATTACAAATAAGAATTAAATAAAGTGGAATTACAAGTTCTGGAACTATTGCAAACCATCATCATTTGACATTTTATAAGTAGATAAGTATAACTTAAAGAACAACCTTCTTTTCATTCCTTTTCTTTAAGAGACAATAACTGGAATCCGGACTGGCCTAATATATTTATCACTTCACCTCCTCTGTTTCTGTAAATATTAATTAATTAATTCTCTTTTTCACTGTTTAATATTGTATTTGTACATTTTATGTTTTTTGATTTACTGGAAGTGTTATTTTCCCTTATGTTTCTCCTCTGTTTTTGGGATAAAAGCGCATGATACAGTGTCTTGGGGAGGGAGAAAGCAGACAAAAGGGAAAGGGAAACTAGGAGGAATCTGGGAGGGGGGGATAGTCCTATGGCTGAATAGACTCAGGATTTGCAGGTGTGATCTTGAACAGCTCATATAACACTAGGAACCAACAGATAAGAAATGTCTGGTACAGAGAGGGCAACTATGAAAGCGGTAGCTACTGCTGCGGCAGCTGCCAGATGGGTCAGTGTACAACTTGGAGACAATGGAGAGAAAGAGCAGACAGATCTTTTTGCATTTCAACTTTCAGAATTTAGGAAAGAGATGATTCAATCAATGCAAGAATCTACACAACTGGTTCACAGTGATATGGAAAAATCTAACCTATCATTGAAGGAACAAGTACACAGAGACATTGAGAACTCAAATAAAGTTCTGAAAGAACAGTTTGGGATATTGGGAGATAAGGTCAATAATCTAGAGACCAAAGTAGACAAATTAGAAAAATTAAGAGAGGAGGTAGTAGAAGTAAAAGTGGAACAAAAAGGGATGTTGGGATTGGTAGAAGGGGGTTCAAGGGAAACAGAACGACTTAGAAGATCAGGTTCTTCTTTTGCAATTAAGAGAAAGAGATAGGACGCTCAGAATCAGAGGCCTACCAGACTCTGACTCTGAGCCAATCCTGGAGACATATGTCATACAGACAATCTCAGAATGGATGGGGGGAAGTAAAGACCGGTTGGATGGCCTACTAGAAAGCTGTATTAGAAGCCTGGTAGCAGCCAGGAGATATTTTACTAACATTAGTGAAACATTAGTGACAAAAAAGGTGAAGGATGCAATCCTTCAGAACAGTTTTTGAAAAAGATCTTGTGGTTGCTGGGCAGAAAGTAGACATTTTTAGAGAGATTCCATTGAAACTGAGACTTAGAAAAACAAAATATAGGTTTTTGACCACGGTACTCAGAAGAGCTGACATAAGATACAAATGGGAATTCCCAGAGGGCATATCCTTCACATTTATGAAAAAGAGATACAGATTAACATCAGAATTTCTGGCAAGCGTTTTCTTGGACAAAAATAGGAGAGACTTAGTCCCCAAACAAGACAGGGGAGACCCCTGAGCCGAGCAAAAGAAAGCTCTGCAACAGCTAGCACTGGAAGAGGCAGCATTAGGGAAAACAGATATTGTAACTGACTCTGAAAATGGCCAACCTTAAAATATTGAGTTGGAATGTAAATGGTTTAAACTGTGAAGCCAAACCTACCCGGATTGAGCATGTAATAGCAAAACAGAAACTAGATATAATTGAGCTAAGATCAAAGGAATTCTAAGATAACCCAGCGGAGACGAAACTTGAATAACAAAAGGAGGAGGAATCCACCACTGGCGGTAAGGTGAAAGTGGAGTAAAGCGAAAGGCTGGGAAAGAGGAAATAAGAGCAAGAAACTACCCGCTAAGTGAGTGTGATGGAAAGACCTCAGACACAAAGTATAAAGAGTCGGAGGCATTGTAACAAAGAGACTTACTAATAGACTTACTAATAGACTAGAGAGAAGGGAAGGAATTTCTTCTGTTTCACAGGGACGGAGAACTTTACAACCAGCGTGGGGCTTTGTGGATGGTTTCCTGTTTCAAATTTTTTCTTTTTTTTTGACTGTGGCGTTTGGGAGGGGGAGTGATACGAATGGCGTATGGAGCCTATGTTTTCTCCAGCTCTCTTTGCCAAAGGATAGAGACTGTTTGATACTGCTACTACTGCCGTTTTTGTCAGCTCTCTTTGCCAAAGGATAGAGACTGTTTGATACTGCCATTACTGCCGTCTAATCAAGCAGAGGAGGAAGCAAACAAGGGGGGACTTTGCTCCGCCTTTCTGCTCTGCTGTGTCTGTGTCTCTCTCTGTGATTTAAAGAGATACACACTGTCAGAGCTGCCCCTGGTCCCAGCTCACAAAGGACCAACGCCAGTTCCTCTTTATATACAGAAGTCTTTATTGAAGTTCATTATTGGTTTGACAGCCGTGGCGCGCAGCCCTACGTCTGAAACCCTAGACCGTCGAAGCTCCATCTGAGTCTCCTCCCCCCAGACACCAGTTTAAGACCCTAGCTTTGCTCCACCTCTTCCTCTGCTCCCTCTTCCTCTGGGTCCGCTTGTCCGCCGAGGTCTTGCCCTTCCTAGACTCTTCTGAGGCTGAATCCCCTGAGTCTTCCCCCTCCCTCCGGCGAGCTTTAGGACCTGGTTCCCAATCCGTGCTTTCTGCTGTCCCGCGCGCCTGTACATTTGAACTTGGCGCGCGCGCCCAGCCTGCCACCTTCCTTCTGACCGTTATACTGCTCCTGTCGCTGCTTCCCTCTTCGGGGATGCCAGCTGGGCTTGACTCCGCCTCCCTGCTTGCCGGAGGAGATGCTGACTCTGACCTATGGGGCTCTTCCCTCTCACTACTCTCTGGTGGGGAAGCTGGCCCTGATTTCCAGCTACTGCTTTGGGAGTCTCCGCTGGCCCCCTGCTTCTGGTGTGTCCCCCCTGGGACCCCCCTTGCCCTGGCCATCGGCGCCCCCTTCTGGGAATCTTCTGATTCACTGGAGAGGCTCATGGAATCTCTCGGGTCACTGTCATTCTGCCCTCCGCTGCCCTCAGATTCTTCCCCTTCGCTCTCCATTTCCTCTCTCCCCTGCGCCTCTGCTCCTGAGCCCCTGACACACACCAACATCGGAATAAGGGAAAACTGAACTCTACTCTCAGTTAAAAAGATTTTTTTTAGCAGGACTCTGCTCCTCCTATTTACCTTTAAAACCATAAAGATTTAAATACGTGCCTTTATTCAGGCGCCTTAAAAACTGTGTTACCATCTGGCATAAACTGTTTTATTTAGGTGCCTTAAAAACTGTACTACCATCTGGCATCTTATCTCAGTGCCATCTCCTGCACCTCATCAACCCAGTACAGGTAAATATTGGACCCTCGCTGTATTATTTAAGAGACGTTAGTTTTGCCACCTATACACCCTACTTTTCCAGTGCTGAAGGAGGAATTAACACTAAATATATAAAATGCCGAATGGTTCAAAAAAGGGTGTGGCAACACCAGCGGAAAGGAGGCCTTCAAGACAAGAAGAGGGGAAGGAGGCGAAAGAAATTAGAGATTGTGGTTCGAGGACCCGACCCCGGTGAAGTGAAATGAAGACACAAGGACACGTGATATAAGGTTAATGGGCTAGGAAAAGGCCACAACTTTATTGGTTACAGCATTTAAAAGGTATTGGCTTAGGCATTGGATCGAAACAAGTGGGTTCTTCACCAGTAGGTGGAGCCTGTCGATGCCAATCCGACTATAGGCTCACCCCTGCTGTCACCGAGGGTCGTGCCAAGGCCTCCCGCCAAGCAGGCATCGGACGGAATACACGACCCCCAGATTCCTTTAACGGAATACCCCTAAAAATTGAAGGCATAGGCGATGGCCACACCTAGCACTTCCACACAGCGCAACACATTATTCCAATGCCTAACCGCCACCCGAGCTAAAGGCTCGCCGCCAATACCCTCAAAGCTGCAACCAATCCCAGATGTTTTTAATGACACTAGCTAACCAGAAGTCATTCCCAAGATCTGATAAGTGGACACCGTCATCCCGGTATAAAGCTTTGTCGCTAATCCGGATACGGTCATGGTAAATCACTCGGCCATCCATAAAGCGCACCCAACGGGCTACCGCCCGATTTACGAGTTTCCTGGTTCTTTCAATGGCCATACAGTCTTGCGCACCGCGCCACACAGTTCTTTTCAAGAAGGAGGACCAGCACACTGTTGTTCTGGGACACAGGGCTGCAAATGCATTCAAGTCTCTTTTTATGCTCGACAGCAAGTCCACACTCCTTTTGTTGCCAAGGTCATTCTCCCCTAAATGAATCACCAGGATGTCGGGAGAGCCGAGATTGGCTATTTTCTCCCGCAGCAAAGGCATCAGTTCTTCCCAACGCATGCCTCTTCTCGAAAACCAGGAAACTCGAACGTCGCGTGGCAGACCAAGGTTGGGTGCCAGGCCGCAGCTCACCGCTCGCACGCGGGCCCAATGAACAATGCTGTGACCGCAAATCCACACGCTTCTTCCGGGCATAGCTGTGAATAAACACAGAACAAAAGGAAGGGTAAGCAGACTAAGGGGTAGGCGCAAGGTTGCGAATATACGACTTATAAACATTGGATTTCCACCGGCCCAACTCTTTTATCCTTTCTGCCGGCAACCCCAGGTGCGCGGCCGTGGTGGCAGCCCCGATCCTGAACGAATGTGCAGCGTACTCATTGGGGGGTAGGCCACAAGCCTCAATAGCCTTGCGCATTACTCTAGTGAATTGGTATCTCAACAGGGGCGACCCATCCTCGTGTATCAGGAACGGTCCCGGGACGGCTGGTCTAAGGCGGAGAAACCGCCTCGTGTCCTTCACCGGACATGGGCCCTGCTGGGCCGACGCTGTGAGCTTGAGCAGGACACCCTTGCCAGACTGATCGGTCTTGGACTGACGCACCAGTACTGACACAGCAGATTCTGATAGCTGTACATCCTCACACAGGAGGCCGCGAGTTAAACCCCGCGCACTAGCTTCACACACAACCTCACCAACTCTGAGCGCACCAAAAAAAGCTATAGCGTAAGCCGCAGAGAAGAGCCGTGCCTCAAACTTAGACCAACAAATTGTCCTGAGCTTTACGCGTATCTGAGATAGCAATCCATAAGAAATAGGCTTACGCCCCACGGTCCTGGGCGGTTGCAACCTGCCCCAACCTTCAATGGCTCTACGGATCAGAAAATCGCTACATGGGTCTTGCGCAAACGTCGCCTTTGAAAAGAAGCTGATGGCTGCTACGTGGATCTTTAAGGTTTTCGTAGCACGTCCGAGGTCATCCAGATGGGACAGGTACTGCAGGACGTCATCAGTGGTGGTGGGGGGGGTGCTATGTGACAGCCCAGACAACCCAAACCTGAAACCCAGGAAATCACACCAGGCCTTCCTATAGGACCTGAGCGTGGAAGGTGCCACGGACGCTAATACTCCCTGTATCACTTTGCGTCTCCAACGTTCCACAGGTACTCCGGAAAGGGTTCGGGCAACAGTTGTGCTCCAGGTGCGAGCGACCGGAAACGAGGAATCTGGAATCGAGACAAGGCGTCGGCTATATCATTATTGGCACCTGGTACGAATTTGGCTGAAAATAAGATATTGTACTCAAGGCAACGGAGGACGAACGCCCGCAGGAGAGAGGAGACCCTCGCAGACCGAGATGACTGCCTGGCAAGAATGTTCACCACCGCCAGGTTGTCGGTCCTGAAGCACACTCGGTGATCTCGGAACTCCTCCGTCCAGATGTGCACGGCCACTACTATTGGAAAGAACTCGAGAAAGGTGAGATCCCGCGTGATGGCCTGACCCTGCCATGCTGAGGGCCAGCGTTGTGCGCACCAGCGCCCTTTGAAATACAAACCAAAACCTAAAGACCCTGCTGCATCCGATTGAACCTGAAAGTCGGATGATAGATTCAAAACATCCTGCCAAAGAGAGACCCCGTTATATTTTTCCAAAAAGGCTGTCCAGACCTCGAGATCTGCTTTGACCGACCTGGGGAGGCGAACCCTGTGGAGGGGGTGTTTCAGGCCGACTGACAATCTGGCAAGGCGAGCACAGAAGGGGCGTCCGGGGGACACCACCCTGCACGCGAAGTTAAAGTGGCCCAATAAAGATTGAATTTGCCTAAGGGTGATCTTCCTAAGCTTAAGAGTGTCCTGAATTAGTTGTCTAAGGGCTTCAATCTTTTCACCAGGTAAGCGGGATGACTGGGCCACTGTATCCAGCTCAATGCCAAGGTAAGTTAAGCGTGTGGCTGGTCCCTCCGTTTTCTCCGCCGCAAGAGGGACCCCAAGGTCCTCGGCCAGGGCTGAGAAGGCCTCCAGCAAGGAGGCGCACTCCCCCGTGTTGGCTCCGCCCACGAAAAGGAAATCGTCCAGGTAATGCGTGACCCCAATGGTATTTGCCCTGAAACGCAGGGCCCAGTCCAAGAACGTGCTGAAGGCTTCGAACGCCGAACAGGCAACAGCGCAGCCCATTGGCATGGCCCTGTCAACATAGTATTTTCCCTGAAATTTAAAACCCAGCAACCGGAAATCAGCGGGATGTACTGGCAAAAGGCGGAAGGCCGATTCGATATCACACTTTGCCAACAACGCCCCGGGGCCGAAACTGCGGATCAACTTAACTGCCTGATCGAAGGTGGCGTATTTCACTGTGCATAACTCAGGCGGGATGGCATCGTTGACCGAGCCGCCCTTTGGGAAGGACAGATTATGAATGAGCCTGAATTCACCGGGGGTCTTCTTGGGCACAATGCCTAGCGGAGATATGTGCAAATTTGGTATGGGGGGACTATCGAAGGGGCCTGCAACCCTGCCGGCGCTGACCTCTTTTGCTATCTTCCTTTCAGCAACTTCCGGTCTCTCTCTAACTGATTTTTGATTGGGTGAATCTTTCGCAATTAATGAACCCGCTATGGGAATACGAAACCCACTGGAAAAACCTTCCCTGAGGTAGGAAGCTGCATCCTTATCCGGGTAAAGAGACAGAAGATTGCAAAGGGGGATGAGCTTGATAGGGGAAAAAGCCAATCCCAAGACTACCTCACCGTCTGTTCCCTGCTGCGGGGGCCCCCCTGGAACTGGGATGATGGGACCCCCGGCCTCCACGAAAGGGCTGCTTCCCCCCTCTTAAGCAGGATGTAACAGGGTGGCCCCCGGCGCATCTTTCGCATTCATGTGTGACTTTACAAGATGGCCTTTGGCAAAACCCTTTGTTGTACTCCCAGCACACCCGACGCTTAAAATCCTTCCTTTGGTCACTTCTAGCCGACCGATACGAGTCGACTGGCCTCTTTTCTACATACGGACCAACAGCCACAGACCATATTCCATTCTCAATCTGATCCCAGCGTGCTAAAGGGATTCTGGACGCCTTCCTTCTGAATTTTTTGTCATAGCTTATGGCCGCCGCCTCCCCCGAAAGGGCACAGGCCGTGCGAATATGTGAAAGGTAGGCGACAAGGTGAACCGCCCGCTTGGGGTAGGCAGCGACAATCGTCCCCATAAAGGCTTGAAAACCATCAAGCCAATTTTCAAACGTCCTAGGCACAGAAGGGTATTTGCTCTTTCTCTTGCCATGCGAGGGCCTCTTTTCACCCCTGCCTAACTCCTCTGCTGGGGGCACTAATTTAAACATGTCAACAAACTCACCATTTAAGATTTTTGCTCGTAGTTTAGGAGACAGATGTTCGCCTGGTATAACATCCGAGGTTGAGTAGGTGGATGAGGTGGCGTCTTTTACCAGAGCCCCATCCTTCCACTCCTGACTCCCCCCAAACTTTTTACGATGGCTATTGGCCCTCCTCGACAGAGCCCAGTCTGGAAGACCAGATATTTCCTCGCCCTTCCCCCAATAGGAACCTAGCGACGCGTCGCTATCATACTCTGACGAAGAAGTACCTGTATCATCATCCGAGTCGTCCCTCCGAGACCTGCTCTTCCTACATGTATGCTTCTTCTTTTCGCGCCTCTTACCCGAAGGCTTCTCCGCGGTGGCGGCGGTGGCGGCGGTGGCGGCGGTGGCGGCGCCCTCTTCCTCCTGTTGCGCGTCTTCAGCCGCCGACGAAGCCTCAGAATCTGGCGACTGGGCTCTGGGCCGCTTGTCCTGCGAGCGATTGGAAGAACTAGGGGCAGCCGAATTATTATTGCGAGTAGACTTAGAAGTCGCTTCCCCCCCCCCGCGCCCGAGACCCAGATGCCGAAGCCCTTGACTGAGACCTAGTCCGCACCGATTGTGTATTATTAAAGAGGGCGGCCGATGTACTTGGCATTTCGTCCCATTGGGAAGACTGAGAACTCTCTGGGAACTCCTGGGTATCTGGGATGACATCAGGGGAAGGGGGGGGACTGGGGTTCGCGCCCGGGAAGCGTTGTTCGTATTCATCTATGAAAGCTCTAAAAGCATTCAGGAGGTGGGAGACGGGAGGCCTTGTACTATTACCCCTGCCCTGTCGACCCCGTGATGCGCTCTCTGCTGAGCTACGTGTGGCCACAGGCGCGCGCTTCCTCTTGGGAGCCATAAGGTGTGCCTTGTACGCTACAAATGCCACAGTATTTGTTAGAGCGTATGTGTGTACGTGTGAGTGTCAGTGTATGTATTAATTAATTAATTAATTATTATTATTATTATTTCTTATATGTATATAAATCTATATGTTGTTGTTATTATTATTATTATTGAGTATATATCAAGTTATTCAATTTATTAACTTTTTTTTAAAATTATTTATTTATTTATTTATTATGTATTATCTATATATCTGTTTGTAGTTTTCTATTTATTATTTATTAATTTCTTATTTGTCCTCTTTTACTATACAGTCTCTTTAATATTTCCCAGTATGGATGTGCTAAATAACCAAATCAAAAACAAGCCAATAAATTCTCAATTTATCCCAGCCTTGTGATTATTATTGCTAATAAAATAAATTTATTCTATGAATTTTGCCTGTGCTACCAGCTGGCAGTGGCTCAATGGGCTGGTAACCACCGTATTGTCACAAGGCAGTAACTCAGGTATATAACTCCCCTTTTTGTGTTAGCCAGATGAGGGCAGCAGCTAGGAGAAAAGCCGCTCCCACTAAACTCCAAATAATAAAGCCAAGACTGCTGCCAAGGTTCACTTCCAAAGACAACAAGAACAATAGAACAAAAGAACAAAAGAGCAATAGCTTAGCAATCTACTGCCTGCCAGGCACTGTAGCCTTGTTATTATTATTGTTAATAGAATAAATATCTTTACTAATTTGTCTGTGCTACCAGTACCCAGTGGCACAGTGAAATGGTAAACACTGTAAAGTCACCAGGCAGTCAATCAAAATATAACCTTCTTTGTGTGTTAGCCAGGTGAGGGCAGAAGCTAGGAGATGAGCCGCTCCCAGTAAATTTAAAGTAATATAAGCCAAGGTACAATAGATGGCTCCCTGCTGCTGCTACGCTTCACCTCCTCATACAAAAGAACAATAGCCCAGCAATCCTTAGCCTGCCTCAGGTAAGATAAGCTGACAAAAGCTCCCTGACAATGTGCCTCTGGGGAACAATAGGCTTACTTATCGCTCATCAACATTTAAATTGTCCTGCTGGCCGGCCACAACAATGGCGTTACTATGGCAGCGTTTCTATAGCAACCCCTAAGCAGACCCCAGGCAGACCAGGCAAGAAGCAAACATCTTTAAACAACGAAGGAGAGAGGGGGGGGACCCCAGGCAGACCAGGAAAGAAGCAAACACCTTTAAACAACCAAGGAGGGATGGGGGGAAAGGGCTCAGAGCGCACCGAAGGGTTGAAATTTAACGAAGTTGGAGACCCAGTAACACAGAAACTTTTCCCTTTTAAACCGAGCACAAAGAATCACCCCAAGAGAAAAGAAGGGGAAGTAATAATACTCTCAAAGTTGGCTAGCACGTGTAAAGCACCCTCCCTTCTGCTTCAGCTGCTTTGGGCAAAATAGGAAATAACCCTCACCCACCACGTTGCTGGACTACAAGGGAGGGTAACAGGCAACAACAACCGACGGCCAGCCTAGAGGGGGGGGGGGCTGAAGCGGAGCTCCCAACATCCAGAAGAACCGATACTAGTGGGTTTGAGCAAAAGCAGCGAATAATTCTGAC
The DNA here is from genome assembly GCF_964188315.1 of Podarcis muralis. NCBI lineage: Eukaryota > Metazoa > Chordata > Lepidosauria > Squamata > Lacertidae > Podarcis > Podarcis muralis. The sequence continues at coordinate 16,385,997 of NC_135674.1, forward strand.
CCCCTTATTAGGATTCAAAGCCAAACGTAATTTAGGCAGCAAACTGAAGGGTTTTAAGAGCGGAGGCAGGCAGAACAAAACAAGACAACGTGCGCCCTGTGGCTGATGGGCGGCACACACACAACGCCGACAAACGCACACTCCCAGACCACTTGAGCTCTGTTCCAGAAACGCGCTACAGCCAAGAATGGGGCAAACAGTGAGGCATAACCAAGAAGACACACGCACGCACACACGGCCGAGGCAGCAGGTAGCACACGGCCTTGCAAAAAGAAATCGAACGAAGGGGGAGGAAGCTGCCAGGCACACACCCGCTGCCCTGAATGGCCGTATGCCCGGCGATGCTACGTTCTAGTAACCCCCACAAAGCGGCCGCGGAACACGTGGAGCTACCGCACACCGGCGGTAACCTCCACGAAGCAAAACACCCAGGGTACCCTTCAATCGATTGTGCCCGAAAGATTCTCCTCCCAAAAGCTCCACAAGCCGCTAGGAGAACCAGCGCTCAGCCGCGAGGTTTGGGAGTAAGCGAAACAAATGGAGCGCGCGCTCCAGCTGATGGGCTGCCCGGCCAAGGGGGGGAGCGGTCACGTGGGGTTTCGCCTGAGCAGCCCGGCACTTGAGGACCCAGCACACACACCTAAACCTATCTAACACCGACCCGCGAATCTAAGATAAACCAAAGACGACCCCCAGCCCCCACTAGCAAGCAAACACGAACCGGCTGGGCAGTAGCAAGCGGAAAAATCAGGATGCGCCCGTCAGCTGTTAGGCGGCTGAGAGCGGCGGCCAAGAAGTAGAGGACACGTGGGCTGTAGCCAAAGCAGCGCAAAAGGAATAGGGAAGTACAGGGTTGTACTAAGCGATAATTAAGGACAGGTAGGAAGTAAAGGGAGCTAAGACGACAGGACAGTAGCGCAAAACTTCCCTCAGTGAACGTCCGCTTCGGAACTGGCTCCACGTGGTCGCTCTTCACCGGGAGAGAGAACAGCCTATCCTGCTGACTCGTGAGGGGCGAAGCAAGGAAGAATGAGGCCGGGGGAAGGCTGGCGCTGCAGCAAAATGCTGCTGAACACGCCCCCACCGCGGCCCCCGGTTGGATGGCCACCGAGGGGGCGTGAGCGCCAGCCAGGTGAGTGGGCAGCAGGGGGCCACGCCCCCTGCTAGCCGGAGCTCGAGCCCCGACCACAACCCCTCCCCTCCCCTTCGGGGAGGAGAGTCTCTATGATAGCTTGATGGCCGAAATAAGAAAAGAATTTAAAAATAATGAGCAATATATTGAGAGAAAGTTAATAGAAGTACAAAATACTTTGGATAAAAAACTGGAGGGAGTGGTGGGTGAACTGACAGGAAAAGTTAAGGATCTCTCGTGAGAGCCAAGGTTTTGGAGGATTCAATGAAAAGGGTGCAAAAAGATACGAAAGACAGTAAGAGAGAGGTGGACAGGATTAGAGTAGAGGTTAAAGAGATAGAGAAGATACAGGAAGAGTTGTTGGATAACATGGCTATGACACAAATGAGACAAAATCAATCTAATCTGAAACTCAGAGGAAAACCAGAGAATTTGAATGAGAATATTAGAGCTAAAGTGGTGAAAGAGCTTGCAATTTGGTTAGACAGAAAGGAAGAAGAGATTAATCACTGTCTAGCAAATATTTTTCGAATAAGACCAAAATCGGCTAAAGCCAAAGGGAAAAAACTGCCAGGAGATGTAATAGCCATGTTTAACTCGTTGGAGATAAGAAATGAAATACTGAAACAGAACTATGTTAAAAGGTTATATATTGAAGGAAACTCAATTATTATCTTTAGAGAGATTACTTCGAGATTTCTTCGAGGGAGAGACCCATATAAAAAACTAACAAATCTTTTGAAGAAAAATGGGATCTTGTATAGATGGGAGTTTCCGGAGGGTATTTCATTCTATTTCAAAGAAAAAAGGTTCAAGCTGTCTACCATCTCAGAACTTCAAAAATTTGCGAGGAGATATGAGAAGGATCTGGGGAAAATGATGGGGGGGGAGGAGGGGGGGAGCAGCAGGGGGAGGAAGGTGAGAGCGAGGGGAGTGAAGAAGAACAAAAAGAGGAGAGCCCGAAAGGAGAAAGGGAAGAAGTAGAGAAAGAAGATAAAGAACAGTAGATCGTATTTAGATTTGATAAGCTAATTAACACTACACAATAGATGGCGTTAAAAACACTAAGTTGGAATGTGAATGGGTTGAACAATAAAAATAAAAGGAATCAAATTGTACATATACTATTGAAAAAGAACTGTGACCTAATCTGCCTACAAGAGACTCATGTAATAAACAAACACAAGAGGGTATTGAGTAACAAGAGACTAGGACTGGACTTCGTGACATCAGACAAGGTTAAGAAAAGAGGGGTGGTACTATATATAAAGGAAAAATATGATCCTCAACTATTGTACAAAGATGATCAAGGGAGAATGGTTGTAGTTCAGATGGTGTTTCAGGGAGAAAAAGTAATTGTGGTTGGAATATACGCACCAAATGATAAAAAATCAGTTTTTTTCTCTGAATTAAGTGACAAATTGATGGAATGGATGGACCAAAAAATGATATTGATGGGTGATTTTAACGGGGTGGTGTCTCCAAACTTAGATAAGTTAACAAAAAAACAAGGGACAAAAGAAGGCAAATTACCCCGATCTTTCTTTGATATGGTAAATAATTTGGGATTAATCGATGCATGGAGACTGAAAAAACCCACTATAAAACAATATACTTTCTTCTCAAACCCAAACCAGAGTTGGGGGAGAATAGATAGTATTTGGATATCGAGGGAACTGACACAGAATTTAATTAAATCTGAAATTCTTCCACGAACCATTTCTGACCATAATGCGGTGTCTATTGAGTTAAAAGGCAAGGATGGTAAACCAGGTAGATGGAGAATGAATGATTTTTTTATTTAATGACCAGAAGACTGTAAATAAAGCCATAGAAACAATCGAAGATTACTTTAAATGGAATATAAATGGGGAAACTGATATAGAGACGGTGTGGGACGCAGGAAAGGCAGTCATGAGGGGTTTTTTGATACAGAAAAATAGCCAACTAAGAAAAGAAAAAGAGACAAAGAAAGAACAGATTTTAATACAGATCTTGGAAAATGAAAGAAGATTAACTATCAATCCTAGTGAGGAGACTGCAAAACAGAATATAAAGATATTACAAGCCAAATTTTCCACAATAATTAATCAAGAGATAGAATGGAAAATTAAAATGATGAATCAGAAGAGTTTTGAATCTGCAAACAAAATAGGGAAATTTTTGGCGTGGCAAATAAGAGAAAGGAGGAAACAAAACACGATCTGTAAGATAAGGGAAGGAGAAAGGATTGTGGAAGAACCAAAGGAAATAAAAAGGATATTCCAAAAATACTATAAGGATTTATATAAAAGAGGACAGGAATCAGAACAAGGAATAGATCATTTTCTGTAAAAACACCACCTGAAGCAAATTCCAAAAGAAGAAAGAGAGATATTAGATCAGGCAATTACACAAGAGGAGATAAAGAAGGCTATAAGAAAGATGAAAATTGGGAAAGCACCGGGGCTGGATGGCCTCCCGGCCAAATACTACAAAGCATTAAGTAATCAAATAACCCCAGTGCTAGGAGAAGTGATGAATAATATACTAAAAGAAGGAAAGATCCCGAATACCTGGAAGGAAGCATTTATTACATTAATTCCTAAAAAAGATGTAGATATTTTGGAAGTAAAGAATTATAGGCCAATCTCATTATTAAATAATGATTATAAGTTATTTGCAGACATAATGGCAGAAAGATTAAAAAAGGTTTTGAATAATAAAATACATAAAGATCAATCAGGCTTCCTTCCAGGGAGACAATTAAGGGATAACGTAAGGAACTTGATAGACATTATTGAATATTTGGATATAAATATAGATAAACAGGCGGCTCTGGTGTTCATAGATGCCGAAAAGGCATTTGATAATATCTCCTGGGACTTTTTAAAGAAAAGTTTGGAAATGATGGGAATGGGAGAAAACTTCAGAAGAGGCATAGAAGCGATATATAAGGAACAGAAGGCAAAACTGGTAATAAATAATACCACAACAGAATACTTTAATATATATAAAGGAACTAGACAAGGTTGCCCCTTGTCTGCTTTACTATTCATAACAGTTTTAGAAATACTTAATGAGAGACTGAGGGGGACAACAGAGATCAAAGGAGTGAAGGTAGGAAAGAGGGAGTATAAAATTAAAGCCTTTGCGGATGACATCGTACTAACTTTAGAAGACCCAAAATGTAGTGTAAAAGAAGCTTTACAAAAAATTGAAGAATTTGGAGTTGTGGCAGGATTCAAGGTAAACAAAAATAAAACTAAAATGCTGGTCAAAAATCTATCTAAGGAAGAAACGGTAGATTTAGAACGAAGGGCGGAAATCACAGTAGTTAAAAAAGTGAAATACCTCGGAATATGGGTTACGGCAAAAAATCTAAACTTATATAAGGATAATTACGAGGTCACATGGAAGAATATAAAGAAAGATTTGGAAACCTGGGGGAGGATGAAACTTTCCTTTCTGGGGAGAATAGCAGTTGTCAAAATGAACATTCTGCCCCGAATGTTGTTTCTATTTCAAACTATCCCCATACTCAAAGGCTTAAAACAATGTAAAGAGTGGCAGAGTACCCTGGCGAAATACATCTGGCAGGGGAAAAGACCACGGATAAAAATGAAAATCTTGATAGATAAGAAGGAAAGAGGGGGCTTCTCCCTCCCAGACTTGAGTTTGTACTACGAAGCGGCGTGTCTACTTTGGCTGAAAGACTGGATAAAATTGGAGAGGGGAGATATACTAGACTTGGAAGGCTTTAATAACAGGTACGGGTGGCACTCGTACCTCTGGTATGAGAAGGTAAAGGTCCACAGGAGCTTCCTAAATCATATTTTTAGGGGACCAATATATCAGGTATGGGAGAGGAATAAGAATCTCCTTGAAAGGAAGACCCCCTGGTGGATCTCACCAATAGAGGCTCTAACGATTAAGAAAATCAATATGGAGGAAAAGACCGCCACATATGAAGAACTTTTAAGAAAAACAGAACAAGGGCCCAAACTAAGACCGTATGATGAGATAAAAAATCTTTTCACTGGTTGGTTGCATTACCACCAGGTGAATGATTTACTAAAAGAGGATAAAAAGAATTTAGGTTTTGAAGATAAAAAATCAAAATTTAATGTGGAGATAGTAGAAGGTAAGGACAAAACATTGTCTAGAATATATGACATGCTGCTAGAATGGCATACAAAAGATGAGGAGGTCAAGGAGACAATGATAAAGTGGGCAATTGACTTTGGCTATAATATTGATTTCGAAAGGTGGTTGGAGCTGTGGAACAGTAATATAAAGTTTACGGCTTGTATGGCACTGAGAGAGAATGTTTGGAAGATGCTATACAGATGGTACCATACGCCGGTGAAATTGGCCAAAATGTATAGATCAAAGAATAAGAAATGCTGGAAATGTGCAGAGGCGGAGGGAGATCTTTACCATATGTGGTGGCTATGTAAGAAGGTGAAAGGCTTTTGGGAACTAATATATAATGAGCTTAAAAAAATATTGAAATATACCTTTCCCAAAAGACCCGAAGCCTTCTTGCTGGGAATGACAGGTAAAGAAATTAAAAAAGAAGACAAGACGATATTTCTCTACGCCACCACGGCCGCAAGAATTATGCTGGCACAACATTGGAAATCGGAAACCATGCCCAGCATAAATGATTGGCAGGTTAAAATGGTAAATTACGCTGAGCTTGATAGATTAACAGCTAGAATACGAGATCTAGATGAACAGAAATTTCAGCAAAATTGGAGTAAATATTGGAAATATATTGGACAAAACTTATAAAGTGAACTGGCGGGGATAGAACAACTCTATCAGCGACGGATTATAAGATCAAAAATCAAATACGTAAGGGAGGAAAATATTCGATACTTACCAAAAGGGTGGAGGGGAGTCCAGGGCCCAGTAGAGCCCAACAGAATATGATTTTTATTATTGTTATTATTATGGTTTTTTACGTTGTATAATTTAAGGAAGAGAACATTGTTGTATATATATTTTTTTTGTATTTGTTTATTTTTACTTGTCTTTATATAACTTGAATAAAAATGTATATATAAAAAAAAAGATATAATTTGTCTCCAAGAGACACATATTGCAAAAAAGCATAAAAGGGTCTTAATTAGTAAAAAATTAGGCATGGGCTTCATCTCATCAGATAAAACAAAAAAGAGAGGAGTTGTCTTTTATATTAATCCTGCACTTGAACCCAAATTGATTCAGAAGGATGAAAAAGGTAGAATCTTAATTACACAAGTCAAAATCCAGGGAGAGAAAGTGATACTGGTTGGTATCTATGCACCCAATGATAAAAAAAAAGCAATTTTCTTAAAAAAATTATAAACTTGAATTTATATATACTTGAATTTGCGGATAAAAAGATTATTTTAATGGGAGACTTAAATGGAGTCCCATCTTTAGATAAAGGCAGATACGCCAGGAAAAAAGAGACTAAGGAAGGCAAATTGCCAAAAACCTTTTTTGCCATGACTCAAAATCTAAATTTGATAGATATATGGAGAATGAGACATATGTTTGATAAAGAATTTACTTTTTACAGCCATGTCTATGACAGCAGCTCGAGAACAGACTCTGTATAGATTTCCAAAGAACTGGAAATATGAGTAAAAAAAAAAAAAGAAATTAATCCCAAAACCTTTTCAGATCATAATTCCTTGATTATGGAATTACAAAAAGAAAGTCAAATTTCTTATAGATGGAGATTAAATGATGATTTATTAGATGACCAAAAATTTGTAGAAAAACAAAAAAGGCCTTGATGGATTATTTTGAAATAAACAGTCAAGGGCAAACAAAATTACAGATGGTCTGGGACGCAAGTAAGGCAGTAATGAGAGGACAACAAAACTCATATAAAAGGAAATTGAGAGAGAAAAAGAAAAAAGAAATCCTAGAGGAAATTATGGAAAAAGAGAAACAGCTGCCAAACAAAGCAAATAAAAAGGCAGTAAAACATGCAATCAAGACCTTACAAACCCAATGTTGTTGTTGTTTAGTCGTTTAGTCGTGTCCGACTCTTCGTGACCCCATGGACCAGAGCACGCCAGGCACTCCTGTCTTCCACCGCCTCCCGCAGTTTGGTCAGGCTCATGTTTGTAGCTTCGAGAACACTATCCAACCATCTCATCCTCTGTCGTCCCCTTCTCCTTGTGCCCTCCATCTTTCCCAACATCAGGGTCTTTTCCAGGGAGTCTTCTCTTCTCATGAGGTGGCCAAAGTATTGGAGCCTCAACTTCACGATCTGTCCTTCCAGTGAGCACTCAGGTCTGATTTCCTTAAGAATGGATGCGTTTGATCTTCTTGCAGTCCATGGGACTCTCAAGAGTCTCCTCCAGCACCATAATTCAAAAGCATCAATTCTTCGGCGATCAGCCTTCTTTATGGTCCAGCTCTCACTTCCATACATCACTACTGGGAAAACCATGGCTTTAACTATACGGACCTTTGTTGGTAAGGTGATGTCTCTACTTTTAAAGATGTTGTCTAGATTTGCCATCGCCTTTCTCCCAAGGAGCAGGCGTCTTTTAATTTCGTGACTGCTGTCACCATCTGCAGTGATCATGGAGCCCAAGAAAATAAAATCTCTCACTGCCTCCATTTCTTCCCCTTCTATTTGCCAGGAGGTGATGGGACCAGTGGCCATGATCTTCGTTTTTTTGATGTTGAGCTTCAGACCATATTTTGCGCTCTCCTCTTTCACCCTCATTAAAAGGTTCTTTAATTCCTCCTCACTTTCTGCCATCAAGGTAGTGCCATCTGCATATCTGAGGTTGTTGATATTTCTTCCGGCGATCTTAATTCCGGCTTGGGATTCATCCAGCCCAGCCTTTCGCATGATGAATTCTGCAAACCCAATAGTCAATGATAATAAATGAGGAAATTAGCTGGAAAATAAAAAGATTAAAACAAAAATATATTGAGCATGCAAACAAACCAGGAAAACTTTTAGACTGGCAGTTAAAAAAAGTGAACAAAGGAACTCCATAAATAAAATTAATATAAATGGAAAGACCACAGACAAGCTGAAGGAAATAAGAGAAGGATTTGTTAAATATTTTTCAGAACTGTACAGACAAGGGAAAGAAAAAAATGTTTAGGATAGAAGAGTACATCAGAAGCAGTAATATGCCACATATAAAAGAGGAGCAAAGGAACATTCTTAATTCCCAGATCACAGCGCAAATACTGCTAGAGGCAATAAAAAGCTCTAAAAATGGCAGGTCACCAGGCCCGGATGGTCTTATGGCAAAATATTACAAAAAATTAAACAAACAATTAGTGAACCCATTGAAAGATGGATACAGGTGAAATTCCAGAAACATGGAAAGAGGCCTATATCACAGTAATTCCAAAACAAGATGTAGATTTGCTGCAAATTAAAAACTATAGGCCTATTTCCTTGTTAAATAATAACTACAAATTGTTTGCAAACATATTAGCCAATAGATTTAAAAAAAAATACTAAATGAGTATATACATCAAGATCATCCTGCTTGGCAGGGGGTTTGACTTCCTGCTTGGCAGGTGGTTGGACTCGATGGCCCTTGTGGTCTATTCCAACTCTATGATTCTATGATCAAGCAGGGTTTTTACCAGGTAGACAAATGAAGGAGAATATAAGAAATATTCTGAATATAATAGAATACCTGGAGGCTAAAAACGAAAAGAAAGCGGCAATGATGTTTGGAGATGCTGAAAAAGCGTTTGATAATGTTTCTTGGAAATTCATGACAAAGTTGTTAGAACAGATCAGATGTGGTTCTAAATTTTTAAAAGGAATAGCAGCAATTTATTCAGAACAAAAAGCAAAATTAATTATAAATCAGGTGATAATGGATGATTGTAAGATTCAAAAAGGAACTAGACAAGGATGCCCATTATCACCATTATTATTCATCCTGGTACTGGAAGTACTTGCCAGAAGTATAAGAGCAAAGAGATTATAGGTGTAAAAACGGGGGAAAGTGAGTTTAAGTTAAAAGCATACGCAGATGATTTAGTGCTAACAGTGGAAGAACCTAAAACTTCACTCCCTAAATAGGAAAGATCCAGAAATTTGGGGAAGTGGCAGGATTTAAATTAAATAGGAATAAAACTAAATTATTAGTTAAAAGAAGAAAAAATGGAGTTAGAACAAAATATTGAGACTGAAGTTCACATAAAGGTCAAGTATTTAGGGATTTGGTTAACATCAAGAAATATAAATCTATTTAAAAACAATTATGAAAAAACTTGGCTTGAGGTAAAAAGAAATCTAGAATTATGGAGTAGAATGAACCTTTCATTGTTAGGCAAAATTGAGGCGATTAAGATGAATGTGCTGCCAAAAATGCTATTTCTTTTTCAATCAATACCAGTCATCCTGAATGATGAATGTATTAAATGTATTTATTGGGGGGGAGGCCAAGGATAAAACACAAAATATTTACAGATGTAAAAGACAGGTGGGTTTGCCCTCCCAGATTTCAAATTGTATTATGAATCTGCTTGCTTGGTATGGATCAGGGACTGGATGAGGTTGAACAAGCAAGACATTAGAATTAGAAGAACATGACAATAGATTTGGCTGGCATGCATATTTATGGTATGGGAAAGGAAAGGTTCATAGAAGTTTTTATAACCATATAATTAGGTAAACGTAAAGGGACCCCTGACCATTAGGTCCAGTCATGACCGACTCTGGGGTTGTGGCGCTCATCTCGCTTTATTGGCCGAGGGAGCTGGCGTACAACTTCCGGGTCATGTGGCCAGCATGACTAAGCCACTTCTGGCAAACCAGAGCAGCGCACGGAAACGTTGTTTACCTTCCGCCGGAGCGGTACCTATTTATCTACTTGCACTTTGACGTGCTTTCGAACTGCTAGGTTGGCAGGAGCAGGGACTGAGCAACGGGAGCTCACCCTGTCACGGGGATTCGAACTGCCGACCTTCTGATCGGCAAGTCCTAGGCTCTGTGGTTTAACCCACAGCGCCACCCACGTCCCTTAACCATATAATTAGGAAATCTCTAATGAGAGTATGGGAGAAATACAAAGACCTATTGGAACAAAAGACCCCTTGGTGGCTTTCACCACATGAAGCATTACTGCTCAAACCACTTGGAAAGAAAGGAAAATGGCTTACATATGTCGACTTATTAAAGGACCATGAAGTGAAGGGAAGCATTGCTTCTGCACATAACTGTGGCATGATGGGAAGTCTTGCTTCTAAGCTTTACTTTTGCTCACGCTGCACAAACTGTGCTGATGCTAAGACATTCCCTCATCACCCTGGTACGTTCTGTTCACCTTGAGTTCACACCATATCAATCTGTACTTATCCCTCTGTGTACATTCCTTTTTCATACCACTCTGGTACGGGCAGTCCGAAACCATGCCTGTGTAAACTCTGCGTTCCTTTCCCCAACCTTTAACCTGTCTATGATTAATGTCTTATATGCAACCCTTGCTTGGTACTCATGTTAACCAATCAGCAACAACAATTATACGAAACATATAAGGAAGATAGCAAGAAAGGATTCAGTTACACAAGAGCTAGGTTCCAAATAGAAGTGACCGAAGGGAAAATGAAACTATTGAAGGCCGCATACAGCATACTGCTAGAATGGGAGACGAAAGATGAAGAGGTAAAATCAGTCATGATCAAATGGCCACAAGATGTAGGTCACAACATCATGTTGGAAGATTGGGAAAGGTTATGGAAAATTGATCTAAAATTTACAGATTGTTCTTTGCTGAAAGAGAATTATATGAAGATGATGTATAGATGGTATATGACACCAGTGCAGTTAGGGAAAATGTACAAAACTAGTTCAAATATGTGTTGGAAGTGTAAAGAAAAGGAGGGGACATTTTACCATATGTGGTGGGATTGTAATGAAATTTAAAAATTTTGGGAAATGATATACAATGAATTGAAGAAAATGTTTCATCTAACATTTGTTTAAAAACCTGAAGCATTTCTGTTAGGGACTGTAGGAAAAGACCTGCCAAAGAAGCTGAAAAATATTTTTATGTATGCGACAACGGCGGCAAGAGTCTTCATAGCACAAGGATGGAAGACTGAGGAAATCCCGACTAAAGAATCATGGCAAGAGAAACTGATGGACTATGCAGAATTGGCAAAATTGACACATAAACTACGGGGCAAGGATAACTGTGACTTTAAAGATGAATGGGAACCTTTCACAAAGTACTTAAAGATGCAACAAAGTGAATTGGACTCCTTGGCAGGCTTTGAATAAACACTCACAAATTTTTTTATTGATAATAACCAGTTAGACAAATCAAGGATTTATACAAATTTGTAACATGCAGAGAATATCATTTATAGAGAAACCAGAGATTGGAACTGAGGGAAGTCAGGGGTGGGGTGGGGAGGGTGGGTTGTTTTATGGGAGGGAGGTGGGAGGGGGAAAATGGGGGGGGGGGAATTAAGGATGATATGTTTTAAGATAATATGTTTTGTTCAAATTCCTAATATTTAAAAAAAAAATTAAAGAGCCCCAGTGCCTCACCTCGCCGAACTGACCAGGAGGGACGCACGCCACTTCCGTCGTCCAGCTTGCACAGAGGGGTGAAACACAAGGAGGGGAGGCAGAGGCTTGGAGTGTCGAAGTTCTTATGTTGGGGGAGAAGCCGGAAGGGGCCACTCCCGGATTCTGCAAGTGACTAAGATGGACATGAACTTGGTAGATCTGCACTGTAAATAGTTTGCACAATAAAACCTGTAAAAGACAGGTTGGAGACAAAGAAGATTTACTAATGAAAGAAGAGTGGCAGATGAAATTACTGGACTATGCCGAATTGGCAAAACTGACGGGAAAAATCCGGAACCAGCAGGACCAGACTTTTCAGAAAGACTGGAACAAATTTGTGTTATATTTGAAAGACAACTGTAAACAACTAACATCGCTAGTAGGGTTACAGGAAGTTTTGTAAGGTTAAATTTATTACTTATTACTTATTGCAGTTAATATAGTATTTAAATAAGATTATGATTTAAAAGTAATAAGAAATATAGGAAAATGCAGTATATAGAGAATAGGTTTGAAAGCTATCAATCGGGGAGGGGGGAAGTCACAGGCTCATGAAGCCAAATGTTTCATTTACTTTTGTATACTATGATGTCATGTAAGAAAATATATGTAAAAACCAATAAAAATTATTATATATATAATTGCCAGCCTTGATGCGGATGCATCCAGTGTTCCATAGAGCTCACCTGTCACCCAAGCCACCCAGTACTAAAAGCCTAGGCAAGCACCCCATCCTCTTGTAATAGTCAGGGATCAAGAAGAATATGAGGTTGAGACGATATTGGATTCTAGATTTTGCAGGAGAAAGTTGCAGTATCTGCTTTTCTGGAAAGGGTATGGATTTGAGGAAAATTCATGGGAGGGGGTTGAGAATGTACATGCCCCTTTCTTGCAGAGAGAATTCCATCACCGCTACCCACAGAAGACCAAACCTTGAGGGTGGAGGGAAGAGAATAGAAGCAGCGAGGAAGAAGAAGAGAGTGATGGAGGTGGGAGGGGTAGCGATGAGGGAAGCTTCTCTGACAGACAGCAAAGCTGAAGAGGAGGAGGGAGAGCTTAAAGGGGAGGGTGATGTCAGGAATGTTCCTTCCCAGAGTGAAAGCGAGGAAGCCAAGGACCGGGGGGGGGGGGGGGAGAGAAAGAGACAGAGGTTTGCTTTCTTCACAAACAGAAAGTGAAGCAAGCCCCTCCTCCCCTGGCATGGAAGTCATAAATTCCCAGGGAGATGTAAGCCAGGCAGAGCAGCCACAACTTTCAGACATGTTCTCAGGGGAGGAAGGGCAAGCAGGATGGTCAGTTCTGGAATCCCTTCACTCCTGGAGATTGAGCAGAGTTCAGGCTTGGCGTCAAGCCCACAAGAGGAGGAGCAACAAATGACGTATTTCCTGTTGGAAAAGATCCCACCCTCCAGTGGGCTCAACTGCCATTTATAATGAGGAAGGTTGAGCTGTGTACTCTGACTGAGCTACTGTGTAAATAGCAATAAATCTGAACATTATAAAACTGCTAGTCTGTTGCCTCTTGGTGTGAGGGAGAGATCGTAAATCCTGACAGTAACTACCAACTGGAGAGATGTACATCGATACCAGGGAAGGTCCCAGGACAGATAATTCAACAGTTGAACTGTGAGCATTTAGAAAAAGATGCTGTGATTTCTAAGACCCAGCATGGGTTTCTCAAAAATAAGTCATGCCAGACCAATCTGATTTCTTTTTTTTTTTGATGGAATTACAAACTTGGTGGATCAGGGAAATGCTGTGGACATAGTGTATCTTGATTTCAGTAAGGCTTTTGACAAAGTCCCCCATGATATTCTTGGGAGGAAGCTGGTAAAATGTGGGTTGAATGAAGCAACTGTTAGGTGGATTTGTAGCTGGTTGATTAACTGAACCCAAAGAGTGCTCACTAATGGTTCCTCATCATCCTGGAAAAAAGTGACAAGTGGGGTGCTGTAGGGTTCTCTCCTGGGCCCATTGTTGTTCAACGTCTTTATAAAGGACTTGGCAGAAGGAATTGAGGGGATGCTCATAAAATTCGCAGATGGCACCAAACTGGGAGGCGTAGCTAATGCTGCAGAAGACAGAATCAGAATTCTGATAGAATCTTAGAGCTGGAAGGGACCCAAGGGTCATCTAGTCCAACCCCCTGCAATACAGGAATCTCAACTAAAGCATCCAGGGAAGATAGCCATTCAAACTCTGCTTAAGAACCTCCAATGAAGGAGAGTCCACAACTTTTAAAAATTGGTTGTCCACCTTTTCTCTTTTTTATAATTTTTTGATTTTCATAATTTTAAACATACAGCAAAAAACAATTCAAAATCCAAATATCGAGATTGCTCTGAATCTCCTGACTTCCCCCCATTCCTTCCCTGGGTCCTAATGATAATATTTACAACTGCATATCAATACTTATCCAATTTTTTATCCTTCTAAATTATCCATATTTTCTTTACTTTACAAGTGTGGTTAAAATCCTGCTAATGTTTTAACCTGCTTGCAGTGTTGCCGGGCCACAGGGAGCAAGCAGCGTTCCATGCCATGAAACTACCTACCTACCCTCTGGTGCTGGGGATGGTGTGGCTGTCCCAACACAATCCAGTAATAGCATGGGGGCAGCGCTCCATAATTTTTGCTTCAGCCTACTGCCACCTACACTGCTTAGGCTGTGAGGTTCGGGGGGACAGGAGCTGCAAGGGGGGTGGAGGCACTGGGACCTCTGACAGGAGAAGAAAAGCAGTTGCCCCCACAGTACAAGGCCTACTGGGGTGTTTTCTGTGAGGAGGAGGCAGACAGGTTGCCCCCCCCCCCCCGACCTTATGACTGCAAAATAGACCTATTGCCAAGGGCCCAGATACCCACCAGTTGGCTATACTGCATGTCAGAGGCAGAGCTGGCTGCCCTGAAGGAGCTTCTGAAAAACAACCTAGCATGGGGCTTCATTAGGCCATCTAAGGCTCCGGGAGGCTCCCCTGTGTTCTTTGTGAAGAGGCAGGGGACCTCTGAACTCCGCCTTTGTGTTAACTTTAGGAGGGTCAACAGGTTGATGGTGCCAAACCGGTACCCCTTGCCCCGCATTGGGGATTTGCTGCAGCTGATGCGGTCTGCAAACATTTTCACAAAGCTGGACCTAAGCGGGGCTTATAACTTGATACGTGTGAGGGAGGGGGATGAGTGGAAGACAACCTTTTGCACCAGGTATGGCAGTTTCGAATACTTGGTCATGCTTTTTGGGTTGCACTCGGGGACAGCAGGTATCAGGAATGAGCCAGCTCCTAGTGGAACTTTACAGCCGGCTGCAGAACAGAGAGGTGCAGAATGAGCAGCAGCCAGTGCCCAGTGCAACTCCCTCGGACATTGGAATGCTGGTTGCCAAGGGAATGACTGAGAGTGGTCTGGAACACAGGGAAAGCTCTCAGGAAGCTCAAACAGGTGCGAACAGACAGAGAGACAGTTTTTCAGAACAGGAAGAGGCTGGAGCTGATCCAATAAGTCCAAACAGTCGGTGAATGGGAGGGCTGCTAGACAGGAAGCAGAACAAGATATGTATTTTTTTTTAGAATGTTTTTTATTAAGTTTTCATTTCAAATACACCAACACCAACAAAATACATAAATATTTCAAATCTTTTTACATCTGTCTGACTTTACGCTCTGTGAAGCAGTTGACTTCCCTCCTTCCCTTCCGCACGTTTTCTTATTCCAATCTCTAATCCATAGTTCCTTAGTAATAACTAAACCATGACATAAGATTTATTTCAGTCCTGCTAACGTCTTCAAGTTTCTACAGTTCTCACTTATATAAACCATAAATTGACTCCATTCTTTTCGGTACCTTGTTTCTTCCTGACTGCGAATCCTGTGGGTCAGTTTTGCTAATTCCGTGTATTCAACCATCTTTCTCTGCCACTTCTTCACAGTTGGTAATTCCAGTGTTTTCCATTTTTTGGCTATCAAGACTCTGGCAGCTGTCATAGCATACATATATAATCTTTGGTCTACCTTCTTAATATCCTCTCCTGTCAAACCCTGCAAGAAAACTTCAGGTTTTTTTGGAAAGGAATATTTGAACATCTTTTTTAATTCATTGTAGATCAGTTCCCAAAATTCTTTCATTTTATCACATGTCCACCACATGTGGTAAAAATCACCATCCTTTTCCTTACATTTCCAGCAAATTCTGTTACTCATACTATACATTTTTGCTAGTTTGACAGGTGTTAAATACCAGCGATAAATCATTTTCATGTGTGGTGTAGTGGTTAAGAGCGGTAGTCTCGTAATCTGGGGAACCGGGTTCGCGGCTCCGCTCCTCCACATGCAGCTGCTGGGTGACCTTGGGCCAGTCACACTTCTTTGAAGTCTCTCAGCCCCACTCACCTCACAGAGTGTTTGTTGTGGGGGAGGAAGGGAAAGGAGAATGTTAGCCGCTTTGAGACTCCTTAAAGGGAGTGAAAGGCGGGATATCAAATCCAAACTCTTCTTCTTCTTCTTCATTACATTCTCCTTTAAAGTAGTACATGCAGTGAATTTCAATGTCTCGTTCCAGAGTTTCAACCATGCATCATATTCAATATTATGCCTGAAGTCTATTGCCCATTTTATCATTGCCTCTTTTATCAATTCATCTTTTGTATTCCATTCTAATAAAAAAATTATACATTTTTGAGAGTAATTTGGACCTGCTTTCTAAAATATCAATTTGAAATTTTGATTTTTTATCTTTGAATCCTAAATTTTTTTATCATCCTTAAATACATCATTTACTTGATGGTATTGCAGCCATCCTGTAAATTTCTCCTCAATACAATTATAGGGCTTCAATTTCCATCCTTTCTCTGATTTCATCAAAATCTCCTCATATGTAGCACACCTCCCTTCCATATTCAATTTCTTTACTGTTAACATTTCAACTGGTGAAACCCACCACAGTGTTTTCGTATCTAGCAAATTCTTGTTTCTATCCCAGACCTCATATAGGGCACTCCTTATCACATGGTTTGTAAAACCTCTGTACACTTTCACTTTACCATACCGGAGATAGGAATGCCACCCATATCTGTTATTGTATCCCTCCAAATCTAACAGGTCTGAGTTTTCCAGGGTTACCCAGTCTTTTATCCATCATAAGCAGGCTGGGAAGCAGAACAAGAGATGTAAGGGGCAGACTTCCGGGTTAGCGCCATCGGCGAATGGCGGAGTTCCTCTGACCGGAGGAACCAGCTCCGTGGAAACTGGGTCTTCCCGCCGCGGAGAAGGTGGGGACCCGCTAGAAATCCCAGGTGGAGGAAGCCTGGGAACGTGGGGTTCGGCAGGGCACCAGGAGCGCCTCCCCTACTCGCGGGGAATCCCATTTTGGGGCTCCGGAGCGAAGTGGGGTAAGCGGCACGGTGCTGTGAACTGACTGCTACTTTCACGGAGTGAAGCCGCACAGCCGTTGCCGGAGAGCGCTGACTTTTTCCTGTGGACAATCGGACTTAAAAGTAACTACCCGTGAGTAAAGTGAAGAATTGGAGTTTTAACAGCTGAATTAGACTACGAACGGGGGGAGGTGTAAAACAGGAAGTCCGCCTTCCTCCTTTTGTAAATAGTCGGAAGCAAATAGGCTTAAGCTAAAGCCTGAAAAGACTATTTTAAACGCCTAAATTTCCAGTACAAAAATAGCGAACCCCCCCTTGGAAGCAGGGGGAAAGGGGGGGGGGAGTCCTTGGACGTTATTTGCCTGCAAAAAAAGAGGGGAGAAGCTAACTTCCCATCACTCGGAACCTGGGAACGGCAGCCATTAAAATCGCTGCATTTCGGAACTCCGCATTGACTGTGAACAGACTGCTTACTTGACTGTCAGTGAAACAGTGATACTAAAGTGAAACATTGTTTCAATTACTTTCTCCTGGTTTAAAAGTTTCAACTACCTTTTCTTGACCTAAGGTTAAGACTTGATACTAATTATACTGGTGCAATTTTAACTTTATAAAAAAAAAGGGGGATACTTTGGACTAACATAAGATAAACAAAAACTATTTCCCTCTAGAGGAGGACTTTGAAATTGCTACAAGGAGTGGAATTTTCCAACTTTAAAGATAAATCTCTGGGACTGTATTTGACCTTGAGGGCTTGAGTGTTATGGCAGATGGGAAAGAAAAAATAGATCCCTCAATTCAAGAAAAAACAACAAGGTCTGGGAAGTCTTTTCGAAGAGCTTCTACATCTGGCCCTCCTGCCTCCTCTGCAGCTGCATTAATGCATTCGAAACCAAAAGGAATGATTTCAGAAGAAGCTTTGGCACTTGTTTTGAGTAAAATTAACAATTCTTTGGAACAAATGAATAAAAAATTGGACCAAAACTCACAAAAATTGGATCGAAATACAAAAAGCATAAAAAGTTTGGAACAAAAAGTTAACTCCAACACAGAAGCTATAGAGACATTAGTTAAGGAGTCTAACTCAACCAGACAGATCGTAGAGGAGGTTAAGGAAAAGGTTGTTACTGTGGAAGCGAAGGTAACACAACTGGAAACAGAGGTCCCAGATGTGCAGAAACAATTAGAGGATCATAAGTTGATGCTTTCTATGATTGAGTTCAAGGAGAAACAGACAAATTTGAGGATTCGGGCAGTACCTGAACTAGAAAAAGACTCTTTGATAGACTATCTTACGGAGGAATTCGCAGCCCACTGGGACCGGGATCTGCAAAAAGAGGAGTTTAAAATTGTGAGAGCCTTCAGACTCGGAAGAGGAGGGAAGAAGGAGAAGAACAGAATAAGAGACTGTTTGATTACACTCCGATCTAAAGAAGAGAGGGATAAAATTTTGAGTTGGCACTACGAGGAGGCTTTGGTAATACACCAATCAAGAGTGGAGATATTTAAAGATATCCCTAAACATCTTTTGGACCTGGGGTTTAACTTTAGAGATCTGGTTGATCTGTTGAGAAGGAACAAAATCAACTTCAGGTGGGAATTCCCTCAAGGCCTATCCTTTAGTTTTAAAGGAAGGAAAATAAAAATAAGATCAGTAGAAGATAAAACAAAGTTCCTGTACAACCACGAAGAAGACCTACAGAAGGGAATTGGAAAAGAGCCAATAACATTGGACAGATTATCACCAGACAGAGGATTGGAGCAAAGAGCACGGGAGAGAACATCACCAAGCAAGGGAACCCTGGACATATCAACACTGTCTTTTGGACTGGACTCCCCAGTTAACGAACCAACACTACCACCAACAGAAGAGGAACAAGCTTTGGGGGCAGTTGGGGGAGCACCAAAGTAACCACAGGATGGTGCTGCAGGCCTTGAGTTGGAATGTTAATGGACTTAACAGCCCAGAAAAAAGGCGGAGAGTGTTTCATTTATTGAAAAAAGAGCAATTGGATTTGATATGTCTACAAGAAACACATGTGACAAGGTTACACAGGAAATTACTGAGTAATAAAAAACTAGGCCAAGAATTTATCTCATCGGATAAAGTCAAAAAAGGAGGAGTGGTCCTCTACGCAAAGGAGAGCCTATCACCTAAATTTATTTTTAAAGATGATCAAGGAAGATTTGTAGCAATTGAAATTCAAACACAAGGAGAATATTTTTTTTGATAATAGGTATTTATGCACCAAATGAAGGGAAATCGGAATTTTTTAAAAAACTGCATGAGACTTTGATGGACTATTTGGACTATAATATGATTTTGATGGGAGACATGAACGGCGTAGTATCTACAAATATGGATAAGGCCCAAAGACAAATAGTTACTAAGGATGGAAGACTACCAAAAACATTTTTTGACATGACTGAAAATATGGACTTAATTGACATCTGGAGAATGAAGAACCCTCTGGGAAGAGAGGGAACTTTCTTCTCCGAGGCTAAAATGACATGGACAAGAATTGACCAAATTTGGGTAACCAGAGGACTGGCTCCAAAGATTAGCAAAGTTGAAATTTGCCCCAAGACCAGCTCTGATCACAATGCTGTGAAGATGGAAATGAAATTGATGCCAATTGGTTCCTTTAGATGGAGGATGAATGACTCTTTGTTTAGGAATGATGAATTTACTAAAAAGGCCCAGAAAACTCTGAGAGACTACTTTGAGATAAACATGAACACTACTGTGGAAAAAAGAGTAATCTGGGATGCAAGTAAAGCCGTCATGAGAGGATTTTTGATACAACAGAATGCAATTAAGAAGAGAATGCAAAATGAGAAAAAAGATAAAATTTTGGAAAAAATAAAGGAAGGAGAGAAGAAACTGAGGGCGAAACCAAAGTCTCAGGAGATTTTGAAAGAAATAAAGTTATACCAAGTACAATATATGAAAATGATGAATCAGGAAATAGAATGGAAGATTAAACAGATGAGACAAAAGACATTTGAATCGGCAAATAAGTGCGGGAAATTGTTGGCTTGGCAATTGAAAAAAAGACAAAAACTTAACACCATTACGAATTTGGAAGTGGAAGGAAAGAATATACAGAATCCAGCGGAAATTAGAAAGTGTTTCCAGAGGTATTTTAAACAACTATATACACAGGAGAAGCAGAATGAAATGGACATTGATAAATTTTTGAAAACAAATGGACTACAAAAAATTTCCCAAGAAAATAAATTAATGCTGGATTATAAAATAACGGATCAGGAAGTAGAAGGGGCCATTCAGAATATGCAATTGGGTAAATCTCCAGGACTGGATGGACTGACTTCTAGATATTACAGAACTTTGAAAGAATGGTTAATACAACCTCTAAAGGAAGTCTGTAATGAAATATTGGAAGGGAAAGGGGCACCAGAGTCGTGGAAGGAAGCGTACATCACACTTATACCGAAATCAGAGACTGAAAAGACGCAGCTCAAGAACTACCGTCCCATATCACTGCTTAATGTGGATTATAAAATTTTTGCAGACATTTTGGCTAAAAGATTAAAGAAGGTGTTAGCAGAAGAAATTCATAAAGACCAAGCGGGTTTTCTCCCGGGCAGACATTTGTCGGACAATACGAGGAATATAATTAATATTTTAGAAAAGTTACAAGTGAAGATCAATACTAAAGCAGTTCTGATCTTTGTGGATGCGGAGAAAGCCTTTGACAATATTTCCTGGAGTTTTATGAAGAAGAATTTATTGGGGATGGGGGTTGGTCAAGGTTTTGGAAACGGTATAGGTGCAATTTACTCAGAACAAAAGGCCAAATTAATTGTGAACAATGTAGTGATGGAAGAATTTAAGATTGAAAAAGGAACACGACAAGGTTGCCCAATCTCTCCATTGCTTTTTATATCGGTCCTGGAGGTTTTGCTAAATATGATTAGAAGGGACCAATTGGTAAAAGGTATCCAAGTGGGAGCAAAACAGTACAAATTGAAAGCATTTGCTGATGATTTGGTATTGACTTTACAGGAGCCAGAATCAAGCACTAAAAGAGTATTAGAAATGATACAAGAATTTGGTCAGGTAGCAGGTTTTAAGTTGAATAAGACGAAAACTAAAGTTTTAGAGAAAAATCTAAATGAGATTGAGAGAGACAAGTTTCAGAAGGAGACAGGATTGATATTGGTCAAGAAAGTGAAATATTTAGGGGTAAATATGACTGCTAAGAATGTGAATTTATTTAAGGATAATTATGAAAAATGTTGGACTGAAGTGAAAAAGGATTTAGAAATCTGGTCAAATTTGAAGTTATCGTTGTTAGGTCGAATTGCTGCGATAAAAATGAATGTATTGCCAAGAATATTATTTTTGTTTCAAACATTGCAAATTTTGGATAAAATGGACTGTTTCAAGAAGTGGCAGAGAGATATCTCTAGATTTGTCTGGCAGGGCAAGAAGCCTCATATAAAATTTAAAATATTAACAGATGCTAAAGAAAGAGGTGGATTTGCCCTGCCAGACCTTAAACTTTATTATGAATCAGCCGCGTTTTGTTGGCTGAGAGAATGGATGCTTCTTGAAAACACGGATGTGTTGGATTTGGAAGGTTTCAATAATGTATTTGGTTGGCATGCATATTTGTGGTATGACAAGGTTAAAGCACATAAAGCGTTCAAAAACCATATTGTTAGAAAAGCACTGTTTAATGTTTGGGTAAGATATAAGGATTTGCTAGAAAGTAAAACCCCAAGATGGTTGTCACCAATGGAAGCAAAGGCTCAGAAAAAACTCAATATGGAGGCCAAATGGCCAAAGTATTGTGAAATTTTGGAACAAGAGGGAGACAGACTAAAATTGCAGAGTTTTGAAAAACTAAAAAATAGAGTGCGAGACTGGCTCCACTATTATCAAATAATGGAGGTATATAATGTGGATAAAGAAATAGGCTTCCAAGTGGAAAAATCAAAATTGGAAACAGAATTGCTAGACTCTAAAGTTAAGAATTTGTCAAGAATGTATAACTTGCTGTTGAAATGGAATACTCAAGATGAAACGGTGAAATCTGCTATGATTAAATGGGCACAAGATGTTGGACATAATATTATGATGGCTGACTGGGAACAGTTATGGACCACAGGTATGAAGTTTATGGCATGTAATGACTTAAAAGAGAATTTAATGAAAATGATCTATAGGTGGTACATAACACCAGTCAAGCTTGCAAAAATCTACCATTTGCCTGATAATAAATGTTGGAAATGTAAGGAGACTGAAGGTACTTTCTTTCACCTCTGGTGGACATGCCCAAAGATTAAGGCATTCTGGGAAATGATCTATAATGAAATGAAAAAGGTATTTAAATATACCTTCTTGAAGAAACCAGAGGCCTTTCTCCTGGGCATGGTCGGCCAATTGGTGCCAAAGAAGGATAGAACTTTCTTTATGTATGCTACGACAGCAGCAAGAATACTCATTGCAAAGTACTGGAAGACACAAGATCTACCCACCCGGGAAGAATGGCAGTTGAAGCTGATGGACTACATGGAGTTGGCGGAAATGACTGGCAGAATCCGAGACCAGGGAGAAGAGTCGGTGGAAGAAGATTGGAAAAAATTTAAAGTATATTTACAGAAATATTGTAAAATTAATGAATGTTAGAAGGATGTTGGAAAGAAGTTATATGGCTTTAGCAGAAATGTTATAAAGAATTAAGTAAGAATAGATTGATAACGGGTTAAGGTGTAAAATCTAAGGCTAAATTGCGTTAAGATAAATTATGGAATTAAATTTGAGAAAGAGGGAAAGGACTTGCTGAAACAACTAATTGAACTAGAATACAAAAAAGGGAGGTGTGAGGAAGTCAAGGAAATAAGTAAATGAAAGATAAGGATATGAAAATACTGGATGTTTCCTCCCCCCCCCTTTTTTAATGTTTTTGTTTTTAAATGCTTTTGCTTTTTCTTTCTTAATGTATTGTTGTATTGTTGTTGTTGTTTTTTACTGTACTTTTTTATTTTTGAAGTCTTGTAACTTTTTAGTGTTTGCTTTTCTTTTTTCTGTAATTGTTAAACTCTAATAAATATCTTTTTAAAAAAAGAGAGATGTAAGGGGCGTTCGTTCAATATATTTTGTAGGAACCGGAAGGAGTCTTCAGAAGGGTCATTTTGAATGATAATGTCGGCGGCTTCGATAGAGCCGCCTGGAGCTATCTGTTTTTGCAATAAATCCTATTTAATTACCTACGCTTACTGTGTTATCAAGCTGGGAACCTGAACTCCTGACAGAATGACCCTTTTCTAAGTTCTTTGCATTAGTTGGCAGAGGAAAGAGCTGATAATAGAAGAACAACAACTCCCCACGACCATGCCGGGGGGTGTAGAAGGAGGACAGAACCCACCTGCAGATCCTTATCAGGTACTTTGGCAACACAATCTGGAATTAAAGGCACAGTTTAACAGGCTGGAAGGAGTGGAGGAGGAGCAGTCTAGACAGCTGACTGAGGCATGTGGGAGACAGACGTCCAAGAGCCTAGTGCTGCCGCCCCCAGGATTTTCAGGAAAGCACTCAGAATATGTGGCCTTCAAAACAGCCTTCCTTTATTTCCTGAGCCTCTGAGGGGAAGAATTCCAAGATGATAAAGAAAGAGTGACATTCCTATGCCGGCTAAGAGGCCAAAAGTGACGAGATAGGTCGAAAATGGCGTCCGGCACACTTCCATTGCGCAGCTCTGCTATCTCTCCGTGCCGCTCCAAAAGTCCTCTGCCTCTTCAGCCGGTAGCAGAGAAAACACACCAGTTAGAAGCAAAATTGCAGCGTGTGGTAATAACTCAACGCAGACACAAGGCTTTCCTTATCTTCTTAGCCTTTAATCAAGTAGAATAACAGCATAAATCAAATCCTGGCGAAACCTCGCCCATCCTCCTCCTCTCGCATAGCGTACCAGAGGCAGACTGACTTACTCAGAGCAAACCACTCCCGTAAGCATCTGTGCGTAACCACGCCTCGTGATGCAAGACGTCACACACAGAACCTCTTAACCCTGTAGGTTCTGATTCTCCCACACCCCCTCTCGTTTTGCATCCTGAGGGGACCTGTGCACACCTCTTTACGGACCTCTTTGAGTTCAACACTTTCCCCATTGCCTTTTGCCCCTTCCTGGCATCTTTCCCAGGCACCTGTTGAACCCCTTCAACACTCCCAGAATCACACTGTGCGAAACCAACCCACGCACTGGTGACCTGAAACCTCTCAGGTGGAACACCCTTTGTTGTCCGAGATGAACGCCTGGGCACAAACTGGGGTGTTTCATCTGAACTTCCCTCTGACCCACTGGGGCCAGCAAGTGTGTCTTCTCCATCAGACTCCTCCCCCTCTGACTTGACGACCCGTCTGTGAGCTTTCTCCATTATGCTAACAGGAGATGAAGGCTCGCTCTTGGACACTCCTTTAACAACTTTTGGAGATGCCCAAACCTGCCCTGAACCCTGATCCTGGACCTGGTCCTCATTTTCAGCATCCTCAGGTTCAGCCTCTGGCTCTCCTTCCTCCTCAGAATCAGACAGACATTCTGAGAGAAAATCAGGACCATCCCTAGGCCGTGACCAACCACCCTGCTCACAGAACTCAGCATGCTTGCTGACCAGCAGCTTGGTCTGATCACCCTCTGGGTATGCAAACTTCCACCCATTTGTTGCAGGATCATACCCACAGAAGATCATGTCCTGGTACCTTGGACCACCCTCCTTCCGTTGTGCTGTTGGTATTGGTACTGAAGCCCTTGAACCAAACGAACGGAAGAAATGCACCTGTGGCTTTTGCTTGTGCAACAGAAAAAACGGTGTGTTCCCTACAGCGTGATTGTAGGACCTGTTAAAAACAAAGCTGGCAAATTTCCAAGCTTCACTCCAAAAGCTCTGAGGCAGCCCAGAGTCACACAGCAAAACCCTGACAGCTTCAGCCAGTGTTTCACTCCTGTGCTCTGCCACGCCTCTCTCTTGAGGAGACTTTGCACCCGTCACCTGGTGACGTATTCCCTTTTCCATGAAAAACTCCTTCAGAGCAGACCCAGTAAACTGTGACCCTCGGTCGCTCCTGAACCCTTGCACCTTGGTGGAGAACCTTAGTTCCACCTCCGCAACCCAATCCTGGATCAGTTGTGCCGCCTCCCCCTGTGATTTGAGAGAGAAACACCATGAATTCTGAGAAAAATCATCTGTCACCGTCAACAGAAACCTGGCCCCACCCAGACTCTCACACTTCATGGGCCCTGCAAGGTCTGTGTGAACCAGCTCAAAAGGTTTTGTGGTTACCCTCTTTATCCCGGGAAAACTGCACCTTTGAACCTTTTTGCATGCCCTGCACTCTAGGGATCCCTCACATGGTGTGATTTTACAACCTTTGGTGCAGCTGGGCAACCTCTTAACATCCTCCAAACAAGCATGAGACATTCTCTTGTGCCATACATGAACACATGAATCATGACCGGGAACCTTAGCACACTGCGCCTGTGCTATTCCGGCATTCCCACCACCCTCCAGAGGTGATTCCAGAACAAAGAGATTGTTCTTGCTTTCCATATTGACAAGTTGTCTCCCCCCTCTGAAAATGGAACAGGCATCATTTTCAAAGCAAACTTTGTATCCCTGCTTCACAAGAGCAGGTACAGATAACAGGCAACAATGCATTTCCGGCACAACGTAGACCTCTAGCTCCTCCTGTAAAAAGGACAGATATATGTTAGCAACAGCAGAAACCGATTTTCGTGTTCCATCTGCGAACGTAACAGTCATTCCAGCTGAAACAGCCCTGCAATTCCGCAGCCCCCCAGTAGGTGGCGCCAGGTGATGACTGGCTCCTGAATCCACGACCCACTGCCCAGCTGTGTCCCTGCTGGAGTTGTTTTTCAAAGCCGCCAGAGAAGCCGTGAGATGATAACAGTCTCCCTTCTCTGAGTCACGTCCTTCCTTCGCGTTCCCACGCTGGCCTCCTCTCCGAGACTGGTTCCCATGGGAAGCGACCTAGGGACCTTCCTGCCCAGCTGTCTTCGCTCTCTGTGGGCAGTCTCTTTTGAAATGATTGTTGGACCCACAAACATAACACTGACGAGTGGAAAAAGCCTGAACAGAGCTCTCCGCTGACGTTCTGCCCCCCCCCCCGCAACCGGGTAGGGTCCCTGTGCCAGCCCTGCTCTCCCTGAGGCGTCGCTCCTGTTCATCAGTCAAACGTCCCGTGACGTACTGCAGAGTCAAATCCTGGGGACTCATCGACTCCAAAGTTAGACACAAATTGTCATAACTTTTGCCCAGAGAGCTGAGCAAAATATAAACCTTCAGCTCCTCTGAGAAGTTGACTTGCAACAGCCTCAACTCATTAAACACAGAGAGCATATCAGTAACATGCTGTCTGATGTTCCCACCGGGACGCAGCTTCATCTCAAACAAGCGTCTAGTGGTATGGATCTTTGCACCAGCCGTGGTCCTGTGGTGCACTCTTTCAAGAGCAGCATAAGCTTCGTGCGCAGTGTCCAACCCCTCCACAAGGGGCAGCTGTGAACCCTCCAAACTGAGCACTATAGCTCCCAGGGCTTTCTGATTCTTTCTCTGCGAAGCATGTGCGTTTGCAATGTCTGCTGCCGCAGCTCCGACACCTGGTTGGGGCAGTGGAGGCCCTGTAACCGCCTCCCACAAACCCTTGGCTACCAGCCAGGCCTTCAGCTTTCGACTCCATTCCGCCCAATTCTGTCCGTTTAATTTTTCAAAGGGTACGGAATATGATTCATGGCTGTCTGCCATCTCCTTCCCCGGGGGCTAAGCGTACTCACGTCTCGGCAGTAGCTTCCTCCGCCTCCCGGCTCCGGCAGACCGATCCTCCCCAGCGAACTCCTTCCAGCCTCAAAAAAGAAGCTCCAGAGCTCTAGCTGGTCCCAGCACCCTTTCAGCCGGTTTGCTGGCTTCCCCCACACGTGGGACGTTGCTGCAAAGGCTTCAAAGCGTTGGCAAACACCCATAACCTATGCCGGCTAAGAGGCCAAAAGTGACGAGATAGGTCGAAAATGGCGTCCGGCACACTTCCATTGCGCAGCTCTGCTATCTCTCCGTGCCGCTCCAAAAGTCCTCTGCCTCTTCAGCCGGTAGCAGAGAAAACACACCAGTTAGAAGCAAAATTGCAGCGTGTGGTAATAACTCAACGCAGACACAAGGCTTTCCTTATCTTCTTAGCCTTTAATCAAGTAGAATAACAGCATAAATCAAATCCTGGCGAAACCTCGCCCATCCTCCTCCTCTCGCATAGCGTACCAGAGGCAGACTGACTTACTCAGAGCAAACCACTCCCGTAAGCGTCTGTGCGTAACCACGCCTCATGATGCAAGACGTCACACACAGAACCTCTTAACCCTGTAGGTTCTGATTCTCCCACATTAGCCTATTAGAGGGAGGGGCTCGGCATTTGGTGACTCCCCTCATGTTAAGCAATGACGGAGCGCTTGCCAACTTGGATGCCTTCATAAAAATGATGGACAGCATATATTTGGATCCTTTGCAGGAGGGGAGGCACTTGCCCAGAAGCTCATGAGCCTCAAGAAGGGAAACAAGACTGTAGCGGAGTAATGGGCAGACTTTCAGATGTACGTCCGGCAACTGGGATGGGAAAGAAAATCCCTGGTGGCGTTATATAAGGCGGGGATGAATGAGCAGGTTTCGGATGAACTGGCATGGATGCCCCCACAGACTATGCTACAAGCGGTCGGACAGGCTTCATTGCAGCTGGACCTGAGACTGCAGGAGCATGCTAGGGTATGCCAAGGGCAGGCAAGGCCTGTAAACCCCAGAACCTATGCATCAGCAGAGAACAGGAGTTGCCAGCCCCAAGAGGACCAGGAGGGGGAGGAGCCTATGCAACTGGGTGCTGCCAGGGGGGGCAATTTCCTGGAGTTTTGCCAGCTGAGAGGGAGAAACATTGGAAGGAGTGGCTCAGTGACACACATGGCGTGACAGTGTGCAGCCAGGAAGCCCCAGGGATCCCTGTCAGAGACGAGTGTGGACCGAAAGCCTGAGCACAAGGAGGCGTCACTGGGAAACAACCAGTCCCAGCCAATTTCGGAGGCCCAGGTCTGGGAGAAAAGGCAGTAGAAGGGCCTCTGCCAGGACCAGTGATTCCTGGAATTACAGTGTGGGCCATGTTATGGCTCCTGGTGGGGAGCAGCAAGCAAGCGTGTGAGCTCATAGATTCTGGAGCATCTACAGAGTTTATACATGTGGACTTAGTGGAGAGGCTAGGTTTAGACACAGAGAAGTTAGAACCCCCTCTAGAAGTGAGGACCATCAATGTACGACCCTTGCTGTCTGGGCGTGTCGCAGAGGCCACGATGCCCGTAGGTCTTGAGTTGTCAGGCCACCGAGAGACAATAGCATTCAACACCACAAGGTTAGCCACTTACCCTGTGGTGCTGTGAATGACGTGGCTGTCCCGGCATGATCCAGTGGTCACTTGGGGGCAGAGATCATTGACATTCGCATCAGTGTATTGCTTCCTACACTGCCTAGGGGTGAGGATGCCCTATACGGCAGAGGCTAGAGGGGCGACAGCCTTTGGACCCCTCACGGGGGAGGAAGGACATTTACCCCAACAGTATAAGGCCTACCAAGATGTGTTTTGCGAGAAGGAAACTGACATGTTGCCCCCCCCCCCCATAGACCGTATGAATGCAAAATTGACTTGCTGAAGTGAAGGCACAAGACTGGGGGTTGGTCATCAGGTGAGCTGCGCACAGGTGAGCTGCATGAAAGCTGCTGGCTAGCCCTGTGGAGCCTCCTTTTATTGAGACAAACATGCAAACCAGGCAGATACATTTTGGGCTGTGACCTTTACATATCTTGGTTCCGAGATCGTGAGGTGGTACAAAGTTATTTTGGCACCTGTTTCCACCGCGTCATTTTCCCCTTGCACAGTGTATGATGAAGGAGACAAAAGGTCTCAGGGACAAAGGTTACAGACAGGACACCGCCGACTACTGAGACCGCAAAAGGTTAGACAGAGGGAACGATGTTCCAACAGCCGTGGCTTGTCTGAGGGGGGGGGGTGTACCTCGCACCCCAGGGTCACGCGTGCAGGCAGACTGCGACTGCCTGCTGGTGGGGAGTGTGCTCCCTCCGGACCCCACTGCCCACTCCGCGATTATCCCTACATCTCCCCTTTTCTGTCTATCTAAGAGCAGGTCCCAAGTCCACCCGTGCCCTGTGTGTGAAGCCGGGCATACTCCGAATTGGAGGAGTGTATAATGCCGGGAGCAAGGTGTTGAAGCCGAATTTGATCAAAAGCAGAGAGGGCCATGAAGCAGGGACCAGAGCGAACTTTGCAGAGCTGTAAAACAGTGGGAATACATTGCATACAACAATAGCAGCAAATAAGGCAGGTTGGAAACATTACAGCATAGGTGAAGATGTGTTGAGTCATAGAAGATCAGGATGTCAGCTAGTGAGCCAGTTCCACAGATTGTCAAAGCCTTCATTGGCACAAGCAGGCATGGCGTGAAAAGAAACAGCATGGAGTTGGCAGTAAGTTGGGCAAATATATGGCAGCAGTCAGTGAGGAAATGTCTCTGGTTGTTCAGGCTCGAGAGAGCTGATGTTGTCCAGCGGGAACAAGGGCTTGATGTCACCCAAGTGACTGAAGCAACTTCTTCCCGGTCTGCACTTGGTGGTACTACGTCTCACTCGGGTGGTGTGTTACTGGCATCTCCCATAGGAAACTGGAAGTTTGGAGTCGGACTGGTCAGGCCATGATGCCAGACCATGCTGGAGAGCGAATCGCACACACCGAACTGGAACTCACAAGAGACCTGTAGGGGTAGAAATAAAGCATAGCCCCGCCCCCAGGTGGTCAGGGGACACAAGGCCATGCCACTTCAGGTTTGCTGCAGATCCGGTAGCTGTTGATATAAAAGGTTGTTAGCTCAAGGTCCTTGGACTTGCGAAGACGTCTGTCTGCTGGTGCAAACCTGTCTGAATCAAAAGCAAGATGGTTAAATGAAAAACCGCAAGGTGTTTAATTTACGCTGGATGTTGCCTAGGGCCTACACTTCTCCCCATTTCCTAATGTTTTCCAAAAGTGTCTTCGGGGAGCCATTGGCCCATTCCACACTTGTTTAACCGGTGGAATCACAGGGACTACTGTGGGTAAGAGAAGTACCCCACTGGATGCAGGATTGCTGGAAAAGATGGGAGCAATAAACAGGAACAAGCAGCAGGAGTGTTAGGCGTTTGGGTCTGGCCCATAACAGCAATACAGGCAATCATGTGCTGCATAACCCTTTGAGTTGTTATAAACCCTGAAAAAGTTTCAAGTGTGACATGGACTGTGGAATATGGTTTAAAATGCACAGTCCCTTGGCCACAACTGCAGTGCTTCTGTGTCGCTAGGAGTCACAGCATGTGGAAATGTTTGAGATTATGGAGCAATGTGAGCAAGCCTTGAGATTAAGAGTCTCATTCTCTACCGACGGAGCTAGCCGGGCTCTGGGGTGGCAGTAAAGGTAAACGAAATTGTTCAGCTACCTTTTTCCCCTGATAGATGAAAAAAACATCATAACTTTCTACCAGGTCTGTGAACAAAGCATTGGTTGCCAAGTTACACAGAGGTGCATCCACCCTCTTATTTCCTGCAGAGAGCGAGGCCCATGCAGGTTACGCACATGGATGTAGTTTACCACAAAAAACTTACAGCATGCTGGCTGATTAGACACAGCGAAGAGAGAAAAAGATGCGTGATTTGAGCTATTGGCAATCAATGAGTCAATTGATAGGCACATTGTGAGCCCAGCACCAATTTGAAGGGTGGGCTGGAAAGTTTAGAAAACTAAAACCGAAGCAGCAATTTCCGCTCATTGAGGTGAGGGAAACAGGTTGAGGTGGAATGAATTTAAATACCAAACTCTACAGTTCCAGGAAGTTGGTACGCCAGCACCCCCCCTCCCCCGTGCCCTGTCAGTAGATGGCTTGGGAGATGGGTGCTGAGCAGCAGAGTTCGCGAGGAATACGCAGGTGACAGGCAGGCAAGCATCCTTCGGTAAGTTAAAATTTTTTCTCTCTTACAAACTCTGTGAGAGTACAGAATATTACAACCCAGGTACCACATCTGCTTTGTGAAAGGGTACTGCAATAGACTAAATCAAAGCCAATGAGCTGTAATGCTCAAGATCGTCCTAATGAGATCTGCCACAGCTTCAATGTATGGGTACACGTTTTTTGGAGGTGTTGCTGCCAGATACAACCATTCTATGATGTAAACTGCCTTCTCTGTGCGTGGCACATACAGCACGGCTGTGGGAGTGTGTGCGGTGTCTAAGACTGCCAGACGCAAGGGTCTGACAGTGTCTGGCCTGTCAACAAGGTGCTGTGCCAAAGAGATATTTAGGTTGGCGAGACATGTGTGATGGGTATCAGTTATCGAAATAACATCTGCCGGGCCCTTTGCTCCTCTCAGCAAGTCAAACAGTGGTTGCAACTGCGCTGTAGATAATTTATAATATGGTCTGATCCAATTAATGTGTCCTAAAATCTGCTGTAAGCTTGCCAGTGTTAGTGGCTGTGGGAATTCTAATTGAGGATGGACAGGGGCAGAATAGGTAGAGAGAATTTATGTCCTAGATACAAGTAAGGATACTGGCGTTGGACTTTTCAGGTGCAATTAATAGTCCACTTTACCCTAGGATCTGGGAAAGATCCTCAATATGTGAGTCCGCCACAACCTTTCCCCCTATAAGCAAGTCATCTGTGAAATGATAGACTAGCAATTCAGGGTATTTGTCTCGGAAAGGTTGCAGGGCTTGACCTACAAAGTACTGGCATAAGGTCGGACTTTTAAGCATACCCTGTGGCACTACTTTCCACTGGTATCTTTTTGCTGGGCGTTCATTGTTTAACACAGGGACGGTAAAAGCAAATTTCTCCCTGTCAGTGCTGGCTAGTGGTATGGTGAAAAAGCAATCCTTTAAATCTACAATGCACAATTGATATGAGGAAGGGATCAAATTGGGATTAGGCAAACCAAATTGCAGAGGACCCATAGGTTGTATGCATTAATTGATGCTCCTAAGGTCATGCAGAAGCCTAAAACAGCCCGTCTTCTTCTTCTTCTTCTTCTTCTTCTTCTTCTTCTTCTTCTTCTTCTTCTTCTTCTTCTTCTTCTTCTTCTTCTTCTTCTTCTTCTTCTTCTTCTTCTTCTTCTTCTTCTTCTTCTTCTTCTTCTTCTTCTTCTTCTTCTTCTTCTTCCTCCTCCTCCTCTTCTTCTTCTTCTTCTTCTTCTTCTTCTTCTTCTTCTTCTTCTTCTTCTTCTTCTTCTTCTTCTTCTTCTTCTTCTTCTTCTTCTTCTTCTTTTATGAAAACTGGTGAATTCCAAGCACTGACAGAGACTTTTATATGCTGGCAAGCAAGTTGCTATGTGTAATGGTTCTAGGGGTTGCTTGTGCGTAAATCGGCGCCACACCTGGCTGGTTGCCTGAGTGAACCCTTTCTGTCTGGACAGCCACTCGCCCGTGGCTCAATCGCTGGCAGAATCCGTCAGTGGGCGTTTCTTGAACTTCTTCCAGCAAAGAAGCTCTTTGATGCCTAGTCTCCACCTACTTTCCCTGCGCGGAAGCCTTCTGCGCAGGGAGGGTGTGGGCATTGGAGGACCCGTGCTCTCCCCGCTGGTCCCCGGTGAGGAGTCTTGGAGCCACCTCACCGATTCCCCCATCTGCCCCCCCTTCTCCACTGGTGCTACGTTGATTTCCTTCCCCAGAAGATGTGCTGCTTCTCTCCCTCCTGGGACGCTCTCCGGAATCCCTCTGGAGCCCTCCCTCTCCTTCTGGCTCCGATGGCAGTTCCCTGCCACTCTGCCACTAGGCCTTGTAAAATCTCTAATTTCTCCGCGGACAATGCCCATTGATCAACCCAAACAGGTTCAGATGTTAGCCACTTTAAAGGCAACGCTGAGACAAAATCAGACATGATGTCAAGGTTTGTCCACAACTAAAGAAGAAGCTAGAAAGGTGTGGAAACCCCCCTTCTCAGTGAGTGTCTGCAGCTGCAAGCATAGGAAAAAGAAGTAGCTGTGCAACAGACTCCCTTTAGCAGAGTCTGTGGCCACGCTTGTGTTCTGAGGATGCCTATGTAGACAGAATCAGTTGTCCCTTTTGCAGAGACTGTGTGGGAACCGTGGAGGATCAAACCCACAGTTCTAGGGGGAAAAGACCCTCGACCTGAATGGGAATGAGATGAACCTCCCCAGGCAGATGGAAAATGGTGTCTTCCTGCATAATTAATTACAGCCCCACATTGCCGTTGGTGGTAGGTTTTTCAAAGATGTTACTGGCTGTGGGGCTATCTGAGCAGGAAAACATTCCCCCTTTTTTGGTCCTGGGTCAGAGGGTGACCCGATTATTGGCTGTTCCCTGAGTAACACAAAGCACCTGCAAGTGCACTAGCTTTATGAGCTTGAAGGGCATGTAGGGCGCATGCAGAAATCACAGGAAACAGTTCCTGTAGCAATCGCGTTTGCAGGTTCACAGTGACTTTCTTAAATGCCTGCAAAGCGCATGCAGCGATTAAGGGGAAACACTCTTGAGCCGGCTGACTTTGCATGTCCACAGTACTAAACTGTCCTTCTCCTGCCAGATGTTCAAAGAGGAGGCCTCGGGCAGCCTGCACATGGGCTTGATGCTCTGCAGCTTGGCGAAATTCACTAAGCCAAATGACAAACTGGCCAGGATTCAAGAGCATTTTCTTTTTTTTTTTTTCAAATAAATTTTTATTATTAGCTTGTTTCAAACAAAGAAAAAAAAGAAAGCCAAGAAAAATAAAAACGACAGACAATAATAACACACAAACAAATAACCATAATAAATAAGAATATCACATCCAAAATTTAACAATACCATCTCTTTCCAGACTTCCTTCAGCTTATCCGTAAATCCTTCGTAGTAATAGTTTAAGTTACGCATTTCCTAATTTATATTGACTTTTTTTTTATAACTCTTTCTTACTATTCCCTTTAGACAATAATTCTTAGTCTTTCACAGTACTTCTTTAAACCCCGTTAGCGTTATTTGTCCCTCACTTATATATTCCAGATAGTCGACGAATTTTCCCCATTCTTTAATATACTTTTGATCTCTTATATATCTAATCTTTCCTGTCAATTTATCCATCTCCGCGTAATCTAACACCTTCGTTCTCCACTCGTCCACAGTCGGTATCTCCTGTTGTTTCCATTTCTGGGCTAATATCACCCTTGCTGCTGTTACGGCATAATATACAAATTTGCGGTCCTTCTTTTTTATTTCATTCCCAAGTATTCCTAGCAGAAAAATTTCTGGTTTCTTTCTAAACGTATACTTTAAAATTTTCTTTAGTTCAGTATATATTTTCCCCCAGAAATCTTTCACTTTGCTGCACTCCCACCACATATGGTGGAAAGTGCCCTCTTTATCTTTGCACTTCCAGCATTTGTTGCAGACCTTATACATTTTCGATAATTTCACAGGTGTTATATACCACCTGTAAAACATCTTCATGATATTTTCTTTTACCGCCATGGATGCTGTAAAGTTTAGCCCTTCCTGCCAGAGTTTCTCCCAGTCCTCAAATTGTATATTATGTCCTAAGTCCATAGCCCAACGAATCATTACCGATTTGACCTCCTCGTCTTTTAAATTCCAATCTAGCAATATCTTGTACATTTTAGAAATTATTTTCACATCATTCTCTATGATCTCCCTTTGGAATGTAGAGTCTTTGTCCGCATAGCCAAGTTCCTTGCTGTCCTTCCTAAACATTTCTTTGATCTGAAGATAATGTAGCCAATCATATACATATTCTTTGACCTGTTCATAAGGTTTCATTTTCCATTTCCCTCCTTCCTTAACTAATAGTTGGCTGTATGTTGCCCATTTGTTTCTCATATTAATTTTCTTCACACTCAGCACTTCTAAAGGTGATAACCAATGTGGCACTTTAAATTCTAATAGATTTTTATATCTTTCCCATACTTCAATTAGTGAACCTCTGAAGATGTGGTTTTCGAATCCCTTATGTACTTTCCTTTTCTCATGCCAGAGGTACGCATGCCAACCGAACCGGTTGTCGAAGCCTTCTAGATCAAGTAATTCATTATTTTCTAACTTAACCCAATCTTTTAGCCAGCAGAGGCATGCTGCCTCGTAATATAATTTCAAGTCTGGCAGGGCAAAGCCTCCCTTTTCTCTTAGATCTGTTAGCAGCTTAAATTGGATTCTTGGCTTTTTGCCCTGCCATATGTATCTTGAAATCACTCTTTGCCATTCCTTAAAGACTTTATTCCCCCTAATTATGGGGATAGACTGAAATAGAAACAGCAGCCTTGGTAGCACGTTCATCTTGATTGTATTAATCCTTCCCCAAAGTGACAATTTCAATCTCCCCCACACCTCTAGGTCTTTCCTTATTTCGTTCCAAACTAAATCATAATTGTTCTTATATAGATCTATATTTTTAGAGGTCACCCAGATTCCTAGATATTTAACTTTCTTAGCCACCTCTATCTGCGATTGTTGTTGTATTATTTCTATTGCCCTTGGGTCCATATTTTTAACAATCATTTTGGTTTTCCTCTTATTCAATTTGAAACCTGCCACCTCACCAAACTGTTCCATTTCCTTTAGCACTTCCTCTACCGTTGTTGTTGGGTCTTCCATCGTTATTACCAAATCATCTGCGAAAGCTTTGATCTTATACTCAATTTGGCCGATTGACACTCCTTTTACTTTCTTATTTTGTCTAATTGAATTCAGCAGGACTTCTAGCACCGTTATAAATAATAATGGGGAAAGTGGGCACCCCTGTCTTGTTCCTTTCTGTATCTTTATTTCTTCTGTTGCCACATTGTTTATAATTAGTTTAGCTTTCTGCTCCGTGTATATTGCTTTTATCCCGTTCAGAAATTCTTTGCCCACTTTCCATATGCTCCAGATTTTTCAGCATAAAGTCCCACATCACATTGTCGAATGCTTTCTCTGCATCCACAAACATCATTATGGCTTGTTTATCTATCCTGGCAGACAGGTATTCCAACGTATTGATTATATTTCTTATATTATCTTTCATCTGCCTGCCTGGGAGAAAGCCCGCTTGGTCTTTATGGATAATTCCTAGTAACATACTTTTCATCCTCTTTGCTAGAATTCCTGCAAAAATTTTGTAGTCTGTGTTCAATAGTGAAATCGGTCTATAATTTTTATCCTGGGTTAAATCTGAATCCTGTTTTGGAATAAAGGTAACATACACCTCCTTCCACGTTTCCGGTATTTCTCCTTCTTTTAGAATCTTATTCATAACTTCCTTCAGTGGGTTCACCAAAATAGATTTTAACTCTTTGTAATACCCCACGGTGAACCCATCTGGGCCTGGCGCCTTTCCTCTTTTTAGATCTTTTATTACTTCCTCTATTTCCTCTACCTCAATTGGTATATTCAGTTGTTGTTTTTTATCTATTGGAATTTTTTGCACCTTTTTATCTTTCAGAAACCTCTCTATTTTCCTCAAATTATTCTTTTCGTTATTTTTATATAGTTTTCTATAATAGTCCAGAAAACCTTTCTTGATTTCTTTTGGGTCAGTTATTTCTTCTCCTTCTAATGTGATTTTGTTTATTGTACTTTGTTCTTTTCTTTTTTTGATTTGCCATGCAAGCCATTTGCCTGATTTATTTGAAAATTCAAAATTCCTTTGTCTTAATTTTTTGATGTTCCACTCCACCTCTCTATCTATTATTGTGGCAAACTGGGCTTGCAGAATTTTTATATTTTCTTTTATTTTCAGATTGTTTGGTTTCTTAATTAATTTTTGTTCATTATCCATTATTTGCTTTAATATCTCTACTTTTCTTTTTTCTCTGTTCTTGTTTTTAATCGCATTCTGCTGTATAAAGTATCCTCTCATTACTGCCTTACTCGCATCCCAGACCACTTTAGTCTTTGTACCTTTCTCACAATTATCGACAAAATATTCTGTTAACTTCTTTTGTGCGTTTTCTACAATTTTCTGATCATCTAATAGATAATCTTTCAACCTCCATCTAAAAGTTCTTTTCTCATAGCTTTCCAATTCGAATTCTATCGGATTGTGATCCGAAATTACTTTAGGCCTAATTTCAATTTGTCGGATTATTGGGCATAGCTCATTTGAGATCCAGATCTGATCTAACCTTGACATTGACTTGTTCGGTTCGGAATAAAAAGTGAATTGCTTATCCAACGGGTGTCTAAGGCGCCATATATCTGTCAAATTGCAGTTTTTAACCAATGAGAAAAAAGACTTTGGTAATTTTCCTTCCTTACTTATTCCTTCTCTGAGCCTGTCCAATTCTAGTGAAACCACCCCGTTCATATCACCCATTACCATAATTTTCTGGTCCATATAATCCAGTAGTTTTTCTTCTAAGTTTTTAAAGAATTCAGTTTTATTACCATTTGGCGCGTAAATTCCAACTACAATTAAGTTTTCTCCTTGCCATTTAAGTCTAACCGCGATCATCCGTCCCTCCTCATCTTTAAATATTTGTTGCGCTTCAATCTTATTTTTGATATACAATACCACCCCCCTTTTCTTCTCTTTGTCCGAGGATTCAAATTCGTTTCCTAATCTTTTATTGATCAACACTTTTCTATGCCTTCTAGCGACATGCGTTTCTTGCAAACAAATAATATCTAAGTTTTTCTTTTTTAGAAATTGTTCAATTTTATTCCTCTTTTTTTTCTCATTCATCCCATTAATATTCCAATTCCAGATTTTTAATGCCATAGTACCCTAGTTTTATATAAGTTTTGTTTGTCTTTATAAGTTAGCTGAGTCTACTTCTTCTTCCTCCTCTTCCTCTTCTTCCGTTTGTCTCCCACTCCCTTCCTCCCCTTCCTCTGTTTTTGACTCTCCTGGTATCCTTTCCTCTGCTCCTTTCGTTCCATCTACATCTACTCTTAGTTCTTTGTACTTTCTCAGAAATTTCCCAGTTTCTTCTGGGTTTGTTAATTTATGTCTCTTACTTCTGTACATAAATGTAATTCCTTCAGGGAACTCCCATCTGAATTCAATATTATTTTTCTTAAGTATCTGCACCAAAGATTTATAGGAGTCTCTCCGTTTAAGTAACCTGATTGGGATGTCCTTGAAGATAATTATGTAGTTTCCGTCTATATTCAATCTCCGCTCTCTATTCTTTTGTAAAATCATATTCCTCATTTCTCTATCCTTAAATGTAAGTAAACAATCACCTGTAAATTTCTTTACTTTTGTTGTTTTCACCCGCATTCTAAATGCATTTTGTACATTTTTAGACATTTCCTCCACTGGCAGATCCATCCATTTCGCTAATTCCACTATCAATTTCTCTTTGATGTTCTCACCTTGTGTCTCTGGCACCGCTCTAAATCTCAGATTAACCTCCCTCTGTCGCAATTCATTCATTGCTATAACATCCTTCATTTCCTCCTGTGCCTTATTTAATTCAGTCATTTCTACTTTTATCTTTTCTTCTTCTCGTTTAACCTCCTTTAACTCCAATCTTGTCTTCTTTAACCCCTCCTCTACCGATTGCGTTCTCCTGAACGCTTCTTTTATCTGTCCTTTCAATTCACTAACTGTTTCATCTATTTTTTTATCCATTTTTCCAATCTTATTATCCACCTGCTCCAGTTTAGACTCCAAATTTTTTTCACTTTGCCTAATTTCTGCAAACATTCTTAGAATATCCGCCTTAAACTCTGTCTCTGGTTTTGACCCTTTCCTTTCAATTGGTGTCCCCCCCATTCGGTCCTTTCTTTGCTGTATGCGACATTTTGCGCTCCTATACCCCCGTACCACTCCCTTAGGGTTTGTACTTAACACTTTTGAATTGTTCAATTTCAATTTTACAGCTTTAGTAAACGTTCATACATTTTCTTCTTAATATTATTATTAATAGTTCCTCCCTTATGTATGTTACACCAGAGGTCAATGTGGGGTCCAATACGAAGTTCTTGTTGTTAAACCTTCATGCCTCCACTCAGGCTGTTCCACTGAAAGGGAAGGAAGGAGGGGAGAGGTCTTATGTCCCTCCTGAAGTTTTATTTAAGTAGATGACCCAGCATTGACGAAGGGAGGGTAATGGAAGTAGATGAGTTGTTATTCAGTCCCACAGGTAGCAATAAATAA
This sequence comes from Podarcis muralis, assembly GCF_964188315.1. Taxonomy (NCBI): domain Eukaryota; kingdom Metazoa; phylum Chordata; class Lepidosauria; order Squamata; family Lacertidae; genus Podarcis; species Podarcis muralis. The sequence continues at coordinate 16,425,236 of NC_135674.1, forward strand.
CAAAACTACAAATCCTCAGATCCCATATTGTAAATCCCAATAGTCAGTATATATAGATAAGCTCCCGGTAGAAGGTCCAAGAACGGAGGACTTCCCAGTAGAAGAGCTAAAAGCAAATAATAAGTTCCAGACTGGTGGGAGGGGGTAATTGGTGACAGAGAGGGTAAGTAGGTTTAAACCAATTATGCAGTCTTATTCCAGCCACTAAGGTCTTTTAACCTCCTTAGTATAGCGTTATCTTCCAGAATATAAAGATATCTTATAACTCCAGAGGATTTAGCTTTTGCATAAGGCAAAGTTATTTTGTGGAGAAAAAGAAGAGAGAACAACAACAGCGAAGGACCAACTGTAGTTAAACCCTCCCAAGAGTCCGGTGTAATATCAGTTAAATGCCACTAATGCGGGAATAGTCGTTCTTTTGGAGTCCTTTTAGCTCTTAGAGTCCCTTTAATCCTTTTAACTTTCGCCTTTTCACCACACTCCGGAGCTCTTAGTAATGGCGGAGCGTTTTCTTCCGTTTTTCGCAGCCTTTCGTGCTTCAATCGCAAGCATGGGGAAGTGCCTCGTAACAAACCTCGTTACCAACAGAAACTCATATTTGCAACAGTTATTCTCTGGTCCCCCTTCTTTTTTTTCACAGTTCTCTTAGAGTGTAATATCTTGTATTTACCTAGAAAGTTACTGTTATAAAAAGTATCTTAAGGGAGAAAGCACAGTATCCGCCAAAATGGCTCACTTTCACTTTTCCCAACACTGCCAGTAACGCAGCGCCTAGGCTGATTTCGGCTTTCAGCTGAACTCCACTTACTTCTCTTATTGCTCCGTGACTTCCTAGTTGTTAAATCCTTTAAATTCAAATAAGTTGAAGTCAGCGTTCTTTAGTTTGAGAGCGCAGCGCTTTTCTCCGCAAGCTTGGGGCTTCGCTACTTTGGAGGTGGATAATGGCTTCCCCTCGACCCGCCGATCTGCTCCGCCGTTCTCTTCGCTTCTTTCGAGGCTACCTGACGGCTGAGCTGGTCGCTTCTGGTCTCCGCTGGGAACCTGCCCTTCTGGACACCCTCCAGAAGTATTTTGGGGGGCCTTCGCGCCCTATAGCCCCTCTAATCCTCCAAACTAGCCCGGGATTTCCCTCACGGTAAAATCCCCGCTTGCAACGAGATCGCGCCGAACCGGAAGTCCGATTCAAGAGCATTTTCATTACAGATTTCTGATCATCAGGAATCAAAGCAAGGTTTGAGGACTCATCCTCCTCCAGTCCACGTCGATAGGTACTGGTCAAATCCAATTCATTATTGGCTTTCCCCCCTTTTCTGATAACAGAATAAGGCGGAGGGTCCCAACAGCTAACCTGTTGGCCCTGACCATCCGGTGCCCATGTAACCGGACAAATCATGGTTAGGTCAGCAAGCTCTTCCACAGTTAGGTGAGAAGATGCTTTTGCCTCCTTAACCATTTGCTCTACAGCAGAGAGATTTGCCTTCTGAGCCTTTACCGACTCAAGAGGCACCGCTGGATCTGCCAAGACAGGCAGACTTGAGGGCTGAAATGAAGTATCAAGAGAAACTTTGGGTTGAGATAAAAGAGGGGATTGCTGAAAACCCTGGGAAACCTTAGCTGCAGCTGTTGGCTTCTCAGGCGCTGGCTGCTTAGAAGCCAGGCTCAGTGGAGCTGCTACCGCCACCCTCGTCAGGGCGGAAGGAACAGATGAAGGGTTGATAAGAGAAAGTACAGGCTGAACTTCTGCAGGGCCGAACCACTTAACCGCATCTCTGCAGAGGTGCCATGTCTGAAGCACCTGCACCTGCTTGTGGCTCCGAATGCAGGGTCTGCCCTATTTGCTCCCAGTCCCTGAGCCGGAGAGACCCGCTCTCTGGCTACCAGGGACACTCTGCATTGATTTCCCGCAAGAGAGCATTAAGTGCCTTGCAGGAACAAGGATGCTGTGCTTTTGAGAGCAAATACTGGAGATCTTTACGATGTTGCAATTGTTTGTTTTTTTAAAAGATATTTATTAAAGTTTTTAACAATAAAACAGACTTCACAATCAAAACAAGAAAAAAAGAAGAAAAAAACATTATCACAATCACATAAGAACAGAAAAATACAGTAAAAAACAAAAAAGTAGAAAGAAAAAAAAAGACATAAAAAAACCATTGGAAATCCAGTTTCTTACTAATTATTTTCATAGCCCTCCTTCCAGACTCCCTCACATCTCCCTTTTCTGTGTTCCCTTTTATACAATCTTATTCAGCAGTGCCTTGCCCTTTTTCAAGTCTTATTTTGTATTGTACATTTCAACTATTATGTCTCCAATTTTTCCCTTTGTAACAATTATTTAAGTTTGACATAATATTACTCCAATTTTTTCACCCTTATTCTCATAAAACATTTTTTACATATTCCTTTCAACCAAGTCACTAGTGCCATGTTATCTTTATATCTTGCATCATTTTAACATTCATACATTTTACAGTACTTTTGCAGGTAGTCTTTAAATTTCTTCCAGTCCTCCTCCACTGACTCTTCTCCCAGGTCTCGGATTCTGCCAGTCATTTCTGCCAATTCCATGTAGTCTATCACTTGCATCTGCCATTCTTCCAGAGTGGGCAAATCTTGTGTCTTCCAGTGTTTTGCGATGAGTATTCTTGCTGCTGTTGTCGCGTACATAAAAAAGGTTCTGTCCTTCTTTGGCACCATTTGGTCAACAATGCCCAAAAGGAAGGCCTCCGGTTTCTTAGGGAAGGTATATTTAAATACCTTTTTCAGTTCATTATAGATCATTTCCCAGAAAGCCTTGACCCTTGGGCACGTCCACCAAAGGTGAAAGAATGTTCCCTCAGTTTCTTTACATTTCCAACACTTGTTATCTGGCAAATGATATATCTTTGCAAGCTTGACTGGGGTCATGTACCACCTGTATATCATTTTCATAATATTTTCTTTTAAGGCATTACATGCTGTAAATTTCACCCCAGTGGTCCATAACCGTTCCCAGTCAGCAAACATAATATTGTAGCCAATATCTTGCGCCCATTTTATCATAGCTGATTTGACCGTTTCATCCTGAGTATTCCATTTTAACAGCAAGTTATACATTCTTGAAAGTACCTTAGTTTTAGGTTCTAACAATTCTGTTTCTAATTTCGATTTTTCCACCTGGAAACCTGTTTTCTTGTCCATATTAAAGACCTCTCTAATTTGACGATAATGCAACCAATCTCGCACTTTGTCTTTTAGTTTCTCAAAACTCTGCAATCTCCATGTGTCTCCATCTTTTTCTAATATCTCCCAATATTTTGGCCATTTGGCCTCCATATTGAGTCTTTTCTGAGCCTTAGCTTCCATTGGTGACAACCACCTTGGGGTCTTATTTTCTAATAAGTCCTTATATCTTGTCCAGACATTGAACACTGCTTTCCTGACAATATGGTTCTTAAATGCTTTATGAGCTTTAACCTTGTCATACCACAGGTATGCATGCCACCCAAACACATTGTTGAACCCTTCCAAATCCAAAATGTCATTGTTTTCAAGAAGTAGCCAGTCTTTCAACCAGCAGAATGCTGCTGATTCATAGTACAACTTCATGTCCGGCAGGGCAAATCCCCCCCTTTCTGTAGCATCAGTCAATATTTTAAATTTTATTCTGGGCTTTTTGCCCTGCCAGACAAATTTAGAGATATCTCTCTGCCACCTCTTGAAACAATCCATCTTGTCTACAATCTGCAAAGTCTGAAACAGAAACAGCATTTTTGGCAATACATTCATCTTTATAGCAGCGATTCGACCCAACAAGGAAAGCTTCAGTTTTGACCAAATTTCTAGATCCTTTTTAACTTCTAGCCAACATTTTTCATAATTATCTTTAAATAGGTTCAAGTTTTTAGCCGTCATATTAATCCCTAGGTATTTTACTTTTTTAACCACATTTAACTCTGTCTCCTTCTGAAACCTTTCTTTTTCCATAGTTGTCATTTTTCCCCCCAAAACCTTAGTTTTTTGTTTGTTTAATTTAAATCCCGCCACCCGACCAAATTCTTGAATCAGTTCTAGAACCCTTTTCGTACTAGATTCTGGCTCCTGTAATGTCAAAACCAGGTCATCTGCAAAAGCCTTAAGTTTGTATTGTTTAGCTCCGACCTGAATTCCTTCAATCAACCGGTCCCTTCTGATCATGTTCAAGAGCACCTCCAGGACCGAAATAAATAACAATGGAGAGATAGGGTAACCCTGTCATGTTCCTTTCTCAATTCTAAATTCTTCTGACACCACATTGTTAACTATCAATTTTGCTTTTTGTTCTGAATAGATTGCGTCTATACCATTTTCAAACCCCCGTCTATACCATTTTCATAAAATTCCATGAAATATTATCAAAGGCCTTCTCCGCATCAATAAAAATCAACACTGCTCTTGTATTAGTGTTCATTTGCAATAACTCCAAAATGTCAATGATGTTCCTTGTATTATCAGACAAGTGTCTACCTGGGAGAAAGCCTGCCTGGTCTTTATGTATCACATCATTTAAGACTCTTTTTAATCTATTGGCTAAAATATCTGCAAAAATTTTATAATCCACATTTAAAAGGGAAATGGGACGGTAGTTCTTGAGTTGTGTCTTTTCAGTTTCAGATTTAGGTATAAGTGTGATGAAAGCTTCTTTCCACGACTCCGGTGCCTTCTTCCCCTCCATGATCTCGTTGCACACCTCCTTCAGTGGTTGAATTAAATAGTCTTTCAAAGTCTTATAATACTTGGAGGTTAGTCCATCCGGCCCTGGAGATTTGCCCAATTGCATGTTCTGAATAGCACCTTCAATCTCCTGTTCTGTTATTTTATAGTTCAATATTATCTTGTTTTCTTGAGATAGTTTTGGTAATCCATTATTTCTTAAAAATTGGTCTATATCAGTCTCTTGGGTATAGAGTTGTTTAAAGTATCTCTGGAAGCATTTTCTAATCTCCACAGGGTTCTGAATATTTCTCCCCTCAATCTCTAAGTTGGTAACCGTGTTCAGCTTCTGTCTTTTTTTCAACTGCCATGCTAGCAGTTTTCCGCATTTGTTAGCCGAATCAAAAGTCCTTTGTCTCATTTGTTTAATTTTCCATTCGAGTTCCTGATTTCAATTCAATTCAAAATCCTTTATTAGGCATATCGCATCTCACATTAACAAACAAACATCATATACAGACTGTATAAAATACGGGCTCAGTGAACACAATTTAACCCAGTCCTATTCTTAACTCCAAGAAATAAATCGATGTACATACATAATATAATACAACACAGCAACATCACCTACCATTAAAAACCACTAAGTCTCTTTACCATGGCCCACTCTTTCTTCATGGACAGCACTTAAAAATGAGTTCCTGATTTAACAGTTTCGTATATTGTGCTTGATAAAATTTAATTTCTCTCAGAATCTCCTGTGACTTTGGTTTCGATCTTAGTTTTTTCTCTCCTTCTTTTATTTTCTCCAAAATCTTATCCTTTTTCTCATTTTGAACTCTCTTTTTTATTGCATTCTGTTGTATCAGAAACCCCCTCATCACCGCCTTGCTTGCGTCCCAGATTACTCTTTTTTCCACTGTAGTTTTCAAGTTTATTTCGAAATAATCACTCAAGTTCTTTGGGGCCTTCTTAACAATCTCTTGATCTCTTAATAAGGTGTCATTCATCTTCCATCTGAAGGAACCAGTTGAAGATAATTTCATTTCCATCTTTACTGCATTATGGTCGGAGCAGGTTTTTGGGCAGATTTCCACCTTTCTAATCTTGGGTGCCAGTCCTCTAGTTATCCATATTTGGTCGATTCTTGTCCATGTCATTTTGGCTTCAGAGAAGAATGTCCCCTCTCTTCCTAAGGGGTTTTTTGTTCTCCAGATATCAATCAGATCCATGTTGTCAGTTAATTCAAAAAAGGTTTTTGGTAGCCTGCCCTCTTTTGTCATACTTTGACTTTGTGCTTTGTCCATGTTCGTAGATACCACCCCATTCATATCGCCCATCATGATGAAGTTATTATAGTCCAAATAGCCCAACATTGTCTCATGCAGCTTCTTGTAGAATTCCGATTTCCCCTCATTTGGTGCATAAATTCCCAAAATCAAAAAATTTTCCCCTTGTATTTGGATTTCAATTGCCAAAATTCTTCCTTGCTCATCTTTAAAAAGAAATTTTGGTGACAGGCTTTCTTTTGCATAGATGACAACTCCTCTCTTCTTCACTCTGTCAGATGAGATAAATTCTTGGCCTAGTCTCTTGTTAATTAACACTTTCCTGTGAAGCCTAATCACATGCGTTTCCTGTAGGCAAATAATGTCTAATTGTTCCTTTTTTAATAAGTGGAAAATCTTCCTTCTTTTCTCTGGGGAGTTAAAACCATGAATATTCCAACTTAATAGTTGCAGAGACATGTTGAACAGTTCTATTCTCCCCTTGGTGGTGGTATCACTCTCTCCAGCTCGTCAAAACCCAAGGGTGTAGGTATAGAACCTAATGGTCCAGGTCCTAAGGCTCCTAATTCTTCTTCAGTCCCTTTCTGGAGGTCTTCTCCGTAATCGCTCAGAAATTTTTCCTTGTCTTCAGCTGTTTTGATTTTAACTTTCTTCCCCCTGAAGGTAAAGGAAAGTCCCTGGGGGAACTCCCACCTGAAGATGATTCTGTTGCTTCTCAGTAGTTTCACCAAGTCTCCGTAACTAGATCTAAGTTCCAGTAAATGTTTTGGGATATCCTTGTAGATTTCCACTCTCAAATCCTGAATTTCAAGGGTCTTTTGAAAGTGTGCACTCAGTATCTTGTCTCTTTCTGCCTTCGTTCTGAGAGAGATCAGGCAGTCTCTAGACTTAACCTTCCTCCCTCCCTTTCCAAGTCTAAATGCACTTACAATTTTAAAATCTTTATCTTCTTCCAAAGGCCAAAATTCTGTAAATTCTTTTGTCAAATATTCAGTTAGATCCCCTTTTTCAAGTTCTGGGACTGACCTCAATCTCAAGTTGTTTTCCTTACTTTTTAATTCTATCATAGACAGATATGCCTGGTGTTCGCCAATCTGTTTGCGCATAGGTTTTATTTCCTCTTGCACAGCCTCTGCTTTCTGTTTGGCCTCCTCAGCTACTTTACGATTTTCTGTAGTGGCTTCCAATAGTTTCCCAATTGATTATGCATTTAGACTAACTTGTTGAGTCAAATTGTTGACACTGGCTGTGTTTTGGTCGATTTTAGATGATTGTTCAGCCACTTGCTTACTCAGGCCTTCCAATTTTTCAAAAAATTTATCTAATACCGAAGTAGGGTCCCCTCCTGAGGCCATTCCTTCCGGCCTAACTTGCTCTAATTCTTCCTCTTGTGTCACAGAGACAATAGGAACAGATGATCTGCGCAGCTGTGAGATTATAGTAGTTTGTTGTGTTTTGGCTTTAGCTGATCTTGTTCTCCCAGTCCCACTCATCCCACTTCTGTCTATGCGTCAAGGTCAGTCTCACACTTTGCAATTCCCATGGGAATCCACAAGTCCACAAGTGAGAAAACAACCCCCAGTAGTTGCAAGTTTGCAAAGTTCCTCTAGAGGGAGATTAAGTATATCTTAAGGGGGGGAAAGTTGTTGTTAACACAAGTTTCCCAAGTTACTCCAAGTCCCTTAAAAGTTGGTAACAATATCAGACAGCAACAAAGTCCCAAAAGTCCTCCAAATCTTTTAACCTTTGCAGAGTTAATCCTGAAGTACTTACAATGTCTCTAGAAAGTGCCAGTTTCAATGTAGCAGTTCACTGTAGCAGTCCAATGTAACAGTCGAATGTAACAAGTCCAACAGTCTAACAGTTCTAACAATCTGGCAGCCCGACTGCCAGGGTTTCTTAGTAATTTTATAAATCCACAAAAGAGGAGGTAAAGAGATAAAAGCTCATAAAGAAAGTAAAATCCAACAAATAACGAGGTGAGATTCAAGTTTTCTCCCTGCACCTCGATTCAATTGATGCTCTGGTTGGTTCCTTTTAAAGTCCCGGTTTCAAAGGCATTAGAAAGTTTAAGTCGTTGCTTTGGATCTTTAAACAGTACCGGGAGACGGACTTCCTGGTTGCGTCTCCCGCTTCAGTGCCCAATTTTTAATAAATTTAGTCCCCAATTCAGCAAGCTTCACCTACTCACGGGAAGTTGTTTTTTAGCCGAATAGTCCCAGGAAAAGGGTCAGCGCTCACCGACAGCAGCTTTGCGGCTTCACTCCACAGAAAGAGCGATCGACTCACAGCACCGCGCCAGCCCTTTCACGCTCCGGAGCCCCTTACGGGGTTACTTCAACGTTTCAAGGGGCGCTAAAGGTGCCCGCCGAGTCCCACAGCCACAGGCTATCGCTGCCTGTGGTTTTCCAACAAGGGTCTCCGCTTCGCCGTAGCGGACGACCTGTTTCTGCGGAGCTTCCCCTTCAGAAGAAGAAGAGGACCGCCATTGCCGTTCGCGCCGCCCCCGGAAGTCTATGATGTTGCAATTGTTGGGCAGAAAGGGAACTCCCCATCTTCCTTCCCGCGTATACTCACCGGGTTCCTTATAGAGGATGCGAGGACACGTCTGTAGCTCTTGTCGAGCGAAGTGAGTAGTCTGGCCCCAGAGAGTTGGGCGCCAGATGAAGTGAAGGCACAAGACTGGGGGTTGGTCATCAGGTGAGCTGCGCACAGGTGAGCTGCATGCAAGCTGCTGGCTAGCCCTGTGGAGCCTCCTTTTATTGAGACAAACATGCAAACCAGGCAGATACATTTTGGGCTGTGACCTTTACATATCTTGGTCCCGAGATCGTGAGGTGGTACAAAGTTATTTTGGCACCTGTTTCCACCGCGTCATTTTCCCCTTGCACAGTGTATGATGAAGGAGACAAAAGGTCTCAGGGACAAAGGTTACAGACAGGACACCGCCGACTACTGAGACCGCAAAAGGTTAGACAGAGGGAACGATGTTCCAACAGCCGTGGCTTGTCTTAGGGGGGGTGTACCTCACACCCCAGGGTCACGCGTGCAGGCAGACTGCGACTGCCTGCTGGTGGGGAGTGTGCTCCCTCCGGACCCCACTGCCCACTCCGCGATTATCCCTACATTTGCTGCCGGGGGCTCAGCTACCCACCAGCCAGCTGTACTCCATTTCAGAGGTGGAGTTAGCTGCGTTAAGGGAATTTCTGGACAGAAATTTGGCATGCGTATTCATCCGCCTGTCTAAGGCTCCAGGGGGCACCGCCTTGTGCTATTCGTGAAGAAGCGTGACATCCCGGAGTTGAGACTCTGAAGTGATTACAGGCTCCTGAACAAGGTGACGGTGCCCAACTGCTATCTCCTGCCACGCATCGACAAATACACACGGATCAGCTTTCCCTTGCTGAAAACCTAGAGAAAACAATACTTCAGTGAGTTTTGTGTGCCAGCACCGTGCACTTTGTTTGAGACCATAAAGGGATTTCTTCAGAGAACAGACAAATCCCTGTTTTACCTGTACGCCATCAGGTGGAAGCATATAAAGTGATTCACCTAAAGATCCGTACAAAAATGCTGTATTCATGTCGTGGTGAGAAACGTGAAGATTCTCTTCTGCAGCAACCTTGAGCATAAGCCTGATGCTCTCATACCTCACGGTGGGTGAGTAGGTCTCGTGATAGTCTTCACCTGGTACCTGTGAAAAACCTCTGGCTACCAATCTGGCTTTGTGTCTGACTATCTTGCCATTTTGATTTGTCTTCACTTTGAAGACCCATTTGCTTCCAAGCAGTTCCATTCCTGGAACTACTGGAACTAACTCCCATTTTTTGTTCCTCTCTAAGGAATCAAGCTCAGCCTTCATGGCATTTAACCATGGTTCAGCATCCTTTGAATCCAAATCCTGGATTTCTTGGAAACTTGAAGGTCCAAATACCTTCTTGGAGCTTTTAACAGCTGCTACTGCTGTTTTAGCAAATTCAACAGCAAATCTCTTTGGATGTCTACCCTTAGTGGCTCTTTGTGACCTGCGAATTAGCCGTAGGTCTTCAACACTCTCCTCTTCTTTCTTAGGAGAAAAGTGGCCTATAGTGAACAATGGTTCCTCCAATTCTTGATCAGAGCCTTCAGAGGGTCTCATAGAGGCTTTTGCACTCTTGAAATCCTCTGAATCATCTGATTCAGTCTCAGACTCAGGATCAGGACCTTGATCAGTGGGTGTGGGTTGTTGCGGCAGCTGTGGCTGTTGCTGCTGCTATTGCCTATCCTCAGCCTCATCACTGTCATCAGGATAACATTGGAAAATTCCCACATTCTCCCCCCACTTGGCATTGTACTCAACACTTGTGAGCCTAATTGTCTTAGAGTCAGTTATCATTATTCTGTAAGAACCTTTCTGATAGCCTAGAAAGATACCATGCAATCCACACTTGCCTAACTTGGAGCTTTGTGGTGTGTCAGAACATGTCAGAACCAAAAATTCCCATGTGTTTGATGTATGGCTTCTTGCCAAACATCTTCTCATAGGGGGTACAACCAATCGATGATGATAATCTCCGATTATAACTGTAAACAAAACAGCTCAGAGATTCTGTCCAATAACTCTCTGGAAGATTGGCATCATGCAGCAAGGTTTTCAGACCTTGAAGCAATGTTTGGCTTGCTCTCTCACAAAGTCCGTTCTGCCATGGCGAGCGAGGACTAGACAAATTGTGCTGAATTCCTTTCTCAGTCAGAAAAGCTTCAAACTGCTGAGAAGTGAATTCCCCCCCCGCGATCAGTGAAAAGAGTCTTTATCTTCTTACCATGCACATTTTCCAACCAAGCACATAATTCCTTGAACCTAGGAAATGGCTCTGATTTCTGCTTGAGATTGTACACATAAATATACCTGGAAAATGCATCTACGAGGACCATGAAGTACCTGTTTTCACCCAAAGAGGGCGATAGTGGACCAACTAAATCAGCACGCACTACCTGGTATGGTTCTGTAGCTTGCCTACTAGACAACTTACCTTTTGCTGCCATTTTCACCTTATTTGCTGCGCATGCCATACACTTCATGTGGTACCTGCAGGGTTTAATAGTCGTACCTTCAACCAAGGCAGGCATTTTTGATACTGCCTCAAAATGTAAATGACCAAATTTCCTGTGAAAATCATGAATACATCCTGCATGTATTTTTTTAAAAAAAGATATTTATTGAAGTTTTCAAAAAACAAGAAAAAACAAAAGAAAAATTAAAAACACATAGAATTTACATTCCTTATTTTCAATAACATCTTTCCCTGACTTCCCCACACCTCCCCTTCTTGTATTCCAATTCCAATTGTTAGCTCAGCAAGTTCTTGTCCCCAAATTTTGCCTTATTATATTTAATTCGTTTTAATTAACCAATTTTAACTTATAAACCTCAATTTGTACATCAATGCTCATTCTTAAAACCCTTTTCTAAAGTCGACCCAAGTTCCCTTCCACGAATTTCCCAGTTTTTATACTGATAACGAAACGGAATAAAAAGAAACAAAATGTAATTGTACACCCTTTGGATTCCCAAAATCCCACCCTCCCCCTTTCCCGGTTTCTATCCCCAACAAATGTCCATCAGTCTATCAACTATCAGCCTGGAGACCTCACGTCCGAGGCTCTTAATTCTCTCTCAATTCCTCTCTGCCGGTTTTTTTGATAGTCCTTTGTATTGAACACCAAGTCTCAGAGAAGCTCTGTCCCAATAGAGTCCATGTTTCTTCCAGCCAGACCTCCATATTTAAAAGTGGGGCCCAAATCTTGCTTCTTAATCCTTTTAAGTCCAAATGTCTCCTGCATGTAAAACCTTGTTGTTAGAACCTGCAATGCAACAAGTCTCATCTTGCACATCATCATCAAAATACAAAACAAACAAACATATTCAACATGCAATACTGTAATATGCAATCAACATATTCAGCGTGCAATACTGTAATAGTTGTAGGAGTTGCTCGTGCGTAAGTTGCCGCCACTCCTGGCTAGGTTACCTGGTTGAACCCTTTCTGTCTGGACAGCCTCAAGTTTCGTGGCTGTCTCAGTCGCTGGCAGAATCCGTCAGTGGGCATTTCTTGAACCTTTTCCAGCATAAAAGTTCTTTGACGCCAAGTCTCCTCCTACTCTCCCTGCGCGGAAGTCTTCTGCGCAGGGAGGGTGTGGGCAGCGGAGTACCCGTACTCTCTCCGCTGGTCTCCGGCGAGGAGTCCTGGAGCCTCCTCTCCGATTCCCCCCATCTGCCCCCCTTCTCCACTGGTGTTACGCTGATTTATTTCCCTCGTAGATGGGCTGCCTCTCTCCCTACTGGGACCCTCTCCGGCATCCCTCTGGAGCCTTCCCTCCGCCTCTAGCTCCGATGGCAGTTTCCTGACATCCACCTCCCCCCCAGGACCCCCTCCACCCCCGGCCCGACCTTCTGATCCAACCTCGTCCCTTTCCTCGGCCGACAATGCGGGGAATCCCCTGAAGGAGCTGTCGCCATCCTCTGAGGATTCAAAACCCGCTTCCCACCCACTCCGATATCTTCCCGCGGGGTGGGCCTCCCAGTCTTGATTCTTCTCTCTCTGACACTTCCCCTTCCTCCTCTTCAGAGTCAGGAAAACCCACAAAGTCCTCTTCGTCGTCTGTGGTTCCAAATTCTTCCTCCCAGAATCTCTCTAGTGGTTTTGGTTTATCTGGGAACAGGCTGTGGAATTCTTCCACTAGATACCCGTCATTGATCGCCTCAGCGGGGACCCACGTGTTTTCTGACTCGGGTTCTCCCTCCCAAGCCACCAAGTACTCCACCTGGCGCCCTCGCCACCTTGAATCGAGTATTTCCGTGGCTTGGTTGTGGTGTTCCCTCCTCCCTCCCTCCCCGGAAATTCCCGCCCCTCCCTGTACGGTGAGAGTAGGGACCTATGGAACACCGGATGTATCTTCATGCTGTCAGGCAACTTGAGCTTGAATACCACAGGGTTCACCTGCTGTGTTACCTCTTGCACCCTCCCTTTAGGGGTAACCCTTGGGTTGACAACCACACTCGGTCTCCCACCCGTATGGCCTCCCTCTCCCGACGGTGCTTGTCTGCCTGCCTCTTGTAAACTTCCTTGGCCCGCTCCAAATTCATCTTGAGTTGCTGGTGCAAGGCCTCCATTTCTTCCACAAACTGCTCTGCCGCAGGTACACTCCATCCTTCCTCCCCCCTCCCCGGGAAGGCCCTGGGGTGACACCCATACTTGGCCATGAACGGGCTCATTCCCGTGGATACTTGTTCAGCATTATTGTACGCAAATTCCGCCAGCGCTAGTTTCTCTACCCAATCGTTCTGTCTCTCGCTGACGTAGCAGCGTAGGTATTGCTGGAGTATACTATTCGCTCTTTCTGCTTGCCCGTTGGTTTCCGGGTGTCGCGCCGTCGAGAAGCCCACCTCGACCTGCAGCAAGCTCATGAGCTTCCTCCAGAACTGGGAAGTAAATTGTTTCCCGCGATCTGAGATGACTCTCGAGGGAGCCCCATGCAGCCTGAAGATGTGCTCCACAAACAACCTGGCTGTCTCCTCTGCCGTCACCGCATGTGAGCAAGTTATGAAATGGCACATCTTCGTTAGTAGATCGACTACTACCATGACTGCTGTCTTCCCTCTTGACTTGGGCAAATCTGTCATAAAATCAATTGCCCCGCTGTTGGGTTGTCGTGGAGTTGTTTGAGTACTTTCCCCCTCAAGGCTTCCCCCGGTACATACAGCGCCCCCTTATAGTACAGCAGCCCTTCCTTTTCCTCAAACCCTCCATGGTTTTCCCTTCCGTCTCGGAGTTCCCTGATTTTAGTTTGGGCAAACACGTCGTTTCTAGTGAGCCCGCCCAGCTCTCGTTTCCCAACCAACACTCCCCCACACACCCATCAGTCCTCGGGGATCACGTGTCGTATCTCCGGCGGTCTCTCTCCTTCCATGTACTCTGGCTTCCGGGAGAGCGCATCTGCTCTTACGTTTTCCTCTCCCGGCACGTATCGGATCTCGAAGGAAAACTTGGAGAATTCCTGTGCCCATCGAATCTGTCTCTGCTTGAGCACTCGCGCGGTCCTCCAGTATTCCAAGTTCTTGTGATCAGTACAAACCTGGATCTTGTGCTGCGCCCCTATTAACAGATGTCTCCATCGGCGAAACGCCACATAGATCGCAAGCAGTTCGCGGTCATACACCGTATAGTTTTGCTCTGACTTGCTCAGCTTCCTCGAGAAAAAGGCACACGGCCTCCAGCCCTGCTTGGCCCCTGGCTCGGTCGGACGCGTCGGTCTCCGGCCTCATGGGCTTCTCCAGATCAACGTGCAGGAGCTGCTCTTCCGAAGCGAACGCCTCCTTCTGTCTTTCAAAGGATTGCTGGGCATTTTCCGTCCAGGCGAACTTCTTCTTGCTACTGAGACAATCTGTGATGGGCGCTGTCAAGTGGGCAAAGTTCTTGATGAACTTCCTGTAGAAGTTGCTGAACCCTAGGAACCTCTGCACGTCCTTCCGGGTCTTGGGGGCCTTCCATTCCAACACTGCCTGCACCTTGCGGGACATTTTGGACAATACAAAACTTTGTTCCAAGTGACATGACAGTTTTGGTGACCGAAGGTGAAGGAGGAAACCAAGGAGTATGTAAAGGCGTGTAAGACTTGTCAGTGGGCCAATAGGCCTCATGTAGCGCCAGCAGGGCTGCTCCAACCACTTCCTACCCCCCAAGGGCCATAGGAGGTGATAGCTATGGACTTTATCACTGACCTACCTGAGTCACAGAAACAAACAGTTATATGGATGGTGATGGATCTGTTCTCCAAGATGGCGCATTTAATGCCCTGTAGAAAGTTCCCCTCAGCGCAGGAGACAGCACAACTCTTTATGGAACATGTGCTTAAACTGCATGGATTGCCTCAGGAGGTCATATCGGATAGAGGGATGCAATTTACCTCCCAGTTTTGGAGGACACTGATGCAACTGTTGAAGGTAGAAGTATGTCTCTCGTCAGCTAGACATCTGCAGACAAATGGAAAGTCAGAGAGGACAAATGCCACTTTGCAACAGTACCTGCGTTGCTACATAAGCTAACAACAAGAAGATTGGGTTGATAAGATGGCCCTTGCTGAATTTGCCTACAACAACGCCGTGCATTCGTCTACGCACCAGACTCCCTTTGCCTGCCTGAGACAACACCCACACGTTTTTCCGGCGCAGGAAGACAGCCTGGTGATGCCAGCCATGGAACAGTTTGCAGAGGAAAAGGAAGCTATGCACAGCTTACTGTGAGATCACCTAGAGAGAGTGAAGGAACAATACAAGAGGGAGATGGATAAGTATAGACAGTTCAGCAGGGAGATAAGGGTGGGAGACCAGGTGTGGTTGTCTACCAAAGACTTGCTGAACAAGGAGAAGTGTCAGAAGCTGGACCCTCAGAGGGTGGGGCCGTTTGAAGTGGTGGAACATGTCAGGGGTTCAGGAGCAGAGGGACAGGAAAGGGAGGAATTAGAGACCGAGGGAGAGGAATCCGAGGGAGAGGTCAGCGATGATAGCCATCCGAGGTCTCTAAGTCTCTCCAGCGAATCAGAGGATTCACAGAAAGGGGCTCCCGTGGTCAGAGCTAGGGGGTTGCCAGAGGGAACACCCCAGGAAGGAGGGGCCAGAGGGGACTCAGAGAGCAGCAGCTGGAAATCGGGACCAGCTTCCCCACCGGAGAGCAGTAAGGGGGAGGAGTCCCAAACATCGGCAGCAGGCAGCTTTCCGTCAGCGGAAGGACATGAGTCAGGGTTAGCCACGCCTGCATCAGAGAGCGAGGAAACGGTCAAAAGGAAGGTCAGGGGCAGCGCGCGTGCGCCAAGTTCAAATGTACAAGAGGGGGGCGCAATGAGCAGCCCGGAGAGGGAGCCGGGTCCCAAAGCCCGCCGAAGAGAGGGGGAGGAGTCCGAAGGGTCCGCTTCCGAGGCGTCCAGGAAGGAAGGCACCCAGGGGGGTAGTAGGACCCAGAGGCGGAAGGAGAAACGTAGAAGGTGGAGTAAGGCTAGAGTCTTAAACTGGTGTACAGGGGGCGGAGACTCAGACGAGGCTTCGCTGGTCTAGGGTCTAGACGTAGAGACGCACGCTAGGGTTTGAAAAATGGGAACTAAACTTCAATAAAGACTTTGTACAGTTCTGCTGGCTAGCGTTGGTCTTCTGTGAGCTGGGACCTGGAGGCAGTCTCTGACAGTAAGCCTCGTCTCTCAGTTTCATCGGTTTTCTTCGCCTCAAGCATCGCTACGGGAGCGAGGCAGGGAGGGCAGAAGACTGGTGCCTTGCGAGCTCACAAAAGTCAGGCGAGATGACTACAGAACAGAAAATAGCTTCCCTGGAAGAAGCGGTGACACAACTCAGCGCTGAAATAATCGCATCCAGGAAGAGAGAGGAAGAAGCGGCAGCTGCCTGCAGAGATCTTCAAGCCAGGTTGGAAGGGCTTGTGAAGCAGGGGCTACCGGGACCCAGATCCGAGGGGATTGGGTTGGGGAAGAGAGGAGGCAGCATTGTATCTCATTTTGATGGGAATTTGCAGCAGTACCCCAATTTCCGAGCAGACGTGCTGTTTGCGCTGCAGCTGCTGGAGAGAGACTTTAGAGATGAGCGGGAGAAAGTGGGGTTTATTTTGTCCCATCTGCATGGGGAAGCGAAAGCATGGCTGCGCAATCTGTGGAGGGATAAGGATCCAGCGCTCCAAAGCGCAGATGCATTCATTAAGGCAATGGACTCCTGTTTCTTATCTAACATAGACATTGACATTGCCCGGAGAGACATATTTGGGCTAAGACAAGGGAAAGCCAGCGTAAGGCAGTATCATTCCCGGTTTTTTGCATTGGTCAACGCGCTGAATTGGGATAAGGATTCTCCGCCAGTTAGAGACCTTTTTTTTTGGAGGGATTGAGCCCACAGATCAAGGATGAGATGGCACGGGGAGAGAGACCCACAACCACTCAGCAAGTGGTTGAAAGAGCGTTGTCGATTGGGGTGAGGCAGGAAGAACGCCCATGGAGCAAAGAAGAAGGGCGTTGGGGACGCACACCAGCGAGAGTGCCCCCCCTCTTGCCCAGAGAGGCAGCGCGTGCGCAGTCCACGCCTCCACAGGGAGGGGGCGAAGAGCAGATGGAGATTGGCGGTGCTAGGGCTCACTCAGCTACCAGAGCCTTAACACCGGGAGCAGTAAAACCGAAGCTGCCTAGAAGGAACAGGAAGTGCTATATATGTGAGAGTGGAGAGCACATGGCGAAAGAGTGTCCCCAGAGGATCCACAAGCACACTGCAGCTTCAGTGACAGTATTGGATACAACTCAGCAGAGAGAACCACAGCAGGGAAACGACGAAGTCTGGCTGGAATAGGAGGCACTGGGGCCCAGCCAGACGAGTTAGTGAGGAAGTCCCCAGAGATTTTGCAGCCCACAGACCCCCTCCCGCCCAAACCAGTGGTGCAGCTCACCGCATCGCTCCAGCTGCCCAATGGACTCACCTTAGAAGTGCCTATTACAATTGACTCTGGCAGTAATGCAGACTTTATAGGACTGGAGTTCATTCAACAACACAACGTAGCATTACTGCCAGCCACGCTGCCCCTGAAGGTTGTCACGGTGGATGGCAGGGAACTGCTAGGGGGGCAGGTGGTGCAGCAGACGCCGCCGATGGTGATGCAAATTGGGAATCACCGGGAGGTCATCAGCTTCAATGTCACCCAACTGTCGGACACGCCGGTAGTATTAGGCATGAGTTGGCTGCACAGGCACAGCCCAGCATTGGCTTGGTACCAGCGCCAACTGACTTTTGGATCCTCCTACTGTGCGGAACACTGCATTATACCCAGCCCAGAAGGGGAAGAGGAAGACCCGCAGTTACAGTTGGGCACGCTGCAAGCAGTACCCCACAAGTATGCGGAATTTTTGGAGGTATTCTGCGAGAAGGAGGCGGACAAGCTACCTCCTCACAGACCCTATGACTGCAAGATTGACCTCCTGCCGGGGGCGACGCTGCCAACTGGGAAACTGTACTCCATGTCTGAGGATGAACTGCAGGAACTCAGGGAGTTCATAGACCACAATTTGAAGCGTGGGTTCATCCGGGAGTCAAAAGCGGTGGGAGGCAGTCCAGTTTTCTTTGTGAAGAAGCGGGACACGCCCCAAAGGAGGCTGGTAGTGGACTTTCGAATTTTAAACTCGAAAACCAAGCCCTCAGCCTTCCCCATGCCCAAGATAGACGACCTGCTCGCGACGGTGCGGAAAGGACGCGTTTTCACCAAGTTGGATCTACGTGGGGCGTACAACCTGATTCGCATGCGCGAAGGCGACGAGTTGAAGACGGCCATGTTCACGCCACTGGGCACCTACGAATACAGAGTTATGCCCTTCGGATTACAAAATGGCTCTCACACTTTCCAAGCCTTTATGCATCATGTGCTGGCGGGGCTCCTTTACAAGAAGTGCGTATGCTTCCTGGACGACATCCTGATTTTTTCAGAATCGCGAGAGGCGCACGAGAGGGATGTCAGGGAAGTTCTGCAGAGACTGAAGGAGCACAGGCTGTACGCCAAGCTGGAGAAGTGCCAGTTCGACGTGACGGAGGTGGATTTCCTGGGCTACAAGTTGTCGGACAAGGGGCTCGCCATGGACAGCGCCAAGGTTCGCGCAGTTTTGGACTGGAAAAGCCCACGCAATCGGAAGGAAGTCCAGCGGTTTGTCGGCTTTGCCAACTTTTACCGCAAGTTCATCAAGGGATTTGCCATGCAGACAGCGGCCATCACCGACACGCTCAGCTCCAAGAAGAAGAAATTCATCTGGACGGAGCAAGCGGAGCAGTCCTTTCAGAAACTCAAGCGTCTCTTCGCGTCCGAAGAGCAGCTGCTGCATGTGAATCCCAGCAGACCCATGAGGGTGGAGACAGACGCCTCAGACAGAGCCGTGGGAGCTGTCCTGTTGCAACAAGACCAGCAGGGGGACTGGAGGCCGTGCGCATTCTACTCGAGGAAGCTCAGCAAGTCGGAGCAGAATTACACGATCTGGGACAGGGAGTTGCTAGCCATACATGCAGCATTCAAGGCATGGAGGCACTTCCTCATCGGAGCCAGACATACAGTGCAGGTCCACACGGACCACAAGAATCTGGAGTACTGGCGCACGGCTAGGTTCCTCAACCAGAGACACATTAGATGGGCAGACTTCTTCGCGGACTTCGACTTCAAGATAGAGTACATTCCAGGCGACAACAACGTGATGGCGGATGCATTGTCCAGAAAGCCGCAATACCTTGAGGAGGCGGCACCGGCGGCGGCCAAGCACATTTTCGCACCGGAAGCGTGGGCATGCGCGTCGGCAACCGTGGACCTGGACGCCGTACGTCGCGCGCTGCGGGAAGACCCCTTCGCACAGGCCAAGATGGAGGAGGTGCACAGGGGCACAGCGAGGGCCGACGAGTTCCAGATACGCGATGGGTTGCTCCTCCACAAGGGAGCACTCTACGTGCCGGGAGACGACCTCCGCGCAAGGGTCCTGCAGCAGCTACACGACGCTCCCACCGCCGGGCACTTTGGCAAAGAAAAGACTGTCGAACTAGTAGCCAGAGACTTTTGGTGGCCCAAGATGCGGGGGGAAGTAGCAGATTACGTCTCGAGATGTGACACCTGCCAAAGGGCCAAGTCAGTTCACAAACCGCCGGCGGGACTGCTGGAACCGCTGCAGACACCGTCTGAACCGTGGGAGAGGGTGGCCCTGGACTTTGTCACGGATCTGCCCAGCTCGAGGGGAAAGACAGCAGTGCTAGTGGTGGTGGACATGTTTACTAAAATGGCACACTTCATTCCGTGTGCGAAGGTAGCCACGGCAGAGCAGACCGCCAAACTGTTCATAGACCACGTGTTCAAAGTCCACGGTCTGCCACGGTCTGTTCTCTCCGACCGGGGGCGACAGTTCATCTCGAACTTCTGGCAGAAGCTGATGGGCATTCTGAACGTCAAAGTCAATTTGGCGTCGGCGAGACACCCACAGACCAACGGGCAAGCGGAGAGGGTCAACGCCATCATGCAGCAGTACCTGAGATGCTACGCCAATCAGCAGCCCACGACATGGGTGGACTACCTGCCACTCGCCGAGTTCGCTTACAACAATACGAAGCACGTGTCGACGGGGGTGACGCCGTTCTTCGCCAACAACGGGAGGCATCCCAGAACCTTCCCGGGTTTAGAGAGAGTGGGGGAGGGGGAGCCACAGGCAGCGGAAGCCTTAGCGTCGGAGTTGCAGGAAGTCCACGAACAACTCAGGAGGCAGTTAGAACTAGCAAAGCACGCATACAAGGTGCAGGCCGACAGACACAGAAGAGTTGGGGAAGACATACAGGTGGGAGACTGGGTCTGGTTAGCAGCGCAAGCAGTGCCGACCAGATCGTTAGCGAAGAAGAAGCTAGGACATAAGCAGCTAGGACCTTACCAAGTCCAGGCACAGGTCAATCCAGTGGCCTTCCGGTTGGCTCTTCCGGAGGGTTCCAGAATGCATCCGGTGTTCCATAGATCGGTGCTCACGCCCTACAAAGCACCTCATAGATTTCAGGAGCCAGACACAGCACCAGACCCGCTCAGAGAAGGGCCCAGAAAGGGGGGGTCGCCTAGGAGGGGACACATCAACGAGGTCACAGAGATTTTGGACTCGAGATGGGGGGAAGAGGGAGTAGAATATCTCCTAGCCAGAGAGGGTACCCCGGCCAGTGCCAACAGCTGGGTACCGGACTATGCCTTGGAGGAGCCTCTGCTCAAAGAGGAGTTTCATGCCCTCTTCCCGCACAGGCCCATGCCAGCAGAGTATTTCGACGACTGGCTCTTCACACCCACTCTTTCAGCCAGCACATTCCAGGGGTTCGCCTCGGACGAGGAACAGGCACCAGTCCCGAGCTCCCAGGTGGGTTCGCCACCGGGGTCTGCCTCAGACCACTCGTATTGGTGGGACGATCAACCAGAGGAGCAGTGGCGCAGGAAGTGGCTGAGGGGTCCTTGGCTGGGACCACCCGAAGAGGGGGAGGGGGGCGAGACGGACATGGACGTGTTGGGGGACAACGTGGGGTTCGAGCACGGAGACAGAGAGATGGAAGCAGAGGAGAGCGACGTCGACGAGTACATGGGGGACGAACTGTATCCTGCACGCACCCCCGCTACGACGGAGCACCCAGTACCCACACCGGAAGGAGGGGAGGGGGGAAGGGGGGGCTTCGAGGGGGGGATGGATGTCAGGGGTTCAGGAGCAGAGGGACAGGAAAGGGAGGAATTAGAGACCGAGGGAGAGGAATCCGAGGGAGAGGTCAGCGATGATAGCCATCCGAGGTCTCTAAGTCTCTCCAGCGAATCAGAGGATTCACAGAAAGGGGCTCCCGTGGTCAGAGCTAGGGGGTTGCCAGAGGGAACACCCCAGGAAGGAGGGGCCAGAGGGGACTCAGAGAGCAGCAGCTGGAAATTGGGACCAGCTTCCCCACCGGAGAGCAGTAAGGGGGAGGAGTCCCAAACATCGGCAGCAGGCAGCTTTCCGTCAGCGGAAGGACATGAGTCAGGGTTAGCCACGCCTGCATCAGAGAGCGAGGAAACGGTCAAAAGGAAGGTCAGGGGCAGCGCGCGCGCGCCAAGTTCAAATGTACAAGAGGGGGGCGCAATGAGCAGCCCGGAGAGGGAGCCGGGTCCCAAAGCCCGCCGAAGAGAGGGGGAGGAGTCCGAAGGGTCCTTCCGAGGCGTCCAGGAAGGAAGGCACCCAGGGGGGTAGTAGGACCCAGAGGCGGAAGGAGAAACGTAGAAGGTGGAGTAAGGCTAGAGTCTTAAACTGGTGTACAGGGGGCGGAGACTCAGACGAGGCTTCGCTGGTCTAGGGTCTAGACGTAGAGACGCACGCTAGGGTTTGAAAAATGGGAACTAAACTTCAATAAAGACTTTGTACAGTTCTGCTGGCTAGCGTTGGTCTTCTGTGAGCTGGGACCCTGTGTCATTCAGGCTTCAGTTGCCGAAATCCATGAAGATACACCGTGTCTTCCACAGGAGGACTGCCTGAGAAGAGCCTGAAGGGCCCTGCCTGGCCTCTTTCCACCTGGCTTGAGTCGGGGCTTGACAGGCTTCACAAGGGCTGCGGCTGCCCTTAAATCAAGTCAGATTCAAAATGAGTTTTCCACCACCAGCGCTCTAGCTGTCTCAGCGATTGTTTCATCGCCCTCAGCTCCAGGGAAAACCATGGGGCTGTCCAGGCTCCATGCAGTCGGAGAGGGTGCTTCGGAGCCAGACAGTCAATAGCCCTGGTTAACTCCACATTCCAGTGGGCCACCAGGGAATCAGCTGAAAGGCCATCAACATGGGATAAAGCATCCCCTACCACTCTCTGGAAACCATTTGGATCCATTAAGTGGCAGGGGCGGACTATCTGACAACCAAAGCCTGAACAACACAGGGTTAATTTGCTCCACCACTTCAAACGGCCCCACCCTCTGAGGGTCCAGCTTCCAACGTCTCCCCTTGTTCGGCAAGTTTTTGGTAGACTTCCGGTTTCCTGCCGTGAGATATAGCTGGTTCCCAAGAGATCGGGCCTCAGTCATGTCAGTAAGTGAAGGTAAAGGGACCCCTGACAATTAAGTCCAGTCGTGACCGACTCTGGGGTTGCAGCACTCATCTCACTTTATTGGCCAAGGGAGCCGGCGTACAGCTTCTGGGCCATGTGGCCAGCATGACTAAGCTGCTTCTGGCGAACCAAAGCAGCACACGGAAACGCCGTTTACCTTCCCGCCGGAGCGGTACCTATTTATCTACTTGCACTTTGACATGCTTTCGAACTGCTAGGTTGGCAGGAGCAGGGACCGAGCAACGGGAGCTCACCCCGTTGCGGGGATTCGAACCGCAAGTCCTAGGTTCTGTGGTTTAACCCACAGCGCCACCCACGTCCCGTCGTACCAGTAATTCAAGGTTAATATGATGGTAATTAGCCCTGTTGACACCACCCCCCAGGTAGGGGGGGCTGCTTCACCCACAGACTGTCCGTTATCTGCCTCTCACAACAAGATGTGGATGCAGGGATGCTGGGTACTAGCATGGCACGAAACTGGAAACTCTCCACAGTCAGCGAGCAGGGGATCCCTGTTTTCTAAAAATTAATAAAATTTGGACTAAAGAACAGGCATGTTCTGGAAAGGAGATAAAAAAGATCTGCTAAACGAACCAGTTGCTGGATGTCGAGAAGGTTTTGATTTGAAAGGACTCCTATCGTTGTGTTTTCAATAACTTGAGGCGAGAAGTTATTTTTTCCCCTTTTCCATGCCGAACCTCACCAAGAAAGAACTAACATTAAACAGAATACAGGCGGATTTCCAATTGCAATTAGTTATCTGGCTGTGCAGCCCTCATTTGAAGTTTTAATTTGACTTGGCAAAAGCTAAAGGAGTTGAGAAAATGATGTCCCTTAGCTGTGGCGTAGAAGGAAAAACCTCCTTCTTCTGAGGGAGTGGGAAACATTTTTTTGGACTATAACATGCTATAACATGGGAAATATTTCACGCAAAACAGTGCATTTGTTTGCACGGATTATTGTTATAAAAGGTGAAAGTGAAAGTGAAGCTGGCGTCTAGCAGCCCCCCCCCCCAAGGGCCTGGGGGGGACAGGTATGGATTCCGGGGAAAGCCAGTCAATCCCCAAATGATTCCTGAAAGTGAAATATACCCTGTCATTCTGATTTTCTACAAAAAACTTTGGAATAACAGTTTGTTAAACAACTTGAGAGCTTACTGTGTCATTAATCTTTAAAGGAAGCAGACTTGCAGAACAGCCCAGATTTGGAAGGGAGGCTGCGCTGATAATTCTTACTGATGGACAACAACATGAATTAAACTGCATTCCGACAGACGAATGGACATATGGATTTATTTAATGTGATAGAGAGATATGCACCTGTGACTGAAGAGACTTTGAGAGGTTAAGATCGGAATTTGGAAACTGGCATAACAACAGCAAAGAAAGCAGGAAAAAAATGTGTGAGACAATTTCTCGACATCCAGAACATGGGAAGTCCCTCTGAAAAATTTCGGAAGGTAGTTTGGTCTTATTTGTTTGTATTGTGATTGGATTGGATTTGTTATTAATTGGGTTTTTAATTGAAAATCAATAACAATATTATATATATATATATATATATATATATATATATGCAGGTTTTGGTGTCCTCGGGTGTCTTCCCGTGTAAAAGTTGGGGTGTCTAGGCGACGTTTCGACGAGGTCTCACTCGTCATCTTCAGCTGGAAGGTTTCCTCCCCGTAGAGGTGAGATATTTGCTTTCGTAGATTTTCACGGGTACAGGAATGCAGGTTTTGGTGTCCTCGGGTGTCTTCCCGTGTAAAAGTTGGGGTGTCTAGGCGACGTTTCGACGAGGTCTCACTCGTCATCTTCAGCTGGAAGGTTTCCTCCCCGTAGAGGTGAGATATTTGCTTTCGTAGATTTTCACGGGTACAGGAATGCAGGTTTTGGTGTCCTCGGGTGTCTTCCCGTGTAAAAGTTGGGGTGTCTAGGCGACGTTTCGACGAGGTCTCACTCGTCATCTTCAGCTGGAAGGTTTCCTCCCCGTAGAGGTGAGATATTTGCTTTCGTAGATTTTCACGGGTACAGGAATGCAGGTTTTGGTGTCCTCGGGTGTCTTCCCGTGTAAAAGTTGGGGTGTCTAGGCGACGTTTCGACGAGGTCTCACTCGTCATCTTCAGCTGGAAGGTTTCCTCCCCGTAGAGGTGAGATATTTGCTTTCGTAGATTTTCACGGGTACAGGAATGCAGGTTTTGGTGTCCTCGGGTGTCTTCCCGTGTAAAAGTTGGGGTGTCTAGGCGACGTTTCGACGAGGTCTCACTCGTCATCTTCAGCTGGAAGGTTTCCTCCCCGTAGAGGTGAGATATTTGCTTTCGTAGATTTTCACGGGTACAGGAATGCAGGTTTTGGTGTCCTCGGGTGTCTTCCCGTGTAAAAGTTGGGGTGTCTAGGCGACGTTTCGACGAGGTCTCACTCGTCATCTTCAGCTGGAAGGTTTCCTCCCCGTAGAGGTGAGATATTTGCTTTCGTAGATTTTCACGGGTACAGGAATGCAGGTTTTGGTGTCCTCGGGTGTCTTCCCGTGTAAAAGTTGGGGTGTCTAGGCGACGTTTCGACGAGGTCTCACTCGTCATCTTCAGCTGGAAGGTTTCCTCCCCGTAGAGGTGAGATATTTGCTTTCGTAGATTTTCACGGGTACAGGAATGCAGGTTTTGGTGTCCTCGGGTGTCTTCCCGTGTAAAAGTTGGGGTGTCTAGGCGACGTTTCGACGAGGTCTCACTCGTCATCTTCAGCTGGAAGGTTTCCTCCCCGTAGAGGTGAGATATTTGCTTTCGTAGATTTTCACGGGTACAGGAATGCAGGTTTTGGTGTCCTCGGGTGTCTTCCCGTGTAAAAGTTGGGGTGTCTAGGCGACGTTTCGACGAGGTCTCACTCGTCATCTTCAGCTGGAAGGTTTCCTCCCCGTAGAGGTGAGATATTTGCTTTCGTAGATTTTCACGGGTACAGGAATGCAGGTTTTGGTGTCCTCGGGTGTCTTCCCGTGTAAAAGTTGGGGTGTCTAGGCGACGTTTCGACGAGGTCTCACTCGTCATCTTCAGCTGGAAGGTTTCCTCCCCGTAGAGGTGAGATATTTGCTTTCGTAGATTTTCACGGGTACAGGAATGCAGGTTTTGGTGTCCTCGGGTGTCTTCCCGTGTAAAAGTTGGGGTGTCTAGGCGACGTTTCGACGAGGTCTCACTCGTCATCTTCAGCTGGAAGGTTTCCTCCCCGTAGAGGTGAGATATTTGCTTTCGTAGATTTTCACGGGTACAGGAATGCAGGTTTTGGTGTCCTCGGGTGTCTTCCCGTGTAAAAGTTGGGGTGTCTAGGCGACGTTTCGACGAGGTCTCACTCGTCATCTTCAGCTGGAAGGTTTCCTCCCCGTAGAGGTGAGATATTTGCTTTCGTAGATTTTCACGGGTACAGGAATGCAGGTTTTGGTGTCCTCGGGTGTCTTCCCGTGTAAAAGTTGGGGTGTCTAGGCGACGTTTCGACGAGGTCTCACTCGTCATCTTCAGCTGGAAGGTTTCCTCCCCGTAGAGGTGAGATATTTGCTTTCGTAGATTTTCACGGGTACAGGAATGCAGGTTTTGGTGTCCTCGGGTGTCTTCCCGTGTAAAAGTTGGGGTGTCTAGGCGACGTTTCGACGAGGTCTCACTCGTCATCTTCAGCTGGAAGGTTTCCTCCCCGTAGAGGTGAGATATTTGCTTTCGTAGATTTTCACGGGTACAGGAATGCAGGTTTTGGTGTCCTCGGGTGTCTTCCCGTGTAAAAGTTGGGGTGTCTAGGCGACGTTTCGACGAGGTCTCACTCGTCATCTTCAGCTGGAAGGTTTCCTCCCCGTAGAGGTGAGATATTTGCTTTCGTAGATTTTCACGGGTACAGGAATGCAGGTTTTGGTGTCCTCGGGTGTCTTCCCGTGTAAAAGTTGGGGTGTCTAGGCGACGTTTCGACGAGGTCTCACTCGTCATCTTCAGCTGGAAGGTTTCCTCCCCGTAGAGGTGAGATATTTGCTTTCGTAGATTTTCACGGGTACAGGAATGCAGGTTTTGGTGTCCTCGGGTGTCTTCCCGTGTAAAAGTTGGGGTGTCTAATTATATATATAATTTTATATATACAGGCTGCTGAGAGATCCAGCGGAACTAGGAGACAGCTTTCACCTTTGTCCCTAGCCCGCCGGAGATCATCAACCAGCATGACCAAGGCAGTTTCAGTCCCATGATGAGGCTTGAATCCAAATGGTCCAGATCCTCCAGGCATGCCTGGAGTTGTTCAGCAACCACCTGCTCAATCACCTTGCTCAAGAATGGAAGATTTGAGACAGGCCAATAGTTGGCCATATTGGCCAGGTCCAAGGATGTTTTTAAAGAAGCGGTTTAATAACAGCCTCAACTCTGCTGTATCCTTCTTCATGAACAGAACAGGGATGCCACCTGGTGCCTTGGAAGGTCTGATGAAACCTCTTGCCAGGCTCCTCTCCAGAAACTCCCTCAAAGCCACCAGCTCTACTTCTGACATTGAATAGGGGCGACTTGTGAGCAATTGCACGCCTGACAGGAGGTCTATTTTACAGTCATAAGGCCTATGGGGCGGCAACTTGTTTGCTTCCTTCTCACAGAAGACGTCTCTGAAGAAATGGTATTCCGGGGGCAGCTGGCTCTCCTCGCTGGTCAGAGGACCCAGCACTCCTGCTCCCAATACCGCTGCAACTACCGATGGCCTGTCACCCAGACAGTGGAAGTGACAATGCGCTGAAGTAAACACTAGGGATCTCTGCCCCCAAGCAATGAGAAGGACATGTAAGGATAACCAGGTCATCCCCAAGACTAGTGGATACGTGGGCAACTTTGACAAGTGGAAGTTAGATTGCTCTCGACAAGCTGGTAGCTCCAGGGTCAAAGGCACAACGCCAAACACCAGGGGTCTTCCATCTATGGTCTCTACTTCCAAAGGGGTTGACAGTTTCTGCATGGGTATGCCATGTTCCTTAGCAAATTCTACATCCACAAAATCTGTTGAGGCACCTGAGTCTATGAGGGCTCGCAACTGCAACTTCGGGGGGGGGGGGCATGCTTGCCAACTCATCCAGCAGGGTTTCACTCAGTCCCGTATGGTAAATTGCCATTAAGGCCTCCTGATTCCACTCTAACTCCTGCAACAGCAAACTAAACTCAGTGTTTTACTCCATTACTGAGTTGGACCCCTGCCTCAAGTTCATTATTTATCTGGAGGAAGAGGCTTTTCTTTGAGGGTCCTGGAACATGGACTCGAGGTGAGCCATAAAACTGCTGAAGCTCAATAAACAAGGGTGCTGATTAAGGGATACATCAACTCCTTTCAGAAGATTTACTACGAAAAACACACATTCTTGTTCATCTCAGAATTCAGGGCTTGTAATTTAAACTATAGCTCAACATTCGCCTTAAAGCCAGGGAACTCAGAAGTCCCTCCATTGAACTTTAACGGGGGAATCAGGGGACGCCTCACCACACACCTTTCCTGCTCTCTAGCCCATGCAATATTTTGCTGATTTATTGAGGAGGTTATCTGCTCTATGTGTCCTGTCAACAGTAAATTTTGCCGTATTAGCCATTGAACTTGTTCTTCTCAAGCTTCAGAGCTGGCCAGAGGCTCCGCTGACACTCCTACGCCGTCTGTCATGATTTATAACTTAACCAACAATTAAAGTGGATTCAGAACAATCTGTCAGGCACCAGAGGATCCAACCCCCCCCCCAATGGTAGGTTGCCAGGAATGGATACGACAAGGAAAGTCCTTACCAATGTTGTTTATTCAATATTCACAGAGAGAGGCTTAGAAATGCAGCCTCTTGGTTTAATGGTGTTGCTCCAAGTAAATCTCCACCCACCTTCTCTCCTACTTCCTCATTTGTCAACAGTACCACCCACCTTATGGTTGCTGCTTAGGGACATCTGCCTCCGAGCCCTTTGCTCTCCTATTTTCAATGCTCGCCGGGTTCTGGGAGAGGGACTCTGGAATGCTTTCTAGTGATAATGTGCCAGCCAGCTGCTCCGGCTCTGCCTCCTCCTTTCCTCCCATTATTTCCCAACTTTTACCCTCAATCTACCTCTGAGCTGTGACCTCTCGCAAAAACCACTGTTGTAAATCTATATTATATTCCTCTTCTCTGGAAGGTTCAGGCTGGGGAGGTGGTCTCCACCATTCCTTCTCTGTCCAGTCCCTGACAGCCACTGAGGCTCCCAGCTTGCAGGGAGGGGGGTGGTTTCCTCCAACCACAGCCTCTCCTTGCAGCTCCAGAGTCTAAAAGTGTCCTTCGGTATCACAGTGTGGTTCTCAAGCTGCTGAGCACCAGAGGGATGCTAATTTGCAAGGGGAAGCAGAAAAACCTGGAAAATGATCCTCCTTTCCCTTTCCCCCTGTCTGTTTTTGGAACTGTGTGTGAAAGAAAAATGCTGGAGAATGTTGCTCTCCAAGCAAAGTTGAAAATAGGAAATTTTGCTGCTTTCTTCTTTTGCTTCCCTCAATGTCTCAGAGATCAATTAAAAGTGGTGAAGAGATCAGAACACCACCTCCTGTCTTTTTTAGGAACAGAAGCTTTAGTTATGCTTAAACAATTTAAATGACAAGTTCACAAGATAGGCACTTTGGAGTATTGTTTGCTTATCTCTCTCTCTCTCTCTCTCTCTCTCTCTCTCTCTCTCTCTCTCTCTCTCTGTGTGTGTGTGTGTGTGTGTGTGTGTGTTTGGATCTAGAGGACAACATACCGTATTTTTCGCCCTATAGGACGCACCGTCCCATAAGGCGCACCTAGTTTTTAGGGGGGGATAAAGGGGGGGAATTATTTTTTCCCCCCAGGCGCGGGGCTGGGGCGGGGGAAGCCCGAGCTTCTCCCGACCCCAGCCCCCAAACAGGCAGCTCTCTGCAAGCCGTGGGAGCCCAGCGCCTGCTCCTGCTGCTTGCTGAGATGTCTGCGAAGCCTGGACGCACTGAGCTCAGCGCGCGCAGGCTCCAGCATGCAGGCAACTTTCCGCAAGCGGCGGGAGCCCAGCAACGGGCTCCCGCTGTTTGCGGAGAGGTCCGCAAAGCCTGGGGAGCGAGAGGGGTCGGTGCGCACCGACCCCTCTCGCTCTCCAGGCTTCAGCGAAAGCCTGCATTCGCCCCATAGGACGCACACACATTTCCCCTTCATTTTTGGAGGGGGAAAAAGTGCGTCCTATAGGGCGAAAAATACGGTACATGTTTACACCATGTGAATACATAAAGAGGGCACTGCTGCATACTACCAGCTACAAAAAATGAGTCGTCTTTATACTGAAAATAAAATACCTGCAATGAAAGAAATGTGATGCTAACATACAAAGCACTTTGTATTTATCCCTTCCTGTAATTTGGAAGGAAAATGTAGTCAATCCACTTTAAATTATTTAATTGCAATGGTTCAGCAGCCAGCATTTTTTTTAAGGAAACTTGTGGAGTATTTATTCTTTTATTTTATTCTTTAGAGTCTTAACTGCAAGCCTTTACTACTCAAAAGTAAGTCCCACTGAATTCAATGGAGCTTATTCCCAGTGTAAAGATTCTGCAGTCTTATACTGCAATCTTAAGCATTTTTACTCAGAAGTGAGTCCCACTGAGTTTAATAGGACTTACTCTCTGGTATGTGCCCGATCATTATCACAGCTTCCATTATCATTATTATCATTATATCATGCAGTCATAATACTTCTTAGAATTCCTCAAATGACCTATTACTCTCTGAGGAGATCTATTTAAGGTTGAATGAAAGCCAGATACACACAGATACAATTTTACAACAGTGGTGCCCCGCAAGACGGAAAACCCGCTAGACGAAAGGGTTTTCCGTTTTGGAGGTGCTTCGCAAAACGACTTTCCTATGGGCTTGCTTCGCAAGACGAAAATGTCTTGCGAGTTCCTGCAGGTTTTTTTTCCTCCCCCCCCTTTTTCCCAAGCCGCTAAGCCGCTTATCAGCTGATCCACTAAGCCGCTAAACCGCTTAACAGCTGATCGCTAAGCTGCTTATCAGCTGATCCGCTAAGCCGCTTAACAGCTGATCGCTAAGCCGCTTATCAGCTGATCCGCTAAGCCGCTTATCAGCTGATCCGCTAAGCCCGCTAAGCCGCTAATAGCGCTAATCCGCTAAGCCGCTAATGGGCTTGCTTCGCAAGACGAAAAAACCGCAAGACGAAGAGAATTGCGGAACGGATTCTTTTCGTCTTGCGAGGCACCACTGTATTTGGAGAGACTAGCCTCTTTCAAAATATTTTTAATACCCTTTATTAACAAATGTGTTGAGGGGTGTGTGTGTGTACACGCAAATGCACATGGGGTGTGTGTGTGTGACAAACTGGGTCTTACCCCAGGTGACAGAAAGCCTAGTTTCGGCCCTGGTTACCTCCCTTGCAGCTCCTTCAAAGATTGGAAAATTAACTATGCTGGCTTTTGTCTGGCTCTTCTACAACTAAGTCTAAACCTCATGATTGTGAATGTGGTGTTTCTGGGAATTAAGGGAGAATTCACTTTTATGAATTATAATGGAGCAAGCACAGTCAATTATTGTCTCACAGACAGGAAGGCCTTTCAATCAATAAAAAGTTTTAGTATTGACAATAGAATCGAGAGTGATCATCTGTCCCTGATCTTCTCTATCACTGGCCAAAATTCTAATATTTGATCACATACAGAACAATTGATAAATGGTGAAGTTGGAGGCTCAGCCTAGCAAAGAAAAAAAATGGACCCTTGAGCTGGCTACTTTAGCTGAGGCCAGACTGAATTCGCAAACTGCAATCTACTTAAGATCAATAATAATTAAAGATCCCTCAGTAGATTCCTCCCTGGAGGCTTATAATAACCACATTGAGTTTTTTCAGGATGTGGTCTCAGGGAACATAAATTTGGGCAGTAAGCTGCATAATACCTGAAGGAGCATCTCCACCCCATCGTTCTGTCCGGACACTGAGGTCCAGCGTTAAGGGCCTTCTGGCGGTTCCCTCGCTGCAAGAAGCCAAGTTACAGGGCACCAGGCAGAGGGCCTTCTCAGTAGCGGCACTCGCCCTGTGGAACACCCTCCCACCCGATGTCAAAGAGAAAAACAACTACCAGATTTTAGAAGACATCTGAAGGCAGCCCTGTTTAGGGAAACTTTCAATGTTTGACGGACTATTGTATTTTAATAATTTGATGGAAGCCGCCCAGAGTGGCTGGGGAAACCCAGCCAGATGGGTGGGGTAATAATAATAATAATAATAATAATAATAATAATAATAATAATAATAATAATAATAATAATATATTAAAGGGTGCAATTGTTTGACCAAGAGTGCCGTAAGAAGAAAAAAGCCTTAAGGGACTCTTACTTGGCCTATAGAAATGCTAGTCTAACTTATTTACCTCCAACCTATTTCAAAATTTTAAAAAGAGTACAAAGCCTTATTGGCTGCGAACCAAAGGCAATCTGAACAAAACTCTTGGTCCCTGTTACTGAACGCTTCACTAAATAATGAAGTTAAACTTTTTTGGCAACTGGTCTTGGTATGCTAAGAAACAATTTCCCAGCCCCTAGCTGTGGTATCCCAGCCCAAGTATGGGAGAACCATCTTAAAACAATATTTAGTGATAATTTGAATTCCCCCCTCCCATTTGCTACAATTACTCTGTAGAGCCGTCCAAGCTTCCACTTTGGAGCCCAGTTACGGTGGAAGAAGTCCATGTATTAATTATGACCCTGAAGAGCAGTAAGGCCCTGGAAAATGACTTTATCCCAGCTGAGCTGATCACATCAAACCATCACGGGTGGGCCCCTCTTTTAGTGGCGCTTTTTACAGCAGTTAATAACTTGGACAAAGTGCCGATCAGCTGGAGACATGCAATAGTTGTCCCAATTTTTAAGAAAGGACAATCTAATGTGCCTTCAAATTATAGGCCAATTAGTCTGTTTTCTATAATGGGAAAGCTTTGTGCTGGTTTCCTCTGTATGAACCTGACAACTTTTCTAAATGATAAAATATCATATCTTGACAACATAGTTTTGCAGAAGGCTTATCATGAAAATTGCAAGCATCTGAGGCTTCCGGCGTGGTGCAATCTGTAATGGGTCAAGGGAAGTGCTCTGATACAGTGGCGAGGGGAGAACGAGAGCGATGCAGACTCCCCTGGGAAAAAGCCAGAGAAGAAGTCTCTGGCCGGAAAAGTACCGAATGGTGCCAGAAGAAACTCTCCATGCCCTGGCACAAAAAGTGGAAGGTGGCAGGAAGAGTCTAGTGCTAAAAAGGGGGCACCCCTAACAGCGAAACGCCTCAAGACCCAGACAAGGAAGCACCAGGTTTCTCCAAATATTACAACTGGAGACTTCAACTCAGACTCCCTAAAACAGACTTTACTATCAGCAATGTGTGGGAGCCTGGGAGCAAAACTCTATTAAAAACAGCAGCATAACATGATTTGGAAAAAGGAGGTTCACGCTGACGTGATTTTAACAATTGTGACTAAGAAGCGTTGTGAGGATTACTTTCAGTCTCTTGCTGTGGGAAAAGGCTGCCTCCCACATGAACGGCTCTTCTAGGGCCTGGAGGAGCTGGGGGAGGGGTCCTTTTGTTCTTGGAGGATACAGCTGGGAAGCATGCCCCACAATACAGCAATATATAAAGACATATACAGACATCAGCTCATTAAGAGGCATCAGAGAGAACTTGTTGACTTGCCATTTATAAACTTGTTGACTTGCCATTTATAAACTTGTTGACTTGCCATTTATAAACTTTCCTTTGGAACGAAGCCCGGTGCCTTTAATGAGAACTTGACAAACAAAGGAGAGATAAGAGGACTGAATACCGGGGAGCCGCTGGGGCGCATTGGAAGATGGCCGACAATACCATCTCTCCGGCCCACACGAGGTAATTAAGAGGCTGATATGGGAGTATGCAGCCTCCCTTGTTACCCCAAGGGAATGGGTGAAGGGTGAACACTGCCTCGCCTGCGGTTGCCATAAATCACCCCCGAGTTCGAAAGAAGGGGGTGAGGGCACAAGGCGCACAGCACTCGTGTGGAACGGCTCTCCCGGACGCTGTCTCTGATCGCGCGGCCTGGTTGCAGCAACTCAAAATAAATAATTAGAGAGAGAAGCAAATGCACATATTTCGAGTGAAGAACGGGAGTTAAGACTGCTAATTGAAGTGACCTCTGTGAAGTGGAGCGACGGCTGGATTCAACAGGAAAATATATCGAAGAAGACACATCAAAGGGTCGGTATGTTGGAATGAGACGGAATGAGGGGGACTTTTCTTTTTTTATCTTATTACCTAACAATCCCCCACCCCACCCCAGGAAGAATCGTTGCAATTACTGATTATAAGCGGAATGATTAAGAACTGTGTGGAAATGAATTACAAATCAAAGACATGACTTGTGAAATATTTGGAAAGGAATGAAAGGCCTTTGGAATGACGCAGCTATAAAAAGAGACTCGTTAGGAGCAGGCCTGGCAGCTGGATTTATGATCGAGGGGGAGGAGACCATGGTTTTGTTATTATATCAGAATGTGAGTTTGACCTGGCAGAACCCCCTAAGAAGTTGGAGAAGAGAGTGACAGGCCTGCGAGGATTAATGGGCAGACTTTAAGAATGTTTTGTACCGAAGTGTTGAAATGGCGTCTGTCTGTTTGAATATGGCTCTTGGAGGAACGGAAAATCCACACAGGATATAACAACGTTTGTTTTTAACCAGCTTGTGGAGACTATCAGAGGTCACAAAGAAAGGAATATACGATGACAACAAGAAGATGAAGAAAATAATAGAGAGAAGATTGGACAGAACTGTGAATATTAAAGCAGCAGCAAGAGAGATGTTTGGATCCCTTTCTGAGCTCAAAGCATGGGTACCCCCAACAAAAATTTAAAAATTTGGTTTTGTAATTTGGAATTAATGTGATCTGATTGGTTTGTTAATAAAAATTATATGAGATACAGAACAAAAAACAAACAAACAAACAAACAAACAAACAAACAAACAAACAAACAAACAAACAAAAAGAGGACTGAATACCAAATAATAGGACAGGGAATAAGATGAGTTTAAAAAATGCATCTTGTGGGTTAACTACACAAAAACTTTGCTACAAGATGTGAGCCACAGATACAATGGCTGATTAGACTGAGAAGGATGGATAATATTTGTCTTGAATTTGAAAAATACCGAAAATGCAGAGACATGAATGAGGACGATCTCCAGACATTTGGAACATGGGAATTGGAATATATAATTGGTGTATTGTTATTATTGTAATTTGGATTGATTTGATTTAATTTGTCATTAATTGGAAGATTGTTATTGAAAATGAGTAAATTATGGAAAGAAGCATATATTACACTTATACCGAAAACTGAGCCTGAAAAGACACAACTCAAGAATTACTGACCCATATCCCTGCTTAATGTGGATTACAAAATATTTGCTGACATTTTGGCTAAAAGATTAAAAAAAGTATTAGTGGAAGAGATACACAAGGACCAAGCTGGCTTTCTCCCAGGCAGACACTTGTCTGACAACATGAGGAATATAATCAATATTTTGGAGAAGTTGCAAGTGGACATTAACACTAAAGCAGTTTTAATTTTTGTGGATGCGGAGAAAGCCTTTGATAATATTTCTTGGAGCTTTATGAAGAAAAATCTTCAGGGGATGGGGGTTGGTCAAGGGTTTGAAAAGGGTATAAGTGCAATTTATTCAGAACAAAAGGCGAAATTAATAGTTAACAATGTGGTGACAGAGGAATTCAAGATAGAGAAAGGGACACGACAAGGCTGCCCAATTTCCCCATTGCTCTTTATTTCGGTCCTGGAGGTTCTGTTAAATATGATTAGAAGGGACCATCTGATCAAAGGTATAAAGGTCGGAGCTAAACAATATAAATTAAAAGCTTTTGCAGATGACTTAGTATTGACTATACAGGAGCCAGAATCTAGTACTAAAAGAGTGTTAGAACTGATTCAAGAATTTGGTCATGTGGCAGGATTTAAGTTGAATAAGTTAAAAACTAAAGTCCTTGAGAAAAATTTAACACCGATTGAGAAAGAGAGGTTTCAGAATGAGACAGGTTTAACAGTGGTCAAGAAAGTGAAATACCTGGGGATTAACATGACAGCTTAAAATGGGAATCTATTTAAAGACAACTATGAAAAATGTTGGTCAGAAGTGAAAAAGGACTTAGAAATATGGTCAAATTTGAAGCTTTCCTTGCTGGGTCGAATTGCTGCTATAAAGATGAATGTATTGCCAAGAATGTTGTTTTTGTTTCAATCATTACAAATTCTGGACAAAATGGACTGTTTCAAGAAGTGGCAGAGAGACATTTCTAGATTTGTCTGGCAGGGCAAGAAGCCCAGAATAAAATTTAAAATGCTAACTGATGCAAAGAAAAGAGGTGGATTTGCCCTGCCAGACCTTAAACTTTATTATGAATCAGCAGCATTCTGCTGGTTGAAAGAATGGCTGCTTCTTGAGAACACAGACATTTTGGACTTAGAAGGTTTTAATAATGTTTTTGGGTGGCATGCATACTTGTGGTACGACAAGGTTAAAGCACATAAAGCATTTAAAAACCATATTGTCAGGAAAGCATTGTTTAATGTCTGGATAAGATATAAAGACTTACTTGAAAATAAAACCCCAAGGTGGTTGTCACCGATGGAGGCAAAGGCTCAGAAAAAGCTCAATATGGAGGCCAAGTGGCCAAAATATTGGGAAATTTTGGAGCAAGAAGGAGACAAATTGAAATTGCAGAGTTTTGAGAAATTAAAAGACAAAGTGCGAGATTGGCTTCATTATTATCAAATAAGAGAGGTATATAATTTGGACAAAAAAATTGGCTTCCAGGTGGAAAAATCAAAGTTGGAAACAGAACTGTTAGATCCCAAAACTAAGATACTTTCAAGAATGTATAACTTGCTGTTAAAATGGAACACTCAGGATGAAACGGTTAAATCTGCTATGATTAAATGGGCACAAGATGTTGGACATAACATTATGTTTGCTGACTGGGAACAGTTGTGGACAACAGGTATGAAATTTACGGCATGTAATGCCCTAAGTGTGGTGTAGAGCCAGTGTGGTGTAGTGGTTAAGAGCGGTAGTCTTGCAATCTGGGGAACCGGGTTCGCGTCTCCGCTCCTCCACATGCAGCTGCTGGGTGACCTTGGGCCAGTCATACTTCTCTGAAGTCTCTCAGCCCCACTCACCTCACAGAGTGTTTGTTGTGGGGGAGGAAGGGAAAGGAGAATGTTAGCCGCTTTGAGACTCCTTAAAGGGAGTGAAAGGCGGGATATCAAATCCAAACTCTTCTTCTTCTTCTAAGAGAGAATATTATGAAAATGATTTACAGGTGGTACATGACACCAGTCAAGCTTGCAAAAATCTATCATTTGCACAATAATAAATGTTGGAAATGCAAAGAAACTGAAGGTACATTCTTTCACCTTTGGTGGACGTGCCCAAAGATTAAGGCTTTCTGGGAGATGATCTATAATGAAATGAAAAAGGTATTTAAATATACCTTCCTGAAGAAACCAGAGGCCTTCCTCTTGGGCATAGTCGGCCAACTGGTGCCAAAGAAGGATAGAACTTTTTTATGTATGCAACAACAGCAGCAAGAATACTGATTGCAAAGTATTGGAAGACACAAGATTTACCCACACTGGAAGAGTGGCAGATGAAGGTGATAGACTATATGGAATTGGCAGAAATGACTGGCAGAATCCGAGACCAGGGAGAAGAGTCGGTGGAAGAAGATTGGAAGAAATTTAAAGACTACTTGCAGAAATACTGTAAAATTAATGAATGTTAAAATAATGTTGGATTGAAAATAAGTGGTATTGGTTACAAGTTTAACAAGAATATGCAAATACGGATTGATAATGGATGAAAATATATAGTTATAATAGGCTAAGATATAGAGTAAAGATAAATGAAAGAGGGTAAGGATTTGCTGAAATGTTTTTGTAAATGGGAATACAAAAAGGGGAGGTGTGAGGAGGTCAAGGAAATAAGTAAATGAGCCTAAAGATATTGAAAAATGGATTTATTTATTTTAAATTTTTTTCTTTTTAGCTATTTGTTTTTTGCATTTTGTATCTTTTTTCTTCTTTTTTTCTATGTGTGTTGTTTAGTTTGTTAATCTTTGTTTTAACTTTCTCTATTCTGTAAACCTATTTTTTTTGTAAAACCTTAATAAATATCTCTTAAAAAAAAATGAAAAATGAAAATGAGTAAATTATTTAACAAAACAAAAACAAAAAAAGAAGCTTTGTGAGGATTACATCCTAAACTGAACTAAGACAAAACATATCAAAGAAAATAAATACCTGCAAGAAGATACTGCCCAACCAACAAGAACGCTGCTTAAGCAGACGGAAAGTACATGGGGAGAAGTGGAGGCGGAGGCGGTGGGGAGATCGAGAGGAATCGGGAGAGGGAAGAGCCAGGATGACACGATACTGCAAGAGCGTTTTGAGAGCTGGGAGGGAGGAGAGAAAGGAAGGAGAAAGGTTTGAGGGCAGATAAAGATGGCGGGGTCAGCTTGCTGATTGCTGACTCACCCTCACCTTGGAAAAATCAAACATGAAATAAAGAAAGAGGAAGGACAGTTAAAAAAATATTCTGGGAACCAGGAAGAAAGACCTACCATGGCTGGTAATAAAGGAAGGGAAAGCCACCTGGCAGAGAATTTTAAAAGTGCACGTAAAATGTGTTGATGTGTTCATCCTTTATATTTGAATCTGACTCTTCTATCTCTTTTGATACAAACATTTGGAATAATAAATTTTGCCGAGTATCCAAAAGAAAAGAAAGGAATGAAATAAGAACTTAAGATGCATATCCTGACAGGTCCCAATAGTTTGAAAATTTTAGACTTTGAGGCTCTGGAGTTGTTGGTTATATTGAAAGATTTCATTAACCAAACCTGGGTCAAAGCATATTAACTTGTGTATATCGGAAAAACAAACGGAAAGTCAAGATGGCCAATAAGAAAATACAATCTATTATTATTTATATTATATTATATTATATTATATTATATTATATTATATTATATTATATTATATTATATTAATTTATACATACCCCGCCCATCTGGCTGGGCCTCCCCAGCCACTCTGGGCGGCTTCCAAAAAAAAAAAATTAAAATACTGCAATACATCAAACACTAAAAGCTTCCCTAAACAGGGCTGCCTTCAGATGTCTTCTAAAAGTCTGGTAGTTGTTGTTCTCTTTGACATCTGGTGGGAGGGCGTTCCACAGGGAGGGCGCCACTACCGAGAAGGCCCTCTGCCTGGTTCCCTGTAACTTGGCTTCTCGCAGTGAGGGAACCGCCAGAAGGCCCTCGGTGCTGGACCTCAGTGTCCGGGTAGAACGATGGGGGTGGACACGCTCCTTCAGATATACTGGACTGAGGCCGTTTAGGGCTTTAAAGGTCAGCACCAACACTTTGAATTGTGCTCGGAAACGTATTGGGAACCAATGTAGGTCTTTCAAGACCGGTGTTATGTGGTCTCGGCGGCCGCTCCCAGTCACCAGTCTGGCTGCCGTGTTCTGGATTAGTTGTAGTTTCCGGGTCACCTTCAAAGGTAGCCCCACGTGGAGCGCATTGCAGTAGTCCAAGTGGGAGATAACTAGAGCATGCACCACTCTAGCGAGGCAGTCCGCAGGCAGATAGGGTCTTAGCCTGCGTACCAGATGGAGCTGGTAAACAGCTGCCCTGGACACGGATTTGACCTGTGCCTCCATGGACAGCTGTGAGTCCAAAATGACTCCCAGGCTGCACACCTGGTCCTTCAGGGGCACAGTTACCCCATTCAGGACCAGGGAATCCTCCACACCTGCCCACCTCCTGTCCCCCAAAAACAGTACTTCTGTCTTGTCAGGATTCAAGCTTTTCCCGGACAGGAGGAGCAGCCAGCAACTGAGCAATTAATGGAGGAGCTGAAATGCTTTCATGAAATGTTGAAAGAGGATTTAGAGGCATCAAAGGTGGCATATAAGAAGGCAACAGATGCACATAGGCAAGTGGGCAGAGAAATAAAAGTGGGGGATAAGGTCTGGTTGTCCTCAAAGGGTCTGCCACTCAAGGGGAGGTGCAAGTAGTTAGAACAAAGGACGTTGGCCCCCTTTGAAGTAACGGGGCAGATTAACCCCGTGATTTTCAGACTTAGGTTACCAGGAAGCATTAAAACACACCCAGTGTTTCATAGGTCCCTATTGTCAGTGTTTTTTTCCGGCTCATAGGTATCAGGGAGCCAAGCCAGCGCCACCCCCTCCAGTTTTAGTAGATGATCAGGAGGAATACGAAGTGGAGGAGATTTTGTCCTCTAAGTGGTGCAGGAGGAAGTTGCAGTACCTAGTGGCGTGGAAGGGTTTTGATGCTTCGGAGAATTCGTGGGAGCCAGTAGAGAACCTTCACACCCCAGAGTTGCAGAGAGAATTCCATAGGAGGTATCTGCACAAGCCGAAGCCCGAAGTGTGGGAGGAAGAGGAAATGGATAGTGAAATTGAAGACGAGGAGGAGGAGTTTGTAGGATTAGTCCCTCCTGAGGACAGGGAGGGAGAAGAAGATTGGGAGGGGCTTAGACGGGGGGGTGTGTGATGTCAGGGCAGAGCCAGGACGATCAGAGTCCCCTGACACAGCAGAGCATGAGCACTTAGAGACAGGAGCAGAAGAGGAATACATGTATGTAGAAGGGGAAGGAGAAGAGCCTAGTGGAGCAGCGTCAACTCCAACAGGACCTGAGAACCAGGAAGTGGTGGGGGTGTGAACGGGCTGACTTACAGGCATCACAAGGGTTAAACTCTGAATCGGATGGGGGCGGGAGATTTACAAGACGTGAGGACAAAAGAAAGGGTCAGAGGCAGGGCTCAAGGTTCCCGCACTTTAGGTGCTGGAGGAGGAAGAAGAAGTCGTTAGCTGTATCTGAAGTGAGTGACTCGAATTGATGGATTAATCATTATGCCTTCTGTATATAGTTGTAAATAAAGACTATAAAACCATCAACATTCTGCCGTGGTTTCTGGTGAAGTGAGCAACTTCCAGCCCTGACAATAATCCAGTTACACTGGCACTGAGAGATAATAGAAAGGTAAAAAGAAGTTGGAGAATGAATGGGGGGGGGGGATTAAATGATGAAAAGATTATATGCAAAGCACAAGAACTACTTAGAAAATTTTTCCAAATTAATAAAGAGCAAGATACAGATAGTAGAATAATATGGGATGCGAGTAAAGCATTTATAAGAGGATTTTATATCCAACAAAATGTGATTCAAAAAAGAAACAGAGAGAGGAAATGGACCAAATTCGAAAAGAAATGGAAGAAAACGAGAAAATATTAGCCAAACAACCCAAAAATGAAAAGGCAAGGCAAGCAATTTAATTATCACACAATCAATTATCAGCCTTATTAAATCAGGAAGTAGGAAAAAAATCAGATGGTTAAAAAAAGGATTTTTGAATTGGAGACTTCCGGAGCAGCACGCTCAGCAACGGGTTGGAGTTTGTGCTCCTGCTAGCTCAAGACAGACTCAGCACTTAGGGAGTTTTTATGGGAGCAACGGGAGGCGTAGGTTGCCCCAACTCAGATGGATTTCCTGAGAGCAGAAGCTCAAGGTGGCGCAATAAGGGGTTCCCCCAAAATATAGGTCAGTTGACTGAAGGGAAAATAGAAAACCAACAGATGTGGGGAGAACCTTGGTGCATCGAACGAAACCACTCCCTGGTACTAGCGCCTCAAAACCTGGCGAGACAGCGCTGAACTTTCCTTTGCGAAAAACATAAGTTAAAGGGACGCTCCCCCCGGAGAAACCCCAAAATTGAAATAAATGAAATACAGAACAAGTGCTTTTAAAAACGGAAAGGAAAAGGGGGGGAGTGACTAAATTGCTACAGTATCAAGTAAATAGAGGGTTATGGAAAGAGGGGGCTATCCCCCACAACAGAGGCAGAGACTGTTATCCTATCTTGCGGTGGATTTTTAAGGAAAACATTCAACACGCCAGACTGACTAATACTGATTAATAATCCAACAAAACTCAACAGTTAAAAAGGAAACAACGTCTTTTAAACAGCATCCTGAAAAGGACCTCAGCTGTAACAAAAAGCAAGAAGGCTCTTATTAAAAGCAAGAAAACTGCAGAAACTCTGTAAGAAAATGCCAACACCCCACAAATCCTCCTCAAACCAGAACGGTAAGCAAGGGCGAAAATGCGAAGAAGAAGGAGGGGCTAAAGAACTGAAAAGCCTTACTGGGGGGGACGGGGACTTGAAGTAAACGACGACAATTGAACTTGTGAGGAGGCGGTTTAGATAAGAAGAGTTACTATTCGGAAGGGCTGCGGGGGACGACTCGGAGGGAGGAGGCGGTGCAAAGACAGAGTGGGTGTCTCGGAGATCTGGGGAATTGTTCGGAAGGTCATCTGGAAAGCGGGGAAAGAGGGGAGTGAGGCAGCAGATTAGACAGCGGCCATTAAGGAAGTGAGGCACTGACCCTTTAGGAAGAGACATCAAGAAGATAGACCAGCGGATCAAGGAAGAGGGGCAGACAAAAGGGAAGGTCGGTATTACACAGTGACAACTAGAGGACAGAAACGACATAACACCCAAAGAATAAACAGAGGACAATTACCCTTAGTCACAATGCCCCCATTAAACCTGCTATTATCACAAAGAAAACAAAACTAAGGTAGCCTAAGAAGGAAACTACAAGAAAGGAAAACTTCAGCTAACAGTTAAAGTACTCAGCCTACCCAAATGTTAAAGGACTGGACTGTGAGGAGTAAAATAAGTGTAAAATCTATGCAAATTAAAACTACCATCCCTAAGGGGAATTCCCAGAAATATACAATATTATTTCACGATAATAATAAAATCAAGAAACGGACTCGGAAGACAAACCTAAACTTGTAAATTAACCTTTGAGGAGAAGAACAACTAACCTAAATCAAAGATATAATTCACATTAGAGCTCAGATCCAAGGACAGTCAGACAACCAAATGGGCTCTAAGAGAACACAAACAATGATCGGCCTAGCAGTTTGAAAGCATGTCAAAGTGCAAGTGCAAAGTACCTTCCGGCGGGAAGGTAAATGGCGTTTCCGTTTACTGCTCTGGTTTCACCAGAAGTGGCTTAGTCATGCTGGCCACATGACCTTGAAATACTGCGGACAAACTTCGGCTTCAAACGATTCCTATAATTGGAAAAATGGAATGCTTTGACAAATGGAGAAGAGAGTTATTAAAATTTATATGGCAGGGTAAGAGGCCTTGTATTAAATATGATACTTACTAATAAAAGAGAAAGGGGGGGATTTAGTCTCCCGGATTTAAAATTGTATTCTGAGGCCTGTTGTCTCTGCTGGATTAAAGAATGGATATTGCTAGAAAATACGGATTTGTTGGATTTAGAGGGACATAACAACAGTATGTGGACCGAGAACTCCCAGAAGTGCAAGCTGGATTTAGAAGAGGCAGAGGAACCAGAGACCAAATTGCAAACATGCGCTGGATTATG
Organism: Podarcis muralis; assembly: GCF_964188315.1. Lineage (NCBI taxonomy): Eukaryota > Metazoa > Chordata > Lepidosauria > Squamata > Lacertidae > Podarcis > Podarcis muralis. The sequence continues at coordinate 16,468,342 of NC_135674.1, forward strand.
GAGAAAGCTAGAGAGTTCCAGAAAGACATCTACTTCTGCTTCATTGACTATGCAAAAGCCTTTGACTGTGTTCACCACAGCAAACTATGGCAAGTTCTTAAAGAAATGGGAGTGCCTGATCACCTCATCTGTCTCCTGAGAAATCTCTATGTGGGACAAGAAGCTACAGTTAGAACTGGATATGGAACAACTGATTGGTTCAAAATTGGGAAAGGAGTACGACAAGGCTGTATATTGTCCCCCTGCTTATTTAACTTATATGCAGAATTCATCATGCGAAAGGCTGGGCTGGATGAATCCCAAGCCGGAATTAAGATCGCCGGAAGAAATATCAACAACCTCAGATATGCAGATGACACAACCTTGATGGCAGAAAGTGAGGAGGAATTAAAGAACCTTTTAATGAGGGTGAAAGAGGAGAGCGCAAAATATGGTCTGAAGCTCAACATCAAAAAAACGAAGATCATGGCCACTGGTCCCATCACCTCCTGGCAAATAGAAGGGGAAGAAATGGAGGCAGTGAGAGATTTTATTTTCTTGGGCTCCATGATCACTGCAGATGGTGACAGCAGTCACGAAATTAAAAGACGCCTGCTCCTTGGGAGAAAGGCGATGGCAAATCTAGACAACATCTTAAAAAGTAGAGATATCACCTTACCAACAAAGGTCCGTATAGTTAAAGCCATGGTTTTCCCAGTAGTGATGTATGGAGGTGAGAGCTGGACCATAAAGAGGGCTGATCGCCGAAGAATTGATGCTTTTGAATTATGGTGCTGGAGGAGACTCTTGAGAGTCCCATGGACTGCAGGAAGATCAAACGCATCCATTCTTAAGGAAATCAGACCTGAGTGCTCACTGGAAGGACAGATCCTGAAGTTGAGGCTCCAATACTTTGGCCACCTCATGAGAAGAGAAGACTCCCTGGAAAAGACCTTGATGTTGGGAAAGATGGAGGGCACAAGGAGAAGGGGACGACAGAGGATGAGATGGTTGGATAGTGTTCTCGAAGCTACAAACATGAGCCTGACCAAACTGCGGGAGGCGGTGGAAGACAGGAGTGCCTGGCGTGCTCTGGTCGATGGGGTCACGAAGAGTCGGACACGACTAAATGACTAAACAACAACAACAACAACAGACATGGTTGGCATGCATATCTTCTAGACAATAAGACAAAGGTCCATCAAGGATTTATGAACCATATAATAAGAAACTCTCTTATCAAAGTATGGAGGAAATATCACAGGTTACTAGAAGCACTTGAAATGATATCAATAAAAAAGAAAAATATGGAAAATTTAGGGGTAATTATAAGCAACTTTTAAAGGAAGAGCAAGGGCAATTGAAACTGAAACCATATAAAGAACTTAAACAGTTTTGTACCACCTGGCTACAATATTATCAATTATATGATAAATTTAACTCTGATAATAAAATTGGTTTCCAAAAAGAAGAATCAAAATTCCAGTTAGAACTTTTGAATAATCCAAAACGAAGACGTTTTACAGGTGGTATTTAACCCCTGTAAAGCTAGCCAAAATTTATAAACTAACATTGAGGCGTTCCCAAAGTAAAGGAAGGATTGAACTCTGATTAATAAGAATACACACAGAGGCTTGAACCAGCAAGACTCTGGGAAGGATGCGTATAATAATCTGTCCTCCACCCCCTGGCCCAGGTCGTTTTATTCACAAAAGAACTTTTTACAGAGTGTTCGTAAGAGCCAATCAGATTTCTTCTGAGCATTTCAACAAACCCCACGTGGGGACAAAGTTAAACTATAAACACTAATTAAGCATGCATACTTTGGGGGTAAACAAAACAGAACTACAAAGGAGTGTGTCTGGCAACCCCGGAGGTGATAAACAAGCAATATACATGATAAGGATGGCCAGGAAGACAGCGATCATTATCACCTTCAGGTGAGATCTGTTTCCTGGCCCTAAGATTAACATCCTAAGATTAACATATCAGAAAACCTACATCAAAGAAACTGCCCACTATCTTTCATAGCCCAGGATGCATGCCTGCCGAAGCAACTGGCAGCTGGGCTGCGTACGTGACTTGTCCAGCAAGAGAAATGGAACAGGGATGCAGAGGTGTAGATTGATCAAAAATCATATCAAAATAGTTTAAACCCAGTCAACGCAATGCTTTCATTGCTCACACAGATGGCTTACTCTATATTTGTTATAATTCCTCATAGCAATCCCACCTGATTACTTTGTTGTTGTTGATTAGTCGTTTAGTCGTGTCCGACTCTTCGTGACCCCATGGACCAGAGCACGCCAGGCACTTCTGTCCTCCACTGCCTCCCGCAGTTTGGTCAAACTCATGCTGGTAGCTTCAAGAACACCATCCAACCATCTCATCCTCTGTCGTCCCCTTCTCCTTGTGCCCTCCATCTTTCCCAACATCAGGGTCTTTTCCAGGGAGTCTTCTCTTCTCATGAGGTGGCCAAAGTATTGGAGCCTCAGCTTCACGATCTGTCCTTCCAGTGAGCACTCAGGGCTGATTTCCTTAAGAATGGATACGTTTGATCTTCTTGCAGTCCATGGGACTCTCAAGAGTCTCCTCCAGCACCATAATTCAAAAGCATCAATTCTTCGGCGATCAGCCTTCTTTATGGTCCAGCTCTCACTTCCATACATCACTACTGGGAAAACCATAGCTTTTACTATACGGACCTTTGTTGGCAAGGTGATGTCTCTACTTTTTAAGATGCTGTCTAGGTTTGTCATTGCTTTTCTCCCAAGAAGCAGGTGTCTTTTAATTTTGCGACTGCTGTCACCATCTGCAGTGATCATGGAGCCCAAGAAAGTAAAATCTCTTACTGCCTCCATTTCTTCCCCTTCTATTTGCCAGGAGGTGATGGGCCCAGTGGCCATGATATTCGTTTTTTTGATGTTGAGCTTCAGACCATATTTTGCGCTCTCCTCTTTCACCCTCATTAAAAGGTTCTTTAATTCCTCCTCACTTTCTGCCATCAAGGTTGTGTCATCTGCATATCTGAGGTTGTTGATATTTCTTCCGGCAATCTTAATTCCGGCTTCGGATTCATCCAGCCCAGCCTTTCGCATGATGAATTCTGCATATAAGTTAAATAAGCAGGGAGACAATATACAGCCTTGTCGTACTCCTTTCCCAATTTTGAACCAATCAGTTGTTCCATATCCAGTTCTAACTGTAGCTTCTTGTCCCACATAGAGATTTCTCAGGAGACAGATGAGGTGATCAGGCACTCCCATTTCTTTAAGAACTTGCCATAGTTTGCAGTGGTTGACACAGTCAAAGGCTTTTGCATAGTCAATGAAGCAGAAGTAGATGTCTTTCTGGAACTCTCTAGCTTTCTCCATAATCCAGCGCATGCTTGCAATTTGGTCTCTGGTTCCTCTGCCTCTTCGAAATCCAGCTTGCACTTCTGGGAGTTCTCGGTCCACATACTGCTTGAGCCTTCCTTGTAGAATTTTAAGCATAACCTTGCTAGCGTGTGAAATGAGTGCAATTGTGCGGTAGTTGGAGCATTCACCTGATTGCTACATAACATCTAATCTGTGTTGGAGATGTAAGGTATCAGAGGGATCTTGGTATCATGTCTGGTGGGGATGTGATAAAATTAATTTTTTGGGGGGGGATATATACATGAGAAATTGAAAAAAAAATATTTAGAATAACAATTGGTAAAAAGCCGGAAGCATTTCTTTTAGGAATTGTAACAAATGACATCCCCAAAGACATGAAGAGAATTTTTCTATATGCAACAGCTGCCGCAAGGTTATTGGTTGCCAAAAATTGGAAATCAGAAGAAGTACCTGTAGGGATACTGCCAGGGAGACAGAGGTATCAGGCAGGCCCCAATCATCATCTCCGGACCATCTCCCGGTCTCCCATGGAAACAGCATCAGTCAATTAGCGACACGAGCCTCAGACACATTCCAAGACTCATGCACACCCTTTTCAGCAGTCTCCGCAACGGAAGATTCACCCAGAAGAGCATATTTACAGCTTTATTCAACGTTGGTCAGAACAAAGGAAAAACATGACTGCTTGCATCCATGTCGAGGGGAAAAAAACCCAGAAACAAAAGCTATGTACAAAACGGAAACTCCCAGTGAGCAAGAAGTACGCAGGCTTGTGACACACAACAGCCTGTTCCCTTTTTAAGGAGGAACGGAAATATCCTAACATCCTCCCCCTTTCCATGTAACCTGTAGTACCTGTGGTTCAACCCAATTGCAACCTCTGTACATAAACCTTAAGTTGTTCTCTGTCAACAACCTTAGACAACAGATCAGCAGGAATTTCATTTCCTGGCATGTAGGACACCTGAATGAGTCCTTTCTGAATACACTCTCTTGCACGATGTAGCTTAATCTGCAAGTACTTGGTTCTTTGCTTGCAACTCTCTGAGTTCAGCAAAGCCAAACAGGATCTATTGTCTTGATACACTTGTATAGGACATTTCACAGAAACTCTGATGTCCTGAAACAGTTGCATCAACCATTCACAAGCCATGAGTGAAAATGACAGAGCAGTGAGTTCTGCTTCACAGGAACTTAGGCTTACTGTCGTCTGCTTCTTGCACAGCCAGTCAAACAGACAGTGGTTGTACATGTAGCATACTCCAGAAGTGCTTGTACCATCCGTGGTGTCACTTCCAAAACTAGCATCTGCAAACATTTCAAGACCTCCAGTCTTCTGACTCGTGAACCTCAGCCTGTAGTGCAAAGTCCCCTTCAAATAGCGGGCTATGCACTTCAGAGCTTTCCAATCCTGAACAGTATGATTGTTGGCATGTCTGCTAAGCAGGTTAGTGCTTACAGCTATGTCAGGTCTTGAACATCTAGCAATGAAATTCAACTTGCCTAGAAGCATCTGTACAGTGTGGTGTCAGAAAATGCTTCAGCAGTACTATCACCATCGGTGTGTCTGCTGGGTTTAAATAAGCAGTAACCTGTCACCATCGGTGTGTCTGCTGGGTTTGCATCAACCAAATTCAGCCTGGTTAATACATCAGCAATTTTCTGTGTTTGGTGTACCAGATAATTACCTGCTTGGTCCCTCTCCACCTGCAGAGAAAGATAGTTGGATACCTCACCAAGATCCTTCATGTCAAAGTGCTCCTACAGCTGAGCTAGGTTGCTTTGGTACAAAGCCTGATTCTTCCAAAACAGAAGAAGATTGTCAACAAAACACAAACAATACAGTTTGTTTTGTCCCTCCTCCTTGACAAACACACATGGATCAGCTTTGCCTTGGTGAAAACCTAGAGAAAGCAATGTCTCAGTGAGTTTTGTGTTCCAACACCTGGTACTCTGCTTGAGACCATATAAGGACTTCCGTAGTTTACAGACCATTCCCTTCTGTATCTCCCCCCCCCCTTGTTTTATTAAATTTGCTAAGTAACATAACATTATTATATATATTCTATAAAACAAAAAATACAGAACAAAATTCATTCATACTGCAATGCCTAACTACATAACATTAATATATATGGTTTCTGGAAAAAAAAAGGCTTACATAACAAAATCAATTCAAAATACCATCCGGTTTACTTTTTTTTTCTTTCCCTCCCTCCCCACTCCAGCCCTCCCCGCCCCCAGTCAGGCCTTCCTTCTTCATATCTTTATCCATGTACACAGTCTGTTCATTCAAGCTTGTATGTTAGGGTTGGCTTCCCCTCTTTCTATCCAGTTCCTGTAAAATGCCCATTTATTTGTGATTCTTTGGCATTTATTTTCCCATCTATCCTCTACCACTATCTGTGCGAATATTTCTGATTGTACGTTTTCAAAAACATAATCATTCCATTTTTCCATATTCCATTTGGCCTTTTCTTTCCATTCCAGCTAGAATCATAATCTTGTACAACTCTTGCTTATTACTCTTTACTTTGTTATTTCCCAGTATTCCCGAAAATAACAAATCCCTATTCTATGTTTATTTGAAATAGTCCAGAAATTACCTTTATAATATTTTGCCAATATTCCTTAACCAGATTACATTCCCACCACATGTGTGAATATAGTCCTTTTTCCTGACCACAATGCCAGCATTTGGGACTAAACCCTTTCACTATTTACACCATTTGTGCCGAAGTTCTATACCATTTTAATAAAAAAATTCTACTTAATTCTTTATACTTTTCTATTTTAATATTGTTTATATTCTTCATCAATTCTTGAGCCGTGTTTGGATGGATCATACCTTCCTGCTCCCATTTAATCTGGATTATCCTTATCATTCTTTCTTTGTCGCTTATCATCAGTTTATATAACATCCCTGCTATCCCTTTCTCCGTTATTTGTCTTTTGTTCAGCACCATATCTATTTTCATTTCTGTCCTCATCGTTTCCTCTGCTCTTTCCATTTTTATTAAATCATAAAGTCCTTGCACTTTCAGCCAATATTGTTTTCCTATTTTTTCTAAAAAAACCTTTTTTTGTAATTAAATTCCCTTCTTCATCAAACATATCTTTTAATTTATAAAATCCCTGATCTTCTAATTTCTTCCACCGACCCAGTTCCCTTTGACCCTCCTGCATATATTTTAATGGCGTCCACCTTGAGTATGTTGGCATCCATTTTGTATTCCAATTCTTCCAAATTCCTAACGCAGTTTTCCTTGGTCCTATTGTCTTCTTAAAAGCCGTATTAATATCTCTATTAAATATCCCTTCTCTTCCTATTCCTTCATTTATTTCATTCTCCAGCCTTATCCATTTAATCCCATCCTTATATCCAATATCTATTAGATTTTTCAATTGGAATGTTTCATAATAAAATTCTAAGTTTGGTATTCCCCATCCCATCTCTTCTTGAGATGAATAATTTACTATGTCTGGGGTTCTAACTCTTTTACTTCCAAAAATCCAATTTTTAAATACCTTATTCCGTGTTTTGAACCATATTTTCCTAATGGGTAATGTAATTACTTGAAATAAATATAATAATTTCGGTACCAGAAACATTTTAACTGCTCTAATCGTACCTAGAATAGATAAATTCTTATTTTTCCATGATTTTATGTCCTTCTTCATCTTCCTCCACGCTTCTTTGTAATTTACATCTAGAATCTTAGCAATATTTTTAATAATATTTACCCCCAAGTATTTAATTTTTTTCCTATTGATATCCATCTTTGTCATTTTTGCAATTTCCTTCTTCTCCTCTTTATTTACATCCCAAAATAAAATTTCAGACTTCTCCAGATTTACTCCCAATCCTGACTTCTCTTTAAAGTCCTTCAAGATTATCATAAGTTCTCTTACACCCTTTATGGGGTTTGTAAATAATAATAGGATATCATCTGCATACATGTTTAACTTAATTTCTTCCTTTCCTTTCTTATATCCTTTTATCCTTACTGAGTTTCGTATTCTATCTGCCAAGTACTCCATACCCAATACAAATAGTAGTGGTGAGAGTGAACATCCTTGTTTAACTCCTCTTTGTATATTGAATTGATCTGAAACCCCCTCATTCACTCTGACCACAGCCTTCCTTTCGCTATACAATTCCTGGATTGCTTCCACAAAGTTCTCTCCTAATCCTACGTCCCGCATAATATTCCATAAGAACGTATGTCTAATCGTGTCGAAGGCCTTCTACACATCCAATTTTAAGACCACCAATTTTCCTTTTACCCTGCTTGTTAATACGTTTAACACATTTCTTATAGGATGGCCTATGTATCTTCCCTTAACAAATCCATATTGATCTTCCTTAATTATTTTAGGTAGTACCTTTTCCAGTCGCCTTGTCAGGATCTTTGTAAATATCTTATAGTCTTGATTTAATAGACTAATTGGTCTGTATGACCCTACCTCTGTAGGATCCTTTTGCGGTTTTTCAATCACTACTATTTCCGCTAGTTTCCAAGTGTCTGGGGCTTTCCCCCCTTCTAAGATATTATTAAATACTTTTTGAGTTCTGAGCCCAGGATATCAATTGTTTCTTTATAAAAGTCTGCTGTAATTCCATCTAATCCTGGGGATTTCTTACCTTTAAATGATTTAACTACATTCTCTATTTCTTCCAAAGAAATTTCCTCATTCAGTCTTAATCTATCACTTTCTTCGATTTTAAACCCCAAACTTTCCCTACTAGTATTTTTATTTTCTTCTTTATATAAAGATTGATAAAAAGGTAAAGGTACCCCTGCCCGTACGGGCCAGTCTTGACAGACTCTAGGGTTGTGCGCTCATCTCACTCTATAGGCCGGGAGCCAGCGCTGTCCGCAGACACTTCCGGGTCACGTGGCCAGCATGACAAGCTGTATCTGGCGAGCCAGCGCAGCACACAGCGAAGCACGTTTACCTTCCCGCTGGTAAGCGGTCCCTATTTATCTACTTGCACCTGGGGGTGCTTTTGAACTGCTAGGTTGGCAGGCGCTGGGACCGAATGATGGGAGCGCACCCTGCTGCGGGGATTCGAACTGCCGACCATGCGATCGGCAAGTCCTAGGCGCTGAGGTTTTACCCACAGCGCCACCCGCCTCCCTATAGAATTCTGCAAATTCTTTCCTTATTTCTCTAGAGCTTTGTGTGAGTATTTTCCTTCTGGTCTTAATGGCCTTCACCCTCTGTTTATCCCTTCTTTTCTTTAAATAGTTTGCCAATCTCTTATATGATCCTATTGAGGTTCTCTGAAAACCATTTTTGATCATATTATCTCTCTTCCACACCGCAACTATATCCAACTCATCCAATTCCTGTTTTAACTTTCTTAACTGCTCCTGTCTGCTCCTTAGAAATTTAACCTGTTGCTGTTGTTGCAGAATTTCAATCTCTTTAATTTTTTCCTGTCTCCCTGAGTACCAATCCTTCTTAATCGCAATCTCTTTCAGTATACAATGTCCTCTTATAACAGCTTTGAAAGCGTCCCATACTACCAAACCATTGTTCTCTTTAAAATACCAACCAATTTGTTTTCTGATATAATAATAATAATAATAATAATAATAATAATAATAATAATAATAATAATAATAATAATAATAAATTTTATTTATATCCCACCCTCCCCAGCCTTAGCCGGGCTCAGGGCGGCTAACAACAATAAAACAGTACAAAAGTACAGCATAAACAACACTCTAAAACCATTCATTCTAAAATTAATTAATTCAAGCCACTGGCAGCCATTGGGCTAGAGCTCCGTGAAGATTGCCTGTCAATCTCTTTTGCCATTATTAGGTTATTGTACTGCCATCTCCTGCTTTTCCCATCCTCTTCCAGGCCCAGCTCCACAAATAGTGGAGCATGGTCTGAAATCCATATTCCCATAGTCTTTGCTGTTCTAACACTGATTTCATTCCCTTCTTTAATTAGCACATAATCAATATAAGAGAAAGTCTTATGTCTGTTGGAGAAGAAGGTAGGTTTGGTGTTGGGGTTTCCCCTCTCAAAAACATCCTTTAATCGCCATTTAGATAATCTGAAAGTACTGTCGTCCTTTATATTCCAAATAAAGTCTGCTGTACTTCCGGAGGCGGCGCGAACGGCAATGGCGGTCCTCTTCACACTGTGAAGGGGAAGCTTCGCAGGAACGGGTCGTCCGCTACGGCGAAGCGGAGACCCAAGCTGGAAACCCACAGGCAGCGGAAGCCTGTGGTCGTGGGACTCGGCGGGTACCAGAAGCGCCCCCAGAAACGAAGAAGGGACCCCGTAAGGGGCTCCGGAACGTGGAAGGGCTGGAGCGGTGCTGTGAGTCGATCGCTCTTCCTGTGGAGTGAAGCCGCATAGCCGCTGTCGGTGAGCGCTGACCTTTTTTCCTGGAAACATTTGACTTGAAAAGCAACAACCCGTGAGTAAGAAGGACTGAAGGAATTGGAAACTAAATTAAACTTGAAATTCGGCTAAAGCGGGAGACGTAACCAGGAAGTCCGTCTTCCGTTTCTGCTTAAAGATCTAAAGCAAAAGACTTTGATCTGTTTGGAGCCTTGAAGAGGCGTTAAAAGCTATCAACCCATGCATCATTTGAGCTGTCTGTATTGAGATTAATGATTTAACTTTATTGGTTATGGACTGTGTTTTACCTCTCCCTTTGGAATTACAAATATATTAAGAAACCCAGGCAGTTGGACTGCCAGATTGATAGAACTGTCAGACTGCGGACTTTGCTATTTTGCTACTTTGAACTGCTACATTTGAGTGTTATATGAACTGATACATTGAGATACTGTTTCTCGCACTTTTCAGAGACATTGTTCTACTTTAAAGATTAACTCTGCTAAACTACAAGAGAGTTGAAGGTCTTTTGGAAATTAGTGACTGATTGGTCATTGTCTTAAAAGTTTTGAAATTTTGGAATTAACCTGAGTTAAAAAAAATTTATTTAATAATTTTGCTGCTTCCCTCAAGACACGTTTGAACTCCCCCTAGAGGACTTTGGATTTATAACTGTCTGGGACTTGTCTTTTCTTTTTCTCCCTCCTGTCTTGTTGTTTATTCTCTGGGCTTGTGGATTCCCATGGGACCATACAAAGTTTGACCTTGGCACGCAGACAGAAGTGGAATGAGCGGCACTGGGAAAACAAGATCGGCTAAAGCGAAAGCTAAACAAACAACCTTGACTTTAACTTCACAGCCGCGCAGATCATCTGTTCCTGCTATTTTGGGGGCACAAGAAGAAGGAACTGAACAAACTTTGCTGGAAGGTATGGCTGCAGGAGAATCTGCCTCAGTATTAGAAAGAATTTTTGAAAAACTGGAAAAATTGGATAAAAAAGCGGACGAGCAATCGGCTAAGATTGACCAAAATACAGCCAGTGTTAATAAATTAACTGAACAAGTTGCTCTGAATGCACAATCAATTGGGAAACTATTTGAAGCCACCACAGAAAATCGTAAGTTAGCTGAGGAAGCTAACCAAAAAGTTGTGGCATTAAAGGAGGAGGTAAAACCATTGCATAAGCAAGTTGGTGAACAGGAGGCCTATCTGTCTATGTTAGAACTACGCAGTAGGGAAAATAATCTGAGACTGAGGTCAATTCCAGAACTTGAACAAGGGGACTTAATTCAGTATTTGACAAAAGAATTTTCTAAGTTTTGGCCTTTGGAAGAAGATAAGGACTTTAAAATTGTGACGGCTTTCAGACTTGGAAAAGTAGTAAGGAAGGACAAGCCCAGAGATTGTTTGATTACTTTGGGATCCAAGGAGGAAAGAGATAAAATATTGAGCTTACACTACCAAAAGTCACTCGAAATTCAGGATAGGAAAGCAGAAATTTACAAAGACATCCCGAAACAACTTTTGGATCTCAGAGCTACCTATACAGAGTTAGCAAAACTGCTGAGGAGTAATTCAATTGCTTTTAGGTGGGAATTTCCTCAAGGACTATCTTTCACATTCAGAGGGAAGAAAGTGAAAATCAAGACAGCCGAGGACAAAGAAAGGTTTTTGAGTGCCTACGGAGAAGACCTTCAAAAAGGGATTCCAGGAACCCCAGGGCTTGGGCCATTGTCTGTACCCACACCTTTGGGGCCTGAAGACCGGAAGAAAGAGACGCCACCACCAAAGGAATAACAGATTTGCCCAGGATGTCTCTGCAGCTTCTTAGTTGGAATATTAACGGTTGTAATTCCCCGGAAAAAAGGAGAAGGATATTTCATTTATTAAAGAAAGAACAATTGGACATTATTTGCTTGCAGGAAACGCATGTGTCAGAGCTGCCTCAGGTCCCAGCTCACAGAGGACCAACGCCAGTCCGTTGTTATATAAAATAGTCTTTATTGAAGTTCAATTTCTCATTTACAGCCACGGCGCGCAGCTCTACGTCTTAAACCCTAGACCGCCGAAGCTCCGTCTGAGTCTCCTCCCCCCAGACACCAGTTTAAGACCCTAGCCTTGCTCCACCTCTTCCTCTGCTCTTTCCTCCTCTGGGTCCGCCTGTCCGCTGGGGTCTTGCCCTTCCTAGACTATTCTGACGCTGAGTCCCCTGAGTCTTCCCCTCCCTCCGGCGGGCTTTAGGACCTGGCTCCCAATCCGGGCTTTCTGCTGTCCCGCGCGCCTGTACATTTGAACTTGGCGCGCGCGCCCAGCCTGCCACCTTCCTTCTGACCGTTATACTGCTCCTGTCGCTGCTTCCCTCTTCGGGGATGCTAGCTGGGCCTGACCCCTCCTCCCTGCTTGCCGGAGGAGACGCTGACTCTGATCTATGGGGCTCTTCCCCCACACTACGCTCTGGTGGGGAAGCTGGCCCTGATTTCCAGCTGCTGCTTTGGGAGTCTCTGCTGGCCCCCTGCTTCTGGTGTGTCCCCCCTGGGACCCCCCTTGCCCTGGCCATCGGCGCCCCCTTCTGGGAATCTTCTGATTCACTGGAGAGGCTCATGGAATCTCTCGGGTCACTGTCATTCTGCCCTCCGCTGCCCTCAGATTCCCCCCCTCGCTCTCCATTTCCTCTCTCCCCTGTGCCTCTGCTCCTGAGCCCCTGACAGCATGTGACTAGGCTCCACAGAAAAGTGTTAATTAATAAGAGACTAGGCCAAGAATTTATTTCATTGGATCGAGTTAAGAAAAGAGGAGTGGTGATATATGCAAAGGAGAGCCTATCACCAAAATTCCTATTTAAAGATGAGCAAGGAAGAATTATGGCAATTGAGATACAAACTCAAGGTGAAATTTTTTTGATATTGGGAATCTATGCACCGAATGAGGGGAAATCGGAATTTTACAAGAAACTGCATGAGACAATGCTGGACTATCTGGACTACAGCAACATCATTATGATGGGGGATATGAATGGGGTGGTTTCTACAAACATGGATAAGTCACAAGGCCAGAATGTAACAAAAGATGGCAGACTACCTAAGACTTTTTTTGAACTAACTGACAATATGGACTTGATTGATATCTGGAGGACAAAGAACCCTCTAGGTAGAGAAGGAACATTCTTTTCTGAAGCCCAACTGACATGGACGAGAATCGACCAAATATGGATAACTAGAGGTCTGACACCTAAGACTAGAAAAGTGGAAATCTGCCCAAAGACCTGCTCCGACCATAATGCAGTAAAGATGGATATGAGGCTAACTCCAACCGGCTCCTTTAGATGGAAGATGAATGACAACCTGTTCAGAGATCAGGAGATCATCAAAAAGGCCCAAAAAACCTTGAAGGACTATTTTGAAATAAATTTGAACACTACAGTGGAAAAAAGAGTAATCTGGGACGCTAGCAAAGCTGTCATGAGGGGGTTTCTGATACAACAGAACACTATAAAGAAAAGAGCACAGAATGAGAAAAAGGACAAGATTTTAGAGAAAATTAAGGAATGCGAGAAAAAGCTAAGATCGAAACCGAAGTCACAGGAGATTCTGAGAGAAATTAAACTTTATCAAGCACAATACTCCAAATTGATAAATAAGGAAGTGGAGTGGAAAATCAAGTTAATGAAACAAAGATCATTTGAATCGGCAAATAAATGTGGAAAACTGCTAGCATGGCAGTTGAAGAAGAGACAAAAATTGAATACTGTTACTAACCTAGAGATTGAAGGGAGAAACATCCAGAATCCTGTGGAGATTAGAAAGTGTTTCCAGAAGTATTTTAAACAACTTTATACTCAAGGGCCGCAAAATGAGACTGAGATAGACCAATTTTTGAGAAGGAATGGGCTACCAAAATTGTCTCAAGAAAATAGGACAATGCTGAATTATAAAATAACACAACAAGAAATTGGAGGTGCCATTCAGAATATGCAACTGGGCAAATCTCCAGGGCCAGATGGGCTTACCTCCAAATATTATAAGATATTGAAAGACTATTTGACACATCCATTAATGGAGGTCTGCAATGAGATTATGGAGGGGAAGAAAGCACCGGAATCGTGGAAAGAAGCTTTCATCACATTGATACCAAAATTGGAAACTGAAAAGACACAGCTTAAGAACTACCGTCCCATCTCCCTTCTAATTATAAAATTTTCGCAGATATTTTAGCGAATAGATTTTAAAAAGTTCTAAATGAAGTGATTCATAAAGATCAGGCAGGCTTTCTCCCAGGCAGACATTTGTTTACCAACACAAGGAATATTATTGACATTCTGGAACTTTTGCAAACAAACATTAATACAAAAGCAGTGTTAATTTTTATAGATGCGGAGAAGGCCTTCGACAACATTTCATGGAAATTCATGAAGAAAAATCTTGAAGGGATGGGAGTGGGACGGGGGTTTGAAAATGGCATAGATGCAATTTATTCAGAACAAAAGGCTAAATTGATAGTTAACAATGTGGTGACAGAAGAGTTTAAGATTGAAAAAGGAACACGACAAGGTTGCCCTATCTCCCCTTTGTTATTTATCTCGGTCCTGGAGGTGCTCTTGAATATGATTAGAGGGGACCGGTTGGTTGAAGGAATCCAGGTCGGAGCTAAACAGTATAAACTTAAAGCTTTTGCAGATGACCTAGTTTTGACATTACAGGAGCCAGAATCTAGTACGAAAAGGGTTTTAGAATTGATTCATGAGTTTGGTCGGGTGGCGGGATTCAAACTAAACAAGCAAAAAACCAAGGTATTGGAAAAAAATTTGACAACTTTAGAATCAGAGAGGTTTCAGAAAGAGACAGATTTAAATGTGGTTAAAAAGGTGAGATACCTAGGGGTAAACATGACAGCCAAGAATTTGAATTTATTTAAGGACAATTATGAAAAATGCTGGTTAGAAATTAAAAAGGATCTAGAAAGCTGGTCAAGATTGAAACTTTCCTTGTTGGGCCGAATTGCTGCTATAAAGATGAATGTATTGCCAAAAATGCTGTTTTTGTTTCAGACCCTACAGATTGTGGACAAGGTGGAGTGTTTCAGGAGGTGGCAGAGAGATATCTCTAAATTTGTCTGGCAGGGCAAAAAGCCCAGAATAAAGTTTAAAATTTTAACTGATGCTAAAGAAAGAGGGGGGTTTGCCCTGCCAGACTTAAGGTTGTATTATGAATCAGCAGCTTTCTGCTGGCTGAAAGACTGGCTGCTTCTTGAGAACACTGATGTATTGGATTTGGAAGGATTTAACAATACTTTTGGATGGCATGCATATTTGTGGTACGACAAGGTTAAAACCCATAAGGCTTTCAAGAACCATATTGTCAGGAAAGCAGTGTTTAATGTCTGGATAAAATACAAAGACTTATTAGAAAATAAGACCCCAAGGTGGTTGTCACCAATGGAAGCTAAGGCCCGGAAAAGACTCAATATGGAGGCCAAGTGGCCGAAATATTGGGAAATACTAGAAAAAGAGGGAGATACCTGGAGATTGCAGAGTTTGGAGAAATTAAAAGATAAAGTGCGAGATTGGTTACACTATGCTCAGATTAAAGAGGTTTTTAATTCGGATAAAAAGATAGGATTCCAGGTGGAAAAATCGAAATTAGAAACAGAACTGTTAGAGCCTAAGACTAAGGTACTTTCAAAAATGTATAACTTGCTGTTAAAATGGAATACACAAGATGAAACGGTTAAATCAGCTATGATAAAATGGGCACAGGATATTGGGTATAACATTATGTTTGCTGACTGGGAAAGGTTATGGACCACCGGTGTGAAGTTCACGGCATGCAATGCCTTGAAAGAAAATATTATGAAAATGATATATAGGTGGTACATGACCCCAGTCAAGCTTGCAAAATTATATCACCTGTCTGATAACAAATGTTGGAAATGTAAAGAAACTGAAGGAACATTCTTTCACCTCTGGTGGACTTGCCCTAGGGTTAAGGCTTTCTGGGAAATGATCTATAATGAATTGAAAAAGGTATTTAAGTATACCTTCTCTAAGAAACCAGAGGCCTTCCTTTTGGGTATTGTGGGCCAGAGGGTGTTAAAGAAGGATCGAATCTTTTTTATGTATGCAACAACAGCAGCAAGAATACTTATCACAAAATATTGGAAGACCCAAGATTTGCCCACCGTGGAAGAATGGCAGACGCAACTGATAGACTATATGGAACTGGCAGAAATGACTGGCAGGATCCGAGACCTGGGAGAAGAGGTAGTGGAAGAGGACTGGAAAAAGTTTAAGGACTATCTACAAAAACATTGTAAATTGTATGAGTGTTAAGAAGGATGCAGGACTGAAAACAACATGGCACTAGCAATTTAGTTGAAAGAAATATGAGAATAAGTGAGATTTGAGAAAAAGATAAATTCTGGAATAACATTATGTCTAAATTAAGTATTTAAGTATTGGATAAAAATATTTAAAGTTGGAGACATAATATTTGAAAATTACAAAATAAGAGTTGAAATAAGGTGATAAATTGCTGCTTATAAGTTTATAATTGGGAACGCAGGAATGGGAGATGTGAGGAAGTCCAAAAAGTTAAGAAAATATGGTTGTTGGACATTTGGATTTGTTGTATGTTTTTTATTATATGTAAATCTTTTTGCTTTTTTCCTGTTTTTCTTTGTTTGTTGTATTTTGGTGATGGTTTTATATGTGGTTGATGAATATCCTTTAAAATCCTTAATAAATATTTTATAAAAAAAACAACAAATAAAGTCTGCTGTAACAATAACTTCCCCTTCAGCGTAAAGCTGCAGTTTATTCAAGGTTTTCTTTATAATTTTTTTCTGTCTTGTGTTTTTCTGTCTTGCCAGTCTCACTGTCCCGACTCCTGCAATTCTCAACGTCTTTCCATCAGCCTGTTGATGAGGCGTGAAGGAAATAAACAGGTGCCGATCCTTCGTTAAATGCCTTGTGGATCCAGAATCAACAATAAATCTGGCTTTGGCCTTTGGAGCAGCGGTGCCAGCAAACAAAGCCTTGTTTTTCACTGGCTTGGGCTGCTGCTTGCCCCCCCCCCCCCTACTCCTGGCCATCTGCAGGCTTTTGCCTCTGTTTATTTCTCGCCTTCTGGTATCTGGGAGGATGACCTTGGTTCTCACAGGAAACAGAGCTCTCAGCTGCCGACTCCTTGGCTCCCCCTGGAGGCTGGAATGCTGTCTGAGATGACATCACAGTCAGCTCCCCCTGCAGCTTGCAACCGGTGCCCTCGGCATCCCTGCAATCACTCTCAATCTGGGAAACAGCCAGGACCTCCAATGCAGTCAAACTCTGTGCTGGGAAGGCTGCCAGATGGGCTACTTTCAAAGCATTCAACATCTGACTTGCTGTCGTGTTGCCAGCCAGTGTTACAATTTCCTCCAGAGAGACGGAGAAGACAATCACGTCTATGGCCTGTGATTCTTCGGCCTTCCATCTATCTGTCAGAGGAACTGGAGGGGCTTCAGCCACAGTGTGCCACACTCCAAACTGTCTCAATAGGCCCTCACAGCAACTTGCCCAGGTCTCATAATTGTGGGCATTAAGCTTTGGAACCAGAGTGTCATCTGAGGCTTGTAAAAGCTCCATTTCAGCTTTTTACTTGAGCCGTGAGCCTTTTTCCCTTCAAAGACTCCTTATCTAGGCAGCTCATAAATCATGAGGCCTGCTGGCTCTTCTCCACCAGCCTAATTAGCCTGCCGGAGTTCAAAGACTCTGTCGTGGCACAGAAAAGTCTTGTTTTTCCCCACATACCTCTCGCAGTCTCTAGCAGTCTTACACTCCTGTAAGTGCCGTGAATCTGGAACTGAAACCTGTTGTTGGGATACTGCCAGGGAGACAAAGGCCATCATTCCTCCACGTCATCTCCGGACGATCATCAGTCTCCTGTGGGAACAGCATCAATCAATTAGCGACACGAGCCTCAGACGCATTCCACTACCCTTTTCAGCAGACTCCGCAACGGAAGATGCACCCAGAAGAGCATATATTTACAGCTTTATTCAACGTTGGTCAGAACAAAAGAAAAACATGACTGCTTGCTTCGATGCCAAGAAAACAGCAAAAACAAAAGCTATATACAAAACAGAAACTCCCTGTGAGCAGGAAGTACGCAGGCTTGTGACACACAACAGCCTGTTCCTTTTTAAGGTGGAACACCAACTAGGGTCCAAGGACCAGACAAAGGAGGTCAGAACCTTTTCTTTTTCAAACACTGACACATTCCTGGCCCAAATCCCTGAAGATGTTCTGTATTCTGCAACATTTGAAAGTACTTTTCCAACATCAAGTCCTAAATGTGCAGCTTGTATCGTAATCCAGTCAAATGCAGCAGCTGTATTCTCATCACTCACACCACTGCCTTTGTATCTTGGATCCAGTAGATTTGCAGCAGTGTGTATTTGCAGCAGTGTGTATTGGATGGCAACAGAATTATTCCTGTTCCTTAATAAAATATTTCACTTTACTTTTTTCAGCAGTTGCAAGTGGAGATGCACTTAGGTTTTCAAAAACAGATGTTTTTATCATAGCCATGTGGTTAGGAATTTCTCACAAAAGTGCAGCGTCTTATTCAGATGAATGGATTGCTGAAAAAATTGGTGTTAAAATCTGTAGGGAGTTCTGCATCTGAACCCAAAACACGTCCTCATTAAGCACAGTGTTCCTTATATTTATGGGAATTTTAAGATCCTCAATTATTACTGTTGCTTGAAGAGCTTCTTTGTTTTTTAGTAAATTTTCAAAGGAGATCACCACTCCACCCCAACGTGTTTTACTACAGAGCTTCAGTGTCACTATTTTATTCTGTGCATTTTTTTCTGCTTGCTTCTTCTTGAAGACTGTGGTGACAACATGAGTAGCTTTTACATATTTGATAACTTCTTTAGCTCTTCTATAAATCCTTTGAAGGGTGTCCAGTTTCATGAAGTCACTAAGAAGTACGTTTAGTCCATGAGATGCACATCCTATTGCAGTAATATGTGGATACTTGTCCATTATGATTTCCCATGCATCTTTCATATTACTTGCATTGTCAGTCAGCAAAGCAAATACTTTACCACTCTCAATTTTCTCTAAAACTGCACATATTTCACTGCTGATATACTCTGCAGTATGTCTGTTCTTTCCAGTTTCAATGCTTCTATAAAAGACTGGTTAAGGTGTTGTTATCACAAAGTTAATAATTCCTTCTCCCTGAGCATTTGTCCACCCATCTGTAAGTATTGCAAGACATAGTCCTTCACTGATTTTTCTTCACTGATTCCATCACACACTCATATTCTGACTCCAAAAGAGGCTTGCTCAAGCAATGTCTGCTTGGCAAATGATAATTTAAAAGCTTCCTGCCAATACGCATTTTCAGTTATTGACATCGCTGATCCAGAAGCATATATTGCTCTTGCAAGGGCACAATCAATTTTCTCCTGATTTTCAGGTGTCATTTTATCTATAAATGAAGGTATGGTGCATTTTTGTGAGACAGTGGTTTGCAACACTGGTGAAGAAACACTTTGTAATGACCCAGAAGCAGCAAAAATAGTGTTTCTGGAATTAGAACTCTGGAAGGAAAAGCTACTTGCACTTTCATTCTGGTCCTCATCATTTAATTCCATAAAATATTTTTTAAATGTCTTTAGGGCACCTCTCTGGCATGCAACAATGTGTTTTGTCATCCTTGTAGCATTTGGGAAAGAATATTTCTTCTCACAATATTTGCAAATAGCAGCTTTGCTCTCAGCAGAAATTGCACTCTGGAAATGTTTCCAAACTCTAGATGTTGGTCTCACCATTTTACTGAGAGGAGGAAAAGAAAAACCAATTTACTGACCAGGCTATAGGTAAACATTATGCTGTGGTGGTGGAGAACATTAATAGGAATCATTTAAGGGTTACAAAAGAGAAACTAATTTGTCAGACAAATTTACCCTCTTACCTGTCAGTTAAGGCCTGAGAGGAGGACAAAAACTATCACCTCCTGTATACCAACAATTACTCAACTGTAGGAGGTCTGAGGTACACAAGTAAACTAAACTGGAGGCTTTTCCCTGCAGTGCCCCCTAGTGGCACAAATGAATATTTATCCTGTTTGAGAACTGCATTGAGAAGTACAGTGTTACTTGAATTCTATTCCAGGATTTGCTTGCCTTCAGCTGAGAGAACTTGCAATAATTCAAGACTTTACAAAAAGTCTCAGAAATCTTTCATTAAGGTCTTCATGTTATATAGTTTGAATACCATATCATAGATATATTATTTATCATTGGAAAAGAACATATTCCACACACTTTTTTCCCAATTTTTCCAGGAAAAAACAGCTTTGGAAAAAAATGGGGGAAACTTGTCCCCCCCCCAAAAAAAAAAAAAAAAAAATCAGGTTTTTTCCAGGCCTTCCCATCTCTAGTGGTTTGCAGAGGAACTGGAAGCTATGCGCAGCTTACTGCAAGATCATCTAGAAAGAGCGAAGGAACAATACAAGAGGGAGGCGGATAAGCACAGACAGTAAGGCAGGGAGATAAGGGTGGGAGACCAGGTGTGGTTGTCTACCAAAGATTTGCCGAGTAAGGGGTGGTGTCGTAAGCTGGACCCTCAGAGGGTGGGGCCATTTGAAGTGGTAAAGCAAATTCACCCTGTGTTGTTCAAGCTTCGACTGCCTGCATCCATGAAGATACACCCGGTATTTCATAGGTCCTTGTTTTCTCCCGTGACACCTGCACACCTTTATCAACTGCCAAAAGAGTCACCACCCCCTCCTATCATGGTAGAGGGGAAACCTGAATATGAGGTGTCGCAACTGCTGGACTCTCGCTGGAGGGGGAGGAGATTGCAGTATCTAGTGTCTTGGAAGGGGTACGGGGATGAGGAAAGTTCATGGGAGTACTCGGGGAATGTAGACGCCCCTAGGTTGGAGGTGGAGTTCCACCGCAGGTACCCCAACAAACCCAAACTAAGAGGGTGGAAGGAGGAGTGTGAGGTGTGGGAAGAAGACGAAGAGAGTGTGGCGGATTGGGGATTGGAAGTAGAGGAAAACCCGCAAGGGGGAGGTTACTGGGAAGAGAGTGAGGATGAATGGTGGGGAGGTTATGGCAGCGCTCCTCATGAGGAGGGGGAGCAGGGAGAGGTGGAGGAGGACCTTGGGGGGTTGTCATGAATGAACCAGCCCCTAGGGAAGGTTTGCTGCCAGCTGAAGGAAGCAGCCAGGAACAGAGAGAGTTAACTGCCAGGTAGGATGAGCATCATCTAGTGCCAACTCCCCCACCCCTAGGAATGCCAGCTGAGAAGTGTAAAATGCCGTGAACAGAGAAGGAAGCAGTTTAGCAGGTGGGAAAGAGCTAAGAGACAGCCTCTCAGAGAATGAGGAAGAGGTGGGAGCTGACCCTCTCAGTCCAAGGTCTCGGCAAATGGGAGGGCTGCAAGACAGGAAGCAAAACAAGAGGTGTCAGAAGAGGAAGTTCAGTTGCTTCTGGTCTTGCAGGAAGCACTCTTCAGAAGGGTCATCTTGATTGCTGATGCCGGCGGCTAGGTTACAGCCGTCCGGAACTATCTGTTTCTTTTGCAATAAAACCTCTTTTTAATTAACAACGCTTGCTGTGTTATCAAAACGGGAAAGCATGACAGGCTGCAGTCAGTGATTTCAGCTCACCTGAGGTGACTGTTCCTCAGCAGTGATTTCAGCTTGTGGAAGCTAGTCAGGGCTGTATACCTAGCCTAGCATCCCAACTTTGTCACCAGTGAAGTGTAGGTGGGTTCCCACGAGACAAGACATGGTGATAACAGCAAGAATCTTTATTGAACTACATGACTGGGAAACAGGGGCAAAGCAACTGCTTATATACATTCCTGAAAGCCTGGCCACTCCCACTCCCACCGTGATTGGCTATCTAAACTCCCAAGCTGCGAATCATGAATCAAAGTTCAAGGGCCAATGGCAGAGGCCCAAATCCTGAAATGTTCTGTGATTGGACATCATGTATCAAATCAGAACACAGGAGCTCAGAATCCTTAGTCCAGACTCAAGCTCAGGCAAACACAGACCACTGGATACATAATTTTGGAGGAAAAAGATATCACATAATGAACTTAAAAACAAGAGAGGTCATAACAAGACACGTGATTTATTTTGATGAAGAAGGTAAAGCTACCCCTCCCAGTTTGGTGTTATCTGCAAATCTGATGAGCATCCCTTCAATTCCTTCACCCAAGTTGTTTATAAAGACATTAAACAACAATAGGCCCAGGACAGAACCCTGCAGCACCCCACTTGCAACTTTTATCCAGAATGTTGAGGAACCGGACTTCCGGTCCACTGCAGAGGAAATGGCGGTGAACTCCGTGTCGTCCGCATAAGAGACGGCACGGTTTAAGGTAAATAGAGCCTGAGGGTGATTGCCAGGGGTCAGCGCACCCCCAAACCCCCCCCCCCCCACGGAAGAGTGGGGATCCCAGGGGTCCATCAGAAGTGGAGAAACTCGCCTCCTGAATCCCCCACTTGCCGCTTTGCACACGGGGGAAAGGGAAGAGGCTTGAATTCGCTCACGGCTCCAACACACTCTATTGCCGAAGCCACATTCCGTCACCAGAAGCAGCGGATCTTCCACTTAGAGGTAAAAGCCAAATAAAGTTCTTAAAGAAAGGAATTAGGTCTAAATTAATTAATTTGGTGAAACGGAAGCCAAACAGGAAGTCAGGTTTCTGTGGACTGGCTCTGCAAGAGACGTTTTTGTGAATGGGAGACAGTGAACTGCTGACAGTCATGGAGACTTAGTTACAAATTGGCTCTGACTTTGGGAACTGTTTCCTTCTTTGGGATACAAGTTAGAAATTACTGTATCAAGCTGTCCTTTGGAACTAAAAGGATATGTAAGCTGGAGGAATTTGAACAGTTTGAACAGTCTTTTGGAAATTGGGGGCGCAGAAGAAAAGGGGAAAGGAAAAACCCCAGACTTTGGGGCTTGGAGATATAAGAGGGAGCTAGCAGGGAACTCTTGGTGCTATTGAGGGGAAACCTCAGGAAGTGGAAAGAGCCTGGAATAGCTCTCAAAGCAACCTTACTGCCCCACAGTAAGTGCCTGCAAAGAAAGACGTACCAACTGGAACTCCAGCATGCTTGTGATTTAAACACCAAATTAAACATGCCATGGGATTACAGTAAGGATCAAAGTGGAGATACAGTTTTTGGATCTATCACAGTTTTTTTGAGACAATATAAGCAGTTAAGTACAAACTAAGTACAATTTTGCCCTTAAAGACATGAAACTGGAATAGTACTGTTCTGACTTTCTGTCATTGGACTTTTTAATTTTGTTTCTCATTTCTCTCTCCCTTATAGTTGTACATTTTTATGTTTCTCAATTTTATTGGATGTCTTTTTTCCTCTTTGCTATTTCTTTGTGATATTGTATGATAGTAATATTTGATGCAGTGGGGAGGGAGAAGGTAGACAAAAGGGAAAGAGAAACTGGGAAACAAGCTTGGAGGGGGGGAAACAATCTCACGGTCAGACAGAGTTGGAACTTGTAGGTGTGACCTTGAATAACTCAAATAACACTGAGAACTAACTGATATGGTGGGGAAGGAAGGAGCAACAACTTGAAAAGCTGCAGCTGCGGCCGCGGCCAGACGGGCTAGTGTTCAGGAAGAATTGCCTGATAAGGGGGGAAGAGAGACTTTCTCAAGGATGTATAACTTGCTGTTGAAATGGAATACTCAGGATGAAACGGTGAAATCTGTTATGATTAAATGGGCACAAGATGTTGGACATAATATTATGTTTGCTGACTGGGAACAGTTATGGACCACAGGTATGAAGTTTACGGCATGCAATGCCCTAAGAGAGAATATTATGAAAATGATATACAGGTGGTACATGACCCCAGTCAAGCTAGCAAAAATCTATCACTTGCCCGATAATAAATGTTGGAAATGTAAAGAAACTGAAGGTACATTCTTTCACCTTTGGTGGACGTGCCCAAGGATTAAGGCTTTCTGGGAGACGATATATAATGAATTGAAAAAGGTATTTAAATATACCTTCTTGAAGAAACCAGAGGCCTTTCTCCTGGGCATAGTCGGCCAATCAGTGTTAAAGAAGGATAGAACTTTCTTTATGTACGCTACAACAGCAGCAAGAATACTTACTGCAAAGTACTGGAAGACACAAGATTTACCCACTCTGGAAGAATGGCAGATGAAGGTGATGGACTACATGGAATTGGCGGAAATGACTGGCAGAATCCGAGACCAGGGAGAAGAGTCGGTGGAAGAAGACTGGAAGAAATTTAAAGACTATTTACAGAGATACTGTAAAATTAATGAATGTTAGAATGATGTTGGATTGAAATTAAGTGGTTTCTAGCTGTAATGGTATAAAAGAATATGAAAAAATGGTTTCTTATAAGTAAAAATTTAATGTTATAATAATTTAAGATTAAAGATCTGGGTAGAATAAAGAGGGAAAGAAACTGCTGAGCTAATAAATTGAACTGGAATACAAAAAAAGGAGGTACGAGGAGGTCTGGGAAACAAGTAAATGAAAAACAATGTGATGAAAAGATTGATTCTTTTTAACTACTTTTATTTTGTATTTTTTCTTTTTTCTTTTTCTATTTTGTAATGTAAAAACCCTAATAAAAATTTTATATATATAAAAAAAAAGATAAGGAGGGAAGAGAACAGACAGATTTGCTTGCACAGCAAATTTTGGAATTTAGGAAAGAAATGGTTCAATTGATGCAAAATCTTACACAACAGTTCCATAGTGATATGGAAAAAGTCAATCAAACACTGATTGAACAAGTCCATAGAGATATTGAAAATTCAAACAGAGTTCTGAAAGAACAATTTGGAATACTGGGAGATAAAGTCAACAAGTTGGAAACCAAAGTAGATGTAATGGCTTGGCTCTCCCACAGAAGCGAGACACTCAGGTTTATTGCTCAAACACATAAATCACTCCGGAGCTCCTTCACTCCGTGTCTGATTCGAAGTTTGCAGTTGCCGAGTCTAAACTCCGCCCCTTCCTCTTCTTCCGACAGGGGAAAAAACCCTTTTGCTTCCGTTCTTTTCCCCTCCTCTCACTGACCTTTTCGCGCCTTCGAGTTTTTGGGCTGGCTATTCCTGGCCTCTCTCCACCTGTTTCTGAGCTAAGATTGGTATTTTGTGTATCCCTGCTCTGGCTCCCCCTTCCTTGGTCACTATGCTCCAGGATCAGATTACCATTGCTATCTGCTGCCTGCTCTCTGTTCTCTGAAGCCATGCCGCTAGGCTGCCCCTGTTGGTTTCTGCTTTCCTTCACTGTGCAGCGAAAGGGCTTGTCACGAGACAGGTGTTTACATTCCACAGTCTGTACTGTTGGAGTTTCTCACGGGAAAGGGAGACTGGATGTGACGTATACTGGTTTCCTGTTTTTCACTGTGTGATTCTCTCCAAGCTGTCGAGGAGAGAGGATGCATTTTCTGCTCCGGCAGAGGCAAGATGTTTTTCTGTAACATAAATGCTTTGAACTGTAAATAAAGCAATATAGAGTATGTAGTGCGTACTCCTCATCCTTCCGCTGGGCACGGAACTCTGCTTTACACCAACACGTGGTTATGGGCTCCAGAAGTCGAATCGGAGTGCCGGCAAAGGATCGGAATGCAGAGGGACAGATCGGATCGGAATCTGCTCTGCGCGTAAACATGATTGATGAGGTATGTGCTACTGCTCCGGGCAGCCTGCCAGCTTCCAGTTAATGGCTTTATGGCTGGACTTTGAACTTTTGAAGCCGTTTTGCCGGGAATACGCAAAAGGCTCCCAGGCACAAGTTACTATGCTGGGGAAATCGAAAGTAACTTTTAAGTGCGCTTTTGGAATAAGGCAGCTGCAGCAGTGACGCAGCAAGATTTAAAGCAGCATATATGACGCTGAAGGCTAATGCCAGAGTCATGATGGCCCTTCAGGATGTTTGTGGGATTCCTAAGCTCAACAAGAAAAACTATGCGGACTGGGTTCAGTATGCAGAGGCAATTCTGCGGAAAGAGGGTTTGTTTGAGGTGATTACAGAAACCCCCCCAGCTCCAGTTACAGATGCATGGAAAACTAAGGATTCCAAAGCACGGGGAACACTTACATTGATAGTATCCCCAGAAGAGCTCTGTCTATTGCGTGATAAGACCTCAGCCAGAGAAATTTGGGATTCTTTGAGAGAGGCTCACTTAAGGACAGAAGCTGGATCTACTATGTTTTACTTTAACAAGCTGCATAATATGGCTCTTGCTGAAGGTGGAGATGTGCGTTTACATCTGATGGAGATGCAAAATCTGAGACATGAGCTGCAACAGAGAGGACTCAACTTTCCAGAGGCTGTGTATTCTTTCATGATACTACAATCTTTGGGTTCAGGTTGGGAGTCTGTTGCAACCCAGATTGCTGTGCAGCCAACAGCTCAGCTGACAGTGGACTTTGTAACTGCCGTGGTGTTAAATGAAGCAGATCGCCGGGGTGCTAGCTGCATGGGCAAGGGGGAGTCTTCACAGACGTCATCCCATAGTGCAGTGGAACCACCAGATGGCGCCAAAGCTTTGAAGGCAGTGAAATGCTACTCATGTGGACGTCTAGGCCATATGAAGAGGGAATGCAGATATCCCAAGGCCAAGACAGAGCAGCGCAGCGAAAGCTCATCGCGCGGGAAAGGCCGAGGCAAAGGCAAAGGTCCGGTGTCTAGGACAACGCAGCACAAGGCTATGGTTTCACGCTTCACTCCAAAGGTTGCAGAGATCCAGAAGACGTCTAGATCTTTCTTCGTTGTTGATTCGGCGGCGACCCACCACATGTGCAACGATAAAAGACTGTTTGTGTCTTTTACACCGCAGGAAGGTGCGATTCACCAGGCGGATGACCACACGATTCCCAGTAAAGGCTACGGAACTGTTGTTCTTCACAGTTTGGACTTATCGATACAGAATGTCCTTTACGTGCCAGACGCCAAACATAATCTTCTCAGCGTTGGACAGCTGAATGAGCGGAACATTGACGTGTCCTTCAAGAACAAGAAGTGCATCATCACAAAGAAAAATGACTATGAATTGCATGCTGAATATGTTGATCGTTTGTTTGTTTTGTATTATGATGATGATGTGCAGGATGACACTTGTTGCATTGCAGGTTCTAACAAAAGTTTGCATGCAGAATGTATTCATGATTTTCATCGAAAATTTGGACATTTGCATTTTGAGGCAGTATCTAAAATGCCTGCCTTGGTTGAAGGTATGACTATTAAACCCTGCAAGTACCACATGAAGTGCAAAGCATGCGCAGCAAACAAGGTGAAAATGGCTACGAAAGGTAAGGTGTCTAGTAGGCAAGCTACGGAACCATACCAGGTTGTTCATGCTGATTTGGTTGGACCACTAGCGCCCTCTTTGGGTGGAAATAGGTACTTCATGGTTCTCATTGACGCATTTTCTAGATATATTTTTGTGTACAATCTCAAGCAGAAATCAGAGGCTTTTCCTAGGTTCAAGGAATTCTGTGCTTGGTTGGAAAATGTGCATGGTAAGAAGATAAAGACTCTTTTCAGTGATCGCGGGGGAGAATTCACTTCTCAGCAGTTTGAAGCTTTTCTGACTGAGAAAGGAATTCAACACGATTTGTCTAGTCCTCGCTCGCCATGGCAGAATGGACTTGCGGAACGGGCAAATCAGACATTGCTTCAAGGGTTAAAAACCTTGCTGCATGATGCCAATCTTCCAGAGAGTTATTGGGCCGAATCTCTCTCATGTTTTGTTTACAGTTACAATCGCAGGTTATCTTCAGCGATTGGTTGTACCCCCTATGAGAAGATGTTTGGCAAGAAGCCTTACATCAAACACATGAAAATATTTGGTTCTGACATGTGGGTTCATTCACCACAAAATTCCAAGTTAGACAAGCGTGGATTGCATGGTATCTTTCTAGGTTATCAGAAAGGGTCTTACAGAATAATGATGACTAACTCTAAGACAATTAAGCTCACAAGAAGTGTTGAGTACAATGCAAAGTGGGGGGAGAATGTGGGAATTTTCCAATGTTATCCTGATGACGGTGATGAGACTGAGGATAGTCAAAAGCAACCACAACAACCCACACCCACTGATGAAGGTTCTGAGTCTGAATCTGAAACTGAATCAGGTGATTCAGAGGATTTCAAGAGTGCGAAAGCCTCTATGCGACCCTCTGAAAGCTCTGATCAAGAATTGGAGGAACCATTGTTCACAGTAGGTCGTTTTTCTCCCAAGAAGGAAGAGGAGAGTGTTGAAGACTTAAGGCTCATTCGTAGGTCACAGAGAGCCACAAAGGGCAAACCTCCAAAGAGATTTGCTGATGAGTTTGCTACGATAGCAGTAACAGCTGTTAAAAGCTCCAAGAAGGTATTTGAACCTTCAAGTTTCCAAGAAATCCAGGGTTTGGATTCAAAGGAAGCTGTGCCATGGTTAAATGCCATGAAGGCTGAGCTTGATTCCTTGGAAAGGAACAAAACATGGGAGCTAGTTCCAGTAGTTCCAGGAATGAAACTGCTTGGAAGCAAATGGGTCTTCAAAGCGAAGACAGATAAAAATGGCAAGATAGTCAGACACAAAGCCAGATTGGTAGCCAGAGGTTTTGCACAGGTACCAGGTGAAGACTATCACGAGACCTACTCACCCACAGTGAGGTATGCAAGCATTAGGCTTATGCTCAAGCTAGCTGCAGAGGAAAATCTACACATTAGTCACCATGATATTAATACAGCTTTTCTGTACGGATCTCTGGATGAATCACTTTATATGCTTCCACCTGATGGCGTACAGGTAAAACAGGGATTTGTTTGTGCTCTGAAGAAATCCCTTTATGGTCTCAAACAAAGTGCACGGTGTTGGCACACAAAACTCACTGAAGTATTGTTTTCTCTAGGTTTTCAGCAAGGGAAAGCTGATCCATGTGTATTTGTCAAAGAGGAGGGGCAAAAGAAACTGTACTGTTTGTTTTATGTTGATGATTTATTATTCTTTTGGAAAGATGTCGCATTGTACAATATCGCCCTAGCTCAACTGAAAGAGCACTTTGACATGAAAGATCTTGGTGAGGTAAACAACTACCTATCTCTTGAAATAGAGAGAGATCAAGATGGTAACATTCTAGTACACCAGTCGCGGAAAATTGCTGATGTGTTAAGCAAACTAAACCTGATGGATGCTAACCCTGTAGACACACCGATGACAACAGGTTATCAGGTAGATGACACTGAAGAAGCATTTTCTGACACTACACTATACAGAAGTGTGCTAGGCAAGCTAAACTTCATTGCCAGATGTTCAAGACCAGACATTGCTGTTAGCTGTAATTTGCTAAGCAGACAAGTCAACAATCCTAGTGTCAAGGATTGGAAAGCTCTGAAACGCATAGCGCGGTATTTGAAAGGCACTATGCATTACAGACTGAGATTTAACAATCAGAAGTCTGGTGGTCTTGAGATATTTGCAGATGCAAGTTTTGGAAGTGACACTGCAGACAGGAAAAGTACGTCTGGAGTTTGCTACATGTACAATCAGGGTCTATTTGATTGGTCATGCAAGAAGCAAACAACAGTTAGCTTAAGTACTTGTGAAGCTGAACTGAATGCACTGTCTTATTCACTTAAGGATTGTGAATGGTTAGTACAATTGTGCAAAGATATGAAAATTCCTGTCAAATGTCCAATCCAGGTTTACCAGGACAACAAAGCATGTTTGGCTTTGCTGAAGTCTGAAGGTTGTAAGCAAAGCACGAAGCACTTGCAATTAAAGTTGCAGCATGCTAGGGAATGTATTCAGAAGGGACTCGTAACGGTGTCCTATATGCCAGGTAATGAAATTCCTGCTGATGTATTGTCCAAGATTGTATCAAGGGATCAACACTGTACCTATGTGCAGAAGTTGGGTTTGTACTGATATTGTACGAACACGCTGCCCAGTGATGTTCACAGAAAGGGGGAGGATGTTGGTTTCTGCTTTCCTTCACTGTGCAGCGAAAGGGCTTGTCACGAGACAGGTGTTTACATTCCACAGTCTGTACTGTTGGAGTTTCTCACGGGAAAGGGAGACTGGATGTGACGTACACTGGTTTCCTGTTTTTCACTGTGTGATTCTCTCCAAGCTGTCGAGGAGAGAGGATGCATTTTCTGCTCCGGCAGAGGCAAGATGTTTTTCTGTAACATAAATGCTTTGAACTGTAAATAAAGCAATATAGAGTATGTAGTGCGTACTCCTCATCCTTCCGCTGGGCACGGAACTCTGCTTTACACCAACAGCCCCTCCTCCCTCTCACATTCCAGTGTCCTTATCTCTCTTTGTCTGTTCTCATTCCCAGCCTGTCAGCTTCAGAACAAAGCTGACAGTAGATAACTTGGAAAAGACCAAAGTGGAGATAGGAGAATTGAGAGATGAACAAAAAGGGATGAAGGGGACTTTGGAAGGGGTTCAAGGGAAGCAGAATGAACTGGAGGATCAGATTCTCCTTTTGCAGTTAAGGGAAAGAGATAGGACATTAAGATTAAGGGGATTTCCAGAATCTGATACAGATTCAAACCTGGAAACATATGTCACACAGACAATCTCGGAGTGGATGGGAGAATGGAGGGATTGGCTGGATGGACTTTCAGAGAGCTGTTTTAGAATTAGGACATGCGAAAGCAGAGAGCGAAGGCAGCCAGCAGATGTCTTATTAACATTAGTATAAAAAAAAATGAAGGATGCAAACCTTCAAAAGAGTTTTAAAGACAATCTCGTGGTTGCGGGACAGAAAGTGGACATTTTTTGGGAAATTCCACTGAAATTGAGACTTAGAAGGATTAGATATAGGTTTTTAACAACGGCACTCAGGAGAGCTGACATCAGATATAAATGGGAATTCCCAGAAGGCATATCCTTCACATTTATGAAAAAGAGATACAGGCTAACATCAGAATTCCAAGCAAGAGAGTTCTTTGAAAAACACAAGAGAGACTTAGACCCAAAACAAGACAGGGGGGACCCAGTAGCAGAACAAAGAGCTGCTTTAGAGCAACTAGCACTGGAAGGGGCAATGTCCAAAAAAACAGATATTGTAACTGACTCTGACAATGGCCAATCTTAAAATACTGAGTTGGAACGTTAACGGATTAAACTGTAAAGCCAAACGCCATACGGATTGAGCATGTAATAGCAAAGCAGAAATTAGATATAATCTGTCTCCAAGAAACACACATTGCAAAAAAAATTAAAGAGTCCTAATTAATAAAAAAGTAGGTATGGACTTCATCTCATTAGATAAAACAAAAAAGAGAGGAGTAGTTTTTTACATTAATCCTGCACTTGAACCCAAATTGATTCATAAGGATGAAAAAGGCAGGATTTTAGTAATACAAATTAAAATTCAGGGAGAGAAAGTGATATTGGTTGGCATTTATGTACCCAATGACAAAAAAGCAACCTTCTTAAAAAAATTAGAAACAGAACTACTCGAATTTGCAGATCAAAATATGATCTTAATGGGGGACCTAAATGGAATTCCATCTCTAGATAAAGATAGATCAGACAGGGGGAAAAGAGACAAAAGAAGGTAAACTACCGAAGACTTTTTTTGATACGGCTCAAAATTTAAATTGGATAGATATATGGAGAACTAAACATATGTTTGATAAAAGTTCACTTATTATAGACATGTACATGACCGTAGTTTGAAATAGACTCTGTGTGGATCTCTAAAGAATTGGAAACAAGAGTCAAAAAAATTGAAATTAATCCCAGAACCTTCTCAGATCATAATTCCTTGATAATGGAATTGCAAAAAGAAAGTCAAATTTCATTTAGATGGAGATTAAATGATGATTTATTAAATGATCAAAAACTTTTGGAAAAATCGAAAAAGGCTCTGACTGATTATTTTGAAATAAACAGTCAAGGACAGACAAAATTACAGAGAGTCTGAGATGCAAGTAAGGCGGTAATGAGAGGACTCTTTATACAACAAAATTCATATAAAAGGAAATTGAAAGAGAAAAATAATAATAATATCATAATAACAATAATTTATTATTTATACCCCACCCATCTGGCTGTGCTTCCCCAGCCACTCTGGGCGGCTTCCAACAAAACATTAAAATACCGTAATACATCAAACATTAAAAGCTTCACTAAATAGGGCTGCCTTCAGATGTCTTCTAAAAGAAAAAGGAGATCTTAGACGAAATTACAGAAAAGGAGAAACAACTGTCAAACAAAGGAAATAAAGAGGCAGTCAAACAAGCAATAAGGTAAAGGTAAAGGTACCCCTGCCCGTACGGGCCAGTCTTGACAGACTCTAGGGTTGTGCGCCCATCTCACTCAAGAGGCCGGGGGCCAGCGCTGTCCGCAGACACTTCCGGGTCACGTGGCCAGCGTGACAAAGCTGCATCTGGCGAGCCAGCGCAGCACACGGAAACGCCGTTTACCTTCCCACCAGTAAGCGGTCCCTATTTATCTACTTGCACCCGGGGGTGCTTTCGAACTGCTAGGTTGGCAGGCGCTGGGACCGAGCAACGGGAGCGCACCCCGCCGCGGGGATTCGAACCGCCGACCTTTCGATCAGCAAGCCCTAGGCGCTGAGGCTTTAACCCACAGCGCCACCCGCGTCCCTAAACAAGCAATAAGAACTCTACAAGAACTCTACAAATTCAATACTCAATGATAGTTAATGAGGAAATTAGGTGGAAAATAAAAAGAGTGAAACAAAAATATTTTGAGCATGCAAATAAACCAGGAAAATTGTTAGCTTGGCAATTAAAAAAAATTGAACAGAGGAACTCCATAAATAAAATTAATATAAATGGAAAGACCACAGACAAGCTGAAGGAAATAAGAGAAGGATTTGTTAAATATTTTTCAGAACTGTACAGACAAGGGAAAGAAAAAATGTTTAGGATAAAAGAGTACATCAGAAGCAGTAATATGCCACATATAAAAGAGGAGCAAAGGAACATTCTTAATTCCCAGATCACAGCGCATGTACTGCTAGAGGTAATAAAAGGGTCAAAAAATGGCAAGTCACCAGGCCCAGATGGACTTACGGCAAAATGTTACAAAAAAATAAGTGAACAATTAGTGAACCCTTTGAAAGATGTCATGAATGAGATATTGATTACAGGTGAAATTCCAGAAAAATGGAAAGAGGCCTATATTACAATAATTCCAAAACAAGATGCAGACTTGCTGCAAATTAAAAATTATAGGCCTATTTCTTTGTTAAACAACGATTACAAATTGTTTGCAAACATATTAGCTAATAGATTGAAAAAAATATTAAATGTGTATATACCTCAAGATCAGGCAGGGGTTCTTCCAGGTAGACAAATGAAGGCGAATATAAGGAATATCTTGAATATATTAGAATACCTGGAGGTTAAAAACGAAAAGAAAGCAGCAATGATGTTTATAGATGCTGAAAAAGCATTTGACAACGTCTCTTGGAAATTCATGACAAAGTTACTTGAAGAAATTAAATGCGGCCCTAAATTTTTAAAAGGAATATCAGCAATTTATTCAGAGCAAAAAACCAAATTAATTATGAATCAGGTGATAACGGATGAATGTAAGATACAAAAAGGAACCAGACAAGGTTGTCCATTATCACCATTATTGTTCATCCTGGTGCTGGAAGTACTTGCCAGAAATATAAGAACAGACAAAGAGATCACAGGAGTAAAAACTGGGGAAAGTGAGTTTAAGTTAAAAGCATATGCAGATGATTTAGTGATAACAGTGGAAGAGCCCAAAACTTCACTCCCTAAAGTAATAGAAAAGATTCAGAAATTTGGGAAAGTGGCAGAATTTGAGCTAAACAGGAATAAAACAAAATTATTAGTTAAAAATTTGAAGGATGAAGAAAAAAAGGAATTAGAGCAAAACATTGAGATAGAAGTCCATAAAAAGGTTAAATATTTAGGGATATGGTTAACATCGAGAAATATAAACATATACAAAGATAATTATGAAAAAATCTGGCTTGAGATAAAAAGAAATTTAGAAATATGGAGCAGAATGAATCTCTCATTGTTAGGAAAAATAGCAGCGGTTAAAATGAATGTGCTACCAAAAATGCTATTTCTTTTTCAATCAGTCCCAGTAATTGTGAAAGATGATTGTTTTAAAAAATGGCAGAGAGAAATGTCTAAGTTTATCGGGGGGGGGGGGGGTGTAAAAGGCTGTCAGGGAATTGGAGGCTGAGAAAGAGGTGAGGGGGGAGCAGAGAGGCACTTACAGAGAGCATACGTCTTTAATCAGCAGCTATTCCTCCACGTCAGAGGAAGATGAGCCAGAAACGTCAGGAGACAATGAAACTGGGAGGGGTGAGCCAGTGCCGGGGACCAGCCACTCACGGAGCAGAGGAAAGAGGAGGGCGGGACTCCGGAAATGGGTCTGCTGGGCGCGGCGAAAGAAAAGATCAGACGATCCAACTGACTCATAAAGATGGAGTGTATCTTTTGAACTCTTGTAAATACTTTGAAGCTTTGCAATAAATCAGTGTACAGAGATGGCTGTTTGCCCGGAGTTTTATCTCAGCTAGCTTGTCAGCACTTCCCTCACAGCTTGGATCGTCTCATATGCTGAAAGAGCTAGTGGAAAGAAGGAGAGAAGGAGAATGGAGCAAGAAATAACAGAGTTGCATCGGCGCAATGCCTGGCTGGAATCCCGAGCTTCGGAACTTCAGGTGCGTCTGGAAGAAGCCAGAGCCGCTCAAGGTAGTGCCACAGGTGGGCTACTGGGGAGGAGCAAACCTGCGTTGGTGGAAAAGTTTCACGGGAATCCAGAGGAATATTTGGGATTTAAAATGGAGATGAACTATCTTCTGGAGCTGGAGGCAGCTCAGTTTGCTAACGATGCTCAGAAGGTTGCCTATCTAATTAGTCACCTGTTGGGAGGGGCCATGAGTTGGGTGAGGCCTTTGATTGCAGCTAATAATGAAGTGCTGCGAAGTTTGCCCAAGTTTTGGCAGCTGATGGATTTGATGTATGCAGATGAAAGCCACATAGATATGACGCAGCAGGAGCTTTTGGCTTTAAAGCAAGGCAGCTCTACCGTGCGTAGTTACTGGTCAGAATTTGCTATGCTTGTGCACAAACTGGGATAGGAGTTGGAATCAGAGCCTGTGCAGGCTTTGTTTAAAGCTGGACTGAATGCTGAAGTTAAGGATGAGCTTGCCAGGGGCCCCCGTCCTAAGAACATGGATGAGTTAACGAAGGCTGCTTTAGCGGTGGGGCTAAGACAGGAAGCCAGGCTGCAGGAAAGAAAGCAGAGCAAAGGCCGGCGTTTCCATGGTAACCAAATTCCTGAGATGCCCGCAGCTGCCTCTGAAGGTCAACAACAGCCAGATCCCATGGAAATTGACTCAGCCCGCGTGCGGGAAAGTTCAAAAGCCCAACAGCCGAGCGGCAAAGAGGGGAAGGACTGGCAGGCGGCCAAGAAACGTTTTCTCTGTCAGAAGCCTGGACACTTTGCCAGAGTGTGTCCGGAGCGTCGTAACTGGCAGGGAATGGTGGGGGCCACCCCACAGGCAGAAGAGGAGGGACTCCAGATTTCGGGAAACGGGGGAGCCTGGCTGGTGGTGAACTGGGGCAACAGCCAGGCGGTGGCAAAAGCGAAAGCCCCTGGCCAGGACACCCTAAAGCAAGTATAGTGTTGAAGGTGGTGCTAGAACTCCCGAACGGCCACGGAGTGGAGGAGTTTGCTTTGGTGGACTCAGGAGCCAGTGCCTCGTTTTTCAGCAAGGAGTTTGCAGCGCAGCACCAACTTAACCTGAGGCCTTTGGATTTTCCGCTGCAAGTCACTACAATTGATGGGAGAGAACGGTTGGGAGGGTAAGTGACTCATCAGACACCTCCCATGAGGATGCGGGTGTCGACTCACTCCGAGATCATCGCCTTTCATGTGGCCACGTTGGCGGGTCCGCCCATCATACTGGGCATGAGCTGGTTGGCCTTGCACAATCCGGTGGTCTCCTGGCATCAGCTGTCCCTGACGTTCGGGTCGGCGCACTGCATGGAGAACTGCCTGGGCCTAGAGCAACCTCGGCAGTCGGAGGCCAGGATGGCAGCAGCATGCAGAGCAGGGACGACCGAAATCCCTCCGCAATACCGGGACCTACAGGAGGTGTTCAGCGAGAAGGAGGCTGACACGTTGCCCCCGCACCGACCATATGATTGCCAGATCAATCTGACCCCGGGGGCCACACTGCCGGTGGGGAAGCTCTACTCCATGTCGGAGTGAGAGATCAAGGACCTGAGGGACTTTATTGAGAAAAATCTAAAAAGGGGATTCATCAGAGAGTCCAAAGCGGCAGGGGGAGAGCCCTGTGTTCTTCGTGGACAAGAAATCGACTAACGAGAAGAGATTGGTAGTTGATTTTCGCGTCCTGAACAGCCTGACAGAACCTGTGGCCTTCCTGATGCCGAGAATCGGCGATGTTCTGGCCAGGGTGTGGAAGGGGAAGATTTTCACCAAGCTGGACCTCCGGGGGGCGTACAACCTCATCAGAATGCGAGAGGGCAACAAGTGGAAGACCACCATGTTCACCCCGCTGGGGGCATTTGAGTATCTCGTCATGCCGTTCGGCTTGCAGTGTGGAAGCCCGTTTCCAGGCCTTCATGCATCGTGTGCTAGGGCCGTTGCTGTACCGTAACTGCGTCTGCTTTTTGGACGACGTGCTGGTGTACTCAGACAACGAGGAACAGGATGTAAAAGATGTGCATCAAGTCCTGAGCAGACTCAAGGAGCATCGGTTGTGGGTGAAGCTGGAGAAGTGTCAGTTCCACGCGAAGGAGGTCGAGTTCCTGGGTTACAGGCTGTCGGACAAGGGCGTGGCCATGGATCCGGAGAAGGTGAAGGCTGTGGTTGAATGGGAGAGCCCCAAGACCTGGAAGGATGTTCAACGTTTCCTGGGCTTCAGCAACTTCTACAGGAAGTTC
The DNA here is from genome assembly GCF_964188315.1 of Podarcis muralis. Classification (NCBI taxonomy): domain Eukaryota; kingdom Metazoa; phylum Chordata; class Lepidosauria; order Squamata; family Lacertidae; genus Podarcis; species Podarcis muralis. The sequence goes on from NC_135674.1 coordinate 16,505,049, forward strand.
ATCAAGAACTTCGCTAAGCTGACAGCACCCATAACGGACTGTCTTAGCACTAAGAAGAAGTTTTATTGGACAGAGGAGGCGCAAAGGGGGTTTGAGGCGCTTAAGAGGGCATTCGCATCGGAGGAGCAGCTGCTGCACGTCAACCCCGAGCAACTGCTGCGAGTTGAGACAGATGCCTCTGATCGGGCGATAGGGGCGGTGTTGCTGCAACCAGATGAAAAGGGGGAGTGGCGGCCGTGTGCTTTTTTTTCTCAGAAGCTGAAAAATCGGAGCAGAACTACACTATCTACGACAAAGAATTGCTTGCGATCGTCGCTGCGTTCAAGCAATGGCGGCATTTCCTGATTGGGGCGAGGCACCAAATTTTGGTGTGCATGGACCACAAGAACTTGGAGTACTGGCGTACGGCGCGGGTGCTGTGCCAGAGGCAGATACGCTGGGCGGAGTTTTTTGCCAACTTTAACTTTAAGATTCAATATGTGCCAGGGGAGCAGAATGTGATGGCGGATGCGCTGTCTCGCAAACCGGAGTACCTGGCAGAGGAAGGGCCTCCAGTCGCCAGATTAATGTTCCCCAAGAACAAGTGGACTTGTGGGGGAGCGTTGGTGAAGGACGACGAACTGATGCAGCTGCTCAGAGACGATGACTTTGCAAGGCGAAAGATGGGCGAGTTAAGGCAAAAGGGGGGTGCAGAGGGTGGTTTCGAGGTGAAAGGGGGGCTGCTGTACTATCGGGGGGCTTTGTACGTGCCAGGTGAAAACCCTTAGGGCCAGTGTCCTTAAGCAACTTTACGACAGCTGCATGGCAGGGCATTTTGGGCAACACAAAACCATGCTACTGGTCACCCGGGAATTTTGGTGGCCCAAAGTGAGGGAGGATGTAAGGGAACATGTGAGAGGGTGTGACACATGCCAAAGGGCCAAGGGGGTAAGGGCGGCCCCAGCAGGGTTATTCGAACCTCTGCCCCCACCAGGAAAGCCATGGGAGGTGGTAGTGGTGGATTTCATCACTGATCTGCCTAAGCCTAAGGGTAAGACAGCAATCATCGTGGTAGTGGATCTCCTAACCAAAATGTGTCATTTTGTGGCATGCTCCCATGCCGTGACAGCGGAAGAAACAGCCAAGTTGTTCGCAGAGCATATGTTTAGGTTACATGGGGTACCTGCCCGAGTGGTTTCAGATAGGGGGACTAAATTCACCTCACGGTTTTGGCGCAAGCTCATGGGTTTGTTGCAAGTAGAGGTGAGTTTCACGACGGCGAGGCACCCTGAAACCAATGGGCAGGCGGAGAGAGCCAATGCAGTTTTGCAGCAGTATTTGCGGTGCTATGTCAGTCAGAGACAGAACGACTGGGTGGACAAACTAGCTTTAGCCGAGTTTGCTTACAATAACGCGGAGAACGTATCCACAGGGATGACTCCGTTCTTTGCTAATCATGGGTGTCACCCCAGGGCTTTTCCGGGGAGGTGGGAGGAGTCGTGGAGTGTGCCTGCAGCGGAACAGTTTGCAGAGGAAATGGAGGCAATCCACCAACAGCTCCAGTTGAACTTGGAAAGGGCTAAGGAGGTCTACAAGAGGGAGGCTGACAAGCATTGGCGACCAGGGGAGGTCATCCGGGTTGGGGACAAGGTGTGGTTGTCCATGCAAGGGTTGCCCTGGAAAGGAGGGTGCAAGAAGCTTAAACCCCGGAGAGTGGGACCTTTTGAGGTGATCCAGCAGGTCAATCCGGTGGCATTTAAATTAAGGTTGCCTGAGAGTATGAGGATACATCCGGTATTTCACAGGTCACTGATGTCGCCCTACAGGGAAGGGGGAATGAGGCAGGGTAGTGGGGAAGGGGAACTCCCACCACCCGAAGTGGAGGAAAGGGAGCAGTGCAACGAGGTGACGGATACTGGATTCTCACTGGAATGGGGAAAAGTTAGAGTATCTGGTGGCATGGGAAGGGGCCCCTAGTTCTGAGAATACCTGGGTCCTGGAGAGTTGTGTCACTGACGAGTATCTGGTGGAGGAGTTCCACAATTTCTTCCCTGACAAACCCGAACCTCGGGGTAGATTTTTTCAACAGGTGTTCGGGCTGACGGACGATGAAGAGGACTTTGAGGGATTCCCACCATCTGACGTGGAGGAAGAAGAAGAGGAAGACGTCTATTGGGAAAGACGGGGAACTGCGGGTTTGAGGGAGGATTGGAGGAAGGTTTTTGAAGATACGGATGAGGAGGAGGGAAGTTTTCCAGGTTTCACCCCGCCACTCTGGAGAAGGGAGAATCGGGAACGGTCGATTCTCCCGAGCGGGAGGGGGCCTTTGGGAGGGGGTGTATGTCAGGGAATTGGAGGCTGAAAAAGAGGTGAGGGGGGAGCAGAGAGGCACTTACAGAGAGCCTACGTCTTTAATCAGCAGCTATTCCTCCAAGTCAGAGGAAGATGGGCCAGAAACGTCAGGAGACAATGAAACTGGGAGGGGTGAGCCAGTGCCGGGGACCAGCCACTCACGGAGCAGAGGAAAGAGGAGGGCGGGACTCCGGAAATGGGTCTGCTGGGCGCGGCGAAAGAAAAGATCAGACGATCCAACTGACTCATAAAGATGGAGTGTATCTTTTGAACTCTTGTAAATACTTTGAAGCTTTGCAATAAATCAGTGTACAGAGATGGCTGTTTGCCCGGAGTTTTATCTCAGCTAGCTTGTCAGCACTTCCCTCACAGCGGCCAAGGATAAAACATAAGATACTTACTGATATAAAAGACAGAGGCGGTTTTGCTCTCCCAGATATTAAATTATATTATGAAGCGGCTTGCCTGGTATGGATCAGGGACTGGATGAAGTTGGAAAAGCAAGAAGCATTAGAATTGGAAGGACATGATAATAGATTTGGCTGGCACGCATACCTATGGTATGGAAAAGGGAAGGTACACAAAAGTTTTTATAATCACATAATCAGGAAGTCATTAATAAGAACATGGGAAAGATATAAAGATTTGTTAGAACAGAAGACTCCTTGGTGGCTTTCACCACATGAAGCTTTACTGCTCAAACCACTTGGAAAGAAAGGAAAGTGGCTTACGTACGCTGATTTGCTAAAGGATCAAGAAGGAAAATGGAAATTAAGAGATTATGAGGAAATAAAAGACCATTTTCAGAGCTGGTTACATTATTGGCAACTCCATGAAATATACAAAGATGACAATAAGAAAGGATTCAGTTATACTACTTCCAGATTTCAAAAGGAAGTCGTAGAAGGGAAGGTGAAGCTGCTGAAAGGTGCGTATAGTATTCTGATACAGTGGGATACAAAAGACGAAGAGGTGAAATCAGTTATGATTAAATGGGCACAAGATAGGCGTCATAACATAATGTTTGAAGACTTGGAAAGGTTGTGGAAAACTGACTTACAATTTACAGATTGCTCCTTGCTGAAAGAAAATTATATGAAAATGATGTATAGATGGTATATAACACCAGTGCAGATAGGAAGAATTTACAAAACCGGTTCAAACATGTGTTGGAGATGTAAGGAAAAAGAAGGGACTTTTTATCACATGTGGTGGGACTGCAGAAAGATTAGAAATTTTTGGGAAATGATATATAATGAGTTGAAAAAAATGTTCCAATTAACATTTGTCAAAAAACCTGAAGCATTTTTGTTAGGGATTGTTGGGAAAGACCTGCCAAAGAAATTTAAGAATATTTTTATGTATGCAACAACTGCGGCAAGAGTCTTAATAGCACAAGGATGGGAGAATGAAGAAACCCCGACTAAAGTACTGTGGCAAGAAAAATTGATGGACTACGTGGAGTTGGCGAAATTGACATACAAATTGCGGGACAAGGACAACTGTGATTTTAAAGAAGAATGGGAACTTTTTACAAAGTATTTAAAGAAACAGCAAAATGAATTGGACTCCTTGGCAGGTTTTGAATAAACACTCACAAATTTATTATTAATAACACAGAGACAGATAAGTTAAGGATCTTTACAATTTTACAATATGCAGAGAATTATAAGTATGGAAAAACCAGAGAGAGGAGCTGAGGGAAGTCCGGGGGAGGGGAGGGGGGTTTCTTTTGGGGGAGGGGGGAGGAAAAAAACTAGGGGGGGACTTTTGGATGATATGTTTTATTGATATTATGTTGTTATGCTTAATAAAACTTTAAAAAACAAAACAAAAGCAGAATGTTGAGGAACCATTACTCTTTGGGTTCGGTCAGTCAACCAGCTACAGATCCACCTAACTGTTCCCCCGTTCAACCCACATTTTACCAGCTTCCTCACAAGAATATTGTTACAAAAGCCCAGCACCTGTCCCTCTCTCTGCCAAGCTGCGGCAAGAGTGCATGGGATCTCAGGCGCCCACACAGGGTCTGTGTCCCTTTGGAGAACAGAATACACAGCGGAGGCTGTTGTGCTTTAAGAAATAGGGTTTATTCACCTATTTACACCTTCCATTAGAATGGAGGGGGTCCAGATCTTACAGCATGGTCCACAGTAGTGCAGGCAGTCCTTCCTTCACCCCTGCCAAGATGGATCTCCCCCTTTCTTCTTCTTTCTTCTTCCCATAAGTCCCTTGCCTGGTCCCAGAGCAGTTACCCTGGCAACCTTCCAAATCTCTAGTCTCTGGTCACACCTGGGACAAGGAGTTGTTGATGACCATCTATGATAACAGCTCTGCTCTTCCCTCAGCCAGCCAGACTGGTTTGTGTAAGTGTTATGTAATGAGTTGAATAGGATCCAAAATGCAGCAGTCTGATTGGTCCTAGAACAATGCAGCAGTATGATTGGTCGGCAGGAGCCACCCAATCCAGCTCCAGATAGAAGTGAATCCACAACCTGATTGGCCTACAGGAGAATTCCGGAATTAGCCAATCACGTGCAGCCCATTGTGTAAATAATGTATATAAAGCAGATACTTTGAGGGAACTTTCATTTCCCTCCTCACCACTATGAGCTGAATAAAGAGCATGAAATCCACTCTCGACTCTGAGTATATTTCACTGGCGACGAGGATGGGATCCCGCTGAGCTGACCGCCACACACAGCACCTCAGCACCGCCACCTGCCGCACTGCTGCCTCGCACCGTGTATCCAGGCTTCAGCTCCGGGACCCAAGGAACTCAGAATGGCAACCGACAGCAGCTTCTCGCCGTTCAACCCAGCATCCGGAGACTGGGAAGCGTATGCCTCCTGTTTCACCTTCCTCCTAGAAGCCAAAGGGGTCACCGACGAAGAGGATGCCAAGAAGAGGGCGATATTCTTCAGCGTCTGCGGAGAGGAGACATTTGAAATCGCTCGGGCTCTCCTTGCGCCTGAAGATGTCGCTACTGTTCCATACAAAACAATAATGGAACGGCTGAAGGGGCACTTTTCGCCACAGCCCTCAGTGGTGGCTCGTCGAAATGCCTTCTACGCAAAGCGGCAAGCCCCTGGGGAAACCATAACTGGGTTTGTGACCTCTCTCCGCCAAGCCGCCCGGTTCTGCAACTTCTCAGAATTGGAGAACATGCTTCGTGACCGCCTTGTCGGTGGCCTGAAGGATGAGAAGCTGCAACAACGCCTCTACGCTAAGAAGGACCTAACGTTCCAGGTCGCTCTGGAGGAGGCCCGGGCAACAGAAGCTGCCGAGAGGTCGACGCAAGAGGCACAGCCGAGCCTGCTGTCCCAACCGAGGGTCCACCACAAAGGATGACTCAGGATCTGACAGGGAGGAGGTGCACCGAGTACAGCAGTGCACTCAAGCAGCGCACAGACCACAGCTGCCTCGACGAGAAGGAGGGAACTGCGCAAGCTGCGGGGAGAGTCACGAGAGGAGGACCTGTCGTTTCCGCAACGCAGAGTGCAGGCAGTGTGGAAAATTGGGACACATCGCCCGGGTGTGTCAGGCTCGGCCCACCCGATGCCAGGCATCAGATCCAAGAGCCCCAGGGCCCAACACACCAAGGCAACTCGACGGAGCTCACAGACTTCCAGGTATACCAGTTGCCCCACCCCAATGTAGAGAAAATTTATGTAGAGGTACAGATAGAGGGGGGCCCGTGCTGCATGGAGCTTGACACGGGTTCAACTCTATCCATAATCTCGGCAAGGACCTTAAGGAAACTGTGTCCTAGTGGGGGTCCCAAACTCAGGCCGGCCCCATTCACCCTCCGGGACTTCCAGAAACGTAAGGTCCCCACAATGGGGATGGGGACCTTCAGGCTGCAATATCGAGGGTGGATGCAGCAACTGGACTTGCTTGTGGTCAAGGGCCCCTACATTAGCTTACTGGGATTGGCATGGTTTGGACCACTGGGGCTAGCTGTCACCGGGGTGAACCACACTAGCTTACAAGTGGACGTGGACGCCATATGCAAGGAATTTCCGGGGGTTTTCAATGGGAAATTGGGAAGTATACGGGCCCCCCATTGCCCTACAGCTTGACCCCGCAGTACAAGCTATCAGGCTCAAGGCCCGCCGGGTCCCGTTCGCCCTGAAACCCCGTATAGACTAGGAATTGGACTGGCTGGTGGAGCCGGTGCCTAATGCCCCCTGGGAAACCCCAATCGTCACACCCATCAAGCCTAATGGTTTGGTCCGCATTTGCGCAGACTACAAATGTACCATAAACAAGGCCCTCACGGCCCACACATACCCAGCGCCAGTGGTCAGCCATGTCCTTGCCACCCTGGCTGGGTCAAAAATTTTTGGCAAGCTGGACTTGGCCCAAGCATATCAACAGCTGCCAGTAGATGAGGCCACAGCAGAGGCACAGACGATTGTGACACACAGAGGAGCGTTCAGGGTAAAGCGGCTGCAATTCGGTGTCAGTGTGGCACCAGGCATATTCCAGAATCTAATGGACTCTCTCCTTAAAGGGATTCCTGGTGTCACCCCCATCTTCGATGATGTGTTGATTGCTGGGCCCACACCAGAGGAGTTTGAGGACCGCCTCTGCACCATTCTGCACCGTTTCCAGACGGCGGGTCTCAAGGTGAAGCGGGAAAAATGTCTACTAGGAGTGCCTCAGGTGGACTTTCTGGGATTTATGGTGGATGCAGAAGGGGTCCACCTGACTGGGGACAAGGTACAGGCCATTTGTGATGCCCCAGCGCCCAAGAGCAAGACTGAACTTCAGGCCTTCTTGGGACTATTGAACTTTTACCATTCCTTCCTTCCCCACAAGGCGGCGGTAGCAGAGCCCCTACATAGACTCCTGGACAAGCGGGCCCCTTGGGTGTGGGGCCAGCGCCAGGAGGCAGCATTCCAGGCAGTCAAGGACTTGCTTGTCTCAAATTCGGTCTTGGCACACTTTGACGAGAGGCTGCCAGTGGTGCTAGCATGCGACACCTCGCCCTATGGCATCGGCACTGTCCTGGGACACCAACTCCCAGATGGAAGAGAGGTAGGGGTGGCATACTTTTCCCAGACACTCAATGCAACCGAGCGGAACTACTTGCAAATCGACAAGGAGGGTCTGGCAATCGTGAAGGGAGTAAAAAAATTCAACGATTTCTTGTACGGGCGGCCCTTTACCGTGGTGACTGACCACAAGCCGTTGCTTGGTTTGTTTGCCCCCGAAAAGCAGACCCCCCAGTGCTGTCTCCTCGCGTCCTCAGGTGGTCAATTTTCCTTGCCAGCTACCAGTATGCACTGATTCACCGCCCTGGGAAGGCGATGGGCCATGCGGACACCCTCAGCAGGCTAGCACTACCGGAAACAGGCCCCGACCCAGCACCTGCACAAGAGGTTATGAGCCTGGAGCTGCAAGGCCCAAAAAACTTTAAAAGACTATTTTGAAATAAACCTGAACACCACGGTGGAAAAGAGAACAATCTGGGACGCAAGTAAAGCAGTTATGAGAGGGTTTCTGATACAACAGAACACGATTAAGAAAAGACAGTGGAATGAAAAAAAGGATAAAATTTTAGAGAAAATAAGAGACGGCGAGAAAAAATTGAGAAGTAAACCAAAGTCGAAGAAGGTGCTGAGAGAAATTAAATTCCATCAAGCACAATATTCGAAATTGATAAATCAAGAGATTGAATGGAAAATTAAACAAATGAAGCAAAGATCATTTGAATCAGCGAATAAATGTGGGAAACTGCTAGCATGGCAGCTGAAAAAGAGACATAAATTAAATACAGTAACAAATCTCGAGATTGAAGGGAGAATTGTTCAGAAACCGGATGAAATTAGAAAGTGTTTCCAGAGATACTTTAAAGAACTTTATACACAGGGGCCACAGGAAGAGACTGAGATAGACCAATTTTTAAAAACTAATGGACTATCAAAATTAACTCAAGAGAAGAGAACAATCCTGAATTGTAAAATAACACAACAGGAAATTGAGGGTGCCATCCAGAATACGCAACTGGGCAAATCTCCAGGCCCTGATGGACTTACCTCCAAATATTATAAGACATTAAAAGACTACTTGATACATCCACTAATGGAGGTTTGTAATCAGATTATGGAGGGGAAGAAGGCACCGGAAACGTGGAAAGAAGCTTTCATCACATTGATTCCCAAATTGGAAACTGAAAGGACTCAACTTAAGAACTACCGTCCCATCTCACTCCTAAATGTGGATTACAAAATCTTTGCAGACATTCTGGCAAGTAGACTTAAAAAAGTACTTAATGAAGTAATTCACAAGGACCAGGCAGGCTTTCTCCCAGGTAGACATTTGTTTGATAACACTAGGAACATTGTTGATATTTTGGAACTTTTACAAGCAAATATCAACACTAGAGCAGTGTTAATTTTCATTGACGCGGAGAAGGCCTTTGACAACATTTCTTGGATGTTTATGAAGAAAAACCTGGAAGGGATGGGAGTGGGACGGGGGTTTGAAAATGGAATAGAAGCAATCTATTCAGAGCAAAAGGCAAAACTGATAGTGAACAATGTGGTGACAGATGAGTTCAAAATTGAAAAAGGGACACGTCAGGGGTGCCCCCTATCCCCTCTTTTATTCATCTCAGTTCTGGAGGTGCTCCTGAACATGATTAGGGAGGACCGGTTGGTGCAGGGAATACAGGTCGGAGTGAAACAATATAAATTGAAAGCTTTTGCAGATGATCTGGTCTTAACACTACAGGAGCCAGAATCTAGTACAAAAAGAGTTTTAGAATTGATTCATGAGTTTGGTCGGGTGGCGGGATTTAAGCTGAATAAGCAAAAAACCAAGGTCCTGGCAAAAAATTTGTCAGCATCAGAAACAAATGGGTTTCAGAAGGAGACAGAATTAAGTGTGGTTAAAAAAGTGAAATACCTAGGGGTTCATTTGTCTGCTAGAAATTTGAATTTATTTAAAGATAACTATGAAAAATGTTGGACAGAAATCAAAAAAGATCTAGAAATTTGGTCAAGATTGAAACTTTCCTTGTTGGGTCGAATAGCAGCTATAAAAATGAATGTACTGCCTAAAATGTTATTTTTGTTCCAGACCCTACAGATCGTGGACAGAGTGGAGTGTTTTGGGAAGTGGCAGAAGGATATCTCTAAGTTTGCGTGGCAGGGCAAAAAGCCCCGAATAAAGTTTAAAATATTAACTGATTCAAAGGAAAGAGGGGGGTTTGCCCTGCCAGATTTAAGGTTGTATTATGAAGCTGCAGCCTTCTGCTGGATGAAAGATTGGCTACTTCTTGAGAACACTGATGTCCTGGATCTGGAAGGGTTTGACAATGCTTTTGGTTGGCATGCATATCTATGGTACGACAAGGTAAAAATTCATAAGCTTTTCAAAAACCATATTGTCAGAAGATCAATATTTATGGTCTGGACAAAATACAAAGACTTATTAGAAGGCAAGACCCCGAGGTGGCTATCACCAATGGAGGCCAAGGCCAGAAAAAGACTCAATATGGAGGCCAGTTGGCCGAAATATTGGGAGATAATAGAAAAAATTGGAGACAGTTGGAAGTTGAAGAGCTTGGAGAAATTAAAAAACAAGGTGCGAGATTGGTTACATTATGCTCAAATCCAAGAGGTTTTTAAATTAGACAAAAAAATAGGGTTCCAGGTGGAAAAATCGAAATTAGAGACAGAACTGTTAGAACCAAAGACTAAGGTACTTTCAAGAATGTACAACTTGCTGCTTAAATGGAACACACAAGACGAGACAGTTAAATCGGCTATGATAAAATGGGCACAGGATATTGGGCATAACATCATGTTTGAGGACTGGGAAAAGTTATGGACCACCGGAATGAAATTCACGGCATGTAATGCCTTGAAGGAAAACATTATGAAAATGATATACCGGTGGTACATGACCCCAGTCAAGCTCGCTAAGATATATCACCTGTCTGATAATAAATGTTGGAAATGTAAGGATGCTGAAGGGACCTTTTTTCACCTCTGGTGGACATGCCCGAAAGTGAAGGCCTTCTGGGAAGTGATTTACAATGAGTTAAAAAAGGTACTTAGGTATACTTTTCCTAAGAAACCAGAGGCCTTTCTTTTGGGCGTCGTCGGCCAGAAAGTGTTAAAGAAGGATAGAACTTTGTTTATGTACGCAACCACAGCAGCAAGAATTCTTATTGCAAAGTATTGGAAGACACAAGATTTACCCACACTGGAGGAGTGGCAGACGCAACTGATGGACTATATGGAACTGGCTGAAATGACTGGCAGAATCCGAGATTTGGGAGAAGAGACAATGGAAGAGGACTGGGAAAAATTTAAGGACTATTTGCAGAAACACTATAAATTGTATGAATGCTAAAAATGTGCATGACTTGGAAATTATAGCTTCAGCAAACTGATTTAGTGAATTGGAAATTAAGTCACAAGAAAGATAAGGTGGAAATTTGAAATAATTTTATTATGTTTATTTTAAGATACAAGTAATGGAGAAATAACATTTTGAATTTAGAAACATAATATTTGAAAGATACAGTAAGGTATGAAATAAGGTAACAAATTGCTGATGTCTTTATTGCAAAGAACGCTGGGTTCGGAAGATGTGAGGAAGTCCAGTTGGATTTACAAAATGATTTGAAAGGTTGAATCTTTTATTTTATTTTATTTTAATTATTATTAAGTTTTTATTGTTAAAATGGTTCATCATTAATACACATATACAAGCATACAAACATGCATTTCATACAATCCTTAAAAGTGTTCAAACATACTTACATTCAATCCCACAAATAGTTCCTTTCCCCATCACCATCCACCACCCCTCACCCCACCTTTGTGTTTGACTTCCAATCTACTCAATTACAATTTCTTTCCACTTCTATTACTTTCTTTCACACACCTTTAGCCTGATTTCATACTTCTTTATCTATTACACATTGTCATCCATCTTATTTGATATTTCAATATTTGAAACGGAACTTGTTTATTCTAATAGGAATAAACTTTTACTTTTGCTTCTTTTCTGCTTTTTTTTTTCTTTCTATGTCTACAATATGGAATATATTTGTGAAAATCCAATAAAAATAAAAAATATATAAAAAAAAATATGAGCCTGGAGCTGCTTCCCGACCGCCCCATTCAGGCACAAGAAGTTGCACACCATTCCAAAAAAGATAGGGTCATCTCCCGGGTCCTGGACTGGGTGTGGAGGGGATGGCCCAGCAGCAGCCCCGGGCCAGAATTCGCCGGCTACACAACCCGCAAACATGAACTGTCGGCCCACAAGGGGTGCCTGTTATGGGGAAGCAGGGTCGTTGTTCCCCAGGCCCTCCGCCAAAGGGTCCTCACAGCCCTACACACAACACACCCAGGGGTAGTGAGAATGAAGGCCCTTGCCAGGAGTTATGTGTGGTGGCCGGGGATCGACGGAGAGATAGAGGCCTGGGTCAAACACTGCCAGGCCTGCCAAGAATCCCGCCCAGATCCCCCAAGGGCCCCAGTCCAGTCCTGGGAGTCCGCCCGAGCACCATGGTCACACCTGCATGTGGACTTCGCTGGCCCCTTTCAGGGGAAAACATTATTCATAGTGGTGGACTCCTACACCAAATGGCTGGAAGTCGCACTGGTACCGTCCACTTCCATGTCCGCAGCCATCCGGGTACTACACAGGCTGTTTGCAACCCACGGGCTCCCTGGCACTCTCGTCTCAGACAACGGGACCGCATTTACGTCAGGAGAATTCCAAACCTTCACAGTGCAGAACGCCATCCGCCACATCCGTTCGGCGCCATTCCACCCTGCCACCAATGGCCAAGCAGAACACATGGTGCGGACCACCAAGGACACCCCCCACCGCATGACGCAAGGGGATTGGGAGTATCGCCTTGCCACATTCCTTCTAGCACAGCACCCCCAGTTCAATGCCTGGCCAGAGCCCCGCTGAACTACTAATGGGTCGGCGCCTTGCAATCAGATTGGACCGCTTTCACCCCGATAGAGCTCAGGATGAGGTAGTGGTGGGGGAAGGCAGGAACCCCCGGACCTTCAAGGCCCAGGACCCAGTGTACACAAAGAATTTTGGGGCAGGCCCAGCATGGGTACCCGCCACAGTCACCAGGGTCACTGGCCCCGTGTCGTACGAGGTGCTAACGGATGGGGGGCAATGCTGGCGCCGCCACTGCGACCAGATACGGCAACGATTCCCAGGAGAAAACCAGGAGGAGGACAGGTCAGAGGAGTCCCAAGGGAACAGTGGGGCAGTGAGGCCCATAGAACAGGAGGGGCCAGCAGGAGAGGCAGAATCCGTAAATACAGAGAGGACCCGCAAGGCCGAAAGGACACCGGAACCAGAACCACGACTGAGCGAGCTGATTGCACCAGACCAAATGGCCCCATCACAGCCAGCATCCTTGGAACACAAGCCAGAACCTGAACCCGGGACCAGGGAACACCCCAGGCCGCAACGCACACGTAGGCCGCTGGCGTACCTTGAGGACTATGAATGCGACCTCCCGGGCAGGACTGGAACTTAGAGGGGAGGGGTGTTATGTACTGAGTTGAATAGGATCCATACTGCAGCAGTCTGATTGGTCCTAGAACAATAGGATCCAAAATACAGCAGTCTGATTGGTCCTAGAACAATAGGATTCAGAATGCAGCAGTCTGATTGGTCCTAGAACAATGCAGCAGTATGATTGGTCGGCAGGAGCCACCCAATCCAGCTCCAGATAGAAGTGAATCCACAACCTGATTGGCCTACAGGAGAATTCCGGAATTAGCCAATCACGTGCAGCCCATTGTGTAACTAATGTATATAAAGCAGATACTTTGAGGGGACTTTCATTTCCCTCCTCACCACTATGAGCTGAATAAAGAGCATAAAATCCACTCTCGACTCTGAGTATATTTCAGTAAGGCAGCCTAGGAATCCCCTTGCAGCTTATATTGTTCCTTCATATCACAAAGAACCCCAAATCCTAGCATTTATTAATTTATAGGGTTTACCTCAAATCTCTATCAATATCATGGGGGACTTTGCCTTACTGAAGTCAAGATACACTATTTCCACAGCATTTCCCTGATTCACCAAGCTTGTTGCTCCATCAGAAAAAGAAATGAGCTTTGCCTGACATGACTTATTATTTAGTGGCGCATACTGGGTCTTAGTAATCACAGCATCCTTTTCTAAGTGCTCACAGACTGTTGAATCACTGGGCAACAATTTTTTACTTTTTGAATGTTGTCTAGATTTCTACAACTGATTTAGGGTATTTTTGCACTGCTGAATCAGGAAATGGCATCCGTTTCTCTCCATCAGGTCAGGTTTACTGTAAACTGAATGGTGGGCATTGATAAAGGTAAGTACACGTAAATTGCATGTTGCTTCACCATTTTTCAAACTTCGGGGCTTGAACTTCTGTTTCTTGGAACTCCTGGAATGCTCAGCGGCAGGGAGGTCTCTCTTCAGAGTCCAACAGTAGTCAGCCACAAGTAAGTGAAGCAGTCACCATCCTTGTCCAGAGCCTTGGTGAACTGCTTGATTAAGCCGAGCTTGATGTGCAGCGGTGGGAAGAGTATTCTGTTTCTGTCCACCAGAGGGTTGTTGATGACGTTCCTTTTTTTGCAAGGCACCAATTCCTCCCGCACTGGCCAGTCCTTCTTCGTGTAATGGTGAGCACGGTCCCTACTATCCCACATGCACAGAAAACATGGGTACTTGGTGAAGCCAGACTGTTGTCCCAACAAAAAGTTCACCATCTTCAGGTCAACACAAATAAACCACTTATGCTGATCATAACCAATTTTCTCCAGCACATACTTCACCGCTTCATAGTTCTCCTTCAGTGTACTTGAGTGAGCCAGGGGTATAGAGGCAAACTGGTTGCCGTTGTGTAACAGAACACATTTCAGTGATCGCTTGCTGCTGTCAATGAACAGTCTCCAATCTTTGGGTTCGTACTGTGGCACTCCAAGCTTGAGCAGAAGCTGCGCAATATCTGCACAGTACACCAAGTCCTTCTCTTCCGAGAAAAAACGGAGGTACTCTTGATGCCTGCTGCGGAAGAAGCTGATGCGAGCGCTGTCAGAGAGGAGGTTTTTTTCCTTCAATCTGGATGCCAACAGTTCGGCAGAGTCCTTTGACAAGCTGAGGTCGCGAAATAGATCATTCAACTCCTTTTGGGAAAATGGATGTGGAGCATCATCTTCAAGAACCACTTCTTCTTCTTCATGTCCTTCAACACTGGAGGCATCTTCGTCACTAATGTCAGGAAGTTCTTCGAAGATAGGCATTGGAATTTCATCACAATGAGCTACAGGATGACGTGCTGATTGAAGATCAGGATACTTCGTGGGGCGGCTGCCCCATTAACTTAGTTTTGATCCCCCAACTTTATGCTTTGCCGCACCAATTTATGGAAGATTTTGAGGTTTTATGACTTCAAACTGATCCCTTTTTGACATAATCACTCAGAACTATCGGACCTGAATACTTCTTGTCATTAAAATAACCATTTCCAATCAAAACAATTATTCGACATGGCATTTTACCCCCACCAACTTCTTCTAAAATGCTCCACACAAGCGTACATGTGAATAAAAACGTAAAAAAATGACATGTGGCCATAGCTCAAAAACTTGACCTGATTGAGCAAAACCAATGCGAGTTTTGGATTCAGCGCATCAGATTCGTCCTAAATCAACTGAAATAATAATAATAATAATAATAATAATAATAATAATAATAATAATAATAATAATAATAATAATAATAATAATAATAATTATTATTATTATTTATTATTTGTACCCCGCCCATCTGGCTGGGTTTCCCCAGCCACTCTGGGCGGCTTCCATAGAAACCAAAGATACAGTAAAATATCACAGATTAAAAACTTCCCTGAACAGGGCTGCCTTAAGATGTCTTCTGAATGTCAGGTAGTTATTTATCGCTTTGACATCTGATGGGAGGGCGTTCCACAGGGCGGGCGCCACTACCGAGAAGGCCATCTGCCTGGTTCCCTGTAGCTTTGCTTCTCACAATGAGGGAACCGCCAGAAGGCCCTCGGCGCTGGACCTCAGCGTCCGGGCAGAACGATGGGGGTGGAGACGCTCCTTCAGGTATACTGGGCTGAGGCCGTTTAGGGCTTTAAAGGTCAACACCAGCACTTTGAATTGTGCTTGGAAACGTACTGGGAGCCAATGTAGGTCTTTCAAGACTGGTGTTATGTGGTCTCGGCGGCCGCCCCCAGTCACCAGTCTAGCTGCCGCATTCTGGATTAGTTGTAGTTTCCGAGTCACCTTCAAAGGTAGCCCCTGAAAAAATGCAGACAACAAATTTGTTGTTGACCAGTGATCTGTTCTAGGAACTTTCCTGCTATTGATGTCAAGCCCACCAGTCGGTAGTTACCTGGGTCTTCTCCCCCCCCCCCCTTTTGAAGATGAGGACAAGATTTCTGTCTGTAGGGACCTCACCTGTTCGCCAAGATTTCTCAAAGATTATTGACAGAGGCTCTGAGATTACATCCGCAAGCTCCTTTAATATCCTTGGATGCAGCTCATCAGGTCTTGGAGATTTGAACTCATTAAAAGTTGCTGGGTGTTCCAATGCCACCTCTTTTTTTTATTTTGGACTGCAACTCCCTCCTTACATATTTTATTATTGTTATAGGTAAAGGTAAAGGGACCTTTGACCATTAGGTCCAGTCTGGGGTTGCGGCGCTCATCTCACTTCTGTTGGTTTCTGTTTCCCTCACTGAGCAGCAGCTGCAAGTCATGGGACTATGTTTTCATTCCACAGTTCAGTTACTGTTGGGTTCACACGGGAAAGGGAGATGGGATGTGACGTACAGTGGTGCCTCGCAAGACGAAAAGAATCCGTTCCGCGATTCTCTTCGTCTAGCGGTTTTTTCGTCTTGCGAAGCAACCCTATTAGCGGCTAAGCGGATTAGCGCTATTAGCGGTTTAGCGGCTTAGCGGCTATTAAAGGATTAGCGGCTAAGCTGCTAAAAGGCTATTAGCGGCTTAGCAGCTTAGAAAAAGGGGGGGAAGTGGGGGGGAACGCAAGACTAGCAAGACGTTTTGTCTTGCGAAGCAAGCCCATAGGGAAAATCGTCTTGCGAAGCAACTCAGAAACGGAAAACCCTTTCGTCTAGCGGGTTTTCCGTCTTGTGAGGCATTCGTCTTGTGGGGCACCACTGTACACTGGTTTCCTGTTTTCTTTGTTCTGTCATTCCTTTGTTGGAGTTGCTCTCTGCTCTCACAGAGGCAAGATGTATATTTGTGTGTTCTCGGTATAGCTTAGAAATAAAGATTAGCAATGTAGCCATACCTGCTTCATCCTTTTGTTTGCGGACACTGGGATTATGCTCTGCTGGGCTCAGGATCAAGATGAGCCATATCAGCTCGAGGGCCGGAGCTGAATGAAACTAACAATTTTTGGTTATGGGGCTCCAGAGGGCGAAATCAAGATGATGGATGGCGGAGGCACGGAACGTTATTTGCTCTGAGCGTCAAGATGATTGATGAGAGGTGTGTGCTCTTGCCCCGGGAAGCCTGCCAGTTCCTAATTAATGGCTTTAAGGGGTGGACTTTTGGGATTCTTTGAAGCCTTTGAACTTTTAAGCCAAAGCACTAACAGGCTGCGGCAACAAGAAGCTCGGGAGAAAGTGAAAGTGCTTTTGGGAAGCAGCTGTAAACAGACGCAGCTTGCTTTAAAGACAAAGACATGGCCAATACAAGGCTAGCAGACGCTTTTGGGATTCCAAAGCTCACCAAAGAGAATTACGCGGAGTGGGCACAGTATGCAGAGGCACTGCTACGGAAAGAGGGTCTGTTCAATGTCATAACAGACAACCCCCCCCCAGCTCCTGTAACAGATGATTGGAGAGCAAGCGATTCAAAAGCAAGGGGAACTCTTACGTTGATTGTATCCCCTGAAGAGCTATGTCTATTACGTGACAAGGCCTCAGCCAGAGAAATATGGGACAGTTTGCAACACTCACATTTGAGAACAGAGGCTGGAGCTTCTTTCTACTATGCCAAGTTGCATGATATGGCACTTGTTGAAGGTGCAGATGTGCGTGCTCATCTGATGGAGATGCAGAAACTCAGGCATGAGCTGCAACAGAGAGGAATCACCTTTCCAGAGGCTGTGTATTCCTTCATGATTCTACATTCTTTGGGTTCGAGTTGGAAAGCGATTGCCAGTCAGATTGCCGTATTGCCAACTGCTCAGCTCACAGTAGCACATGCTACTGCTGTTGTACTGAATGAAGCGGATTGCCGTAGTGCTAGCTGCATCACTAAGGGGGAGTCTTCACAGACGTCATCCCAGAATGCAGTGGAACCACTAGATGGCGCCAAAGCTTTGAAGGCAGTGAAATGCTACTCGTGTGGACGTCTAGGCCACGTGAAAAGGGAATGCAAGTATCCCAAGGCCAAGACAACAGAGCATCGCAGCGTAAGCTCAACGCGTGGAAAAGGCAAAGGCAAAGGTCCAGTGTCCAGGACAATGCAGCACAAGTCAATGGTCTCACGCTTCACTCCGAAGGTTCCAAAGGTCCAGAAGACGTCTAGATCTTTCTTCGCCGTGGATTCGGGCGCGACCAGACACATTTGTCATGAGAAAAGACTGTTCGTGTCTTTTACACCGCAGGAAGGTGCGATTCACCAGGCGGATGACCACACGATCTCCAGTCAAGGCTACGGAACTGTTGTTCTTCACAGCTTGGACGTATTGATACACAACGTTCTCTATGTTCCAGATGCTGCACACAACCTACTGAGCGTCGTGCAGCTGACTGAACGGAACATTGACGTTTCCTTCAAGAAAAGGAAGTGCATCATCACCAAGAAAAACGATTATGTATTGCATGATGATTATGTTGATCGTTTGTTTGTGTTGTATTATGATGATGTTGTGCAGGATGAAACTTGTTGTATTGCAGGTACTAACAAAGTTTTGCATGCAGGATGTATTCATGATTTTCATCGAAAATTTGGTCATTTACACTTTGAGGCAGTTTCCAAAATGCCTGCCTTGGTTGAAGGTATGACTATTAAACCCTGCAGGTACCACATGAAGTGTAAGGCATGCTCAGCAAACAAGGTCAAAATGGCTGTGAAAGGTAAGGTGTCTAGTAGACAAGCTACAGAACCATACCAGGTAGTGCATGCTGATCTCGTTGGTCCACTATCGCCCTCTTTGGGTGGAAACAGGTACTTCATGGTTCTTATTGATTCATTTTCCAGGTATATTTATGTGTTCAATCTCAAGCAGAAATCAGAGGCGTTTCTTAGGTTCAAGGAATTCTGTGCTTGGTTGGAAAATGTGCACGGTAAGAAGGTAAAATCTCTTTTTACTGATCGCGGGGGGGGGGGGATTCACTTCTCAGCAGTTTGAAGGTTTTCTGACTGAGAAAGGAATTCAGCATGATTTGTCAAGTCCTCGTTCTCCATGGATGAATGGACTTTGTGAGAGAGCAAATCAAACATTGCTTCAAGGGTTGAAAACCTTGCTGCATGATGGCAATCTTCCAGAGAGTAATTGGGCAGAATCTCTGAGCTGTTTTATTTACAGTTATAATCGGAGATTATCATCATTGATTGGTTGTACCCCCTATGAAAAGATGTTTGGCAAGAAACCATACATCAAGCACAGGAGAATTTTTGGTTCTGACATGTGTGTTCACACGCCACAAAGCTCCAAGTTAGGCAAGCGTGGTCTGCATGGTATCTTTCTAGGGTATCAGAAAGGTTCTTACAGAGTAATGATGACTGACTCTAAGACAATTAGACTCACTAGAAGTGTTGAGTACAATGCCAAGTGGGGGAAGAATGTGGGAATTTTCCAGTGTTATCCTGATGACAGTGAAGAGACTGAGGATAAGCAACCGCAGCAGCCCACACCCACTGACGAAGGTCCTGAGTCTGAATCTGAGACTGAATCGGATGGTTCAGAGGATTTCAAGAGTGCGAAAGCCTCTATGCGACCCTCTGAAGGTTCTGATCGGGAATTGGAGGAACCATTGTTCACTATAAGTCACTATTCTCCTAAGAAAGAAGAGGAGAGTGTTGAAGACTTACGGCTAATTCACAGGTCTGAAAGAGCCACGAAAGGTAGACCTCCAAAGAGATTTGCTGATGAATATGCTAAGACAGCAGTTGCAGCTGTTAATAGCTCCCAGAAGGTATTTAAACCTTCAAGTTTCCAAGAGATCCAGGCTTTGGATTCAAAGGATGCTGAGCCATGGTTAACTGCCATGAAGGCTGAGCTTGATTCCTTAGAGAGGAACAAAACATGGGAGCTAGTTCCAGTAGTTCCAGGAATGAAACTGCTTGGAAGCAAATGGGTCTTCAAAGCGAAGGCAGATCAAAATGGCAAGATAGTCAGACACAAAGCCAGATTGGTAGCCAGAGGTTTTTCACACGTTCCAGGTGAAGACTATCACGAGACCTACTCACCCACCGTGAGATATGAGAGCATTAGGCTCATGCTCAAGCTTGCTGCAGAAGAGAATCTACACGTTTCTCACCACGATGTGAATACAGCATTTTTGTACGGATCCTTAGGTGAATCACTTTAGATGCTTCCACCTGATGGCGTACAGGTAAAACAGGGATTTGTTTGTTCTCTGAAGAAATCCCTTTATGGTCTCAAACGGAGTGCACAATGCTGGCATTCTAAACTCACTGAAGTATTGTTTTCCCTAGGTTTTCAGCAAGGGAAAGCTGATCCATGTGTATTTGTCAAAGAGGAAGGGCAAAAGAAGCTGTATTGCTTATTTTATGTCAATGATATTCTTTTCTTTTGGAAGGATGTCACAATGTACAATAACACCCCAGCTCAACTGAAAGAGCACTTTGACATGAAAGATCTTGGTGAGGCAGAAAGAAAGGCTTCCAAGTGGAGAAGTCAAAATTAGAAACAGAACTGTTAGAACCCAATACTAAAAATTTGTCAAGAATGTACAACTTGCTGTTGAAATGGAATACTCAAGATGAAATGGTGAAATCTAATATGATTAAATGGGCACAGGACATTGGGCATGACATTGAACTTGCAGACTGGGAGCAGTTATGGACCACTGGTGTTAAATTTACGGCATGCAATGCCTTAAAAGAAAACATTATGAAAATGATCTACAGGTGGTACATGACTCCTGCTAAGTTAGCAAAGATCTATCATTTGCCCAATAACAAGTGTTGGAAGTGCAGTGAAACGGAGGGAACCTTCTATCACCTTTGGTGGACCTGCCCGAAGATTAAGGCTTTCTGGGAAATGATCTATAATGAAATAAAAAAAGTTCTGAAGAGAACGTTTGTTAAAAAACCAGAGGCCTTTCTCTTGGGTATGGTGGGCCAGATGGTGCCAAAGAAGGATAGGACATTTTTTATGTACGCCACTACAGCAGCAAGAATTCTTCTAGCAAAGTATTGGAAGACGCAAGATTTACCCACGTTGGAAGAATGGCAGACGAAGGTGATCGACTATATGGGACTGGCAGAGATGACTGGCAGAATTCGAGACCGGGGGAAAGAGGCGGTGGATGAAGACTGGAACAAATTCAAAGTTTATCTTAAAAACTGTTGTAATTTGGAAAATTAGGGGCTCAGAGTTATAAGAGACAAAGAACTACAGTTGTATTAATAATTAACTGAAGTTAAATACATGAAATATATTTAAGTTAAGATCAGAGGGTTGCTAAAAAATCTTGAAACAAGAATGCAGGAAAGGGGTGGTATGGGGAAGTCATGTTTTTGTTTGTTTATGTCTATGTTTTTGTTTTGTTTATTCTTTATTTATGGAAAACTAATAAAAATTTATTATAAAAAAAAAAAAAGAAAGATCTTGGTGAGGTAACCAACTACCTATCTCTGGAAATAGAGAGAGACCAAGAAGGTAATATTCTAGTACACCAGTCACGGAAAATTGCTGATGTGTTAAGCAAACTAAACCTGATGGATGCTAACCCTGTAGACACACCGATGACAACAGGTTATCAGGTAGATGACACTGAAGGAGCATTTTCTGACACTACACTGTACAGAAGTGTGCTGGGCAAACTAAATTTCATTGCCAGATGTTCAAGACCTGACATTGCTGTTAGCTGTAATTTGCTAAGCAGACAAGTCAACAATCCTACTGTTAAGGATTGGAAAGCTCTGAAACGCATAGCACGCTATTTAAAAGGCACTATGCATTACAGACTGAGATTTAACAATCAAAAGTCTGGTGGTCTTGAGATATTTGCAGATGCAAGTTTTGGTGGTGACACTACAGACAGGAAAAGCACGTCTGGGGTTTGCTATATGTACAATCAGGGTCTATTTGATTGGTCATGCAAGAAGCAAACAACAGTTAGCTTAAGTACTTGTGAAGCTGAACTGAATGCACTGTCTTATTCACTTAAGGATTGTGAATGGTTGTTACAATTGTGCAAAGACATGAAAATTCCTGTCAAATGTCCAATCCAGGTTTATCAGGACAACAAAGCATGTTTGGCTTTGCTGAATTCTGAAGGTTGTAAGCAAAGCACGAAGCACTTGCAATTGAAGTTGCAACATGCTAGGGAATGTGTTCAGAAGGGACTTGTAACGGTGTCCTATATGCCAGGTAATGAAATTCATGCTGATTTAGTGTCCAAGGTTGCTCCAAGGGATCAACACTGTACCTATGTACAGAAGTTGGGTTTCTACTGATATTGTACGAACACGCTGCCCAGTGATGTTCACAGAAAGGGGGAGGATGTTGGTTTCTGTTTCCCTCACTGAGCAGCAGCTGCAAGTCATGGGACTATGTTTTCATTCCACAGTTCAGATACTGTTGGGTTCCCACGGGAAAGGGAGACGGGATGTGACGTACACTGGTTTCCTGTTTTCTTTGTTCTGTTATTCCTTTGTTGGAGTTGCTCTCTGCTCTCACAGAGGCAAGATGTATATTTGTGTGTTCTCGGTATAGCTTAGAAATAAAGATTAGCAATGTAGCCATACCTGCTTCATCCTTTTGTTTGCGGACACTGGGATTATGCTCTGCTGGGCTCAGGATCAAGATGAGCCGTATCAGCTCGAGGGCTGGAGCTGAATGAAACTAACAGCTTTATTGGCTGAGGGAGCCGGCATACAGCTTCTGGGTCATGTCGCCAGCATGACTAAACCGCTTCTGACGAACCAGAACAGTGCACAGAAACGCTGTTTACCTTACCTCCGGAGTGGTACCTATTTATCTACTTGCACTTTGATGTGCTTTCAAACTGCTAGCTTGGCAAGAGCAGGGACCGAGCAATGGGAGCTCACTCCGTCACGGGGATTTGAACCGCCGACCTTCTGATCGGCAAACCCTAGGCTCTGTGGTTTAACCCACAGTGCCACCCGCGTCCCATTATTGTTATAGATGTGGGTAAAATTAATAAATGTTAGGATTTTAATTAATTGGGACATGGATTAAAGTGCAGAACTGTGCCAGGCAGGGAATTCAGGGAATTCATGGGCTGGCTTATGCAAACCAGCCTGGCTGGCTGGAGGAAGAGCAAACCTGTTAGCATTACATAAAGGTGTTGTAGGGCCATTGAGGAGAGGAATCCTTTAGCCTGGGGGGGTGAGATGTTACCAAGGTGATGGGGTGTATGTTTGAAGGGTCAGAAAAAGGGAGCTTTGAAGCAGGGATTCCTGGGAAGGAGGAAGTAAGGCTGAGATCCATCTTAGAGACAGGGATGAAAGGTTTCCTGTACTGCTGTGGGCCATGCTGTAAGATCTGAATCCCTTGCATGGAGACTGAAGGTGTAAATAGGAGAACAAACTGTATTTCTTAAAGCACAACAGTCTCCACCATATCTTCTATTCTGCAAAAGGACACAGACCCTGTGTGTCTGCCTGCACACCAGACTTTTGTAACACTGGTGTCAGAGGTGGGATCTGTGTTTCCTGGCGAGAAGGCCTAGGAGTGACATACACCTAAAGTCGAAATGGAGGGAGGAGAACCAACAACCCTTGAGCTGGAGAGAAAACTAGCAGAGACGGAAAGGGCAGAGGCACAATGGCAGCATTCTGTGTTCTTGCATGAGCAGCTGCAGCAGGAGAATGAGAAGTGCCAGAGTAAGTTCAAATATCTGCAAAAGGAGTACATGGGATACCTCCAAGGAAAGCAAGATGTGACTCCAAATGTGGTGAGGAAAGCAACAACATTCCTTGAGCAGCTCATATTGGTGGACCAACAGTGGGGTGAGCATGTGAACAAGCAGGTCATTGAAATAAACCAACTGACAGACCAGCACAATAGGATTCTCCTTGGGGAGAAAAGTGTAACTCCATGCGAGGGAAGTGCCCTGCTGGAAGGTGAGAAGCTACAGGGGTCTGGGAGTGACCCGGGAGCCCAGCTGCCAGATGCCCAAGAGGAAGGGGTGACCAGAGAGATCCAAACCATGGATGGGCAGTTGAAGGGCTTGGACTGTGAAGAGTTGCAGTCTGTAGGTGAATGCAATGGAGATAAGGATAAGCTGGCTGGAGTGGGGGAGCAGTCAGCTCCCACTGAGTTGGAAGCTGTGCCTGAGGAAATGGGAGAGGAACCCACACCTGTGAGGAAGGCAGTGGATGCCAATGTACCCATGGAGGAGCAGCAGCTTCCTGTGAGCTCGGGGGGAAAGCTAGAGGAGCAGCAGGCGGCTGCTGGATCAGCGCCTTTGGGGTGCCAGGAGAAGGGGAGCGCACAGCTCCTGCTGAATCTGTGATGGAAGAGGACTTCTGGAGCAGCGTACTCAGAGGACGGGTGAAGGATTGCGCTCTTGGCAACTCGAGGCAGTCCAGACGTCAGAGAAAACCGAGGGAGAACAGGAGGCGTGAGTTTTCCCGAGCTCAGGTGGGGATCCTGAGTACAGAGCCCAGGGCAACACATTTCTGGGATTTCCCCAAGACCAAACAATTTAAAACCCATTTAAAAATGTCTGGCCGAAGAGCTAGCAAGGGGAGAACCTCAGCTCTAAGGGGCAGAGCCATTCTCTGGCGTTAACGTCTCCAAACCCAGCGAGGAAGCGCTGAACTCTCCATTAAGTTTAAAACTGGAGATAAAGAAACCCCCGCCCCCTTCCTTATAAAGAACTGGAAACTGGAAAACTGCTGGTTATCAGCAGAGCACAGGGGCGGAGGCAGCAGAAATAAAGAATATAAAAAATACAGAGTGACCTTTTAAGAGTGAAAGGGGACCAATCCCCACAGCACCAACAGTAACTGTTATTAAACTTCACAAAGGTGCCTTATAAGAGTGAATATAACCCAGCAGAGAGTTTTAAAACAGCAAAGACAGAGATTGCTGAGAATGCTGAGACAGAGACTGCTTAAATAGCAGAGAAGGGGAAAACCAGCAGCTTCTACTTACATAAAGTTGCAACTTTTAACCAGAGCCTTCAATTAAAAAGAAATAAGGACAGAAACACTCTGTGTTGGCTGTGTGGGACGAAGGGGCTGTGAGGGGAAGGAGAAGGGTGAATGAGTCAGCGTGGAGGAGCCCCACCATAACAGGAGCAAAGGCAAGCAGGAAGAGAAGCTAATGAGTCAACCTGCACACATGAAAGGGAAAAACAGATGAGAGAAAACAGAGTGTAGAAAAAACTAGAGGGACGCCTAGTGGCAAAAGAAGTGAAAGACGTGAGTAAAATCAACAGAAGGCAATTAAGTATAATGGTAGCTCCAGCTACTGGGCAAACTGGAAATAACAAGAATAAACTGATATAATAAAGAAATGAACACTGTTTGTATATATTAGCTAAATTTGAAAGAATGTGCAACCTAAAAAACCTAAATAACCCAAACCCAAAGATTCCTGGTCTTACTCAATATAAGAGCAATTTAAAAAAGAATTATTATTATTATTATTATTATTATTATTATTATTATTATTATTATTATTATTAAAACGGAAATGGAAGTATAAAAAGTGAAGCAAGGGAAACTCCCAGAAATAAAAGAAGCGCAGAGACCACCTGAAACTGTAATTTTAAAAGAGGTATTGCTAGGTAGGCTTCTCAATGGGATCGAAGAAGATTCAGACAACAATTGGCCTAGCCTCAGCCTCTAACCAAGCAAGGAGAACATCAGTGGTGGAGAATGAGAGCAACATGGACGTTAAAGAGATATTATTGGCAATGGAAAGAATGGAGAAGAACCTAGGAGATAAGATAAGCACCCTAGATGGAAATATTAAAATCTTAGATGGAAAAGTGGAGAGTATGGGCACAAAGATTGAGAAAAATTCCACATTAATAATGGACCTTTCTAATCAAGTGAACCAACTGACAACAAAGAACAAAGTGCTAGACAAGATAGTGCAGGAGATAAAGAATAAGTCATTAAAACAAGAGGAAGCCATAACAAAATTCAGGCGGATCAAAGAGACTCAAGGAAACTCCAAGTGAAAAACAAAGAGGAAACTGAGGAACTGAGGAAGGTTCAGGAAGAGACCCTGGATGTAATTGCTGTTCTTGAGATAAAGCAAAAGGAGATGTTGCTTCGCTTCCGAGGAATTAAAGAGAACCAGGAGGAAGAAATTTCAACAAAACTATTGAAAGTACTGGCGGATTGGCTAGGGGGTCGAGGAAGATGAATTACTTTTGGACACTGAAAAAATATTTAGGATTAAGGCGAACAAGTCAAGAAATAAAAAGGGACCGGAAGATTGTTTAGTATTTCTGAACTCGAGGCTACTCATGGAAAAAATCCTATTAGAGAATAGAACTGATCCCTTGTGTATAGAGGGCAAAGTAATTGAGATTATGAAGGAGATCCCGACCAGGTTGTTGAAGAGGAGAGACAATTACAGATTCTTAACAGCAGCGCTGAAGAAGAATAAAATTCTGTTTAGGTGGGAATTTCCCGAAGGACTTACCTTTACATATAAAGAGACAAGAAGAACCCTTAGATCGGTGGAGGAGACCATAATTTTTTGGAGGAAGTACTGGGAGGAGCTGGGAGGAGAAAGGCTCCAAGAACGAGAAGAAACAAGATAAAGCTAGAATTATTATAACGACTTCTACCTTTCGTGCCCTTATATTATTATTTCTTTTTCCTTTTCTTTACCAACTACCCCCGATTTTAAAGTAGTTCATATAAATTTAATAGCTGTATGGCCTTTAAGTGTATTTCCTGGAATATTAATGGTTTGAACAGTAAACTGAAAAGGAACAAAGTAGAATGTATCTTAAAGAAAGGAAAATGGGATATAATATGTCTACAAGAGACCCATGTATCTAAAGATCATATATGGGTACTAAAAAACAAGAACTTGGGTCTGGAGTTTATAGCCGCAGGAGCGGAAAAGAAAAGAGGGGTGGTAATTTATGTAAAACCAGCATTAAGTCCACAACTAATATTTCAAGATGAGGAAGGTAGAATAGTAGGAGTAGAAATACAAATAAATCAAGAAAAGATAATAGTGGTAGGAGTGTATGCTCCAAATAATAATATATCCGAATTTTACAGAAAACTGGAAGAGAAGCTCTGGGAATTCGATAATGGAAAGATAATTATGATGGGAGATATGAATGGAGTTATATCTATTGAAATGGATAGAACCGAGAGAGGGGAAAAATCAAACTCAGGCAGACTACCATTATCGTTCTTCCAGTTGACTGATAATCTTAATTTATTCGATACCTGGAGATTGAAACACCCCACTGAAAAGGATATTACCTATTTTTCTGAAGATAAAAAATCGGGAGGGAGAATAGACGCAATTTGGGCCTCGAAAAAATTGACATTGAGCTTGGTAAAAGCAGAGATTCTGAATAAATCTCTCTCAGACCATAATCCAGTTACTATACACATGAGATTTAAAAAACATACGAGAGGGAGGTGGAGGATGAATGATGAGGTTTGGAGAGATGAGCAAAAGGTGATTAAAATGAGGGAATTGTTGAAGGAATTTTTTGAAATTAATGAGAGGCATGGGACAGACAGGAAAATCATTTGGGATACCAGTAAAGCCTATATGAGAGGAATTGGAATACAACAAATGGCAAGAATAAGGAAGGATAAAGCAAAGGATACTATGGAAATAAATAAACAGATAAGGGAGAAGGAAAAAGAACTGTTGAAAAATCCAAAACAAGAGAGCATAATCCAGAATATTAAAATTTTACAATCCCAATTAAATAATTTAATAAACAAAGAGGTAGAAAATAAGATTAAATGGACAAAACAAAGGTATTTTGAATCGGCAAATAAACCCGGTAGAATGTTGTCATGGCTAACAAAAGAGAAACAAGCGGATAGGGTTATAAATAAGATTATTGAACAAGGAAAAGAAATTACAGACCAAATTACAGATCAAATAAAGATGATGTTTAGGAATTTTTATAAAAAATTATACGAGTTGGAAGACAAAGATGAGAATAAAATTAAAGTGTATGTAAGAGAAAACAAAATCCCTGAAATAGATGGCAAGGAATTTAGTAATTTAAACTCGTGCATAAGCGCAGAAGAAATAAGAGAGGTGATAAGGAAAATGGAAAATGGAAAATCACCAGGCTCAGACGGAATACCAATTACAAGAAACTAGAAGAAGTAATAATCCCTAGACTTAAAAAGATCATGAATGAGATAATGGAAGAAGGGAAAATTCCTGACTCTTAGCGCAAAGTGTGGATAACCTTATTACCAAAACAAGGAATGGACCCAAATATTATAAAGAACTACAGGCCAATTTCACTACTGAATATTGATTACAAAATTTCCGCAGACGTGTTAGCAAATAGATTGAAAAAATGCTTGAACAGAGTAATAGGCAGGGACCAGAATGGCTTCTTACCGGGGAGACAGATAAAAAATAATACAAGAATAGTGATTGATCTTCTAGAATATATTGATATGAAACCTAGCAAGAAGGTGGCAATGTTACTGGTAGATGCGGAGAAAGCCTTCGACAGTGTGGCCTGGAATTTTCTGGTCCACACTGTGGAAAGTTTGAAACTTGGGAACAAAATTTCAAATGGTATTAAAGCAATATATGAAAACCAGAAAGCTAAGCTAATAATTAACAATGAAATAACTGAAGAATTCCAAATTGAAAGAGGCACCAGACAAGGATACCCTCTATCCCCACTTTTGTTTATTATGACGCTGGAAACACTCCTAATAGCGTTAAGAAAGGACCCAAAAATCAAGGGGATTAGCCTAGGTAATAGACAATATAAAGTTAAAGCGTTTGCGGACGATGTAATCATTACTACAGAAAACCCAGAAGAAAGTATACCAGAAGCACTAAAGAAATTGTTTGAATATGGAGGAGTATCAGGCTTTAAGTTAAATAAAGAAAAATCTAAATTATTAACGAAAAATATGGGGGTAAAGGATCAGGAAGAATTGGAAAGAGTAACAGGCCTTAAAATTACCACGAAAGTTAAGTATTTGGGGATCTGGATCACAAATAAAAATACCAATTTGTACAAGGATAACTATGTGAAGAAGTGGAAGGAAATAAAAGGACATCTAAATAAATGGAATAAATTGAACTTGTCCTTATGGGGAAGGATATCCTTGATAAAAATGTCAATTCTACCAAAAATGCTCTTCCTTTTCCAGACGATCCCAATAATTATTGGGACAAAATGTTTTAAAGGTTGGCAAAGGGATCTTTCTAATTTTATCTGGCAAGGTAAGAAGCCAAGAGTAAGGTTCAAAGTACTGATTGAGCCTAGAGAAAGGGGCGGGTTCGCTGTCCCAAACCTCAAGCTGTATTTTGAGGCTGCATGCATGACATGGCTGAAAGATTGGATGTTACTGACAGATACCGAAATCTTAGACCTGGAGGGCTGGGACAAAGTTTTCGGGTGGCATGGCTATCTGGGTCACGATAAAATAAAAGCACATAGAGGATTCACTAATCATTTGGTGAGAAAGGCCCTATTCGAAGTCTGGGAAAGAAATAAAACAATAGTAACAGCCAAAACTCCCTGGTGGCTATCACCTATAGAGTCATCAGCCTTGCATAGAAGCAATATGAAAGATAGCTGGCTAACATATAGGGAACTCGTAGAAGAGATAAAAGATTGCCCAACCGTAAAGAAATTTGAAGAATTAAAAGAGAGGGGGGTGAATTGGTTAGAATATTTCCAATTAAAAATAATATTTGAGAAGGATAGTAAGCTTAAGGGGTTTGATAAAAAAAAATCTCAGTATGGGAAAAAGAAATTTTATATAAAAACCAACAGACTCTCTCAAAAATATATAAACTGTTACAAAATGGGAAAATAGAAAAGGAGGAAAAAGGAGACGCTATTAAAAAATGGGAACAAGATCTGGCCCACTCAATTGAATATAATGAATGGGAAAGACTATGGACAAAAAAGATAAATTTTACAGCATGTTACCTAATAAGAGAAAACTATATGAAAATGTATCACAGGTGGTACCTGGCACCAGAAAGGCTTGCAAAAATGAATAAAACATATAATAATAAGTGCTGGAGATGCAAGATACAAAAAGGAACCTTTTACCATATGTGGTGGACATGCCCCGAAATTGGGAAATTTTGGAGCATTATCCAAGAAGAAATAAAGAAAATATTAAGAATATCATATAGTAAAAGCCCAGAGGCATTCCTTTTAGGAATTTAAAATGACAATATCCCAAAAGACAAAACTAATTTTTTTCTTATATGCAACATCTGCAGCAAGAATCCTGGTGGCTAAGTACTGGAAAGGGAATCAGTTACCCACTAGGGGAGTGGCTATGTAAGCTCTCAGAATACTTAGAATTAGCCAAATTAACAGATACAATAAGACAAAAACCAAAAAGTGAAGTAAAAATAGAATGGGAGTGCCTAAATGAATACCTCAAAAGTTAAGGTTCGAGGGCAGAAATCTGGCTGACTCTGGAATAACCTTGTGAAGTGAAAGGATATGGAAGAAGGATTTATATCTAGATGTTAGGATAGAGTGGATAAAGAAAACAGGAAAACAGGAAGACACAATGAGCGATAAAGGAGGTGCTGTGAGATTGGTGGAAGTCAATGTTTTGTTGTTGTTGTTTTAATGTTTATAATATTAACTTGTAAGATATGGATTTGTTTGTTTTTTTGTTTGTTTTTTGTCTTTTTTAGTTTTTGAATGTTGATTTTTGTGTGTTGTGTATTGTTATCTTTTGATATCTTTCGTGTTGTTGTTGCTGTGTGGGAAATACTAATAAAATTCATTTTTTAAAAAAAGAATATGTGATGGAAAAGGAAACTGAGCTGGCAGAGTTTTCCTCTGTGGAGGAGAACACGCAAGGAAAGCTTCAAGAAGAGGCATGTCTGCGTGGGCCAGAAGTACAAGAGGCTTGTGTGCCTGCTGGATTTGGTGAGGACAGTCCTTAAGCGGACTCTAGCAGCCAAGGCCTCCCAAAGTCTCATGGGTTGGGGAGAAGAAAGCCACTGAGGAATTACTTGTCTTTGTTTAGTTCCAGGGGTAAGCAAAGAGGGGGGGTTGCAAGCCACCCTGTGGGTGGGGTGGGCTCAGAGGTTCGAAAGAAAGTGCCCCCAGAAAAAAACCTGGTGGCAAAATTGTGATTTGGAATTTGGGGCAGGAAATGAGGTGGACTGGGCCCCAGAGAACAGATTCCCCATGTGCCAGAGAGGAGGCAGCTGGGACCCTGGAATTATGTTTGAAGGAGCTGCAGAAATTCTGCCGACCAATAGGGCCAAAATGGAGCCCAGCAGACTTCCTCTGCGCACGCAGCTCCCTGCCGATCTCGGAAACGTTCTCCTGCCCCCTTGGCCGGTTTAGCAGAGCGATACGCAACGGTGAAAACTGCTGCAGTGTGTGAGTAATAAATCAGGCTTGCACGCAGGCTTCTCTCTTATCTCTAAAAGCCTTTATTCGGGTAGCATAACATCGTAAATTCAGTCTTAAGCACCCGGCGATAACTCGCACATCTTTCCTCTCCGGCACCCTGAAGAGAAGAAGCACACACAGAAACCACTCCCGTATGTGTAACTTAACCACGCCTCAAGATGTGAGACGTCATTCCAGAACGTCACACAGAACTGTTAACCCTGTACGTTCTGGAACCCTTAACACCCCCTCTCGTCTCGCATCTTGAGGGGACCTGTGAACACCCGTTTACAGACCTCTTTGAGTTCAACTCACCTCCCATTGCCTTTTGCCTTCTTCTGGCATCTTTCCCAGGCACCTGTTGAACCCCTTCAACACTCCCAGAATCACACTGTGCGAAACCAACCCACGCACTGGTGACCTGAAACCTCTCAGGTGGAACACCCTTTGTTGCCCGAGATGAACGCCTGGGCACAAACTGGGGTGCTTCATCTGAACTTCCTTCTGACCCACTGGGGCCAGCAGGTGTGTCCTCTCCATCAGAAGACTCCTCCCCCTCTGACTTGACGACCCGTCTGTGAGCTTTCTCCATTATGCTTACAGGAGATGAAGGCTCACTCTTGGACACTCCTTTAACAACTCTTGGAGACGTCCAAACCTGTTCCGGACCTTGATCCTGGACCTGGTCCTCATCAGAGACTTCAGCCTCTGCCTCCCCTTCCTCCTCAGAATCAGACAGACATTCTGAGAGAAAATCAGGACCATCACTTAGTCTTGACCACCCATCCTGTTCACAGAACTCAGCACGCTTACTGACCAGAAGTTTGGTCTGATCACCCCCTGGGTATGCAAACTTCCACCCATTGGTCGTAGGGTCGTACCCACAGAAGATCATTTCCTGGACCTTTGGACCACCTGCCTTCCGTAGTGCTGTTGGTATCGGCACAAAAGCCTTTGACCCAAACACGCGGAAGAAATGCAGCTGTGGTTTTTTCTGGTGCAACAGAAAAAACGGTGTGTCTCCTATAACGTGGTTATAGGACCTGTTAAACGTAAAGTTGGCAGCTTTCCAAACTTCATTCCAAAAGCTCTGAGGCAACCCAGAGTCACACAGTAGAACCCTGACAGCTTCAGCCAGTGTTTTACTCCTGTGCTCTGCCACGCCTCTCTCTTGAGGAGACTTTGCACCCGTCACCTGGTGACGTATTCCCTTTTCCTTGAAAAACTCCTTCAGAGCAGACCCAGTAAACTGTGACCCACGGTCGCTCTTGAACCCTTGCACCTTGGTGGAGAACCTTAGTTCCACCTCCGCAACCCAATCCTTGATCAGCTGTGCTGCTTCGCGTTGAGTCTTCAG
Source organism: Podarcis muralis (assembly GCF_964188315.1). Taxonomy (NCBI): domain Eukaryota; kingdom Metazoa; phylum Chordata; class Lepidosauria; order Squamata; family Lacertidae; genus Podarcis; species Podarcis muralis. The sequence continues at coordinate 16,537,544 of NC_135674.1, forward strand.
AGAAAAAGACCAACCGTTCTGGCTATAATCATCTGTCAGCGTCAGCACATGCCTGGCCCCACCCAGACTCGGGCACTCCATGGGTCCTGACAGATCTGTGTGTACAAGTTCAAAAGGTTTTGTGGTTACCCTCTCCAACCTGGGATAACTGCACCCTTGTACCTTTGCCCCTTTGCATGCCCTGCACTCTAGGGAGCCCCCACAAGCTTTGAGTTTGCACCCTTTAGTGCAGCTGGGCAACTTCTGCACATCTTCCAAACTGCTGTGCAACATTCTCCTGTGCCACAGATGAACACATGAATCATGACTGGGAACACTAGCACACTGCGCCTGTGCTCTTTCGGCATTCCCCCCACCCTCCAGAGGTGTCTCCAGAACAAAGAGATTGTTCTTGCACTCCACGTTGACAAGCTGCTTCCCCCCTCTGGAAATGGAACAGATATTATTTTCAAAGCAAACTGTGTACCCTTCCTTTACAAGAGCTGGTACAGATAACAGACAACAATGCATCTCCGGTACAACGTAGACCTGCAGCTGCGCCTGCAAAAAAGAAACATAAACATTTGCAATTTTAGACACTGTCTTTTGGGAACCGTTTGCAAACTGAACAATTTTCCCAGCCGAAACAGCCCTGCAGTCCCGCATCCCGACAGCAGGTGTCTCTCCAATCAGGTGATGACTCGCTCCTGAATCTATCACCCACTGCACAGCTGTGTCCCTGCTGGAGTAGTTTTTTAAAGCCGCCAGAGAAGCCGTGAGATGATAACAGTCTCCCTTCTCTGAGTCACGTCCTTCCTTCGCGTTCCCACGCTGACCTCCTCTCCTGGACTGGTTCCCATGGGAAACGACCTTGGATACATCCTGCCCGGCCTCTCTGTTCCTCTGCGGACAGGCTCTTTTGAAATGGCTGTTGGACCCACAGACATAACACTGAGCCTGTCCGCAGAGGAACAGAGAGGCCGGGCAGGATGTATCCAAGGTCGTTGTGGGACTGGGGGTGTGAGTTTGGGGGCCCTGACCCACAACCCAGAAGGAATAGGAGGGGCCTCAGAAGGACAGAAACTGTGAATTAACCAACAAGGACTAAGAACTGTTTGATTAACTCAAGGATAAGAGTAAACAGACACAAGAATTGTCGCTCCAAGTGATCCTTGCTATTGCGGGTAAATTGGGGGGGGGAGCGTGGGCATCACTCCCTCTCTTTAAAGCTCTGGGGGTACTGGAGTGTCTGGGCTCCACAGTGTGGTTGGCCGGCTCCCCCAAATTTGGGAGGTCCCGGAGGGGGCCTGTTAAGGTTTGGGTTGAGTGGCAGTGCAGGACACCATTGCTCTGCCCATAACAGGAAGCCTCTAAGTCCGAGCTTCAGTGGTGACTTCCCTAAAAATTCAATTTTCCTTTTATTGGTTTTTTTAAAAAAAGAATTTGCTTGAATTTGGCATTCCTTTGGGATGAAAAAAGGGAATCCATCCCAGAAGTGGTGTATTTTTGTTGCATGGGGACAATCTGGTTGTGTAATAACAAAAGGTAACGAAAGACCTAGTTTGCTTCTGACTGTGAACTGCAGTGGCTGTTACTACCTTACGTGATATAAATAATGCATGAATGAAGATTGAAGACTGATTGATTGTACCCCCCACCCCAAGAAAAGAGACTTTCCAATCTTAAGGTGAACTGAGTGTGTGGTGTATTTTATTTTGGATGTATATTCCCTCAAACTGAAAGGAGTTAAGACTGAGGGGAAGGTGGTGCCAGGGCTCTGGTAGTGTCCCAGAGCCTCTACGCCACCCTCCCAAAGAGCTAAGAGCTGTAGGAAGTCTATACCTGTAATAATTGGAACAGTGGATATTTTTTGAATAGGCTCTTCTGAAAAGACTTCCCCCCTATTTGAGTTGTTGAACTAAGGCAGAAATTTGCCTTTCTTTGTGGAAGGCTAAACAAGTACTTGCAGTTGCTGCCATCATCGAAGTTTGATAAGAATGATGTGAACTAAAAAATATGGCAGGAGTTAGACAAGTGGACTGAGCTACCTTGTGGCCAACTTAATAATTATCATTGAATTTTTGAAAATGGGGTCATAGAGACATCTGTTGGGTTACACTAGAATTTCAAGTGCTGGAAGATTTATTTATTTTTTTATGTGATGGCAACCCAGAAGAAAGATTAGACACCAGGACAAACAAAAAAGCTTCCACAAGCTGAAATGGCAAAGGACAGGCAGGAAAAGGAGGAGGAGGATAAATCTGACATTTTAGCTATGTTTTCAGCTTTGCGTACAGGATTAGAAGCAAACACTCAGGCCATTAAAGATCTGCCGGGGAAGATACTTGGATTGGAAGGATTGGAAACTATTGTGCAAGTCCTTTCTTCTAGAACTTCTTTTGAAGAAAATGCAGGTGGAGACAAAAGAAATTGAAAAAGAACAAGAGAAGATGTAGGTCTTTCAAGCTCGTTGCAGTAGTCCAAGCGGGAGATAAGATCTAGAAAGATAGGCAGCACTTGGATCTAAATGTTGTTGTTGTTGTTTAGTCGTTTAGTCGTGTCCGACTCTTCGTGACCCCATGGACGAGAGCACGCCAGGCACTTCTGTCTTCCACTGCCTCCCGCAGTTTGGTCAAATGGATCTAAATACGTACATTAATACTCAAGATGCTATTGAAACAATAACATCAGTTCAAATGATATGGCACCACATGTCCCAAAAATATAATTTTGACCTTTTCTCCCACGACAAAATGACTTTGTGGGGAAACCCATCTTTAAAAATCGGAAAAGAAATGGTCATATGGAAGAGGTGGGTGAATTTGGGTATATTAACGTTAGACCAGTTGATAAACGAAGAGGATGAATTCTATACATATTCCATATTAAGAGACAAATACAGATTACCCACAAATGTTCAATGGCAATATCTCCAGATAAAACACTTACTAACCACCATCTACGGAGATAATAATAATAATAATAATAATAATAATAATAATAATAATAATAATAATAATAATAATAATAAATTTATACCCCACCCATCTGGCTGGGTTTCCCCAGCCACACTGGGCGGCTTCCCACAAAAGAGTAAATATACATTGAAACATCAATCATTAAAAACTTCGCTAAACAGGGCTGCCTTCAGATGTCTTCTAAACGTCAGATAGTTGATAATTGCTTTGACATCTGATGGGAGGGTGTTCCACAGGTCATGGGCCACTACCGAGAAGGCCCTCTGTCTGGTTCCCTGTAACTTCACTTCTCGCAGTGAGGGAACTGCCAGAAGGCCCTAGGCACTGGACCTCAGTGTCCTGGTTCAACGATGGGGGTGGAGACCCTCCTTCAGGTATGCTGGGCCGAGGCCATTTAGGGCTTTAAAGGTCAGCGCCAACACTTTGAATTGTGCTCGAAAACGTACTGGGAGCCAATGTAGGTCTTTCAAGACTGGTGTTATATGGTCTCGGCAGCTGCTCCCAGTCACCAGTCTAGCTGCCGTATTCTGGATTAGTTATAGTTTCCGGGTCACCTTGAAAGGTTGGACCATGTAGAGCTCGTTGCAGTAGTCCAAGCGGGAGATAAGCAGAGCATGCACCACTCTGTTGAGACAGTCCACGGGCAGGTAGGGTCTCAGCCTGCATACCAGATGGAGCTGGTAGACAGTTGCCCTGAACACAGAATTGACCTGCGCCTCCATGGACAGCTGTGAGTCCAAAATGACTCCCAGGCTGCACACCTGGTCTTTCAGGGGCACAGTTGCTCCATTCAGGACCAGGGAGTCCCCCACACCTGCCCACCTCCTGTCCCCCCAAAGTAGCACTTCTGTCTTGTCAGGATTCAACCTCAATCTGTTAGCTGCCATCCATCCTCCAACCGCCTCCAGGCACTCACACAGGACCTCCACCGCCTTCACTGGCTCCGATTTAAAAGAAAGGTAGAGCTGGGTATCATCCGCATATTGATGGACACCGAGCCCCAACCCCCTGATGATCTATCCTAGTGGCTTCATAAAGCATGGGGGAGAGGACAGGACCCTGAGGCACCCCACAAGTGAGAGCCCAGGGGTCTGAACACTCATTCCCCACCACCACTTTCTGGACACGGCTGAGGAGGAAGGAGCGGAACCATTGTATAACAGTGCCCCCAGCTCCCAGCCCCTCTAGACGGTCCAGAAGGATGTTATGGTTGATGGTGTCAAAAGCCGCTGAGAGATCCAGCAGAACTAGGAAACAGCACTCACTTTTGTCCCTAGCCTTCCAGAGATCATCAACCAGTGTGACCAAGGCAGTTTCAGTCCCGTGATGAGGCCTGAATCCCGATTGGAAGGGATCCAAATGGTCCATATCCTCCAGGTGTGCTTGGAGTTGTTCAGAAACCAGTGTTCAATCACCTTGCCCAAGAATGGAAGATTTGAGACTGGGCGATAGTTGGTCATATTGGCCGGGTCTAAAGATGATTTTTAAAGAAGCGGTTTAATGACCGCCTCTTTTCAGCGGGTCTGGGAAGGCTCCCTCGTAGAGGGAAGCATTCACCACCCCGCAGAGCCCATCGCCCAGCCCTTCCCAGCTCGCTTTTATTAGCCAGGATGGGAATGATCAAAGAGACGGGTGGTTGGTTTCACTCGTCCAGGCAGCCTGATTCCATGCAACTCAACTAGACAGGACTCTAGCACTCTCCCACCCTGGCCCTGCTCCCACAGTGGAGTCTACCTTTTTCCAAATCTGAGCGACTTCATCTGCAAAAGAAAAAAAAACTTTGCAAAATTGTTGCAGGAGATCTTGGGGTCTTGGAGGTTCTGTTAAATTGCGAACTACCTGAAAGAGTCTCCTGCTGCTATTTTCTGCAGATGCAATAGAGGCAGTGAAGAAAGTCCTCTTACACAACAAAAAACCAGCCATCAATATATAATTTTTTTTATTAGCAAACCAAGTTGATATACAAGTATTGAGGGAAGATTGAAATAAAAAATTAGAGGTCTCAACTTCGACCACACGGTGGGAAACTGTTTTAAATGCTATAACAAGGGTGTCTCTGGATTTTAAATTGAGGCTCATACAGCAAAAAATAATATTTAGATTATAGTGGACCCCATTACATTTGTTTAAAAAAGGGCTATCTAAGGTATCTAACTGTTGGAGATGCAATAGGGATAATGCTTCTCTAAAACATGTTTTTTTAATTGTACTATATTGAAAGACTTTTGGCAGAATGTAACTGTAACCATCAACAGAACTGTACGGAACAACCTCACATTTATAGAGCGAAACATCCTCTTGAACTATATACCCAACACATGGAACCTTACAAAAGGACAATATGAGTGGACTTTCCGCTGCCATTACCACAGCAAAAAGATGGATACTAATGAATTGGAAAAATAAAAATGTGGCTCCTTTCTATGGTTGGATCGAAGACTTGTACAAACCCACAACATATGAACAACTTGCACATAAACACAGACTTGCCATTGATAAATTCAATGATATTTGGAATCCACTCTTACAAATACTGTAATAGGTTGAGATCTGGTGCGGTACAATATCAATCTTGTAAAATATACAGTTTTGGGTCCGTCCGTCCCCGTTGCTTTCCCTTCTGCACGGGTTCTGTTTCTTTCCCCCCCTTTTTTGTTTGTGTCTCACCAGGTTTGGTGCACGTATAGTTATGTATTTTTTGAACTTTCAATAAAAAAATAAAGCCCGCCCCACCAAAAAAAGAACAAGAGAAGATTAAGGAGGAAGTCTCTACAAATAAATTATTGTATGAACAGACCCTGGACAATATGGTGGTCTTAGAAATGAAACAAAGAGAGCTATGGCTTCCTTTTAGATCAATTCCAGAACAGCAGACAGAGGATATAAAAGCCTGGATTATCATAGAATTAAGTGCCCTGACAGAGATAAAGGAGGGAGAAATACAGAAAGCAACAGATAAAGCATTCAGAGTGAAACCAGCATACGCCAAAGCTAAAAAAACTTCCAGTGGACAGTCTGGTTTTATGTAACTCAAGAGTCGTTAAAGATAAAGTATTTCAAAAGCATTTCCAGAAAACCCTGCAGATTGATGGCCAGAGGGTTACAATTCTTTAAGGAGATACCTTCAAGATTCCTGGGGGGAAAGAAGTAATTACTTTTTTTTGCCAGATGCACTTAAAAAGAAGTTGGTATGCAGAAGGAATCTTTATTTACAAGGGAGGCAGATGCATTCTGGAGGAAATACAATAAATAACTGGGTGACTCAGCTGCTGACAAGCTGGCGGAAGAGGATAGCAACTAAAGGGGAATATAACACAAGAAGAATAAAACTGAATTAGTGATTTAATAAGTAGATTTTAAAATGGAGTTAAAATTTCTCTCATGGAATGTAAATGTAAATGGACTGAATGATAAAACCAAATGAAATAAAGTAGTACTTTATTTTTAGGAGACAGAAATTAGATGTTACTTGCTTACAAGAGACTCACATTAAGACACAGCACAGAAGATTATTGTTAAATAAGAAGATATGGGCCCAAACTCATGGAAGCGTGAAATTCAGTTGGTTGCCATGAGTTTGGGATTCTCTACCTCTTTTATTTGGACGCAAGGTTTTTAGAGAGCTAAAGAATTGCCGTATTTTTTCATGTATAAGACGCCCCCATGTATAAGATGACCCCAATTTTTTTGAACCCAAAATTAAGAAATCAATATTTAAAACACCAAACAGAACAACTTTGATATTTTTTTAAATACTCACCATCCATGTATAAGACCATTTTTGACTAATATTTTAAAGCAAAAAATATTGTCTTATTGTCAGGATGCTGTCAGCGGCTCCTGTCTGGTCACCCAGACAGTATAAAGACAAGGAAAACTTTCTTACAGTCCTTTTTTATTTCAAACAGAGAGAGGCTATAGAACCCAGCGTTGTCCCAAATGCATCTCCATCTCCCACTTCTTGATTCGTCATCTTTATCACCTCTACAGGTGCTGACAAGTGCCCTCCGCCTTGGTAGAAAGAGAAAGGATATTAATAGTGGGAATTTACACACCAAATGAAATAAATAAGTAGTTATTTAAACAATCATAAGAAAAGCTGTTTGAGACAATGGGAATACAATTATTATGAGTGATTTTAATGGTGTAGTTTCATTGGAATATGATAGAACCTTGAGGGGAAAGGTGTCAAAAGAGGGAAACTATCCATTTTTTTTTTAATAGGGTTGGCAATGGACTTGGTGGACGCTTGGAGATTCAAATACCTGTTAGATTGGGAGTTCTCATTTCATCCCAACTCAAAGCACTCTGCAGGACAAATTAGCAAGTTGTGGATCTCAAGATTAAAGATTAGATGAATAGATTAAAGGACGCAAAGATCCAACCAAAAACATTATCAGACCATAAATCAATAATGATGACTATGAGAGGGGAGAGAAATACACCATATCGATAGAGATTAAATGAAGGAATAATGAAAAACCCTGAGACTTTCAAAACAGGTGAGAAGGTCCTGAAACGGCTACTTACCTGGTCCAAGGGTGGGTGGCACTTGTGGCCTGGTGCGGTGGCTCCTTCCTCCCCCCCGGAGCCACACCATGTTTGTTTTGGCTGTTGGCACCTTCCCCTGGCCATCATGGTGCTCTCTGGGTTCCAGCCAGACCCAGGTTTGAATTTGACCTATTCGCGGCAGCTTGGGCTATATAGATTCAATAGTTTTTTCCATATATTTCCAGGATATATTGTCAAAGGCTTTTTCGGCATCTACCAGCATCAAAATTGCTTTTTTATCCATTCTTGACTCACTCGGCCCTCCAGATGTTTTGGGACTACAACTCCTGTCATCCCTGACCACTGGTCCTGTTAGCTAGGGATGATGGGAGTTGTAGTCCCAAACCATCTGGAGGGCTGAGTTTGCCTATGCCTGGTCTTAGTGTATGATTTCATTAAGTATTTTTTTTAACCTATTTGCAAGAATGTCAGCAAATATCTTATAATTGTTGTTTAATAATGATATCAGTCTATAGTTATTAATTAAATTTGGGCCCGTTCCTTGCTTGGGTATCAGGGTGATAAAAGCTTCTTCCCATGATTTTGGAATTTATTCCAAGATACCTTATTTTCTTTTTAATTTCTAATCCTGTAATTTCACTTTATCTTTTTCTTCCATATTTTTCAGTAATATTTTGGTTTTCCCATAGTTTAATTTGAATCCTGCTAATCTGCCATATTCGTTTATACATTCCAATATTCTAGGTGTGCATTGTAGGGGATTTTCTGTTGTGATCATAACATCATCTGCAAAGGCTCTTAACTTATATATTTTTTCACCAACTGCTATTCCTCTTATTTGGTTGTCCTGCCTTATTTTCTTTAATAGAACCTCTAATACTTTTATAAACAACATTGGGGATAGGGGGCATCCTTGACTTGTACCTTTAAATATATTAATTTCTTCTCCAAACTTTCCATTAATAATATTTTTTTGCTTTCTGTTGGTTATATATTGCATTTATACCTTTTTGGAATTTTTTGCCTAGACACAATTCTTTTAATAGTTTTTTCATAAATTCCCATGAGATTTTATCGAAAGCCTTCTCCGCATCAATTGAAATCAGGGCTGCTTGTTTATCTCTTCTTACTTGTAGATATTCCATTATGTCTATTATATTTCTAATATTATCCTTTATTTGACTTCCTTCCACAGATCCGGCCTGATTTTTATGTACTATTTTTCCTATTATTTTTTTCAACCTGTTAGCCAATAATCCTGCATATAAATTTTATAATCCGAATTTAACAACGAAATGGGTCTATAATTTGAGACAGATTCCAAGTCCATACCTTGTTTTGGCAGGAGTGTTATATATGCTTGGGTCCAAGAGTCTGGAATATTCCCCTTCTCTACTGCTTCCTCTATTACTTCTTTTAGTGGGTCGATTAATTCATTTAACAGTATTCTGCTGGTATGCCGTCTGGACCTGGGGATTTCCCTATTTTTAATTTTTGAATCGATTCCTTAATTTCTACGGTTGATATTGGTTCATTTAATAATTTATGGTCTTCTGCTATCTCTATTAATTTATTTTTCTTTATATATTCCTCTATTTCTTCTATTGACACGTCATCTTTCTGATATATTTTTATAATATTTTTCAAATTCTTTTTTAATTTCTGTAATATCCCTTATTGTCCTCTCTTCTACTTTTATCTTATTTATTAATTTTTCATTTCTTTGTTTCTTTAATTGCCAGGCAAGGATCTTGCCTGGTTTATTTGCCCATTCCAAATTTTTATATTTCCAAAATTTGATTTGTTGTTCTACCTCCTGTTCTATAATTTTATTGTATTCTACTCTCAGTAATTTAATTTATTGATTTAATTTCTCTTTATTTTTGCTTGCATAGGCCAATTTTTCCTTCCTTTTAATTTCTTCTAAAAGCTCCATTTTCTTTTTTTTCTTTATTCTTATATGCTATTGAGTTTTGTTGTATGAAATATCCCCTAACAACTGCCTTCCCAGCATCCCACACTGTTTTTACATCTGTCCCTTTCCTCCAGTTGTTTTCAAAATATTCCTTCATCAACTTTCTGGCTCCTTGCATTACTTTTTGGTTTTTTAATAGGAAAACATTCATTCTCCACCTTTTTTCCTCTTTCTCCTCTTTTCCTTTAAGAGTTAATGATACTGGGTTGTGATCTGTAAGTGTTTTTGGTAATATTTCGGCATTCTCTGCTTTAATTGTCATATCCTTAGTAATCCATATACTGTCGATTTGACTATGCAATTTTTTTGGTTCTGAGAAATATGTGAACTCCTTTTGGACAGGATATTTATATCTCCATATATCCACTAAATCAAAGATCCTTACCATTTCCACAAAACTTTTTGGCAGCTTCCCTTCATTTCCCCCTCTCTTCTGCGATCTGTCCAATTCTGGTTCCATTACTCCATTTAAATCCCCTAACACAATAATTCTCATATCTATATATTCCATTAATAATGATCTTACTTTAACATAGAATTCTGATTTTATTTTATTTGATCCATAGATTCCCGCTACCACAATTGGTTCCCCCTCTAGTGATATTTTGACTATTCCATTCCCCCCTCTTTATCTTCATATAACAATTCTGGTTCGTATTTGCTTTTAACATACATTACAACCCCCCCTTTTTTCTTACATCACATGTGATGAATTCTTCCCCTAACTTTGGTTTTACTAATCTTTTATGCTTAGTATTGATGTGGGTTTCTTGTAAACAAGCAAGGTCCCACTTCTGCCTCTCTAAGATACGTTCTATTTTCTGCCTTTGCCTCCTATTGTTTAAACCATTTACGTTCCAAGATAACAATTTAAATTTCATACTTTATTAGTTAAAAAATTATAAAGTTAGTTATATTATTTAAGTTATCTGTGGTGGTAAAGGAGAAGAGACTTGTAATAGTTATTGGTCTGATTAGTTCTTTATCCTTCCACCCTTTGCTGAACTCTCTCTTCTTCTTCCGCCTCATCCAATAGTTCTCCCTTTTTTCCTTCCTCATTTCTTACTTCGCTTTTCCCTCCTCCTATTCTCCTCGATACTTCCTCCCAAACATATCTGCTTCCTCAAATGTCTCAAATCGTCTTCTTTTTCCTTTGAAATTGAAGGAAATCCCCACTGGGTATTCCCATCTGAAGGCTATTGATTTGGCCTTTAATGCTTTTGTTAGAAATTGGAATTGCGTGGCGAGTTCCCCCCTCCCACCAGTAGAAATAAAGACACGAGACACCATAGTTAAGGTTAATGGGCTAAAATTGGCCACAACTTTATTGGTTACAGGTGATGAGCAGTATTGGCTTAGGCATTGGTCCTAATCAACTATCCGGCTTCAGACTGTCTGCCTGAGAGGCCGGGAAGGGTTAACACCAGCAGGGGGAGCCCTGCTGATACACATCAACTAGGCACTCCCCTGGGGGTCACCGCTCGGGGGCGTGCCTTGGGCCCTGGCCTCCATAAGCTTTGGATGGCGCCACGCCCCCTGGAGTCCTTTACCAGACTACCCTTCGCAACTGGGGGAGGTGATGGTGCTCCTCCCCCCATTCATCTACATAACAATACCCCGACCAATCCTTAACCGCCACTCGAGCAAAGCTCACCGCCAGTACCCTCAGACCTGCAAGCAATGCCTAATCCCTGCAGAAATGTCAGCTAGCCAAACATTGTTCCCCTCATTGGAAAGATGTACGCCATCCCCGTGGTAGAGGGTCGCCTTGCTGAATTGAATGTTGGGGTGGTCAATGACCCGTCCCCCCAGCGTCACCACTCTACGCGCCACCGAGCGTTCCAGTATTTTTCTGGACTTGTTAATAGCAATAGGGCATCTGCAATCCCTCCATGTGCGTCATTTTAACAGGGAAGACCAAATTATGACTAGCCTTGGGAAAGAGTTTTTCAATTCATCAAAATTGTTGTAAATGTTCCACATTAAATCCATGCCCTTCCTATAAGCCAAATCGTTGTCCCCCAGCTGAATGACAAGGGCATCCGGTGGGCCATCTTTGGCGACTCTAGCCTTTACTGCCGGTAGAAATTCTGCCCAACGCATTCCACGGCGAGTAATTCAGGATAACTCCATGTTCTTTGGCAGATCTAGCGCGCCTCCCTGACCCCGGCTAACAGCATGATTTCTGGCCCAGTGTCCGACACTATGGCCAATGATCCAGATACGCACAGCCACGTCACCTAAAAGAAAGAGAGCATAACAAGGAGGGGTCGGGGGGTGAATACCATCATAAAGGTCTCCGAACATACCCTTTAAAGGCGTCTGATTTCCACCGCCCCAAATCCTTTATCCTTTCGGCTGGGAGGCCTAAGTGTACTGCTGTAGTGGCTGCCCTGATCGGAAATGAATGAGCCGCAAATTCCACAGGGGGAAGACCGCACGCAGCAATTGCCTTGCGCATGACACGCATAAACTGATGCCTTGTAAGGCGGGAACCATCCTTATGTATGAAAAAGGGGCCTGGGGCATTTGGTCTCAGGTCTCAAGTATAAGAATCGTCTTGTGTCCTTTACCGGGCATGGCCCCTTCTTTTGAGTTGCTATAAGCCTAATTAAGGCCCCTTTTCCTAACTGATCAGTTTTGGAGCTCCGAATATGGAGAACCAGGTCTGAGCAAGATGATGTCACGTCCTTTAACAGGATCCCCCGCGCAACATGACTGGGCTGGTCATTGCGCACCACCTCACCAATGCGCAAGGCGGCAAAAAAGGCAACAGAGTACGATACAGAAATAGGCATGCTTCATACGTCGACCAACAAACAGACCTTAGTTTTTTATGGATTTGACCCAGGATGTCGAAGGTTATGGGACTCCCGCCATCTGTGATGGGAGGCTGGAGCCTGCGCCAGCCCTCCAGCACCTTCCGTACTAGGAAGTCAGAGCAAGGATCTACCGAGTACAGAGCCTTACAAAAGAAAGAGATCGCTGAAGACTGAATGTTAAGGGTCTTTGGTGCGCGGCCCAATCCCCGTAAATGCACCAAATATTTCAGCACCTCTGCTTTTTTCGGGGTGTGTGTGTGTGTGTCCTGAATAGCAAAGCCTATTTTATTACGAAATGGCATGAAATCTGCCCAAGCCTTCTTATAGGATCTAAGTGTTGACGGGGCCACTGATGCTAATACTCCCTTTAGGACTTCTCGCTCCCAAGGCTCCAAAGGTGCTCCGGAAACGGTTGAGGCAATTGCTGTGCATCCGGCGCCAACGAGCAGAAGCGATCCATCTGGAAGCGAGATAGAGCATCCGCGATATCGTTATTAATTCCTGGTACAAACTTAGCTGAGACATAAATGTTTAGTTTTAGGCACAAAAGGACAAAAGATCTCAGTAGAGCTGCCACCCTCGGGGAACGCGTGGATTGCCTTGAGAGTACGGAAACCACAGCCTGGTTGTCCGTCCAGAAGCATACCAGGCAGTCTTTGAACTCCGTTTTTTTTCCAAAGATATTTATTGAAATTTTCAAAATATTACAAAATGAAAAAAGAAAAAGGAAAAATACAAAATAAAAATAGTTAAAAAACAATTCCATCTTTCCATCACTTATCTTTCATTTGCTTGTTTCCCGGACCTCCTCACACCTCCCTTTTTGTATTCCAATTCAACTTGTTAGTTCAGCAAATCCTTTCCCTCTTTGTTTATCCTAGTCTTTAAGCTTAAAATATTGTAACATTAAATTTTTACCTGTTAATAATCCATTTTTTCATATTCCTTATAGCATTATAGCCAGGCAGTCTTTGAACTCCTTTGCCCACAAATGCACTGCCACCACTATTGGAAAGAATCCCAGAAAGGTAAGGTCACATGTTATAGGTTTTCCCTGCCAGGATGAAGGCCATGGTTGCGCGCACCACTGTCCCCTGAAATAAACGCCAAACCCGAGAGAACCCGCTGCGTCAGATTGTACTTGAAAGTCAGCCTGAAGCAATAGGTTGTCCTGCCATAATGAAATGCCATTGTACATGTCCAAAAACTCCAGCCATACCTCTAGGTCTGCCTTAACTGCTTTCGATAGACGGACCCTGTGATGGGGAGAGTGCAAACCTGCCGACAACCTCGCCAAACGCCCACAAAAGGGGCGGCCCGGGGCCACCACCCGGCAAGTGAAGTTAAGATGACCTAGAAGTGACTGAATTTGCCTGAGGGTGACCTTCCTAAGGGGCAACAGCTGTAAAATGAACTCTTTAAGGGCACAAGATATTGGTCATAACATTATGTTTGCTGATTGGGAACGGTTGTGGACCACCGGTATAAAATTTACGGCATGTAATGCGTTAAAAGAAAATATTATGAAAATGATATATAGGTGGTACATGACACCAGTCAAGCTTGCAAAAATCTATCATTTGCCTGATAATAAATGTTGGAAATGTAAAGAGATTGAAGGTACATTCTTTCACCTTTGGTGGACATGCCCAAGGATTAAGGCTTTCTGGGAAATGATATATAATGAAATGAAAAAGGTATTTAAATATACCTTCTCGAAGAAACCAGAGGCCTTTCTCCTGGCTATGGTCGGCCAATTGGTGTCAAAGAAGGATAGAACTTTTTTTATGTATGCTACAACAGCAGCAAGAATACTCATCACAAAGTATTGGAAGACAGAAGATCTACCCACCGTGGAAGAATGGCAGATGAAGGTGATAGACTATATGGGACTGGCAGAAATGACCGGCAGAATCCGAGACCAGGGAAGAGAGACAGCGGAAGAAGATTGGAAGAAATTTAAGGACTATCTTAAGAAACATTGTAAAATTATTGAATGTTAGAACGATGTTGGTTTAGAAATTAAGTGGTTTCTAGCTGTAATGATCATGTAATTAAGAAAAGAAAGGTTGAAAATCAATAGAAATTATAGGAGGGATTTGCTGAATTAAATAATTAGAAATTGAAATACAGAAAGGGGAGGTATGAGGAGGTCGGGAAAGTAAGGTATAAGAAAATAAGGGATTGAAATTATACTTGTTGTTGTCTGTGTTTTGTTTGTATTTTTGTTCTTTTTATTTTTATATAACTTTTTGGAAACTTCAATAAATATCTTTTTTAAAAAAAATAAAAAATGAACTCTTTAAGAGCAGTCAACTTTTCCTTGGGTAAGCGGGATGTTTGAGTGATAGTATCAAGCTCTATGCCTAGGTATGTCATGGTTGTGACAGAACCCTCTGTTTTGTCATTCGCTTAAAGGGACGCCCAGCTCCTGCGCCAGGAATGTAAAAGCTTGAAGCAAGGCTACGCAGTCAGGCGCATTACTAGCCACTAAAATAAAGTCATCTAAATAATGCCCCACCCCTTCGGAACCTGTCTTAAAGCGAAGGGCCCAGTCCAGGAAGGTGCTAAAGGTCTCGAAGGCTGCACAAGCTACCGAGCAACCCATGGGTACTATGAAGTACGCCCCCTCAAATTTAAAACCCAGCCAACGGAAGTCTTCCAGATGTACTGGAAGGAGGCGGAAGGCCGACTCAATGTCACACTTCGCTAGCAAAGCTCCCCTCCCGAATTTACGAATAAGCTTTACCGCTTGATCAAAGGAGGCATACTTAACTGAGCAGAGTTCCCGAGGAATTGCATCATTACTACCCTTAGGATAGGAAAGGTTGTGTATCATGCGGTATTCACCCGGGGCCTTCTTGGGGACAATACCTAGCGGTGAAATATGTAAACCCTCAAATGGAGGCTCCATGAAGGGGCCAGCTACCCTCCTACTGGCAATTTCCTTATGTATTTTCTTCCTAGCAACTTCAGGCATGTCTTTTACCGATTTTTAGTTGGGGGGAGTTTCCAGAACTGGGTGTGAATGAAACAGGGATTCAGAAGCCAAGGGAAAACCCCTCCCAAAGGTACCTAGCAGCTTGCTTATTTGGGTATAAATCGAGGAGGGCTTTTAACGGTTGGAGTTTAATTGGTGAGAAGGCCAGACCGAGGTTAGTGTTAATACCGGTTTCCGGCCGAGCCCTGGGAGGGTCCGGGGGCACCACAGTTACCTTGGTGGAAGTGCCCCCTGCCACCCCGAAAGGGCTGTTTACCTTTGAAGCAAGCTGTGGCCGGATTGTTGCCAAGGCACTTTTCACACTCATGCAAGTACTTACAAGTTGGATGCAAACACGTGCCTCTGTTATACTCCCAGCATTGCCGACATTTTTTTGGCTCGACCTTCCCAGATTTATGAGGGTCCTGCGGCTTCTTTTCCACGTAAGGGCCCACGTGCTCCATCCAATAGTTCTGGTCCCACAGATCCCAGTGGGTAGTTGGCAGTAAAGAAGCATTTCTGCGAAAATCTTCATCATACGTTAAGGCAGCTTCCTCCCCCGCCAGGGCAAAGGCCCTCCTTACATGCGCCATGTAGGCTACCAGATGCTTACTGCGTTTGGGATAACGTGCACATACTACCACCATGTAAACCTGAAACCCATCCAGCCAGTTCTCAAAATTGCGTTCTGCCCGTGGCGTCCTATACCTTCGCCTCCCGTAAGCACGCTTCTTTTCCCCCTTACCCAACACCTTAGCAGGTGGAAGCAGGGTGAAAATATCTACGTAATCCCCATTAAGGATCTTGGCCCTTTTCCTATTGGACAAGTGGTTTCCCAAAATGAAATCGGTGGAAAGATTAGTGGAAGTTTTTACGTCCTCCACCAGAGCACCTCCCTTCCATTCCAGGGACCGATTGAAAGTTTTACGATGGGAATTAGCCCTCCTCTCATGGACCCACAAAGGGACCCCAGAAATATCCTCGCCAAGGCCCCAGTACGCCTCCAGGGGGCGTCGCTATCAGAGTCTGAAGAGGAAGTACCTGATTCCTCCTCGGTGTCGGAAGGCTTACTCTTCTTTGACTTCTTAGCAGTGTGTTTTTTCTATGCCTTTCTCTTTCCCCCTTGCACCTCTCCGACGTCCGGGGCTGGACCTGCGATTCCGGATGTTTCTAGCTGTGGCTGGGCCTCCTCCTCCTCCTCTGATGAAGCAGAACCGCCTTCTGTGGGCGTATTTTTAGACGGTGGCTCCTGGAATATACTAGGGACATCTATAACCTGCTGATGTGGAGCAAAGCAATTAGGCCTACTGGCAGAGGACCCACCACCAGCGGAATTTGGTGTAGACGTTTTGTTACGAGATGACTGAGAGTGCGTGTTAGGGCGACTGCCTGTACTGCTGCCTGGCTGAGCACTACTCAGACCAGAAGCAGATGTACTCGGATGCTCCAAAATGCTAGGTGGGGTGTCTGGAATACAATCCTGCGTACCTACTATTGAAGCAGAAGACCCTGCGCCCCCTGGCCTACACTGCAGATAAAATGTTTCAAAAGCAGAGAAGAATTGTGCAAAAGCCTGAGGACTGCAAGGCATGATAAGATTTTGGGACCCGCCCTGTATGCCAGGCCCACTTCTATTGCTAGAGGATGCCTGTGCATTACCCCTGTTGGCCATAACCACCACAGCAATTAATTATACAGTCACTTATCAGTTAAAGCTCCAAAGGAAGCTGTAGCTCAGTATGGCACCAGGTGCCCTAAATTTTGTTGGGGTTCGTGTTTATTAGTCTCTCCCCACCCACAGGTTTCAACTAATGCTAAGTAGAAAGCAAAGAAGACGATCAGCTGCATATAAATGCCCCTGCTGCCCCTGCTAGAGTCACTTGCCAAATTAGGTACACAGCAGTGTAATTTGCCAAATAAGATGCAAAAAAACTCTAGGTCCCAAATCCGGGTCTCTCAGGACGCCCCAATGTACTTCAAATAATTGCCCTCAAACAACGCAATGTGCTAAAAAAGCCACCAGCCCCTGCTAGGGATTAATGAAGCCACAGACTGCACCTTAATTATAAATTAGAAGCTCGCCCTTAATCAGTTAAATGATTATCTGTTAAACTGTGCCGATCCACAGCTTAAACATCACTCCTCCTTTGGCCAACAGCACTTTAAAATTCACGCTTATTTATTTATTTTCTTTTGCTGCGCAATGCAAATTAATTATTGTATTGGCAACTATAAATTACTGGTAATGAATTATATTGGCAATCTCCGGCCTTTATTAATTGGAAGGATTTTGCCCCAAGTAAACAGCACTGTATAAGTTAGCCTATTCCATAACAGCACTGAGCACTTTGTTACAATTAAAGGATTTAATGTGCAAGATACAAAGTTCCCCTTAAACAAACACGAAGTAACCAGCTAAAGCGTTACAGCCGCAGACAAATGACACAAAGTAGCCCTGTCTGTAAAAAACAACAACACGGGCACAGGCAGGAAGCTGCCTCTCCTAAAATGGCGGCCGCCGTGCAACCACGTGGTCTCACTTAAAATAGCGGCGGTGCCTATTGGTTACCTTGGCAACTCAGGAAACAGTTCTCCCTTCCCAAGGCGCAAAGTAAGCGATCCGCCAATGGCCCCAAAGTGCTGAGTAAAAGAAATTTAAAAGGCAGCCTCCTAAAAGCAAATGCGCCTAAGGCTGGCAGCTCCAAAAAAACCCGGCCGCACGCACGCAAATTCCCCCAGTCGTTAGCGGGCTACACCCCCCAAAAGCCCCGGTACTGGGAGAATCAAACCTCACGCGGTTGCGGAAGGCTTTCATGTTGAAAGAGGCTTTGCCAAGGTATAAGCCCTAGCCGAGGAGGACCTCACGTCACGGAGCTTGGTAGAAGCAAGGCTGGAAGGAGTTCGTGGAGAGAGGCTCGGTAACGGCAATTTGCAGCACAGCGCTCCTGGAAGTTTGAAGAAAGCCGAGCGGCTGGATGCAACCTGAGCAGCTGCTGAGAACAGCGCTGTTGTGGGTGAAACGCCAGGCAAGTATCAGGACTCCAGCAGGCTAAAAGGGGTTAGATGGAGGCAGACTGTCCTGTGAAGGAATGCACGAAACGAAGTGAAATCCTGCAAGTGGACCAAGCCGGAGCAAGCCGTGCCAAGCCTCAGCGCATACCCTTTCCTCCGCTCCTCAGCTCCCCGTGCTGCGGTACGCTAAGACCAAAGGCAAAAAAAAAAAAAAAAAAAAAAACAGGAGACAAAAGCAAAGCAACAAACCTAGGCAAGCAGAGTATACAAACCTAATACCAACCAAATTCCCCAGCTGATTGGCGACAAAAGAGGGAGCTCCTTTACCGCGCTTGCCTTAAGTTCGGCTGGCCAATTGGCTGGCCAGGGGATGACACGGCAGAGGATTCCCCTGTTCGCGCAGGGCTGGGAGCCAGCCTCCGTGTGAGTGTTGGGGGCGGGAAGCCCACAACACCACCTCCTCCCTAAGGTCGAAAGAGGCTTTGCTGTCTCTTTTTTATCAACCTGGATGGGACTTCTCGTAAAAGTATTGTTTCTTTTCCATCTATGGTTAACTTGTTCTTACTCTTTGTTTGGAGGATCTTATCTTTCATCCAATTCGATGTGAATACAATGATGCAGTCTGCCGGCCATTTGTTCATTTTTGCTTTTCTTCAGTTCACTCTGAAGATTTTATCCGTGTGTTCTATTATGTCTTTTTTCCTGTAAAAGTAGCCACTTTGCTAAAATTTCAATCATCTTCTTCCAAATATCCTCCCTCTTCTCTTCTGGAATATTTCTGAATCTCAAGGTCTTCTCTTTAATCTGCATCTCTATCATTGCTAGAGCATCCCCAGTAGCTTCTTGGATTGCTTTTTGTTCCTCCATCTCCTTTTTCAATCTGTCCATTTCATTTATTTGTTCCCTTTGTTCTTTGCAAATTTTCTTCACCATCTCTTCCATTTGTTGATTTTTATTCTTTATTTATTGTACTTTCTTATCTGTCTCCTTCATTCCTTCTAAGACTTCTGTTAATTTTTTCTTTATTTCTTCATTTTCATTTTTTCCCCATTGTGTTTTCTAATTTTTCTAATTTCCCGTCAATTGTATTGATTTTTCCCTCCAACTCTCTTCTCATTCCTCCAATGTCTGCCTTCAAACTTATGATAAGCTCCCTCAAATCCATTTCTTCAAAGCCTGAGTTTCTTCTTAATTGTTGCTGTTGACTTCCAGTTCCAGTCGTCTGTTTTTTAATTGCATGAGACATTTTGCATTCTCTTTTTCAACCACCAGATGTCCTTCTGTTGCTTCAATTTTCCTACTTTGTCCATTGGGTGTCACTGTGTTCTTATTTATTCAGCTCACCAGCTTCTGTCCTCCTTTAAACCTCACTTTCACTATTTTGTCTTCGTCACTTCCTCCTTCTCAGTGATTACTCAGCATCTTCAGACCCTCATCACCATCTTATTTGTTAAATTCCCCTCCTTTCCCCCACAGCGTTCCTTATTCCTTTGTCTTTATCTTTCCTTCAAGGACCTTCAGTTTCAAAGCGGCTGCTTTACTCTACCCAGCTCCGATAACAGGCAGCCTGCACCGCTTTACACTTTCTAGTAAGTCGTTTCAGATAGTGTGCTTTGCAAATAGTTTAATTGCAATCTGAGTGATTTCTTTACATTCTCTATATATTTTTTCTGTTCTTCTGTCTTCCCTTTACTTTTGTGGTAGCATTGTTTCCCCTCCGCTATTTTTACTCTTTATTTTGTTTTGGGTTTACTCACTCCGCGAGGGGTTCCCCCCCGAGTTCCCCTTTTTTCTTCTTGTCTTATTTCCTTTTAGGTTTTATTGCTGCTGCTACCACTTTACGTTTCTTTTAATATAGAAATAGAGATTTTACCATCTTGTTGCTGCTTCAATGATGTGAGGCTTTTCACCGGTCTGTTTGATGTTCTTCTCTGTGCCTGGATTCCCCCCCCCACCTCAGCTGATTTTCTTTTGGAGAGGGGTGCCGGGACTCCAAAGAGACACTGCCGAAGTTACTTTGGCTTGAGCTTCCTTCCAAGCCTTTTCAGGGGTCGTTTAGCCAAACGTTGCCCCTCACAGTACCGGTGTACTTGCTTACTGCGATCGGAGCTCACCTGTTGCAGCTGTGGTAAAAACGGAAGTCCGTCATTTTGGATCCTATTCAACTCAGTACATAACAGACAAGTTACTTCTTTGGTCCGGAAACGCCCTTGCGTGTCTTCCGTGGTTGGCTACGAACGGAGTTTGCTGTGTAGACCAGTGTTTCCCAACCTTGTGCCTCCAGCTGTTTTTGGACTACAATTCCCATCATCCCTTGCCACTGGTCTTGCTAGTCAGGGATGATGGGAGTTGTAGTTCAAAAACAGCTGGAGGCACAAGGTTGGGAAACACTGGTGTAGACACATGCACATGTAAGCAAATTCTGCCAGGCCCAACTTGTCTACCCAATCGTCTTGCTGATAGGTCACATAACAATGAAGCTACTGCTGCAATGTCGTGTTGGTTCTCTCCGACTCTCCATTGGTTTGTGGGTGCCTCACCAAGGTCAGGCACACCTCTACGTCAACAGCTGCATCAGCTTTCTCCAAAACTGGGTGGTAAATTGTGCCCCCCGTCCAAAATCACTCTCAAAGGCAACCCGTGCAGCTTAAACACGTGGTCGACAAACATCTTTGCCGTTTCTTGGGCCGATGGCAGCTTCTGGCATGGCATGAAGTGTGCCATTTTCATGAACAAGTCTACCACTACCCATATTACTGTCTGTTTCTGTGAGTCTGTGATGAAGTCCATTGTGATTGTTTCCCACGGTCCTTGTGTCGGCACTGGTTGGAGGAGTCCTGCAGGCGCTTCCCAAGGTGTTTTTGCCCATTGGCAGGTCTCACATGCCCTCGCGCACTCCCTCGTCTCTTCTCGCACCCTTGGCCACCAAAATTGCCTCGTCAGCTGATATAGAGTCTTGTAGAGTCCAAAATGACCTGCTGTGGGATTGTTATGACACTGCCGTAGCACTCTTGCACGCAACTCCCCTTCTGGGACGTAGAGCGCCTCTCCCTTAAACAGTAAGCCTTCTCTCTCGGTGAAACCCTCAGCGGCATCCTCACCTCTCCGTACCACTTCTAACTTGCTTTGCGCGAAGTCATCCACTTCCGTCTGTCTCTGGAAATCCGTGGTTCCGACTATGGGTGCTGCAGCGAGCTGTAACTGTTCTGGGTTTAAAATCTGGCTCAGCCTGGAGTTCCACTCTCCCTCCAGATACTCAGGTTTCTGGGACAGGGCGGCCGCCCTCTGGTTCTGGTGCCCTGGCACGTATCGTATTCTGAAGTTGAATCGAGCAAAGAACTGTGCCCATCTGATTTGCTTCTGGTTCAGTTGCCTCACCGTTTGCCAGTATTCTAAGTTCTTGTGGTCTGTGTGCACCTCCACTTGGTGTTGCGCCCCTTCGACGAAATGTTTCCACACTCCTAGAGCTTCTTTTATGGCAAGCAATTCCTGCTCCCAAATAGTGTAGTTCTGCTCCGAAGCGTTCAACTTCAGGGAGTGGAAGGCACATGGCCTCAGGTCTTCATTTTTGTCCTCTTGTAACAGCACCACCCCCAAGGCCCTTTCCGTGGTGTCCGTCTCTACCACCATCGGCCGGTGCAGATCTGCATGGTGCAGATATTCTTTGGCAGCGAACATCTCCTAGTTTGGTTGTCCTAGGGGATTTTAACATCCATGCCGACACGAATTAACAAGGGGCCACTCGGGACATCGTGGAAAGCATGGCCTCCATGGGGCTGTCCCTAAATAAGTTTGGCCCAACTCATAGTTGCGGATATGCCTTAGACCTAGTGTTCACCTCTATGGATGTTGGTGATCTGACACTAAGTAAAAGCAAAACAAAAGATGTGCCACAGTCAGATCACTTCCTGGTGCAACTGGACTTCTCTGTGACCCTTCCCCTCTGCAGGGAGGTGGGACTGATTTGGATGGTCCGCCCCCACCACTTAATGGCTCCAAATGGCTTCCAGAGAGTGGTACGGGATGTTTTATCCCATGTTGGTGGCCTTTCAGAAGATTCCCTGGTGACCCACTGGAATGTGGCCTAGGGCTATTGACTGTCTGGCTCCGAAGTGCCTTCTCTGATTGCATGGAGCCCAGACAGCCCCGTGGTTTCCCCCAAAGCTGAGGGCAATGAAACAATCGTTGAGACGGCTAGAACGCTGGAAGCTGAAGTCTTGGAAACCCTTTTGTAAAAAGTCTAAATTTCCATCGGCAAAGAACTAAACCCCCCGTTTGGAGACAGGAGAAGAGAGGGGGAAGTGGTGGACTGAATATGCCTGTAGGAGAGAGTCAAGAGAGTTAAAATACTGCCGCTCAGACCCTGGAAACTGGCTGCTAGCAGGATCAACGTCTTTTGGAATGTTCATTGACAGCGTTTAGAACATTCATTGACAGGTAGCTAAATAAGAGAATACATTGTTTCTACTGTCTCCGGCTGCTTTTAAAGAGGAGTAAAAGTAACTGAAAACTCAAACTAACTTTGGATTATTGGAACATTGTTTAAAAGAGGACAGTACTGACTAATACAAATAGAAACTCTTTCCCCTAGTGGAAGCTTTTGAAATTGGTTGCTCTATAGGAGCTGGGCTAGGGGAATTTCCAGCTGCAAGATAAAGAAGTGTGAGACTCTGGGATTGACCTTGAGTCTCTTAAGTGTTATGGCAAATGGAAAGGAAAAAAATAGACGGAATGTCGACAGAAGAGGCCTTAGCGGTCGTATTAGTGAAAATAAACGATTCGCTGGAACAGCTTCACAAGAAAACAGACGTGATGAATGTGAAAGTGGATGCTGCAAATATTAAAATAGACTTAATGGTAGAAAGTTTAAATAATCTGGGACAAAAGGTGAATACCAATACAGAAACCATCCAGAAATTCATACAGGAATCTACTCTGATACGGCAAACTGCGGATGAAGTCAAGGAGAAAACCCTTGCTGCTGAATTTAAAGCAATTAAACTGGAGAGAGAGAGAGTCCCATCCATACAAGGACAACTTGATGAACATAAGCTGACATTTGTTATGATTGAACTTAAAGAGAAACAGATGAATTTGAGGATCAGAGCCCTACCTGAGGAAAAGGAAAGCTTGACAGAGTTCCAGGAGGAGACAGGACTAACATCGGTTGAGAAACAGAGGTATTTGGGGGTTAGTATGACCGCCAGAAATGTGAATTTATTCAAGGACAACTGTGAAGGACGTTGGATTGAAGAGAAGGGGGATTTGGAAATATGGTCAAATTTGAAGTTGTTATTGTTGGGCCGAGTTGCTGTGGTGGGGATGAGGGTGGCTGTGTTGTCGGGGATGTTGCTTTTGTTTCAAACATTGCAAGCTTTGGATGGGATGGATTGTTTCAGGAGGTGGCAGAGGGACGTCTCTAGATTTGTTTGGCAGGGCAGGAAGCCACGAGTAAAATTTAAGATATTGACGGATGCCAAAGAAGGAGGTGGACTTGCCCTGCCAGACCCCTAAACTTTGTTGTGAACCATCTGCTTTTTGCTGGCTGAGAGAATGGTTGCTTCTTGAAAGCACTGAAGTGTTGGATAATGGCAGATGAAGTTGATGGACTATATGGAATTGGCGGAAATGACTGGCAAGATCCGAAACCAGGGAGAAGAGTTGGGGGAAGAAGACTGGAAAAAGTTTAAAGACTATTTATAGAAATATGGTAAAATTAATGAACGTTAGAAGAATGTTGGAATGAAGTTATATGGCTTTAGTAGAAATGTTATAAGGAATTAAGTATAAATAGATTAATAGAAAATTAAAGGGAAAAATAAGGCAAGAATGTGTTAAGATAATTATAGGATAGAAAACAGAGGAAGATGGAAAGGAATTGCTGAAACAATAAATAGAAGTGGAATACAAAAAGGGAGGTGTGAGGAGGTCATTGGAAATAAGCGAATGAAAGATAGGATATTGAAAATGTTTGAGGTGTTTTTAAATTGTTTTTGTTTTGTTTTGTATTGTCAGGGAACTGCCATCGGAGCCTAGAGTGGAGGTAAGGCTCCCCAACGATGCAGGAGAAGGGACCAGCAGGGGGAGAGAGAACACTTCCTTTGAGGAAGGAAATAGGAGTGACACCAGGAAGCAAGGGGGAACTGCGGAGAGAGGGCTCCAAGACTCTTCCACAGAGACCAGCGGGGAGAGCCCAGGACCTCCGTTGGGCACACCCACTCTGCGCAGGAGACTTCCATGCAGGGAGGCTAGGAGGAGACTTGGCGTCAAAGAGTTTCTATGTTGGAAGAAGTTCAGGAAACGCCCACTGACGGATTCTGCCAGCGACTGACACAGCCATGGAGAAAGGGCTGTCCAGCCAGGGAAAGGTTTAGCCAGGCTATGTTGCCTAGAACAGTAGCACCCTTTACGCACAAGCAACCCCAATTCCCTTTACAGCAATCCGTCAGTCCTTGACGTTGTTTGTGCGCAACGACAGGACAGGGCAGCACCATGAGTCAAACCGGAGGAGCAGGCGCTGGAGAGGGAGCAGCGGCAGCGCCAAATCTGGAGGAGAGAAATCGAGATTTGGAACAGCAGGTGGCTCTGTTAGCGGCGCGGCTAGATGAAAGGAGGACTCAGGATGCCCAGGGGAAGCCCACCCCCATCGCAAGGAAGGTACCGGGACTGGTGCACAAGTTTGGGGGAAACCCCAGGGATTATAATGCATTCAGGACGGAGGTACAGTACGCGCTGGAATTGCAGTATGATGACTTTGCTGACGATGGGGAGAGGGTCGCTTATGTTATTGGGCATCTTCAGGACGCGGCCAGGGAATGGATCCGGCCATTAATGGCAACGCAGAATGCTGCCCTAAAGGACCTTCGGAAATTTTTTGGCGCCATGGACGGCATGTTCTCAAGTGGGGTGGAGCAGAGTGTGGCTCGCAGGGAACTGATGGCGTGCAAGCAAGGGGGCCAGTCAGTTAGAGAGTATTGGTCGCGTTTTGCGATGCTTATACACAGGCTCGGGTGGGAACTGGGCTCGGAACCAGTGCAGATGCTGTTTGAGGAAGGCTTATCCCCCTCAGTGAAGGACGAACTTTCCTGCGCGCCCCGCCCTCAATCGATGGATCAGCTGACTAAGGCTGTGCTTGCGATTGGAGTACGCCAAGAAGCGTGCGCTCTAGAGAAGCGGGAGGGGAGAGGAGAGCGTTGGCATGACAACCGCATTCCTGAAATACCGGAGCAACCTTCCCAGCCAGTGGAGCCAATGGAGATTGGGGGAGCGCGCGCGCGGGGGGTTTCAAACTCCAGCGAAGTTCGAAAGAAGGAGGGAAAGGAGGGGAAAACAGCCAAGAAGGGTTTCCTCTGCCAACAGCCAGGACATTTTGCCAGGGTCTGCCCTCAAAGGAAGGCATGGCAAGGAATGGTGGGGGCGGCTGGCTGTGAGGAGGGGGGAGAGGAGGAGCAGGGAAAAGCCAACGCTTGGCTGCCGATCAAAGGGCACAGCAGCCAGGCCAGCAACCAGTAAGAGTGCCCAAGCCAGACCCCCCCCCCAAGCAGCCATAGCCATAGAGGTGGTGCTAGAACTTCCCAATGGGCACCCAATCAAAGTTAAGGCACTGCTGGATTCAGGCAGTTCCTGTAATTTTTTCAGCAAGGATTTTGCCCTGGAGCACCAGCTATACCTCCTGCCTCTAGACTGTCCCTTACAAGTAACGACCATTGATGGCAGAGAACTCCTGGGAGGGGAAGTGACGCACCAGACTCCCCCCATGAGAATGAGGGTCTCCAGACACACAGAGACCATTGCCTTTCACGTAGCCACACTGGCAGGACCACCCATCATACTGGGAATGAGCTGGTTGGCACTACATGATCCAGTAGTGGCATGGCATCAGCGGACAGTTTTTTTTGGGTCAGCTCACTGCTTGGAACACTGTCACGGGGGGGGGGGCGAGGATGGCTGTAGCCAGGGTGGCAGGGATGGAGGGGGGGGGGGAGAGGAAGGTACCGCCACAATATGCTGACCTGCAGGATGTATTCAGCGAGAAGGAAGTGGATAAACTACCCCCCCCCCCATAGACCCTTCGACTGTCAAATCAACCTACTCCCAGGGGCTCAGCTACCAGTGGGTAAACTGCATGCCATGTCGGACAGGGAGATGCAGGAGTTGCGAGAATTTATTGACAAGAACCTGAAAAGAGGCTTCATAAGAGAATCAAGGGCGGTGGGAGGCAGTCCGGTGTTCTTTGTGGACAAAAAGGACACCCAAGAGCCCAGATTGGTCGTAGATTTCAGGGCCTTGAACCTTGTATCGGAACCAGTGACCTTCCCAATGCCCAGAATTGACGATATTTTAACCAGGGTGAGGAAGGGGAAAATTTTTACTAAGCTGGACCTTCGGGGTGCGTACAATTTGATTAGGATGAGGGAGGGGGATGAATGGAAAACCACCATGTTCACCCCTTTGGGGGCCTTTGAATACCTTGTTATGCCTTTTGGATTACAATCAGGCTCCGCCTGTTTTCAATCTTTCATGCACCACGTGTTGGGATCCTTGCTGTACAAGAATTGTGTGGCCTTTTTAGATGACGTGTTAATCTATTCGGACAACGAGGAGCAGCATGTCAGAGACGTCCGGGAAGTGCTAAAGAGGCTACAGGAACACCAGTTGTGGGTCAAACTGGAGAAGTGCCAATTCCACGCCCGAGAGGTAGAGTTCCTGGGATACAGGTTGTCGGACAAGGGCCTAGCTATGGATCCAGGCAAGGTGCAGGCGGTGCTGGAATGGAAGACCCCCAAGACCCGGAAGGACGTGCAGAGGTTCCTGGGGTTTGGGAACTTCTACAGGAAGTTCATCAAGAACTTCGCCCACTTAACCGCACCCATCACCGATTGTCTCAGTAGCAAAAAGAAGTTCGTCTGGACGGAAGATGCACAGCAGGCCTTTGAAAGGCTGAAGAAGGCATTCGCTTCGGAAGAGCAGCTCTTGCACGTGGATCTGCAGAAGCCAATAAGGCTGGAGACAGACGCGTCAGACCGAGCCGTAGGGGCGGTGCTGCTCCAGCCGGGAGACCAGTCCAGCTGGAGGCCGTGCGCGTTCTTCTCGAGGAAGCTGAGCAAGTCGGAGCAAAACTACACGGTGTATGACCGGGAACTGCTTGCAATTTATGAAGCCTTTCGACGCTGGAGACATTTGTTAATAGGGGCGCAGCACAAGATCCAGGTGTGCACGGACCATAAGAACCTGGAATACTGGAGGACTGCACGAGTACTCAACCAGCGACAGGTGCGATGGGCGCAGGAGTTCTCCAAGTTTTTCTTCGAGATTCGGTACGTGCCGGGAGAGGAAAATGTCAGAGCAGACGCCCTCTCCCGGAAGCCGGAGTATATGGAAGGAGAAGGACCACCAGAAGCCCGACATGTGATCCCCGAGAACCGATGGGTGTGTGGGGGAGTATTAATAGAGAGATGAGAACTAGCCGGACTGACGAAGGACGACGAGTTTGCCCAAACCAAAATCAGGGAACTCAGGGGCACGCGGGAAAACCATGGGGGTTTTGAGGAGAAAGAAGGGGTACTGTATTACAGGGGAGCACTGTACGTACCAGGGGATGACTTGAGGAGAAGGGTACTCAAACAGCTCCACGATAACCCGACGGCGGGGCATTTTGGTCAACACAAAACCATGTTGCTGGTCACCAGGCAGTTCTGGTGGCCAAGGGTGAGGGAAGATGTACGGGAGTACGTACGAGGGTGCGACTGCTGCCAGCGAGCAAAGGGGGAGAGGGCGGCGCCCGCGGGGTTACTAGAACCCTTACCCACACCGGGAAGACCATGGGAGGTGGTATCCATAGATTTTATGACCGATTTGCCCAAGTCAAGGGGTAAAACAGCCGCCATGGTGGTTGTCGACCTGTTAACAAAAATGTGCCACTTTATCGCTTGCTCACATGCGGTGACGGCAAAGGAAACTGCCAAGCTGTTTGTGGATCACATCTTCAGGCTGCATGGCGCCCCCTTAAGGGTTTTGTCCGACCGAGGGAAGCAATTTACTTCCAGGTTCTGGAGGAAGCTCATGAGCTTGCTGCAAGTCGAGGTAAGCTTCTCAACGGCCAGACACCCGGAGACCAACGGGCAAGCGGAAAGAGCGAACAGTATACTCCAACAATACCTACGCTGCTATGTCAGCGAGAGGCAGAACGATTGGGTGGAGAAACCAGCGTTGGCCGAATTTGTGTACAATAACGCGGAACATGTGTCCACGGGTATGAGCCCGTTCATGGCCAATCATGGATGTCACCCCAGGGCCTTCCCAGGGGGAGGGGAGGAGAGGTGGAGTGTACCGGCAGCGGAGCAGTTTGTGGAAGAAATGGAGGTCTTACACCAACAACTTAAGATGAACTTGGAACGGGCCAAGGAAGTGTATAAGAGGCAGGCCGACAAGTACCGTAGGGAAGGAGAAACCATACGGGTGGGGGACCGGGTGTGGTTGTCAACCCAAGGGTTACCGTTCAAGGGAGGTTGCAAGAAGTTGCGGCCAAGGCGGCTGGGACCTTTCGAGGTAACACAGCAGGTTAATCCCGTGGCCTTTAGACTCAAGTTGCCGACCAGCATGAAACTACACCCAGTGTTCCATAGATCCCTGCTCTCTCCGTACAGGGAGGGACTGGAAACTCCGGGGCGAGAGAGAGAGGTCCCCACTCACCCACACGTAGAGGAGAGGGAACTCAGTAGTCAAGCCATGGAAATACTCGATTCAAGATTGCAAGGGGGACAAGTGGAGTATTTGGTGGCTTGGGAGGGGGAACCAGAATCGGAAAACACGTGGGTTCCTGCGGAAAACATCAGGGATGAGTATCTCCGGGGGGAGTTTCACGGCAGGTTCCCAAGGAAGCCCAAACCAACAGCGAGGTTCTGGGAGGAGCAATTTGGCACCACAGATGAGGAAGAAGATTTTATTGGGTTTCCGGCCTCCGAAGAGGAGGGAGGAGAGGTATCCGAGGGAGAGGAATCGGACTGGGAAGAGTACCCAGTGCGAAGAGATAGCAACAGGTGGAGAGCAATGTTTGAATCTTCGGAGGAGGGGGATAGCTCCTTCCGGGGATTCCCCGCATCACCGTCAGGGGAAAGGGAGGAATTTAGGCCAAAGGAACGGAACGGAGGTGAGGGGGGTCCTGGGGGGGAAGTGGATGTCAGGGAACTGCCATCGGAGCCTAGAGTGGAGGTAAGGCTCCCCAACGATGCAGGAGAAGGGACCAGCAGGGGGAGAGAGAACACTTCCTTTGAGGAAGGAAATAGGAGTGACACCAGGAAGCAAGGGGGAACTGCGGAGAGAGGGCTCCAAGACTTTTCCACAGAGACCAGCGGGGAGAGCCCAGGACCTCCGTTGGGCACGCCCACTCTGCGCAGGAGACTTCCACGCAGGGAGGCTAGGAGGAGACTTGGCGTCAAAGAGTTTCTATGTCGGAAGAAGTTCAGGAAACGCCCACTGACGGATTCTGCCAGCGACTGACACAGCCATGGAGAAAGGGCTGTCCAGCCAGGGAAAGGTTTAGCCAGGCTATGTTGCCTAGAACAGTAGCACCCTTTACGCACAAGCAACCCCAATTCCCTTTACATGTATGTAGCGTTTTTGTATTGTATTTGTATTGTTCTTTTTTTCTTTTTTCTTTTTTCTTTTTTCTTTTTTTCTTTTTTCTTGTAGTGTAGTGTTGAAATTGTTTGAAAAGTAATAAATATCATTTTAAAAAAGAAAAGAAAAGAAAAACTCATTCTGAATCTGACCGGAAATGGATTAGAGCTCAACGTCGAGCCTACCAAGTGGCAATGGTGACGGCGAAGAGAACCTTCTTCACCGCCTCTATTGCATCTGCAGAAAACAGCAGCAGGAGACTCTTTCAGGTGGTTCCCAATCTATCGTAACCACCTTCATCACTGGGGCCTGGTAGGGACCCCAAAATCTCCTGCAATGCTCTTGCAAAGTTTTTTGCAGATTAAGTTGCTCAGATTTGGAAAGAGGTAGACTCCACCGTGGGTGCAGGGCCAGGGTGGGAGAGTGCTGGAGTGTAGGGGTGATGCTCCATAATGTGAAGGCAAACCTCGCACAAAACATGCCACAGCATGTCTTAGAGCATCACGCTTGCTTTCTCTGAACTTTGCCTTCTTGGCTGGAAAATAGTGTTTTCCCCTTGACCTTTTGTCCTTTCGCAAATTGTTTGCTTAAATGTGTCACTTGGCTGGAGCATGACGGGTGGATCAGACTTTGTCTAACGCCAGGGGAAGCACCTGTCTGACATGTGTATCACTAACGCTGGAAATGTGCCTTGCTGGAAATATGTTAAAGTTCAGGGTGGTTTCACTACTCCTTTCCAACTGTTCATTTCTGCTAACAAAAAGAGCCTCTGCTAAGCTAGCAATCAGCTTGCTCCTGCACAGCTCACTTGCATCACCAACTCCCATGTCATCTCCATTATTTCTACATGGACTCCTGTCTAGTCATGTTATATGGGATCAATTCCAATCTGTTACCTCTGAGGATGTGGACAGGCTGCCTGGATGAGTGAAACCAACCACCTGTCTCCTTGATCCTTGCCCATCCTGGCTAATAAAAGCGATCTGGGAAGGGCTGGGTGATGGGCTCTGCGGGGTGGTGAATGCTTCCCTCTGCGAGGGAGCCTTCCCAGATCCGCTGAAAGAGGCGGTCATTAAACCGCTTCTTTAAAAATCATCTTTAGTCCCGGCCAATATGGCCAACTATCATCCAGTCTCAAATCTTCCATTCTTGGGCAAGGTGATTGAGTGAGTGGTTGCTGAACAACTCCAAGCACGCCTGGAGGATGCGAACCATTTGGATCCCTTCCAATCGGGATTCAGGAGCCAGTGTGGTGTAGTGGTTAAGAGCGGTAGTCTCATAATCTGGGGAACCGGGTTCGCGTCTCTGCTCCTCCACATGCAGCTGCTGGATGACCTTGGGCTAGTCACACTTCTCTGAAGTCTCTCAGCCCCACTCACCTCACAGAGTGTTTGTTGTGGGGGAGGAAGGGAAAGGAGAATGTGAGCCGCTTTGAGACTCCTGAAGGGGAGTGAAAGGCGGGATATCAAATCCAAACTCTTCTTCTTCATCATCATGGGACTGAAACTGCCTTGGTCACACTGGTCGATGATCTCTGGCGGGCTAGGGACAAAGGTGAGCGCTGTATCCTAGTTATGCTGGATCTCTCAGCGGCTTTTGACACCATCAACCATAACATCCATCTGGACCGTCTAGAGGGGCTGGGAGCTGGGGGCACTGTTATACAATGGTTCCACTCCTTCCTCCTCAGCCATGTCCAGTAACTGGTGTTGGGGGATGAGTGTTCAAACCCCTGGGCTCTCACTTGTGGGGTGCCTCAAGGTCCTGTCCTCTCCCCCATGCTTTATAATAGCTATATGAAGCCACTGGGAGAGATCATCAGGGGGTTGGGGCTGGGTGTCCATCAATATGCAGATGATACCCAGCTCTACCTCTCTTTTAAATCAGAACCAGTGAAGGTGGTGAAGGTCCTGTGTGAGTGCCTGGAGGCGGTTGGAGGATGGATGGCGGCTAACAGATTGAGGTTGAATCCTGACAAGACAGAAGTGCTGTTTTGGGGGGACAGGGGGCGAGTGGGTGTGGGGGACTCCCTGGTCCTGAATGGTCCTGAATGGGGTAACTGTGCCCCTGAAGGACCAGGTGCACAACCTAGGAGTCATTTTGGACTCACAGCTGTCCATGGTGGCGCAAGTCAATTCTGTGTCCAGTGCAACTGGACCAGCTCCATCTGTTATGCAGGCTGAGACCCTGCCTGCCCACAGACTGTCCCGCCAGAGTGGTGCATGCTCTAGTTATCTCCTGCTTGGACTACTGCAATGCGCTCTACATGGGGCTACCTTTGAAGATGACTCGGAAACTGCAATTAATCCAGAATGTGGCAGCTAGACTGGTGACTGGGAGTGGCCGCCGGGACCATATAACACCAGTCCCGAGAGACCTGCAGTACGTTTCTGAGCACAATTCAAGGCGTTGGTGCTGACCTTAAAAGCCCTAAACAGCCTCGGTCCTGTAAACCTGAAGGAACGTCTCCACCCCCATCATTCAGCCCGGACACTGAGGTACAGCGCCAAGGGCCTTCTGGCGGCTCCCTCACTGCGAGAAGTGAGGTTACAGGGAACCAGGCAGAGGGCCTTCTCGGTAGTGGCACCTGCCTTGTGGAATGCCCTCCCATTAGATGTCGAGGAAATAAGCAAGTATCCTACTTTTAAAAGACATCTGAAGGCAGCCCTGTTTAGGGAAGTTTTTAATGTTTAATGCTGTATTGTGTTTTTAATATTCAATTGGGAGCTGCCCAGAGTGGGGCATAATAATAATAATAATAATAATAATAATAATAATAATAATAATAATTCCCTTCTTAGTTAGAAAAGCAAAGGCCAGAGTTGTGTGACCTAGAAGCCAGAAGCAGGAGGAAGCCAGAGAGAGAGAGAGGCATGCTTGATTTCTGTTGGGATTCAAGGCTGTGGCCATGGGGAAAACAATACCTGTTTGAGATGTTAATGCTGTGAGCAAGGGAGAATACTTCTCCCAAAGTTCTTAAAAGTCCATAAATGATTAAAGGAATCTCATATTGGAATCCATGAGGTTGGTCTCCTCAGATTAATTGGATCAAGGAAGCCTTAAAAGGGGAGCTATTATTTTCCTTTCAGTCATTCTCTGTAAATTATTGCTATGTTGTGGTATTCAGTACTTGTAAAAGTGTGTTAATATTTTTTGTAAATAAATCCAATAGGTAAATTGATAACTTTGATAAGGTGTGATCATAATCCCAAAATCTGTCTCCGACAAGAGGGCATGAAAATTGAATTTGCAACTCCAGTGACACAGCATGGCTCCTGACAGTCCTGCTTCTGTATGTTACGGTCCTCCACAGGTTTTTCTCCTGCACTGAACAATCTTCTCCCTCTCTAGGGGCACCCCCGGCCCCACATCACTGTTGCAGGACTGTCTACTCTATCAATAACTTCCTCATCTTTCAGGATAACTTGAAGTGTGGATATTTACTTACTTACTTACTTACTTACTTACTTACTTACTTACTTACCCACCCACCCACCCACAGGACTCAGGGCGGTTCACAGGATAAGCAGGCCTCAAGTTAAACCTTGTCTGCCAGCAAGACAACCAGCTTGCACTTGATACAGGTGTTGTTTTACATATTCTCAGGCAGGAAGACAAACATGGCACCGGTATTGCAGGTCACTGCAGCACCTCCCTCACCACCCATGTCTCTTTGTCCTACGTACACTGTGAGACAGCACTCTAGGCCTCAAAATGCCCTCGCAAACACTCCTGGTTACAACTCCTGGTTACAAGCTCCCAGAGACTTCAAGCAGCTGAGTGGAACTGCTGCTGACTGCAAACTTTATTGTGCATTCAGTATGATCTGTGCTCGTGATGGTGTTTGTTATGTACTGAGTTGAATAGGATCCAAAATGCAGCAGTCTGATTGGTCCTAGAACAATAGGATCTAAAATACAGCAGTCTGATTGGTCCTAGAACAATAGGATTCAGAATGCAGCAGTCTGATTGGTCCTAGAACAATGCAGCAGTATGATTGGTCTGTAGGAGCCACCCAATCCGGCTCCAGATGGAAGTGAATCCACAACCTGATTGGCCTACAGGAGAATTCCGGAATAAGCCAATCACGTGCAGCCCATTGTATAAATAATGTATATAAAGCAGATACTTTGAGGGGACTTCCATTCCTCCTCACCACTATGAGCTGAATAAAGAGCATGAAATCCACTCTCGACTCTGAGTATATATCAGTGTTGGAGCATTAGTTTTCCTGCTTTCAATACTGTTTGCATCTTTAAAAGTTTCAGAACAGATAGGTTGCTTAGTTTCCAATCTGCATATGTCCTGTTGCTTCCTGCTGAAATCCTGTGACTTTTTATACCACAAATTTTCTAGGGTTGCTGGTGGGGTCTTTTTTTATCAGGGTTTCAGGGACTAGCGGGGCTCCAAAGAGTGTGTGGCAGAGGCAGGGAACCAGGAGAGGGGACCAGTGAGTTTAGGGGTGTCCTATCACCTGCAAGGCAGGAGCCTGGGGAGGAGGGAAAGTCAGGACTGTCAGTGACAGAGGAAGGCGTGCAGGATGTGGCGGAGGAAAAAGGGACAGTTCAGGTGAGGGATGGGTCAGTAGATTCCCCAGCTTCCCCTGCCCCACTGTCTCCAAGAACCAGGAGGGACTTGAAAAGGGAAGAGCAGTGACAACTTTGGTGCAGGAGAAGTCTCAAGTTGTGGGCACACAGCCCAGCAGAGGAGGGTATATAAGCCAGAGGAGGGGAGGGACATAGGGTTGCCACCTGTCCCTAGAAAAATGGGATTGTCACTTTTTGGGACAAAAATGTCTTCTGTCCTGTTTGGACTTTTTCCAGTATTTGAGCTCCTCCTCAAAACTGTGTGGGCAGAGGGTGGATCTGGAGAAGAGCAAGAGCAAGACTTTGTGAGGGCAGGGTGGAGGGTGGGTCTGGTTCATTGGTTGGCATCGCCTGCCCACCTCCCTTCCCCTCACTCACTGTTGCTGTCCTTGACACTACTGTATTATCCTCCCCAACCCCAGGAACAGCCCCTCCCTTCCTTGACACCATGAGGCCTGTGAGGGAGGCAACTGGCCGCAAATGGTGGCTGCCTCACTGCTGGTGCAGCTGAGAAGGAGCCCGGCCCAGCACAAGCAACAATAGAGAAAAGGGGGAAGGAGCAACCTCCTCTCCCTTCCTCACCCCCTCCATCCTTCCCTTTCACTGGTACCTTTGAAGGTGACCCGGAAACTACAACTAATCCAGAATGTGGCAACTAGACTGATGACTGGGAGTGGCCACCGAGACCATATAACACCGGTCCTGAAAGACCCTCATTGGCTCCCAGTGCGTTTCCGAGCACAATTCAAAGTGTTGTGCTGACCTTTAAAGCCCCAAACGGTCTCGGCCCAGTATACCTGAAGGTCCATCTCCACCCGCATCGTTCAGCCTGGACACTAAGGTCCAGCTCCGAGGGCCTTCAGGCAGTTCCCTCACTGTGAGAAGTGAAGCTACAGGGAATAAGGCAGAGGGCCTTCTCGGTAGTGGCGCCCGCCCTGTGAAATGCCCTCCCAAGGAGAAAAACAACTATCTGACTTTTAGAAGACATCTGAAGGCAGTCCTGTTTAGAGAAGTTTTTAATGTTTGATGTTTTATCACATCATCATCATCATCATCATCATCATTATTATTATTATTATTATTCTGTTGGGAGCCACCCAGAGTGGCTGGGAAAACCCAGCCAGATGGGTGGGGTATAAATAATACATTATTATTATTATTATTATTATTATTATTATTATTATTATTATCCTCCACTGCTGCTGCTAGTCTAACATGGTGAGTGTCCACCGCCACTTGGCCCCCTCTGCCACCCCGACCTGACTCCTCCTCCTCCTTTGTGCTTGAGTCTCTTCTGCTGCCAGCTTGGGCAAGAGCCTGGAGCTGCAGCTCAAGTCCCCTGTAGGAACCGGCTGTCTACCTCTGGCCCCTGCCCATCTATGTGAGTTGAAGCAAAGAGCGGAGCCGGGGTGGTGAGGGAGGTGGGAGGCCGAATGCAGGGAACCACCCTCCAAAAGGGGAGGGAAGGATTTGGTGTCATGAGAGTGTGTGTGCCCCTCAAGCCCCATCCCCTGACCTATCCCTTATGTTGCCCGACCAAAGGTGGCAAACTTAGAGAGGTCCCACTATTGCTCTAACTGTTGCACAGGGCCCAGACCTCTGGACAGCTACCCAGTGGTGTAGGGAGCTCAAGTGGCCCACGGGGGTGGAGCATGCTGGAGGTGGGATGCACCACCAGAGCTGCATGCCTCCCGGTGCCCTCCAGCTGGCAGCTGAGGAGGGGGTGCAGCAGCTTGGCACCCTGCGAGCCCAGCCCCAGGCCGCAGTGCTTTTAGGAGCAGTGCACTAGGTTCTGGGGTGCCTGGACTTGCACGCCACCTTGGTCTCTGGTGTGCCACCCCAAAGGTAAATGCCGCCAGGGGCACCCCACCCCCCCATCCCCCTAGCTACACTACTGCAGCTGCCTAGAGGCGAGAAGCATGTTTGTGTGTGTGTACCCAGAGCACCGTGGAAGCAGCTGCAAGTGTTTCTCTTGCCAATAAAGAATTCACTATCAGGTGTGTGCCTCCCTTATCTGGAATGGGCCATAACGAAGAATGCCCCTCTTGCCAATAATAATGATGTAATATCAGGGAAGCATCACAGAACAAGAAATAAAGCCAAACAATGTGTGTGATGTCCATATAGTATAAATTCACCACTAACACACTGTTATTGTGTCAATCACATCCAAATAAGGCAGAGCAAAAAACCAATTTGGAGGGACCCTCTGCTTTCCCTCTTGCCCCTCCTTTTTTCTTCAGGGTGGCAGTGGGTGGGAAAATGGGATTCTTTTGGTAATTAAAGGCATTGATACATGGAGATTTGACTCCAGACCAGATTAAAATGTAATACAACTTGGAGGTGCCTCAGAAGTCTGGGCAAATTGCCAGAGGGGGGAACAATGTGGGGCAGACTAGACAGATAATAGGTGAACTCCCCCCACCCTCACCGTCAGTCCATCAAAAATGTTTGCTCTATCTACATTTGGTTTCCTTCCAGAGATTTGCGAGAGGGGAGCTCTCTTTCCCCCACCTATAAGTCCTTTTGTCCATCCTTTGTAATGGAAAGAGTTCCTCCTAAATCAAAGCCATGACAATGTTATTGTTTCTCCACTAAGGTCAGGAATGTGGACAGTTGCTATTGTGGTGGTGCAGCCTGGGTGGTTGGGGGTATTGAAGGGTCAGCCTGTCTCTGTGGGTCATCTGACAACAAATCCTTTTGAGAATAACTACCCTTCATCACTGCCAATATTGTCTTTTGCCAGCAGGGTCTTGGCACAGAACTTGAATGGCTCTAGCTTCGGCCTCTGTCCACTGCATCTGGGAATGGACAGAAGGGCATTGTGTGTGAAAAAAGCTTTGTTTTATGTTACAACTGCCCGGGTTTGGACTAGGACTGACCAAAGCCCTGGTGGGTGGGAGAGAATAGATTTAGAGAAGGGGGGATTGGGAAAGTATGGGTCAATGCTTCCTAGAGTGTTTTCCCACCCCTCTGGGCCAAATACTTTTGTGTCCAAACTTTAGAGAGCCAAGATGACGAATTTTGAAGGGGTCATTCTCCTGCGTTTTCTCCCTTTTTAAAAAGTAGGGGAATTTATTAGGGGTGGGGAAAAACGTATAGAAGGGGAAATTCCTTCTTTTTAAAAAAGGCAAAGAATTAAGCCAGATGTTTTTGTGGAATTAAGAAATCTATGTTGTGGGTTAAATGAGGGATAAAACACATTTGGCTGGAAAGTACAATCAATATATCTGTCTGCTTTTGCTTTTTTTAAAAATTGAAGCAGTATTTTATTGAAAGTAAATCGTTTTACATCAGCTGATGTGAGTCATTGTGGGAATTTTCTATCCTAAATTCTATCTAACAAAAAAAGAGGACCCATCCCTATTTTCTGATATCTTTCCCTAGTAAAACATATCCTCATTTTGCCTCTCTGTGTGATTTGCAATAGATTGGCAAGACTTTCGACACCCAAATAAGGAGAGTTTGGATGGCCATCTGACATAGATGCTTTAGTTGAGTTTCCTACATTGCAGGGGTTTTTACTAGAAAGATGCTCCTTGGGGTCCCTTCCAGCTCCATGATTTTATTTCATTATGATCCTATCATTTTATGTAATTGTATTGTGTATAAATTATAAACATGAATAAAACATGTTTCATTTACAAACAAAACATTTAAATAGCTACCTTTCTACCAGTAGGATGGGGGGCATGGGCATAGCCAGGTGAAGTTGCTGAATTGCAACTTATCACTAAATTGAAAACTATGGAGAGACCTAGTCTTAATAGAGATATTGGATTCCTGTCTCATTACATATGCTAATTACCTGCATACTATCCCTTGCTTTTTCCTGTAGGACTAATTACAGTTGTTAACAGTCGTCAACAGGTTTACCATACCCATTGATTCAATCACCCATCTCCTACTACCCTCCTGAGAAAACCCCCACTCCACCCTCCCACTATATATAAGGGTCTGGTGACTTCTGTTTCAGTGTTTCTGAAGAAGTGTGCATGCACACGAAAGCTTATACCAAGAACAAACTTAGTTGGTCTCTAAGGTTCCACTGGACATTTGTTTTTCTTCATTTAGTTGGTAATACTGCAGCCAGTCATTTACATGTTCTTGAATCTCTTCAAGTTCTTTCAATTTTAATTTCCCTTCTATTTCTATTAAGAGATCTCTATATGTAGGCCATATCTCTTTCCTATTTATTTTTTTAATTGAGGCTGCTTCTGTTGGTGACAACCACCATGGGGGTCTTGGGTTCTAATAAATCTTTGTATCTTTCCCATACTTTGGCAAGTGCTCTCCTAATTATGTGATTATATAATCCTTTATGTACTTTCCCTTTATCATGCCACAAGTACGCATGCTATCCAAATCTGTTGTCATGTCCTTCAAGATCCAACATGTCTGTATTTTCTAATTTAATCCAATCCCAGATCCAAGTAATACAAACAGCTTCATAGTATAGTTGAAAACCTGGAAGGGAGAATCCTCCCCTGTTTTTAGTATCAGTGAGTAGTTTATATTTTATTCTAGGTTTCTTCCCTTTCCATATAAATTTTGAGATATCTTTCTGCCATTTCTTGAAGCATGCTGTGTTACTTATTACCGGTACTGACTGGATCAAGAAAAACATTTTTGGCAATGCATTCGTCTTAATTACTGCAATTCCTCCTAATAATGATAAATTCATTCTGCCCCATATTTCTAGATCCATTTTTATTTCATTCCAGATCTTAATAATTATCTTTAAATATGTTAATATTCTTAGCTGTGAGCCAAATTCTAAATATTTAACTTTTTTATGAATTTCTATTTCTATGATCTGATGTAATTCTTTTTTATCCAATTCTGTAAAGGTGGTGTTTCCCTTTCGCATTAACACTCCGGCAAAGTCAGCATTGGTACTTACAGTCTTTATTACATATATACAAGAAACAACTACAGTTCAGAATTACGCATCCAAACCCATTGAGTCAGATTTGGGGAGTGGCTTCCGATGATTCCTGCAC
Source organism: Podarcis muralis (assembly GCF_964188315.1). Taxonomy (NCBI): domain Eukaryota; kingdom Metazoa; phylum Chordata; class Lepidosauria; order Squamata; family Lacertidae; genus Podarcis; species Podarcis muralis. The sequence continues at coordinate 16,577,010 of NC_135674.1, forward strand.
GACGTCTTTGATCCTTACGTTTCATTTCATTCCTTTCCTGTGCTGATTTGAAAGCCCCCTCCCTTCCTGAGTCTGAGCTTACTTCCCGAGCCTCTGGATGGTTGAAGGGCTCTTCAACATCCCTGAGCCCCTGCTCTCCCTGGCTACTCTCCACCCTCTCTTCCACTTCCTCTGTCTATGGGCAGTTGAAGGGCTCTTCAGCATCCCTGAGCCCCTGTTCCGCCTCTTCTGTCCATTGCTCCTCTGAATCCTCCCTGATATCACCCTCCTCTTTAAGCCCTCTCCAATCCCCTTCCTCCTCTCTATCTGCGGGGGTGGGGGGTGGGGGTGTCCAAATCTGCCGGTAGCTCTATCTCTTCTTCACTGTCTGAACTACTCTCTGGCTCTGCCCAATTCCTAGGTTTGGGCTTGTGGGGGTGTCTCCTGTGAAATTCTCTCTGCAGTCGTGGTGCATGGACATGCTCCAATGGTTCCCAGGAGTTCTCGGTTGACGAAAAGCCTTTTCAAGCTACAAGATATTGTAGTTTCCTCCTGTGCCATCTGGAGTCTAAGATTTCCTGAACCTCATACTCCGGCTCCCCTTCTACCAGTGTAGGAGGGGGAGGAGGTTCCGTCCTCTCCCCCTGGTACCTGTGTGCTGGAATAAAGGGAGACAGCAAAGCCCTGTGGAATACTGGGTGTATCCTCATTGTCTCTGGCAACCGGAGCCTAAAGGACACCAGATTAATCTCCTGGACCACCTCAAATGGCCCCAGCCTCCTTGGCTCTAGCTTCTTGCACCTCCCTTTGAACGGTAACCCCTTTGAGGACAACCACACCTTGTCTACTACCTGGATTTTCTCTCCCTCCCTCCTATGTGCATCCAAGGTCCTTTTGTAAGCTGCCTTTGATGCTTCCACGTTTTCTTTTGATATCTCATGCAAGTACTCCATTTCCTCCACAAACTCCTCAGCTGATGGTACTGATGACAGCACCTCTTCCCTACCCAGAAAGGCCCTGGGATGCACACCATAGTTCGCCACGAAGGGTGCCATGCCCCTGGATGCGTTCACTGCATTGTTGTACGCAAACTCGGCCAGGCTAAACTTCTCTACCCAATTGTCTTGCTGGTAGCAAGTATAGCACCTCAAGTATTGTTGCAAGGTGGCATTGGTCCTTTCTAACTCTCCGTTTGTCTGTGGGTGCCTAGCTGAAGTTAAGCTAACCTCCACCCCTAACAACTGCATCAACTTCCTCCAGAAATGCAAAGTAAACTGACTTCTGCGCTCCGTGATTAGCCTTGATGGCATACCATGCATACCTCCTTGATTTTGGGCCACCAGAATTTCCTAGTGACTAGATATATGGTCTTTCTGCAACCAAAATGCCCTGCAGTGGGGCTATTGTGATGCTGCCTGAGAACTTTGGCTCGTAGCTCATCTCCTGGTATGTACAGCGCTCCCTTGTAATATAGCAAGCCTCCTCTCTCTTCAAAACCGCCTTCCCTACTTCTCCCTTGGCTCAGTTCAGCTAATTTCTTCCTTGCATACTCATCAGCAGCAGTTAACGCCTGTAGCTCCCTATCACTTACTACCATTGCTGCACACTGCCACTGCTCCGATTCGAACATGTACCTTACTGTTGGAGGCGACTGCTCCTCCAAATACTCCAGCTTTCTCAACAGCACGTCTGCCCAAGCATTTTGCTCTTCTAGCACATACTCTATCTTAAAATTGAACCCAGCAAAGAATTCTGCCCACCTGATCTGCCTTTGGTTTAACTGCTGAGCTGTCTTCCAGTATTCCAGGTTTTAATGGTCTGTGTGAACCTTTATCTGCTGTTGCGCACCTGCCAAAAAATGCTTCCTATTGCTAAGAGTTCACGGTCCCTCGTACGCAGACTTCCGGTTGGTCGCCCAGTAATGGCAAACGAGAGCTCTTTTGGCTGAAAGAGCCTCAGCGCAGTGAAGTTAAGGGGTGACCGCGAGAGCGACGCTGTACCCCGGAAAACCTCAGATTGAGCGTTCTGAGGGCTTTGGTTCCGGCGGGTGCCCTTCGTGACTCCCCTACTTCCCGGTAAGCTCTTGATAAGAGCCCCGAGAGCGAGTGGGGTCAGAGACGCGGGCACCGAGGAAATGACTCGCTTCCTTCAAAGCACGAAGCTCCAAGCCCGGCGATCGTGAGCGGCCAATTTCTCCATTAAAACAGGCAAGAATTTGAACCGTGAGTAAAGGAAAAAGAGAATTAATTTGGAGGAAAAATTTGGAACGAAAGGGATTTAAACACGGAGGTCGATCCCTTTTCGCTGATCTAAAAGCGAAAGCAGTCACTGCTGACCGAAGCCGCAAGTGGGGGGAAACTGTCAGAAAACTTGCAAGCAAGCTTTAAAATCTCCTCTTCTAGCAGGGGGAAGGGGAAAAAAATTAGTTTTAAAAGAGACCCTGCATGCCTGAGATTTAAGATAAAAAAGCCTCCTTCTTTCTGAAGCGGACCTCCCAGTGGGGAAAGGCTAGACTCCATTGTGACATCATAAAGAGAAAGGAAACTTTCAACTTTCGCTTCCTCTTTGACAGATATAAAGTATCCTGCAACTGTCTGGACTGGTTTTCATGTTTCAAAAAGTATCCTTTACCTCCAGAATACTTTTAAAAGCCCAAAGGGACTGTGAGAGCATTTAGCAACCTGTTTTTATGAATAAAAAGGAAAAGAGGAGCTGCTGACTGTCTGCAGCTGGCTGTTGAGGAATTTGCTTTTCTCCCTTCCTCTCTCTGACTGTGGGACTGACCTTGAAATTCCTGTGCAATTATGAATGGGGAGAAAGGAGGGAAGGGCACACAAAGGTGGGCCTCCAGAATTGCATCCTTTGAGGAAAATGTGATGCAATTATTGACTGAAATGAAGGAGGATATTAAAGGGAATCAGCAGGGTATTGAAAAATTGAGCAAGGATTTTAATGATTTGAGAGCAGAATTGAAAGAGATCAAAACAGAGGTCACAAGCCATGAGACGAGGCTGACACAAATTGAGACAGTCAGAGTATCTGATGTAGAAAGACTGCAGTACGAAAATTCCAATGCAATTGCTTTTCTTCAGATGAGAGAGCAGGAATCCCCGTTAAGATTGAGAGGTGTACCTCAACTGGAACAGGTTCAGCTCAGAGATTGGTTAATAGATCAATTTGTGGCGTGTTGGGATCTCCAAAAAGACGATCTAAATTCTTGGATTGAAAAGGCTTATAGATTTGGACCCAAAAGAGACTCTATAATCACTCATGATTGCATTGTGGTCCTTAAGACCAAAGAACAGAGAGACACTATTTTGGGCCTGCACTACAAAAACGGTTCAAAGATCCAAAACAAATCAATTGTCTTGTTCAAGGAGATCCCAAAACACTTTTTGAACTTGAGAAGCAATTAAGCAGATTTGGCAACCACTCTGAGAAGGAAAAATATTTTCTTCAGGTGGGAATTCCCAGAGGGTCTTTCTTTTAAATTTGAGGGAAGAAAGCAAAGAATAAAGACTGTTGGAGAAAAGGAAAGGTTCCTGCAAAAGCATTCAGTTGAGTTTGGGTTGGAAAGTCCACAGCCGCTGGGGGGTGGGGGCAGTGGCTCCCTAATTTACAACGATGGCTCTGGGAATTTACTCCTGGAATGTGAATGGGCTAAATTCTTGGCGAAAAATGAATCAAGTTTATCATGTTTTCATGAAACAGAATTTGGATGTAATTTGCCTACAAGAAACACACGTTACAAGACTACATAGAAAAATTCTTCGGAATAAAAAACTCGGTCAAGAATTTATTTCTTCAGACAAAGTTGTATCTGACCTTGGAAAGAAGCAATAAAAAATATTATTAAAAAAAAAATAAAAAAAATAAAAAGGGATCTGGAGGTGTGGGGAAGGTTAAAGTTATCTTTTTGGAGAAGAATATCTACGATAAAGATGAGTGTGCTGCCAAATATGTTATTCTTATTTCAAACACTTCCGATAATCAAGGGGGTATCAATATTTACAGAATGGCAAAAGATAATTTCAAGATATATCTGGCAGGGTAAAAGACCAAGGATTCAGTTTAAGTTATTAACAGATGCAAAAGAAAGAGTGGGCTTTGCTCTGCCGGACTTGAAATTATATTATGAAGCATCATGCCTTTGTTGGTTAAAAGAGTGGATTAAATTAGAAAATGGAGAATTGTTGGATTTGGAAGGTTTTGATAATAGATTTGGTTGGCATGCATATTTATGGTATGAAAAGAAGAAAATTCAAAAAGGATTAGAAAATCATATCTTCCGAAGATCACTTATAGATGTATGGGACAGGTACAGAAGCCTGTTAGAACCAAGACTTCTCCACTGGATTTCGCCATTAGAAGTAATGAGTGTGAAAAAGATAAACATGAGGGGGAAATGGATAACGTATGGAGGATTGATAGTAAAAGAGGGAGAGAAATGGAAAATGAAAACGTATGAAGAAAAGAGTTTGCCTATGATTGGTTGCATTACTATCAGGTTAATGAAATGTTTAAAAAAGACTGTAAAGCAGACTTCCGGGTTAGCGCCTCCGGCAATGGCGGATTTCCTCTGATCGGGAGGAATCCGCTTCGTGGAAATTAGGGTCTGGACCGCCACGGCGAGGCGGAGACCCACTAAAAACCACAGGTGGGAGAAGCCTGTGGACGTGGGATTCGGCTGGCACCTTTTGCACCTCCCCTACTCGCGGGGAAACCCGGTTTCGGGGATCCGGAGCGACGTGGGGTGAGCGGCGCGGTGCTTCGAATCGACTGCTCTTTTCACGGAGTGAAGCCGCATTGCTGTTGCCGGAGAGCGCTGACTTTTTCCTGTGGACAATTGGACTTTAAACAACTACCCGTGAGTAGAACGGAAAATTGGATTACTAAACATCTTAATTTGGCACCGAAGCGGGAAGGTTCTAAACAGAAGTCCACCTTCCGCTTTTGTAAATAGAGTGAAGCAAAGACATTGCAAGCTAAAGTCTGGAAAGTTTTTTGTAAAGGATTAAATCTCCATCGGCTAAAACTACTAAACCCCCCTTGGAAGCAGGAGAAGAGGGGGGAAATCTTAGATTGTTCAAGCCTGCAGGAGAGAGAGTAAAGAAAGATAAATTTCTACCGTCTTGAACCTGGGAACGGGCTGCCAAGAAGACAGACGTTTTGGGAAAGTTCATTAACTGTGAATAAAACGTACGTTGACAGATAGTTAAATAAGAGAAACATATTGATTCCAATGTTTCCTTTTGCACTTAAAAGGAACAAAATATTTGAAAAACAAAAGTAATTTTGTTGCTGGATCTGCTTTTAAAAGGACGGATACAAATAGAAATTGTTTCCCCTAGAGGGAGCTTTTGAAACTGTTGTTGGAGTGGACCTGGGGAACTCTACAGCTGTAGAGATTAAAGATCGTGAGAACTAGACTTTGACTTTGAACAAGAATGTGGACAGAAGAAGCCTTAGTGATTGCTTTTTGCAAAACAAGTGCCTTATTGGAACAGCTTCATGAGAAGATGGATTTGATGACTACTGCAATTGATAATTTTGGACAAACAGTGAACACCTATATAGAACCTTCTCAGGAACTGACCCAGGAATCTGCTTTGACAGGGCAAGCTGCGGAGAAGACAAAGGAGGAGGTTGTTGTTGAACCTCAAGTAATACAAGTGGAGAGAGCCGCGGCCTTGCAGGAACATAAGCTGTTGTTTCTGATGACCGAATCTGGAGTGAGCCAGACTTGTAGAGATGGAGTCCTGTTTGGATTGGAGATGGGAAGTTGGATACATCCCCCTATGCAGGAATGTTCTGGCTTTTGGGATCTGGTTTTGGGCCAGGGGGAGACTGGAGTTGTGGGGGCCTTTAACTTTGGAGGGGCATTGAAGTATGCTTTGAAATATCTTTTGGATTTTAGTGCTGACCATGGAGAATGGGCTGACCTGTCGAGAAGGGATAAAGACATTGTTAGGTTGGAGTCTCCCCGAGATCCACTCCTCAGAGACAAAGGAAGGAAATTAAGAACAAGATCAGCAGAAGACAAAGTAAAGTGCAGGTATAAATATGACGAAGATCTGCAGAAGGGACATGGAAAAGAGTTAAGAGCCTCGGACAGAAGATCACCAGGTTGATGGACTAGATGGAATAGATAGAAAGGACTGACAGAACCCGACACCAGGAAGAAGAGACGATGGATGAAGATTGGAAGAAAGTTTAAAAATTCATTTAGAGAAATATTGTAACATTAATGAGTGCTAGAAAAATGTTGGAATGAAACTATTTGGATTTAGTAGAAATGCTATAAGGAGTTATGTACAAATAAGTTTTTAAGTTTTAGGGCTTTTTATGGTAAGATAAGGTTAAAATAAATTAAGACAACCAAAGGACAGACTATAGTGAAAGATGGAAAGGATTTGCTGAGATAATTAATAATTAGAATACAAAAAAGGGAGGTGTGAGGAGGTCGATGAAACAAGTTAATGAAAGATAAAGATATGGGAATATTAGATTTGTTTTTTAATTTTTTTTTGCTTTTATTTTTGATTTTGATGTATTGTGTGTTTTGTACTCTTTTTTTCTTTTTATTGACTTGTATTGTTTAATTTCTTTTTTCTCTCTTTTCTTTTTCCTTTTTTCTGTAATTTTAAATTCTTAATAAATATCATTTTTTAAAAAAAGACTGTAAAGAGTGGGGATATGGAGAAAAAGACTCAAAATTTCAAACAGAGGTAGTGAATAATGAGTACAAAACTTTGTCTAAAATGTTGCTGGAATGGTATACAAAAGATGAAGAGGTTAAATCAGTAATGATACAATGGGCCAGAGATTTTGGATATAATATACAATATGATGATTGGTTTAAATTATGGAATGAAAGGTTAAAATTTACGGCATGCACTGCGTTAAAGGAAAATGTAATGAAAATGATATATAGATGGTATATAACGCCAGTAAAATTGGCCAAAATGTATAAAACATGTAATAAGTGTTGGAAATGTAAAGAAAAAGAAGGGACATTTTACCATATGTGGTGGGAGTGTAAAAAGGTGAAAGGTTTCTGGGAAATGATATATAATGAATTGAAAAAGATGTTGAAATATACGTTTGTTAAGAAACCAGAGGCCTTTCTGTTGGGAATGGTTGGAAATGATATAAATAAGAAAGATTGTAAACTTTTCCAATACGCAGTAACAGCAGCGAGAATACTTCTGGCCCAAAAATGGAAGCAGGAAGAAATTCCAACAGTGGAAGAATGGAGACTGAAACTGACTGAGTATGCGGAACTGGATAAATTAACAGGGAAGATTCGATATCAGCGGGACCGAAAGTTCATTGAGGACTGGGGAAGATTTACAGATTATCTGAAAAGTATAAGTGATGAACAGGTAACGCTTGTTGGTTTTCAAGAGACTCTGTGAAAAAAAAAGGAATGTTGTAAAAAAGAGAGTAAGATGGAGAGGTGATATTTAAAGGCAATAATAAGTTTAGAAATGCGTTAACGGAAGATTGGCAGAGAAACTGAGGGAAGTAAAAAAATAAAAAATGAATGTGTGACAAAATGTGATTGGCTGTATAAAACTGTTTGTGAAAATAAATAAATATCAATATAAAAAAAAGCACATGAGAATTTTTGGTTCTGACATGTGGGTTCACACACCACAAAGCTCCAAGTTAGGCAAACGTGATTTGCATGGTATCTTTCTAGGATCTCAGAAAGGTTCTTGACACTAATACAATTAGGCTCACTAGAAGTGTTGAGTACAATGCCAAGTGGGGGGAGAATGTGGGTATTTTCCAATGTTATCCTGATGACAATAAAGAGTCTGAGGATAAGCAGCAGCAAAACCCCACACCCACTGATGAAGGTTCTGATTCTGAATCTGAAACTGAATCAGATGGTTCAGAGGATTTCAAGAGTGCTAAGGCCTCTATGCGACCCTCCGAAGGCTCTGATCGAGAATTGGAGGAACCACTGTTCACTATAGGCCACTTTTCTCCTAAGAAATAAGGGGAGAGCGTTGAAGACCTACGTCTAATTTGCAGGTCTGAAAGAGTCACAAAAGGTAGAACTCCAAAGAGATTTGCTGATGAATTTGCTAAAGCAGCAAAAGCTGTAACGGCTGTTAATAGCTCCAAGAAGGTATTTGAACCTTCAAGTTTCCAAGAGATCCAAGCTTTGGACTCAAAGGATGCTGAGCCATGGTTAACTGCCATGAAGGCTGAGCTTGATTCCTTAGAGAGGAACAAAACATGGGAGCTAGTTCCAACAGTTCTAGGGATGAAACTGCTTGACAGCAAATGGGTCTTCAAAGCAAAGACAGGTGAAAATGGCAAGATAGTCAGACACAAAGCCAGACTGGTTGGCAGAGGTTTTTCACAGGTACCAGGAGAAGACTATCACGAGACCTTCTCACCCACTGTGAGATATGAGAGCATTAAGCTTATGCTCAAACTTGCTGCAGAAGAGAATCTATGCATTTCTCATCACGATTTGAATACAGCATTTTTGTATGGAACCTTAGGTGAATCACTTTATATGCTTCCACCTGATGGCGTACAGGTAAAACAGGGATTTGTTTGTTCTCTGAAGAAGTCCCTATATGGTCTCAAGCAAAGTGCATGATGCTGGCACTCTAAACACACTGAAGTGTTGTTTTTTCTAGGTTTTCAGCAAGGTAAAGCTGATCCATGTGCATTTGTCAAAGAGGAAGGGCAAAAGAAGCTGTATTGCTTGTTTTATGTTGATGATATTCTTTGCTGTTGGAAGGATGTCACAATGTACAACAGCGCCCTAGCTCAACTGAAGGAGCACTTTGACATGAAAGATCTTGGTGAGGTAACCAACTACCTATCTCTGGAAATAGAGAGAGACCAAGATGGTAATATTCTAGTACACCAGTCACAGAAAATTGCTGATGTGTTAAGCAAACTAAACCTGATGGATGCTAACCCTGTAGACACACCAATGACAACAGGTTATCAGGTAGATGATACTGAAGAAGCATTTTCTGACACTACACTGTACAGAAGTGTGCTAGGCAAACTAAACTTCATTGCCAGATGTTCAAGACCTGATGCTATGTCAGGTCTGCTCCACTGGGACAGATACAGTAGGCTACCCAGAGCTGACTGAAAGAGTTCAGTATTTTCGAATGCAGTGCATTCTACTTGCTGACTGTCTTTCACGTAGCTTGTCTCCATGGGTGTCAAAACGCCTGCACACTCAGTCATTCTGAACTTCTTAAGCAGTTGCTCAATTTTACCCTTCTGGCTGAGCAAAAAGCTTCCATCTTCAGTTCGAGCTGCCTCTACACCCAGGTAAGTCCGAACAGCTCCTAGATGTTTGAGCTTGAACTGTTTACCGAGCTCTTTAGCAAACTTCTCCACATGTTTATCTGTCTGGGCGATATAAATAATATTGTCAACAAAGACCAGGATAGCTTCCTGTGTCTCTCCTGACCCTTTAAGGTACAGACAGCTATCAGCAACACTTCTCCTGAAACCTAGCTTCTCTAAGGCTTCATTCAGACGCATGTTCCAGTTTCTGGCAGATTGACGTAAACCATAAATAGATTTATGCAATCTCCAAACGATGCCTTGCCCTTTGGCCTCAAACCCTGGAGGAAGAAGCATGTACAACTCCTCCTGGAGATCTGAGTTCAAGTAGGCGACATCTACATCAAAGTGGTTCATCTCCCAACCGCTCAGAGTTTCACTTCTGGAAGTAGGAGCATACACCTCCCTGTAATGCAGCCCTTTCCGCTGTGTGAACCCTCTGGCAACTAGCCTAGCCTTGTACTGTGGTTCTCCAGACTCTGTGGGTTTAAGGCGATAAACCCACCTGCTGCTCACAGCCTGTTTGCCAGCCGGCAACGTTGTGAGAGAGAACACACTTAGAGACTCCATTGAGCTCATATCCTTCTGCATCGCCTCATGCCATTTGCTGGCTTCTTCCTGAGGCAGGTTCTGAACATCCTCAAAACTTTCATGTTCACACTGAGCCACACCAACCCACACACTTGTGGCTTCAAACTTGTCAGGTGGCTTACCTCTCGTGGTCCGAGTTGATCTCCTCAGTGTGAACTCTGGTACCAACTCTGACCCACTAGGGCCAGCTAGATCATCCCCAGTATCAGAGAACTCCCCCTCTGACCTGCTGCGTCTTTTGAACCTCTCTGCTGGACCTGCAGGCGAGGACGGCTCACTCTTTGGCTCAGACTTGACAGTGGACTGTGGAGGGGTTCTAGGCCACCCCTTGGAGGGATTTTGGGCCGCTCCTGCTCTGGACCCTGTTGCTCGGGACTCTGTTCCTCAGCAACAGGCTCAGTTCCCTCCTCTTCCTCCTCATCTGAGTCAAGAAACTGCTCTGAAAGAACATCTGGGTTACCATGTATGCGTGTCCACCCACTTTGCTCACAGAACTCAGCACTGCTGCTTTCAAGCAGCCGGGACTGGTTGCCATCAGGAGATGCGAACCGCCATGCTTCGGACCCAGGTTCATATCCCACAAAGATCATCTTCCTGGACCTTGGTCCACCCTTTCTGTGTTTGGCCTTTGGGATGAAGACCCAAGCCTCACAGCCAAAAACACGTAAGAAATGCACTTTGGGCTTCTTACCGTGCACCAGAAAATAGGGCGTGTCCCCTACAGCTGAATTAAACACGTGATTCTGAGTGAACGAAGCCGCCTTCCACCCTTCAGCCCAAAAGCTGTTATAGTTCAGAATTTATCTGGTTAAATTCCCTGGTGTGTGTCACCTGCTGACGTCAGCTTACAGCTGGGCGGAGACAGAAGCTTTAGAAGCTGGGCGGGACTATTCCCTGTTTGTTCAGTTCCCCCTGTGACTCTGAGGGGAGAAGGATGTTTGCAGCAATGGCTGCCAGCAGTGACGGACTTTTGATGCTGAAATGTTGTAATAAAGAGCTGTAAATAGACGAACCTGTCTATGTGTGCTTACAAGGAGTACGACTGCTTTACACGCTGTGTTTCTACTCTGCTAAAGCCGTGACGGAGAAGAGACAGCAGGAGTTATTGCGCAGCTTGGGAGGAAGCGTGCCGGACCGCTGTAAGTGATTGATTGGGACCGTAAAGCTGTCTGAAGTCGCGGCTCTATCGATGAAGGGCCAGGTCGATTTATCCGAACAGGTTATGGAGGTCAGCCAATGCTCGTAAAACAGTCGTAAAACAGCTTCAGGAGGCTTTGAAGCTGGGTTCTGAGGAACGGGAGCTGACCGGATGCCGGAGAGCAAAATGAGTAATTGCCTGCTTCTGAGAGGCATGAGGAGCTGCTGAAAGAGAGCTGCTGGGACACAGAGCTAAAAGAAAAAAGCAGCTGAGAAATCGTTTCTCCGGACGGGTGCTGGATAAGCAGTAAGTACAGCTTGGGGCCCCTTGGGAGAAGGGGAGAAGATGGCAGACTGCCAGGATATACCAGTGGAAAAGCTCACTCTAAAGAGTTGGGCAACCTGGAGCAAAAGAGTGAAGGGGTGGTTCCTGGTCCATGGGCTTTGGGAAGCATGGCAGAGGGAGCCCCTACCACTAACCCCCAGCGCTACAGCGGCTGGAGACGTTGCAGGCTGTGAGGCTGCGTTGCCGGAAGAGAGCCAGCAGAAAATGCAAAGAGAGCTGGAGATGCTCAAGGCATGTGTTGATGCATCACTGAGACCCCACTTGGAGGGTGTGAAATCAGCGTGGGCCGCCTGGAATTTGCTGAAAGGCTTGTGTGAGGCGTCAGCGAAAGGCCAGAGCCCTGGAGGAAGCCCTGGAGAGGCAGAAGGATGCCCAGAAAGCCCAATGGGGGCTGGGACAGTGTTGGGGAGCTGTTGTAATGCTTCTACACGTCTGTGTGATGGACTGAGTCCTGGAAAGGCTGGACTGGCAGGCCCTGTTCCCGATGTATTGGCCTCTAGGAGCGCTAGTGAGCAGATCGGGGGGGCGAAGAGTTCCAAAGGCAAGTTTAAAGGACTTTCCCTTTGTGCTGAAGCGGAGAGTAGCTTCAGGGGGGGCCAGGCTGGTGGGAGGCGCCGTTCCAGAAGGAGGAGGGCCAAGCCAGCTGGGAGCCCCGGGCAGTGTTTTTCCACTGGAGTTCGTCGGTGCTACGTGTGCAATTCGGCGCAACATCTGAGTGGCAGTTGCCCCCACCGGTGCAGAGAGCCGCGGCAGGATGTTGTGAAGGACATTTCCCATGGGAATCAGGCGGGTTTCCATGGCAACAGGCCTGGGAAGACAGGCAGGCGTGGAACTGAGCCAGGTGGCCGTGGTAAACAGCAGGGAGAAGAGTCTTATCAAGTCTCAGCGAGTATGGCAGTGTTTGAGGAGGGCCGAGTGGAAAATTCCGAGATGGCCTTTGTAATAGACTCTGCAGCTAACCGCAACATGGTTCCAGAGACCCCTGCAGTCGAGAGGTGGAATTGCACGGCAGTTCCGAAGGGACAGACTATTAAGTTTGCAAATGGACAGAAAACTAGAGTTTCCAAGTGTACTAATGCCTATCTTTCTGTTTTACAGGAAACGGTGGATTTTTGTATTGTTCCAGAGATTCAACATTGTTTGTTATCTGTGCCTTATTTGTTAAGTAAGGGGTTCAAAGTTTGTTTTGAAAATGATGTCTGCACAATCTCCAAAGGGGGGAGGTTACTGGCCAAAGTGCGGAAGGGACAGAATGATCTTTTCATTCTTAAAACGTCTCTTGGAGGTGAGGGGAAGGTTGAGAAAGCACAAGCGTTGCGTGCTACAGTTCCCAACCAGCGTGCTACAATTCCCGCTCATAATGTTACATGTGCATGCGTATGGCATCAGAGAACGATTCACAATCCTTTAGAGGATTTGCAGGTGTTACCTGAGGTTGTTACAGGTTGTAAGATTAAAAATTGTCAAAGTGCCATTAATTGTGACACTTGCAAGCAGGCAAAGGTGAGAGGGTGCAGTTACCCAAAGGTGGAACGTGTAGCCACTAAACCTTTTGAGCTGGTTCACATAGATTTGTCCGGTCCTGTCAAGGCACCAAGTCTAGGGGGGGCCAGGTTTCTGCTAACTTTTCTGGATGATTTCTCGCAGAATTCCTGGGCTCACGGTCTCAGATCCAGGGAGGATGCAGCACAGCTGATCAAGAGCTGGATTGAGGGGGTGGAACAGAGGTTCTCCACCAGGGTTCAAGCTATCATCAGTGACAGAAATGCTAAGTACACTGGTTCTGCTTTGCAGAAGTTCTTTCAACAGAAAGGGATACGACACACAGTTCTTTCACCCCAGCAAGGGGGAGAGGCAGAGCTGAGAAGTGGAGCTCTGATTAAGGCTGCACAGGTGATGCTGAAAGAAGCCAGGTTACCTCCTGAGTTTTGGCTGGAGGCTACGAGGGCTGTGTCATTCACCTGGAATCGTGTCTACAACTCATTGGTAGGTGACACACCGTTCTCTTTGTTAAATGGCCGAAAACCCCAGGTTCACTTTCTGCGGACGTTTGGGACTCCTGCGCTTGTCTCTGTGCCTGAGGCTTTGCGAGGGCCAGATGGAGCCAAAGTCCAGAAAATGATCTTCTGTGGGTATGAGCCAGAAGCCCGTGCATGGCGATTTGCTTACCCGTCAGGTGATCAGAGTAAGGTGCTGATCAGTAAACACGCTGAGTTCTTAGAGGAGGAGGTGAAGTCAAAGACTCCTGTTAGGCGTGATGTTCTCTCAGATTGTCTCTCTGATCCAGAAGACAGTTCTGATGAGGCAGAGGAAGAAGGGGCTGAGGCTGCTGATAACGACCAGGTCATTGACCAGGGTCAGGAGCAGGATGTGGCATCTCCACAAGTTGTTAAGAAACAGCCCAAGAGTGCGCCTAGTTCTCCTGTGAGTGTAATGGAGAGGATTCGAAAACGCTTTAAGTCAGAAGGAGAATCCCATGATGCAGAGGACACACCTGCTGATCAAAGTGAGTCAGAGGGAACACCTGAGTTTGTGCCTAGGAGGTCCAGTCGCCCAACAAAGGGTGTCCCACCAGAGAGGTATCAGGCCACAGGTGCGTGGATAAGTTTCGCACAGTGCGATTCTGAAAGTTGTGAGGTGGTTCCACAAATGCCAAACAGGTTTGCCAAGGGAAGGCGCAAGGCATTGGGGAAGGAATTGATCTCACAAGGTACTGAAGATGTTGCACAGGTATCACGCAGGGACACAAGGGGGGGTGTTATAGTTCAGAATTTATCTGGTTAAATTCCCTGGTGTGTGTCACCTGCTGACGTCAGCTTACAGCTGGGCGGAGACAGAAGCTTTAGAAGCTGGGCGGGACTATTCCCTGTTTGTTCAGTTCCCCCTGTGACTCTGAGGGGAGAAGGATGTTTGCAGCAATGGCTGCCAGCAGTGACGGACTTTTGATGCTGAAATGTTGTAATAAAGAGCTGTAAATAGACGAACCTGTCTATGTGTGCTTACAAGGAGTACGACTGCTTTACACGCTGTGTTTCTACTCTGCTAAAGCCGTGACGGAGAAGAGACAGCAGGAGTTATTGCGCAGCTTGGGAGGAAGCGTGCCGGACCGCTGTAAGTGATTGATTGGGACCGTAAAGCTGTCTGAAGTCGCGGCTCTATCGATGAAGGGCCAGGTCGATTTATCCGAACAAAAGCATTGTGGGAGTCCTGCGTCAAACAGCATGGCAGCCACAGCCTCTTGTAGTGTTCTGTTCTTGTGTTCAGCAACACCATTCTGTTGAGGACTCTGTGGTGCTGTCAGTCTGTGACTGATCCCCTTCTGGCGGAAGAAACTCTGCAGTGCAGATCCAGTAAACTCCGCCCCTCTATCGCCCTGAAAGCTAACCAATTTGGTAGAAAATTGCAACTCTACCGCTGTGATCCAATCCTTAATCAATGCAGTGGCTTCCCCTTTGTGTTTTATCGGAAAGATTGGAGATTTGATTTATTACGGCCATTGGCCCATATCTAAAACAATACATCAAAATTTATCCATAAACAAACAATTTAAACAGTTCCAAGTTAAAACACCCATATAAAACCAATTTTACTTCAATTAAGTAAACACTATATACAATAAGCTCCCTCTATGTCAACCGCAATTCAAATCCCTCGGATTTTGGGGGATATGCGTCATAGTTCTGGCACTTATTGATGGTTCTTAAGTTTGGCTAAGCTGTCAGAGTCATACAGTGATCCATTTCTCCTCTTATGAAATAAGACATTAATCAGGTATCTAGCGACTGCAAGGGATCTACTTGAGTCTTCGTCGTTTAATAAGTATATTATTTGGGCTTCCTGAGGTCTGTCAGCAATTCTCGATAAATATGGGGCCAGAAACTTGGACCGTGGAGCCGAATGTAATGGACAACAGAAGATTATATGATATAACGATTCTATAGATCCACTTTTACAGTCACAGAGGAGTGAGATCTGTCCGTTGGAGAGTCTGTTACCCAACACATTTGATGGGAAAACATTGAATCTAGCCTTTATAAAGGCATACCTGTGCATCACCACAGATAAGGTAGTTAAATAAGATGGAAGTTTCGTTGGTGGTGTTAAGCCAAGGTTTATCGGCGAACAGGTGCCACCACCTGTCGCAATATTAAATTGTAAATGCATCTCCTCTAATTTGTGAGTTATAATTCTCTTGGCAGAAATTAAATTCAATTTTAGTAGTTCAGATGGAGATAGTCCTAAGGACACAAGTTTCCCATGTATTATTTTTGCCCAAGGGCTAGGGAAGTCATCTCTCCAGAGACACTGTATCAAGTGGAGATTTGGAAGTTTATGCCATAATGCCAACCAGTAACAGAGGATGCATTTCCATAATGTGGTTCCTAGAGATGTAACATTTAGTTCGAGTCGTATAGCAGTATTGCCTACACACCTGGGTAATTTTAGCAACCTTCTTAGCAGCTGGTTTTGGATTACCTCCAATTGGGTTAGATTAACAAAGGACCCCCATATTGGGATTGCATATGCTATTGTTGCAATCACCTTTGCCTTGAAAACTTTTAACACTGATGGAATATGGAAGGCCCCATCTGAAAAGAAAAAACGCAGTAGCGCAAAGGAAAGGGCTTTAGCTCTATTTAATACATATGCAAGATGGACCTTCCAGCCCATGTTGTGTTGGAGGACTCCCAAGTATTGAAATTTAAAGACTTGGTCGATGGCTTTTCCGTCTATTCTCCAATTATAGGTTTTTCGACTCTTGGTGAAAATTAGGACTTTGGACTTTGCATGATTAATTGTAAGAAAATTTGATTTGCAGTAAGCATCAAAAAATTGTAATGCCCTCCTAAGGCCCACTCTTGAAAAAGATAGGATCACTGCGTCGTCTGCGTAGAGTAGAAGGGGGCAACGATATTGGGCAAGACGGGGGGCGTGGATCGTTTCTTGAGAATCTATCAGAGGCGCCCTCATATCACTTATAAATAGATTAAAAAGGGTCGGAGCAAGGATACATCCTTGACGAACACCTCTATTGATGGTTACTGGATTTGAGAGGTCGCCGGCCGGAGTGATTCTCACCCTAGCGGCCGATCCGTCATGCAATTTAGTTATTAGCCACAAAAGTCTTTTGTCTATTCCCCATCGTGCTAATTTTCCCCAAAGTAGTCCTCTGGGGATGCTGTCAAAAGCGGCCTTTAAATCAATAAAGGCCGCACAAAGTTGGCCTCTATTTGGGGCGGAATATTTCCGGGCAAGGTGGTATAAAACTAAGACATGATCAACCGCTGACTGATTCGGTCTAAAACCAGCCTGTTCAGGCCCAATCAGGTTGTTCTCTTCGGCCCACTTAGTAAGCTTAGTTAACAAGAACCGTGCATATATTTTCCCAATTATTGACAATAAACGGATATTCCTGTAATTTCCCGGATCATCTGTCGAGCCCTTTTTATGAATTGGAATAATAATCGCATCCTTCCATATTCTTGGAACCTTCCCACTGTTGTTTACGGCATCAAAAATAACGGCCAGGATTTTCGCCCACCAGTCTGCATGAAGTTTTATAGCTTCTGCCGGGACTAGGTCGGGACCAGGGGCTTTTCCAACTTTGAGATTAGAAATGAGTCCGTGGATTTCTTCCGGGTCAGTGGGTGGCCAAAGAGGGAGCTGCTCATAGAATCCATCGATTGTATTAATATTAAGGTCTGGTAAGGCAAAATAGTTCCTTAGAAAGGATTCCCAGACTGGGGCAGGAATAACTGTTAGGGGGTATCTTTTAGATTTTCTGTTAGCCAACAGCCAGAATTTTCGGGAATTACGGGTATTTGAGGCAGCTATAAGTGCATGCCAGCGGTTCAGTTGCCATTCCTGTTTGGCCTTTTTTTGCGCATATTTGTAAGCTGATTTTGCCTGATAGTACTCCTTGGGAAGCATAGTCGCCCCTGAGGATTTGTAATCATTATAAATAGGACAAAGATGTTGTTTGGCTTGTTTGCAATTACGGTTAAACCACAGTGCACCTGTCTTGGAGTGGGCCCGATTTGCCTGGTGGGTTGGGACAGTAAAGAATGACGTAAGGTCATTCAACAGATTGGCAAATAGATTAATAGTTTGGCCGTGTTCATATGAAGTTATGTCAAGGGCTGAATAGGTTTGTATGATCTCCTGCTGAAAAAATTCAGAATATTTTTGAGCCTGCGTTACAGACCACTTTATACCCTTCACTCGTAATGTCGTATTAATACTCTCTACCGGGTTTTCTGTGTTAGTGTCTAATTGAGTTGGATGACTGTACTCGTCCCCGTGCCAGTCTAGGTCAAACGTAGCAGCAAGTGGAAGGTGGTCACTGAACTGAATATTGTCAATCTTAAAAGAGAGAGCTTTCGGCATCAAATCACTCGAGGCTAAAAGGTAATCTAGTACACTATTTGATTTTTTGCCTAGGTGGGTATACTCCCCCGGTATATCGGGAGGGCAGCAACCATTCAGGGGTACTAGGTTTAAGCGAATAGCCATTTAGTAAAGAAGTACTCCAGCCTCGTTTACTTTAGAGTCTTTTGAGGTTCTCCTCAAGGCATGTATCAAATCATAATTGTCGAGGCATGGAGCTGACCACCATTTAGCTTTAGTTAAATCGACCCAATTTGCTGCTATGTGTGCGTTAAAGTCACCCCCAATTAAGGATTGGCTATTGGAATATTTAACTCGGCATGATACTAAATGATCTTCTAATATTTCCCATCTATCATGCAGTTCAAGGGACGAACCCCCTGGCGGGAGGTAGACATTGGAGATTAGCAGTGATACTTCCCCCCCCCCCCCGACATCAACCCGGATAAAGCATAGGGGGGAGCAGCCGAAACTAATGAAAATTTAAAATGCAGCTTCAGTGAGATACCAATTACTAGACCACCTTTCGGCCGTCCTCCTTTCTGGGAGGGGCAAGCTGGAAGAGATAGAAGGTCGAATCCATTTATGACAATTTCACCCTCCTCCCAAGTTTCTTGCAATAGAATGATATGAAATGAATTGATATACGACTGGAATTCTGGGTCACATTTTTTCCTATGCCAGCCAGCGATGTTCCAACAGAGGATCGATATTGGTGGTTTTTTGGGTTGTCTGGCTAACCGTCATTTAAATTCTTGTGGGGAGCTCTTATGCAGCAAGGACGCTCCCTTAAAGAAGTCCGTTATTTTCCTTTGCTGAATGTTGATGTCCTGGTGTGGTGAGTCTTTTGCTCTGGTGCGCGCCGGTTGTGGTGAGTCTTTTGCTCTGGTTGTGGCACGATCAAATCACAAGGGCCAGAATTTTTGGGGGGCAGAAAAGAGTCAGCATCCTGGTGAGTAGAGATAATATTTGGCGTTTTTAGCTGTCGGGCCCAACTAGGCTCTGAGGAGGCTCCTGCCAAGTCCGCTGGAGCCGTCCTCTTTGGGGATCTAACCGATACACTTGTGATCATTTGATTTATATGTCCTGCTGGGTCTCCAGTCCACTCTGTGTTGACTCTCGACACTATAGTGTCTTCCTCACATAATTTTTGGACTTTTGGTGGAGAAGCCTGACTTGGAGTGGCCACTACCGTCACAGGACGTGGATGGTCTTCGATGTATGTTGATTCCAAGTCCGGCATGGAGGGATGCAGGGGCGACGATTTATCCAGGGGAGTGTTATCCTGAGATTCATTCTTTGATCGGTTAATCTCAGAGGGAACAGTTAAGTCTATTAAAAGCAGGGATGAGTTACCAGCGTGAAGGGGAGGAGAAGAGTCTGCCTCCAGCAGTGAGACCTTCCCATCCAATGCCGATGGCACCTTATATGCTAGATATTGGGGGATTGTTGTTTCCACCTCCATGGGGCCTGGCACTGCTAAGTTAGAGTGGGTATTATTCATAGGAAATCCATTGCAGGCGATACTTAGGAGCTGAAGTTTAAGTGAGTCCAGCCTATTTATAATTTCTTGTTGTTCCATCGCTGGTAACTCTCCAAAGGAGGCAATAAGCTCTCTTTCCTCCTGGGGTGTCAAAGAGTTACTGGCACAATCATAGTGTTTAGTTGTAGGAGTGGGGGTACTATGGGACTGGCCCAGACATGAGGTGTACAGCTCAGCCCTCTTTTGTGGTTCAGGATGGGAAGGTTGTACTGTCTCCTTGATTAATCCCTCCGATAGGAGGGGTCTAATTATGGAGTCCATGAAAACTCTCGTTGGAAAAATGCCAAGACTATTCAAAAACACTTTTTGCTGAATAATGAGAGAGGGGATTTTTGCAGAGTGGAAAGCCAGCATTATTCTCTGGTATCTGTTCTGGCGGATTAAGGGAAGCACAGCACAAAGATCTATTTGTGATGTCTCGAGTTTTAGAAGCCATCTGAGGTGCTCTTTAGTCCCATGTAGCGTTGCCCAACTTGGGTCCCTATCCCGGAAGGTTAGGGAAATCTTCCTTGGATGTAGAGTCAGGGATTGACGATTCAGTGAGGGGTTGAGATTGTATTTGCAGTTCTTCATACGATCAGTGTTTGGTGGAGCTTTCTGCCGGCACAATGGAACATCTACTGCCCCATCTTGGGCTGTCTGAACCGGCTGGTCATCCAGTTTTTGCTGAAGGCCATGCAGCTGAGAGGATAGGCCGTCAATTCTCTTAAATATACAGTTTAGAGTTCTAATTACTAGATGGAGTTGCTCACATCCTGAGCAGTCCGCAGAATCGGCTACCAACACCTCCTTCGGATAGGGACCCTCCCCATTTGTGTTACCATTAGCGTTTCCAATTTGTAGTGTCTCAGGGGCCTCATCTTTTGATGTTACTTCAAGGGCAATTAGGGGATCGAAACGATTTTGAGTTACTATTGAGTAGGTACATTCCTCGGGGCCTCTCCCTCCTTTAAGTGAACCCTTCCTTGATTGCTTAGGCCTCGGAGAAGATAACGCCTCGTCCGAGTCTCTTGGGCGTTTTCCATGACCCATAAATCAATTTTGCAGGGGAACCGTCCGTTTTATCGGAAAAAACCCAAGAGTTCCTTGAAAAAGCATCCACCAAAAGAAGAATGAATTTTGACCCACCCAGAGACTTTTCCGGCATGGGTCCACACAAATCTGCATGGACTAGCTCAAAAGGCTTGCTTGTCTCTCTGCTCGACCTGGGATATGAACATGTTTTTACCTTGGATTGCTTACAGGCTCTGCAATCTAAAAACTTATCACATCCCTTTAATTTACACCCCTCTGCACACTCTGGGGCCTTCTTGACATAGGACCAATTCAAATGAGCGAGTCTCCTGTGCCAGAGATGGGAACAGCCATCATGTGGTGGGACGTTTGCACACTGCACCTGTGTTACCTCAGGGGGGTCATCACCAGCAATAGGCATATCAACCACGAACAGACTATTCTTGCACTCAACACTGAAAAGCTGCTTCCCATCCCTGGAAAAAGAACACATGTTATTTGCAAACTGAACACAGAAACCATCAGCTACTAGAGCAGACACAGATAAAAGACAGTTGGCTATTTCTGGAACCACAAAAGCCTGAACATCATGATCTAGGAATGAACAATAAAGGGTCCCAGACTGAGTCAGTGGCCTTCTGCTTCCATCTGCCAGCAACACATATCTTCCACTTTGCAGTTCTGAAGAAGCCCAGCAGATGACACTAAAGTGTGCATGGCTCCAGTGTCGACAACAAAGGAGAGACTGGCTTCCTGTTTGGGTTTCACAACAGCCATCGAGGCAGCCAGGTGGTACAGAGATGTTTTCTCTCTACTTTCGCCGCGGCCAGGGCCCTTGCCAGCTTTTCCACGCTTGGAAGTGCTCTTTATCTGGTTGCTTTGGGAGACCACCTTGGGCCCTTCCTGTTGCGCCTCTGCAGGACAGTCTCTCACGAGATGGCCAGTACTTTCACAACGAAAACATCTTTTGGAGACAAAGGCTTTCACAGAGCTCTCCCAGCTTCTGCCTGCACCCCCACTCCTGGGTGCCCAGCTTCCAGAGGAACAGCCTGCGACTGCTTTCCTCTCAGCTCTCTGCCTCTCTCCCTGTCCATCACACAGATGTGTTGAAGCATAGAAACAGCTTCCAGGAACGTTGTTTTCAGCCCTCACTGGGCTCACGGCCCCCTCTCGGTCTTTGGCTCCCACTGTGGCTTCACACACCCTCTCCAGTGCCTGCCAAGCGACCCGGGCCTCCTTGCTCCCCCCAAGGTGAGGCAACAGCCAAGCGTCCACGCTTGCTCTCAGCATGCCCAGCACACTCTGCTCCCTTTCCAGAGCTACAGCCACTTCTGCCTCAGTAGCACTCTCAGCAGCCTGAGGTGGTGGAGTTTGCATGCATTGCCAGAGCTGTTCTCCCAACAGCCAGTGCTTCATCCTTACGGACCACTCCTCCCAATTGGGGCCAGTCAGCCTTTCAAAAGGCAAGGTGAAAGCCTTTGGAGCCTGCGCCATCTTTCCCGGGGCTTAGCTTACTCACACTTCTGCCGGCTGGTGCTCAAAGATGCTTCCTTCAGCTCCGCTTCACAAGCGAAATCTCGACTGCCTCAGCGTCTGGCAGGACTTCAAATCTGGACATTTCCTTCTCACACTCAGCAGCAAAACGAACGGTCCATAACCTGTGAAATTTACTGCCTGTCCGGCACGCTTCCGTGGTGCAATAAATCTGCTTCCAGACAGCTGCATAGCTGAGCAGCGGTTGCTTCCGTGTGAGAAGAAGGAAAAAGGGTCCACTCACTATTCTTTCTAACAGTGTTTATTTACAGCAAGCAGAACAACAAACAGTTCCATCAGAACTCGGACACATGCTGTATGTCTCTCTCTCCGCCAAAATCGAAAGTGCTTTCCACACAGACACAGACAAAGAACAACGCAGCTTCCGCTTCCTGGGAAGCTCCTTCCCAGATGCAGGACATTCAGGAGGTTTAACCCTCAACCACCAAACTCCAGCGTAGCTCATACTATCTCATCCTTCCGCGTGCTGTTTTGATGCTCTGCTGGGACAACGTGCCTGAGGCCTTATCAAAGGATCAGGTCGTCAATTAACCGTCAGGATGCAATTCTGAAGATGAGCCTTATCAGCTCAGTTGAACGGAGATTCCGACAGTAAATGCACCAGGTATTTTAGCACCTCTGCCTTTGTAGGGGGGGGGGGGGTGTCATGCCTATCTCTATTTTATTACGGAACGCCAAAAAATCTGACCAAGCCTTTTTATATGATCTAAGTGTTGATGGGGCAACAGATGCTAATACAACTTTCAGGACTTCTCGCTCCCAAGGCTCCAAAGGTGCTCCGGAAATGGTTGTGGCAATTGCTGTGCTTCTGGCGCCAATGAGCGGAAGCGATCCATCTGGAAATGAGATAGAGCATCCACAATGTCATTAACTCCTGGTACAAACTTGGCCGAGAAATAAATGTTTAGTTTTAGGCACAAAAGGACAAAGGATCTCAGCAGGGCTGCCACCCTTGGGGAACGCGATGACTGTTTTGATAGGACTGAGACAACTTCCTGGTTGTCTGTCCAGAAGCATACCATGTGATCTTTGAACTCCTCCGCCCACAAGTGTACCGCGACCACGATCAGAAAAAATTATAGGAAGGTGAGGTCACGCGTTATAGGCTTACCCTGCCAGGCCAAGGGCCACAGTTGTGCACACCACTGTCCTTTAAAGTAGACACCAAACCCTAAGGAACCCACCACGTCAGACTGTACCTGAAAGTCAGCCTGAAGCGACAGATTGTCCTGCCATAATGAAATGCCATTGTACATGTCCAAAAACTCTAGCCAAACCTCCAAATCAGACTTGACCGCTTTTGAAAGGCGCACCCTGTGCTGGGGAGTCTGCAGACCTGCTGACAACCTTGCCAAACGCCCTCAAAAGGGGCGGCCCGGGGACACCACCCGGCAAGCAAAGTTAAAATGACCTAGGAGTGATTGAATCTGCCTGAGGGTGACCTTCCTAAGAGGCAGCAGCTTTAAAATAAACTCCTTAAGGGCAGTTAATTTTTCTTCGTGTCCAGCTCTATGCCCAAGTAGGTCATGGTTGTGACTGGGCCTTCAGTTTTGTCCGTAGCCAAAGGGACACCAAGCTCCTCTGCCAGGGATGTAAATGCTTGTAGTAACGCTGTGCACTTGGGCCCATTACTTGCCACAAGAATAAAGTCATCAAGATAATGTCCCACCCCTTCAGAACCAGTTTTAAAGCGAAGAGCCCAGTCCAGAAATGTGCTAAAGGTCTCAAAGGCTGCACATGCTACCGAGCACCCCATGGGTATGGCTTTATCTATGAAATACGCCCCTTCAAATTAAAAACCCAGCCAATGGAAGTCATCCAGGTGAACCGGAAGGAGACGAAAGGCAGACTCGATGTCGCACTTAGCTAGCAAGGCTCCCCTACCGAATCTACGAATAAGCTTTACCGCTTGGTCGAAGGAGGCATACTTCACGGAACACAATTCCTGTGGTATTGCATCATTAACCGAACTCCCCTTTGGATAGGAAAGGTTGTGTATCATGCGGTATTCGCCCGGGGCCTTCTTAGGGACAATTCCTAACGGCGAAATGTGTAAACCCTCGAACGGAGGTTCCATGAAGGGGCCAGCTACCCTCCCAGCCATAATTCCCTTATGTATTTTCTTTTTAGCGATATCTGGCATATCCTTTACAGATTTCTGGTTTGGGGGGTTCCCGGAGGGATTCTAAATCCAAGGGAAAACCCCTCCCAAAGGTACCTAGTGGCTTGCTTGTTTGGGTATAAATCAAGGAGGATTTTTAGCAGTTGCAATTTAATTGGTGAGGAGGCCAGACCGAGGGCAGTATTAATACCGGTTTCCAGCCGCACCCTCGGAGGATCCCGGGGCACCTCGATTTCCTTGGTGGAAGTGCCCCCTGCTGCCCCGAAAGGGCTGCTTACCTTTAAAGCAAGATGTGTCTGGATGGTTGCCTAGGCACTTTTCACATTTGTGCAGGTACTTACAGTTTGGCCACATACACATCCCTCTGTTATACTCCCAGCACTGCCTACGACGTTTTGACTCGAACTTACCAGACTTAAATGAGTCCTGTGGCTTCTTTTCCACGTATGAACCCACATGCTCCATCCAATAGTTCTGGTCCCTCAGGTCCCAGCGGGTAGTAGGCAGCAAAGAAGCATTTCTGCTGAAATCTTCATCATACGTTAAGGCGGCTGCCTCCCCAGCCAGAGCAAAGGCCCTTCGTACGTGGGCCATGTAGGCAACTAAATGCATGGCGCGTTTGGGGTAACATGCGCAAATTACGCCCATGAAGACCTGAAACCCTGTCCAGCCAGTTCTCAAAATTGCGTTCTGCCTGTGGTGTCCTATACCTTCGTTTCCCGTAAGTACGCTTCTTTTCCCCCTTCCCTGAGACCTTAGCTGGTGGAAGCAGGGTGAAAATATCCACATAATCCCCGTTAAGAATCTTGGCCCTTTTCCTTTTGGATAGGTGATTTCCCAAAATGAAATCAGTGGAAACATTAGTGGACGTTTTCACGTCCTCCACCAAAGCACCTCCCTTACATTCCAAGGACCCATTAAATGTCTTACGATGGCAATTAGCCCTCCGGTCATGAACCCATAACGGGACCCCAGAAATTTCTTCCCCCAGACTCCAAGGGGGCGTCACTGTCGGAATCTGATGAGGAAGTACCTGATTCATCCTCAGTGTCGGAAGGCTTACTTTTCTTACTCTTCTTCGCTGTGTGTTTCTTCTTTGCCTTTCTCTTTCCTCCCTGCACCTCACTGACGTCAGGGGTCATCTCAGCGGTTGTGGGTGTTACTTGTTGTGCCTGCGCATTATCCTCTGAAGATGATCCTGATCCCCCTTCGGTGGGTGTAGGCTGAGACAGTAGCTCCTGCAATATACTAGGAACATCTATAATCTGCTGCTGAGGAATAGAGCGATTAGACCTAGTGGAATGTGTCCTGCCACCCGTGGAACTGGGCCTAGACTTTTGTGTGCGCGACGACTGTGAGCGTGTGTGAGGGCGACTACCCGTGCTGCTCCCAGGCTGTGCAGCACTTAAACTGGAGGCTGATGTACCTGGGCACTCCTGGTTGCTAGGGAGGGTGTCTGGAATGCAATCCTGCGTACCTGCTATTGGCGCAGGGGGCCCTGTGACCCTCAGCCTGCATTGTAGAAAAGAATTGTGCAAAGGCCTGTGGGTTGCAAGGCATGGCAGGGGTTTGCGTACCGGACCCGCCTCCATTGGGAGAGGGTGCCTGTGGGTTGCCCCTGGAAGCTGTGGCACCACTGAGCTTATGCACTGACCACCTAAAACAGTTATTGTTGTGTCGGTGCTATTAGTTCAGTATTGTCCACACTAGCCTCCCAAAACAGTTATTGTTGTGGTGGTGCTCTTAGTTGAGTGTTATCCACACTAGCCTACAGCAGCTCAAAGGTTGCTAAAGTTTTTTATTTTGCTGGGGTTCCGACCTTGCTATTATAACTGACACCACAACAGGATTTTAACTATTCACCCGAAGCACTTACTACGGGTCCGCTTGTGCCCTGCTTGATGAGGAACAAGCCCTTTATGAGCTAGGCACTGCACTATAACACTTTAAATTTAATCCCCTAAGCACGGTAATTAAAACAGAAGCACCCAAAAGTTCTCAAACCACATGCACAAATTAAATGAAATAATATATACTTTCTGCTTGCCACAAAGGAAACTTAAAAATTAAATTAAAAGCAAGTAAATTAAATGGCCGTTGTGTATGAAGCTCAGAAAATTACACAATAACTTATACCCAGAAAGCACTCTCTGTGCAAGCGAAACAGCACTTATCAAATACAACACTAGGCACTTTATGCGCAAGGCACTAAGGAAACACACTTTAAAATAAGCCACCATACACGCTAAAACAATCCACTAAGCAAGGTCTGCAACAGGGCAAGGCACTAGGCAACAGCACTTTAAAATTAAGCCACCATATGTGCTAAATCAATCCACTAAACACAGTCTGTGCCAGGGATACTTTATGAGCAAGGCACTAACCAATTTATTGTTGCCAAAAGGTTTTAAACCCCACCTTTATAGTGAGTTATAATTAAGGAAGTTGCCCAGCGGTATCAGAAAGTGACCCCCAAATACTGTGAACTGACAAAATTAATTAACTTTGCTTGGTGCCTCCCTAGAATAAACCCTGTGACATGCTAGCTTCAGGCTATGCAACACTTATTACCGCTGGGGCTGCTGGGCCATGTGTGCCACACCTAAAATGGCCACGTTGATACTGTATCACGTGCCGCATGCCTCACCTAAGATGGCCGCCGCTGCAACTGGGCCACATGACTACCTCACAATGGGAACCCCCAGATATGTGCGACCAAGCTATCACAACAGCCTCCCACCAAGGCGTATTGCTAAAACACAAGCCTCCACTCACCCCCAATTGCCCGCACCTCCCTCAGGTTCAAAAACCCCAAGATAAACTACACCTCCCACGAGCGCTGCAGCGGCTCGCGTGCAAATGTCCTGGGCAGGCGTGCTGGAGGCACCCGATGGAGGGATCTGCTCTGGTGCTGCGGGGAGGGAAACACGGCGAGGCGCAGCTCGCTGCGGTGGAACCGGCGGCTTGGGATCCCTGCGGGATGGGAGCAAAGCCGGAAGCTGCCTGCAGAGCAGAGCGGTCAGGGATTGCACACCTTAGCCCCTTCTTTCCGTTCCTGCATGTCGTGGCGCTGTTAGCTGCGGGGGGAAACCAGCAGCCAAGGTTCCCGGTTAAGTGAGCTCCGAGCCGAACGTGCCTTAGCTCCTTCTTTCTGTCCCTGCACGTCGTGGCGCTGTTAGCTGCGGGGAAAACCAGCAGCCAAGGTTCCCGGCTAAGTGAGCTCCGAGCCGAACACTGTCAGCAAAGTGGACGGGATTGTGCTCCCAGGTCCTTTCTGATCCACGCGCTGTGATCACTGGCCTCGCAACCTGAAGGAGAAAAAACGGAGAGAACAGGCAGAAGATCTCCAATGCAACAAAAAAACCCCGAAAACACGACCAGAGAGCTAACAGTAAACCAAAGCAGCTGAGAAAACCAAAGCAGCTGAGCGGCCAAAGAGGGAAATCCTCGGCCGCGCTTGCCTTACATGAGGCAAGCCACACCCCCTGAGCCAGCCGATTGGCTGGCCCGGGGATGACACGGCCGAGGATTCCCCAGATCGCGTGGGGCTGGGATCCAGCCTCCACGCACACATGTTGGGGGTGTGAAGCCCGCAACACCACCTCCTCCCCAGGTCAGAAGTGGCTTTCTTGCATTTCCTTTTCATTGGGATGGTTTTTGTTGCTGCCTCCTGTATAATGTTGCGAGCCTCCACCCATAGTTCTTCAGGCACTCTGTCCACCAAATCTAAATCCTTAAACCTGTTCCTCACTTCCACTCTGTATTCATAAGGCATTTGATTTAGATTGTATCTTACCGGCCCAGTGGTTTTTCCTACTTTCTTCAGTTTAAGCTTGAATTTTGCTATAAGAAGCTGATGATCTGAGCCACAGTAAGCTCCAGGTCTTGTTTTTGCTGACTATATCGAGCTTCTTCATTTTTGGCTGCAGAGAATATAATCAATCTGATTTCGATGCTGCCCTTCTGGTGATGTCCATGTGTAGAGTCGTCTCTTGTGTTGTTGGAAAAGAGTGTTTGTGATGACCAGCTTGTTCTCTTGGCAGAACTTTATTAGCCTTTGCCCTGCTTCGTTTTGAACTCCAAGGCCAAACTTGCCAGTTGTTCCTTTTATCTCTTGATTCCCTACTTTAGCATTCCAATCCCCTATAATGAGAAGAACATCCTTCTTTGGTGTCATTTCTAGAAGGTGTTGTAAGTCTTCATAAAGGTAAAGGTAAAGGGACCCCTGACCATTAGGTCCAGTCGTGACGGACTCTGGGGTTGCGGTGCTCATCTCGCTTTATTGGCCGAGGGAACCGGCGTACAGCTTCCGGGTCATGTGGCCAGCATGACTAAGCTGCTTCTGGCGAACCAGAGCAGCGCACGGAAATGCCATTTACCTTCCCGCTGGAGCGGTACCTATTTATCTACTTGCACTTTGACATGCTTTCAAACTGCTAGGTTGGCAGGAGCAGGGACCGAGCAATGGAAGCTCACCCCGTCGTGGGGATTCGAACCGCCGACCTTCCGATCGGCAAGTCCTAGGCTCTGTGGTTTAACCCAAAGCGGCACCCACGTAGAATTGGTCAATTTCAGTTTCTTCAGCACCAGTAGTTGGTGCATAAACTTGGATTACTGTGATGTTAAAAGGTCTGCCTTGGATTCGTATCGAGATCATTCTATCATTTTTGAGATTGCATCCCAGTACAGTTTTCGCCACTCTTTTGTTGACTATGAGGGCCACTCCATTTCTTTTACGGGATTCTTGCCCACAGTAGTAGATATGATGGTCATCCGAACTGAATTCGCCCATTCCCGTCCATTTTAGTTCACTGATGCCCAGGATGTCAATATTTATTCTTGCCATCTCATTTTTTACCACATCCAACTAACCAAGGTTCATGGTTCTTACATTCCAGGTTCCTATGTGTCAGGGCCGCCTCAGGTCCCAGCTCACAAGAGACCAACGCCAAGTCCACTTTATTTACAAAAGTCTTTATTGAAGTACATTGTTTGTTCCACAGCCGAGGCGCGCAGCCCCACGTCTGTTACGCTTAGACCGCTGAAGTCCCCTCTGAATCAGTCCCGCCTCTACACCAGTTTAAGAGGCTTGTGCTGGTCCACCTCTTCCTGTCCTTCCTTTTCCGCAGGGTCTTTCTGCCCCCCTGGGTTCCTTCCCTCCTGGATTCCCCTGACGCTGAGTCCCCAGACGCCTGCTCCCCCCTCCTCCGTGCTTTGGGACCAGGCTCCTTCTCCGGGCTCTCCGCATTTCCGCGCGCCTCCACATTTGAACTTGGCGCGCGTTCGCTACCTCTGACCTTCCTCTTGACAGTTACACTACTCTCTGTACTACTCTCCGCCCCTTCCGGCAGGACGTCTTGCCACGATCTCCTTCCCCTCTCTGCTTCCTGCTCTGCTTCGTCTGTCACACTGGGAACTCCACCCTCTTCACTCCGTTCCGGCGGGGAAGCCGGCCCCGATCTCCAACTCCCACTCGGGGTTCCCCTGCTGCTCCCCTGCTCCTGACGAGTCCCCCCTGTGGCTCCCCTTGGCCTGACCAGGGGCGCCCCCTTTTGGGAATCCTCCGATTCACTTGAAAGACTCATGGAAACCCTCAAGTCATTGTCATCCTCCTCCTCCTCGTTCCGGGATTCTTCCCCCTCGCTCTCAGTCTCCTCCCTCATCTGTGCCTCTCTCCCTGAACCCCTGACACTATGCAATATTTTTCTTTACAGCATTGGACTTTCCTTTCGCTTCCAGGCATATCCGCAACTGAGCGTCCTTTCGGCTTTGGCCCAGCCGCTTCATCAGCTCTGAATCTACCTGTACTTGTCCTCCACTCTTCCTCAGTAGCATGTTGGACGCCTTCTGACCTGAGGGGCTCATCTTCCAGCGTCATAACCTTTATATGCCTGTTGTCTTTGTCCATGGAGTTTTCTTGGCAGGGATACTGGAGAGGCTATTCGGTTCCTGCTCCAGGTGGATCACGTTTGGTCGAAACTCTCCCCTATGACCTGTCCATCTTGGGTGGCCTGCACGTCATAGCTCATAGCTTCTCTGAGTTATTCAAGCCCCTTCACCACAGCAAGGCAGTGATCCATGAAGGTGCTGCAATAGCTAGCAATAAACGTACACTTTTGCTCCTTGCAGTAGGAGAAAAGGTTTCATCAAAACTTTCACCTTTTCTTTGCGTAAAGCCTTGTGCTACCAGCCTAGCTTTGTACCTAACACTACCATCTGCCAAGTGTTTTATACACCCATCTACAGTCCATTGCCTTTTTTCCTTCTGGCAATGACTCAATAGTAAACATATTATTTTCTGCTAAAGATGTCGTTTCTGCTCTCATTGCATTTTTCCACATTACTATTTCCTGGTGTGGTGACTTTAAAACTTCTTCATAATCATGAGGTTCTTTCTTCACATCAACAGTTTTAACTTCTTGTATGGTAAAGCTTTCTGGAGGTACCCCCTTATTGCTTCTTTGTGATCTTCTAACTTGAGCACTTTCCCCCTCTGAACTATCTTCCCTTCTAATTCATCTTGCTCAGGAGAAATTGGTTCAGCTTTAGGAGATTGTGTACTGGGACCCTCATCCCCTGATTCCTCATCACTATCACTTTCAGAACTTTCTTTAATTTGTGGCTTTTCTTCCTCAAATTTCACAAATTTATCTGTAACATCTGAAGATAAAACAACTTCTGAATTTCCATGTAAATGAGCCCAACCATCGTGCTCACAAAACTCTGCATGTCTTGATATCACAACTCTGCCACGCCCTAGTGCAAAACAATACCCTTTTGACCAACTTTGATAACCAACAAATCTAAGTCTCTTTGCCTTGGGATCTCCTTTCCTTCTCTGTCCTTTTGGGATGTGAACCCAAGCCCAACAACCAAAAGTTTTAACATGGTCCAAAAAAGGTTTTTTTTTCCAAAAAACAAAAAATGAGTATTGTTTATGGTAGAATGAAACAATCTGTTCTGTATGTAATTAGCACAGAGAATTGCTTCCCCCCAAAACTTTTTGGATAATCCAGAATCACATAACATAGAATCTAGTATTGTTTGCAAAGACCTTATCTTGCATTCTGCAACTGAATTTTCTTCAGGTGAAAAAGGACACGATTTACAGTGACTAATACCACATTTTTTCAACCATATCTGGAGGGCTTCAGACATGAACTCACCTCCACAGTCACTCTGCAATTGGGTAACTTTGTAGGAAAACTGCCTTTCTATATAGTTGACCCAATTTTTAATCAGTTGACCAGTTTCACTTTTGTGTTTTAACAAGTATACCCAAGTATACCAGCTATAATCATCCACGAGAACCAGAAAAAACTTTGCTCCTCCTTCAGATTCTGCAAATGGCCCACAAAGGTCTGAGTGTACTAAAGCAAATGGCTTCTTGCTAATTCTATTACTTTCAGGATAAGATCCCCGCTTACTTTTAGACTCCTTGCAGGTATTGCAGTCCAGAAAAACTGAACATTTTTTTCATTTTAATTCCCTTACTTAATTCTGGCATTTTTGCAATACTGCGGAAATTGGCATGCCCCAAGTGACGATGCCACAGATGCTGGCACTCATCATGCAAGGCTCTATTACACATGCCCCAGACTCACTTATTAGCTGGTCTTTCAAAACAAATAAACCATTTTTTAGTGACGCTGTAACCACTTTTCCAGCTTTTTCTATTTTACAGCTTGAACCAGAGAAGGTCACCTTAAACCCCTGTTTAACAAGACTTGCAACTGAAAGCAAATTATTTTCTAAACTTGGTACACATAAAACATTGGTAAATTTGGTGCTTAAACAGTTAATATTCACACTACCCTTTCCAGCTGACTCATGCACTGTTCCGTCAGCTAGTACTACATTTACAGATTTACAAGGTTGCTTTTCTACAGGGGCTTGTGGAGACTTAACAAAAATGTTTGTCGCTGCTGAGTCTAAAACCCAGTCCTGTCCAACGTTGTGACTGGTGCCTCGAACTGCTGCAGAAACATACTGGACTCGACTCTTCCTGTCTCCTCACTTCCCAGCAAACGCAGGCCGCCCTTTTCTTGTGTTTTCCCCACAGACACAGTGCACTGACGTGCTAAATGCTTGGTTGACCCACAATAATAGCATCTTCTGACTGTGAAAACTGCTTCCTCTGCGTGGTCAACAACCTCTTTATGTTGCCACTCCTCATCAGTTGCATCTCTTTTAATGGACCACCTCCCATTTCCGGAGTTATGGTGAGGGGTTGTCGCCTTCCTCTCATGGCGTCTTTCCTCCTCATCAAGCAAACGCCCAGTTAAGAAATGCATTGTTAATTGGCTTTCTGGAATTGCCTCCAGCATCATCACTAAATTATCCCATGACTCAGGAAGTGAAGACAGCACAATATAAACCTTTCTCTGCTCAGAAAAATCTTCCCCAAGTTCATTTAACTGTGAAAATAAATCATGCATTCTTTGAAGGTGTTTTGAAACACATTCACCCTCACTTAGTCTGGCTTGGTACAGAGCTCTCATTAGAGTAATTTTGCTGCCAGCAGTATCTCTAATGTGTATCGCTCTTAGTGCTTTCCAAATCTCACTTGCTGTTTCAAGGTCTCGCACATGAGATAACTGAGACTTCTCTAAACTCAAAATTAAATTGGCATATGCTTTGTCCTCCAGTCTTTGGTCTGCTTCATCTACTTCTTTACCCTCATCTTTTACAGGAGGGTTAACAATAACAGTCCAACATTGTGTATGCCATCAAATGCCAACAGTGTCCTTCAGCTCTCTATATTGGACAAACAGGCCAAACCTTACGCCAAAGAATAAACGGACATAAATCTGACATCAAGAATCACAAGACAGAGAAACCAGTAGGAGAACACTTCAATCTCCCAGGACATTCTATACAAGATCTCAAAGTAGCTGTTTTACTACAAAGGAATTTCAGAAATAGACTGGAAAGAGAAGCTGCTGAATTGCAACTCATTACCAAACTTAAAACCATGGAGAGACCTGGTCTGAACAAAGACATTGGATTCTTATCTCATTATACATGACAAAGCCATTTTTCACCTTCTCACCCCTTGCTTTTTCCTGTAAGACCTATTGCAGTCGTTAAGAGTCGTCAACAGGCTCATCACAGCTATCTGCCAATCACCCATTCCCACCACCCTTCTGAGTAATACCCCTCCCCACCCTCTCACTATATAGAAGGATATGGCAACTTCTGCTTCAGTGTATCTGAAGAAGTGTGCATGCACACGAAAGCTCATACCAAGAACTAACTTAGTTGGTCTTTAAGGTGCTACTGGAAGGAATTTTTTTTGTTTTGACTATGGCAGACCAACACGGCTACCTATCTAAGTCCAACATTGTTCTTTCTTTAAAAATGCCTGCATCTGTAAACTCCATGACATATAATTGGATTCTCCCAGTTTCTCTACTGGAAAACATGAAGCTCCCCCTTGAGCTCCAGCTCCAAGTCCAGCCATGGCTCCACCCAGCTTTCAGCTTTCCATGCAGTCTTTACTCACACGTGACTTGAAGAAATTGCTCGGCTCCTGGTCGCAAACAGATACTCCCTGCCGACGCCTTCACACAGCTAGCTGCTTGAGAAACACTGAGTTGCTTCTAGTCTCTGGGTTCTTTTCCACAATCTGTCACTGCCCACTCAGGACTGGCACCCATAACCTGTTAGAGGGGTTTTTTCTGTCATCTGGTGGCAGATGACAGAAACTACGACACCACGAGACTGGTGTAAAACCAAACAAATAAAGGTTTTATTACAAAACAACAAACAACAAAGCTTGTGGGTGTTTTCTCCCTGCAGGCAAAGTTCAAACTGCAACTTTTCCTCCTTTTGTAGTGAAGGAATAGGTTTCCCAAATCTAAAATCTGACTGTGCAGTCAGTCTGAAACGGGCCCAAAAATCCCATTTTTCCTTCTCCAAGGGTGCATTAGCTAAAAACCATTAACTTGAGCTCTTGAGGAATTGTATAACAAGAACACAGCTGTATAAACAAAGCTCTCTCCTTTATCAGTCCATGACGCCTAATGAATGGCCTTGTCAGTTCCAAAGTGGAGCAGAGATGACACATCTGGGTCTTATCTTACACTGACGCACAGACCTTGTCAGCACCCCCGGGAACGGCACCAGGAATGCTCTTAGAGTTGGTGACCTTCTTACCCCAAGATAAGGAATACAGGAACACCCTTTTATGGTCAAGAATACAGGAACACCCTTTTATGGTTAAGAGTACAGGAGCAGAAACATCTGTGATGTCAACTTACGTGTATAAGCTTACGTGTCTGGATTCCTGGGGAAGGGGGGGAGAGGGTGCCTGGAGGATATATATACTATATGCAATTTCTCTTGCTTTTGTGCTTGCTGTGCCTTCTGCTATCCGGAGAGCAGAATAAACTCTTTCTCTGAACCAAACCTTGGTGTCATTTGACTTCCTTCCTCCCGCCCAGGAGCAACGCAGACCCCACCAATCGGTAAAGTCTAATAAGGCTACATTTCTTGGTACATTGACCGGGAATGCATTCCCCGAGGACGAGGGACGAAGGTCCAAGGCGTCACTGCAGGCGAACAGCTCGGTTCGGTGTCACCGTCTCCAAGCGCGCATCCTGCCAGTTCGCAGGAGGAACCGGCCACCTGTTCCTGAGTGGAGATGCTGCAGCGGAAAGAGAAAGAGACAGCGGCTGCACGGGAAGAGGGTACCGAAGGGAAAGGTAAGCTCCACAGTTTATTTTGTGGGAGCCAGGGGTCTGATCAGCCCCGACCAGTAGGGCGGTAAAGTACCACTGGTTTCCGGTAGAGAGGAGTAGAGTGCCGCCGGTTTTGGGAAGTTTGTGGGTAAAGGGGATTGGGGGAGGTGCATGAGGTTTGTATGTATGTGTATTTGTTTGTGTATGGGGACACTCCAGTGAATGTTTTTGAGTGAATGAGACGCTGGGGCTCAGGGCCACTGGTGAAGTGAAGTGTGGTCCTTGAAGTGCGGTTCCTGGCAACACGAGTCCGTCCAGGACACCAAACCTTGGTGTCATTTGACTTCCTTCCTCCCGTCCGGGAGCAACGCAGACCCCACCAATCAGTAAAGTCTAATAAGACTGCAGTAGTCATTACCAGCTGTACCCAATCTGCCCAGAGCTCACAGAAACAATTCTTAAAGGTACAAACATCTTTACTATTTCTTTGCAGAATGACTCCCAACATGTTTAATGACAACACAAAGCAGATTCTAAAAGTGCCATACTGTCAGGTAATCATGATCATATTATTTACACTTCCCAGGCAATATAATTTGTAAACTCAAGGTTGTGGTTCGAGGACCCGTACACCGTGCAGTGGAATGAAACACAAGGACACGTGATATAAGGTTAATGGGCAAGAAAAGGCCACAACTTTATTGATTACAGCAAGTGAAAAGGTATTGGCTTAGGCATTGGATTACGTCAGCTGACTCCACCCGCTCAGAGAGGGGTGAGTCTGAAACAAGGGGGGTTTATTCATCAGTAGGTGGAGCCTGTTGATGCTAATCCAACTATAGGCTCTCCCCTGATGTCACCGAGGGTCGTGCCATGGCCTCCCGCCAAGCAGGCATCGGACAGAATACACGACCGCCAGATTCCTTTAACGGAATACCCAAAAATTGAAGGCATAGGCGATGGCCACACCTAGCCCTTTGACACCACAACACATTATTCCAATGCCTAACCTACCCACCAATACCACGAAAGTTGTGACGATTGCTACGAGGTAGGCGAAAAAACCAAAAAGCCTAATGCCAAATGGAAAAATTCCTACCAGGCCCCCCGAACAACCAGGGCGACCAACCTAAGGTCCATAGCAAGGCCAAAAGAAAACTGGAACCCTGCTCTAAGGGAGTGGAGGGTGGGTGACTCGCGACGGGACAACGAAAAGTGAGGGCTGGAGGCTGGCGCCGCAGCAATTTAGGCTGCTATACATGCCCCCCCCCCCTTGAAGGCACCTGGTTGGGTGCTTGGCCGAGGGCGTGTGGGCGCCAGCCAGGTGAGTGGGAGGCAGGGGGCAAACGCCCCCTGCTTGAGGCGGAGTCCGGCTCCCGGCCACAACCAC
Organism: Podarcis muralis; assembly: GCF_964188315.1. Lineage (NCBI taxonomy): Eukaryota > Metazoa > Chordata > Lepidosauria > Squamata > Lacertidae > Podarcis > Podarcis muralis. The sequence continues at coordinate 16,613,091 of NC_135674.1, forward strand.
TCCCCTCTCTTGCAGGGAGGAGAGTCTTTGTTTTTTTTAAGAATAACATTACAACTTCATTTTCCTAAAAAATAATGCTTATTCCACTTATTATGAGTTTGACCTGAATATTTAATACAAAACTTTGCTGGGAACTGAATGTAATAGTTCACATTCTTTGCCCTAGCAAGGGCTTTTGCTTTAACAAATTTAGAGCACGCTTGAATCACATACTTGGAGAAGTCTGGGAAGAGAGAAATATTCTTCTGTTCCCACTGCACCGGGGCTTCTATTGATTTTTGGCGGAATTTGCGTAAGAGTTCATCTCTATCTTGAACATGCACAAACTTGACAATTACTATATTTGAGAGAGCCCCCGTCCTTCACCTTTTCACTGGGATTTTGAAAACATATTCTATGTCAAATTGGCATAGTAATCTGCCAGCTCAATTTGGCTTGGCAGGTTTTCAAGGCCGAGAATTTTCAGGTTCTTTCATCTTTTCTGAGATTCTAAATCGTTATGGCAACAATTAAGAGTGTTGTGAGAGGCCTGTGAAAATGTCTCAAATGAGTCCCATCTGCCTTCACAGTTCGTCAGTTGCACCCGGAACTCATTAAAGTCTTTTGTTAGAGTTTTCAGCTGGTCTTGTATATGGTTTAGGGTTTCAAGCTGGGTCAGGATATTTTGTAAAATAGCTGTATTTGGGTCTGCCTGTTTATGTTTGGTAGCATCTGAGTCAGCTTTTTTTGCATCAGCCATGCTTTTTTCAGCGTTAGCTTCTGCCACTTTTGTTCTTTCAGCAGCTCTCATGTTGATAGACATGGTGATCTATCTTAATTAGTCTTGTAAAGAGATAGTAGAAAGTTTATTTACCCTTTGATGTTAGTCTTTTGACCACATGGAGCTGCTTTCCAAGTATTTGAAGACCTTTTAACCAGAGAGATCAGAAGGGCATCCCTCATGGCTCCATTCCCAGACCTGAAGTGAGGTTATGCAGTATCTTGCCCACCTGAGAAGCTTGGGTGGTGCGGCTAAGACATTGGCCCTTCAGGCAGCTGGTATCACCTTCTTCAGTAAATGTACGCACTCCATCGATCATTGTGTGTCATTTCTGGTACATAGGCTTATAACCCCCCCCCCCCCAACACTGAAGTTCAAAAGTTGATCACATTTGACATGCTCTGCGCAATTAGACGCTCTCTCCAAAACATATGTTGGTCAAAATACGAGATCAGGCTTTTCAGCGCCACTTACTCGGTCACATTTGGGGGGGCCCTTAGAGTTGGGGGATACGTTAACGAGGGCACCAGTGACCCCCTTTCCCATGGGCTGCTATGATAAGACATAAATCTCACCCCGGATGAGCTAATAATTAGGATCCACACATTCAAGACAGATCAGGCAGGCAGAGGAATGCTAATCAGACTGGCTGCACTGCAGCACAAAGGACCCTGCCCTGTCAAGGACATGATATGATACTTGGCACTAAGGCCCCCGGGTCCTGGCCAGTTATTCATTTACGAAGACCGATCGCAACTGGCCAGGCACCACTTTACATAGGTGTTGCGTAAAGCCATTCAACCTGTGGGGGTCAGGCAGCCAACTTTGCAACCCACTCCTTTAGAATCGGGGCCACCACTATGGCAGCTCCGTGGGGCCTCCCAACAGACAGACTTACACCTCCTGATTGTTTTAATTCTAACGCCAATAAGAAATATATACATTGTGAGTCACAAGTACTCACCCCCGCATAATATCAACCTCCACAGGTACTTGCCCAAAATGGATCTGCATTGTCGGCCACAGTATAGCCCAGTGGGCTAGGGTCCATGCAGTCAACACAGGGAGAGACAGAATCCTCAGTTTGTCGCCCTACATCCAGATATCCTGGTTTATGAGGCATGGAATGAAGTGGCAGGAGTTCATGCCCATTGTCACATCTAAGATCAGGCAACACAGCCCACCCAAGGCAATCATTCGCCAGCTGGGGGAGAATGATCTCGGCCCCTGGAACAACATAGACATTAATTGGAGTGTAATTGAGAACTTAGAAAGACTGTCAGCATCTTTTCCCCATATTCTATGGTCCCACTGGCTTGAACAGCATTGGTGGCGCAACAGCCCTGACCTTGCTAGCCTTAATCGGGCCAGGAAGCAGGCCAATCGTGCCATCAGTCGCAGGGTGGAACGCTCCAAGTGCTGTGTGATTTGACACCCTGACATCACATTTAATTGGGAGGTGCATTATCGGGGAGATGGGGCATACCTTTCAGATGCTGGCAATGATATCTGGCTGCGCAACATAGTGGAAGGCATCTATGGCCGGTTGCAGGTGTGATTGGTTTGGTGGCAAACCGCTAATGACTCAATTGGATAGGCATTGGGTAAGCCTAGGTCTTGGTTGGAGGGGAGGTTGTAGCCTCCACCTGCCCCTCCATGGTTAAGGGTAACCTGTTAAAAGGATCTGGGAGGAGTGGCTCTTGTCCAATGCCCAGACCATACCACTCTTTCAATTGAGACCACTTGCGGCATGCCCCAATTTGCCCCTTCTGGCTGGTTTCACCCCTTAGTGACACTACCAGAGGACGGGAATGTTGGCTCTTTGCAGACTAGTTGCACTGCAGAGAGCTTGCTGGGGAGACCACATATTACAAAGAATGCAAAATAACTTTAGCTAGATTTTAATAACAAAAACAAAAACTTCTTTTACATTAATTATAACATATCAATAGCCATGACCCAACCACCAGGGTACTGAGAGAGCTAGGTGCTGCTCTTTATATACTATACCCAATTGCTGACACAGCTTAATTAACACAACTTAGCAGCACCTGCTATACTGTTTCACAACTGTAAAACTAGGTCACGTTATTTGCTCTGGCCCTTAAAGACATACACATCTTGTGGAGCAATAATGAACCTTCAAATTTAAAGAGACCATTCAACAGGGAAGGTGGTATATGCAGTTGCTTGGTACCTCAGGGAACGGAGTGGTCATGGGGCCTCGACATGCAATTGTCTGTGTTAACAATGTAGGAGATAGAAACAAAATGGAATTATGCTAAACACTATCTTTTTGAATTTGCTAACCTGGGAAATGGTTAGCATATAAACTGTGGAAAGAGAAAGAAAAGAAAGCGATACTGAAGTTGCAAGAAGGAAATGCTGTAATAACAGCTAATACAAAATATGAAAAAAGTATTTCACCAGTATTCTAAGTTGTATAAATGTCAAGTAATATCTTTTTTTAAAAAAATGGCATTTACTAAACATTTCAGATCCTCAAAGACAAATAATGAATGGCCCCAAAACTACTTGAGAATTATGTGATGCAATTTTAAAAATGAAGAAAGGAAAGGTACCAGGCCGAGATGGACTATTGGCTTCTTACTATGCCTTTTGAAGATGAACATTTACAACCTTTGCAATGGACAAAAAACAATAAACAATATTATACAGAGTGGTAAGACACCAGATAGCTGGAAGGAGGCCAACATTACACTTACACCTAAAAAAGCTCAAAACATGTCTTTAAGAAAATAAATAAATAAATAAATAAATAAATAAATAAATAAATAAATAAATAAATAAATAAATAAATAAATAATGACCATTTTCCTTACTGAACAATGATCATATGTTATTTACATTGATTTTGTCAGAAAGATTAAACAAGATTTTACAGGACTTCATTCACGACGATCAGTGTGGAGTCCTACCCAAAGGACAGTTAAAAGAAATGCATTAGACGTTTTTGAATGCTTGAATGAGAAGCAAGCTGTTTTTATTGTTTTTTTATTTTGATTTTTTTATGCAGAAAACCCTTTTGACAACATAAATTGGGTATTTTAGTTTAGAGTACTGCAGGAAATGAACTTTGGAGACAACTTTATTAAATGTGTAAACTTGATCTACACATCACAGACAGCACAGATAATTGTTAATGGATAATTGGCAAAACCCAGTGAGATATACTCTGGGTGGCTTACAACATATATAAAAACATAATAAAACATTATACATTAAAATGCTTCGCTATGTGGGTAAACTGCATTATTGACCAAAACCCTTTCAACAAACTACAAATGCACACACATATGCCTGAAATCTATAAATTTCTTTTCCAGCAACTGGCTGTGTGTGAAAGATTACTATTCCATAAACAATACAACCATTATATCTCAAATAAAATGCTGCCCCTTCTAAGTATTTTTAACCTGCATAGAAAGAGGGGAAATGACACTTTTTAAAGCCATGAAAAGCAAGAGGACATGAACAGGAAAGAAGGAGCTATGAGGTATTGAGAGAACGGGGCAATCTGAAGAAGTTTGGGCAATGTGTGAAATGAGTTTTGAACTGCATGTTGTTCACCCCAACTGTTCCCCCAGCCAGCCAGCACACAGAAATTTAAAACCCACAAAAAAATTTAAAAAACAACAACAACATGGCCCAATGGTCACAGAAAATCATAAAAAATGCAGAAAAAACCCACACAAGCTCCCAGATCCTTGCAAACCCCTCCCCAACTGTCCCCCCCAGCCAGCCAGCACACAGAAATTCAAAACCCACATTTTTTTTTTAAAAAAAAACCAACATGGCCCAATGGTCACAAAAAATCAGAAAAATGCAGAAAAAACCCACACAAGCTCCCAGATTCTTGCAAACCTCTCCCCAACACCAAGTCCTTGAATTCTAAACACCCCAACCCCAAATCCAAAAAACCCCAAAAAAGTTTCAAAAGTTTAACTTACCAAATGGCTGCAGAAGAAGTTTTGGAAAAGCTTCAAAAATTCAGCAAAGTCTTTAAAAAGCTCAGAAAGGCTACCACACCGCGTGCTATGTGTTGCTCCTCGAAGTCAAGTCGCAACTGCACCTCTTCAAGCAATGCACCCTGGGTTTTAACAGTTTTAAGACAAAGGAAACAAACTTGCAAGACGTTTTCGTCTTGCGAAGCAAGCCCATAGGGAAATTCGTCTTGCGAAGCAACTCGCAAACGGAAAACCCTTTCGTCTTGCGGGTTTTTCGTCTTGCGAGGCGTTCGTCTTGCGGGGCACCACTGTACTTCCAGGTCCCTCCAGCTGGGCTTTTTGAGTGTAATGGATTTTTCTCACTCCAGAGCAGTTTGTATTTAAGCTGAAGGTCACCAGGAAAGCAAGGGAGACTAAAAATTTTGCATTTGTTAATATAATAAGGTTTTAATAACTCTAATAATAACTAACTGTGTGGAAATGACTGGAAAAAGGAAAAAAAGGAAAATCAAGGCTTTCGACTCTTGGTTTCCTGGAAGATGATCAAAAGACTCCCCTGGACTAGAAGAGACATCTCATTAACAACTGGAGAAATGCCAAAGAACTTTGGACATCTGCTTGGGAGGTTTCTGACGCAGTATTAATTTAACAAGGAGCCAGGAGTGAAACCGAAAGTAGACTGACCAGCTAGCTGAATCAAATTATATTGCTATGGGGTGGGGGGGAACCTCTAACATTTTACTTTTCGATACTTGTACTTCCAGAGTTAATTGAATGGGGGGGGGGGTTGGAGGAGAGACAGAAAGAAGAGCTAACTTGTCCGTGGCTAGGGGGCGCAATCTGGATGGTTCTGCCGGGGCGAAAGATCACCTAACTACTGCTCTGCTCCTCTGGACCAATGCAGGGGTGAATGGTGCTCATTGGGACTGGTAGGGTGGACGCAAGGAGGCCAACAGTAGGTGGCGCCAGAGCCAAGGAGTGGCAGAGCAAATGCATTCTGTATCTGAGATGGAGTGGGAAGGGGCTGGCAGCCACCGCAGCCATCCCCTGTCTGCCCTCATGGACTGGCCAGAATCCACTGGGCAAATGCTCATCTTGCCAGAGTCTGGGTCTTCTGCTGTTGCTCTCTCAGAAACCGTGCCCAGGTGGGATGTTTCATTTTACGTAGCTGCTTCATCCCTGAGGAAGTTGGAGGTGATGCAACTCCTGCATCTCTGAAGTGGGAAGGTTTGGAGGTATTTCAAATTCCACCCTTCTTCCTTGGCTCCGTGGAAAGAAGGCATCTTTACATTTTGAGCGCATTTCACAGGCCAGGAGCCAAGCACCCCTTCCTGAGGGGGAGAAGAGGCCCAGAAAAGATGAGCCCTTCCCAGCCCAAAGGTGTTCCCCTGAGATTCAGCTTCTGGGCTATGGCTAACCAGGTTAGGAGCAGGAATATTGGGAGCAGGAAGGAACTGATGTCATCTGCCAGAGCAGCTGGCTAACTGAAGGGAATGAGGTGATAACAAGGCTTTCAAATCTGAACTCTTGTTTGCGGCTGATTAGGATAGAGGGAGGTGGAGAATAAGGGCAATCGGAAGCACACTCTGGGTAGTTTGTTCCTTTTCTTTGTTCGGGTTCCTACGTCACACCAGCAGTTTAAATGGCAACACTCCTTTGCAAGATTGTCCACCTTTTTAATTCTTTGTTATGGAAAAACATATGGCCACATGTCGTTTTTTTACGTTTTTGTTCACATGTACACTTGTGTGGAGCATTTTAGAAGAAGTTAGTGGGGGTAAAACGCCATGTCGAATAATTGTTTTGATTGGAAATGATTATTTTAATGACAAGAAGTATTCAGGTCCGATAGTTCTGGGTGTTTATGTCGAAAAGGGATCAGTTTGAATTCATAAAATCTCGAAATCTTCCATAAATTGGTGCGGCAAAGCATAAAGTTGGGGGATCAAAACTAAGTTAATTCTGATCTTCAATCAGCACGTTGTCCTGTAGCTCATTGTGATGAAATTCCAGTGCCTATCTTCGGAGAACTTCCTGACATTAGTGACGAAGATGCCTCCAGTGTTGAAGAAGAAGAAGTGGTTCTTGAAGATGATGCTCCACATCCATTTTCCCAAAAGGAGTTGAATGATCTAGTTCGTGACCTCAGCTTGTCAAAGGACTCTGCCGAACTGTTGGCATCCAGATTGAAGGAAAAAACCTCCTCTCTGACAGTGCTCGCATCAGCTTCTTCCGCAACAGGCATCAAGAGTACCTCCGTTTTTTCTCGGAAGAGGACGACTTGGTGTACTGTGCAGATATTGCACAGCTTCTGCTCAAGCTTGGAGTGCCACAGTACGAACCCAAAGATTGGAGACTGTTCATTGACAGCAGCAAGCAATCACTGAAATGTGTTCTGCTACACAACGGCAACCAGTTTGCCTCTATACCCCTGGCTCACTCGACTACACTGAAGGAGAACTATGAAGCGGTGAAGTATGTGCTGGAGAAAATTGGTTATGATCAGCATAAGTTGTTTATTTGTGTTGACCTGAAGGTGGTGAACTTTTTGTTGGGACAACAGTCTGGCTTCACCAAGTACCCATGTTTTCTGTGCATGTGGGATAGTAGGGACCGTGCTCAGCATTACACGAAGAAGGACTGGCCTGTGCGGGAGGAATTGGTGCCTTGCAAAGAAAGGAACGTCATCAACGACCCTCTGGTGGACAGAGACAGAATACTCTTCCCACCACTGCACATCAAGCTCGGCTTAATCAAGCAGTTCACCAAGGCTCTGGACAAGGATGGTGACTGCTTCACTTATTTGTGCCAGGCTTTTCCAGGATTGACCATGGAGAAGTTGAAAGCTGGCATCTTTGACGGTCCTCAGATCCGTCAGCTCATCAGAGATCCAGAGTTCGGAAACTCAATGAACGAAGTGGAACTGGAAGCGTGGAAGGCATTTGTTCTGGTAGTGAAGAACTTTCTTGGCAACAATAAGGCCAGAAACTATGCAGAACTTGTCAACAACATGCTGACTGCTTTCAGAAACCTGGGCTGCAACATGAGCGTCAAGATGCACTACCTATTTTCACATATGGACCGGTTTCCTAAGAACCTGGGTTCAATGAGTGACGAGCAGGGGGAGAGATTCCATCAGGACATGAAAGAGATGGAGACCAGGTATCAGGGTCGCTGGGATGCAGTCATGATGGCTGACTACTGTTGGACTCTGAAGAGAGACCTCCCTGCCGCTGAGCATTCCTGGAGTTCCAAGAAACGGAAGTTCAAGCCCTGAAGTTTGAAAAATGGTGAAGCAACATGCAATTTACGTGTACTTACCTTTATCAATGCCCACCATTCAGTTTACAGTAATCGATGTTTCTATCAGGTAATCAATATATGTTGTTGGAAGAACATTTTTTCCTCTTAAAAACATATTTAGGATGATATGTGTTGACAAAAATCAGCTGATAATGCCACAAAAATGTAATCGATTTTGTCACAAGATCTGATTTTTTTCAAATCAACATAGCACAAAAACCTGACCTGATGGAGAGAAATGGATGCCATTTCCTGATTCAGCAGTGCAAAAAAATCCTAAATCAATTGTAGAAATCTAGACAACATTCAAAAAGTAAAAAATTGTTGCCCAGTGAACAGATGCTAAAGAAAGAGGAGGCTTCGCTCTGCCAGATTTGAAATTGTATTATGAAGCATCTTGTCTCTGTTGGTTAAAGGAATGGATGGTATTAGAAGACACAGACTTGTTAGATTTAGAAGGTTATGATAATAGATTTGGTTGGCACACATATTTATGGCAAAATAAAGCAAAAGTCCATAAAGGATTTGGAAACCACATATTTCGAAGATCTCTAATAGAAATATGGGATAGGTATAAAAACCTATTGGAACGAAAAACACCACACTGGCTATCCCCATTAGAAGTAATGAGTGTGAAAAAGATCAATATGCAGGGAAATTGGATAACTTATGGGAGATTAATACAAAAAGAAGGAAGTAAATGGAAGGTGAAACCATATGAAGAAATTAAAGAATATGTAAGAGATTGGCTATACTATCATCAGGTTAATGAAATGTTTAAACAGGATTTTAAAGAAAAAGGATTTGATGAAAATAAGTCAAAGTTTGAAGTTGAGATATTAAGCAATAAGTATAAAATTTTGTCTAAAATGTATAAATTGCTGCTTGAATGGCATTTGAAGGATACAGTTGAAGGATACAGTTGAAGGACTGGGAAAAATTATGGAAGCAAGGTTTAAAATTTACTGCATGCAATGCCTTAAAAGAAAATGTGATGAAAATGTTTTATAGATGGTATTGAAGGAATGGGTTTCCCAAACCCAAAACTGACTGTGCAGGTAGTTTGAAACGGGCACCAAAATCCCTATTTTTCCTTAGCTAAAATCCATTAACTTGAGCTCTGAGTCAATGTATAAACAAAAACCTGGCTGTATAAACAAGTGCTCAGAGCCCTCTCCTTTATCAGTTCGTGACGGCAAGGAAGACCTTGGCTGTTCCAGTGGAGTAGGGATGACATGTCTAGGTCTTATCTTACATCCTGACGCACAGACATAGTACGGGAACAGCGCCAGAGTGTGTTCTTGGAGTTGGTGACCTCTTGCTCCAAGATAAGAGTAGGAACAGGAATACCCTTTTATGGTCAGAAGTACAGGAAGGAATACCCTTTTATGGTTAAGAATACCGGAGCAGAAACATATGTGATGTCAACCTGCATGTATAGGCTGATGTGGTTGGATTCCTGGGGAAGGGGCAGAGGGTGCCTGGAGGATATATATACTGCATGAAATTTCTCATTTCTTTGGACTTGCTGTAGACCTAAGTGTCATTTGACTTCCTTCCTCCTGTCCGGGAGCAACGCAGACCCAATCAGTGAATTCCAATAAGGATACAGTATATTACACCTGTTAAATTGGCTAAAATGTATAAGGTAAGCAATAAATGTTGGAAATGTAAAGAAAAAGAAGGAACTTTTTATCACATGTGGTGGGAATGTAAAAAGGTGAAAAACTGGGAAATGATATATAATGAGATGAAAAAAATGTTGAAATATACGTTTATTAAAAAAACAGAAGCATTTTTACTAGGCATTGTTGGAGATGATATAACTAGAAGTGACTGTAAGTTGTTTCTGTATGCAATGACGGCAGCAAGAATATTATTGGCACAAAATTGGAAGCAAGAAGAATTACCAATGAAAGAAGACTGGAGGATGAAATTGATGGACTATGCAGAACTAGATAAACTAACGGGAAGAATTTGAAACTGGTGGGACCAGAGATTCACAGAAGATTGACGTAAATTTACGGACTATTTGAAAAGTAGTTGTGATGACCAGATTACATTTGTAGGTTTACAAGAAGTTTTGTAAGGTAAATAATTGGAATTATTGCTTTATTGAATGAAAAGGATGGTGTTAGTTAGGATAATTAAGGCAATAAGAATTTAAGAAATGCAGAATAAATTATAAAAATGGAAGATCATCAGAGGTGCTGACGGAAGTCCAAAATGATTGTATAAGAGAAGAAATTTTGTGAAATGTATGACAATTATTATGTTTGAAATTTATTAAAAATTATTTTTTTTAAAAAAAGAGAATAAATTGAGGATCTTGTGTGACATTGTAAATGATTATGATTATGATTATATTTAGACCCTGCCCACCCAGCTGGGTTTCTCCAACCACAATTGTATATTGCCACAGAAAGAAATATTAAAAATTAAGAAGTTTAGTTGTTTGCCCACAAATCTTTCCCTATAGACCAATATTTGGATTCTTCTTGAACATTCTCCACAGTTTGAGGAAGTTCCAGGCAGCTGTAAAAGTTATAAACTGTTCCATGAAGTTTTAAAAAGTGCTCATAGTTGTGAGTAGTAAAGTTACATATATGATGTTTCCAACTTTTCATTTTGGGGTGACCTTTTTCCATAACTGAGAATACTTAGTCCTTTTTCCAGTGTTTCTAAGCAAAAGTGCACCCCTTTATGATACAGGGAATTGTTTTTGGGGAAGAAAAGAAAAGTCAACAAGTTATACCCCTAGTGCCCACACAAACACACAGACACGCCTTCTTGGCACTGCCTGCTTTCATCCACATGCCTTGGAATATGTGTAGAGGGTGCTTCTGAGCATGTACAAAGTACCCCCCCCACACACACACATACACAAAAACCCTATCTCCACCGGCTTATCACACAGCTCACCCATGAGCATGCCTGAGTCTGGATGTGCAACTGGAGAGGGTGAGGGGTGTGTAGAAAAACAGTCACCCTTAACCAAATTTGAAAATTGCAATGGATAGAGAGGGGGGGAAGGATTAGATTCTAAATTATACTCTCTATTGCTTCATGTAGGTTATCAATGGATATATGGAACCCCTTAAAAAGATATGGCACACAAATGATTCCCAAGGATGGGAATAAAATTTGGGAATCGCAGCCCTTAAAATCTGCTTCCAGATTTCTTTGGGGAAACTCCTTGAAATTATTGCACAGATGGGAGAGCAGGACCTGGTCGCTCGCGCATGCGCCTGGCAGGGACCTGGCCTTGTCGTGAGCAGCAGAGCTTCCAGCCATGGGGCTCACGGCGGACTCCCGAGAAGGGCACGGAGGCTGCATCGCCTGCTGTCGCTTACTCCAAAGTAAGTGTGTACGCACTTACCTGGGACTAGTTGGCCCGATCTGACTCAATGCACTTACTTCTGAGTAGACATTTAGGGGATTGCTCTGAACGCCTCCATTAAGGGAGTTAAATGTTGTGTGTGCCTGTTGCGTTCTGTCCTCAGCGCCAACAATGAGAGGGAGCTTTCTTGCAGGAAAATTGCCAGGAAAGTGTTATTATTATACCTGTTGCTTGAGAGAGGCAGAGTTTTCCCGAACTGCCAGCACGGCAAGGAGGCAAGGTGCGCGCCAAATGGGTGGCAGACACGTGTATGCCTGTGCGTGTGTGAATGTGAAGTTGTGTGCAGTGGGCGAGAGATGAGACCTGCAGCCAGGGAGAAAGTGTGGTTCCCTCAGGCTGGAAGGGCTGTGTGTTTTCTCATGGGAAGCGTGCAAGGCAGGGAAGAGGCGCTTGCCTTCCGAGCATGCAGCAGGACATGATACAAGAGCGAGCGCACAAAAGGTGTGAGCCACCCGTGCACGCCAGGCACAGATGGCAGCAGTGGCTTCCTCCAAAAGCAAGGTGCAGGGATTCGTTTTCTGAGGGTATAGGCAGCAAGGAGCAAAAGACAGCTCATGAGCGTGCAAAGGGAAGGCAGTGTGGTGTTGCGGTGAGAGAGCTGGCCTAAGACCTGGGAGGCTGAACGTGGGGGCCGACCTAATCTTACTCAGAGCAGACCCATAGACATTACTGGACACAGAGATAGTTTGGTGTAGTGATTAGACTGGCAGACTGAGCCCTGGGAGAGACCAGGGTTCAAATCCCACCAGGAAGCTCCTCTCCACACGGGGGTGGACTAGATGACCCTCAAGACCCCTTCCAACCCTGCAATTCTATGATTCTTTGAGAGCATGAGAAGAACTTTTCCCTACCCGCTTTCTCAATGCCATCCAGAATTAAAAAAAAAATTCTATCCTGTCGTCTCTTGTTTGTCTAACTCCCAAGTGCTGCAGTCTTTCTTCATCAGGGATTCACTCCACGTGGTGTGTGGCAGGGAGAGAAGACTGCTCTGGTTATCCAAACTGAACGTAGTCATAATTTGGTTGCATTTTACAAAGCACTTCAGGGCGGTTCAGACACTTCCTTGGAGAAAGCTCCCTTGCCCACGAAATCTTCCTAACAGCCTTGTGAGGTGGGCTCGTTCCCATCTTAGTAGTGACTGGCTTTGGAAGCAGGTGGCAGTTTACTAAGATGCTGACTTTTGTTTGAGAATTTGTATTTTGCTGCCTATAAACCTTACTTTCTCTGTGTTAATTTTCTTGCCCTTACTGGCAGCAGGGGTGGGTGGGAGGTGGGCAGGGGATTTTGTTGAATAACTGCCCAGGTCCGGCACGTTTCCGCTGCGCCAGAAATCCTGGCCAGCAGCAGAGCGGCAGCGTGTGCTTGATGTGTGAGTGAAGAGAGAGTCCAAACGCTGTTTGTTCCTAATCTAAACAGCTTTCGTTACACAGACAGATAAAACAAACAATCCCGTCAGAGACCAGAGCCATAGTGTGCATCTCTTACTCTTCTCCGGTGAGAAGTGAAAGTAACTCACAAAGAACTCAGCTCCTCCCCAGATGCAGGACACATAGAGGTTAGCCCTATAACCACCATATTCCACACCCCCTCTTGCCCTGTACCTGGGGAAACAAGCAACACTGCTTACCCCAAACACAGACCTTCACAGAACTCCCCATGACGCTGGAAGGTCAGCGGTTTTTTGAAACCATCAGCGAGGTTCTTGGCACTGGGACAGTATTTCAGGTGTACTAATCCCAACCGAACACTCTGGCACACATTCTGGAAACGGATGTCTAGGTGTTTGGTCCTGGCCTTAAACTGCCCAGACTCTGCCAACTTCAGACAGGGTTGATTTTCTTCCCAAACAGTGACGGGCAAACAACCCTCTTCCCAGATCTCCTGAAACAAGCACACATAGATTTCCAATTCCCTGCAAATCTCAGACAGCGCACTGAACTCAGCCTCAGTAGAGGAGAGCGCTATGAGACTTTGCTTTTGGGACTTCCACCCAACCAAAGAGTCCCCGAACTTTACCACCATACCAGACACAGACTTTCTGTCTGCCAGATTTGCCCAATTGCTGTCTACCCAGCACGTCGATTTGACGTCGCCCTTGGCTGACAGCTTGAGGCAAAAGTCTCTGGTATCTTGCAGGTAACGCAGAACCTGTTTGATACCATTCCAGGCTTGTACGCTTGGGTTTGTAGCTTCCCAGCTGAGCAGACTGGTAGCAAACGCTATGTCAGGTCTGCTCCACTGGGACAGATACAACAGACTACCTAGAGCTGACTGAAAGAGCTCAGCATTTTCAAACACAGCGTGTTTTACTTGCTGACTGTCTTTCACGTAGCTGGTCTCCATGCGTGTCCTGACCCCTGCACATTCAGACATCCTGAACTTCTTAAGCAACTGCTCAATCTTTCCTTTCTGACTGAGCAAGAAACTTCCATCTTCAGCTCTAAAAATCTCTACACCTAGGTATATCCTTACTGCACCCAGGTTCTTGAGCTTGAACTGTTTACCAACCTCTTTGGCAAACTTCTCCACCTGTGCAAGTGTCTTTGAGACATGGACTATATCCTCAACAAAGATTAAAATCAACTCCTGTGACTCACCTGACCCTTTAAGGTACAGGCAGCTATCAGCAAGACTTCTCTTGAAACCTAGCTTCTCTAAGGCTTCATTCAGACACATGTTCCAATTTCTGGCCGATTGCCTCAACCCATAGATCGATTTATGCAATCGCCAAACAGTGCCTTGTCTCTTGCCCTCAAACCCTGGAGGAGGAATCATGTACAACTCCTCCTGGAGGTCTGAGTTCAAGTAGGCTACATCCACATCAAAGTGATGCACCTTCCAACCTCTTTGTGCAGCAATGGCCAAGAGTATGTGCAGAGTTTCACTTCTGGAAGTAGGAGCATACACCTCGGTGTAATGCAGCCCCTTCCGCTGCGTGAACCCTCTGGCTACTAGCCTAGCCTTGTACAGCGGTTCTCCAGATTCCATGGGTTTAAGGTGATAAACCCACCTGCTGCTCACAGCCTGTTTGCCAGCCAGCAACGCTGTGAGAGAGAACACACCTAGAGACTCCATTGAGCTCATCTCCTTCTGCATTGCCTCTTGCCATTTGCTGGCTTCTTCCTGAGGCGGTGTCTGAACATCCTCAAAACTTTCAGGTTCACACTGAGCCACCCCAACCCACAAACTTGTGGCCTCAAACCTGTCAGGCAGTTTACCCTTCGTGGTTCGGGTTGATGTCCTCAGCGTGAGCTCCGGTACCCCCTCTGACCCACTAGGGCCAGCTAGACCATCCCCAGTGTCAGAGAGCTCCCCCTCTGACCTGCTGCGTCTTTTGAACCTTACAGTTGGACCTGTGGGTGAGGACGGTTCACTCTTTGGCTCTGTCTTGACAGCCTTTGGAGAGGTTTTAGGCTGCTCCTGCTCTGAACTCTCTTCCTCAGCAGCAGGTTCAGTCTCCACCTCCTCCTCATCATCTGAGTCAAGAAACCTTTCTGAAAGAACATCTGGGTTACCATGTATGCGTGTCCACCCACTTTGCTCACAGAACTCAGCACTGCTGCTTACTAGAAGCCTAGATTGATTGCCATCTGGGTAGGCAAATCTCCACCCATTGGTACCTGGTTCATACCCAACGAAGATCATCTTCCTGGACCTTGGTCCACCCTTTCTGCGTTTGGCCTTTGGTATAAGAACCCAAGCCTCACAGCCAAAAACATGGAAGAAATGCATCTTGGGCTTCTTACTGTGCATCAGAAAATAGTGTGTGTCCCCTATAACAGACTATGCACGCGATTCTGCACAAATGAAGCGGATTTCCAGGCTTTGGCCCAAAAGCACTGTGGGAGCCCAGAATCAAACAGCATCGCAGCCACAGCCTCTTGCAGTGTTCTGTTCTTGCATTCAGCAACACCATTCTGCTGAGGACTGTGTGGTGCTGAGGACTGTGTGGTGCTGTCAGCCTGTGTCTTATCCCTTTCTGGCGGAAGAAATTCTGCAGCGCAGACTCAGTAAACTCCGCCCCCTATCAGATTGAAAGTTTCTGACCTTTGCAGAGAATGTCAGTTCTACAGCTGCTATTCAGTCTTTTACCAATGCAGCAGCTTTCCCTTTGTGTTTAATTGTGAAGACCCAAGAGTTCTTCAAAAAATCATCCAAAAGAAGCAAAATATATTTAGCCCCACCCAGACTGGCTACTGGCACAGGGCCACACAAGTCTGCATGTACTAGCTCAAAGGGCCTGGTTGTTTCTCTGCTAGACTTGGGGTATGTGCACGTTTTTACCTTGGATTGCTTACATGCTCTGCAATCTAAAAACTTATCACATGCCTTCATTTTACACCCCTCTGTGCACCCCGGGGCCTTCTTGACATAATTCCAATTCAGATGTGCCATCCTGCGATGCCATAAGTGGGAACAACCATCATGAGGTGGGACATTTGCACACTGCACCTGTGTTACCTCAGTGGGACCATCATCTGCAATTGGCATCTCAACCACGAACAGCCTGTTCTTGCATTCAACACTGAACAGTTGTCTCTCACCCCTGGAAAAAGAACACATGCTATTCTCAAAACAAACACTGAAGCCGTCAGCGACTAATGCAGAGACAGACAAAAGACAACTGGACATTTCTGGAACCACATAAGCTTGAATCTCATGCTCCAAGAATGGACAGTACAAAGTTCCAGACATTGCCAGTGAGCGTCTGCTTCCATCTGCCAGCGTGACAGATCGTCCACCTTTTACAGCCTTGCAATCCCGAAAAAGCCCAGCAGATGGAACTAAAGAGTGAGTTGCTCCAGAGTCTATGATGAAAGTCAGCCCAGCTTCCTGTTTACAGTCTTTAACCGTTGCCACGGAGGCTGCAAGATGATACTGAGAAGGCTTTTCTTTGCTTTCAGCTCAAGTGGAACCTTTGGGTATCTTCCCACGCCTCGCTGCTGTGGAAGAGCCCCTTATCTGCGTTCCTGAGCCTCTGTTGGACAGTCTCTCACAAGATGGGAGGGGGAGCCGCATCTGTAGCAGTATTTCGAAACAAAAGCCTTTACAGAGTCCTCATTGCTTCTTGCCGCACCCCCCACTCCTCCTTGGGATGCATCCTGCATCGCCCAGCTCTCAGTCTTTTTTCCTGTTCATCACATAGATGCGCTGAAGCATAAAAACAGCTTCCAGGAATATGGCCTTCAGCCCCCATCGGGCCCTTGGCTCCCTCTCGGCCCTTGGCTCCCACTGTGTTTTTGCAAACCCTTTCCAGTGCCTGCCAAGCGGCCTGGGCCATCTTGAGACCCTCAAGGTGGGGCAACAGCAAAGCATCCACGCTTAGCTTCAGCATGCTCAGCACACGCTGATCCCTCTTCAGAGCAGCTGCCACGGCTGCTCCAGCAGCCCTATCAGCAGCCTGGAGCGGTGGGGTTTGCATGCAATCCCAGAGCTGTTTGCCCAACAGCCAAAACTTCATTTTCTCCAACCAGTCCTCCCAATTGGGGCCAGTAAGCCTCCCAAAAGGAACAGTGAAAGCCTCCTGAGCCTGAGCCATTTTCCTGGGGCTATAAGCTTACTCACGCTTTCTGCCGGCCAGTTGATTAAAAGATGCTTCCTGCAGCAAGCTTCGCTTTCACCAGTGAAATCATGACTGCCTCTGCCCCTTCACAACAGCAGGCAGGATCTCAGAGCTGGACTCTGCTTCGTTCCCTTCTCACACTCAGCACCAACGCAGCCAGCCGTAACCTGTTGAATAACTGCCCGTGTCCGGCACGTTTCCGCTGCGCCAGAAATCCTGGCCAGCAGCAGAGCGGCAGCGTGTGCTTGATGTGTGAGTGAAGAGAGAGTCCAAACGCTGTTTGTTCCTAATCTAAACAGCTTTAGTTACACAGACAGATAAAACAAACAATCCCGTCAGAGACCGGAGCCATAGTGTGCATCTCTTACTCTTCTCCGGTGAGAAGTGAAAGTATCATATTTTTTGCTCTATAAGACTCACTCTATAAGACTCACTTTGCTCTATAAGACTCCCTCCTAAAAAGTAAGGGGAAATGTGTGTGCGTCTTATGGAGCGAATGCAGGCTGCGCAGCTATCCCAGAAGCCAGAACAGCAAGAGGGATCGCTGCGCAGTGAAAGCAGCAATCCCTCTTGCTGTTCTGGCTTCTTAGATTCAGAATATTTTTTTTCTTATTTTCCTCCTCCAAAAACTAGGTGTGTCTTGTGGTCTGGTGTGTCTTATAGAGTGAAAAATACGGTAACTCACAAAGAACTCAGCTCCCGGATGTAGGAAGCTCCTCCCCAGATGCAGGACACATAGAAGTTAACCCTATAACCACCAAACCTCACAGATTTACCTATTTCTATGGGGAAAAGAGAAATGTCATAAATTCATTTAGTGACGATGACAAAGCAGGTGCCACTTGAAAATAAGTATTAGCTTGGCAGGTTCAAACTTTTTAGCTTTGTTTACTAAGTGCAAGGAAAACAAGCAGGCTAAATTGGATAGCTCATTAGTCCCGGGATGGAGAATCTTTCGTCAGCCCCCGCAGGCGTGGCAATGGCTAGGAATGGATGGAGTTGTATTGTAGTTCAGCAACATTGGGGAGGGGCACAGTGTTCCCCACACCTGCTCTTGGTCATTAGGACGTTTGCCCCCTTCAACATTTCCCCCCAAGTGGTTAGCACGCTGTCCACCAGCCCAAAGAGTGCTGGATTGTCTGTGTGCTGCATGTTCTCTTATGGTAGTCTGTTGTAACATACACAGAGCTACTCTCTCAACCGAAAAGGAGAGTAGAACTCTTCAAAATAAATAACTTAATCAGCCACAGGTTTGCTTGATCTATAAGTGATACGTTGTGGTCCTAATATTTATCATTTAATTGGTCTAGGGGTTTTCAATTCAGCTATGCAGTTGTTCTTCGCAATATTGACTTGATAAAATTCTTATGACCCTGAGAGGTAGTGACTGGCCCATGGTCATTCAGTGAGCTTCATGGCCTGCTGTGGATTTGGACCCTGGGTCCAACACCCTTACCACCACCGCACAGTGACTGTCGGAGGAATTGGCAAAAGCCCTCCCAGTGCAGGCCTTAAATACATGAGGGGAAACTGTTGCGCAGCGGTCAATTAATCAAAGCAGGGTCTTCTTCATAAACAGAATAAAAGTTTACTGAAGAAAATAAACTTGTTCAGAAACAGCCTAGTCAAAGAGCATACACCGAGTGCTCCTAACAGCCTTCTTAGTCTTCCCAGAGTCACAGATCTTAGTTACTGATTAACTGGAGTCCTGGAGCCGCTCTGTCTGCAACAACACAACATACTGGTTGAGACACACACACTCTACACACAGACTGAGGCCCACAGAGATGGCTGGTTACATTTATAGGGAACCCAAGATGAGTCACGAGTCACAGTGACACAGCATTTGACTGCTAACACTTAGGTTTGAAAGATTTGTGCAGCCCTCGTAGGCCGCACTGCCTAGGCCTTGCCTGCTTCTGCTCTCAAGAACCTTTGTCTCCTGACAAAAACTCAGCCCTGTCCTTAAGCACTTAGCCATATTCTTGGTTCTTGGGACAGGAGCATGCAGCTAAAGTGTCCCATCCTTGCTGCTCCTCACCAGTTCTGAGTCAGGCAGGTCTTTGGCCAATTTGTGGCAATGCATCAACTTTGATGTGATAGAGAGAAGTGAAGCTACTGTGGAACCATTCCTCTGCCAAGTCTTCAAGGGGCGGTACAGAGTTCTCCTCCCTCCCACTTATTCCCACAGCCACGCTGAGAGGCAGGGACTGGGCATTCAGTGAGCTTCACGCCTAGTGTGGATTTGGACCATGGTCTGCCCAGTCTTAGTTCAACACTCTTACCCCTACCTGTCAGAGGAATTGGCAAAAAGCCACAGGAAAAGATTTTGCAAGGATACAACAATCTCTCAATCTGTGCACTTTTGCCCATGCTAGACCCCAGCAATGCTTATGCAGCTGCAGTAAAAGAGCCAGGATGCTTCCTTGGATGTTTGAGCATGGGCCATACTGGAGATCTAACTCCTTTTTGTGTCTCTCCTCCTGCTGTAGGTCCGAGGGCGGCTTCCAAAGAAGCTACTGGGTAAGTTTGTTTTACTTAAAGTCTTTGCAAAAGAGGTGGACAATATTGACACTGCTTCTGTGCAGTCGCTTTGACTGTGAGCCCGATCGAGATGCACAACAGTGCACTGCCGCCTTGGGCAAACGAGAAGCTATGGAGGGATCATGCAACTTTTTGTTCTTTTCAAAGTTTGCACTTCAAGACTTTTATTTTTTTTTAAAAATCCCCTTTGCAAATTTGATAAGTTTCCCCATGTTGTGCCTCAGCATTTGACACTGCTTCTGTGCAGCCTCACCAGTGCACTGTGCTCCCAAGAAAGACTCCCTTAAAAATCCATTCTTTGCCAAACTCATTTTGGCACCAATGCTCTCCCTGATAACAACAACAACAATTTATTATTTATACCCCGCCCATCTGGCTGGGCTACCCCAGCCACTCTGGGCGGCTTCCAACAAAACATTAAAATACAGTAATGCATCAAACATTAAAAGCTTCCCTAAACAGGGCTGCCTTCAGATGTCTTCTAAAAGTCTGGTAGTTGTTGTTCTCTTGGACATCTGGTGGGAGGGAGCTCCACAGGGCGGGTGCCACTACCAAGAAGGCCCTCTGCCTGGTTCCCTGTAACTTGGCTTCTCACAGCGAGGGAACCGCCAGAAGGCCCTCGGCGCTGGACCTCAGTGTCCGGGCAGAACGATGGGGGTGGAGACGCTCCTTCAGGTATACTGGACTGAGACTGTTTAGGGCTTTAAAGGTCAGCATCAACACTTTGAATTGTGATCAAAAACGTACTGGGAGCCAATGTAGGTCTTTCAAGACCGGTGTTATGTGGTCTCGGCGGCCACTCCCAGTCACCAGTCTAGCTGCCGCATTCTGGATTAATTGCAGTTTCTGAGTCACCTTCAAAGGTAGCCCCATGTAGAGCACATGGCAGTAGTCCAAGCGGGAGATAACTAGAGCATGCACCACTCTGGCGAGACAGTCTGTGGGTAGATAGAGTCTCAGCCTGTGTACCAGATGGAGCTGGTAAACAGCTGCCCTGGACACAGAATTGACCTGCGCCTCCGTGGACAGCTGGAGGAGAAAAATAATAATTTCCTTAATAACAATTTAAATAGCGTATTTAACTAAAACAATAAAATTATAGCATATGTATCCATGTTTGTTAACTGATGTGGTCAAACGTGGAGTTTTTTTGTTAAAAAAACCAGAAAAACCTTAGACTGAGTTTTAGCACACATGAAAAACTTAAAACAAATACTTTTTTCCTGATGAATAGCCTTTGGACTATTGTTGTTGTTGTTGTTGTTTAGTCGTTTAGTCGTGTCCGACTCTTCGTGATCCCGTGGACCAGAGCACGCCAGGCACCTCTGTCCTCCACTACCTCCCGCAGTTTGGTCAAACTCATGCTGGTAACCTCAAAAACACTATCCAACCATCTCATCCTCCGTCGCCCCCTTCTCCTTGTGCCCTCCATCTTTCCCAGCATCAGTGTCTTCTCCAGGGAGTCTTCTCTTCTCATGAGGTGGCCAAAGTACTGGAGCCTCAGCTTCACGATCTGTCCTTCCAGTGAGCACTCAGGGCTGATTTCCTTAAGAATGGATGCGTTTGATCTTCTTGCAGTCCATGGGACTCTCAAGAGTCTCCTCCAGCACCATAATTCAAAAAAATAAATTCTTCGGCGATCAGCCTTCTTTATGGTCCAGCTCTCACTTCCATACATCACTACTGGGAAAACCATGGCTTTAACTATACGGACCTTTGTTGGCAAGGTGACATCTCTACTTCTCAAGATGCTGTCTAGGCCTGTCATTGCCCTTATCCCAAGAAGCAGGCGTCTTTTAATTTCGTGGCTGCTGTCACCATCTGCAGTGATCATGGAGCCCAAGAAAGTAAAATCTCTCACTGCCTCCATTTCTTCCCCTTCTATTTGCCAGGAGGTGATGGGACCAGTGGCCATGATCTTCGTTTTTTTGATGTTGAGCTTCAGACCATATTTTGCGCTCTCCTCTTTCACCCTCATTAAAAGGTTCTTTCATTCCTCCTCACTTTCTGCCATCAAGGTTGTGTCATCTGAATATCTGAGGTTGTTGATATTTCTTCCGGCAATCTTAATTCCAGTTTGGGATTCATCCAGCCCAGCCTTTCGCATGATGTATTCTGCATATAAATTAAATAAGCAGGGAGACAAAATACAGCCTTGTCGTATTCCTTTCCCAGTTTTGAACCAATCAGTTGTTCCATATCCAGTTCTAACTGTAGCTTCTTGTCCCACATAGAGATTTCTCAGGGGACAGATGAGGTGATCAGGCACTCCCATTTCTTTAAGAACTTGCCATAGTTTGCTGTGGTCGACACAGTCAAAGGCTTTTGCATAGTCAATGAAGCAGAAGTAGATGTCTTTCTGGAACTCTCTAGCTTTCTCCATAATCCAGCACATGTTTGCAATTTGGTCTCTGGTTCCTCTGCCTCTTCTAAATCCAGCTTGCACTTCTGGGAGTTCTCGATCCACATACTGCTTGAGCCTTCCTTGTAGAATTTTAAGCATAACCTTGCTAGCGTGTGAAATGAGTGCAATTGTGCGGTAGTTGGAGCATTCTTTGGCACTGCCCTTCTTTGGGATTGGGATGTAGACTGATCTTCTCCAATCTTCTGGCCACTGCTGAGTTTTCCAAATTTGCTGGCATATTGAGTGTAGCACCTTAACAGCATCATCTTTTAAAATTTTAAATAGTTCAGCTGGAATACCATCACTTCCACTGGCCTTGTTATTTGCAGTGCTTTCTAAGGCCCATTTGACTTCACTTTCCAGGATGTCTGGCTCAAGGTCAGCAACCACACTACTTGGGGTGTACGAGACATCCATATCTTTCTGGTATAATTCCTCTGTGTATTCTTGCCACCTCTTCTTGATGTCTTCTGCTTCTGTTAGGTCCTCACCACTTTTGTCCTTTATTATGGTAATCTTTGTACGAAATGTTCCTTTCATATCTCCAATTTTCTTGAACAGATCTCTGGTTCTTCCCATTCTGTTGTTTTCCTCTATTTGTTTGCATTGCTCGTTTAAGAAGGCCTTCTTGTCTCTCCTTGCTATTCTTTGGAAATCTGCATTCAATTTCCTGTATCTTTCACTATCTCCCTCACATTTTGCTTGCCTTCTCTCCCCCGCTATTTGTAAGGCCTCGTTGGACAGCCACTTTGCTTTCTTGCATTTCCTTTTCATTGGGATGGTTTTCGTTGCTGCCTCCTGTACAATGTTACGAGCCTCCATCCATAGTTCTTCAGGCACTCTGTCCACCAAATCTAAATCCTTAAACCTGTTCCTCACTTCCACTGTGTATTCATAAGGGATTTGACTTAGATTGTATTTTACCGGCCCAGTGGTTTTTCCTACTTTCTTCAGTTTAAGCTTGAATTTTGCTATAAGAAGCTGATGATCTGAGCCACAGTCAGCTCCAGGTCTTGTTTTTGCTGACTGTATAGAGCTTCTCCATCTTTGGCTGCAGAGAATATAATCAATCTGATTTCGATGCTGCCCATCTGGTGATGTCCATGTGTAGAGTCGTCTCTTGTGTTGTTGGAAAAGCGTGTTTGTGATGACCAGCTTGTTCTCTTTACAGAACTCTATTAGCCTTTGCCCTGCTTCGTTTTGATCTCCAAGGCCAAACTTGCCAGTTGTTCCTTTTATCTCTTGCCTCCCTATTTTAGCATTCCAATCCCCTATAATGAGAAGAACATCCTTCTTTGGTGTCACTTCTATAAGGTGTTGTAAGTCTTCATAGAATTGGTCAATTTCAGTTTCTTCAGCACCAGTGGTTGGTGCATAAACTTGGATTACTGTGATGTTAAAAGGTCTGCCTTGGATTCGTATCGAGATCATTCTATCATTTTTGAGATTGCATCCCAGTACAGCTTTCGTCACTCTTTTGTTGACTATGAGGGCCACTCCATTTCTTTTACGGGTTTCTTGCCCACAGTAGTAGATGTGATGGTCATCCGAACTGAATTCGCCCATTCCCGTCCATTTTAGTTCACTGATGCCCAGGATGTCAATATTTATTCTTGCCATCTCATTTTTGACCACCTCCAACTTACCCAGGTTCATGGTTCTTACATTCCAGGTTCCTATGCAATATTTTTCTTTACAGCATTGGACTTTCCTTTCGCTTCCAGGCATATCCGCAACTGAGCGTCCTTTCGGCTTTGGCCCAGCCGCTTCATCAGCTCTGGATCTACTTGTAATTGCCCTCTGCTCTTCCCCAGTAGCATGTTGGACGCCTTCCGACCTGAGGGGCTCATCTTCCAGCGTCATAACTTTTATATGCCTGTTGTCTTTGTCCATGGAGTTTTCTTGGCAAGGATACTGGAGTGGCTTGCCGGTTCCTCCTCCATGTGGATCACGTTTGGTCAAAACTCTCCACTATGACCTGTTCATCTTGTGTGCCCTGCTTGGCGTAGTTCATAGCTTCTCTGAGTTCTTCAAGCCCCTTCGCCACGGCAAGGCAGTGATCCATGAAGGGGCTTTGGACTATAATGTAACTTAAATAGAAAACTATCTTTAGAAAGATCTTTCCTCCAAAAGCATTTTATTTTAAAAATCCAATTTAAATAAAAAACAGATTTTTTAATTATTTTTTTTTAAATCATTGATTTTTATCCACCCTGTTGGGTGTACACACTGAATGTGTCATACCTGAAAAATACCTCTTGCAAGAGCAGCCATAGGAGGTGCGCTCTAGTAGAGGCAACTCCAATGAATTTCATTTAATATTTCCCATCGTCCTCAGCTTAACTATGTGCCCTGGTTCTTCTTGAACAAGAGACATTCATCATGAATTCTTCCCTTCTCCTTATCAGACTCTTGTATAAAGAGGACTGTCAAGGTAGGGAAAGATACTCCACCTCGTAATAATCCTAATTGTTTTAGCTAATCTCTTGTCTGAAAGATAGAAAATTAATATTTGTGTGCCTGCTTCTTAGCCTAATCATGTTTCTTCCCACTTTAATGCAGTTCTGTAGAGTAACATGAAAGACACCCTAACTCAGGCTTCCTCAACCTCGGCCCTTCAGATGTTTTGAGACTACAATTCCCATCATCCCTGACCACTGGTCCTGTTAGGTAGGGATCATGGGAGTTGTAGGCCAAAAACATCTGGAGGGCCGAGGTTGAGGAAGCCTGCCCTAACTCCTTGAGATGTTCAACTTGCTCCCAGCTTCGGAGTACCTGGTATAAAATAGACAACTCTAAAAAAGTCACAGTGCTCCAAAGCGTCACCAGTTGCATAAAGTTGCTTTAGAGAGAGCATTCATGATCATCATTATCACATTACAGAATTGCTTGGCGACTAAGCAGTGAGCAGCACACGGAGATAAGGGGGAAAGCAAGTACTCTGCAGCCTGTGCCTCTCCCATCCCTGTGCATCATGAGTTCAACAAGTACAGAATGTAATGCAACCAAGCACAGCAAAAGCAAGAGGGGCAGTCGCAACACCTCCGCAAGACCTCATAATACTCTGGACAAGATGATGGTGGGAACTGCCTCTGAACCCTGTATCCCCTCCTCCTCCTCCTCCTCCTCCTCCTCCTCCTCCTCCTCCTCCTCCTCCTCCCTGCCACACAGCCTTAATGATAGAAGTATTGATGTGGAAGTAGTTGACCTCACTTGCGAAACTTCAGAACCTATAGTTGTTGATCTTACACAAGACGATTCTGTTGTGCTTGTTGGAGAGAGTGGGCAGCAGCCCAATAGAGAGTTCAGACCTCAACCATTGTCTAACAGCCTCATATTTAGTGGTGGTGGTGGTGGTGATGATAGCAGACACACACAGAGTGGTGCTCTTGCCACTAGAAAGCTCCCCAGAGAAGTGGGAAGGAGAGAATTTGCAAGATCCTCAGGCACTTTGAGTTGTGGAATTTGCATAGACAGCTATGCAGAGAGTGTGCAAAGCGGACGGCTTATAGTGTCAACAACATGTGGTCACATCTTCTGTAGTCAGTGCCTCAGCAATTTTCTTAGGCATGCTAACTTTTGCCCAATTTGTAGGAGGAAACTCACTCCAAAGGAGTATCATCCAATTTATATATGAAGACATGGGTGTTCCTGAACACATTCTAATGTGGCCTTCATAAACTGATGGTTGTGTGCAGATTTGCCGGTTTCACTGTCCCAGCTCCTGCAATTCTCAACATCTTTCCATCAGCCTGTTGGATCTCCCCATCTTGATGCGTGAAGGAAATAAACAAGTGCCGATCCTTCGTAACGTGCCTCATGGCTCCAGAATCGACAGTAAAGTGGCCTTTGGCCTTTGGAGAAGTGCCAGCAAACAAAGCCTTGTTTGTCAGTGTTTGTAAAAAGGAAAAAGAAGGAGGAAAAGGTTCTGACCTCCCTTTGTCTCCTCAGCCTGGTCCTCGGACCCTTGTCAGCACAAAAAGAGTCCACGAGAATATCCTTGCAGAGTTTTATTCTTAAAAGTCTTTGTGCAAAAGCGACTGAACAACTATACACACCAACACTAACCAACCAACCAACCCCACCGCAACAAACTAACATTTATCATTCTATATATACAACCCAGTGCAGGCCGCTGACACATGCTGACCCAGCTTTATTCGCATTAAAGAAACAGCGGCCATTTTAGCCGTGACATTGTTTTCCACCGGCTTGGGCTGCTTCTTGCCCCCCTGCTCCTGGCCATCTGCAGGCTTCTTCTTTTGTTTAGCTCCAGCCTTTGGGCAGTATCTCTGAATTTGACCTTGGTTTCCACAGTTCCAGCACTTCACAGCTGCCAACGCCTTGGCTCCCCCTGGAGGCTGGACTGCTGTCCCACACTGCTCCCCCTGAAGCACACAAGCTGACTCAGCTGCATTCCTCCTATCATATTCGTTTTGCAAGGTCGCCAAAACTTTTGTAGCAGTGAGGTCCTGCGCAGGAAGAGTTGCCAGCTGGCTTGCCACAGCATGATAGCTCTCATCCAGGGAGTCCAGGATAAGGATTGCAAACAGAGACTCAGGCATATTAAAACCTCTATGAGTCAATTTCTGTCTGAGATGCTGCAAATGCAAAACGTGGGCTCTAAGGTCTTCCCCTGGCTCCAAACGCTTCCTGTGCAGCTTTCTGAAGTAAAGCAACACAGACCCAGCCTCTTGTTGGAGATGACAGGCTTTAAGCCCATCCCACATCTCACGGGCACTGGCCTTGCCAGCCAGGGTGATTAACTCTTCAGGAGTGTCAGGGAACTGCCATCGGAAGGACAGGAGGTGGAAAGGCTCACTGAGGTTGAGAGAGACGTAGCAGCGGAAGAGGGAACCAGTAGGGGGAGAGAAGGAACTCCAAGGGAAAGTGAGTCGGAGGGATGGCTCAGAGACACTTCCAGCGAAAACAGTGGGGAGGTCTCAGGACCTCCTATAGGGACACCCACTCCGCGCCGGAAACTGTCACGCAGAGAGTCCAGAAGACGTGTTTCCGTTAAGGAGCTTTTATGTTGGAAGAGATTCCGAAAGCAACCACTTTCGGACTCTGCTAGCGACTGACGCAGCCATGCCGGAGGGGCTCCGTCACAGGCAGAGGTTTGAGAACCTGATCAAACTCTGAGGGACTTGCATTTTACGCACAAGCAGCTCATTATCCCATCACAGCAGTCCGAAAGTCTCTGTAAGCAGCTTGTGCAGAGAAAGGCATCATGAGCAACCCAGCCGAAACCGGAGGAGCAGGAGGAGCTGGAGCCGGTCCAAACCTGGAAGAAAGGTACAGGGTGTTGGAGGTCCAGCTGGCGCTGCAAACGGCACGGCTTGAAGAGAGGAGGGCTCAGGATGCAGAAAAGGGAAAAACCACCCCGCTCGCCAGAAAGGTGCCAGGATTGGTGCAGAAGTCTGGGGGGGATCCCAGGAACTATCATGCCTTTAGAACAGAGATGCAATATGCTCTCAATCTGCAGTTTGATGACTTCCCCGACGAGGAGTCGCGGGTGGCTTTTGTGATTGGCCATCTCGAAGCGGGGGCGAAAGACTGGGTCAGGCCCCTGATGGCAGTGAATAATGAGATTCTAAAGGATACGCGGAAGTTTTTTCGCGCCATGGACCTGATGTTTTCCAGCGACATTGAGCAGGGAGTGGTGCGAAGGCAGTTAATGGCTTGCAAACAGGGAACTACTCGCCATTCACGAAGCGTTCCGGAGGTGGAGACATTTATTAATTGGGGCACAACACAAGGTGCAAGTGTGCACCGACCACAAGAATTTAGAGTATTGGAGAACGTCTCGAGTGCTCAACCAACGACAAGTGAGATGGGCACAGGAGTTCTCCAAATTCCACTTTGAAATTCGTTATGTGCCAGGCCCAGAAAACGTCAGGGCGGACGCTCTCTCACGCAAACCAGAGTATTTGGAGGGGGAGGGGGCAATCGAAGAGAGACATGTCATCCCTGAGGACCGCTGGGTGTGTGGGGCGGCGCTGGTGGGGCAACGAGAACTGGTAGAGGAAACGGAAAATGATGAATATGCCCAGGATAAGCTCAGAGGTCTCAGGGGGGAGGGCGAGAGCCCCGGGGGTTTTGAGGAAAGAAATGGGGCATTGTATTACAAAGGGGCACTGTATATACCCGAAGGTGAATTGAGGCGGAGAGTACTCAAGCAGTTGCACGATAGCCCCACGGCGGGACATTTTGGGCAACACAAGACCATGTGGTTGGTTACCAGGGAATTTTGGTGGCCCAAGGTGAGGGAAGATGTAAGGGAGTATGTAAGAGGGTGTGACCAATGTTAGCGAGCCAAAGGGGAAAGACGGGCGCCGGCAGGGTTATTAGAACCATTACCCACGCCAGAATGACCTTGGGAAGCGGTATCGATAGATTTTATGACGGATCTGCCGAAGTCCAAGGGGAAAACAGCCATCATGGTAGTAGTAGACCTGTTAACTAAGATGTGCCACTTTGTAGCATGCTCACATGCAGTCACAGCGGAAGAAACCGCGAAGTTGTTTGTAGAACACATCTTTAGGTTGCACGGCGCCTCCTTGAGGGTGGTCTCAGACAGGGGCAAACAATTTACGTCCAGGTTCTGGAGGAAGCTCATGAGCTTGCTGCACGTGGAGGTCAATTTTTCGACTGCCCGGCACCCTGAAACCAACGGGCAGGCGGAAAGAGCAAATGGTATCCTCCAACAATACCTGAGGTGTTATGTCAATGACAGAGAGAACGATTGGGTCGAAAAGTTGGCGCTGGCAGAATTTGCCTACAATAATGCGGAGAATGTGTCCACAGGGATGAGCCCCTTTTTGGCTAATTACGGGTGTCACCCCAGGGCATTTCCAGGGGATGGAGGGGAGAGATGGAGCGTCCCAGCAGCCGAACATTTTGTAGAAGAGATGGAAGCGATCCATCATCAGCTCCAGCTCAACTTAGAAAGGGCCAAGGCACAATATAAGAAGCAGGCAGACAAGAACAGAAGGGAAGGTGAAACCATAAGGGTGGGGGATCAGGTGTGGCTGTCAACCCAAGGGTTGCCTTTCAAAGGGGGTTGTAAGAAATTGAGACCCAAAAGATTGGGACCCTTTGAGGTCATTCAGCAGGTCAACCCAGTGGCTTTCAAACTCCGGTTGCCCAACCACATGAAATTGCACCCAGTGTTCCACAGGTCGTTACTGTCACCTTACAGGGGGGGACGTGAAGGGGAGCACGCCAGGGGACCAGCCTTGGAAGAAAGGGAACGCAGCAACCATGTAGCGGAAATCCTCGATTCCAGGTGGAAGGGAAATCAGGTGGAATATTTGGTGGCGTGGGAAGGGGAACCGGAGTCAGAAAACACCTGGGTGACTGCAGGGGAGGTCAATGACGAGGTTTTAATAGAAACGTTCCACCAAAGATTCCCGAGGAAACCTCAGCCGGTAGCAAGGTTTAGGAGGGAGTATTTCGGCACCACCGACGAGGAAGAGGAACTGGAAGGATTCGCGGATTCAGAGTTGGAAGAGGGAATTGACTCCGATGACGAGGAGTACCGGGAGACCAGGGACAGCAACAAGTGGAGGGAAGTGTTCGAAACCTCGGAAGATGAGGGAGGTTCTTTCAGGGGTTTTACCTCCTCACCGCCCATAGAGGAGGAGACGGGAGGGGGTGAAGGGGGCCCTGGAGGGGAGGTGGATGTCAGGGAACTGCCATCGGAAGGACAGGAGGTGGAAAGGCTCACTGAGGTTGAGAGAGACGTAGCAGCGGAAGAGGGAACCAGTAGGGGGAGAGAAGGAACTCCAAGGGAAAGTGAGTCGGAGGGATGGCTCAGAGACGCTTCCAGCGAAAACAGTGGGGAGGTCTCAGGACCTCCTATAGGGACACCCACTCCTCGCCGGAAACTGTCACGCAGAGAGTCCAGAAGACGTGTTTCCGTTAAGGAGCTTTTATGTTGGAAGAGATTCCGAAAGCAACCACTTTCGGACTCTGCTAGCGACTGACGCAGCCATGCCGGAGGGGCTCCGTCACAGGCAGAGGTTTGAGAACCTGATCAAACTCTGAGGGACTTGCATTTTACGCACAAGCAGCTCATTATCCCATCACAAGGAGCTACTGAGAACAAAATTATTCCCGTGGCTCTTGAATCTTGTGCCACCCATTCATCTGTCAGAGGCGCTGGGGGGGTCCTCAGAAACAGTGTGCCACACACCAAGCCTTCTCATCTGCCCCTCACAGTAGCTTGCCCAGGTCTGATAGTTGTGGCCATTAAGCTTTGGGCACGGAGCCCCAACGGAGGCTTGTAAAAGCTCCATTTCAGCTCTTTGCTTCAGCTGTGAGCCTTATTCCCTTCACAGGCTCCTTATCTTTAGCACGTCGTAAATTACGAGGTCTGCTTGCTCTCTGCCAGCCTAATTACTTTGGTCGGACTTCAAAGACTCTCTGCTGCGGCACAGAAAAGCCTTGCTTTTCTCCACATACCTCTGGATCTCGCAGTCTTCAGCAGTCTTACTCTCCTGTAAGCACAGTGAATCTGGGCCCGAAACCTGTTGTTGGGATACTGCCAGGGAGACGGAGGCATCAGGCAGGCCCCCAGTCATCTCCGGACAATCACTGGTCTCCCGTCGAACAGCATCAGTCAATCAGCGACACGAGCCTCAGAGACATTCCAAGACCCATGTACACCCTTTCAGCATAGTCTCCACAACAAAAGGATGCAGACAGAGGAGTATATTTACAGCTTTTTTCAACGTAGTTCAGAACAAAGGAAAAACATGACTGCTTGCCTCCATGTCCAGGAAAACAGCTAGAACAAAAGCTATATACAAAACGGAAGTTCTCAGCAGAAGCTGGAAGTAAACAGGCATGTGACACACAACAGCCTGTTCCCTTTTTAAGGTGGAACAGAACTATATCCTAACAGGAGCAAGGGTGGCAGATGTGGAAAGGGAAGGGGTCCACGAGGTGAAAATAAGCATACCCCATTACTACGCTGCCTATACAGATGTTTTTAGTGAACAGGAGGCAGATAAGTCACACACACACCCCCCCCCCCCCCGAGAGAGTATGATTGCAAGATAGACCTGGTGCCAGGGGCAAATTACCCCCTGGAAAGCTTTATTCCATGTCAGAGGCAGAGACACAAGCACTGAAGGAGTTCTTAGACAAGAACTTGAAAAAGGGTTTTAATCCACTGCAGCAGGAGGTTCCCCAGTTTTCTTTGTAGGCAAGAAAAACACGGATCAACTTCGCTTGGTTTGTGATTACAGGAGGTTAAATTCCATGACTGTACCTATAGCCTATCCCTTACCAAAGATAGGCGATCTATTGGCGAGGGTTAGGACTGGTAAGATCTTCACTAAGTTGGATTTGAGGGGAGCGTATAATCTGATCAGAATCCGAGAGGGAGATGAGTGGAAAACCACCTTTTACACCCTTTTTGGGTCATATGAGTTCCTCGTTGTGCCCTATGGCTTACAAGCGGGCATGCCCACATTCCAATCCTTTATACAGCATGTATTGTGGTCACTGCTGTACAAAAATTGCGTGTGTTATTTGGATGATGTGCTGATCTACTCAGAAACGGAAGAGGAGCATGTGAAGCACGTAAAAGAGGTATTGGAGAGGTTAAAAAGGCATAAGCTGTATGCCAAGTTAGAGAAATGCCAGTTCCATGTACAAGAAGTGGAATTTTTGGGCTACTGCCTCTCAGCAGAAGGTGTACACATGGAAAGAGGGAAGGTGAAAAGTGTGCTGGAGTGGAAGCAGCCCAAAACCAAGAAAGATGTTCAGAGGTTCATAGGCTTCAGCAATTACTATAGAAATTTTATACCCAATTACGCACACATCACTGCCCCTATAACCGATTGCTTGAGAGGAAGGAAGGCTTTCTGTTGGACGTCTGAGGCACAGGCGGCCTTTGAAAACTTGAAGAAGGTGTTTGCCTCAGAAGAGTACCTGATATATGTAGAGCCACAAAAACCCATGAGGGTTGAGACAGATGCATCAGACAGGGCCATAGGGGCAGTGTTGCTGCAGCAGGATAGGGAAGGAAACTGGTGGCCATGTGCCTTTCATTCCAGGAAGCTGAGCCGCTCTGAGCAGAATTACATGATTTGGGACAAAGAGCTTTTGGCTATTTATGATGCTTTTAAAATTTGGAAGCATTTCTTAGCAGGGGCCCAGCAACAGGTGCAGGTATATACAGATCAAAAAAACCTGGAGTACTGGAGGACGGCTAGACTTCTTAATCAGAGACAGTTAAGATGGTCGGAGTTCTTTTCAGGATTCCACTTCAAGATAGGATATGTGCCAGGAGTGCAGAATGCGAGGAAGCCAGAATATATGGAAGAGCAACAGGCTCCAACTGAGAGGTATGTGTTTGAACCTGAGCAATGGCAACGTGCAGCCACCATAGAAAGGGAGCAGGAGCTGAATGCACTCACAGAAAGGGATGAGTATGCACAAAGGAAACTGTCAGAAGTAAGACAAAAAGAAGGCAGAGAGGGGGGTTTTGAAGAAAGAGGGGGTTTGCTATATTACAAGGGGGCGCTGTATGTGCCAGATGGGGATGTGAGAGCAAGAATTCTCAGGCAACATCATGACAATCTGACAGCGGGGCATTTTGGGCGTAATAAGACTATGTACTTGATTACCAAGGAATTCTGGTGGCCCAAAATTAAGGAGGAAGTAGGAAGTAGCAGAGTACGTCAGGGGTTGTGCAGTTTGCCAAAGGGCAAAAGGGGAAAGGGCAGTACCTGCAGGGTTGCGCCAGCCTTTGCCCACACCTAAAAAACCGTGGGAGGCGGTATCTATGGATTTTATCACAGACATGCCGGTATCTCAGAGGAAAACAGTGATTCTAGTGGTAGTGGACATGCTGACGAAAATGGCGCATTTCATACCCTGCACCAAGATGCCTTCTGCGCAGAAACAGCCAAACTGTTTATAGACAATGTATTCAGGTTGCATGGGATGGCCTCTAAGCTAATTACGGATAGAGGAAGTCAGTTTAATTCACGATTCTGGAGGAAGTTAATGCAGCTGCTGGAGGTGGAAGTAAACGCCACCTCAGCTAGACATCCCCAGACGAATGGGCAATCAGAAAGGGTGAATGCTATCTTGCAGCAATACTTGAGGTGTTACGTAAGTCATCAGCAAAATGACTGGGCAGAGAAATTAAGTTTGGCTGAATTTGCATATTATAATGCAGTGCACACCTCTACAGGGGTGTCGCCCTTCATGGCAAACTATGGGAGGCATCCCAGGGTGTCTTTTAAAAGTAAAATAGTTGTTTACTGCCTTGACATCTGCTGGGAGGGCGTTCCACAGGACAGGCGGGAAAAGGGTTAAAGCTGAAAGAATATGAGGAACTAAAGATTTTTTTACAAAGTTGGTTACATCATAGACAATTAAACGAACAGTTTAAGGAAGACAATAAGAAAGGTTTCAGCTACACAGTGTCAAACTTTCAAAAAGAGATAATTGAGAGTGATACGAAATTACTCAAAAAAATGTATAATCTGTTATATGGGGAAACGCTGGACAAAATGGTAAAGTCAGCACAAATAAAGTGGGGTCAGGATTTAGGTCACAATATACAACTTGATCGCCAAAGAATTGATGCTTTTGAATTCTGGTGCTGGAGGAGACTCTTGAGAGTCCCATGGACTGCAAGAAGATCAAACCTATCCATTCTTAAGGAAATCAGCCCTGAGTGCTCACTGGAAGGACAGATTGTGAAGCTGAGGCTCCAATACTTTGGCCACCTCATGAGAAGAGAAGACTCCCTGGAAAAGACCCTGATGTTGGTAAAGATGGAGAGCACAAGGAGAAGGGGACGACAGAGCACGATATGGTTGGATAGTGTTCTTGAAGCTACCAGCATTTGACCAAACTGCGGGAGGCAGTGGAAGACAGAAGTGCTTGGCGTGCTCTGGTCCATGGGGTCACGAAGAGTCAGACACAACTAAACAACTAAACAACAACAACATACAACTTGAAGATTGGGAAAAGATGTGGAAGGTGAATTTAAAATTTACAGATTGTATTTTATTGAAAGAGAATTATATGAAAATGATGTATAGATGGTATATTATGCCAGAGAAAGTGGCAAAAATGTATAAAAAGGGATATAACACTTGTTGGAAATGTAAAGAAAAAGATGGTACATTTTATCATATGTGGTGGGAATGCAAAAGGGTTATAAATTATTGGGAAATGATATATAATGAATTGAAAAAAATGTTTAAAAAGACTTTTGTTAAGAAACCAGAAGCATTCCTCCTAGGAATTCTAGATCAATATTTAAAGAAAGAAAACTGGAAATTATTTATGTATATTAGCACAAGCTTGGAAGACAGAAGAAATACTAACAAAAGAACAATGGCAAGGGAAACTTATGGAATATGCAGAACTGGCAAAATTAATAGATAAATTACATGAAAAGGATAACAAAGATTTTTAAAGAGAATGGGAACCATTTACAACATATATGAAGAGGCAACATAAAGAATTGGACTCACTGGCAGGGTTTGAATAAACACACACAATTGTATATAACAAAAAGTAAGACTATATGTATTGGGGAAATTTTGGGAAACAACACGCAGGATGAGTAATATGGAAATAAAACAAAATGGGAATATGAGGGAAGTCCAGGGGAGGAGGGGGGAAATATGGAAAATTGTTAGAGAAATACTGTTAGCGGATGTATACATGGAAAAACCAATAAAAACATTTTTTAAAAAAACAAAAGCAAATGGTATGGCTGTGCCTTTTTGCTGTATTTCTTTTGATTTCTCATTGTCTTCATTTGTTTCTGTTTTGCATCTTTGCAGTTGGCATGCCTAAAGAGCATTGGCTTTAAGAAAAATTGAAGCAAAGCAATGCAGTGAACAGGGACTAGCAAGGGTCCAAGGAATGTGTGGCGGAGGCTGTGGGGCCAGAGTCAGATCCAGGGGGAGAGGGAAGTGATTTATGTGAGTTTGTGCCTCCTGCAAGGCAGGAGCTGCAAGAATGGATACAGTCTGAGCCGTCAGAGATGGGCAGAAGCTGCAGGATGTGGGGAAAGTGCCAGGGCTGGAGGAAGAGCAGGATGTGCCAGGAGCAGAGGAGGAGACCATGTTGGGGGGGGGGAGAGCGGTAGAATCTCCTCTGTCCTCTTCTCTGCTGTCCTTTAGCACCAGAGGGGCTTGAAGAGGCAGGCACAGCAGCAACGTCCATGTAGGAGAACTCACAGGTTGCTTGCAGGCATCCAATCAGGGGAGAGTACTTAAGTTTGAGTGGAGGCATGGTCACACCGTTGCTCCAACAGTCCTGCTCTGAGCACAAGTCGCCAGAAGCGGGTTGTTGGGAGTCATTCTGCAAAGAAACAGTAAAGATGTTTGTACCTTTAAGAACTGTTTCTGTGAGCTCTGGGCAGATTGGGTACAACTAGTCATGACTACAAAAGGAGGAAAAGTTGCAGTTTGAACTTTGCCTGCAGAGAGAAAAC
Organism: Podarcis muralis; assembly: GCF_964188315.1. NCBI lineage: Eukaryota > Metazoa > Chordata > Lepidosauria > Squamata > Lacertidae > Podarcis > Podarcis muralis. Next base: position 16,648,513 of record NC_135674.1, read on the forward strand.
ACCCACAAGCTTTGTTGTTTGTTGTTTTGTAATAGTCTCGTGGTGTCGTAGTTTCTGTCATCTGCCACCAGAGGAGAAAAAAACCCTTTAACAGGTTATGGGCCCAGTCCTGAGTGGGCAGAGACAGATTGTGGAAAAGAACCCAGAGACTGGAAGCAACTCAGCGTTTCTCAAGCAGCTGGCTGTGGTAAGGTGAAGGTGTCAGCAGAGAGTGTCTGTTTGAGACCAGTGTAGTGATCAGGTGGGATTGCTATGAGGAATTATAACAAATATAGAGTAAGCCATCTGTGTCAGCAATGAAAGCATTGTGTTGACTGGGTTTAAACTATTTTGATATGATTTTTGATCAATATGATTTTTGATCAATCCACACCTCTGCATCCCTGTTCCATTTCTCTTTCTTGACCAGTCACGTACACTGCCAGTTGCTTCGCCAGGCAGGCATCCTGGGTCATCAAAGACAGTGGGCAGGCACTAGAAAAACACTGTTATTCACAAAAGAACTTTTTACAGAGCGTTCGTAAGAACCCATCAGATTTCTTCTAAGCATTAAACTACCAAAACTAATTAAGCACACATATTTATGGGGTAAACAAAACAGAACTACTAAGGAGTGCACTTGGCAACCCCCGAGGTCATAAACAAGCAATACACATGTTAAGAAGGATGGCCAGGAAGACAGCGTTCATTATCACCTTCAGGTGAGATCTGTTTCCTGGCCCTAAGATTAACATCCTAAGATTAACATATCAGAAAAGCTACATCAAAGAAACTGCTGAGGGATGCCCAAAGATGACATGGGGAATGCTGAAGACCTTGGACTCTGATGCCAGGACACAATTTCAGCATCATGATGTTCCAACGGAATCAGAGACTTTTTTAGTAGCTCTAATTACTCTGCTAAATATGAACTCTATGCTGATTTTAACATGTATATTATTTGTTTTCTTGATACCTAGTACTCAATGTATCTATCTTCCTCCTGACACTTCTTCTAGTCATAGCTATAATATGTGGATGCGTTTAGCTGAAGTTGCTAATGTCTCTCATTTTTGTTTGAGTGAAACATATGATATGCACACTGCCTTAGGAAATTGTATAATCCCTGTTTGTACACAACCTTTTCACATGGCACATGCCACACGCCACACACATGGGAAAGTGGTTTTCTAAATGGATTCCTGAAGGTATCATTGGTTATACCAATCTCCATGATTGGGGAACGGTGATGCAAAAGTTACCGCTGGATGCTAAAACATTATACACACCTACAGTTGCAGCCACGCCAGATACCTCTTGTGTTCAGATTGTGAACTGCAGTAAGAAAGTAGATCACTGTCTGGAAACAGGAGGAAGGCCAACTTGGAATTGTTCACGTGTTCAACAGATTACTTTTAGTTATGCTCATGTGCGCTTACCAGATGGTTGGTTTTTCATGTGTAATCAAAGAAGTTATAACTACATTTCCACAAATTTATCTGAAGCTCAATGCTGTCTCAGCAGACTGACATGGGTCCTGCCTAGTTGCTCAGTTTTAGAAAAGAATAGGCAAAGGTTGTTGAGCACTCCTTTAGGAATGTCTGCTAGACATCCTTCTGTGATATAAGAACACATACATGAACATGAAGAGAACACGGTACCCCTGCTACCTTAACCTCTACTATCTTAAACTCTTCTTACAAAAAAATAAAAATAAAATAAAAATTAAATAAATAAAAAAATGGTGAGATGTAGGAGTGCAAATATCCAGAGTGTGGGGTCAGGTGGGATTACTAAGAGGAATTATAAAATATGCATCAAGCTATTGTGTCCACGATAAATGCATTGTGTTGACTGGGTTTGATACATTGACCATAATTTCTGATCAAATCCCACAACCCTCTGCATCTCTGGCCATTTCCTCTACTGTCCATTTCTCTTGCTTGACAAGTCACGTACACACCTAGACAGGCAGGCATCCTGGGTCATCAAAGATAGTGGGCAAGTTTCTTTGATGTAGCTTTTCTGATATGTTAATCTTAGGATGTTAATCTTAGGGCCAGGAAACAGATCTCACCTGAAGGTGATAATGATCGCTGTCCTCCTGGCCATCCTTCTTATCCTGTATATTGCTTGTTTATCACCTCCTGGGTTGCCAAATGCACTCCTTTGTAGTTCTGTTTTGTTTACCCCAGAGATATGTGTGCTTAATTAGTTTTGGTAGTTTAAGTTTGTCCCCACATGGGGTTTGTTGAAATGCTCAGAAGAAATCTGATTGGTTCTTACGAACACTCTGTAAAAAGCTCTTTTGTGAATAAAACGACCTGGGCCAGAGGCTGAAGACAGAGATTATTATACGCACCCTTCCCAGAGTCTTGCTGGTTCAAGCCTCTGTGTGTATTCTTATTAATCAGAGTACAATCCTTACTTTACTTTGAGAACGCCTCAAACCAGGAGCCGAACAATTTCTTCAAGCCACGTGTGATTAAAGACTGAGTGGAAAGCTGAAAGCTGGACTTGGAGATGAAGCTCAAGGGGGAGCTTCATATTTTCCAGCAGAGAAACTGGGAGAATCCAATTATATGTCATGGAGTTTACAGATGCAGGCATTTTTAAAGAAAGAACAGTGTTGGACTGTTATTGTTAACCCTCCTGTAAAAGATGAGGATGAAGAAGTAGATGAAGCAGACTAAAGGCTGGAGGACAAAGCCTATGCCAATCTAATTTTGAGTTTAGAGAAGTCTCAATTATCTCATGTGCAAGACCTTGAAACAGCAAGTGAGATTTGGAAAGCACTGAGAGCGATACACATTAGAGATACTGCTGGCAGCAAAATTACTCTAATGAGAGCTCTCTACTGAGCCAGACTAAGTGAGGGTGAATGTGTTTCAAAACACCTTCAAAGAATGCGTGATTTATTTTCACAGTTGGAGAACATTTTTCTGGGGTGAAAACTTGGGGAACATTTTTCCGAGTAGAGAAAGATTTATATTGTGCTGTCTTCACTTCCTGAGTCATGCGATAATTTAGTGATGACGCTGGAGGCAATTCCAGAAATCCAATTAATGATGCATTTCTTTTATTTATTTATTTTTATTCAAAATTATAACAAGACATATTATCCAAAAACATATCATCCTTATCCCCCCCCCCATTTTTCCTCCCTCCCCCCTCCCACACAGAACCCACCCGCCACCCCACCCCCCGATTTCCTTCAGTTCCAGTCTTTGGTTTCTCTAATAATGCTGTTTTCTGCATGTTACAAAGTTGTATAGATCCTCAAACTGTTTAGCTGATTATTATCAGTAAAAAAAATTGTGAATGTTTATTCAAAACCTGCCAAGGAGTCCAGTTCGCTTTGTTGCGTCTTCAGATACTTTGTAAAAGGTTCCCATTCATCCTTAAAGTCACAGTTATCCTTGTCCCGTAGCTTATATGTCAATTTTGCCAGTTCTGCATAGTCCATCAATTTTTCTTGCCATGATTCTTTACTTGGGGTTTCTTCAGTCTTCCATCCTTGTGCTATCAGAACTCTTGCGGCCATTGTCGCATACATGAAGATGTTTTTCAACTTTTTTGGCAGGTCTTTCCCTACAATCCCCAACAAAAATGCCTCGGGCTTTTTAACAAATGTTATATGGAACATTTTCTTCAATTCGTTGTATATCATTTCCCAGAAATTTTTAATTACCTTACAATGACATATGATAAAATGCCCCCTCCTTTTCCTTACACTTCCAAGATATATTTGAACTAGTTTTGTACATTTTCCCTAACTGCACTGGTGTTGTGTACCATCTGTACATCATCTTCATGTAATTCTCCTTCAATAGGGAACAATCTGTAAATTTTAAGTCAGTTTTCCATAATTTAACCCAATCTGCCATCATAATGTTGTGACCTACATCTTGTGCCCATTTAATCATAACTGATTTTTTCATCTGCATACGCTTTTAACTTGAATTCACTTTTCCCAGTTTTTACACCTGTAATCACTTTATTTGCTCTTATGTTTTTGGCAAGTACTTCCAAGACCAGAATAAACAATAATGGTGATAATGGGCATCCTTGTCTTGTTCCTTTTTGGATCTTACAGTCATCCGTTATCACCTGATTTATAATTAGTTTAGCTTTCTGTTCTGAATAGATTGCTGCTATTGCTTTTAAAAACTTAGGACCACTTCTGATTAGTTCTAACAGCTTTATCATGAACTTCCAAGAAACATTATCGAAGGCTTTTTCAGCGTCTATAAACATCATTGCCACTTTCTTTTCATTTTTAGCCTCCAAATATTCTATTATATTCAAAATATTCCTTATATTCTCCTTCATTTGTCTTCCTGGTAGGAACCCGGCTTGATCTTGATGTATATACCGTATTTTTCGCCCTATAGGACGCACTTTTTCCCCTCCAAAAATGAAGGGGAAATGTGTGTGCGTCCTATGGGGCGAATGCAGGCTTTTGCTGAAGCCTGGAGAGCGAGAGGGGTCGGTGCGCACTGACCCCTCTCGCTCTCCAGGCTTCAGGAGAGCCCCACCTCCAGCCCCACAACCTCGGGGGACAGCGGGGAGGCGCAGCGCGCCTTTCCCACTGTCCCCTGACTTGGTTAGAAGGCTGGTGGGGGGGAGAAGCCTGCTCCTCCCCGTCGCCAGCCCCGCAAACTCAGGGGACAGCGGGAGGCGCAGCGTGCCTTTCCCGCTGTCCCCCGACTTGGTTAGAAGTCTGGTGGGGGGGAGAAGCCTGCTCCTCCCCATCGCCAGCCCCGCAAACTCGGAGGACAGCGGGAGGTGCAGCGCGCCTTTCCCGCTGTCCCCCGTCTTGGTTAGAAGGCTGGCAGGGGGGAGAAGCCTGCTCCTCCCTGTCGCCAGCCCCGCAAACTCGGGGGACAGCGGGAGAGGCGCAGTGCGCCTTTCCCGCTGTCCCCCGACTTGGTTAGAAGGCTGGCGGGGGGGAGAAGCCTGCTCCTCCCCGTCGCCAGCCCCGCAAACTCAGCCTTTCCCGCTGTCCCCCAACTTGGTTAGAAGGCTGGCGGAGGGCTTCCCCCTCTTCCAGCCCCGCAAGCTCCCAGAGCGATGCCAAAGCTGCACACACTGAGCTGCACTCAGCTTCGGCATCGCTCTGGGTCCTGTTCTGGGGGCTGGCGTCCGGGGAAGCCCGAGCTTCCCCAGCCCCAGCCCCGTGCCTGGGGGGGGGGGGAATAATTTTTTCCCCTTTATTTCCCCCCCCCCAAAAAATAATCTAGGTGCGTCCTATGGGCCGGTGCGTCCTATAGGGTGAAAAATGCGGTATTCATTTAATATTTTTTTTAATCTGTTAGCTAGAATATTTGCAAACAATTTGTAATCGTTATTTAACAAGGAGATAGGCCTATAGTTGTTAATTTGCAGCAAATCTGCATCTTGTTTTGGAATTACTGTTATATAGGTCTGTTTCCATGTTTCTGGAATTTCGCCTGTGTTCAATATTTCATTCATGACATCTTTCAATGGGTTCGCTAATTGTTCATTTAATATCTTATAATATTTTGCCGTAAAGCCATCCGGGCCTGGAGACTTGCCATTTTTAGAGCTTTTTATTGCCTCAAGTACTTCTTGCATTGTTATCTGGGAGTTAAGGATATTCCTTTGTTCTTCTTTTAAATATGGCATATTGCTATTTCTGATGTACTCTTCTATCTTAAATGTTTTTTCTTTCCCTTGTCTATACAGCTCAGAAAAACATTTAACAAACCCTTCTCATATTTCCTTTAACTTGTCTGTAATTCTGCCATTTATGTTAATTTTATTTATGGAGTTCCTTTGTTCACTTTTATTCAACTGCCAGGCTAACAACTTCCCCGGTTTATTTGCATGCTCAAAATATTTTTGTTTTACTCTTTTTATTTTCCAGCTGATTTCCTCATTTATAATCATTGAATATTGGGTTTGTAATGTTTTGATTGCCTGTTTTACTGCCTCTTTATTTGCTTTGTTTGGCAGCTGTTTCTCCTTTTTCATAATTTCCTCTAATATTTTTTTTTCTTTTTCTCTCTCAATTTCCTTTTAAATGAGTTTTGTTGTATAAAGAGTCCTCTCATTACAGCCTTGCTTGCATCCCAGACTGTCTGTAACTTTGTTAGCCCTTGACTATTTATTTCAAAATAATCCATCAAGGTCTTTTTTGCTTTTTCAACAAATTTGTGATCATCTAATAAATCATCATTTAATCTCCATCTAAAAGAGATTTGGCTTTCTTTTTGTAATTCCATAGTCAGGGACTTATGGTCTGAAAAGGTTTTTTGGATTGATTTAAATTCTTTTGACTCTTGTCTCCAATTCTTTGGAAATCCATACAGAGTCTATTCTCGAGCTGCTGTCATGTACATGGCTGTAAAAAGTATACTCTCTATCAAACATGTGTCTCATTCTCCAGATATCTATCAGCTTTAGATTTTGAGTCATGTCAAAAAACGTTTTTGGCAGTTTACCTTCTTTGGTCTCTTTTTTCCTGGCTGATCTGTCTTTGTCTAAAGTTGGAACTCCATTTAAGTCTCCCATTAAGATAATCTTTTGATCTGCAAATTCAAGTAGTTCTGTTTCTAGTTTTCTGAAAAAAATTGCTTTTTTATCATTAGGGGTGTAAATACCAACCAATATCACTTTCTCTCCCTGGATTTTAATTTGTATTATTAAAATTCTGCCTTTTTCGTCCTTCTGAATCAATTTGGGTTCAAGTGCAGGATTAATATAAAAAACAACTCCTCTCTTTTTTGTTTTATCTGATGAGATGAAATCCATACCTAATTTTTTGTTAATTAAGACCCTTTTATGTTTTTTTGCAATATGTGTCTCTTGGAGACAGATTATATCCAATTTCTGTTTTGCTATTACATGTTCAATCCGATGTCGTTTGGCTCCAGAATTTAAACCGTTAACATTCCAACTCAATAATTTAAGATTGGCCATTTCCAGAGTCAGTTACAATATCTGTTTTCCCTGAAGCCGCCTCTTCCAGTGCAAGTTGTTCCAAAGCTTTCTTTTGCTCAGATTGGGGATCTCCTCTGTCTTGTTTGGGGTCTAAGTCTCTCCTATTTTTATCCAGGAATTCTCTCGCCTGAAATTCTGATGTCAGTTTATATCGCTTCTTCATGTATGTAAAGGAGATACCCTCAGGAAATTCCCATTTGTATCTGATGTCGGATCTCCTAAGAGCCGTTGTCAAAAACCGGTATTTTGTTCTTCTTAATCTCAATTTCAGAGGAATTTCTCTAAAAATGTCTACTTTCTGTCCAGCAACCACGAGATCATTTTCAAAGCTATTCTGAAGGATTGCGTCCTTCACTTTTTTTGTCACTAATGTTAACAAAATGTCTCCTGGACGGTTCCGTTCTCTGCTCTGAAACAATTTAATTCTAAAACAGCTTTCAACTGAACCATCCAGCCAATCTGTACTTTCCCCCATCCACTCTGAAATTATCTATGTCACATATGTCTCTAGGACTGGCTCAGAGTCAGTCTGGTAGCCCTCTGATTCTGATCGTCCTGTCCCGTTCTCGTAGCTGTAGAAGTAAAACCTGATATTCTAAATCACTCTGCTTCTCTTGAACCCCTTGTACCAATCCTAACATCCCTTTTTGTTCCTCCCTTACTTCTGTGACCTCCTCTCTTAATTTTTCTAATTTTTCTACTTTTGTCTCCAAGTTGCTAACCTTGTCTCCCAATATCCCAAACTGTTCTTTTAGAACTTTGTTTGAGTTTTCAATATCTCTGTGTACTTGTTCCTTCAATGATAAATTAGATTTTTCCATGTCACTACAGACCTGTTGTGTAAATTCTTGCATTGATTTCATCATCTCTTTCCTGAATTCTAAAAGCTGCAGTGCAAAAGGGTCTGTCTGTTCTTTGTCACCTTTCCCCCCATTATCGCCCTGTACACTGGCCCATCTTTCAGCTGCAGAAGCAACCGAAGCTGCTGTTTTCTGTATTGTTATTCTGTCTGGCCCCAACATTTCTTATCTGTTGGTTCCCAATGTTAAATGAGTTGTTCAAGGTCACACCTGCCAGCTCTGAGTCTGTTCAGCCGTACAGCTATCCCCCCTCCCAGATTTCTCCCAGTTTCCCTTTCGCTTTTGTCAGCTATTTCTCTCCCCGTCACACTTTCACATTCACTTTTATCCCCTAAGCAAAGGAAGATATAAAAAAGGGGGGGAGAAGGGGGGGGGGACTTTCAATAAAGCATGTAACATAGAATATATAAATATACAATAAAATATTTAACAATAAGGGGGGAGCCAGTTAATTAATATTCCAAGAACAAGGGAGGTAAAATTAAAAAATATATTAGGTCAGTCCAATTTCCAATTTCCGATATTTTCTTGGAACAAAAGAAATGCACAAAACAAATTTAAAAAAACCAACAGAGAAGAGATTATTCTTTAAATTGTACTTATCTACTTATAGTCTCTCAAGTGGCTGTGATTTGCAGTATTTCCAGAACTTGTAGGTCCTTTTAGTTGGTTCTTATTTTTAATCCCATGACCGTAGTCTTGTTTTCCAAATCGTAAATTCACAGGCAACTAAAGTTCCAATTTGCAACCAGCTGAGGCTTTGATTAACAACTCTTATTTGGAGAGCTCTCCGATTTCTTTTTGGGGTACTTTAGAATACTTGGGAAGCTGTTCCAGGCTCTTTTCCACTTTTATTTTGGAGGTTGCCCCCCAAATGTGCAAGAGTTCCCTGCAGGCTTCCTGTCTTTACTTCCCCCTTTCTTCTTTAGCTCCTCCAAATTTTTATAAAGTTGCTTAAACCTCCAGCTGTGTAGATTTTCACTTATATCCCATCCTTCCAGTCAAAGTTAGCTGTAGCAATTCTCCATAGCAATAAACAAAGTCTGAGTCCCATTCACACAAAAAAATCCCTTGCAGAGCCTGTCCGCAAAGATCGGAAACTGACTTCCTCTTTTGTTTCCGTCTCGCCAAATTGAAGTTTTATGGTCTAATTGCACCTTTAAATTGTTTTATTGGCTTTTACCTATAATTAGGAAGATCTGCTGCTTCTGGTGTCGGATTGTAGCTTTGGCAGGAGGCTGCGTTGTTGCCTGGAGCGTCCTCAAGCCTCTCCCCCTTTCCTCCCATGTAATAAACAGCCACCGGGGGGGGCTCAGGGGGGCGAGAATTTTTGCTCTGCAGGAACCCTTGGGTCCCCACACTCCTGTGGGGGTTTTTGGGGGGTGCGCTGAGCTCTGGCACTGCCCTCAAAGCCTCTCTGCTGGCTCCGTGTCACAGACGACACTTAGCACACCGACATTTTTCCTCCACAGGAAGATTGTCCTTTCAGGGCTCTACCATCGCCATCGATCCCCGGCATTGAATGTGTTGGCCTAGTGTGGGGCTCCGAGGAGAGCTTGGCTGTCTGGCTGGTGTACCGGCCACCTAGCGCACCAGCAGCCACCCTGTCAGGCCTACTGGAGGCGGTGGCCGGCTGGGCCTTGGAGTTCCCTAACCTATTGGTATTGGGGGACTTCAACATCCATGCTGATGCCACTCCCTCCTCACAGACTCTAGACCTGGTGTCTTCCATGGTGACACTAGGGCTATCCCAGTTTGTTCCGGGCCCCACACATCAAGCAGGCCACACGCTGGATTTGATCTTTGGTGTCGGTATAGATGTGATCATGTCTCCTTCGATGAAGGTGCTATGGTCTGATCACTACGCTCTGAAAGCCAGGATTGACTTTCCACCCCCACCCTGCTTGGGTGGCGAGCTGATTTGGGCTCACCCGCAGAGGCTGATGGACCCTGATAGATTCCGTCAAGCCTTGTGGGACCTTGCTCCCCCTGGTGACTCATTGACTGAGCTTGTTGAGGGCTGGACTATCCAGCTCCTGGCAGCCATCGATGAGATCGCACCTAAGCGCCCTCTGCGACCCCGCAGAAACCGGGCTCCCTGGTTTACTGGGGAGCTTCAGAAAATAAAGCAGGACCTCAGACAGCTAGAGCGAGTATGGCGGGGTGCCCGTGACTGAGCCTCAAGAACATCTTATAGGGTTCTTATAGGGTGGCGCTGTGGGTAAAAGCCTCAGCGCCTAGGGCTTGCCGATTGAAAGGTCGGCGGTTCGAATCCCCGCAGCGGGGTGCGCTCCCGTTGTTCGGTCCCAGCACCTGCCAACCTAGCAGTTCGAAAGCACTCCCGGGTGCAAGTAGATAAATAGGGACCGCTTACTAGCGGGAAGGTAAACGGTGTTTCCTTGTGCGGCTCTGGCTCGCCAGAGCAGCGATGTCACGCTGGCCACGTGACCCGGAAGTGTCTCCGGACAGCGCTGGCCCCCGGCCTCTTGAGTGAGATGGGTGCACAACCCTAGAGTCTGTCAAGACTGGCCCGTACAGGCAGGGGTACCTTTACCTTTACCTTTATGAGATGGCAGTGAAGGCTGCTAAGAAGTCTTACTTCTCGGCCTCCATTGCATCTGCTAGCTCTCGCCCGGCGCAATTATTTAGTATAATTCGGTCTTTAACGTCCCTTGAAGGACAGCCAAATTTAAATAACAATTTGACACACAGCTGTGAGGCATTTGCGAGCTTTTTTGCGGAGAAGGTCCTCCCTGCCAATTTGGATACAATAACGGAACTGGAGGCCCCTCGACTCTCCTCGGGTCCAGTATTGGACCACTTTGACCGGATATCCCCAGCTGATGTGGACAGACTCCTCCGAGCTGGAAAGCTCACCACCTGTCCTCTCGACCCTTGCCCGTCTTGGCTGTTTAGAGCGTGTCCAGACGAGGTGTGGGCCCCCCTGGGGGATATCATCAATTTGTCGCTTGGCAACGGGATATTCCCAGGGGAACTGAAGAAGGCAGTGGTGCGCCCGCTCTTAAAGAAAACATCATTAGATCCCTTAGATCTATCCAATTACCGCCTGGTTTCGAATCTTCCATTCCTGGGTAAGGTGATTGAGAGAGCGGTTGCTGAACAGCTTGGCAGGTTTCTGGATGAAACATCGGCTCTGGATCCATTCCAGTCCAGCTTCCGCGCTGGTCATGGGACCGAGACGGCTCTGGTGGCCCTAACAGAAGATCTCCACAGGCAGCTGGATCGAGGCGGGTCAAGGCTGCTGATTCTTTTAGACCTGTCAGCAGCCTTTGACATGGTCGATCACGAACTCCTGGACCACCGCCTTGCCAACGTGGGGATCCAGGGCACAGTCCTTCAATGGCTGCGCTCGTTTCTCTCTGGTCGGGGACAGAGGGTGGCGCTTGGGGGGGAATTGTCACCGTGCCACTCCTTAGTGTGTGGAGTGCCTCAGGGTGCGATACTCTCCCCGATGCTTTTTAACATCTTTATGCGCTCCCTCGCCCAGCTTGTCCGGAGTTTTGGGCTGGGTTGCCATCAGTATGCCGATGACACCCAACTCTATCTGTTGATGGATGGCCATCCTGACTCGGCCCCAGACACACTGACCAGATGTCTGGAAGCTGTGGCTGGATGGTTACGTGGGAGCCGATTGAAGTTAAATCCTTCGAAAACAGAGGTCCTCTGGGACTTCCGGTTAGCGCCATCGTCTAATGGCGGATTTCCCTTGGTGCTCCTGAGGGAGATCTGCTTCGCGGGTTCGGGTCCCGCAGCTACGGCACAGCGGGGACCCTTAAAAATTACAGGCACGAAGCCTGTGAACCGGAGACTCGGTGGGCACCTTTGCGCCCCCCCGAAGCTGCGAAAGAGCCTTTTTAAAGGCTCCGGAACGGCAGCGGGTGTGCGGCGCGGTGCTGAGAGTCGCTCGTACCCAGCCTGCGAAGTGAAGCCGCGTCGCCATGGACGGAGAGCGCTGACTTCTTCCTTCAATTGGGAACCAAAAGAAACTACTACTCGTGAGTAGGAGAAGAGCAATATAATTGGAATACTTAATTAAATAATTGAATTCGGACACTGAGACGGGAAAGCATCAAAAGGAAGTCTGCCTTCCCGCTCTGCAGTAAGATCAAAGCAGAGGACTGGTAAGCTTTAACTTTGAAGCTCTTTTTTGGGAATAAGAGATCCATCGTGTAAGAGACTGAGACCTTCCCCCCGTGGGCAGGAGTGGGGGGAAAGAAAGACATTGACTTTGAATCCTGCCTGTTTTTTTTAAAGCTATTGACAATATAACGCTGTATCTTGACTCTGGAATGGACTGCCGGAGAAAGGAAGCCGGCTGTGGACTGTTGCAACAAAGTAATGAGGTGTTTCAAATTGAGAGTTACACTTTAAGTATGAAGATACACTTTCCTTGGAATTGAAAGGACTTACTGGATTGCGTTTTAAACTTGTGAAATTAACATTGTGGACCTTCGCAAGACTTGGGAGCTTGTGGGACTTTTATATTTACAAGAACATCCTCCATTTTAGAATCTTATAGACAGTAACAGATATTTTCGCCCCCTGGAGGAGAATTGGTTGGTTTCAGCAATAAGTGAAGTTTAGTCTGCTGAATTACTGGGAAAAAGAATTTGGACTGTGGGAATGACCTTGGCTGCAAGATAGTGGTATGGCAAATGATCAAAACAAAGGAGAGCCACAGGAGAAAACTTTGAGATCTGGCAAACAATATAAAATAGACACATTTATGAAAAGAAGGGCCTCTGCATCTGGTCCATCTGGAGCAAGTGCAAACCCACAGGAAAAGACAAAAGTCATGTCTGAGGAGGCACTTTCGAAAGCATTGGGTAAAATCAATGATTCTTTGGATCAGCTAAAAAAGCAAGGAGCGGAAACAAGTAAACAAGTTGCTGAAACAAATAAGACTGTTGCTGAGATATCAGGGAAAATTGACTTAAATACTAAAAGTATAATTGACTTGGGAAATAAAGTTAACACTAACACAGAATCAATTGGGAAACTACTTGAGGAAGCATCCACTACTCGAAAGATTGCTGAAGAGGCGAAAGAAATTGCAACGGCTACTGACGAAAAATTTTCCCCAGTCTTCAGGAAATTGGGAGAACATGACTTGGCATTGTCCATGATTGAAATGCAAAGGAAGGAGAGGAATCTTAGGATTCGGGCAATACCTGAGAGCGAAGGAGATAACTTAGTGGACTTTTTAACAAAAGAGTTCTCCCATTTCTGGAAACAGGAACTGGAACAAGAAGAATTTAAGATAGAGAGTGCATTTAGATTGGGTGCAAGACAAAGAAAGAACAAGGTAAGAGACTGTTTGGTAACACTAAGATCTAAAGAAGAGAGAGATAAAATCTTGAACCTGCACTACCAAAGAACTCTGCGAATTGAAGATTCTTTTGTGGAAATCTTTAAAGATATCCCTAAACATATTTTGGACGCAAGAAGTCAGTACAAAGATTTAGTGATATTACTGAAGAAGAACAGCGTGCCCTTCAGGTGGGAATACCCTCAAGGCCTTTCCTTCAAGTACAAAGGGAAGAAAAGGAAAATAAAAACTGTGGAAAGATAAGTTTCTAGAGCAACACGAAGAGGATCTCTACAAAGGGGCGGAATCAGGACAAGACTTTTCAGGAGGAGGAACCTTGGATAAAGACAAGCTACCGTTGAGGGGGCAACTCCCATCTCTTGCGGGGGTGCAATTAGTGCCAGCACCGTCCGTTAAGAGTTTGGGTGTAATCTTCGATACCTCCCTCTCTATGGAGGCGCAGATTACAGCTATAACAAAGGCGGCATTTTTTCATCTCCACCAAGCTAAGCAGTTGGCTCCTTATCTCTCTCGCCCTGACCTAGCCACTGTGATCCATGCAACGGTCACCTCCAGACTGGATTATTGTAACTCGCTCTACGTGGGGCTGCCCTTGAGACTGACCCAGAAACTCCAGCGGGTGCAGAATGCCACGGCAAGACTCCTTATGGGGTCTTCGCTGCGAGATCACATTCATCCGGTACTATACCAGCTGCACTGGCTCCCGGTGGAGTACAGGATCAGGTTTAAGGTGCTGGTTTTAACCTTTAAAGCCCTATATAGCCTAGGACCCTCGTACCTACGGGACCGCCTCTCCTGGTATGTCCCACAGAGGAACCTACGGTCTGCAAATAAAAACATCCTGAAGGTCCCAGGCCTCAGAGAGGTTAGGCTGGCCTCAACTAGAGCCAGGGCTTTCTCGGCTGCGGCTCCAATCTGGTGGAACGCTCTGTCACAAGAGACTAGGGCCCTGCGGGACCTGACATCTTTCCGCAGGGTCTGCAAGACAGAGCTGTTCCACCAGGCCTTTGGTCAGGGCGCAGCCTGACTCCCTCCTCTAGCAATCTGCACAGAATTTTGCTTAACGGTTGCCATCAATTTGATTTTAATTAATTTTTATAATGAAATGTTTTTAGAATGTTGGATTATTTGATTGTTGTTAGCCACCCTGAGCCCGGCTTTGGCTGGGGAGGGCGGGATATAAATAAAATTTATTATTTTTTATTATTATTATTTGCTTCCCGCTGCTGTTATCACTGTGGCTCTCGTTCTCATCTTGTGAGAGACTGTCCAGTGGAGGCGCAGGAACAGCCAAAGGCCATCTCCCGTAGCAACCAGATAAAGAGCTCTTCGAAATGTGGGAAACCAAAGCCGAAGGCAGCTGGCAGAGACGGCTCTGAACATAAACATTTGGCAGCTTCTATGGCAACATTCCAGAGCTGTAGACAGGACGCTGTGCTGACTTTTGTGATAGACAGTGGAGCTTCCCATCATCTCGTGCCCTCTGGGGGTTTTCTGAGGAACTGCACCTCTGTAGCCTCTGGAAAATCTGTTTGTTTGGCAGATGGGACTAAGCGAGCTCTGACGCAGACTGGCTCACTGTTTTGTTCTTTCTTGCAGGATTCGATACAGGCGTTTGTTGTTCTTGGACTGTCCTGCGCGTTGCTATCCGTGGCTGGTCTTGTTGCTGATAATTACAGAGTCTGTTTTGAGGATAACATGTGTTCTATTTCCAGGAGTGGCCAGCAACTAGTCAGTGTGGAATGTAAAGATAGACTGTTTGTGCTAGAAGCTTCTCTTGCAGGTCCAGAAGACATGGAGGCAGCTCAAGCACAGTGTGCCAACGTTCCAGTCCATGATGTGTGTGCTCATCTCTGGCACAGATGTCTGGCTCATGTATCGTGGGGGTCGTGAAGAAGATCCCAGAGTGCACTGAGGGGTGCAATATGAAATCTTGTGCTAAGTTTCTTGAGTGCAGGGCGTGCAAGCACGCAAAGGTGAAATCGTGCACATACCCAAGGTCTGAAAGGGTGACCACTAGGCCTTTTCAGCTTATCCATGCAGATTTGTGTGGCCCCATGTCTGTGACCAGTATGGGTAGTGTCAGGGAACTGACATCAGAGCGAGAGGTGAAGGGGAGGCTCCCAGATGATGCTGGCGAAGGACCCAGCACCAGGGGGAGAAGCAGCTCGGTAGAGGGGGAAGGAAATCAGCGCAACACCAGGGATAAAGGGGGGCAGATGGGGGAAGCGGAGAGAGAGCTCCAGGACTCTTCTCTGGACATCAGTGAGGAGAGCACAGGTCCTCCACTACCCACGCCCTCCCTGCGCAGAAGACTCCCGCGCAGTGAGATGAGGAGGAGACTGGGAGTCAAACAGCTTTTATGCTGGAAGAGGTTTAAGAAACGGCCACTGACAGATTCTGCTAGCGACTGAGGCAGCCACGCTGAGATGGGCTGTGCAGTCAGAACGGTTTAACAAGGCAATTTAGCCTAGAGAAGCGGCAGTTTACGCACGAGTAACTCATCCCCATTACAGGTAGGGCCAAATATGCGTTGGTATTGATTGATGATTTTTCACAGAACAGTTGGCTGTTTACATTTAAACACAAGAGTGAGGCTGCGCCGCTAATCAAACACTGGATTGCGGCAGTGGAACTGCAGTTTTCCACACAGGTGCGAAACTTTCAGAGCGATCGCGGTGGGGAGTTCACCGGGTCTGCGCTGCAAAGTTTCTTCCGCAAGAAGGGGATTCAAGACAGGTTGACTGCTCCACATAGTCCCCAGCAGAATGGCATTGCGGAACGCCGGAATAGATCGCTGCAGGAGATGTCCGCTGCGTTGCTATTTGATGCCCGGCTCCCACAGCGCTTTTGGGGGGGAGTCTTGGCAGACGGCCAATTTTACCTTGAACAGGTCGTTCAATTCAGTGGTAGGGGACACACCCTATTTTCTGATGCACAGCAAGAAGCCCAAGGTGCATTTCTTCCGTGTTTTTGGCGGTGAGGCTTGGGTCCTCATACCAAAGGCCAAACGCAAAAAGGGTGGCCCTAGGTCCCAAAAGATGATTTACTGTGGGTACTAGCCAGGGACCAAGGGGTGGAGGTTTGCTTATCCATCAGGGAATCACTCCAGAATTCTGCTCAGCAACAGTGCTGAATTCTGTGAGCAGAGTGGCTGGACAGGGATACATGGGAACCCTGATATTCTTTCAGAGAGTCTGCTTGACTCTGCGGATGAAGAAGAGGAAGAGGTTGAACCTGCTACTGAGGCACAGAGTCCAGACCAAGAGCAGGTAGAAGGGAGAACTTCTCTCAAGGCTGTGAAGCTTGAGCACAGCAGTGCTCCTTCTTCTCCCACAGGTTCGGCTGAGAGGTCCAGAAGGCTCAGTAAGTCAGAGGGGGAGCTCTCTGATGCCAAGGACGTTCTGGCTGGCCCTAGTGGGTCAGAGGGGGTTCCTGAAGTTGTGTTGCGCCGATCAACTCGGACGACGAAAGGGAAGCCTCCTGATAGGTTTGCAGCCACTAGTGTGTGGGTTGGTATGGCACAGTGTGAACCCGAGAGTTTTGAGGATGTTCAGAAACTGCCTCAGGAGGAAGCCAGGAAATGGCATGAGGCAATGCAGAAGGAGATGAGCTCAATGGAGTCTCTAGGTGTGTTCCCCCCTCACGAAGTTGCCAGTGGGCAAACAGGCCATGAGTAGCCGTTGGGTTTACCGTCTTAAACCCACAGCAACTGGAGAACCGCAGTACAAGGCTAGGTTAGTAGCGAGAGGATTCACGCAGCAGAAGGGGTTGCATTATACGGAAGTTTATGCTCCTACTTCCAGAAGTGATACTCTGCGCATGCTCTTAGCCATTGCTGCTCAAGAGGTTTGCTGGTGCATCACTTTGATGTGGATGTAGCCTACTTGAACTCAGACCTCCAGGAGGATCTGTACATGCTTCCTCCTCCAGGGTTTGAGGGCAATGAGCAAGGTACTGTATGGAAACTTCACAAGTCAATTTACCGTCTGAAGCAATCGGCCAGGAATTGGAACTTGTACCTGAATGAAGCTTTAGAGAAGCTAGGTTTCAGGAAGAGTCTTGCTGACAGTTGCCTGTACCTTAAAGGGTCAGGAGAGTCACAGGAAATGGTGTTGATCTTTGTTGATGACATCATTTTCACTGCGAGGGCAGACAAACAGGTACAGAAGTTTGCCAAAAAGCTTGGGAAACGGTTTCAGCTCAAGAACCTGGGTGCCGTAAAGATCTACCTAGGTGTGGAGATAGCTAGAACTGAGGATGGTAGCTTCTTGCTCAGTCAGAAAGGCAAGATTGAGCAGTTGCTTGAGAAGTTCAGAATGTCTGATTGTGCAGGGGTTAGGACACCCATGGAGACGAGCTACATGAAAGACAGCCAGCAAGCAGAAAGTGCTGAGTTTGAAAATGCTGAGCTCTTTCAGTCAGCTCTGGGTAGTCTGTTGTATCTGTCCCAGTGGAGCAGACCAGACATTGCTTTTGCTACCAATCTGCTCAGTAGGGAAGTGCTTGGCACGGTATCAAGCGGGTACTGCGCTACCTGCAGGATACCAAAGACTTCAGTCTCAAGCTGCCAGCTGCAGGTGAGACGAAGCTCACGTGCTTTGCGGACAGTGATTGGGCGAATCTGAAGGATAGGAAGTCCGTATCCGTGTTGGTGATAAAGTTTGGGCAATCTCTGGTTGGGTGGAAGTCCTGGAAGCAAAGTCTCATTGCGCTGTCCTCTACTGAGGCTGAATTCAGCGAACTGTCAGATTTGTGCCGGGAACTAGAGTTCTATAGATGCTTGGTGCAAGAGATCTGTGGGGATTGTAGCTTGCCCATCATTGTTTGGGAAGACAATCAACCCTGTTTGAAGCTAGCTGAGTCTGGGCAATTTAAGGCCAAGACCAAGCATCTAGACATACATTTCCAGAATGTGTGTCAAAGTGTTCAGTCAGGTCTGATACGGCTGAAATATTGTGCCAGTTACGGTAACTTGGCTGATGGTTTTACCAAACCATTGAGCTTCCAGCGTCATGGGGAGCTCTGTGGTGGTTTGGAGTTGGGGTAAGTTCTGTTACTTGCTTGCCCCACAGTAGTGCAGGGTGAGAGGGGGTGTGAGGAGTTATGTATGCTACAACAGCAGCAGGAATACTTATCGCAAAGCACTGGAAGGCACAAGATCTACCCACCAGGGAGGAATGGCAGATGAAGCTGATGGATTACATGGAACTGGCGGAAATGACTGGCAGAATCCAAGACCAGGGAGAAGAGTCGGTGGAAGAAGATTGGAAAAAATTTAAAGTATATTTACAAAAATATAGTAAAATTAATGAATGTTAGAAGGATGCTGGAATGAAGTTACATGGTTTCAGCAGAAATGTTATAAAGAATAAAGTAAAAATGGATTGTTAATGGGCCAAAGTGTAGAATTTAAAGTCAGACTGGGTTAAGGTAAATTATACAACAAAAATTGAGAAAGATGGAAAGAATTTGCTGAAATAGTAAATTGAACTAGAATGCAAAAAGGGAGGTGTGAGGAGGTCGAGGAAATAAGTAAATGAAAGGTAAAGCTATGAAATATTGGATGCGTTTTAATGGTTTTTTTTCTTTTTGCTGTTTTGTTGTTTATGTTTTTTCTTTATTTTAGATGTATTGTAATGTATGTTTGTTAATTTTTTATTGTGTTTTCTTTTTATGTTTTTTGTAATTTTTAAATGCTTAATAAACATCTCTTTAAAAAAAGAGAGGGGGGGTGTGAGGAGAACCTGAGCTTACAGGGTTAAACAGCTCAGAGTGTGCGTCCTGCCTACTGTGGGGCGGAGAGACTCTGCGTCACTTCCGAGAGTCTCAGCCCTTTGTTCTATTCTGCTTTCGTTTTCATGTGGAGCAGACGTGTTTTTCACGATGCTCCGTGCTGTGATAGATAATGGTTAGCTTCTGCTGTAAATAAAGCTGTTTTTAGCTTTTAGTACCTCTGTGTGAGACTCTGTTTATGCACACTGAAGCACAGAAGATAGCAGCTGCTTTCTCTGGACGCTGCCGGACTCTGCTGTTTGCTCAGAGCATTGGAATGCAGGCTGTGATGCAGAGACCTGGCGCAGCTTTGGAAGCGGGCCGGACGCCAGGCTTATCTGGGCAATAAATCAACTCTATTAAAGCCTGTAATAGAGCATTGCATGATGAGTGCCAGCATCTGTGGCATCGTCACTTGGGGCATGCCAATTTCTGCAGTATTGCAAAAATGCCAGAATTAAGTAAGGGAATTAAAATTTAAAAAAATTCAGTTTTTCTGGACTGCAATACCTGCAAGGAGTCTAAAGTAAGTGGGGATCTTATCCTGAAAGTAATAGAATTAGCAAGAAGCCTTTTGCTTTAGTACACTCAGACCTTTGTGAGCCATTTGCAGAATCTGAAGGAAGAGCAAAGTTTTTTCTGGTTCTTGTGGATGATTATAGCCGGTTTACTTGGGTATATTTGTTAAAACACAAAAGTGAAACTGGTCAACTGATTAAAAATTGGGTCAACTATATAGAAAGGCAGTTTCCCTACAAAGTTAACCAGTTGCAGAGTGACCGTTGGAGGTGAGTTCATGTCTGAAGCCCTCTAGATATGGTTGAAAAAACGTGGTTTTAGTCACCGTAAATCGTGTCCTTTTTCACCCGAAGAAAATTCAATTGCAGAACACAGCATAAGGTCTTTACAAACAAAGCTAGATTCTATGTTATGTGATTCTGGCTTATCCAGAAAAATTTTGGGGGAAGCAATTCTTTGTGCTAATTACATACAGAACAGATTATTTCATTCTACCATAAACAATACCCCTCATTTTTTGCTTTAAGGAAAAAACCTTTTTTGGACCATGTTAAAACCTTTGGTTGTTGGGCTTGGGTTCACTGTGAGGAGAACCTGAGCTTACAGGGTTAAACAACTCAGAGTGTGCGTCCTGCCTATTGTGGGGCGGAGAGAGACTGCGTCACTTCCGAGAGTCTCAGTTCTTTGTTCTGTCTGCTTTTGCTAGTGTCCGGGACAAACACGTTTGTGCGATGTTCCGTGCGTTGCTGGATAATGGCTAGATTCTGCTGTAAATAAACTGCTTTTAGTTTTAATAACTCTGTGTGAGAGCCTGATTTATGCACATCAATGCACAGAAGACAGAAGGCTTCATTCCTGAACGTTGTGTGACTCTGCTTTGCTCAGAGCTTTGGAATGCGTGCTGCGCAGAAGAAGCCTGCCGGACCTTATCTCTGAGCAATAAATCTTCAGATTCACATCCCAAAGGACAGAGAAGGAAAGGAAAGGAGATCCCAAGGCAAAGAGACTTAGATTTGTTGGCTATCAAAGTTGGTCAAAAGGGTATCGTTTTGCACTAGGGCGTGGCAGAGTTGTGATATCAAGACATGCAGAGTTTTGTGAGCAAGATGGTTGGGCTCGTTTACATGGAAATTCAGAAGTTGTTTTATCTTCATTTGATATAGATAAATTTGTGAAATCTGAGGAAGAAAAGCCACAAATTAAAGAAAGTTCTGAAAGTGATAGTGATGTCGTAGTTTCTGTCATCTGCCACCAGAGGAGGAAAAAACCACTCTAACACGTGTGTGCATGCTTTGTGCGCCTTAGGAGCTACTGCAAGTGTGTGCTTTGTCAAGAAAGAATTAAACTACCAGCCTCCTGTCCTCTTTGGGCTGGGTTGTCCTCAGGACCATAGCTGTCAACTTTTCCCTTTTCTTGTGAGGAATCCTATTCGGAATAAGGGAATTTCCCTTAAAAAAAGGGAAACGTTGACAGCTATGCTCAGAACATGCAGTAAGAGATAAAAGAGCATGGGAACTGCCTTACACAAAGTAAGACCATTGGTCCATCTGGCTCAGTTTTGTCTACAGCAGGGTTTCCCAGACTTGGGTCTCCAGCTGTTTTGCACTACAATGTCCATCTGGCAAGCCCTAGGCGCTGAGGCTTTTACCCACTGGTCCTGCTAGCTAGGGATGATGGGAATTGTATTAAGCAGTTAGGGCAGAATGAATGGAAGTATAGAGAATATGACTATGGAGTTCATAACACGTGGGTGGCAATGATTACTATAGAGCATGATTATCGATGATATGGACAACAAAATAAATGTTCAGCCCTGGAACTGCTCATTGTAGACCAGAGTAGCCAGTGAGTATACAAAAGGTTTAACATTAGAGAATCTTCAGAACTGCTCACTGCAACTTAGGCCTGTTTTTGTAGTTGTTGGACAATGAGGACTGTGACATGGATTCTTACAAAATTGTCCAGTAGCACCTAAGAGACCAACTTAGTTTGTTCTGGGTCTAAGCTTTCGTGCTCATGCACACTTCTTCAGATACACTAAGACAAAAGTCACCAGACCCTTATATACAGTATAGTGGGAGGGTGGGGTAGGGCATTTCTCAGAAGGGTAGTAGGAGGTGGGTGATTGAGTCAATGGGGATGGTAAACCCGTTGATGACTGTTCTTGTTGTTGTTTAGTCATTTAGTCATGTCCGACTCTTCATGACCCCATGGACCAGAGCACGCCAGGCACTCCTGTTTTCCACTGCCTCCCGCAGTTCTGTCAAATTCATGTTGGTAGTTTCAAGAACATTGTCCAGCCATCTCGTCCTCTGTCGTCCTCTTCTCCTTGTGCCCTCAATCTTTCCCCACATCAGGGTCTTTTCCAGGGATGTTGATGTTTCGCAACTTTGACATTTTGCAGGACCTTAGCCAGACCTTAGCAGAGCATACACAGAGTTCTCGAAAGCAATCAGCTGCAGGCAGGATGGATGAGGCAGGAACCAGTAACTTGTTACTTATAAAAAGGTAAAGGTACCCCTGCCCGTACGGGCCAGTCTTGACAGACTCTAGGGTTGTGCGCCCATCTCACTTAAGAGGCCGGGGGCCAGCGCTGTCCGGAGACACTTCCGGGTCACGTGGCCAGCGTGACAAAGCTGCATCTGGCAACCCAGCGCAGCACACGGAAACACCGTTTACCTTCCCGCCAGTAAGCGGTCCCTATTTATCTACTTGCACCCGGGGGGTGCTTTCGAACTGCTAGGTTGGCAGGCGCTGGGACCGAGCAACGGGAGCGCACCCCGCCGCGGGGATTCGAACCGCCGACCTTTAGATCGGCAAGCCCTAGGCGCTGAGGCTTTTACCCACAGCGCCACCCGCGTCCCGCGTTGTTACTTATAGGTGTTTATTATTTACAACAACTGACTTCAAGTTACTATGTACAAGAACAGAACAGAACACGGATCTTAACTAGCTTTCTCTCACCACACGACTCTGAGACTCCACACTGACCAAACACAAACACTTTACAGTCACTAGGTCATAAATCATTATGCCTGTGTGAGGCCTTGACCAATGGTAGAGCTGTTTCCAGGCTCCTATCTCCAGGCAGAAATTCTCCTTTCTGCTCAGTCATCTTTGGCTGTCGGACAACTCTTAATTGACTCTGTGTGAAGCTGCACAGAAATGCACGTAGTCAAAAACCCAACAAGGGAGTCTTCTCTTCTCATGAGGTGGCCAAAGCATTGGAGCCTCAGCTTCAGGATCTGTCCTTCCAGTGAGCACTCAGGGCTGATTTCCTTCCGAATGGATCAGTTTGATCTTCTTGCAGTCCATGGGATTCTCAAGAGTCTCCTCCAGCACCAGAATTCAAAAGCATCCATTCTTCGGTGATCAGCCTTCTTTATGGTCCAGCTCTCACTTCCATACATCACTACTTGGAAAACCATAGCTTGAACTAAATGGACCTTTGTTGGCAAGGTGATGTCTCTGCTTTTTAAGATGCTGTCTAGGTTTGTCATTGCTTTTCTCCCAAGAAGCAGGCGTCTTTTAATTTCGTGACTGCTTGCTGTCACCATCTGCAGTGATCATGGAAACCAAGAAAGTAAAATCTCTCACTGCCTCCATTTCTTCCCCTTCTATTTGCCAGGAGGTGATGGGACCAGTGGCCATGATCTTATGTTGAGCTTCAGACCATATTTTGCGTTCTCCTCTTTCACCCTCATTAAAAGGTTCTTTAATTCCTCCTCACTTTCTGCCATCAAGGTTGTGTCATCTGCATATCTGAGGTTGTTGATATTTCTTCCGGCGATCTTAATTCTGGCTTCTTAATTCATCCAGTCCAGCCTTTTGCATGATGAATTCTGCATATAAGTTAAATAAGCAGGGAGACAATACACAGCCTTGTTGTACTCTTTTCCCAATTTTGAACCAGTCAGTTTTTCCATGTCCCGTTCTAACTGTAGCTTCTTGTCCCACATAGAGATTTCTCAGGAGACATATAAGGTGATCAGGCACTCCCATTTCTTTAAGAACTTGTCATAGTTTGATGTGGTTGACACAGTCAAAGGCATTGTGTAGTCAATGAAGCAAAAGTAGATGTTTTTCTGAAACACTCTAGCTTTCTCCATAATCCAACGCATGTTTGCAATTTGGTCTCTGGTTCCTCTGCCCCTTTGAAATCCATCTTGCACTTCTGGGAGTTCTTGGTCCACATACTGCTTAAGCCTGCCTTGTAGAATTTTAAGCATAACCTTGCTAGTGTGTGAAATGAGCGCAATTGTGCAGTAGTTGGAGCATTCTTTGGCGCTGCCCTTCTTTGGGATTGGGATGTAGACTGATCTTCTCCAATCCTCTGGCCACTGCTGAGTTTTCCAAACTTGCTGGCATATTGAGTGTAGCACCTTAACAGCATCATCTTAAAAATAAATAAATAGTTCAGCTGGAATACCATCACTTCCACTGGCCTTGTTATTTGCAGTGCTTTCTAAGGCCCATTTGACTTTGCTCTCCAGGATGTCAGGCTCAATGGGTATACATCTTTCTGGTATAATTCCTCTGTGTATTCTTGCAACCTCTACTTGATGTCTTCTGCTTCTGTTAGGTCCTTTGTATGAAATGTTCCTTTCATAGCTCCAGTTTTCTTGAACAGATCTCTGGTTTTTCCCATTCTGTTGTTTTCCTCTATTTCTTTTCATTGCTTGTTTAAGAAGGCCCTCTTGTCTCTCCTTGCTATTTTTTGGACATCTGCATTCAATTTCCTGTATCTTTCACTATCTCCCTCGCATTTTGCTTGCCTTCTCCAAGTCCACCTTTCCTTTTGAAGCAAAATGTCATTGAAACGGGGGAGAAATGCCCTGCATGAAGTCTTGGGTTTGCAATTTTGGGAGAGGGAAGACTGCAGTGCTGTGGAGCGGGCAGGCTGGTGAGGCCCCCTAGATTTAGAGGTCCGAGTTGCCCTGCCCTCGCATGAAGTCTTGGGTTTGCAATTTTGGGAGAGGGAAGACTGTCTGCGGCACTGGGGAATGGGCAGGCTGGCGAGACCCCCTAGATCTAGAGGCCCTAGGCTTCAGCCTACTTAGCCTATACATAAATCCGGCCCTGCCTATGTCACAGTGATCACAGGCCCATCGATCACGTGCAAGGCATTCTGCGTGTTGGGAAGGAGCCTCCTGTTCTGGGCCAGGTGGAAGAGTGACTCCGCCAGATGGTTGAAAGGGGAGGAATGCCCATCCTCATCTGCTGCAGCAGAAGACTGGGTAGTGGAGTCGAAGCTGATCCCGTGGAGCACGTGAGGAGTCAAGGCTTCCCGCATGAAGGCCTCGCTTCCCCTAGAAGTCCCTGCCTCCTGGTCTGTGTTCTCTTTCTTCTTCAGGTACAGCTCCAGCATGTTCTGGATGGTGCACCTGCTTTCGGGGGAGAGCTTGTAGAACTGGTCCACACTAGAAGAATAGCCATGAGACGGGTGAGAGTCCTGCAAGGCGTCCCCAAAGTCAGGGGAACGTAAGCACATTTGAAGAGCCCTGCTGGGTCAGGCCTGTCGGAATCTCCGTTCGACCGAGCTGATAAGGCTCATCTTCAGAATCGCCTCCCGACGGTTAATTGACGACCTGATCCTTTGATAAGGCCTCAGGCACGTCGTCCCAGCAGAGCACGCAGAAGGATGAGATAGTATGAGCTACATTGCTATGCTTTATTTTCTAGCTATGCAGAGAGCAAAGAAATATACATCCTCTCCCTGTGAGAGCAGAGAGCAACTGAACAAAGGAACAAAGGAAACAGGAAACCACTAACGTCACATCCCGTCTCCCCTCCCGTGAGACTGCAAGGTCTCTGGAATGTAAACAGAGTCCTGTGACTCCACGCAGCTGCTCAGTGATAACAGAAACTAACATCCTCCCCCTTTCTGTGAACACCACTGGGCAGCGTGTCAGTACAATCTCAGTACAAACCCAATTTCTGTACATAGGTACAGTGTTGATCCCTCGGAACAACCTTGGACAATAAATCAGCAGGAATTTCATTACCTGGCATGTAGGACACCGTTACGAGTCCTTTCTGAACACATTCTCTAGCATGTTGCAGCTTCACTTGCAAGTGCTTCGTGCTTTGCATACAACCTTCAGAAGTCAGCAAAGCCAAACATGCTTTGTTGTCCTGATAAACCTGGATTGGACATTTGACAGGAATTCTCATGTCTTTACACAACTGTAACAACCATTCACAATCCACAAGTGAATAAGACTGTGCATTCAGTTTAGCTTCACAAGAACTTGAACTTACTGTTGTTTGCTTCTTGCACGACCAATCAAATAGACCCTGGTTGTACATGTAGCAAACTCCAGACGTGCTTTTCCTGTCTGTAGTGTCACTTCCAAAACTCGCATCAGCAAATATCTCAAGACCACTAGACTTCTGATTGTTAAATCTCAGTCTGTAGTGCATAGTGCCTTTCAAATATCGTGCTATGCGTTTCAGAGCTTTCCAATCTTTAACTGTAGGATTGTTGACTTGTCTGCTTAGCAAATTACAGCTAACTGCAATGTCCGGTCTTGAACATCTGGCAATGAAGTTTAGTTTGCCTAGCACACTTCTGTACAGTGTAGTGTCAGAAAATGCTTCTTCAGTGTCATCTACCTGATAACCTGTTGTCATCGGTGTGTCTACAGGGTTAGCATCCATCAGGTTTAGTTTGGTTAACACATCAGCAATTTTCTGTGACTGGTGTACTAGAATATTACTATCTTGGTCTCGCTCTGTTTCCAGAGATAGGTAGTTGGTTACCTCACCAAGATCTTTCATGTCAAAATGCTCCTTCAGTTGAGCAAGGGTGCTATTGTACATTTTGACATCCTTCCAAAAGAAAAGAATATCATCAACATGATACAGCTTGATACAAGCAATACAGCTTCTTTTGCTCTTCCTCTTTGACAAATACACATGGATCAGCTTTACCTTGCTGAAAACCTAGAGAAAACAACACTTCAGTGAGTTTAGAGTGCCAGCATCATGCACTTTGTTTGAGACCATATAGAGTCTTCTTCAGAGAACAAACAAATCCCTGTTTTACCTGTACACCATCAGGTGGAAGCATATAAAGTGATTCACCTAAGGTTCCGTACAAAAATGCTGTATTCACATCGTGATGAGAAATGTGTAGATTCTCCTCTGCAGCAAGTTTGCGCATAAGCCTAATGCTCTCATATCTCACGGTGGGTGAGTAGGTCTCGTGATAGTCTTCTCCTAGTACCTGTAAAAAACCTCTGACTACCAATCTGGCTTTGTGTCTGACTATCTTGCCATTTTGATCTGTCTTTGCTTCGAAAACCCATTTGCTGTCAAGCAGTTTCATCCCTGGAACTGTCAGAACTAGCTCCCATGTTTTGTTCCTCTCTAAGGAATAAAGCTCAGCCTTCATGGCAGTTAACCATGGCTCAGCATCCTTCGAGTCCAAAGCCTGGATCTCTTGGAAACTTGAAGGTTCAAATACCTTCTTGGAGCTATTAACAGCAGTTACAGCTTTTGCTGCTTTAGCAAATTCTTCAGCAAATCTCTTTGGAGGTCTACCTTTTGTGGCTCTTTCAGACCTACGAATCAGACGTAAGTCTTCAACGCTCTCCTCTTCTTTCTTAGGAGAAAAGTGGCCTATAGTGAATAGTGGTTCCTCCAATTCTCGATCAGAGCCTTCAGAGGGTCGCAGAGAGGCCTTAGAACTCTTGAAATCCTCTGAACCATCTGAGTCAGTTTCAGATTCAGAATCAGAACCTTCATCAGTGGGTGTGGGGGTTTGCTGCTGTTTATCCTCAGTCTCTTCACTTTCATCAGGATAACACTGGAAAATTCCCACATTCTCCCCCCACTTGGCATTGTGCTCAACACTTCTAGTGTGCCTAACTGTGTTAGTGTCAGTCATAGTTACTCTGTAAGAACCTTTCTGATACCCTAGAAAGATACCATGCAAACCACGTTTGCCTAACTTGGAGCTTTGTGGTGTGTGAACCCACATGTCAGAACCAAAAATTCTCATGTGCTTGATGTATGGTTTCTTGCCAAACATCTTTTCATAGGGAGTACAACCAATCGGTGATGATAATCCGCGATTATAAGTGTAAACGAAACAGCTGAGCGATTCTGCCCAATAACTCTCTGGAGGATTGGCATCATGCAGCAAGGTTTTCAAGCCTTGAAGCAAAGTTTGGCTTACCCTTTCACAAAGTCCATTCATCCAAGGAGACCGTGGACTTGACAGGTCATGTAGAATTTCTTTCTCAGTCAGAAAAGCTTCAAATTGCTGAGAAGTGAATTCGGGACATTCTCAAACATTGAATATTGGAAGGAAATCAAAGAATTTGACCAGCCGAGGGACGTAAAAAGGGAGTCCGTCCTGGCCGCAGTGTAAATATGGTGCAGAGAACAAAGACATGAGAACAAAGGCAGAAGTGAAAGTTTCCTGCTGAGTAAGTGTTAAACTGAAAGTCCTCAGAGGCAGCGCGCTGAGGCAAATACCATTTTATAATGCTGATAGAGAGAAAAGAGCTAAAAGGAACTTTATTTCTCCTCTTCTCTTGCGACGACTCTGTGGCTTGGTGGGAGAAACAGTAATGTGCTGAGCTCCAGCCCAGAGACTCAGATACTTTGTATAAATCCTTATATAAAGCAAAGGGGAGAGCTGGTAACATCGGAAAGGCTGGTAACATCGGAAAGGACTGACAAGGGAAGGTGGGACAGAGCAGCTAAAGCTTTAAAGTGCTGCAGAGACTCATAAGCCTCCCAGCTTTGATTAAACGGACATAGAAGAGGCTTGAAAATAAACTGTGATCATTCTCACACCCCCACTGGAATGTGAAGGGAGGAAGATTAACTTGGAAAAGCGTTTTATATTTAAATACCCTTTGAGGATTAAGCCTGCAAGTGGCTAGAAAATTCATCACCCTGGCTCCCCGACTGGATTACAGCTACATTTGGATTTATATGATGGATTGAGCCCACAAGTGGCGGAAGAACAGAAGAGGACCTTTAAATTGAGACAGTATCTGAGTTACTACCAGTCTGACTCTATCTACGTTGGATTAATTATGTGGGATTGAGTTGATAAGTGATGAAAGATTAGAAGAGGACATTTAAATTGTGGTAGCACTTGGGACAATGTCTATATATTTCTGATGTGTATTATTTATTGTTTTCTTCCTTTTTCTTTCTTTTGAGATAATAGTTGATATATGTTCAAATGGGTGAATTCTAAAGTGTGTGGTTAAGACAAAAGAATTGAAAGTCACTGTGAAGAGAAGGGAAAGAAGGTCCCCTAGGGGTCATTGCTCAAATTACAATTTGTGACTAACACGCTTTCTAGCTCTTTGGTGTACGCGCTCCCTCTAGTGGCGAAAGTATATAAATATTGAGCTATTTGTTTAAAAATGTCAGGGGAAAATGGGGAAAAAATTGGAGGAACCCCAGGCGATAGAAGACAGCCAAAACAGGAAGAAATTAAGTACTTGGACATTCTTTGGCTAAAAATAAAGGAAGAATTTAAACAAAATGAACAACACATGGAGAAAAAATTGGCAGAAGTACAAGAAACCCTGGATAAGAAAATAGAGGGGGGGGGGGGAATTGTCAAATAAAATCAAAGATTTAACGGTTAGATCAAAAACAACGGAAGAGCTAGCGAAACGAACTCAGAAGGAAGTTAAGGAAAATAGGAAAGAGACAGATAGAATTAAAGAGGAAATGACAGAGGTTAGTAAAATACAAGAACAGATCTGGGACAACATGGCTTTGATGGAGATGAGGCAGAAACAGAAAAATTTTAAATTTAGAGGTGTAGTAGAAGAAGCAAATGAAAACATCAAAACAAAAATGATTAAAGAATTGGCAAGGTGGATGGATATGAAGGAAGAAGAAACTGAATATACAATTGAGAATGTGTTTAGAATTAAAGTGAGATAGGTAAAAGCCAAAGTTAAAAAACTACCTGGAGATTGCTTGATGATTTTTAATTCATTAGAGATGAGAAATGCAATTCTGAGAATGAGATAAAATAACAAATTATTAATTGATGGAAGACCAATCATCATATTTAAAGAGGTCCCCATTAGATTTTTGCGAAAAAGAGACTGATATAAACAATTGGTGACTCTACTGAAGAAAAATGGAATCCAACATAGGTGGGAGTTCCTTGAAGGAATCTCTTTTTACTACAAAGACAAAAGATTCAGACTAACAGATCTCCAAGAGGTAAAGAAATTCTCCAGAAGATATGAGAAAGAATTAGGCAAGATGGAAGGAAGCCTCGTTGGTCCCAGACCCATCGGAGCAGACCTCTACATTGAAGAGGAAAACAAAAAAAAAGAAAAAGAAAGACAGAAACAAAGAAGAAGAGGAAGGAGAAGGAGAGGGAGAAGAAGGAGAGGTAGAAGAAGAGGAAGAGGAGGAGGAAGACAACGCTAACAAAACCACCCGAATTTAATTTTTCTTTCTGTAATAAAACTAAATTAAGGGAATGACGCTGAAATTGATAACCTGCAATATTAATGGGCTTAATGAAAAATCTAAACGAAATAAAGTTGAACGTGTATTGAAAAAAAAGAATGTTGACGTAATCTGTTTACAAGAAACCCATGTCGCAAAAAAAAAACATAGACATATTTTGATTAATAAAAGACTGGGTAGAGAGTTCATAACTTCCAATGGTAACAAAAAAAGAGGGGTGGTGCTATACATAAAGGAGAGACTAGACCCTAAACTGATCTCTAAAGATGAGGAGGGGAGAGTGATTGTGGTACAAATAACGCTGCAGGGCGAGAGGATAATTCTTGTGGGAATATACACACCTAACGGAAACAAAGTGGAATTCTTTAAAAGATTAGAGGAAAGATTGATGAACTTTATGGATCAGAAGATAATTTTGATGGGGGATTGCAATGGAGTGGTAATGCCAGAAATAGATAGAATGTCAAGGAAAAAAAGTATAGATGAGGGTAAACTCCCCAAGACTTTTTTTGATTTAGTTGAAAATTTTGGTTTAATAGATATTTGGAGGTTGAAACACCCAATTACAAAATAGTTTACTTTTTTCTTGGACCCCATCGAAGTTCAAGCAGAATAGACTGTTTGGGTATCTAAAGAATTGGTTCCAAGAGTAAGCAAAATTGAGATTACCCCACGAACCCTATCTGATCATAACTCAATATATTTGGAAGTGAAAGGCAAAGAACAATCTTCTTTTAGATGGAGGGTGAACGATACACTGTTTGAGAAGCCAAAAATAGTAGAGAAAGCGAAAGAGACAATAAAGGAATGTTTTGATTGGAATTTACACAGAGAGACTAGTTTGGATATAGTGTGGGACACGAGCAAAGCAGTCATGAGCGGCTTCCTGATACAGCAAAACAGTCTCAAAAGAAGAAGAAGAAGAAGAAGAAGAAGAAGGAGAAGGAGAAGGAGAAGGAGAAGGAGAAGGAGAAGGAGAAGGAGAAGGAGAAGGAGAAGGAGAAGGAGAAGGAGAAGGAGAAGGAGAAGGAGGAGAAGGAGGAGAAGGAGGAGAAGGAGGAGAAGGAGGAGAAGGAGGAGAAGGAGGAGAAGGAGGAGAAGGAGGAGGAGGAGAAGGAGAAGAAGGAGAAGGAGAAGAAGGAGAAGGAGAAGAAGGAGAAGGAGAAGAAGGAGAAGGAGAAGAAGGAGAAGGAGAAGAAGGAGAAGGAGAAGAAGGAGAAGGAGAAGAAGGAGAAGGAGAAGAAGGAGAAGAAGGAGAAGAAGGAGAAGAAGGAGAAGAAGGAGAAGAAGGAGAAGAAGGAGAAGAAGGAGAAGAAGGAGAAGAAGGAGAAGAAGGAGAAAAGAAAAAAGAGGAAATTTTGATTCAACTCATGGAAAATGAGAAAAAATTGGTAACCAAACCAAAAGATGAACAAACTAAACAGGCTATTAAAATGTTACAAACTCAGTTTTCCATGCTGGTGAACCAAGAAGTGGAATGGAAACTAAAACTAATGAGACAGAAGTATTTTGAATCAGCAAACAAAACTGGGAAGTTACTAGCATGGCAACTAAGAAAACGTCAAAGCCAAAACATAATTAATAAAATTAGGATAGGAGAACAACTGACGGAAGACCCAAAAGAAATAAGAAGAGCCTTTCAAGGATTCTATAATGAGCTTTACAGGAAAGATAAAGAACACATTAAAAAAATAGAGAGATACTTACAGATCCCACTAGAAGAAAGAGAACAATTAAATGCCCCAATAACAAATCAGGAAATCCAAAGGTCAGTAAAAAAGATGAAACAAGGTGTCAGAGCTGGCTCCAGGTCCCAGCTCACAGAGGACCAACGCTAGCCGGTAGTAATGTACAAAAGTCTTTATTGAAGTACAGTTTCCATTTTCAAGCCGCAGCGCCCAGCTCTACGTCTTAGAGGCTAGACCGGCGAAGCTCCATCTGAGTCTCCACCCCCTGTACACCAGCTTAAGACTCTAACCTTACTCCACCTCTTCCGTCTCTCCTTTCTCCTCTGGGTCCTTCTGCCCCCCGGGGTCTCCTCCTTTCTGGACTCTTCTGACGCTGACCCCCCTGACTCCTCCCCCTCCTTTCGGCGGGCTTTGGGACCTGGCTCCCTATCCGGGCTGCCAACTGCGCCGCCCTCCTGTACATTTGAACTTGGCGCGCGCGCCCAGCCTTCAACCTTCCTCTTGACCGTTTCCTCGCTCTCCGATGGAGGCGTGGCCAATCCTGACTCCTCTCCTCCCGCTGGCGGTGAGCCTCCTGGTCCCGATACCTGGGACTCCTCCCCCCTACTGCGCTCTGGTGGGGAAGCTGGTCCTGATTTCCAACTGCTGCTCTCTGAGTCCCCTCTGGCCCCTTCTTCCTGGGGTGTCCCCCTAGGCACCCCCCTTGCTCTGACCATGGGAGCCCCTTTCTGTGAATCTTCCGATTCGCTGGAAAGACTCAGAGACCTCGGACCGCTGTCATCGCTAACATTTCCTTCGGATTCCTCCCCCTCGCTCTCTATTTCCTCCCTTTCCTGTGCCTCTGCTCCTGAGCCCCTGACATCCATCCCCCCCTCGAAGCCCCCCTTCCCCCCTCCCCTCCTTCTGGTGTGGGTACTGGGTGCTCCGTCGTTGTGGGGGTGAGTGCCGGATACAGTTCGTCCCCCTTGTCGTACATCCAGCCGGATAAGTCCGGCTCGTTCTCCGTGCTCTCGCCGACGTCGATCTCCTCTGCTTCCATCTCTTTGCCTCCGTGCTCGAACCCAACGTCCTCCCCCAACACGTCCATGTCCGTCTCTCCCCCGTTCTCCTCTGGGGATGTTGCCTGCCAAGGACCCCCCAGCCACTTCCTGCGCCACTGCTCCTCTGGTCGATCGTCCCACCAATAAGATCGGTCTGAGGCAGACCCCGAGGGTGATCCCTCCGGGGAACGTGTGTCTAGTGCC
Organism: Podarcis muralis; assembly: GCF_964188315.1. Classification (NCBI taxonomy): domain Eukaryota; kingdom Metazoa; phylum Chordata; class Lepidosauria; order Squamata; family Lacertidae; genus Podarcis; species Podarcis muralis. Next base: position 16,681,361 of record NC_135674.1, read on the forward strand.
GGTTCCTCGTCCGAGGTGAACCCCTGGAATGTGCTGGCTGAAAGTGTGGGTGTGAAAAGCCAGTCGTCGAAATACTCGGCTGGCATGGGCCTGTGTGGGAAAAGGGCATGAAACTCGTCTTTGAGCAGAGGTTCCTCCAAAGCATAGTCCGGCACCCAACTGTTGGCGCTGGCCGGGGTATCTTCTCTGGCGAGAAGATATTCTACTCCCTCTTCCCCCCATCTCGAGTCTAAAATCTCTGTGACCTCGTTGATGGGTTCCCCCCTTGGCGACCCCCTCCTTGTGGGCGTTTCCCTGAGCGGGTCTGGTGCCGTGCCTGGCTCTTGAAATCTGTGAGGTGCTTTGTAGGGCGTGAGCACTGATCTATGGAAAACTGGGTGCATTCTGGATCCCTCCGGAAGTGTCAACCGGAAGGCCACTGGATTAACCTGTGCCTCGACTTGGTAAGGCCCTAGCTGCTTATGTCCGAGCTTCTTCTTCGCTAACGATCTGGCCGGCACTGCCTGGGCTGCTAACCAAACCCAGTCTCCCACCTGTATGTCTTCCCCAACCCTTCTGTGTCTGTCAGCCTGCAGTTTGTATGCGTGCTTTGCTAGTTCTAACTGCCTCCGAAGCTGTTCGTGGACCTCCTGCAACTCTGATGCTAAGGCTTCCGCTGCCTGTGGCTCCCCCTCCCCCACTCTCTCTAATCCCGGGAAGGTTCTGGGATGCCTCCCGTTGTTGGCGAAGAACGGTGTCACCCCCGTGGACACGTGCTTCATGTTGTTGTAGGCGAACTCGGCGAGCGGCAGGTAGTCCACCCATGTTGCAGGCTGCTGATTTGCGTAGCATCTCAGGTACTGCTGCATGATGGCGTTGACCCGCTCCGCTTGTCCGTTGGTCTGCGGGTGTCTCGCCGACGCTAGGTTGATCTTGACGTTCAGGATGCCCATCAGCTTCTGCCAGAAGTTCGAGATGAACTGTCGCCCCCGGTCGGACAGGATAGACCGTGGTAGACCGTGAACCCTGAACACGTGGTCTATGAACAGTTTGGCGGTCTGTTCCGCCGAGGCCACCTTCGCGCACGGAATGAAGTGGGCCATTTTGGTGAACATGTCCACCACCACTAGCACTGCTGTCTTGCCCCTCGAGCTGGGCAGATCCGTGACAAAGTCCAGGGCCACCCTCTCCCACGGTTCGAGCGGTGTCTGCAGCGGTTCCAGCAGTCCCGCCGGCGGTTTGTGCACTGACTTGGCCCTTTGGCAGGTGTCGCACCTCGAGACGTAATCCGCGACTTCCCCCCGCATCTTGGGCCACCAAAAATCTCTGGCTACTAATTCTACAGTCTTCTCTTTGCCAAAGTGCCCGGCGGTGGGTGCGTCGTGCAACTGCTGCAGTACCTTCACGCGGAGGTCGTCTCCCGGTACGTAGAGGGCCCCTTTGCGGATGAGCAATCCGTCGCGTATCTGGAACTCGTCGTCCTTCGCCGTGCCCCTGTGCACCTCCTCCATCTTGGCTTGTGCGAAGGGGTCCTCCTGCAGCGCGCGACGTACAGCATCCAGGTCCACGGTTGCCGAAGCGCACGCCCACGCTTTCGGTGCGAAAATGTGCTTGGCCGCCGCTGGTGCCGCCTCCTCGAGGTATTGCGGCTTCCTGGACAGTGCATCCGCCATGACGTTGTTGTCGCCTGGGATGTACTCTATACTGAAGTCGAAGTCCGCAAAGAACTCCGCCCATCGTATGTGCCTCTGGTTCAGGAACCTTGCCGTGCGCCAGTACTCCAGGTTCTTATGGTCTGTGCGGACCTGCACTGTGTGTTTGGCTCCGATAAGGAAGTGCCGCCACGCCTTGAATGCTGCATGAATGGCTAGCAACTCCCTGTCCCAGATGGTGTAGTTCTGCTCTGACTTGCTGAGCTTCCTGGAGTAGAAGGCAGTTCCCTGACATCCACCTCCCCTCCAGGGCCCCCTTCACCCCCTCCCGTCCCCTCCTCTATGGGCGGTGAGGAAGCAAAACCCCTGAAAGAACCTCCCTCATCTTCCGAAGTCTCGAACATTTCCCTCCACCGGTTGCTGTTCCTGGTCTCTAAGTACTCCTCCTCATCGGAGTCTATTCCTTCTTCCAACTCCGATTCCGTGAATCCTTCCAGTTCCTCCTCCTCGTCGGTGGTGCCAAAGTACTCCCTCCGGAACCTTGCTACAGACTGAGGTTTCCCCGGGAACCTTTGATGGAACGTTTCTATTAAGACCTCGTCATTGACATCCTCTGCCGTTACCCAGGTGTTTTCTGACTCCGGTTCCCCTTCCGACGCCACCAAATACTCCACCTGATTACCCTTCCACCTGGAGTCGATGATTTCCGCCACATGGCTGCTGCGTTCCCTTTCTTCTAAGACTGGTCCACGTGTGGACACCCCTTCACGTCCCCCCCTATACGGTGACAGTAATGACCTATGGAATACTGGGTGCAGTTTCATGTGGTTCGGTAACCGGAGTTTGAAAGCCACTGGGTTGACCTGTTGAATGACCTCAAAGGGTCCCAATCTTTTGGGTCTCAATTTCTTACAACCCCCTTTGAACGGCAACCCTTGGGTTGACAGCCACACCTGATCCCCCACCCTTATGGTTTCACCTTCCCTTCTGTTCTTGTCTGCCTGCCTCTTATATTCTTCTTTGGCCCTTTCTAAGTTGAGTTGGAGCTGACGATGGATCGCTTCCATTTCTTCTACAAAATGTTCGGCTGCCGGGACGCTCCATCTCTCCCCTCCTCCCCCTGGAAATGCCCTGGGGTGACACCCATAATTAGCCAAAAAGGGGCTCATCCCTGTGGACACATTCTCCGCATTATTGTAGGCAAATTCTGCCAGCGCCAACTTTTCGACCCAATCGTTCTCTCTGTCATTGACATAACACCTCAGGTATTGTTGGAGGATACCGTTTGCTCTTTCCGCCTGCCCGTTGGTTTCAGGGTGCCGGGCAGTCAAAAAATTGACCTCTACGTGCAGTAAGCTCATGAGCTTCCTCCAGAACCTGGACGTAAATTGTTTGCCTCTGTCTGAGACCACCCTCAAGGGGGTGCCATGCAACCTAAAAATGTGTTCTACAAACAATTTCGCTGTCTCTTCCGCCGTGACTGCATGTGAGCATGCTACAAAGTGGCACATCTTTGTTAACAGGTCTACTACCACCATGATGGCTGTTTTCCCCTTGGACTTCGGCAGATCAGTCATAAAATCTATCGATACCGCCTCCCATGGTCGTTCTGGTGTGGGTAACGGTTCTAATAACCCCGCCGGCGCCCGCCTCTCCCCTTTGGCTCGCTGGCATTGGTCATACCCTCTTACATACTCCCGTACATCTTCCCTCACCTTGGGCCACCAAAATTCCCTGGTAACCAACCACATGGTCTTGTGTTGCCCAAAATGCCCCGCTGTGGGGCTGTCGTGCAACTGCTTGAGTACTCTCCCCCTCAATTCTCCTTCGGGTATATACAGTGCCCCTTTGTAATACAATGCCCCGTTTCTTTCCTCAAAACCTCCGGGGTTCTCTCCCTCCCTCCTAAGACCTCTGAGCGTATCCTGGGCGTATTCATCATTCTCCGTTCCCACTACCAGTTCTCTTTGCCCCACCAATGCCGCCCCACACACCCAGCGGTCCTCTGGGATATGTCTCTCTTCGGGTGCCCCCTCCCCCTCCAAATATTCAGGTTTACGTGAGAGAGCGTCCACCCTGACGTTTTCTGGGCCTGGCACGTAACAAATTTCAAAGTGGAATTTGGAGAACTCCTGGGCCCATCTCACTTGTCGTTGGTTGAGTACTCGTGCCGTTCTCCAATACTCTAAATTCTTGTGGTCGGTGCACACTTGCACCTTGTGTTGTGCACCAATTAGTAAGTGCCTCCATCTCCGGAACGCTTCATGAATGGCGAGTAGTTCTTGGTCATACACCGTGTAGTTCCTCTCGGATTTATTCAGCTTTCGCGAGAAGAAGGCACACGGTCTCCACTCCGACTTACTCTTCCCCGGCTGGAGAAGCACCGCCCCTACCGCCCGGTCTGATGCATCAGTTTCTACTCTCATCGGTTTTTGTAAATCCACATGCAGGAGTTGTTCTTCCGAAGCGAACGCCTTTTTCAGTTCTTCAAATGCTCGCTCCGCCTCCGCCGTCCAAACAAATTTCTTCTTGCTGCTGAGACAGTCAGTAATGGGAGCCGTCAAGTGGGCAAAGTTCTTGATGAACTTCCGATAAAAGTTTCCAAACCCTAGGAATCTTTGCACATCCTTCTTCGTTTTCGGCGTCTTCCATTCCAGCACCGCCTGGACCTTGCCTGGATCCATGGCCAAACCCTTGTCTGACAAGCGGTACCCCAGGAATTCCACCTCCTTGGTATGAAACTGACACTTCTCCAGTTTCACCCACAGCTGGTTTGCTTGCAGTTTGCCCAACACTTCCCGGACGTCCCTTACATGCTGCTCCTCATTCTCTGAATATACCAACACGTCGTCTAAGAAGGCCACGCAATTCTTGTAGAGCAAAGGTCCCAGGACGTGGTTCATAAACGATTGAAAGCACGCTGAGCCTGCTTGTAGACCGAAGGGCATAACGAGATATTCAAAAGCCCCCAAAGGGGTGAACATGGTGGTTTTCCATTCATCCCCCTTCCTTATTTGTATCAGGTTGTACGCCCCCCTCAGGTCCAGTTTAGTAAAAATCTTTCCCTTCCTCACCCTGGTCAAAATGTCATCAATTCTGGGCATAGGGAAAGCCACTGGTTCCGACACTGCATTTAGGGCCCAGTAGTCCACTACAAGCCTCTCTGGACTCTCTGATGAAACCTCGCTTCAGGTTTTTGTCAATGAACTCCCTTAACTCCTGCATCTCCCTGTCTGACATGGCGTACAGCTTGCCCACTGGGAGCTGGGCCCCAGGGAGTAGATTGATTTGACAGTCAAAGGGTCTATGCGGCGGCAGTTTGTCTGCTTCCCTTTCGCTGAAGACGTTGCCTAGGTCAGCGTATTGTCGGGGCACCTTCCCTTTGTCCGTTACTTCCGTCCCTGCCAGACTGGCTCTGGCCCCTTCCGGAGCCTTCCCCTCTTTGCAGTGTTCTAGGCAATGTGCTGACCCAAAGGAGACCACTCTCTGATGCCAGCCCACTAGCGGATCATGTAGCGCTAGCCAGCTCATCCCCAAAATAATGGGAGCTCCTCCCAAGGTAGCCACATTAAACGCTATCCGTTCGGTGTGCCTTGCCACCCTCATTATCATTGGGACGGTCTGTTGGCTAACTTCTCCTCCCAACAGCTCCCTCCCATCGATCGTGGTCACCTGTAAGGGGTTACTTAAAGGGATAGTCTGTATCTGGTGTTCAGCTGCAAACTCCTTACTCATGAAATTACAGGAGCTGCCTGAGTCCAATAGCGCCTTTATCTTTAGTGGGTGTCCGTTTGGCAGCTCTAGCAACACCTCTATCACTAGGGCTGGTCGTGGAGGTTCCGGCGTGGGCACTTTCACTGCTCTTTGGCCTGGCTGCTGTGCCCCGACGGTGGCAGCCAGGCGTTGGCTTTTACTTGCTCCTTGACTTCCTCCTCCTTTCCCCCAACAGCTCCCGCCATCCCTTGCCATTCCTTTCTTTGTGGGCAGACTCTGGCAAAGTGACCTGGCTGTTGGCAGAGATAACATTTCTTGGCGCTCTTCCCCTCCTTCTTCCGCCCTTCACTGGGATTTGAAACTGCGCGCGCCCACGCTGTTCCAATTTCCATCGGCTCTCCTGGTGGGAAAGGTGGCTCTGGAATCTCTGGAATGCGGAAATCCCTCCAACGTTCCCCTTTCCCTTCCCGCTTCTCCAAAGCTCTCGCCTCCTGGCGTGCTCCTATGGTCAGCGCGGATTTGGTCAGCTGGTCCATAGACTCCGCCCTGGGCGCCCGGGAAAGTTCGTCTTTCACCGCCGGAGAAAGCCCTTCTTCGAAAAGCATTTGTATGGGTTCCGCTGATAGGTCCCACCCCAATTTATGGATCAACATGGTAAACTCAGTCCAGTACTCACGGACAGATCAGCTCCCCTGTTTACAAGCCATTAACTGTCTGCGCACCACTCCCTGCTCAATGTCGCTGGAAAACATCAGGTCCATGGCGCGAAAAAACTTCCTCGTGTCCTTTAGGACGTCATTATTCACTGCCATCAGGGGCCTGACCCAGTCTTTCGCCCCCCCTTCGAGATGGCCAATCACAAAAGCCACTCGCAATTCCTCATCGGGAAAGTCATCAAACTGCAGATTGAGGGCATATTGCATCTCTGTCCTAAAGGCTTGATAGTTCCTGGGATCCCCCCCAAACTTCTGCACCAATCCTGGCACCTTTCTTGCGAGCGGGGTGGTTTTTCCCTTTTCTGCATCCCGAGCCCTCCTCTCCTCGAGCCTCGCCGTCTGCAGCGCTAGCTGGACTTCCAACACCCTGTACCTTTCTTCCAGGCTTGGACCCGCTCCAGCTCCTCCTGCTTCTCCGGTTTCGGCTGGGTTGCTCATGATGCCTCTCCCTGCACAAGCTGCTTTCAGGGACTGTCGGATTGCTGTGATGGGATGATGAGCTGCTTGTGCGTAAAATCCTAGTCCCTCAGAGTTTGGTTAAGTCCGCAAACCTCTGTCTATAACGGAGCCCCTTAAGCATGGCTCCGTCAGTCGCTAGCAGAATCTGACAGTGGGCGCTTACGGAATCTCTTCCAGCATAAAAGCTCCTTAACGGAAACGCGTCTTCTGGACTCTCGGCGCGACAGTTTCCGGCGAGGAGTGGGTGTCCCTATAGGAGGTCCTGAAACCTCCCCACTGTTTTCGCTGGAAGTGTCTCTGAGCCATCCCTCCGACTCACTTTCCCTTGGAGCTCCTTCTCTCCCCCTGCTGGTTCCCTCTTCAGCTGCTAAGTCTCTCTCAACCTCTGTGAGCCCTTCCACCTCCTGTCCTTCCGATGGCAGTTCCCTGACAGGAGGCATATATAACGCTGATCCCCAAACAAGACACAGATCATCTGAGTGTTAAGAATTTTAGACCAATATCATTGTTAAACAATGATTACAAACTTTTTGCGGACATTATGGCAAACAGATTGAAGATAATATTAAATGAGCTAATTCATAAAGACCAAGGAGGTTTCTTACCAGGCAGGCAATTAAAAGACAGTTTAAGACATATTATTAATATATTGGAATACTTAGAGGTAAGAAATGATAAACCAGCTGTACTAATGTTTATCGATGCTGAAAAAGCATTCGATAATGTATCTCGGTTATTTATGAAGAAAAGTATGGAGATGATGGGGATCTGTGGCGCCTCTACGGAGCATAAAGTAGGATATATGTAAAAAGACTTGGTGTTTTTGTTTGTTGGTGTTGGTGTATTTAAAATGAAAACTCAATAAAAAGCATTAAAAAAAAGAGAGAAGTGAATTCTCCCCCTTGATCTGTAAATAAACACTAGATCTGTGTATCATGCACATTTTGCAACCAAGCACAGAATTCCTTGAACCTAGGAAACACTTCTGATTTCTGCTTGAGATTGAACACATGAATATACCTGGAAAATGAATCAATGAGAACCATGAAGTACCTGGCTCCATCCAAAGAGGGTGTTAGTGGACCAACAAGAGCAGCATGCACTACCTGGTATGGTTCTGTAGCTTGTCTACTAGACACCTTACCTTTTGCAGCCATTTTGACCTTGTTTGCTGCGCATGCCTTACACTTCATGTGGTACCTGCAGGGTTTAATAGTCATACCTTCAACTAAGGCAGACATTTGGAAACGGCCTCAAAGTTTAAGTGAGCAAGTTTCCTGTGATAATCATGAATACATCCTGCATGCAAAACCTTGTTAGTATCTGCAATACAACAAGTTTCATCCTGCACAACATCAACAGAATCATCATAATGCAATACAAACAAACGATCAACGAAATCAGCATGCAATACAAAGTCATCTTTCTTGGTGATGGTGTACTTCCTCTTCTTGAAGGAAATGTCTATGTCCTGTTCAGTCAGCTGCGAGACGCTCAATAGGTTGTGTGCAGCATCTGTAACAAAAAGAACATTGCGTATCGATGCATCCAAGCTGTGAAGAACAACCGTTCCATAGCCTTGACTGGAGATCGTGTGGTCATCCGCTTGGTGAATTGCACCTTCCTGTGGAGTAAAGGACACAAACAGGTGTTTGTCTCGACAAATGTGTCTGGTCGCTCCCGAGTCGACGATGAAGAAAGATCTAGATGTCTTCTGGACCTTTGGAGTGAAGCGTGAGACCATTGCCTTGTATTGCGGTGTCCCGGACTTCTGACCTTTGCCTTTGTCTTTTCCACGCATTGAGCTTTTGCTGCACTGCGCTGCTCTGTTGCCTTGGCCTTGGGATGTTTACACTCCCTTTTCAAGTGGCCTAGACGTCCACATGAGTAGCATTTCACTGCCTTCAAAGCTTTGGCGCCATCTAGTGGTTGCACTGCATTCTGGGATGACGTCTGTGAGGACTCCCCCTTAGTGATGCAGCTAGCACTGCGCTGATCCGCTTCATTTAACACCACAGCAGTAACATACGCTACCGTTAGCTGAGCAGTAGGCAAAACAGCAAGCTGGCTGGCAATCCCTTCCCAACTTGAACCCAAAGAATGTAGAATCATGAAGGAATACACAGCCTCTGGTAAGGTGATTCCATGCTGTTGCAACTCATGCCTTAGATTCTGCATTTCCATGAGGTGAGCACGTACGACTGCTCCATCAGCAAGTGCCATATCATGCAACGTGGCATAAAAGAACAAAGAAGCACCCGCTTCTGTTCTCAAATGTGACTCTTGCAGACTGGCCCACATCTCTCTGGCTGAGGCCTTGTCATGCAAAAGACATAGCTCTTCAGGGGACACAATCAGCGTCAGAGTTCCCCTTGCTTTGGAATCCTTCGCCTTCCATTCTTCGGTCATTGGAGTTGGGGGGGGGGGGCGTCTGATATCACATTAAACAGACCCTCTTTTCGTAGCAGAGCCTCTGCATACTGCACCCAGTTCGAATATATATATATATATATATATATATATATTGAGCTTTGGAAATCCCATCGCGTTTTCAAGAGCCTCTGTTACTCTTGGACTGGCCATGTCTGTGCCTTTTAAAGCAAGCTGCGTCTATTTACCAGCTGCATTCCAAAAGCACCCTTCTGCCGCAACCGGTTAGTGCTTTGGCTTGAAGTCCAAAGTCCACCCCTTATTGCCATTAGTTAGGGACTGGCAGGATTCCCGGGGCAAGAGCACATACCTCTCATCAATCTTCGTGACACACAGAGAAGATAAGCTGCATTCCATTCTTCTGCCGTTCGTCTGGATTCCGTCATCTGGGCCCAGAACCAAAAATGTTGGAATCTCCGTTCGACCGAGCTGATAAGGCTCATCTTCAGAATCGCCTCCCGACGGTTAATTGACAACCTGATCCTTTGATAAGGCCTCAGGCACGTCGTCCCAGCAGAGCACACAGAAGGATGAGATAGTATGAGCTACATTGCTATGCTTTATTTTCTAGCTATGCAGAGAGCAAAGAAATATACATCCTCTCCCTGTGAGAGCAGAGAGCAACTGAACAAAGGAACCAAGGAAACAGGAAACCACTAACGTCACATCCCGTCTCACCTCCCGTGAGACTGCAAGGTCTCTGGAATGTAAACAGAGTCCTGTGACTCCACGCAGCTGCACAGTGATAACAGAAACTAACAAGCCCAAGACCCATTCAGTCCGAGATCCTGTTGGCATAGTGGTTACTTCCAGATGCCCGTTTTTGTCAATTCATGATTGTTTCTATTCATGACAGTAGGAAGGCAGTTATATGCAAGACTGTATTCAGTACTGTTCGTGCCTGCAAAGCTTTCGGGACAGACATACTCTGACACTTCCAACCAGTGCCCCCTAACTTCCAGCTGAAACCAGGTACCTTTTTCATACCACAAATGTTCTTCAGTGGTGAACCATGGCATCTCAAATTCCAGGGGAGCCCTGTACAATGCCAAAATTCAGTGCCCCCACGCCTCTCAACGTCCATTCAACATCATAGTTGTGGTGTCCCCTGTGGGGCTTGCAAGGCTTCACGCCAGTGTGACCAAACCAGTTGCACCCCCCTAAATCCACCTAAATGTTATGGGGCGGGGGGGGGGGGAGTTGTCCCACTTAACTCGCACTTTATAGCTCAAGAGGGCCCCTCTGGCTGATAATATTATAGTAGCACAGGGGACGCATCACAGAACAACTTGCAAAGCAAAATGACATGTAGTTGGTCCACCGCAATTTCAATATTATTGCATCAGTGAGCTGCAAAAAAGTCTGCAACAAGTCACTGACTGCATTAATAGTGCCCTGCTATGTCTTTCACACATGGAGCAACTGGGAAGAGCTTTTGGGGTCATCCAAAAATAAGATAACCTAGAATAAATAATTCATATTTATTATAGTATACTGCATATGTTCTCCTCCACACATACAGGAGGACACGCAAACTTGTATGCAGGGGTATACAAGTTTGTAAATTAAAAGAAAAAGAGCAGTGGGAGCAGGTAGCCAGAACAGGGGGGCTTGTAAGTATGCACCACGGCAAGGCAGGCATTAACAAAAATTCTTCCCCTCTTTGACTGTGTATTGGTTGAAAGGTGTGCAGCTGAGACTGTAACAAAGGAGGCATTGTGATTCCACAAGCCACTGTTACGGCAATTGGAACAGGCTCTAAAGGCAAGGAGGGAGAAACTCATCCAGTTGTAAATAATTTCTTTATTTTCCAATAAATGCAAATCCCCCCAAATTACCAAGTTTCATTCTGAATTCAAAATAAAAACAATGCAAATATCTATCTATCTATCTATCTATCTATCTATCTATCTATCTATCTATCTATCTATCTATCTATCATCTATCTATCTATCTATCTATCTCAGAAGGTGGTGTGACAAGCACCTGGGAGCTTTCAGGGCTTGCAGAAGGTTGAGTTGGCTAGTAGAGGGCAGGGAGAAAGTCAGGGCCCTGCCAGACTGGCTTTCCCTGCGACAAATACCTCCCCCCCCCCCAATAACAACAAACCCACCGTAGGGCCTCACATGCTGTTGGCAATGATGTTGGCAAGTGCATGGCTCAGGAGCCTCTTGTGCTCATGAAGGGGCTGCAAGCCCACCAGAAGGCTGTAGTCCAGGCATAGGCAAACTTGGCCCCTGGCTGTTTTGGGACTACAATTCCCATCATCCCTGACCACTGGTCCTGTTAGCCAGGGATGATGGGAGTTGTAGGCCAAAAACATCTGGAGGGCTGAGTTTGCCTATGCCTGCTGTAGTCTATCATGCCGAAATCCTTCAGGAATTGTGTGTCCAGCTCCATCTGAGTCATCATCCAGGCACACTGTGAAGCTGCATGGATGAGAGATGGGCATATTTGGCCAGTCAGGGGTGAAGAGCTTGCAAGATCCCCTGTACTAAGCAGAAAAGCAAACTCTTTGGCCTCCAAGATCTCTCCCAACTCTCAGCAGCCCTCACTGTGAGCCATACTAGAGGAATTTTGTCCTGCTTTTGCTGAGCTACAACACAGGAACTCACCCCCAGGTGGCCATGATGTGGTAACCCTGGCGAAGCATTGCAGAGCAACTGAGAAAGCAGAATGATGTTTGCGTGGACAGTCCATTAGAAAGCTGCACTATTATTGCATCGATAGCACATTGCAGAATACGGCCCCCCTCCACGCAAAAACATCCGTCTGGAGGGACAGTAGCTTTCATTTTGGAGGTTGTGGTTTTACATCTTCCTATTTATTTATTTATTCAAAATTATTTATTTATTTCATAAAATTTATACACTACCAGATGGTAAGAAACATCAAAGCCGTTTACAGAAAGATAAAACCATAAAATCAGGAAAAACCTACAGTACATTAAACGCTGAAGAAGTGAATACCAGAATAGATCAGAACTCACTCCCAAGGTAAGGGGAAGAGACATGGCTAAGATGGCAGGACAGCTTACTCTATGATGTTAACCCCTGCATGCACTAATTAGACTGAAGCATGTTGGTTATATGAGACTGGTTATCCCACACAACATGCTCTCACGCAACCCATGCCCTCCAACTGAAAACCCATTTCCTGAACAATATCAACATTTTGTTTTGTGCCTGTGAACTGCACAGTGAATATTTTTATTAGAAAAGAAAACAGCTTCTCAAAGTTGTTTTATTCAGTGCGCTGCTACAGCTTGTCACAAAGCCAGTCTGACTTCACCAAATGCAATGGCAGAGTGACCATTCAGCCCGTGTTCTGCTTCGCTGTGAAATGCCGTGTGTTCCTCAACCCAGAAAACCTCTCGCTCAACGTCAAGCTGGTCTAAGGAAGAAAAGCATAAGAGTTAGTCTTGAATCCCCACACACATGTGCTGGGAGATGCCTGCACACCGCACATGTAAAGCACATCTCCTCCCACCCACACCCAAAAAGTCCTGGGAACAATGGTTTGTTAAGGGTGCTGGGAATCGTAGCACTGTGAAAGGAAAACTAAGGTTCTTAGGATTCTTTGGAGGGGGTGGAATGTTGAATACACAGCAGCCACATGGATGGACGGACGGACACACACACACACACACACACACACACACACACCCCAGCATAGCTTCAACTTTTAGCACAAAAAGTCTTCAGCCAGATATCATGCAACCCTTTGGCAGGGGCAACTTATCATTTTATTGATTTTCCATAACAAACAATTAAAAAGGCGGACAATCTGGCAAAGGAGTGTTGCCATTTAAACTGCTGGTGTGACGTAGGAACCCAAACAAAGAAAAGGAACAAACTACCCAGAGTCTGCTTCCGATTGCCCTTGTTCTCCACCTCCCTCTATCCTAACCAGCCGCAAACATGAATTCAGATTTGAAAGCCTTGTTATCACCTCATTCCCTTCAATTAGCCAGCTGCTCTGGCAGATGACATCAATTCCTTCCCGCTCCCAATATTCCTGCTCCTAACCTGGTTAGCCATAGCCCGGAAGCTGAATCTCAGGGGAACGCCTTTGGGCTGGGAAGGGCTCATCTTTTCTTTTCTTTTAAATAATATTTATTACTTTTGCAACAATTTAAACACTTACACAAAAAAAACAAAGAAAAAATAATACATTACAATACAAAGACACTACATAGCACTAAAAACTAACAAGACAAAACAAAAACAATTTAAAAACACATCAAAAAGAAAAAGAGGGGGGAAAAGAAAAAGAAATTTCAATATCTTATCTTTCTTTCACATATTTCCACGACCTCCTCACACCTCCCTTTTTGTATTCCACTTCTATTAATTATTTCAGCAATTCCTTTCCATCTTCCCTGTTTTCTGTCCTATAATTATCTTAACACATTTTAACCTTATTTTTCCATTAATACTCTATTAATCTATTTGTACTTAATTCCTTATAACCTTTCTACTGAAGCCATATCACTTCATTCCAACGTTCTTCTAACATTCATTAATTTTACAATATTTCTGTAAATAGTCTTTAAACTTTTTCCAATCTTCTTCCACCGACTCCTCTCCCTGGTCTCGGATTCTGCCAGTCATTTCCGCCAGTTCCATATAGTCCATCAACTTCATCTGCCATTGGGAAGGGCTCATCTTTTCTGGGCCTCTTCTCCCCCTCAGGAAGGGGTGCTTGGCTCCTGGCCTGTGAAATGCACGCAAAATGTAAAGATGCCTTCTTTCCATGGAGTCAAGGAAGAAGGGTGGAATTTGTTATACCTCCAAACCTTCCCACATCACCTCCAACTTCGTCAGGGATAAAACAGCTACGAAAAATGAAACATCCCACCTGGGCACGGTTTCTGAGAGAGCAACAGCAGAAGTTTTGTACTTCGAGGGCAGAAGACCCAGACTCAGGCAAGATGAGCATTTGCCCAGTGGATTCTGGCCAGTCCATGAGGGCAGACGGGATGGCTGCAGTGGCTGCCAGCCCCTTCCCACTCTATCTCAGATACAGAACACATTGGCTCTACCACTCCTTGGCTCTGGCACCACCTACTGTTGGCCTCCTTGCGTTCCAACCTACCAGTCCCAATGAGCACCATCCACCCCTGCATTGGTCCAGAGGCGCAGAGCAGTAGTTAGGTGATCTTGCGCCCTGGCCTAACCGTCTAGATTGCGCCCCCTAGCCACGGACAAGTTAGCTCTTCTTTCTGTCCCTCCTCCAACCCCCCCCCCCCATGCAATTAACCCTGGAAGTACAAGTATCGAAAAGTAAAATATTAGAGGTTCCCCCCCACCCCATAGCAATATAATTTGATTCAGCTAGCTGTTCAGTCTACTTTTGGTTTCACTCCTGGCTCCTTGTTATATTAATACTGCGTCAGAAACCTCCCAAGCAGATATCCAAAGTTCTTTGGCATTTCTCCAGTTGTTAATGAGATGTCTCTTCTAGTCCAGGGGAGTCTTTTGATCTTCTTCCAGGAAATCAAGAGTCGAAAGCCTTGATTTTCCTTTATTTCCCCCCAGTCATTTCCACACAGTCATTATTAGAGTTATTAAAACCTTATTATATCAACAAATGCCAATTCTCCCTTGCTTTCCTGGTGACCTTCAGCTTAAACACAAACTGCTCTGGAGTGAGAAAAATCCATCACACTCAAAAAGCCCAGCTGGAGGGACCTGGAAGTGTGCGGGGAAGAGCAATTTTGTAGTGGGTTTGTTGCACAGGAACACCAAGTTCACTAACTGGCTGATTCAGATTGAATCTCATTCTAAAATAGTGCAATGGTGTGTGTTTCAGCCAGCCATCCGACTGCTGCAACTATTCCCTGGGTGCCACCACACTGTCCTGTCTGTGTGTTTGGAAGGGAATGGGAGCTATGCTCCCCCCGGAGACACTCCACTCCTTCCTTAGCTGTGTTGCTCAACAGTTGAGGCAACCTTCACAGTTCTGGGATGCCGAGGAAGCGAAGCAATAGTCACGTTCATCTGTACTGGCTCAGTATGACCTATTCTGACAGATGCTGCCTTTCATATTCATGCCCAAGAGCCTTTCCACTCCAGAGATCTGGGGCTGAACCTGGGATCTGCACGCCAAGGCTGGAGTAAGAAAGAGCCCTTGCCAGCTGGCCACGTTGGGCACCTGCCTGGAGAGTGGAACCCGGGGGTTCGAGGGACATTGTGCTGCTCCTGGCAATCCCCACCCAATCTGACGTCCTCCTCCACCTGAATCCCGCTTCCCCTGGGAAGCACTTCCCATTCTGGAGGGGCTGGGGGGGTATCGCTCTCCACCCCCCTTTCCAGACCCCATTCTCCTCATTCTTCTTCTTCATGCCTCGGGTGTTTTCCTGAGTGTATCTTCAGAACAACCCTCTGTGAGGGAGGCTAAGCTGGCCCAAGGACTGGCCCAAGGTAGCTCAGCCAAGTTGCCAAGGCCAGCATTTAAGACCACGTACCCTTTCCCCTCAGATGAGAAAGCCGGGATGAGTCATGCTAGCAGCCTGTGGCTGGCCTTGATGGGCTTTGTGGGAGCCCAGCCCGTCTGCAAGCAGTCCACCTCTGAACCGAGGAAGCGCAACTGGAGAGACAGAGCCCAGCACTTTTCTCACGGGACAGAAGCGCACAACTGTTGAGATTTCAGTTCCCACAAGCTGCCAGGAAGCAGCAAGAGCAACAAGGTTGTTTACATCAGGTGATGTAGCTGACCATGTGACAGGAAGTCTGAGTAAGTTCTCAGACAGTCCTGACTGTAACCTGGGTGGAGTTACAGTTACTCCTCCCACTTCTGGACTACAGCAGTGATGAGTCGAAGACTCTGAAGCTGGGCTGCTTAAGACGTGCAGTCATGTGTGTGTTTGTATATGCAGTTTTAATAAAGTAGCTTGAAGTCTACGAACTGCTCTCTTTCTTTTGATGCATTGCCAGGAGGAAGTTAGTGTGCTTTTCTCAAAAGGGAGAAGTCACTTATTCATCGGTCTCTCTGGACTGAGGAAAAATTCCCGCGTTCCAGTCAGAGAGTTAACACTGGATTAATCGGCCCGGAGTGTCTGGGAGGCTGGCAATGCTCCCGGGCGGGTGTTATTCCAACAACGACTTCCCCCTCCCACTTGCCAGGTGGGAATTCGGGTGGCGCTGCTTGCAGAAGGAGAAGCGGCTGGCGCTAACGGAAACTCCCATTGTTCTTCTCAGGTAGGACTTCCGGGATCCAGATGAACGTTTTACCAAAAAGTATGGCTTGACTACTGATTTCCCATTTAAAGGATGACAAAAAGACTTAAGTTTGTAGGACATGTGAAAAAAACCACGAATTACATTTAAAGTTCTGCAAGATGCAAAGGAAAGCTTGTGTTTTAAACTTGTATTTTACAGCATGTTGCTTGGTGCAGTTAACGGAATGGGGGATATTGAGAAAGAGGCTTGGAATTAGAAGGTTAGGATTTAAGGTAAGGTTACCAGATTTTTTCCCAAAGAATCCAGGGACACTTCCCCCCCCCCCCCCAAAAAAAGAGGAAAAAAAATATTTTTAAAAAATCATTTTTTAAAAAAATAAGAAGTAATATCTTCTCTTCTGGGTCTCCTCTATCGCATGGCCTTCCTCTGGGCCCCAGCCTGATCTCTTGGAGTGCTATCTGCTGTGGAGTAGGCTTGGGTTGGACCTGGGCTCTGCCCCGTGTCCTTGCCCTCCTGGTGCTCTCCTACCTCTTTTCCTCAGCGGCAGCAGCGAGGCGAGCTCAGGGCTTCCCTCTTTTTTCTCCTTCCTCTTTCTCTTCCTTCTCCTTCTCCTTTCCTCCTTCCCCCTGGGTTGGCTTCGGGGGTTTTACTGGCCCTGGAGTGCCGCTGGGCAGTTGGCCACGTGGCCGGGCGCTCTCGCTCCCGCCTCGATTTGGGTCCTGGGTGTGTGTGTCAGTGGTTCCCCCAGTTGACGCGCCGGGCATCCCTGGTTCCCCCTCGGCAGTGGCAGCGGTAGTGGCAGTCTCAGCAGCCCGGAGACAGCCTGGTAGTGCACTTGGCTCTGGCTGGCTTCAGGAGCTGCTCATTGCCGTGGCACCCGCCATTTTGCCTCGCCAGAAGTCCCCATATGATGTGTCTTGTGCCGCTGAACCAATCATGCAACATTCCTTCCCTACTAATAAATCTACAACATTTAAAATATAAATCTGGGGACCTTATATGAAACCCGGGGACATTCCGGGGACGGATTTTGTCGGGGACAGATTTGTAAATCCGGGGACTGTCCCCAGGAGACGGGGACATCTGGAAATCATTCCGTGATAGGGCTTCTCCTGCCTTTGCCAGTATGTCAGCCTTCTCAGCTTCTGGGGACACTTTTTCCCCCCAAAAGAGAAAAAAATGTTATTTTTTAAAAAGTAATATCTTCTCTTCTGGGTCTCCTCTGTCGTGTGGCCTTCCTCTGGGCCCCAGCCTGATCTCTTGGAGAGCTATCTGCCGTGGAGTAGGCTCCGGTCGGGCCTGGGCTCGGCCCAGTGTCCTTGCCCTCCTGGTGCTCTCCTACCTCTCTTCCTCAGCGGCAGCAGCGCGGCATGGTTGGGGCTCCCCTCTTTTTTCTCCTTCCTCTTCCTCTTCCTTCTCCTTCTCCTTTCCTCCTTCTCCCTGGGTTGGCTCCAGGGTTTTTACTGGCCCTGGAGCGCCGCTCCCGCCTCGATTTGGTTCCTGGGGTGTGTGTGTCAGCGGTTCCCCCAGTTGACGCGCCGGGCATCCCTGGTTCCCCCTCGGCAGTGGCAGCGGTAGCGGCAGTCTCAGCAGCCAGGAGCCAGCCTGGTAGTGCAGTTGGCTCTGGCTGGCTTCAGGAGCTGCTCATTGCCGTGGCGCCCACCATTTTTCCTCACCGGAAGTCCCCATATGATGTGTCTTGTGCCATTGAACCAATCACGCAACATTCCTTCCCTACTAATAAATCTACAAATCTACAATCTGTTGGGGACAGATTTGTAAATCCGGGGACTGTCCCCGGGAGACGGGGACATCTGGAAATCATTCCGTAATAGGGCTTCTCCTGCCTTTGCCAGTATGTCAGCCTTCTCAGCTTCGTTAAAGAGGGCGTTCAGAAGCACTTGTACGTCTGGCCATATGGGATTGTGAGTGGAGAAGATGGCGCAGTCTGGATGAGTCCCTCTGTCTTGCTCTTTGGTCACTGTGACCGAGCATCATTTTGGACCGATCAGGATCTATGGGGAAGGGGATCAATCCAGACGTTGTGGAGGGAACGGGAAGAGAAGCTTGGTCAAGAGACTGGCTCTTGTCTGAAGGAGGCCTGAATGCATCCTTGGCGAAGCCCAGGGCAGGGCAGGAAGGCAGCATTGCCCAGCGGGAAGGCATTCGGAGGCAAATCATCAGCAAGGTGCAGAAAATCCCCTCCCGTTCCATCAAGAAGACTGAACAATCTCTAGTCGGCATTCAGGTGAGTTCAGCATCCCAGGTCTCTGGGGTGTTCCTGTCCATTACAAACCTGACTCGAGGCTCCATCAACTGAGCCCCTACACTCCTTGCGTACATGAAAGGGGCACAGAAAGGATGGGAGGCAGCCTTTTCCTGGAGCCATCTTACCTGCAGCAGTTCACTTGCTGGCTGCTGACCCTTTTCCTCCATCACCTGGATGATCCTCTCAAGAGAGGAGAGTTTCCTGCAGAGTCTGGCCAGCTGCTCATCCCTTCTCCCTGCAATCTCCTTCACCACCTCTTCCACATGATTCAGCAGACGCTTTTCTTCTTCTTCTTCCAGGAACTGGCGCAGTTGTCTCAACTTCTCCACAGTCTTCAGCCTCTCCGGTTCTGAGGAGGTCGGAGTGAGGAAAATGGTCAGCCTTCAAAACATCAGCAAGAGAATTAGGATTTGAATTGAACTGCTTCCACCTTCTCAGCTCACAAGTCCTCAGGCTTCTCCTTGACTGCCTTTCACATAATAAACAACAATGGGAAATAAACTCCATTTAGCTGCATTCAAAGGTGAACTTACCTAATTCGCAATTCTTGTAAAAATATGAAGACCGAAACAGCAGTCTTTTGAAATTCACACCTCTGAATTTTTCAAGGTTGACCCAGCCAGGTAATGTTCACACAAAAAAATGTATTTATGAGGGTAAAGCACGTATCAAAATATTTATACGAGAAGGTAGACACCCTAGCATTTGATTCAGAATAATAAATATAACAAACTGATATGGAAAAAGGAGAAATGGGGAGAAGTTGAAATGGGCAGATTTCCCCATCCCTCCTCAGTCCTGACTTGCTTCTTGAAGTGCTTGTTCCCTCACTAGTGACAATAGTGACACTTACAAGGAGGTCTTTGCTTTCCTTGTCCAGGTCTGCTTGATAGGCCAGAATTTCCCCTCTCTCTTTCCTCCAAATCTCCAGGTGGCGACAGATCTCTCCCTGACAAGAAAAGGGAAAACTCAGCTTTGATTGAGACACAAAGAGAGGAGATGAATATTATGTTGGAATTCTGCCTGGGTCAGAGGAATGTGCCACAGCGTAGGCACCGGCAGATATTCCTTGTCGACCTCCCCGCTGCGCCACTCTGCTGATAAGCAGGCGAGGTCTCGGCGATTCTTCTCAGATGTGTGAGAGGAACACACCGTTCTTCCTCTCTCCCCTTTGGTGTCCCCCAGGGAGGGGAAAGAAGCAGACAGAAATCTATTTACATCCTTTATTTCTGTCTCTTATATCAGTACAGAGAAACATGTCTGCACTCAACAGCAGTAAGAAGAAACTCCACCCATGTACTTCCAGTACGGGTCATATGACACACACACTGAGCTAACATCCGGTGCTCAGTACAGAATGGACTGCCCCTTTGTTCCCATGGCAACAGTCACAAACATCCTGTCTGGCTTTCCAGCCACAAGCAGCTGACTGAGCTGCTAGAGCCTTTGCTTGCTGCAGCATTGGTGCTTTATGGTAACATCCTCCCCCTAAAGTATCAATGCGTGCTGCGAGCAAAGCGTCATCCAGAGAAGAAAACAAACAGTTGTTATACTTATAACATTCCCCTGTTGTTTCAGTTCCACCCTTGGAACTACCCGCCACTGGTTTAACCAATGTACCTCTTTGGTTGTGCGACTTCGCATTACCTTGGTTAACAGCTCTCTGTTGTGCCTTTGTCTCTGACTCAGACACAGCTTCAATCTGTCCTTGGTCGTTTACAACAGCAACATATGCAAGGTTAGCAAACTCCTTTGAATACCTCTTGGGTGGTACACCCTTCGATGCTCTCTCAGACCTACGTAAGAGTTGCTGCTCTTCTCTGCTTTCTGGTTCAGCCTTTGAACTCTCTGGAGAACCAGTACTAAGCTTAATCAGTGGTTTATCCTCCTCTTCTGAGGGTCTAGTCATTATGTGAGATTTCCTCTCAATGACTGTGACAACTGAGCTGTCTGAGCTATCGCTGTCATCATCAGTACTACTGAACTCAATACGATCAAACTCATCATCATCATCATCAGAATCATCTGTGGGATATGCGTGAACAATTACTCTCTCCTGTTCAGGAGCACTCTCTAGAAATTTTGTGAGAATCACCTGACCAGATTCAGACAAAATTACTCTGTAGAGACCTTTTTCATAACCTACGAAGATGCCTCTGGCATTCTTTACCCCACCTGGAGCTTCTGTTCTCACCTGAGACCCGAAAACCTTAAAATAGGCAACAGAAGGTTTTCTATTGAATAGCTTCTCAAAAGGAGAACATCCCAACTCTGTTGAGACCTTTCTTAACCACACGTGAACATAGGACATTAACGACTCCGCCCAATATTCATGTGGCAAATGTGAACTAAGCAATTGCGCATGCATTCCCTTTTGCAATTCTTTGTTCACCCTAACACAGACACATTTCTTCCATGCTTCTTCGGAACTAGCAAGTTTGTGTCTTATCCCTTTCTTCTGCAGGAACTTCTGAAAATCCTGTAAAAGAAAAACTGGCTTGTCATCTGTGAAAAGACAATCAATGTCAGCATCATGCATACTTTTAACCTTGTCACAGAACTGCTGAAACCTTTCTAAGGCTTCTTTTGGTTTCTGCAAAAAATAAATCCAGACATAATTTGTGAAAGAATCCACACACAGAAGGTAATATTTTGCATTGCCTCTAGATGATTCTAGAGGACCAATCACATCAGCATACACCCGCTGAAATGCTCTGTCGACCCTCGAGGTCACCTTGCTGGTGTTTTTCTTGGTCAGACCTGCAAAAGAGATCACGTTAGAATCACAAGAATTACATTCCATGTAATCACTTTGATCAAAAGTCAACAAATACAGTCCATCTTTCTCTTTGGCAGAAAGATATAACTTTCCATCTTTGTAGATCTCGCAGCTCTCAGCATCATAGGACAGTTTTAGTCCCTTCTTAGCAATCTGCGAAGCACTCAGCAGACTGAACTTCAACTCCGGAACCAAATAAACATTGCTTATAGTCAAGTTCAGACTCTTAAGATACACAGTTCCAATCCCGGTCGCTTTCAGCTCTTGACCGTTGGCCTGTTGCACAGTGAAGCTTTGCTTCTTAAACGTCGAAAACAGTTCTCTGTGTGGGCAGAGATGCTGCGTGCACCCAGTGTCAATAACAAAAGCGTTCCCCACTTCTGGTGTGGCTTTCAGCGCCATCAAAGCCTTTGCAGGTTTCACCTGGGACTTGGTATGGCTTTTGCCTAACGCCTCAGGCTTCAGGAGCACTTTCTTAGCTCCTCCTTGCCGACGCGGCCTCTTACAGCTTCGCTGAAGATGCCCAGCCTGTCCACAATTGTAACATCGGACAACTTTCATTGCTACAGCATTCTCTCCAGTAGCAACATCACTGAGGGAATTAGAACTCCGTTCCACCCTCCTCCTGTCAGCAACAGCAACAGTTCCTTCACTCCCCCATCTGGGGTCAAAGCTATCCTCAGCTTTCGATGAGCTCTTAGGAACTTGACCAGCAACATCTTGGCTCACCCCTTCTGGGGTAGTCATCCACCCAGACCATGATGAACAACTGTCTCTAGTCAGGGGGGTGGTGGATAAGGCAAGTCTCCCCCCTTCTTGGCATCCATCTTGAATCCAAGCCTTAACTCTCAAACACAAGCCTCTAAAATCCAATAGCTGGCTTGTTTACACTCTTGGCACCTGGCAGCTCTGACACTGGCTGCGTTGGAAAGTCCCTTCCATCAGTTCGTGAGAGCCTAGTCACAACAAAACTTTGTTTTCGCCTCTCTGAGGCATAGTCTGACTGTCCAGCCCTCTCGAGTAACTTTCCACTTCTCCTCTCTGAGGCACAGCCTTCACTGTCGGGCGTTGCTTAGCAACAATGCATTCCTTTCCTTGGACAGGAAACCACAAGAATGTCTGGAATGCAGGCCGCTTCTCAGTTGGAGCTGTTTTCCCACACGCTGCTCCCTGTGAAGCAGAGAATGAATCAATCTGCATTCACACTTTTAAGCCCTAAAACTCATACCTTGGGCTTCGTGGCTTGGCTGTCAGCTTCTTCTGGTCAGCTTCTGGCTGCAGACGATCAGCCTCTCACATCAGGCTTCCATGGAGCGATCAAAACAGTAGCTCTGCTACTCTTGATGCAGACTCCCATGGATCGAAGAAACCAGCAACCATCCTCTGCTACCACTGTTGGAATTCTGCCTGGGTCAGAGGAATGTGCCACAGCGTAGGCACCGGCAGATATTCCTTGTCGACCTCCCCGCTGCGCCACTCTGCTGATAAGCAGGCGAGGTCTCGGCGATTCTTCTCAGATGTGTGAGAGGAACACACCGTTCTTCCTCTCTCCCCTTTGGTGTCCCCCAGGGAGGGGAAAGAAGCAGACAGAAATCTATTTACATCCTTTATTTCTGTCTCTTATATCAGTACAGAGAAACATGTCTGCACTCAACAGCAGTAAGAAGAAACTCCACCCATGTACTTCCAGTACGGGTCATATGACACACACACTGAGCTAACATCCGGTGCTCAGTACTGAATGGACTGCCCCTTTGTTCCCATGGCAACAGTCACAAACATCCTGTCTGGCTTTCCAGCCACAAGCAGCTGACTGAGCTGCTGGAGCCTTTGCTTGCTGCAGCATTGGTGCTTTATGGTAACATATTATACTGGCTTCTTGGGTCCAGTGGCCTTGCTATAATAGCAAAGTAATTTACTGGAGGAAATAAAAGTACAGAGGTTTTCAACCTTTTTGGGTCCACGGCTCCCTGGACCAACTCCCTTCTTTCTGCGGCACCCCTGTGGGGCTCAGGAGACCAGTTAGGTCCCCCCTTGCTTGCCGAGCTTGCCTCCCCTCCCCCTTTCTCGAACAGCCTCCCTTGCGGAGTGCTCTCTCAGCCTCCTCTCCTCTCCCCTCTCCTTAGGAGTCCTCCTCTTGGTCTCTGAGCTGCCCCCGCTGCCCCACAGGGGCCTGGGACTTGCCTGTCCATTCCCAACAGCAAGGGCCCCTCGCCAGTTTGCTTGCTTACTCTGAGGCCGCCTCAGCTCCTGGCAGCCCACACCCCCTGGCCAGCCCCAGAGGCACCATTCGCCTGCGGAGCTTGTAGCCAGGGCTGCTGAAACAAACAGCTCGGCAAGCCGAGGAGGGAGGGAAGGAAAGAGGGACAGAGGCCAGTGTCTCCCGCGGCACCCCTGACCATCATTCAAGGCACCCCAGCTGCCACAGCACACTGCTTGAAAACCACTGCAGAACTGGGATGGGAAAGTTTTCTAGTCCAACTAACTGGTCTGGAGAAGAGTAAAGGCAGCCATGCTTGCTCCTTCGTCTTCTCCAAGGAGACTTCCAGCCTGACTTCACATCTTGAAGCCCCAGGGAGTAGTGGGAAGAGGAGGAGGAGGAGAGGAGGAGGAGGAGGAAGCATCCCCAGAATAAGTGTGCTCCCCACCAGTAGGTGCTTCCAACCCCCCCCCCACTCCTAAATCTGCTTCCTACAGATACTTGGGTCGGGGGGGCATCCTGCACCATCTGGTCAATTCCTGGTGTTAGGAGAATTAGAAGGTCTAAGGTATAAACACATACATAAATACTGTAAGTAGTTATCATCACAAAAGAATATCCAGGTAAACCCAGCAACAGGTTTCCTGCCAGACAGGATTCTGTTGTAGACCACCCCTTCTGCGATGTATGTATGATGTATGTGTTGGGATTTCAGCCCCCACCAGTTGCCACGCTGGCAGGAAACAGCAGATGCTGTTTACATCATGTGAGGTGGCACAGCGTGAGAAAGGAGGTGAGATTCTGTTCTCAGCATGACTCTCACTGCGTGCTGGGACGAGAAGTCTCTTCCACTCTCTTCCACTCTCAGGAGAGAGCTGGGTGTGTGGCAAAACCCAGGGCTTGACTGCTCAGACATGCAGTCCTTTGTGTTTGTTGTTTTGCAGTAAATAAATGTAGTAATGAGACTACAAGACTGCCTTTTCCCTTCTAATGTTTGCAAGGGAAACTGGTATGCTTTTCTTATAAAAGAGAAGCTGCCTAATGACCGGTCACCTGGACTGAGAGGAAGATTCCTGAACGGCAGCCAGGGAGTGACCATCGGAATGTTTCGCTTTTCGAGTGCACTGGGAGGCTGGCACAGCTCCTGGGCTGGCAACATTTCAACAGTATGGAGGGGTGGTCTTGGGCTCCAGGGTGGGCAATTTCAAATGTCTATATAACGACTTGCGTGCATGGTTCGGGATCTCCTCCTCCCTTCTGCGTGGGGGGGGGG
This sequence comes from Podarcis muralis, assembly GCF_964188315.1. Lineage (NCBI taxonomy): Eukaryota > Metazoa > Chordata > Lepidosauria > Squamata > Lacertidae > Podarcis > Podarcis muralis. The sequence continues at coordinate 16,706,016 of NC_135674.1, forward strand.
GGGTGAGCGCCCTCTTGCAACAGTTAATAAAGATCTGGCTTACTAGCTGCTTTGCTTCTCAATATTCTCTGGTTGGCCTCTGTTATTTTCTCCTACCAATAGGGAACCTATGTAAGGACTCTATATGGGCTCTGAGGTACCCCATAAGGGAAAAGGAGCAGTTTTTTCCTTATAACACTGGCCACCAGTCCCCACCCCCTTGCAGCTGATCCCTTGCTGCTATCTGCTTTGCAGGGTATTGAGGAGGCATCCTGCTAGCCAAAGGAGACATGTCCTTAGTTGTGTATGTGCAATTCACATTTGTAGTGTTCTAAATATGTACAAAGCAACCTTGCTGGGGGATGTGGATGAGGTTAACCCTTTCTCTCCCTGCCATGGTCCCAACCCAAATCTTTGAAGCTGCTGTATTTCAAGGGAAGATCCCTTGGCCCCCCTGGCAGAGAGAAAAATTTCGACTGCCTCCTCCCAGCCATCCCAGCAGCCCTCAGGCTTCCCCTTGGCTGCTTCTAAGGTAATAAACAACCACCAATTAATACCATGCCTACTTTGCATCTGAGAATTAAAAAGATAACCTGCCAAGAAGAATACACAGCTATTTCTCCCCCTCAAGGTACCTTGTATTCCTCGAAAGCCTCTTCCAGAGGAATCACCTCGTGGTGTTTGTGCTTCTTGGATCTGCCACAAACCACACAACCTCCTTGCAAAAGAGTTTCAGGGGCTCCTGGTGCTTCTCACAGACTCCTCCTTTCCCTCTTGAAGACTGAGAGTCTTGGCTATTTCGACAAAGGTAGCCAATTGCTGATTGCAGACGAGGCTCCTTCTCTGGACTCCAACTCGGCATTGAGGACAGGAAGCCAGCCTCCTTTTTGCCCCGCTGCACTGGATCAGGCCGGACCGGCAGAAGTTGTGCCCACACTCTGGGATGGTCCCTGTGTCGTAAGAGAGTCAGGGTCAGAGAGGGGAATGAAGGAGAAGGACCCTACCAATATCAAATAGATCGTATTCTGCCTTAACACCCTACAAGAAGGTGAACTGTGCCTTGGGGAATGGATCGTTTTTCGCTGTATCGAATTGTATCGTTTTTGTTGTATCTTTCTCATTGACTTTAAGAATGGATCTGAATGTATTTTTTGACTCAAATGTATTTTTCCTCAAAATGCTGTACTTTTCTAAATGTATCTAAATGTATACGAATGGGTTTTTGTATTTCCCCCCAATCTCATCGCCTAGAGAATGTTCCTTAAATGTAACAATCACTTGTTCCAAATGTATTTGATTCAAATGTATTCGAGTGTATACTTTTATGGGAAAACGTAGCTAGGAAAATGTGGAGATTATTTATATATATATATATATATATATATATATATATATATATATATATGCTTTCGTAGATTTTCACGGGTACAGGAATGCAGGTTTTGGTGTCCTCGGGTATCTTCCCGTGTAAAAGTTGGGGTGTCTAGGCGACGTTTCGACGAGGTCTCACTCGTCATCTTCAGGCTGGTGCTTTCGGCTTCTTGTTACTGGAACAGAGCTCTGTTCCAGTAACAAGAAGCCGAAAGCACCAGCCTGAAGATGACGAGTGAGACCTCGTCGAAACGTCGCCTAGACACCCCAACTTTTACACGGGAAGATACCCGAGGACACCAAAACCTGCATATATATATATATATATATATATACACTGTATTGCTTATAGTGCCTTTGAACGGTCAACGTTCCACCCTCTATCCTTTCACGAGCTGCCAAAAACACTCTCCACACCACACTGCCATCTACTGGGTCTACAAATAATACCATGAATACACACAAATACAAGCTCTAAAATAAATTAGTTTTATTTTCCAATAAGTATGCAAACATAAGACTATCACACCAGAATTGATCGGATAGCTGCCTGCCTGCCTGCCTGCCTGCCTCCCTGCCTGAACATGCCGTGCACCCAGGGGGCGCTGCGATCGGCGCCCATTGGGAAGGAACAAGACAGGAAAAGGAATGAAATGGGAGAGGTTTTTTTAAGGCCCCACTTTTCACATGGTGTCCTGTTGTGTGGTCAGAAACTACTCTTTATTGTTTGATTTGGGTTAATGTCAGAATAAAAGCGAGTTCCTTCAAAATAACACATTCCTTTTTATCTTACCAATTTCTCATATTGTAAGAAGCTGAAGAAGAAACCATAGAGAGCATTAATATTTTCCTTCTGATCAATGAAGTCAAACATTACAATTATCCATTTTAGAATGAGCACCTATAGGGAGAAGACAGATATCAGTAAGCCAAAGCAAGACCAAGAAAACAAACCCCTTCTGGAATATGGTCAGCATGTACAACATCTAGCTGAATCATCACCAGGATAACTAAGTCAGACTGGGGGAAATATCATTCTTCAGAACCAAGACATCATTACCATGCTTTCCAAGTTACCTGAAAGTCACTAGAACACTTGCGAGCACAGAGCCAAGACACAGCTGAAATAAGAGAATCCTCTGTTATTACGGAAACGGGAATCAGATTCTTCAGTAGCCTAGTGCTTATCACTGTGCCTGCAAGACATTGAAAGACACTGCTTAACATTCTGAACATCTTCACTATTGATAATTTCTCACAAGCAAGAAGCAGCCCCAGTTCTTGTTTAGGGAGAAGGCAGGGCAATGCAGCTACTTTGACATACTTTACTGCCAAGGGGAAAGAGAAGCCAAAACATGTTTTCTTTACCAAGCTTGGCACTGAGTGCGATGTTCAGCAAGTTATGAATTTCTTCTGGTGCCAAGCCTCTCTCTTGCGCAATCTTTTCCACAGTCTCCAAAGGACTCTCCAAAGCTCCATGCTTTCGTGAGGCACTATCTTGAATTAGAAAAAAGTTCAATCCATTTGAAAAACCATCCTCATGCATGATGGCCTGTACAATGGCTTGCTTTACCATCAATTGGCAAGGGAGCCCCATTGAGATGCCATGGCATTTGGAAAACTCTGGAATTATGAACTTGCCTTTTGCTTTCTTGCTCCTTCGTTCAGTGGGTAGGTAGGTGTAGGTAGGGGCAAGCCGAAAGCTTCCTTGAAATTCCTCAGCCCCAGCCAGCATTGCCAATGGGCAGGATGATGAGAATTGTAGTTCAGCAACGTCTGGAGGGCCAGAGGTTACCCTCACCTGTTTTATCGGTTAGTGTGCTAAGATCTGGGCACAAGCCCAATTCAGCTGATGGTACTTAACAAGGGCTTGCTTTAATAATAATAATAATGATAATAATAATAATGATAATAATAATAATAATAATAATAATAATAATAATAATAATAATAATAATAATAAAATTTTATTTATATCCCGCCCTCCCCAGCCGAAGCTGGGCTCAGGGCGGCTAACAACAATCAAAATAGTCCAACATTCTAAAAACATTCATTATAAAATTAATTAAATCAAATTAAAATCAAATTAATGGAAACCATCAAGCAAAATTCTGTGCAGATTGCCAGAGGAGGGGGTCAGGCTGCGCCCTGACCAAAGGCCTGGTGGAACAGCTCTGTCTTGCAGGCCCTGCGGAAGGATGTCAGGTCCTGCAGGGCCCTAGTCTCTTGTGACAGAGCGTTCCACCAGATTGGAGCCGCAGCCGAGAAAGCCCTGGCTCTAGTTGAGGCCAGCCTAACCTCTCTGTGGCCTGGGATCTTTAGGATGTTTTTATTTGCAGACCGTAAATTTCTCTGTGGGACATACCAGGAGAGGCGGTCCCGTAGGTACGAGGGTCCTAGGCCGTATAGGGCTTTAAAGGTTAAAACCAGCACCTCAAACCTGATCCTGTACTCCACCGGGAGCCAGTGCAGCTGGTATAGTACCGGATGGATATGATCTCGCAGCGAAGACCCCATAAGGAGTCTCGCCGCGGCATTCTGCACCCGCTGGAGTTTCTGGGTCAGTCTCAAGGGCAGCCCCACATAGAGCGAGTTACAATAATCCAGTCTGGAGGTGACCGTCGCGTGGATCACAGTGGCTAGGTCAGGGCGAGAGAGATAAGGAGCCAACTGCTTAGCCTGGCGGAGATGGAAAAATGCCGCCTTTGTTATAGCTGTAATCTGCGCCTCCATAGAGAGGGAGGTATCGAAGATTACACCCAAACTCTTAACGGACGATGCTGGCAATAATTGCACACCCGCAAGAGATGGGAGTTGCCCCCTCAATCCCATATCTCTCCGTCCCAGCCAGAGGACCTCTGTCTTCGACGGATTTAACTTCAACCGGCTCCCACGTAACCATCCAGCCACAGCTTCCAGACATCTGGTCAGTGTATCTGGGGCTGAGTCAGGATGGCCGTCCATCAACAGATAGAGTTCGGTGTCATCGGCATACTGATGGCAACCCAGGCCAAAACTCCAGACAAGCTGGGCGAGGGGGCGCATAAAGATGTTAAAAAGCATCGGGGAGAGAATCGCACCCTGAGGCACTCCACACACTAAGGAGTGGCGCGATGACAATTCCCCCCCCCCCCAAGTGCCACCCTCTGTCCCCGACCAGAGAGAAACGAGCGCAGCCATTGAAGGACTGTGCCCTGGATCCCTATGTCGGCAAGGCGGTGGTCCAGGAGTTCATGATCGACCATGTCGAAGGCTGCTGACAGGTCTAGAAGAATCAGCAGCCCCGACCCGCCTCGATCCAGCTGCCTGCGGAGATCATCTGTTAGGGCGACCAGAGCCGTCTCGGTCCCATGACCAGCGCGGAAGCCGGACTGGAATGGATCGAGAGCCGATGTTTCATCCAGAAACCTACCAAGCTGTTCAGCAACCGCTCTCTCAATCACAAAACATTAGAGCAAAAATCAAATATCTTTAATACAGTCAGTGACCAGGAAGCAAAAATATGACATTAAAAGTAGTATTGTGCTACAAATAACAGTAGAAATATGGCCAATTCACAGAATTGGTGCTTATATTTATGACCAGGTTTCGACTTTTAAGGTTTTAAAAATTCAATTCAAGTGTCGCTACTGTTTATTATCGTTCCTTCGATGTTTACAATTTGAACTCCGTTGCTGACATCATTGCTCGTCTTATTCTTGTTGCAATGTAACAGTACTTTGCCACGGACCTGTTAATTTCGGGCTCTTTGTCAGCTAAGAGGTGTCTGATATAGGTGTCGTCTGTACTACGAGGTATTTTCCTCAGAATCGGTTCGATCAGCTCTTTTCTTGAGTCTCGATATAATGGGCAGTATAAGATGACATGCCCAATGGTTTCGATTTCATTGCTGTTACAGGGACATAATCTTTGTTCGATCGGTATTTTATTGTATCTTCCCTCTAGAAGAGCTGAAGGGAGAGCGTTAAAGCGGGCCCTGGAAAATGCCCATCGGTGTTTAGCGTTGTCTAGAACTTTGAGATAGTTTGCTAGATGGGGCCTTTGGGGATTGTATAGAAGTTTATAAGTTATCAAAAGTTGATTAAAGTCATTTGGGGCTTCAATGTCCCTGAGTCTTTCTTTGATTATGTTCTTGGCCCTTCCCCTTTCTAAACTTAATAGATACTCTGGGGAGAGACCATATGTGGCCAGTTTTCTGAGAGTGCCTTTCAACCAACTAGATTGGAATTTGTCGATAAGCATCAGGGAAAGTAGTCCAGGAAGCAATTTATAAAAATATGACATTAAAAGTTGCTGCCATAATAACTTCATTGCGTACCTTTTCTTTTGTATCAGGAGTTTTTTGTAGCTTCTTTTGGCTTCAAGCATCTTTTGTCTGTTATCCTCTGTTGGATTATCCTTATGGCAGATGAAGGAGTGGATCAATGATTTCTTGGAGGCTATACACTCATGATCGAACCACTCCCTGGAAGTTTTCCTATGGTGGGGAAACTTGGAATTCGGTTTTACAACAAACTCTTGAATTTTTTGTATAAGCATTTCATATGTTGTCATCATGTTTGGGGCGCTCTCCTCTATTTCTAAGCACCTTTCCATAATTGCTTTTGAGAGACGGGAGCTCTCCTCAGATTTGTACCAGTTAGATATCCGTTCGCTCACTTGTCCATTCCATCTGATTTTCTTGAGGCCTGTTCCGGGTGTTAGATCTGGTTGATATCTGTGTTGTGGTTTGGGCAGATCAAAGGGTAAATCACACACGAGGGATAAAGGTAGGTGATCACTTTCAGCTCTTGCTGTAATGGTGAATTTTGATATCCTACGGATCAGGTCCTGGGAAACAATGCAATAATCTATCGTTGACAGTTTGTGTCCTGACCAATATGTATATTGACCAGGATAATCTCCTTGTATAGCCCCATTCAGTAAGTGTAGATTCTGTCTGTAGGCCATCTGTGCTAAATGTAGTCCTCCAATGTTGCATGTCTTATCGTAGGATGATCTTGTCATTAGGGGTGGGATAATTTCCATTTCTGGAGGCCATTGGTGAAAATGTGCGTATAGGGCGTTGTCGTTGGGGCCCACTCTTGCGTTTAGGTCACCAGCTAGTAATATCATGGCTGACGGGTGTTGTCTCCTCCATTGCTCCACATGGGCTTCCACTTCTTTCCATAGTTGTTCTACTTGTGCCTGCCGTCGATATGTAGGTATCATGGGAATTGGGGTTGCTTGTGTGTAACTTCCACCTGCTCCTAACTGCGTGAGGCGGTTGGGTTTTCCCCGGCTGAGCAGCCCCCCTTGGGCACGACTGCTTCAGTCGCTGGCAGAATCCGTCAGTGGGCGTTTCCTAAACTTCCTCCAACATAAAAATTCCTTAACGGACAGCCTCCTTCTCGCCTCTCTGCGCGGCAGCCTTCTGCGCAGAGTGGGCGTGCCTATCGGTGGTCCTCCACTCTCCTCACTAGAAGAGTCTCGGAGCCTCCCCTCCGAAGAGCTCTCAATCCCTTCTTTCTTCCTGGTGTCACCTTGCCTTTCTTCCCCAGCGGAAGCCCTCTCTACCCCTGTACTGGTTCCCTCTCCGGCATCATTGGGGAGCCTAGCCTCTCCACTCTGCTCCGATGTCCGTTTCCTGACATCCACCTCCCTCCCAGGGCCCTCCTCCTCCCCCGCCCCTTCTTTGGACGGAGACCCCGGGAACCCCCGGAAGGAACTATCCTCTCCATCTGATGACTCAAATACCCCTTTCCATCTGCTGCTGTGCCTTTCCACCCCCCAATCTTCCCCTTCAGATTCTTCTTCTTCGAACAATGCTCCTTCCTCCTCCTCAGAATTGGGAAATCCCACAAAATCTTCTTCATCATCTGTGGTGCCAAATTGCTCCTCCCAGAACCTCTCTCTAGGTTTGGGTTTCCTCGGGTACCTGCGATGGAAAGCCTCCTGCATGTACTCATCCCCCAACTCCTCCGCTGGAACCCATGTGTTCTCTGCTTCTGACTCCCCCTCCCAAGCTACCAAATACTCCACTCGCCCTCCTTTCCACCTGGAATCGAGAATTTCAGCTGCATGCCCACTGAGTTCTCTTTCTTCCATCGACGGAAGCAAGGACGAGTCCCCTTCTTGGCCCAACCACTCCCTTCCCTCCCTGACCGGTGAGAGCAAGGACCTGTGGAAAACCGGATGAAATTTCATGTTGGGGGGCAATTTGAGCCTAAAGGCTATTTGTATTACACCCTTGTAATACAAAACCCCGTCTCTTTCCTCAAAACCCCCTTGACCATCTCCTGCATCGAGGATCTCCCTGATTTTGTTCTGAGCATACTGGTCTTCCCTTGTCAACCCAGCTAGCTCTTGCCTCCTTACCAACACCCCCCCCACACGCACCCATCGGTCCTCAGGTATGACATGCCGTACTTCCGGCACTCCCTCCCCTTCCGAGTACTCTGGTTTGCGTGAGAGAGCGTCCGCTCTGACATTTTCCTTTCCCGGCACATACCTAATCTCAAAATTAAACTTAGAGAATTCCTGTGCCCACCGCACCTGTCTTTGGTTCAACACTCGAACAGTTCTCCAATATTCCAAGTTCTTGTGGTCAGTGCACACTTGGATCTTGTGTTGGGCACCTATCAAAAAATGTCTCCAGCGCCTGAAGGCCTCGTGAATTGCCAGCAGCTCTCGATCGTACACCGTGTAGTTTTGCTCTGACTTGTTCAGTTTTCTTGAAAAGAAGGTGCACGGCTTCCAAATTTCCCCTTCTCCCGGCTGGAGCAATATACCCCCCACCGCTCTGTCTGAGGCATCCGTCTCCAGTCTCATTGGCTTCCGCAGATCCACATGTAAGAGTTGTCCTTCCGAGGCGAACGCCTTCTTAAGTTTCTCAAAAGACCGCTGTGCCTCTTCCGTCCATTCAAACTTCTTCTTGCTACTCAGGCAATCCGTTATAGGTGCCGTCAAATGTGCAAAGTTCTTGATGAACTTCCTGTAGAAGTTTCCAAACCCCAAGAACCTTTGCACGTCCTTCCGGTTCTTGGGCGGCTTCCATTCCAGCACTGCTTGCACCTTACCCGGGTCCATGGCTAAGCCCTTGTCAGACAGCAGGTAACCTAGGAACTCCACCTCTCGGGCGTGGAATTGGCACTTCTCCAGCTTGACCCACAATTGGTGCTCCTGCAGTCTTTTCAGCACTTCCCTGACGTCTTTCACATGCTGTTCCTCGTTCTCTGAGTAGATCAGCACGTCGTCCAAGAACGCCACGCAATTCTTGTACAGCAGTGACCCTAGCACGTGGTGCATGAACGCTTGAAACGTGCTTGAGCCGGATTGTAATCCGAAGGGCATAACTAAGTACTCAAAGGCCCCCAGAGGAGTGAACATGGTGGTTTTCCATTCATCCCCCTCCCTCATCCTTATCAGATTGTACGCCCCCCTCAGGACCAGCTTGGTAAAAATCTTCCCCTTCCTTACCCTGGTCAAGATGTCGTCAATCCTGGGCATGGGGAAGGTCACGGGCTCCGACACCCGGTTTAACCCCCTGTAATCAACTACAAGCCTGGGCTCTTTGGAGTCTCGTTTGTCCACAAAGAACACTGGACTACCTCCCACCGCCCTGGACTCTCGTATAAACCCTCTCTTTAGGTTCTTGTCGATAAACTTGTGCAACTCCTGCATCTCCCTATCTGACATGGCGTACAACTTCCCCACTGGCAGCTGCGCATCTGGAAGCAGGTTGATTTGACAGTCAAAGGGCCTGTGGGGGGGTAGTCTATCTGCCTCCTTCTCGCTGAAAACTTCTTCTAAATCAGCCTATTGAGGTGGTACCCTTCCCCTTTCCCCCACCGCCATCCCTGCCACTCTTGCTACTGCCACCCTCTGGTTTGCCCCTCCGTGACAGTACTCTACGCAGTGGGCCAACCCAAAGGTGACTGTTCGCTGATGCCACCCCACCACTGGGTCGTGCAATGCTAGCCAACTCATCCCCAATATGATGGGTGGTCCTGCTAGGGTGGCTATGTGAAAGGCAATTGTCTTTGTGTGTCTGGAAACCGTCATTTTCATGGGTGGGGTCTGGTGGGTCACTTCCCCCCCCCCAAGAGTTCTCTCCCATCAATAGTTGTTACTTGCAAGGGGTGTTCTAGGGGCACCACCTGGAGCTGGTGTTCCAGCGCAAAATCCTTGCTAAAGAAGTTGCAAGAGCTGCCTGAGTCCAGCAGCGCCTTTACTTTTCAATTCAATTCAAATCTTTATTACGGTCATAGACCAGCATTTAAAATCTAAAAAGGTATTAAAACACAAGGTGAATATAAAAGTCTATAAGAATTTAAAAGAAGCTAAAAGAATCCAAAATAAGGGTCAGGAACATTGGACGGGTGTGGAAGAGCACAAAAGGTTGTTTTTTGGTTTTTTTTAATTGTGGCAAAAGCCAGTGACACTAGACACCACAAGATCAAACAAAAAGAGATCAACAACAACATCAGAAAAGAAAAAAAAAGAAAGAAAAAAAAGAAAAAAGGATTACACAGGGGAACTTCGCAGAGTGCCATTCAACAGAGGAGATTTACGCTTCCTGATTACTAAAGTGCAAAATTTGGCCACCTCATATGATATTGAGCTTGAGGAATCTTCCAGAAGGTATTTTCGTAGAATTTCGGGGGAGGATTCCAAATAATGTTGTAGGGGTATAAATTTTGATAAAAGCGGCAAATAAGTTGAGCTCGTTCTTCACTATAAAATTCGCAGAATAGAAGGATGTGTGTGACAGATTCTACCTTATTAGACATACAGGGGCAGAGACGCGCATGCATTGGTACCCGCGTGAATTTGCCGTGCAGCACTGCTGAGGGCATTGTCTCAAAGCGGGCTCTAGAGAAAGCCCATCTATAAGCTTCGTTAGTGATGTTAGTTAAGTAAGGGGCAGCTGCAAAATTAGGCCAAGCTTTTAAACATCTATACAACTCCGGGAGTAGGGCGTCTTCTTGTTGTAATTCGACATCGTAAAGTCTCTGAGTGATAATTGCTTTTGCCTTGTTCAGAGTTCCAATAAAAAGATTTTCAGGGTTTAAGCCAATTTGTTTGATCTTGTTAGTTATTTGCATAAGCCAAGGAGGGTAGGGAACTGCGGCCAGGAAGCAAGGTAACAGTCCCTTAGGATTGTAATGGATTTTCAGCCAGAGGGATATTGCTTGCTCCCAGACTTTTAATTCCACTCTGGGCAGTCCTGCCTCTTGCCTTAGGACTACATTAGGTGTACACTTTGGGGTAGCAAATAATGATCTTAAGAATTTTGATTGTACTGTTTCAAGGGTCTTAAGGTTGGCAGAGGGGCTAATTTGAGAGCCATACAGAAGTTGGGCTAAAGATTTTGCCTGAAAGACTTTTAGGGCCATCGGGAGGAAGCCAGCTCCTTTCCTTCTGAATAATCTAAGGATGGCATTTGCACTTCTTCCTGCTGATATAGCTGATGTGGTCAGGTGTGTTGACAGTTTGGCATTATAAGAGAAAGTAATGCCTAAGTATTGGAAGGTCTTAGTCTGTTCAATGGCGTTTCCCTTTACGCTCCAATTATCTTTCCTGAAAGAACGGTTAAAATGTACAATTTTGGTTTTGGCAAAGTTAATTGTTAACAGTTCAGTGTTACATTGGTCACTAAACTTTCCTAAGGCACGTTTCAGACCCACTTTGGTTTGAGAGAGAAGAGCAGCGTCATCCGCATACATTAAAACTGGTACTTTTCTGCCGTTAGAGAACACGGGGGGATGGGTTTCGATTTCACGGCAACATGTGACCAGGGAGTTAACATAGATGTTAAATAAAAATGGGGCTAATAGGCATCCTTGTCTAACTCCTCTTTGGACTGGGATTTCTCTAGAGAGTCTGCCGTCCTGTGCGAGTCTTATCTGGAGGGTATTGTTCTCATGAAGTTTAATCATCAGAAGTAATAACCTTCTGTTAATACCCATATTGGCCAATTTGGCCCAGAGCCTATCCCTGGATACAGAATCAAAAGCTGCCTTTAGGTCCACAAAGGCCGCATACAATGACTTTTTCCAATGTTTCACATACTTATAGACAAAATAATCCAGCACTAAGCAGTGATCAATGGTGGAACGTCCAGATGTAAACCCTGCTTGTTCAATTTCTAGCAAGTCATTATGATCTAACCATTCACATAATTTTTGGCATAGATGTTTTGTATAAAGTTTGCAGATCACATTCAGAAGACTAGTTGGTCTATAATTAGATGGATCAGAAGGGTTGCCCTTTTTTATTTTTTATTTTTTACTTCTCATGTTATATTTTATTTTATTTTTTTATTTTTTTATTGAGTTTTTAGACACCATATCAAAGACAAAAATAAATAAATACAGCAAACAAACATACAAACATACATACATCTAAAAGGTAAGATAAGAAAAGCAAGAGAGAATAAAAAAGGGGGAAAAAAGAAAAAGAAAACAAAATAGCGCATATACAAACATTTGACTTCCATCCATCTCAGTTTCGGTTAAGTGATCTTATAACCTTTCTGCAGTTGTATTGCATCAACTCTATACGTCGCAGATTTTAAATTCCGTCTACTGTGATTTTGGTAATTCCCAGATTGGTTTCAATATAACTTACGAATTTATTCCAATCATTCTTTAGCGTTACATTTTTTTGAAGCCTGATTCTTTGTGTCATTCTCGCTAACTCTATATACTCCAATAATTTCATTTGCCATTCTCTAACGGTGGGAATGTTAGGGGTTTTCCACTTTTGTGCTAGTAAGATTCTGGCTGCCACCGTTGCGTATTGAAAAAATGTTTGGTCTTCGTTTTTAATCTCCTCACCGACCATACCTAAGAGGAGTGCTTCAGGTTTTTTACAAAAGGTATATTTTAATATCTTCTTCAGCTCATCGTAAATTTGTCCCCAGAATTTTTTCACCTCGTCACAAGTCCACCACATGTGGAAAAAGTCACCTTCTTTAGTTTTGCACTTCCAGCATTTGCCGTCTCCTGTTTTATACATCTTCCCCAGTCTTGCCGGGGTGATGTACCAATGATACATCATTTTCTCCATGTTTTCCCGGAGAACAGCACAAGCTGTGAACTTCATGCCTCTCTTCCAAAGTTTAACCCATCTGTCATATTCCAGGTTATATCCTAGGTCTCTGGCCCATTTGACCATGACTGCTTTCACCTCTTCATCTTTAGTTTCCCAGTCTAGCAAATGGTTATACATTTTGGATAGAAGTTTGGAATTGCTTTCCAAGATTTCCACCTGATATCTGGACTTTTTTTCACTCATCCCTGTTTTTTTATGATCATACCACAACGCATTAATTTGATGATATTGCAGCCATCCATTTAGCTTATCCTTCAACTCATCATACGGCCTAATTTTCCACCCCCTTTCTGATTTGACTAAGAGATCTTCATATGTCCATCTTCCTCCTTCAAAATTTAATTTTGTAATTGTTAATATATCAATGGGTGAGAGCCACCAGGGGGTATCTTTTTCAATAAGCTTTTTATTCCTGTTCCATACTTCGAGTAAGGAGCCTCTGATGATGTGATTAGAAAAGCTTTTGTGTACTTTTTCTTTGTCATGCCACAGATAGGCATGCCAGCCAAATCTAATACTGAAACCCTCCAGGTCTAACAAATCCGTGTTTTTTTAAAATAGCCCACTCCTTTATCCAGCAGAGGCAGGCAGCTTCGTAGTAAAGCTTTAAGTTCGGAACTGCAAAGCCCCCCCTTTCTCTTAGATCCATAAGATACTTGGATTTAATTCTGGCCCTTTTTCCTTGCCATATAAATTTTGCTAGGATTTTTTGCCAATTCTTAAAGCATGCCGTACCTCTAATTACAGGGATGTTCTGGAACAAAAACAATAATTTTGGAAGAATACTCATCTTAATTACGGCCATCCTTCCAGTCCAAGATAATTTCAACCTGTTCCAAATATCTAAATCTTTCTTAATTTCTTTCCAGACCTTAGTGTAGTTGTCCTCTACTAAGTTTATGTTTTTCGGTGAGATCCATATTCCTAGATATTTTACCCTTTTCGCCACATTAATTCCTGTTTTTAACTCCAACTGTTTTTTTACATCTTCGGCTATATTTTTTGTTAAGATTTTAGGGGTTTTTTTTGTTTAACTTAAACCCAGACAATTTACCAAATTCCTCTAGTAATTCTAAGACATTACTGGCGCTTTCTGTTGGGTCCTCTAAGGTCAGAACCAAATCATTGGCATAAGCCTTTAATTTAAATTCTTTCTCTCCAATTCTTATACCTCTTATTTTTGATGAATTCCTTATTTTATTTGTGATTATTTCCAAAACCATAATAAATAAAAGGGGAGACAACGGGCATCCCTGTCTTGTACCTTTCGCGATTGTAAAAGAACTAGAAAGATTGTTGTTAATAATCAGCCTAGCCCTTTGGTCTGAGTATATTGCTTTTATACCTTCCAAGAAGGGTCCTTTTATTCCTGCCGTTTTCATACATTGTAGTAAAAATTTCCAAGAGACATTATCAAACGCCTTTTCGGCATCAATGAAAATTAACACCGCAGGAATGTCTATCTTAAGGTCCAAATATTCAATAATGTTTAGTATATGCCGTACATTATCTTTTAATTGCCTGTTAGGAAGGAATCCCACTTGGTCTTTAGGAATTGATTTCGCTAGATATTTCCTGAGTCTATTCGCCAAGATATCTGCAAAGATTTTATAATCACAGTTGAGCAACGATATCGGCCTGTAGTTTCTTATATCCATTTTTTCGTTATCTGCTTTTGGTATTAGAGTGATATGTGCCTCCTTCCAGGAATCAGGTATCATCCCTCCTTGTAAAATATCATTAATAACTTCACTGAGCACCGGGGCAAGATATTCTCGTAAAGACTTATAATACTTTGAGGACAGTCCGTCCGGTCCAGGTGCTTTACCTGGTTTCATCTTCTTAATGGCCTCATTAATCTCATCCGTTGTGATCCTCTTATTTAATTGCAATCTTTCTTCATCGGTTAGATATTCCCCTCTACATTCTTCCAAATATTTTTTTATTTCTGCCTTATCTTCCTCTCCTTTTTCATACAACTTTTCATAAAATTGGAGAAACTTTTTTTCTATTTCCTCTGGGTCTTCTATTATCTTATCTTCCGATATTATTTTATTAATCACACTTTGCTTTTTCCTTTTTCTTAATTGCCACGCCAATAGCTTCCCCGTTTTGTTTGCTGATTCAAAGTATTTTTGCTTCATAGATTTAATTCTCCATTCTACTTCTTGGTTTAGTAATGCTGAATATTGTGATTGCAACATTTTAAATATTTGTTTAGTCCTTTCATCTCCCTGGTTAATTATTAGTTTTTTCTCACAATCTCTTAGTTGAGTAATGATCTCTTCTTTCTTATGTTCTCTTAATTTCCTTCTGTAGTTATTTTGTTGTATTAAAAAACCCCTTAGCACTGCCTTACTGGCATCCCAGACTATGTTAATTGGTGTATTTTTATTCAGATTTAAATCAAAATAATTTTTCAGGGTACTTTTAGCCTTTTCAGTGACATCCTCGATTTCAAATAGATATTCGTTCATCCTCCACCTATACGGTCCCGATGTTTCGCTTTTTATTTCACAGATTATAGGACAGTGATCGGATAGAGTTCTAGGTTGAATCTCACATTTTGTTATTCTTGTCGATAGTACTCTTGATACCCAAATCTGATCAATTCTGCCCCAGCTCTGGTGGGGCTCTGAGAAATGTGTGAATTGCTTCGTTATAGGGTTTTTATGTCTCCATATGTCAATTAAGTCTAAGTTTTCCTCAAGATTGCTAAATGACCTCGGGAGCTTCCCTTGATTCAATTTCCCCCTTTTCCCACTTCTGTCAATTTCCGGCAATGGTACGCCGTTCATATCTCCAAGCAGAATTAATTTATGATTTTCTAATTCTAACAAAATTTGTTCCAATTTTTCAAAAAACTCTGCTTTGTTAGTATTTGGGGCATAGACCGTTACCACATTGATTTTTTCCCCTTGATGATTAAGTTGCCCTTTTTAAATATAGGAACAATTATAGCCAGTCCCCAATCTTTAGGGATTTCAGTTGTCTTATCTATATATGAAAATAGATTTGCAAGAACCGGGGCCCACCAGTTTATTTGCGCTTTCAGAAGTTCAGCGACAATGAAATCACTTCCTGGGGCTTTGCCAGATTTCATTTGTAGAATTAACGAAGTGATTTCAGTTTCAGATGTTGGGGGCCATGGTGTATCGTTATCTAAGGGGATGTTAAGCAGCGCAGAAGGACGATGTTCCCTAAATAGCACTTTGTAGCGCCTTTACTTTGATAGGGTGTCCGTTGGGGAGTTCTAGCATCACCTCTATGGCGATGGCTGCTCGGGGAGGGTCTGGTTTGGGCACTTCTACTGGTTGCTCGCCTGGCTGCTGTGCCCGCTTTCCTGCAGCCAAGCACTGTCGTTTCCCTGCGCCTTATCCCTTTCCTCCTCACTCCCCATTGCCCCCACCATTCCTTGCCACGCCCTCTTCTGAGGGCACACTCTGGCAAAATGTCCCGGCTGCTGGCAGAGGAAACACTTCTTATTGGCTTTCCCCTCCTTCTTCCGGACCTCGCTGGAGTTTGAAACCCCGCGCACGCTCGCCCCTCCAATCTCCATCGGCTCCTCGGGCGGCAGCGTTGACGCTGGCACGTTCGGAATGCGGTTGTCATGCCAACGCTCTCCTTTGCCTTCCCGCCTTTCCAGAGCGCGCGTTTCTTGTCTAAGTCCCACAGCAAGTGCCAACTTAGTCAGCTGATCCATCGACTCCGGGCGGGGTGAGCGGGAAAGTTCATCTTGCACCCAAGAAGATAAACCTTCCTCAAATAACATTTGCACGGGTTCGGAACTAAGATCCCACCCAAGTTTATGAATCAACATCGCAAATCGTGACCAGTACTCTCTCACTGATTGGTTCCCTTGTTTGCACCCCATCAGTTCCTTGCGAGTTACGCTTTGTTTCACATCACTCGAGAACATGTGGTCCATGGCGCTAAAAAACTTCCTCAGATCCTTCAAAGCTGCATTCTCCGCCACCATCAAGGGCCGGACCCAATCCCTGGCCCGCCCTTCAAGGTGCCCCACCACGAAAGCAACTCTCCCCCCCTCGTCTGCAAAGTCATCATACTGCAGGTCCAGTGCGTACTGCACCTCTGTTTTAAATGCATTATAATCCCTGGGGTTGCCCCCAAACTTCTGCACTAGTCCTGGTACCTTCCTTGCGATGGGGGTAATTTTCCCCTGGGCATCCTGAGTCCTCCTTTCATCCAGCCGCGCCGCTAGTATAGCCAGTTGCTGCTCCAAGTCTCAGTTTCTCTCCTCCACACTTGGTCCTCCCTTGGCCCCCTCTCCTGCGCCGGCTCCTCCGGTTTGACTCATGACGATGCACTTATTCTCCTTCACACAAGCAACGTAAAGGACTGACGGATTGCTATCATGGGAATTGGGGTTGCTTGTGTGTAACTTCCACCTGCTCCAAACTGCGTGAGGCGGTTGGGTTTTCCCCGGCTGAGCAGCCCCCCTTGGGCACGACTGCTTCAGTCGCTGGCAGAATCCGTCAGTGGGCGTTTCCTAAACTTCCTCCAACATAAAAATTCCTTAACGGACAGCCTCCTTCTCGCCTCTCTGCGCGGCAGCCTTCTGCGCAGAGTGGGCGTGCCTATCGGTGGTCCTCCACTCTCCTCACTGACCTCACTAGAAGAGTCTCGGAGCCTCCCCTCCGAAGAGCTCTCAATCCCTTCTTTCTTCCTGGTGTCACCTTGCCTTTCTTCCCCAGCAGAAGCCCTCTCTACCCCTGTACTGGTTCCCTCTCCGGCATCATTGGGGAGCCTAGCCTCTCCACTCTGCTCCGATGTCCGTTTCCTGACAGTAGGTAAGTATAAGTTTATGCATAGCAGTTTGATTTGTCCAAAATCTAAAACTGCTGCTACAGACCATTCATCATTGGAGGGTAATTGGGTAATATTAGCTTGTATCTGCGTTGAGAACAGTAAGGCTAAGCCTCCTTTGGGTCTGCCCCCTCTTTGACTAGGTGTTGCTCTTTTTATACACGAGTGGTAATTATCCAGGTAGAGCTCGTCTATCGACCAGGTTTCCTGGATGAACAGGATGTCAGATTTAGTGAGGAAGTCCATTAGATTGGGATCTTTACTTTTAGCTCCCCACCCTGCAATGTTCCACGTACAGGTGGTCAGCTTGTGATTTTTGATTGTCAGACATCTCAAGGGACAATCAAACTTAGGTTTATGGCCATGCAGAGTTTTGAGAAATTAAAAGATAAAGTGCGAGATTGGTTACATTACTATCAAATTAGAGAAGTATTTAACATGGACAAAAAAATAGGCTTCCAGGTGGAAAAATCGAAACTAGAAACAGAATTGTTAGAACCTAAAACTAAGGTACTTTCAAGAATGTACAACTTGCTGTTAAAATGGAACACTCAGGATGAAACGGTCAAATCAGCTATGATTAAGTGGGTGCAAGACATTGGTTACAATATTATGTTTGCTGACTGGGAACGGTTGTGGACCACCGGTGTGAAATTTACGGCATGTAATGCCTTAAAAGAAAATATTATGAAAATGATATATAGGTGGTACATGACCCCAGTCAAGCTTGCAAAAGTATATCATTTGCCTGACAATAAATGCTGGTAATGTAAGGAAACTGAGGGAACATTCTTTCACCTCTGGTGGACGTGCCCAAAGGTTAAGGCTTTCTGGGAGATGATCTATAATGAACTGAAAAAGGTATTTAAATATACCTTCCCTAAGAAACCAGAGGCCTTCCTTTTGGGCATTGTTGGCCAAATGGTGCCAAAGAAGGACAGAACTCTCTTTATGTATGCAACAACAGCAGCAAGAATACTTATCACAAAACACTGGAAGACACAAGATTTGCCCACTCTGGAAGAATGGCAGATGCAACTGATAGACTATATGGAATTGGCAGAAATGACTGGCAGAATCCGAGACCTGGGAGAAGAGCTAGTGGAAGAGGACTGGAAAAAATTTAAGGACTACTTGCAAAAGTATTGTAAACTGTATGAATGTTAAAATGATGCAGGATATAAAGATAATATGGTATTAGTGATAAAGCTGAAAGGAATATGCAAAAATACTTTACAAGAAATAAGGGTGAGAAAGTTAGAATAACATTATGCCAGAATTAAATGAAACGATATGAAGGGAAAAACTGGTGACATAATAGTTGAAATGTATAATATATAATAAGATTCAAAAGAGGGTAAGATATTGCTGAATATGATTTTGTAAAAGAGAACACAGAAAAGGGAGATGTGAGGAAGTCAGGAAAGAGGGTTATGAAGGTAACAAGCTAGAAACAGGATTTTTATGTTTTTCTTTTCTTTTGTATTTCTATGTATTTTCTTGTGTACTTTTTATGTCTGTGAAATTTGTTTAATTCTTCAAAAAATTCAATAAATATCTTTTTTTTAAAAAACAAACAAACTTAGGTTTATGGCCAATTTGGGATTTATCATTCATTATGTCCCTTTTGGGGTGTGTAGTGGGACATTTTGGCACGGTGTGTACTTGGACATATTTTAGTGTCCCGGAGGGGCGTTCTTTCCCCGTGACCTTATTTCAGTCATCCGTGTGAATGGTGTCTAGGGCTCCTAGGTTGTCCACAAAGATTGAACCGTTCTTGCCTGGTGGTACCGCTATTTCAGCTTGATGTGTTATTGTTTTCTTTGTTATAGGTGGTTCCGTAGGTCCCAGTTCCTCTGGCGATAGGAATAGCCTTAGTATCCACTCACTGTTGGATAAAGATTTTGTGGTATAAGTTGCATAGTTAAATTCCCTGGTGACGGGAGTGGCTAGGAGGGTAATAGATTTCCTTATGGATGCTAATCTTTCAATTAGTGCGTCCTGAGCTTTATGTATTTGTTCAATAGTTGCCATGAAGCGGTTTTCCTTCTCTATGCTGGAGCTTTCGTCTAGTACGTGATTTGGGGATAGGGTTTTTGGTCTTTTAGCCAGCTGGTTTGGGGCTTTATCTGCCTCTAGTTGAAGCATCTTACAGTTCTTGTCCATCATAGACATTGTCGGGTTTATTTTTATCTTATCAGTCTTGATTGTTTCGATGAGAGGAGTGGGAGTACCGGACACTTCGAATAGGCGAGTCACCTGCAATCCAACCCTTTGTAGCTTGTCCTTATTGTCTGAAACTAGTTTGGTTGTGTGCCAGTCTCTGAATGTTACCACAACTCTGTTTAGGTCCTTGTCTGATGGCAGAAATTTAACATTAATGATGTTTTCTGCTGGGACGAACCCTCTAACGGCTAATTCAGTTTTCTTGAGAATATAGATTCTCTGTTGTGCTGGAGAAAGGAGATCTTTGTGCATGTATACAGGTAGGATGATAAGTTTTTGTTTATTTAGAATTAGATTTCTGCGAGAGTATGTTGTTTTAGGAGTAGTTTCTTGCTTAGGGATCGGGTTTTCCCTTGATTTTCCCACGGTTCCATT
Organism: Podarcis muralis; assembly: GCF_964188315.1. Taxonomy (NCBI): domain Eukaryota; kingdom Metazoa; phylum Chordata; class Lepidosauria; order Squamata; family Lacertidae; genus Podarcis; species Podarcis muralis. The sequence goes on from NC_135674.1 coordinate 16,725,891, forward strand.
CGGGAGCGCTAGTTGCTCTGTTGAATTATGAAGCCTAGCCTTATGGAGTTCCTCTGTTGAATTGAAAAGCCCAGCCTTATGGAGGTTTTTATTTGGGCTTGGGCTTCGGCTTTTATCAAGGGGTGGCAGAACTGGGTTAGCTGGGCTCGTTGGATTTGAATTCTCTAATAGCTTAAATAGTCTTGTGAAGTTCGTTTTCTTTGTTCGAGATGGGAGCTTTGTCTTCCTTCCCATTTTTATGTTCTTGGGCTTCTTCTCTTTATTCCTGGGACACTTCCCCTTTAAGAGGGGTTTCTTAGGGTCAATTAAGTTTCCCTTCTGATTTGCTTTGATCCTAGATGTTTTCCTTTTTTCCACATCATGTCGGGTTTTATTTTCCTTAATGCTGTTATCGTTTGGTGTGCTAGAGAGAACTTTATATGAATGCAAGTTGTCTATTCTCCTAGTTATTTCAGTCAAGGTGGTAAGTAGGCACAAGCATTCTGAGAGGAAGTCTTTGATGTGTCCCAGTTCTCTGCCTATCTGCAACTTCTGTTCATTTAACAGATCATTATATAGCCCTGTTAGTATGTAGGGGAGGCATTCCAAGTCCAGGTATTGGGCTCTTGTGTCCTCCAGGTCCTCATTCGTCACAGTGTGAAACCCCATCTTCTCCCCGGGCCTGGGTCTTTGGGAGGGCTCATCTGTCTTAATTACTGGGTTTTCCTCTTGTGACTCTTGTTCCTGCTCCAGCCCCGGTTGATTCACTGAGGTTTCATCTTCTATGGCAACTTGTTTTATTTCCGTTGCCAAATTGACTCCCACCCCTTCTTCGTCTGTTTCCATAAGCTCCCCATACCTGGTGCGGTCTGTGGACCATTTGTGGGGGTGTCGTTTGTCAGCATTATTTATTTTGTCTGTTTTCAGTTTAAAATATTGTGAGATTTTCACCTGCCTTCCTCTTGTAGAGGGTTCAGCCGCTTTGGTGAGGGGGATTCCCAGCTCTTTATAGCTCTGTCTTGTGAACACCATTCTCTAAGTTGAAAGCTTCTCTTATTGGGCACTTTAATGTAGAAATAAAGGTAGAGGTAAATTTTGGAAAACCAGTATCCAGGCTGTTGGATCAGGGAGCCTCCCTACCTTTCCCTCTTTAAGCCTTAACTTGGGGCGGGAGGGTATTCATGGGGGAGTTCTTGGACTTATCTTATCGAAGATAGGCTCAATAGAGTTCAGCGGTTTCCTCTGCTTCTTTGGCTGTATTTCAAGCCAGTCCGTCGTCCGGGAGCTCTAAGGTTGTAAGTCAGTGTAGCAGTATCAGTAAACAGTGCGGCGGTAAAACAATAAAACAATAAAAAAATAAACTAATTAAAACAAGGCGACAAGACAAACAGCCAATAGTCTTTAAGGTCCTTAAGGTGCAGTTTTGAGATCTTGAAGAGGCTAAAACTAATAAAAACGCTTAGTTGAAGTCGGAGGCTCTAATTAGGCTGCTACCTCCGTCGCCATCTTAGAGCTAATACACTATTCTGCTCCAATATACAAAACAGCCCCTTCTCTAGAGAAAGCTAAAGAAAATACAAACTTTGGGGTTTGTAGATGGTTGTAAAGGTTGCTGAAAGGTTTCTAGTTCACTAGTTGGAAACAGCTTCTAGGCTAGGCAGGACCAAGGTTGCTTTGTAACTGTTCCTGTCTGCCTGCTTGCCATCGTGCATATTTGTAAACCATTTCTGCCAAAATATATACAACTGCAATAGTAGTTTCTGGAAGCAGACCCTGCAAGAGTGCACACTCTATGAAGTCCATATGAATAGTGTTACGGAATGGAGGGGGGCATATGAACGAAGTCTTACTCCCGAGTAAGAGACGTAGAGCCCGAGGCGATGACCTCAAGGGAACCCTGCCACACTAGGACTCCCCTCGCCCCGTCACAACGTTGCACCAAGCACCACACAAAAGTCCAAAACCCCAAGAAGAAAGCGCCATTTCTGACCCCGTATCCCGATGCTATACACAATCGATGTATTTTATGAATGAACAAGGTATTTGCATGAGGATGCGCTCTAGCCAATCAGATGGCATTGAATGTAGCCCTTCAGCCAATCGCAGCAATGCCATGGCTCTGCAGAGGCAGCTCAGCTCCAGCTGTTTTGCACGCTCCACTGAGCGCTGACAAGGTGATGACAGCTCCCGCTGCGAGAACAACGGACTGAGTCAATCAAAACCTCGTTACCCTGTTAATCCAATCAAAACTTGATGTTGTTTAGTCGTTTAATCATGTCCGCCTCTTTGTGACCCCATGGACCAGAGCACACCAGGCACTCCTGTCTTCCACTGCCTTTCGCAGTTTGGTCAAACTCATGCTGGTAGCTTCAAGAACACTGTCCAACCATCTCGTCCTCTCTCATCCCCTTCTCCTTGTGCCCTCCATCTTTCCCAACATCAGGGTCTTTTCCAGGGAGTCTTCTCTTCTCATGAGGTGGCCAAAGTATTGGAGTCTCAGCTTCAGGATCTGTCCTTCCAGTGAGCACTCAGGGCTGATTTCCTTAAGAATGGATAGGTTTGATCCATGGGACTCTCAAGAGCACCAGAATTCAAAAGCATCAATTCTTCGGCGATCAGCCTTCTTTATGGTCCAGCTAGATACAATGTAGCAACGTCAGGCCAGGCCACTTCCGAAAAGAACCGTCTGTATTTAAAAAAGCCTAAAAACACTTGGAAATTCATAGCAAATCACTGGTTTCACCGATTCTCTTCATTCCACCGCCAGTCTGCTTCGTTGGCCAAGGACTTGGGAACCCCTCGGTCCCCGCCAGAATTCCCCAAGCGGGAGGTCACGTACTCACAGGAAGGTACTTTACCCGTAGGTGACAATCGCTGGGCAAAAGCTCTCCTCCGGACTTACCCAGGCGGCAGACTATGCAAACCAAAGTTCTATTGTCCTCTTGCAGTAGGTGCTTAGAATGTACTTCCCAAGACATATCCTGTATTTGCATGTTACCCCAACACATTCCTCCTATGTTAATCATGTATAACCCTCCCCTTTTCTGATGGAGTGGTGATGTTTAGCAAACTGTCTGCTGGGATAAGATAGGAACTTTTAAAAGTCCTCGTCATGCCGCTCTCGGGGTTCAATTCCTCTTTGAACCTGTTGCGCAATAAACTTTGGTCTACACTATTTGCTCCGGTTGGTGGCTGGACTCCTTCTTTGTTCCGCAGGGACCCACGGGCTCCGAGCAGCCTCCCACCTGGATTTTTCCGTAACAACAGAAACTAGACTAACCCTCTTGAGAGAAGAAAGGTGGCTTTTGCTCCCACTGCAATGTTGTAATCTAAATAAGCACATCTTCCTACAAGTGAATAGTAGCCACCTATCTGGGGGGAAATAAAGTGGTAAGCTGAGAGACATTGTTACGGTGGAGAGCAAATCTGTTTTCAACAATCCTAACATCCAGAGAAAAACCAGATGGCAGCTTTTTTTTACCATCATGCCACTTGACATTATAACAATTGCATCTTTGTATTCAATCCCTTCAGCACGTTGGACAGCAGTCTCTCAAGGCTCAGCCACAGTTACCTTGTGCCCCATGCTTCCTAGGCACAGGTCCGTGCTTTAAAGGCACTGTGTCCGAGTGTTTTGTTGTCCCAGGGCTTTCTAATTTTGACTCATTTTCAGCATCCCTTTCCAGGACAGCTTTATTTATTTCATGTCTTTAAGGAGTCCTCTGTGCGTGGCAAAGGCTTGTTGCTGGGACAATAGGAGGCTGCCTTATACTGAGTCCCACTATGGCTCTATCTAGCTCAGTCTTGTCCACAATGGATGGCAAAAACTCTCCAGGGTTTCAGACAGAGGACATTCTAGCTGGAGATACAACAGATTGAACCTGAGAGCTTCTGCATGTAAGCAGCTGCTTTACCACTAAGCTATGGCCCTTCTCCCATTGCTTCTGCCCTGAATGAACTGCAAGCCTCTCCTACAGTCCTCCCAAAACTCTCTTTTGTGGCTACACTCTGCAGGAGGTAATTGGTTGCAGAAGCTGAGCTGTCTGCAAAAGTGACTGGATCAGTGAGAAGGCTGATCTGTAATGAAATGCTGACTTTCAGGCATCTCTTGAAGACCTTTTTTATGCCAACAGGTCTGTGCTATCATTTAAACATTTCTTGAGCACCCAGACATAAGGGCAACTGTGCAAGTTAGGACACATCTGCTTTATACATTCAAAGCACCATCATGCCCCTTGACATTCTAACAGTTGCATCTTTGTAGTCAATCCCTTCAGCACGTTGGACAGCAGTCTCTCAAGGCTCATCCACAGTTACCTTGTGCCCCATGCTTCCTAGGCACAGGTCCGTGCTTTAAAGGCACTGTGTCCGAGTGTTTTGTTGTCCCAGGGCTTTCTAATTTTTTTTTTAAGCATTTATTAATTTTCCAATAAAAACATCCAATTAACATATCAAATCAAATCCAATAAAAATAAAAAACTAAAATGAAAAAGTCCAATTGTCTTCCAAATTGTAATAATTTTTGTTTTGGCTTCCCACGGTCTGAATTCCGAAGCTCTTTCAACATCATAGTCCTGCCTCTCATCATCCGCAATGTTTTTCATAATTCCATATCCAATTTTTTCCTCCACGTTTTGACTCTGGTTCTGCGATCCTCATTCATGTCAGAAAACAGATTCCCCCCCCCCTATGGATTGCAGATTTGTCCGTATATTGTACTCTTTCAGCTGTTTTGGTTTTTTCATCGCACCGCTTCATTTAATTGCATCCAATTTCAAAGTTCTGTCCAGCTCTTTGAGAATTGTTATTTTGGCAGCTCCCAAATCATTGATCTTTCCCATCCAGGTGTTATCAAAGAAACAGAGAGAAACCTCCTTCTTTATTCTTAAGCAGACTGTTTGCAATGTAGCCATATATCAGACAGTTAACAATTGGCCTTTGGAATCCCCCCAATCCCCCCTCCGGGCCCTAGAGGGGGGCTGCCAGACATCCATTTAGCCCCCTCTCTCGCTCATAATAAAAAACATCTTTTTGCCAACAGTTGTATATATAATATTGTTTCCAGTCTTTATGACCAACCATCAGTTAGCTCCTGTTTCTCTTAATCAGGGAAGTATTTCAGATATTCCATAAGTGCGTGGTGGGCAGAAGCCATTTTGTCCTTTGTTCTTTTTTTCCGTCTTTAACAGGCATTTCAAATCTTAGAAAAAAAGCGGCTGTGAATAGGTCCCAATTATATATGAAAGTCCATTTGTACTCACTTTTTGAAGAGCAATTTAGGTTCTTAATGAGGCTTGGCACGCAATACGAATTGTTAATGTTAGAGGGAGAAGAAAAACATACCAAGCCCCTCCAGATTGTAAACATCATGATGAGGATCTCTTTGAAGTTCGATCTTTTGCACCAGAGACTGTACATACTGCAGGTTTTTCCCCAGCTTCGTCAGTTCAGAGCGTGTCTGTTTGTTTTCCTAATCTTTATATTTTCCCAAACAGATGCGTCTGGCTATGGGGTGGCGTCACAGGAGTGTCAGTCCGTCCCTTGCTCTGTGACCCAGTGCCCCTGCCATCTGCTTACAGGGAGATTTCAACATCCAGCTGGAGCCATCAATGGCAGTTCGTCACTAGTTTGGAGCTGGGGACTCTTTTTCAGTCTTAAGGGCCATATTCTCCTCTGGGAAGCCTTCAGGGGCCGTGTGCCTGTGGTGGGAGGGGCCACCGGTGAAAGTGGGTGGAGTGATGAATGTAAACTTTGTTTTCCTAAGGGAGGCTGGTTTCTACACACATTCAACTCTCCACTCTCTGTCCTTCATGACGCAAGGGTGCAAGGGGAGGAGTAGTACCTCTGGTGGGGGGCACGTTGTGCTCCTTCTGGGGTAGTTTGTCCACCTTTGGTTTACTACAGCTCTCACCTGCGGCTCTTAGAAACTGTCAGCCTGCAGCAGCAGCCACACCCCAGGAATGGCTTCAACTGGTGGGCTAACCAGGTGAGGTTAGTTGATGGGTCTCAAACCCTTAGTGAGTTAGGGGCTTCCCCTGCACGCAAAGCTAGTGCCGGGTACTGTGTTGGGTACTTCCCCCTGGGTACTTCCCCCCGGGAAGCATCAAAGTGGGAAGGCTCCAAGCAATGCTCTCAGCAGTGCTGTACGGCAAATTCACGCGGGTACCAATGCATACGCGTCTCTGCCCCTGTATGTCTAATAAGGTAGAATCACACACATCGGTCACACACATCCTTCTATTTTGCGAATTTTATAGTGCAGAACGAGTTCAACTTATCTTGCCGCTTTTATCAAAATTTATACCCCTACAACACTATTTGGAATCCTCTCCCGAATTCCTACGGAAATACCTTCTGGAAGATTCCTCAAGCTCAATATCATATGAGGTGGCCAAATTTTGCACTTTAGTAATCAGGAAGCGTAAATCTCTTCTGTTGAATGGCACACTGCGAAGTAACCTTGTGTAATCCTTTTTATTTTATTTTCTGATGTTGTTGTTGATTTCTTTTTGTTTGATCTTGTGGTGTTTAGTGTCACTGGCTTTTGCCGCAATAAAACTTGACTTGACTTGACTTGAAGGCTCCAAGCCAGGAGACTGCTGGTGGGATGCAGGAGACAGGTCAGAAGAAGAAGAAGGGGGAGCAGATGGCTTGGAGGCTAAACAAGCAACAGGTTTAAGGGAGACTGAGGCAGCTGAGGAGGAGGAGGAGGTGGTGGTGGAGGCTGAGGCTGCAACAGATCCCCAGGCACCTGCCATGTCCACTGTTCCCTTCTCCTCTCCTCCTCTGTCCCCAGGAACAAGGGAGGCATTACATGTAGCAGAATAAAAGGCACAGAGAGCCCCTCCACGACTGTTGGGAAGTCAGCTGACTGGGGAGGAGCCTTAGGCTAGGGATGCCATATTTCTAAAAGTAGAAACCAAGACACCCCGAAAGCTGTGGAGCTATTTTTAGGAGGACCCCCAAATTGTTGAGCTTCTTAAAGGAAGACCCAGAAGCTGTTGATGTCTGATAGCCCTGCCTTAGGAGGAGGCTAAGATCCTCCGTTCTGGCCTGTGGAGTTTCTCTCTCGGGTTTTGTCTCTCTGAAGAAAGAGTCCACCTTACTGCTCATCTCTGAGTTTTGATGCTGAACTGCAGCTGAATCAGCCCTGACAGCCAGGCTCCGGACAATTGAGCAGATGAGACCACTAGGGGGTCCAACAGTCAAGAAGGTGGTTTCTGCCTGTGCTGTAGAGGGAAGTGAAGAGCAGTGGGGCTCGTCCACCTGGGAAGGTAGCTCATTTAAGAGAAGGAAGTCCCTGATCCTAAACCTTATTGATCCATTTAGCCCAGTATTGCCCACTTCCCCCCTGAGTGGCAGAAGCTCTCCGTGGAAATCAGGGTCTGGACCGCCACGGCGAGGCGGAGACCCATTAAAAACCACAGGCGGGAGAAGCCTGTGGACGTGGGATTCGGCTGGCACCTTTTGCGCCTCCCCTACTCGCGGGGAAACCCGGTTTTGGGGATCCGGAGCGACGTGGGGTGAGTGGCGCGGTGCTTCGAATTGACTGCTTTTTTCACGGAGTGAAGCAGCATTGCTGTTGCCGGAGAGCGCTGACTTTTTCCTGTGGACAATTGGACTTTAAACAAATACGCGTGAGTAGAACGGAAAATTGGATTTCTAAATATCTTAATTTGGCACCGAAACGGGAAGGCTTCAAACAGGAAGTCCGCCTTCCTCTTTTGTAAATAGATTGAAGCAAAGACATTGCAAGCTAAAGTCTGGAAAGTCTTTTGTAAAGGATTAAATCTCCAGCGGCTAAAATTACTAAACCCCCCTTGGAAGCAGGAGAAGAGGGGGGGGGGGATTTTAGAACGTTTAATGCCTGCAGGAGAGAGAGCGAAGAAAGATAAATTACCACTGTTTTGAACCTGGGAACGGGCTGCCAGTAAGACCGACGTTTTGGGAAAGTTCATTGACTGTGAATAAAACGTATGTTGACAGATAGTTAAATAAGAGAAACATATTGATTCCAATGTTTCCTTTTGCACTTAAAAGGAGCAAAATATTTGAAAACTGAAATTAACTTTGTTGCTGGATCTGCTTTTAAAAGGACGGATACAAATAGAAATTGTTTCCCCTAGAGGGAGCTTTTGAAACTGTTGCAGGAGTGGAGCTGGGGAATTTTCCATCTGCAGAGATTAAAGACCGTGAGAATTAGACATTGACCTTGGACAAGAATGTTGACAGAAGAAGCCTTAGTGATTGCTTTTTGCAAGACAAGTGCTTTATTGGAACAGCTTCATGAGAAGACGGATGTGATGATTACTAAAATTGACAATTTGGGACAAAAATTGACTGATTTGGGACAAAAAGTGAATACTTATACAGAAACTACTCAAGAACCGATTCAGGAATCTGTTTTGACATGGCAAGTTGTGGAGAAGATAAAGGAGGAGGTTGTTGTTGAACCTCAAGCAATACAAGTGGAGAGAGCCTTGGCCTTGCAGAGGCAATCTGATGAGCATAAGTTGTTTTCTTTTATGATCGAATCTAGAGAAAGCCAGATTCGGAGAGATGGAGTCCCGCTTGGATTGGAGAAGGAAAGTTGGATAGATCCCCTTATGCAGGGATGTTTTGGCTTTTGGGACCTGGTTTTGGGCCAGGGGGAGATTGGAGTTGTGGGGGCCTTTAACTTTGGAGGGATTTTGAAACATGCTCTGAAATATCTTTTGGATATTAGTTCTGACTATGGAGAATGGGCTGACCTGTCGAGAAGGAATAAAGACATTGCTAGGTTGGAGTTTCCCCGAGATCTACTCCTCAGTGCCAAAGGAAGGAAATTAAGAACAAGATCAGCAGAAGACAAAGTAAAGTGCAGGTATAAATATGAAGAAGATCTGCAGAAGGGACATGGGAAAGAGTTAAGAGCCTCGGACAGAAGATCACCAGGTTGATGGACTATATGGAATTGATAGAAAGGACTGACAGAATCCGAGACCAGGGAGAAGAGACGGTGGATGAAGATTGGAAGAAAGTTAAAAAATTTATTCAGAGAAATATTGTATAATTAATGAGTGTTAGAAAAATGTTGGAATGAAACTATATGGCTTTAGTAGAAATGTTATAAGGAGTTAAGTGTAAGTAAGTTTTAAAGTTTTTTTTATGGTAAGATAAGGTTAAAATAAATTAAGACAATTAAATGACAGAAAATAGTGAAAAATGGAAAGGATTTGCTGAAATAATTAATAACTAGAATACAAAAAAGGGAGGTGCGAGGAGGTTGTTGAAACAAGTTAATCAAAGATAAAGATATGGAATGTGTTTTTAATCGTTTTTGCTTTTGCTTTTGTTTTGATGTATTGTGTTTTTTGTTCTTTTTTATATATATGTACTGTAATGTATTGATTTGTATTGTTTATTTTTTCTCACAAGATTTACCCACCAGGGAAGAATGGCAGATGAAGCTGATGGACTACATGGAATTGGCGGAAATGACTGGCAGAATCCGAGACCAGGGAGAAGAGTCGGTGGAAGAAGATTGGAAAAAATTTAAAGTATATTTACAAAAATATAGCAAAATTAATGAATGTTAGAAGGATGCTGGAATGAACCTACATGGTTTTAGCAGAAATGTTATAAAGAATTAAGTAAAAACGGAGTGTTGATGGGTCAAAGTGTAAAATTTAAGGTCAGATTGGGTTAAGGTAAATTATAGAACAAAAATTGAGTAAGATGGAAAGGATTTGCTGAAATAGCTAAATTGAATTAGAATACAAAAAAGGGAGGTGTGAGGAGGTCGATGAAACAAGTAAATGAAAGGTAAAGATATGGAATATGGGATGTGTGTGTTAGTATTTTTGTTTCTTTTTATAGTATTGTTGTATTTTTTATGTTTTTCTTTTTATGTATTGTAATGTATGTTTTGTTAATTTCTTTATTGTTGTTTTTTTCTTCTTTCTTCTGTAATCTTTAAACTTTTAATAAATATCATTTTTAAAAAAAAAATATGTACTGTAATGTATTGATTTGTATTGTTTATTTTTTCTTTTTCTTTTTTTACTTTTTTTCTGTAATCTTAAAACTTTTAATAAATATCATTTTTTTAAAAAAAGGATCCCGGTGAACAAGCAAAGAGCCCTTGAAACACACACACACACACACACACACACACACACACGGACAAGACAAGACAGGGCTGTGCACCACAAACCATCCCAAAATAAGCCTCCATTCCCCATCAATCAATATTGGGCTAAAAGCTATAGAACACAAAGCTAAATGCACCTAAAAACTGGTTTTGAAATAGCCTTGGTCTTGCCTAGTCCCCCAGCCTTGTGAGTTTGGGAGTTAGTCTGCAAGGGTCAAAATCTAATGGAGGATTCCATTGTTGAATTAACCAAGCAAGGGTCATAGTTGCCACCTATGTACCTTGTGGTTGCTCGGTGCCAGAGGGCAAATGAGGGTGGGCCACCTCCCTCTCCTGGCTGGGAATGAGAAAGGAAAAGGTCAGAGTTGTGTGAGAGAGAAGTCACAGAGAATAATGAATTGAAAAAGGTATTTAAATATACCTTCTTGAAGAAACCAGAGGCCTTTCTCCTGGGCATAGTTGACCAATCGGTGTTAAAGAAGGATAGAACTTTCTTTATGTACGCTACAACAGCAGCAAGAATACTTATTGCAAAGTATTGGAAGACACAAGATTTACCCACTCTGGAAGAATGGCAGATGAAGGTGATGGACTACATGGAATTGGCGGAAATGACTGGTAGAATCCGAGACCAGGGAGAAGAGTCAGTGGAAGAAGACTGGAAGAAATTTAAAGACTATTTACAGAGATACTGTAAAATTAATGAATGTTAGAATGATGTTGGATTGAAATTAAGTGGTTTCTAGCTAATGGTATAAAAGAATATGAAAAAATGGTTTTTTATAAGTAAAAATTTAATGTTATAATAATTTAAGATTAAAGATCTGGGTAGAATAAAGAGGGAAAGAAACTGCTGAGCTAATAAAATGAACTGGAATACAAAAAAGGGAGGTACGAGGAGGTCCGGGAAACAAGTCAATGAAAAATAATGTGATGAAAGGATTGATTGTTTTTAACTATTTTTATTTTGTATTTTCAGGGTCATCTTCCACCACAATTTAGGGTTGCCATATGTCTGGGGGAACCCGGACATGTCCTCTTTTTGGGGACTAACATGCCTATCTGGGCGATTTTTTACATTTTAAACGAAATGTCCAGGGTGAGGGGGAGTTGTTGGGGTCTCAGGCTCAGGTGGCTCGGGAGTGGGCTGCTCTGCCCGTCATGGCCCCTGCCAGCCCGAGCTGGGGAAAGGGGCATGGCAGTGGCGACCCCGCACACCTCTTTTCCCAGCTCGGGCTGGCAGTGCCTCAGACTGTCCTCTTTTTTTGCTCTTGTACCTTCGTTTTCAAACAGCTTAGTTCTTGAACATTTTGGCTCCCGGAACTGATTCCATTCAACTTCCAAGGTACGACTGTAATCAAAATAAAAACAACCACCCAGTAACCCACAATTGGATGGCCAAATTGGGTTCTGGAATTATGGAGTGATGAAAAACGTATCGCATTCCACTTTCTCTACACTATGCGTGTACCCCTGACCGTGTCCTCCCTTACTCATTTCCCCCCTAAAGTAGAAAGCCCCAAATGTTTTAGCTTCTCATCTGGGAGTTGCTCCAGCCCCTTGATAATTTTGGTGGCCCTCTGCTGAACATTCCTGCCCCCCAAGCTCTGCCTTCAACTGCAAACGTGGCAGACAATGCCTTCCCTGCAGTTGCACTGCCAAAAAAGTTCAGTTTTACTTTTAAGGACAGAAAATTCTCCTGCAGGCCATCTGTGCTAAAGAGAGGGTGCAGATATAAGTCTCCTTGTTTTGGACCACCCAATTTGCATAAAAATAAGACAAGATTAAAAGTGTTGAGTTTTCCCCACCCCATGGAAAAGGAGCAAATGAAAAATCCTCTCCTGAGCTGTGGCTGCTACTTCCTGAGCATGAGAGATGAAAAGGGCCTGTATGGATTTGGCAAAGTCAGCATTCAGAGTTCGAGAATCACACTTGGCTCATGACCAAGGGTGTCAAAAAATAGCAAAAGCCAAACTTTTGGCTCAGAGTTGAAATGCTGACGTTCCTCTTCTCTCTGGCCTGCTGGTCAGCGGATGCCTTGACCAAGACCTGGTTGTCTAACTTTAGACCTTTCGCCTACACCTGCTGTTCTGGGCTATGAAACAACAGCAGCAATTCAGCCCTTGGCTCACTGCAAATCATGTGTGCAAACACAGAACCTGGCTTTGGGCTGCTTTGCCTCTGACTTACTTTGCAACATCCTCTCCCTCCAGAGGAATCTTGCTTTGAACAAAAGTAACCCACAGTGGAGGATCAATTTCACTTTATAAGCCCTGCCCCCCCCCACTCCACCCCACATATGGGGGAAATAATACTGTTATAACTGACCTCTTCTGAGGAGCCCTTGCTGTTATTCTGTGAGTGTGATGGCCTGGGATTCCGAGTCTGAGAGCGATCCGGAGGAATCCCAGCCGGCACAGGAGTCCCCGCCTCCAGGGCCGGCTGAACTGGGGCAAGGCCTAGATGCTGAGGAACCTCAAGAGCAGGCACCAGGTGAAACCATTCTGGCCCCAGAGGTGCTGGAAGACTCAGTGGCTACAGGTGAGCCTCCCCCGGGGCCCAGTAACCCTTCGGCCTCTCCTGATCTGCAGAGGCTTAGGGCAGAGAGGCGAAGGGAACTGGTGTCTCCCAGGAGGAGTGCTCGCCTTAAGGCCAAGAGAGGCGGGGCTTCTGGGGGCCGGGACCGCCCCCGGCCTTAGAAGAAGATAAAGGTCAGGCAGCCCGGTCCCAGGTTGCGGGAGCAACGTCGTTGTGGAGTACCTGCTTTACCCAGTCCTTGATCTGCACTCCCAGTGTGCCTGTTCCTCGCCCGGCTTCCTGTTCCTGACTATCCGGTGTTCCTGTTCCTCGCCTGGACTCCTGCTTCTGCCCTACCAGTGTTCCTGTTCCTCGCCTGGACTCCTGCTTCTGCCCTACCAGTGTTCCTGTTACCCCGCCCGGCTCCCTGTCTCAGACCTCGCGTCTCATCTAGTGATCGTCTACCCTGCTAGAGACTCTGGACTGATCTTGGGCTACGGTAATAGTACCTTATCCCCCCTGGGACCAGCACAGTGAGGTCCAAATCTTTTCGTGACTCCACCAAGCCCCAAACAATGTGGTCCTTAAAAATATATGTGCCTGCACCCACCTTTACACTTCAGTGGCACTTACTTTGACATGTTGACCATGAATCAGTGTGGCCCTCAGCCTGAAATGGGATTAGCTATCGCTGGTCTGTGTTAGGATTTTTATCTCACCAGCTGCTCAGCAAGTATCACTATGGTTGTTTACATCATGTGAGTGTCTGAGAGCGTGAGAAAGGAAGTTGGAGTACTGTGAGAAGTTACTTTCACTTCTGTGTGAGATGTTTTTCTGTACTGCTGCTGAGAGAGAGCAGACATGCTGATGGAGTCTCTGTAATATAGACTATAAAATAAAGTAGTTTATAGCTACTGATTGTCTCTTTCTTCTGCAATGAGATGCTAGAAGACGAGCGTGCTCCTCTCAGGAGGGAGGGGTCGCTTATCACCGGTCTCACTGGACTGAGGAAGATTTACAGCCAGAGAGATGCCCCGGTGTCTTGAGAAGGTGGCGGCCTTCCCAGGCGTTTTCCCAACAAATGGTAGCAGGGGATGGTTGGTTGCATTCCATCGGATCTCTGCTGTTGCTTTGAGATGAAGCACGACGTGTCCTTGGTTCAGGGGAGTCTTGGACCAGCTATGAAGAGCTGCATTCCTGCTGGACAAGGACGGAGGCTTTTGGTGGCTTGCTGCTTGGAACTGTGAGTAACCAGTTTGATTTATTGAGGCTGATAAACCTCAAGAAGCAAGTCTTCCTCGCCCAAAGCCTGCTTGAAGATTTACAGCTTGCTACCTAGAAGGAGCTGAAGAGCTGTTAATTGGAGCCAAGATGGATTCCAAACAGGGAGTTGGGTTGTTGTCTTGCCCTCCCCTCACAGATGGCAATTATGCGAGCTGGGTCCTAAAAATGGAGGCTGTGCTTGTGCGTCAGAGAATATATGATGTTATTCAGAACACCATTCCTGCAGCGCCTGGGAGGCTCTGGAATGATCGCGACACGCAAGCTAAAACTGCAATAATTCTGTGTGTATCAGATGAGCAACTGATCCACATTCAGGACCAGGCCCACGCACGTGATATGTGGGACGCATTACGTCGCATTCATATGCGAGAAGCAGCTGGGACAGCTTTGCTACATTTCCAACAGCTCACGAATTTGAGGCTGAAGGAAGGAGCAGATCTCCAAAGGTGCCTCACTCTTTCCTCTTTCTTTTGTCGGAATTTTCTGCACCCCTTTTTCTATTAAGTATTCCTCTATTTTTTTTATATTGACTTTTTCTTTTCTCTTGTATAATTGTCTGTAAAAGTCCACAAATCCTTTTCTTATCCCTTTCGGATCTTCAATCTTATTATCTTCCACAATTATTCTATGAATAGTATTTTGCTCTTTCCTTTTTTTTATCTGCCAAGGAAGCAGTTTTCCTGACTTGTTTGCAAATTCAAAGTTCCTTTGTCTCATTCTTTTAATATTTCATTCTACTTCTCTGTTTATTATCATTGCAAATTGTGCTTGTAACGCTTTAATATTCATTTTCGTTTTTTTATCTTCGGGACTAGTAACCAATCTCTTCTCATTCTCCATTATTTGTTTTAAAATTTCTTTTCCCCCATTTTCTCTTAAATTATTCTTAATTGAATTCTGTTGAATAAAAAGTCCTCTCATTACAGCTTTACTAGCGTCCCAAACTGTGGTTATTTTTGTTCCTTGATTCATATTATTTAGAAAATAGTCCTTCAAGCACTTTTGTGCCTCCTCTACAACTTTTTGATCATCAAAGAGAGTCTCGTTTAGTCTCCATCGGAAAGATTTTTCTTCATATCCTTTCAAGATACACTTTATTGGATTATGATCCGATAGTACCTTAGGTTGAATTTCAATCTTTAAAATTCTTGTTGTAAGCTCATTAGTTATCCACATCTGATCGATTCTTGACATTGATTGATTTGCTTCTGACTGATACGTGAATTGTTTTTCTAATGGGTGTTTCAGTCTCCAAATATCTATTAAATTGCAGTTCTCTACCATTGAAAAGAATGTCTTTGGTAATTTCCCTTCTTTGGATTTACCTGTAGCTCTTAGTCTGTCCATGTCCAATGACACAACTGCGTTCATGTCACCCATTATTATAATCTTTTGGTCCATATATTCAAATAATTTTTCCTCTAATTCTTTGAAAAAACCCATTCTGTTTTCATTTGGTGCATATACTCCGACAATTATTAATTTTTCACCTTGCCACTTAACTTGTACTGCCACGATTCTACCCTCATCATCTTTAAAAATTTGTTGAGCTTCTAATTTGTTTTTAATATATAATACCACTCCTCTCTTTTTAGTTTTGTCCGATGAGATAAATTCATTTCCTAATTTTTTGTTTATTAAGATTTTCCTGTCTTTTCTCGTCACATGTGTTTCTTGTAGGCAAATAATGTCAAAATTTTGTTTTTTCAAATATTGATGAATTTTATTTCTCTTTTTTTCCTCGTTCATTCCATTAACATTCCAGGTCCATAATTTCAACACCATTTTGATTTCTGATTAATTTATAATAATAGTCTTTAAATTTTACTTCTCCTCTTCTTCCCCTTCTCCTCCCTCCTCTTCTGATTCTTGTGAGGCTCCTCCTCCCGCTCCTGCTTCCGCCAGTGCTGCTCCATCTTCTTCTCTTCCCAGTTCTTTATATCTTCTCAAAAATTTATCCATTTCATCAAATCTTGTTACCCTGTGTCTTTTCCCTTTATAAGCAAATGACACTCCTTCTGGGAACTCCCATCTAAATTCAATTTTGTTCTTTCTCAAAGCTTGCACCAGCTGTTGATATTGGTTCCGTTTTTTTCAAAAGCCGAAGTGGGACATCTTTAAAAATAATTATATTGCTCCCATCGATGTTCAATCTCTTCTCCCTATTCTTTTGCAGAATTAAGTTTTTCATTTCTCTATCTTTAAATATCACCAAACAGTCTCCTGGAAATTTCTTAGCCTTTGTTGATCTCACTTTGATTCTGAAAGCATTTTGTATTGTTTTTGCTACGTCCTCTTCCTGCATCTCAAGCCATATGGCAATTTCTTTAATTAATTTCTCCTTTATTTCTTCTCCTTGGGACTCTGGTACCATTCTAAATCTCAGATTATTCTTCTTCTGTCTCAGTTCATCCATCGAAATAGCGTCCCACAATTCCTCTTGTGTCTTGTTAACCTCTGCTACTTCTGCTTTAATTTTTTCTTCTTCTTTTCTAATCTCCTTGACTTGCGTTTTAACCTTCCTTGCCCCTTCTTCCAAATTTTGTGTCCTTTTTATCATATCTTTCATCTGCCCCTTTATTTCTTTGACTGTTTCATCAATTTTTTTCCACGGTCACATCTATTTTTTTATCCACCAACTCCAATTTTGTCTCTGTTTTTCTCACTTTTTTGTATTTCTGATTTAAGATCTGCTTTGAGCTCTGTAAACATCTTTATTAATTCTCCTTTAATATCAGATTCTTGTCTAGAAACTTTCCTTTCTGCTGGTGTCCCTGCTTCACCTTTTTTCTGTGTATGAGACATCTTGTAAATTTAATCAAATTAAATTAATAATTTTTTGATGCACCATTAAGATTGTCCACCAGGGGGCTACGTTTCCCTAAAGTTCAATTTCTATTTTGTTAGGACTGTATTTATATGATTTTCCACTAGGGGGCGCTCCAAAATTATCAACCGAATGTTAGCCAAGGAGAATTAAAACAAAAGTCAAACTCAAATAAAATCTTCAATTTTTCTTGCCACTTGGTTGGCTAAATCCAATACAGTGGTTATGATAATTAAAAATCTGAAAGTATTCTCAGAAGTATCCGTTAAATCACGGTAGCAAAGTCCTCAGAGAAAATAAATCCAAAAAACCTCAAAATACCAACCATAAAGAAAACCAAAAAAATAGATCAATCCAAATTTCACAAGGGGGGGGGGAGAGAACAGGGTAAGTAGACACAACTCCCAACCCTTTTCAATGTCCAAAAATGAAATAAAATGGCGTTGCTTTCTTCTCATAAACAATCAAAGGGGGGGGGCGGGCACAAATCCTCTGGATAAACTTTCAAAAAACCAAAATAATCGTTCCAGTCCACTCTCCAAACAAACATAAAAGGCAAATAATACTTCTTCCCTTGTTAATAAACAATGCTGCCAAGGTGAGGGTGTAAAAATAACAAAAAATAAGAACTTTCCAGTTCGTTGCACACTTCACTTAAAATCGAAAGTAAAGTAATCCGTTCTCAAAATCCTTCCTCGCCATCTTGGCCACTGCAAGCCCTTCTACCCTGCCGCTCTCGTCTCCTCTTTAAAGAAGATACCTGGCGGCCAGGGAAATCGCTACTCCGCAGCGCTGGGATCCTTACCCCCTGAATATCCTTTCAGCGGGGTTTTGGGGGGCTAAGGTGCCCTTTTAACACTCCCTTTTATCTTCCCTAACCCTAACCCTCCCTCTCCCGAGGGAAAACCTGCTTGCTTCCACTTTGCGATCAGACCGGAAGCCCCCAACAAGGTCTAGCTTTGATTACACCGGAGACGTCAGCGTCGACTTGGAATGCTTTTGTTGGCGACATGGGAGCCACAGTCCATCTGACTGGACGCAAAGGGTTGTTTACCACTTTTGAGGATCAGCGTTACACCGTCAAGCAAGCGGACGGTCATGAATTGGAAGCCACTGGATTTGGAACAGTGTTTCTTCAGAGTCTCCAAATCACCATTAACAATGTTTATTTTGTTCCAGGTTTAAAGTACAACCTGTTGAGTGTGTCACAGCTGACTGAGCAGGGTTTTGAGATATCCTGCAACAAGAAGAGATGTGAAATCTCTAGAGATGGGACGCCACTTCTTTAAGCCTACAAAGAAGATGGACTTTATTTGCTTTCCTTTGATAGTACTGATTGTGAAAATTGTGATGGTGTTGCTGTATCTTGTGTTACAGGTACCACAGGCAAGAAGCCTGGCAAAGTCACCAGGGTTTTTCAGCATGTGTATGCTGATTTGGTTGGACCTCTACCACTTTCTAGAGGCAAAGCCAAGTGCTACCTGATAATGGTTGATTGTTTTTCTCAATATGTCTGGGTGTACATGTTGCTGAAACCGCAACAAACCTTAGCATAGTTCAGAGAATTTTGCAATAAGGTGACATTTGTTCATGATGCTAATATTGAAAGTCTTTTGTCAGGGCACTGCCATCAGTGCCGGAGGGAGAGAGCAAGATCCAGAGGGATTCCAGAGAGCGTCCAGGGAGTGGGAGAGGCAGCCCATCTTCTGGGGAAGAGAATCAGCGTAGCACCAGTGGAGAAGGGGGGCAGATGGGGGAAGCGGCGAGGCGGTCCCATGACTCCTTGCCGGGGACCAGCGGGGAGAGTAGAGGTCCTCCGCTGCCTACGCCCTCCTTGCGCAGAAGGCTTTCGCGCAGAGAGAGTAGGAGGAGACTGGGTGTCAAAGAGCTTCTTTGCTGGAAGAAGTTTAAGAAACGCCCACTGACGGATTCTGCCAGCAATTGAGACAGCCACGAGAGAGTGGCTGTCCGGACAGAAAAGGTTCACTCAGGCAACCCAGCCAGGTGTTTGCACCGGCTTACGCACGAGCGATCCCTAGAACCACTACAGCAATCCGTCAGTCCCGGACGTTGCTTGTGCGCAGCACCGGAGAGGCAGCACTAGGAGCCAAACGGAGCCGACCGAAGGGACAGAGCAAGAAGCCATGGTGCGAGGTCTGGTCGAGAGGAACCGAGACCTGGAGGCGCTTGTCGCTACCCTGTCTGCGCGGCTGGAGGAGAGACGGGCTCAGGATGCACAGGTCAGAGCCACTCCGATAGGGAGGAAGGTTCAGGGGCTGGTACACAAGTTTGGGGGAAAGCCCCAAGACTACAATGCCTTCCGAACGGAAATTCAGTACGCTTTGGAATTGCAGAAAAATGACTTTGCTGATGACGGGGAGAGGGTGGCTTACATTGTTGGACATCTGCAGGATGGGGCGCGCGAGTGGATCAGGCCCCTAATGGCGACGCAGAATGATGCATTGAAAGATCTTAAGAAATTCTACCAGGGAATGGACGCGATGTTCTCCAGCGAGGTGGAGCAAAGCGTGACACGGAGGGAGCTGATGGGGTGCAAGCAGGGGAGCCTGTCCGTCAGAAACTACTGGTCGCGTTTCGCGATGTTAGTCCACAAGCTCGGGTGGGATCTGGACTCTGAACCAATGCAAATGTTGTTTGAAGCGGGTTTGTCCCCCGAAGTGAAAGATGAATTGTCCAGAGCGCCCCGCCCGCGGTCAATGGATGAACTCACAAAGGCTGTGCTTGCGATTGGTGTATGCCAGGAAGCGCGGGCTCAGGAGAAGCGGGAGATAAGGGTGGAACGTTTCCATGACAACCGCATTCTGGAGATGCCGAGGGAGCCTTCCCAGGCGGCGGAGCCGATGGAAATTGATGGAGCACGCGCACACGAAGTTTCAAACGCTGGTGAAGGTCGGAAAAGGGAGGGAAAGGAGTGGAAAACTACCAAGAAGAGTTTCCTCTGTCAGCGACCGGGACATTTTGCAAAGGTCTGCCCTCAATGAAAAGCCTGGCAAGGCATGATGGGGGCTGCAGGCCACGACGAGAAGGGGGAGGAAGAGCGGGTGAGGGAACGACAACACCTGGCTGCCAACCAGCGGGGGCCGCAGCCAGGCCAACAACCAATAGAAGTGCCCCGGCCTGACCCTCCCAAGGTGGCTATAGCCATAGAGGTGGTGCTAGAACTCCCAAATGGGCACCCCGTCAAGGTGGAGGGACTGCTAGATTCTGGCAGCTCGTGTAATTTCTTCAGCAGAGACTTCGCTCTGGAGCACCAGCTCCACCTGTTGCCACTAGATTTTTCCCTTACAGGTGACCACCATCGATGGCAGGGAACTCCTGGGAGGGGAAGTGACACACCAGACACCGCCAATGCGAATGAGGCTCTCCAGGCACACAGAAACCATTGCCTTTCACGTCGCCACGCTGGCAGGACCCCCAATAATACTGGGAATGAGCTGGCTGGCAATACATGACCCAGTGGTGTCATGGCATCAGCGGTCGGTCACCTTTGGGTCAGCTTACTGCTTGGAACACTGTCTGGGAGGGAAGGAACCCAGAATGACTGTGGCGGCCCTGGAGCAAAAGAGGGAGGTGCCACCACAATATGCTGATTTGAAGGAGGTCTTCAGCGAGAGGGAGGCAGACAGACTGCCCCCCCCCACAGACCATTTGACTGTCAAATCAACCTGCTTCCAGGGGCTCAGTTACCGGTGGGTAAGCTGTATGCCATGTCCGACTGGGAGATGCAGGAGTTGCGGCAGTTTATTGATAAGAACCTGAAGACAGGTTTCATAAGGGAATCAAAGGCGGTGGGGGGCAGTCCAGTGTTCTTTGTGGACAAAAAAGAGACTAATCAGCCCAGATTAGTCGTGGATTACCGGGCCCTAAACCTGGTGTCAGAACCCGTGACTTTCCCAATGCCCAGGATTGACGATATTTTGACACGTGTGAGGCAGGGGAAGATTTTTACCAAGCTGGACCTCAGGGGAGCATACAATCTGATTAGGATAAGGGAGGGGGACGAATGGAAAACGACCATGTTCACCCCCCTGGGGGCTTTTGAGTACTTAGTCATGCCATTTGGATTACAATCGGGGTCCGCCTGCTTTCAAGCCTTCATGCACCATGTGTTGGGGCCCCTGCTGTACAAGAATTGCATAGCCTTTTTGGATGACATCTTAATCTATTCAGACAATGAAGAGCAACATGTCAGGGACGTCAGGGATGTGCTACAGAGATTGAAGAAGCATCAGTTGTGGGTCAAGCTGGAAAAATGCCAATTCCACGCCAGAGAGGTCGAGTTCCTGGGGTACAGGTTGTCAGACAAAGGACTAGCCATGGATCCGGGCAAGGTGGAGGCAGTGCTGGAATGGAAGGCCCCCAAAAACAGAAAGGATGTGCAGAGGTTCCTAGGCTTCAGCAACTTCTACAGGAAGTTCATAAGGAACTTCGCTCACTTGACAGCGCCCATAACGGATTGTCTTAGTAGCAAAAAGAAGTTCGTGTGGACAGAGGATGCGCAGCAATCCTTTGAAAAACTGAAGAAGGTGTTCGCCTCGGAAGAGCAGCTCCTGCACGTGGATCCGGAGAAGCCCATGGGACTGGAGACAGACGTGTCCAACCGCGCGATTGGAGCGGTCCTTTGGCAGCCCGGGGCCAAGCAGAACTGAAGGCCGTGTGCCTTTTTCTCTAGGAAGCTGAGCAAGTCGGAGCAAAACTACACGGTGTATGACCGAGAACTGCTTGCGATCTATGCGGCATTTCGGCAATGGAGAGATCTATTGATAGGGCCGCGGCACAAGATCCAGGTCCGAACTGACCACAAGAACTTGGAATACTGGCGGACCGTGCAAGTGCTCAACCAGAGACAGATCAGATGGTCCCAGGAGTTCGCCAAGTTTTTCTTCGAGATCCGATACGTGCCGGGAGAGGAAAACGTAAGGGCAGATGCTCTCTCCCGGAAACCAGAGTACATGGAGGGAGAGGGGCCACCAGAGACCAGGCACGTGTTCCCCGAGGACTGGGGGGGGGGGGAGCATTGGTTGGCAGGGCTCACCAGAGACGATGAATTTGCTCAGACAAAAATCAGGGAACTCAGGGACGGAAAGGAAGTCAATGAAGGGTTTGAGGAAAAGGAAGGGCTGCTGTACTATAAGGGGGCGCTGTATGTACCAGGGGAGACTTTGAGGGGGAAGGTACTTAGACAACTCCATGACAACCCAACAGCTGGGCACTTTGGGCAGCACAAGACCATGCTACTTGTCACCAGGCAGTTCTGGTGGCCAAAGGTGAGGGAAGATGTACGAGAATATGTACGAGGGTGCGACCGATGCCAGAGGGCAAAGGGGGAAAGGGCTGCCCCCGCGGGGCTACTGGAACCCTTACCTACACCGGAAAGGCCCTGGGAGGTGGTGTCCATTGATTTTATGACAGATCTGCCCAAGTCAAGGGGAAAGACAGCGGTCATGGTAGTGGTCGATCTACTGACTAAAATGTGCCATTTCGTAGCTTGCTCACATGCAGCCACGGCAGAGGAGACAGCCAGGCTGTTCGTGGATCACATTTTTAGACTGCATGGGGCTCCATTGAGGGTAATCTCGGATCGTGGAAAACAATTTACTTCCCGGTTCTGGCGGAGACTCATGCGCTTGCTACAGGTCGAGGTGAGCTTCTCGACGGCGAGGCACCCAGAAACCAACGGACAAGCCGAGAGAGCGAACGGTATACTCCAGCAGTACCTACGCTGCTATGTCAGCGAGAGACAGAACAATTGGGTAGAGAAATTGGCTTTGGCTGAATTTGCGTACAATAACGCTGAACACGTGTCCACAGGAATGAGCCCGTTCATGGCCAATTACGGGTGTCACCCCAGGGCCTTCCTGGGGCGGGGGGAGGAAGGATGGAGTGTACCTGCGGCTGAGCAATTTGTGGAGGAAATGGAGGCCTTACACCAGCAACTTAGACTGAACTTGGAGCGGGCCAAGGAAGTTTACAAGAGGCAGGCAGACAAGCACCGTCGGGAGGGGGAGGCCATACGGGTGGGAGACAGGGTGTGGTTGTCATCCCAAGGGTTGCCCCTAAAGGGAGGGTGCAAGAAGTTGCAGCCTAGGCGGCTGGGGCCTTTTGAGGTAATACAGCAGGTTAACCCAGTGGCATTTAAACTCAAGTTGCCTGACAGCATGAAGAAGAAGAAGAAGAAGAAGAAGAAGAGTT
Source organism: Podarcis muralis (assembly GCF_964188315.1). Lineage (NCBI taxonomy): Eukaryota > Metazoa > Chordata > Lepidosauria > Squamata > Lacertidae > Podarcis > Podarcis muralis. Next base: position 16,748,843 of record NC_135674.1, read on the forward strand.
TGGATTTGATACCCCGCCTTTCACTCCCCTTCAGGAGTCTCAAAGCGGCTAACATTCTCCTTTCCCTTCCTCCCCCACAACAAACACTCTGTGAGGTGAGTGGGGCTGAGAGACTTCAAAGAAGTGTGACTGGCCCAAGGTCACCCAGCAGCTGCATGTGGAGGAGCGGAGACGCGAACCCGGTTCCCCAGATTACGAGACTACCGCTCTTAACCACTACACCACACTGAAGATACATCCAGTGTTCCATAGGTCCCTACTTTCACCTTACAGGGAGGGGCGGGAATTCCCAGGACGGGAGGGAGGGGTTACCACCCACCCGCGGGTCGAGGAGAGGGAACACTGTAATGAAGCCACGGAAATACTCGATTCAAGGTGGCGAGGTCGCCAGGTAGAGTACTTGGTAGCCTGGGAGGGGGAACCTAGGTCTGAAAACACTTGGGTCCCTGCTGAATCAATCACTGACGGGTATCTGGTGGAAGAATTCCACGGTTTGTTTCTGGATAAGCCCAAACCATTAGCGAGATTCTGGGAGGAATAATTTGGACCCACAGACGACGAAGGGGACTTTGTGGGTTTTCCTGCCTCCGAAGAGGAGGGAGGGGAGGTGTCCGAGGGAGAAGGATCAGGCTGGGAGGTTCAACCAGCAGGAAGAAATCCGAGCGGATGGGAGGCTGGGTTTGAATTCTCAGAAGATGATGACAGTTCCTTCAGGGGATTTCCCGCATCGTCGACCGAGGAGAGAGGAGGTTGTATTGGAAAATCGCGCCGGGGGTGGGGGTGGGGGTCCTGAGGAGGAGGTGGATGTCAGGGAACTGCCATCAGTGCCAGAGGGAGACAGCAAGATCCAGAGGGATTCCAGAGAGCGTCCCGGGAGTGGGAGAGGCAGCCCATCTTCTGGGGAAGAGAATCAGCGTAGCACCAGTGGAGAAGGGGGGCAGTTGGGGGAAGCGGCGAGGCGGTCCCATGACTCCTTGCCGGGGACCAGCGGGGAGAGTAGAGGTCCTCCGCTGCCTACGCCCTCCTTGCGCAGAAGGCTTTTGCACAGAGAGAGTAAGAGGAGACTGGGTGTCAAAGAGCTTCTTTGCTGGAAGAAGTTTAAGAAACGCCCACTGACGGATTCTGCCAGCAATTGAGACAGCCACGAGAGAGTGGCTGTCCGGACAGAAAAGGTTCACTCAGGCAACCCAGCCAGGTGTTTGCACCGGCTTACGCACGAGCAACCCCTAGAACCACTACATCTTTTCACTGATGAAAAGCAGGTTTTTGTTTCACAGGATTTTCAATATAAACAGGAGATTGAGCACAAAGTTGCTGTCTCTGAAGCTTCATGGAACAAAAGTGTGTGTGTCAAGGTGAACACAGAGTTGCAACAAGGCATGAAATCACAACTGCTAAGTGCAGATCTGCCCCAAAAGTTTTGGGCTGAGTCGCTGAATGCTTTTTCTTACACTTGGGCGAGTAAGGTTTCAGCATGTATGGAATGTTCTCCTTTTGAGAGACTGTTCCAGACAAAACCTTCTGTCAAGCACTTAAAGGTTTTCGGGTCTCAGGTGAGGGTAGAAACACCACAAGGTGTGAAAGGTGCACAGTACATTTTCACGGGTTATGAGGAAGGTCTATACAGAGTTTTTTTGCCTGATTCTGACACAGTGATTCTTACTAGAAATGTAGAATGCACCGCACAACAAGAGAGAGAGGTTCTCCACAGTTTTCCCATCAGTGTCAATACAGATGTAGATTCTGATACTGACAATGACAATGAAAGCACCACTGAGAGTTCTAGTACAGATGGCTGAACTGGAATTGCCAGTGCCACGATTTACTGTTTGTTTTTTTTTAAATAATATTTATTAAAGTTTCAAAAAAGAATTACAAAAAAACAAACAAAAAGAAAAAAGAAAAAGATAATTCGTTCATTACATTCCAGATTTTCAGTAACTTCTTTCCAGACCTTCCCCTCACCTCCCCTTCTTGTATTCCATGTCCAAGATAATTATCCAACAAGTTCTTAACCCTAAATTTTTAACCTTAATTTGTTATTATAATTAATTCAATTTATATATCAACTTTTAACTCATAAACATCAATCATTTATACTTAAAAAATTTCCTAAGGTCGACCCAATTTCCCTTCCACGAATTCCCCATCTTTATACTAATAACAACAAAAAATTAAAAAGAAAAATGTAAAAGAAAGATTCAGACACCCTTTGGATTTCCAAACCCCACCCTCCCTTCCCCGGTTTCGATCCCCAAGCCAAAATCCATTAGTCCCTCTACTATCAGCCTGGCAACCTCACGTCCGAGGCTCTCAAATCTCCCTCAGTCCCGGGACTTCCGGTCGGTGCCAGCGCTTAATGGCGGTCCTACCTCCGAGCTCCGGAGAAGGACTGCTTCGCAAGTTCGGGTCTTACCCGCTACGGCGAGCGGGGGACCCCTAAAATCCCAGGCGCTGAAGCCTGAGAACAAGGAGACTCGGTGGGCACCTTTGCGCCCCCCGGTACCGTGAAAGAGCCTTTTTAAAGGCTACGGATCGACATCGGGAGTGAGCGCGGTGCTGAGAGTCGCTACCCAGCCTGCGAAGTGAAGCCGCGTCGCCATAAGCGGAGAGCGCCGACTTCTTCCTGAAAAGAAAATTTGGACTGAATTCCCGTGAGTAGGAGTTGGAGAATAATCGGGACCTTTTAAATTTAGTAAATTGGGCTAAAAACGGGGAGAGTTAAATCAAGGAAGTCTGCCTCCCCCCGACTGCATGAAAGTGAAAGCAACGGAACTCTAGACTTGCATCCGTTGAAACCCGCTCTTTGATCAGTTAAACCGGACATTTAGACCTTTGATCTCCCCTCTAGCTAGCAGGGCAGAGGGGAGGTGAATGAGATTAATAACTGCACGATTCTTTTGAAGTAAAAAACCTCTGCTGTCTCACCTATTGAAAGCATGAAACGGTCTGCCTTTTTAGGACACTGAACTGACTTTTCCCTGCAAAGTGACACTTTGATACAAAGTTTTCACAGTGCCTGGCTACAATATATTACAAGAAGAAGCAATATAAATTGGGCAACTGTGGCAATTGGAAGTTATAAGTTTTTAGTAACATTGACTTTGACTGTGCCAATCTCCTTTTTTACATCTTTGGACATTCTCCTTTGTTTTCGTGTTTGTTATCTGGTTCTGTGGCCATTTTGATTTGCTCCCTCTAGAGGATAAAGTAAAGTCCGGCACGGCCTAGGACAGTGGAATTTTCCAACGGAGGACAAATCCCGTGGGAACTGACCTTGACATGAGTGGCTCACAAGAAGAGATTGTTACAAGAGCTAAGACCAAGCAACAACAACAACAACAGCTGCAGCAGCAACAGACAAAGAAAAGAGGCTCAATTTCAGGCGTAACAGCCGGATCAGCAGGAACAACAGGACAAGATAAAGGAACAGCCGCCTCTATGGAAGCTCTGACAGATGCTCTTCTCAAGATAAACCAAACTCTGGAGTCTTTGACAAAACAGACTTCAGAGAATACACAAAAATTAACAGAAATATCAGTAAGATTAAACCAGAATACAGAATCCATAAATAAATTGGTGGAGGAAAACGCTACCACGCGCCAAATAGCTGAAGATGCTAAAGCTACTGCTGGAGAGACACAGGAGAAATTAGAGCCGATTGCTAAGAAGGTTTATGAGCATGATGCGACTTTGGCCTTGTGGGAGTTACAGAGAAAAGAGAGAAACTTGAAATTAAGACTGATTCCGGAGAATGAAAGAGACAATCTTGTGGAATATCTGACACGGGAGTTTGTGGATTGCTGGGACCTTGAGGAAGACGAATTTAAAATCACGACAGCTTTCAGATTGGGTAAAAAACAAGACAGAAAGACCCCGAGAGATTGCTTAATCACACTCAGATCCAAGGAGGAAAGAGACAAAATATTAGGACTACACTTTGAAAAGGCCTTGCAAATCGGAAATTCAGCTATACAGATCTTTAAAGATATCCCAAAATACATTTTGGATTTAAGAAGCTTCTACAAGGATTTGGCTCTTCTGCTTAAGAAAAATTCCATTCGCTTTAGGTGGGAGTTCCCACAAGGACTGTCATTTGACTACAAGGCAAAGAAGGTGAAAATAAAGACAATCCAAGACAAGGACAAATTTCTGGCAAGAAATCAGGAGGACCTGCAGAAGGGGACTGTGGACGCACTTGCAGAACAGAGGAGAGCATTGGAGATTTTGAATCTGTCGATCGGACAAAAACCACTACCATCAGAAGAAGAGCAACAACTTGGAGCTGTTGGAGGAGTTTAGAAAAACAATAAGATGGCTCTGCAATTCCTTAGCTGGAATTGTAATGGGCTCAATGGGCCCTTGAAGAGAAGACAAGTATTTCATATATTGAACAGAGAACAATTGGACCTGATATGTCTACAAGAAACCCACATAACCAGAGCTCACAGGAGACTACTCACAAATAAAAGGCTAGGACAAGAATTCATTTCATCAGACAAAGTTAAGAAAAGAGGAGTGGTAATATATGTGAAAGAGAAATGGGCCCCAAAAATGATATTCAAGGACGAACAAGGGAGATACCTGGCTGTGGAGATACAAATACAAGGAGAAAAATTTCTAGTGGTTGGAATTTATGCACCGAATGAAGGCAAATCTGACTTCTTTAAGAGACTTCATGAAACCCTGACTGACTATTTGGATTACAATATGATAATTATGGGAGACATGAATGGCGTGGTCTCCACTAATATGGACAAGGCACAAAGACTAACAGTTAGCAAGGAAGGGAGACTCCCTAAGACTTTTTTTGAAATGACAGAAAATATGGGCTTGATAGACATATGGAGAACAAGGAACCCTCTGGAGAGAGAGGGAACTTTCTTCTCCCAAGCAATGATGACCTGGACCAGAATCGATCAAATTTGGATTACTAGTGGAATGGCCCCAAAGATTAAGAAAGTGGAAATCTGCCCAAAAACTTGCTCCGACCATAACGCCGTGAAGATGGAGATGAAACTCACAATGACTGGTCAATTTAGATGGAGAATGAATGATACCCTCTTTCGAGATAAGGAGATTCTCACGAAGGCCCAAAAGACCCTAAAAGACTACTTTGAAATAAATCTGAGGACCGACGTGGAGAAAAGAGTGGTCTGGGACGCAAGTAAGGCAGTGATGAGAGGATTTTTGATTCAACAAAATTCAATAAAGAGGAAAAAACAAAATGAGAAAAAAGAAAAGATTTTGGAAATGATAAAGGAAGGAGAGAAAAAATTAAGAACAAAACCAAAGTCTCAGGACATCTTAAGAGAGATTAAGTTGTATCAAACACAATATATGGAATTGATGAACCAAGAGATAGAATGGAAGATAAAGCAAATGAAGCAAAAGACTTTTGAATCAGCAAATAAATGTGGCAAACTTTTGGCATGGCAACTGAAGAAAAGGCAGAAATTAAATACAGTTACAAGCCTAGAGGTGGATGGGAAAAATATCTCTAAACCCAACGAAATTAGAAATTGCTTCTTAAGCTACTTCAAAAAACTTTATACTCAAGGCCCGCAAAATGAAGAAGATATAGACAAATTCCTTGGAAAATATGGATTACAAAATATCTCTCACCAAAGTAAGATGGATTTGAACCAGAGAATTTCAGAACAAGAGATAGAGGCTGCCATTCAGAATATGCAATTGGGCAAATCTCCAGGACCAGATGGACTGACTTCCGGATACTACAAATCTTTGAAGGAATGGCTGATTCAACCATTAAGAGAAGTTTGTAACGAGATCTTTGAAGGAAAAAGGGCACCTGAATCGTGGAAAGAAGCTTATATTTCACTCATACCAAAGTCAGAGACTGAAAAGACCCAACTTAAGAACTACCGCCCAATATCATTGCTCAATGTGGATTACAAAATTTTTGCAGACATTTTGGCAAAAAGATTTAAAAGAGTGCTGATGGAGAAGATTCATAAGGACCAAGCAGGCTTTCTCCCTAAAAGACACCTGGCAGATAATGTAAGGAATGTAATAGACATTTTGGAAAAGCTAGAGGTGAATATAAACACTAAAGCAGTACTGATCTTTGTGGATGCGGAGAAAGCCTTTGACAATATTTCTTGGAGTTTTATGAAGAAGAATCTTCATGGGATGGGGGTAGGCCAGGGTTTTGAAAATGGTATGGCTGCAATATATTCCGAACAAAAAGCTAAACTGATTGTAAATAATGTTGTGACTGAGGAACTGAAGATAGAAAAAGGAACACGACAGGGGTGCCCGATCTCCCCATTACTTTTTATCTCGGTTCTGGAGGTGTTGCTGAATATGATAAGAAATGACCAGCAGGTTAAGGGAGTGCAGGTCGGAGCTAAACATTACAAGTTAAGAGCGTTTGCAGATGACTTAGTATTGACTTTGCAAGAGCCAAACACTAGTACGAAAAAGGTTTTAGAAATAATACAACAGTTTGGCCAGGTAGCTGGATTTAAGCTGAATAAGCAAAAAACTAAAGTTTTAGGGAAAAACCTAACAGACATGGAAAAGGAGAAATTCCAAGAGGAGACAGGTTTGACAGTAGTCAAGAAGGTGAAATACCTAGGGGTTTACTTAACATCTAAAAATGTGAATTTATACAAGGACAACTATGAAAAATGTTGGTCAGAAATTAAAAAAGATCTAGAAATATGGTCAAATTTGAAATTGTCAATGTTAGGCCGAATTGCAGTGATCAAAATGAATGTACTGCCTAGAATGTTGTTTTTGTTCCAGACCTTGCAGATTCTTGACAAGATGGAATGTTTCAAGAGGTGGCAGAAAGATATTTCGAAATTTGTCTGGCAGGGCAAAAAGCCCAGAATCAAATTTAAGATATTGACAGATGCTAAAGAAAGAGGGGGGTTTGCCCTGCCGGACTTAAAATTGTACTATGAGGCAGCAGCTTTTTGCTGGCTGAAGGAATGGATGCTCCTCGAGAACACAGACATTTTGGATCTGGAAGGTTTTAACAATGTTTTTGGTTGGCATGCATATTTATGGTATGACAAAATTAAGCAGCATAGTGCCTTTAAAAATCACATTGTTAGAAAAGCATTGTTTAATGTATGGATGAGATATAAAGATCTGTTGGAAAACAAAACCCCTAGATGGGTGTCACCAGTCGAGGCTAAAGCAGTAAAGAAACTCAATATGGAGGTCGGATGGCCGAAGTATTGGGAAATTTTGGAACAGGATGGAGATAAGTGGAAATTACAAAGCTATGACAAATTGAAACATAAAGTACAAAACTGGCTTCAATATTATCAAATAATGGAGCTTTTCAAACAGGACAGGAAAATTGGCTTTCAGGTGGAAAAATCAAAACTAGAGATTGAACTGCTAGAACCCAACACTAAGAATTTATCAAGAATGTATAACTTGTTGCTGAAATGGAATACACAGGATGAAATGGTGAAATCAGCTATGATTAAATGGGCACAAGATATTGGACATGACATTATGCTCGCTGACTGGGAACAGTTATGGACCACCGGTGTTAAGTTTACGGCATGTAATGCCCTAAGAGAAAACATAATGAAAATGATTTACAGGTGGTACATGACCCCAGTCAAGCTGGCAAAAATTTATCATCTGCCCGATAACAAATGTTGGAAGTGTAAGGAGACTGAAGGTACCTTCTACCACCTTTGGTGGGCATGCCCGAAGATTAAGGCCTTCTGGGAAATGATCTATAATGAAATTAAAAAAGTACTTAAATGTACCTTTTCTAAAAAACCAGAGGCCTTCCTCTTGGGCATTGTCGGCCAATTGGTGGCAAAGAGGGATAGAACTTTCTTCATGTACGCTTCAACAGCAGCAAGAATACTCATCGCAAAGTATTGGAAGACACAAGATCTACCCACTCTGGAAGAATGGCAGATGAAAGTGATGGAGTATATGACATTGGCCGAGATGACAGGCAGAATCCGTGACCAACGAAAAGAGACGGTGGAAGAAGAATGGACAAAATTTAAAAGTTATCTTAAGGACTACTATAAACTTAATGAATGTTAAAAGGTTGTGGTTCCCAGAAACAAAGGGGTTCAGGATATAAGGTTAGAATTACAAAAGAGGATTAAGATGATAGAGAATGGAAAGTAACAATGGGGAGTTGCTGGTTGAATTATGGAAATTGGGATGCAGAGGGGGGGGGGTATGGGGAAGTCCAAGAAAAGAGGTTTATGAAAATATGTTTGAAACTATACGTGTATGTTTGTCACCTTTAGTGTTTGTTTGTTTCTTTTAAAAATTTTGTAAAACCAATAAAAAATATTTAAAAAAAAAAAAAACAAATCTCCCTCAGTCCCTCTCTGCCGGTTTCTTTGGAAGTCCTTTGTGTTTAACACCAGCTCTCGGAGGGGCACTGTCCCTATAATGTCCAAGTTCTTTCCAGCCGGACCTCCCTGTTTAGAGTTGGAGCTAAAATCTTGTTCTTTAATCGTTTTGGGTCCAAATAGTCCAAAAGCTCCAACTTCCACCTTGTTCAGATTTATGGTCCATAGATCTTCAGATCCCCACAAAAGGAGATCTTTCCATTCCTCCTTTTTAAATTCAAACCAAATTTTCCTCTTCCAATCTTTATTTTCGTCCATGTTGGCAGGCCTCCGGCTCGCCTTTACCTTCTGCTGTTCTGCAGCCCCTCCTTCCTGTTCCTCTTGTTCATTTTCTTGTTCAGCTGCCTGGGTTTTGTAGCTCAAATCCTTTTCCAACTCAATGGATACAATTGCTATTGACTTCAAAGTTACATCACTTGTAGACAAAACATGACCTTGCTCATACAACTTTTGCAACTTTCTCATGAGAAAAGCAACCTCGTCCAGGTCAGCTAGTATTTTCCGACCTATTTCCATTCTTGCAATGTCTCTGAACCCCCTCTAGAGGGATTCTGATTGTTCAATATTCCTTTCACTTTCCAGCCCAAAAGTCAAATTAGTTTGTATCAATCCTTCTTATTTTCAGCAACTTGTAACTATATTGTGTCTATTTTAACCAGCAAAAGCATCAGAAATAAAGTTCTCTATTTTTCCGACTTTGACAGCTAATCTGACAGCTGTCAAAATCTTCTGTATCTCCTCAGCAGGCTCCTCTCACGAATCGCTCCCGGTCCCGGTGGGGTGGCAATTTCACTCAAAAAGTTAGCTCATCCTCCAGCACAATTACTTATACTATCAATCCGTGCAATTAATGATTTTTCTCCAATAAAGAAAGGCTCTTCACTCGACCTTAGTTGTCAAATCCTTGCTTTAAATTGTTTACAATTAGGGGGGCGGACTTCCTCTTTGCACCTCCCCCACTCGTACCGAATCCAAATAAGATTTTTAGTCCAATTTCCCAATTACTCACGGGTTCTTGTTTCTAGTTAGTCCAATTTTTTAGAAGAAGAAGTCAGCGCTCTCCATTGAATGGCATGCGGCTTCGCTCGGCAGGGGAAGCAGAAGACTCACAGCACCGCGCCACTCCCCGTCCCCCGCTCCGTAGCCTTTAAAAAGGCTCCTTCGCGGGTCGGGAGGGCGCAAACGGTGCCCGCCGAGTCACCAGGTCCACGGGCATCTGCGCCCGTGGTTTTTGAGGGTCCCCGCGTTGCCGGCGCGGCAGAACCCGACCCCTGCCAAGTAGATTCCCTCCGGAGCTCGGAGGGAATCCGCCATTCGGTGATGGCGCCAACCCGGAAGTCGTGCCACGATTTACTGTTGGTTGTGGTTCTCCCAAATGTCCCAAGGAAGAACCAGCCAGCAAAGAGGATTTGCACCTGCTACGTAGATCTGAGAGAGTCACAAAGGGACTTCCACCCAAGAGGTACTCTCAGGAGTTTGCTAACACAGCTGTTGCATGTATAGCTGTGGCTAGCAGATCAAGCCAGGTTTCAGACATTGACGTATTGAGTGAAGTACAAGGTTTGTCCACAGAAGAGACAAAGCCACACCTGAAGGTTGCAAGAGTCAACACTGTTTCCTCAGACCAAGATAGAGCAAAAGCTCTAGTCCCATTGAAGACAGGTAACCAGAGGTTTGAACTGGTCAATCCAAAAGTGGAACTGGTACAACAGGGGTTTACTATGTGTATAACAACTGTTTGTTTATGTCTCTTGATGCTGCACTTGCTTTCGCAGCAAAGGTTACCTAAAAATGGGGGAGTGATGTTAGGATTTTTATCTCACCAGCTGCTCAGCAAGTTGTTTGGTTGTTTATATCATGTGAGTGTCTGAGAGCGTGAGAAAGGAAGTCGGAGTACTGTGAGAAGTTACTTTCACTTCTGTGTGAGATGTTTTTCTGTACTTCTGCTGAGAGAGAGCAGACATGCTGATGGAGTCTCTGTATATAGACTGTAAAATAAAGTACTTTATAGCTACTGATTCTCTCTTTCTTCTGCAATGAGATGCCAGAAGACGAGCGTTTTCCTCTCAGGAGGGAGGGGTTGCTTATCACCGGTCTCGCTGGACTGAGGAAGATTTAAAGCCAGAGAGTGACCACCGGAGAGACGCCCCGGTGTCTTGGGAAGGTGGCAGCCTTCCCGGGCGATTTTCCAACAGTCTGCCCCTTAACTCAGAAGTTGCTGGATCCACATTTCAAAGCCTGCCTTAAGACAGTAAAGCTTATTTTTCTACAGCTGAGGTGGGGGATCTGTGTCCCTCCAGATTTTGCTGGTCTCCAATGCCCATCACCATCATGACCAATGGTCTGGGATTATAGGATCTGGAGTCCAGAACACCTGGAGGGCCTGAGCTTGAAATTAGGAGTGTCAGTTTTTCACTCTGGGCCTGTGACATTCTGAACAAAGGGACAGTCTCTGCAAGAGCGCTCCAATGCTGAAATGAAAAATATGGCATGTCAAACAATAGCCTGGGATCACACATCCACTCTGGAAGTCCTAAGGCCAGATGTGTGGGAGCTGCTTGGGCTTACTCACTGATCAGAGAAAGGAGTTCTGGGCACATCCTTTTTTTAAGAAAAGCATTCTCTTCTTTTCCTTTTTTAATTTATGCAAGTGGGTTCTGAAACAAAACGTTGCAACTTGGCAAGTGCTTATGCCCAAGGCCAGCCTAAGACATTTTCTGCCTGAGGGAAAGGACAAAATGCAGTGAGGTCAGCTGGGTTGTTAAAAAGGTAGCGGACAAGGCACGTGACAGCTGTCTTCTCCCACAGAAGCAGCCTAGTCAGGAGGAAGAGCTGAGGGGAATACTTTGCTGATAAATCTCATGGTAGTAATGTGCCTAGATAATTAACATTTTCTGTACAAGTATGAAATTGGTGTTGTTTAAACAGTTGAACAAAAAATATATATTTCCTAATAACATCAACTCTGATTTGGACCTGTTTATAGTATATCCTGAGATTTTGAGTTTGAGACTGGACAATAATTGGACATAATGGCCACGTCCAAATATGTCTTTTTAATAAGCAGTTTAACAATCACTTCTTAAAGGAGGTCCAAGAAGACTCCCTCACAGAGGGAAGCATTCACCAGCCCACTGAGCCTATTGCTCAGCCATGCCTGGTTCCCATTTAGATCTAGGATGGGCGAGGATCAAGGAGACAGGTGGTAGGTTTCACTCGTTCAAGTCTGTCCACATCCTCAGAGGCAACAGGTTGTAATGGATCCCGTCCAACTTGACTAGACCCAGTGGCGTAGTGGGCTGTGGGGGCACAGGGGCAGTTGCCCCAGGCACAAAATTGTTAGAGGTGCACAATTTCAGCACCTGGTGCTGCCTCAATACAGCTGCACGCTTCCATCACTGGGGTCCGATGACAACGGCTTGTCCATGCGATCAGGTAAGTGACTTCTCCAGACAATGGGATGGCTCTTCTTTTCTTATCTCTGTGGCTGTGATCCCCTGGGTGATGTGGATGCCATTAGGCAGTCGAATGCGCATGCATACTCCGTCTGTTTCCCTCCCTCCTACCCCCTCCTCCACGTGGCCCCGGGAACTGGCAAGCCATACTATGTCTCTGACTAGGCAGAGCTCTGGCACCCTCCTACCTTGGTGGAGTCTATCTCTTTCCAAACCTGAGCAATTTTATCTGCAAAAAACCTCATGACAGGAGTCATTACAGGAGATCTTGGACTCTGTATCAGACCCTGATGGCAAAGGTGGTTCTGTTAGACTATGAACCACCTGAAAGAGTCTCCTGGTACTGTTTTCACCAACAGATCCAGCAACAATGGTCCTCCTCACCATCGCTATCGCCACTTGGTAGGCTCGACATTGAGCTCTAACCCGTGTTTGGTCTCGTTTGAAGTGGGTTTTTCACCACCAGCACTTTAGCTGTCTCAGTAATTGTTTCATCACCCTCAGCCCCAGGGGTAGAACCACAGGGTCATCCAAGTGCCATGCCATTGGAGAGGGTGCTTTTTAAGGTTTGTGGAGCAGCACACTCTTATTCCCCACCACCAAATGTGCTTTCCATGTGTTTGGCCGCCGTCTGTTGGGTCTCCCCAGATGAATTTGCTATTAGAAGGAGGCATGTGAAGCCATAATCCTGGAAAGAGATTCTGGAGAGAAGCACTCAACCCAATTTTAGCCTTTGATTCTGAGAGAGGCGCCCAGTGCTTGGTCTTACTAGCTGCAGCTCAACTTTAACTATGTTTACAGCAGAGGAGCAAGTCCTGGAGGGCTGGATTCCTATTCTGCCTCTATGGGTGAGTTGGCATAGATGAGGAAAATTCCGAGTCTTTCATTTATTAAAAAAGGAACAATTGGACTTGATTTGTCTACAGGAAACACACGTGATAAGGCTACATAGAAAAGTATTGATTAATAAAAGACTGGGCCAAGAGTTTATTTCATCGGATAAAGTTAAAAAAAGGGGAGTAGTGATCTATGCAAAGGAGAGCCTATCACTGAAATTTATATTTAAAGATGACCAAGGAAGATTTGTGGCAATTGAAATTCAAGTACAAGGAGAGAAATTCTTGATAGTAGGAGTTTATGCACCAAATGAGGGGAAATCAGATTTTTTTAAAAAGTTGCATGAGACTCTGATGGACTATTTAGACTACAATGTGATCCTGATGGGTGACATGAATGGAGTGGTATCTACAAATATGGACAAGGCACAGAGACAGGTAGTTACTAAGGATGGCAGACTACCAAAAACCTTTTTTGAAATGACTGAAAATCTGGATTTAGTTGACATCTGGAGAACGAAGAACCCCTTGGGTAGAGAGGGAACTTTCTTCTCTGAAGCCAAAATGACATATACAAGAATTGACCAAAATTGGGTAACTAGAGGACTGGCCCCAAAGACAAGAAAAGTGGAAATTTGCCCTAAAACTTGCTCCGACCATAATGCTGTGAAGATGAAACTAACACCAATTGGCTCTTTTAGATGGAGGATGAATGACACCTTGTTTAGGGATGAAGAAGTGACTAAGAAGGCGCAAAAAACCTTGAGAGATTATTTCGAGATAAATATGAATACTACTGTTGAAAAAAGAGTAATCTGGGACGCAAGTAAAGCGGTTTGTGAAGATAAGATGGCGTCTGGCACGTTTCTGCTGCGCCACTGCACTTCTGTGCCGAGCTCTCTTTAGCTCTCTTAGCATAGTCCTAGCAGAGTTCAGCAGCGAGAGAAACTGTTGCCGTGTGTGCGTAATAACTCAGACTGAAAGCAGGCTTCTTGCTAATCTCCAACAGTCCTTTAATGAGAAGAAAAACATCATAAATCAGCCCGGCGAGAGAGCAGACATCCTTCTCGTCTCTCAGCCAAAAACGAAAGAGAACTCACACACAGAGAAAGATTCCTGTATGTGAACATAACCACGCCTCAGAATGTGAGACGTCACACAGAACTGTTTAACCCTGTAAGTTCTGATTCTCCTCACACGGTTATGAGAGGGTTTCTGATTCAACAGAATGCAATAAAAAAGAGAACTCAAAACGAGAAGAAAGACAAAATTTTGGAGAAAATAAAGGAAGGTGAGAAGAAATTGAGAGCAAAACCAAAGTCGCAAGAGATATTGAGAGAAATAAAGATATATCAAGTTCAATATATGAAAATGATGAATCAGGAAATAGAATGGAAGATTAGACAGATGAGACAAAAGACATTTGAATCGGCAAACAAGTGTGGGAAATTGTTGGCTTGGCAACTGAAAAAAAGACAAAAATTAAATACCATCACAAATTTGGAAGTGGAAGGAAAGAATATACAGAATCCAGTGGAAATTAGAAAATGTTTCCAGAGGTATTTTAAACAACTATATACACAAGGAAAGCAGAATGAAATGGACATTGATAAATTTCTGAAATTAAATGGACTACAAAAAATTTCCCAAGAAAATAAATTAATGCTGGACTACAAAATAACAGAGCAGGAAGTAGAAGGGGCCATTCAGAATATGCAACTGGGTAAATCTCCAGGACCGGATGGACTGACTTCTAGATGTTAAAGAACTTTGAAAGAATGGTTAATACAACCTTTAAAGGAAGTCTGCAATGAAATACTGGAAGGGAAAAGGGCACCAGAGTCGTGGAAGGAAGCGTACATCACACTTATACCAAAATCAGAGACTGAAAAGACGCAGCTTAAGAACTACCGTCCCATATCATTGCTCAATGTGGATTACAAAATTTTTGCAGATATTTTGGCTAAAAGATTTTAAAAAGTACTAGTGGAAGAGATACATAAAGATCAAGCAGGCTTTCTCCCGGGCAGACACTTGTCTGATAATACGAGAAATATAATTAACATTTTAGAAATATTACAAGTGAATATTAATACCAAGGCAGTTTTGATATTTGTGGACACGGAGAAAGCTTTTGACAATATTTCCTGGAGTTTTATGAAGAAGAACCTACAGGGGATGGGGGTTGGTCAAGGTTTTGGAAATGGTATAAGTGCAATATATTCTGAACAAAAGGCCAAACTAATTGTTAATAATGTGGTGACGGAGGAATTTAAGATAGAGAAAGGGACACGATAAGGTTGCCCAATTTCCCCATTGCTTTTTATATCGGTCCTGGAGGTCCTCTTAAATATGATTAGAAGGGACCAATTGGTTAAGGGTATACAAGTCGGAGCCAAACAGTACAAATTGAAAGCATTTGCAGATGACTTAGTATTGACATTACAGGAGCCAGAATCTAGTACTAAAAGAGTATTGGAACTGATTCAAGAATTTGGTCAGGTCGCAGGATTTAAGCTGAATAATTTAAAAACCAAGGTTTTAGAGAAAAATTTAACAGTGATTGAGAGAGAGAGGTTTCAGAAGGAGACAGGTTAACATTGGTTAAGAAAGTGAAATACCTGGGGGTTAATATGACAGCTAAGAATGTGAATTTATTTAAAGATAACTGTCAGGGAACTGCCATCGGAGCCAGGAGTGGGGGCAAGGCTCCCAAGCGATGCCGGAGAAGGGCCCAGCAGGGAGAGAGGGGACTCATCGGCCGCGGAAGGAAATCAGCGTGACACCAGGGAGAAAGGGGGGCAGAGGCGGGCTTCGGAGAGATGGCTCCAGGACTATTCGCCAGAGACCAGCGGGGAGAGTGTTGGGATTCGCAGGATACTGGATAAGTCTGCAGGCTTCAACAGGATGATGCAATACTCTGCTGGGTCAGAGTGACTCAGCAGGAGTGTGATTAGTGTGATTGGCTATCACCTGTTTTAAAAGGAAAGCCTGTTTAACAGTGGGTGTGGTGGTTGTGCTGTAGTGTGGTGGTGCTGTGGTGGAGAGTATCCGTTTGTAAGTACTCTGTGTGGACTGTTTCTTTTGTAAATGCCTGTATATAGCTCACATTAAAAAAGACTGCACTGGAAAAACCTGGAACTCTTAGTGTCTCGCTGAAAGCGCCGCGTGGAATACGCGACAGGGTTATGGGCCCAGCACGCTTCCGCTGCGCAAGAGTACAGGTGGCAGTTATCTAGCCGTGGGTGCTGGAGGTGAGCTGCAGGGATGGAGCAGTCCAGAACTGGCATGTTGCTGGAGAAGCTGACGGCCACGAACTACAGCATCTGGTCGGTCCGCATGCAACACTTCCTCAAGCGTGAGGGCCTGTGGAAAGTGGTGGAAGATCCACCGCAGCCCTCTGAGGAGGATGAAAGGGATGAGAAAGCTTTGGCTACGATCATCCTTGGAGTGGACGACAGCCAGCTAGTCTACGTAGCTGATAAGGTGACGGCAAGTGAGGCGTGGAATGCGCTCAAGGCTGTCCATGTGCAAGAGACAGCTGGCTCACTGATAAGACTGACCAGGAGACTGTACCGGTGTCGGAAGAAACCGGGGGACTCCCTAGTAAACCACCTAAAATTCCTAACAGGCTGTTTCCAGGAGCTAGCCTTAAGAGGGAGGCCTGTGGGGGAAGAGGACAAAGTCTTTATAGTCCTGAGTTCCCTTGATGACAGCTATGATATGCTGGTCAACTCCCTCGAGTCGGTAGAGACTGATAAGCTGACTCTGGAATACGTTACCGGACGGTTGTATGCAGAGGAGGACAGGCGTGCAGAGCGAAAGATGACCTCAGCCCAGCTGTTGGAGCATCCCAGAGGGAACAACAGCCGGCAAGAGCAGAGGTGTCAGGAGCCGGAGAAACAGCCAGGAGGAGCTGCTGCAGACCAGCCGGTGGTCAACAAAGTAAAAAGGTGTTTTTGCTGCAAGTCCAGTGAACATCTGCTGCGGGACTGCCCAAGAAAACAACAAAAACAGCAGAAGCACAAGAGGCAGCAGAGGGAGTCTACCGCTTGGGTGTCTGCAGATGGTCAAGAAAATGAAGAGCTGTGGGTTCTGGACAGTGGAGCTTCTCAAACCTTTAGTAAAAGAAAAGGACTGCTAACTGATGCTAGGGCTTCAAACAAAAAACATGTAAGTCTTGCTACGGGCCAGAAAGCTAATGTGGTTTGTGAGGGGGAGGTTGTGTTCCCACAGCTGGGACACACATTCAGGAATGTGTTGTGTGTGCCTAGTTTGCAAAACAATCTCCTGAGCATTCCTGACTTGGCAAAAGCAGGCTTTGAAGTAAACTTTGTGGGAGATCAGTGCCAGATAAAGCAAAATGGGGCAGTGTTGGCAAATGCTAACCTTAGAACTAATATGTATGTACTGCAGTGTGAGTCTAAGGTTGCAAATGTGCAAAATGTCCCAACCCGTGATATGTGTATTCATCTCCTGCACAGGCGTCTGGCTCATGCAAGCTATAAGGTGCTGAACAAAACATTGGAGTTGTGTGGGGGGATGAAAAACATTAAAAGTTGTGATAATTACTTAGACTGCAATATCTGCAAGGAGGTTAAAAGCAGGGCTTGCCCAGTAGCAAGAGCAAGCCGGAGAGAAACCAAAAAACCACTGGAGTTGATTCATGCTGATGTAACTGGTCCTTTTCCACCAAGTGTCTCCCACAACAAGTACTGTTTGATCCTAGTGGATGACTATTCTAGATTTGGCTGGGTCTATCATTAAAGCAAAAGTCTGACGTTGCCCAAACTTTGAAGTTTTGGGTAAGAAGGGTAGAAAGGCAACTTGGCGAAGAGGTGTGCTCTATTCAGACAGACAGGGGAGGAGAGTTTATGGCAAGCTCCCTAAGAAACTGGTTGCGTTCCCAAGGGATTAAACATAGGCTTACCAATGTGGCGACGCCTCAGGAGAACGGGGTAGCAGAGCGTAGGGGAAGTGTCTTGCAGACACAAATGAAAGCATTGTTAGCAGATGCAAATCTTCCAATTAAGTACTGGGCTGAGAGTATTAAGACTGCGAATTATATTGGGAATCGCTTGTGGTCAAGGGTACTAGATGACATACCCTATAAAATTCTCTATAACAAAAGTCCCAGTTTGCAACATTTGAGAATCTTTGGGACAAAGGCATGGGTTGACATACCTGTAAAGAACCGAAGAAAAGGTGGGAAAAGGGCACAGTAGTTGCTATTTCTTGGGTATGAAAGTGGTACGAAAGCCTATAGGTTTGAAGATGATAAAAATCTTTTGAGTTATAGTCGATCAGCCAGCTTTAATGAGCAAAGAAATTGGCCCAAGATACATGCAAACCTGCTGCCAGAAAAAGTTTTACTGCAGAGCATACCTGATAAGGCAGTTGAAACAAAGCTGAGAATTGGCAGCTCTCCCAGAGAAACTGAAAGGGAGGAGGTAAAGGTTGAGCATTTTTCTCCAGCTGCTAGCATAAAGCAGGGGAGAGAAGAAAGTGCAACAGGGACAGGAGGAGGTAGATCTACAGAGTCAATCCACCCCAAAAGCAGTCCTGAAGGTAGCCCAGGGGGTGAGATTAATGAACCAAGGAGGTCTGCAAGAAGTAATAAAGGTCAACCTCCAGACCGTTATGGGTTCCCAGCCACCATAAACCAGGTTTGTGTAACTGAGCCAGAAAACTTTGAAGAAGTGCAAGAGTTACCTACTCTAGAGAAAGAGGCGTGGTTAAAGGCAATGCAGGCAGAGTATAACTCTCTGCTAAACAACAATGTCTTTGTACCTACAGAATTGCCTGAAGGTAAAAAGCCCATAAGCTGTAAGTGGGTTTTTAAAGTGAAAAAGCTGGCTGATGGTAGTTGTCAGAGGAAAGCCAGGTTGGTTGCAAGGGGCTTTACACAAAGGAAAATGATACATTATGATGAAGTGTTTGCCCCAACAGCAAAGGCTGAAACAGTAAAATCAGTTTTAGCAATGGCAAGTCTGAGAGGGTTAAAAGTTAATCATTTTGATGTTGCCTCAGCATATTTAAATGCTCCTATTGACGCCGAGGTGTATTTACAGCAAATACCAGGTTATGAGCTGGAAAAAGACAGCATGGTGTTAAAACTGCAAAGGGCACTATACGGTTTACACCAAAGTGCACGTTTATGGCATGAATGCATAGACACAACTTTGAAAAAGATGGGATTCAAACAAAGCCTGGCTGATTCCTGTTTATATTCAGCAATGGTGCAAGGAAGTGTTTGTTATTTACTTTTGTACGTTGATGATATCTGTCTAATAACAACTGCACAAAAGCAAGTGTCTTGGTTTATAAACAGCCTAGGTAACAAATACAAACTAAAGTATTTGGGAGAGATTCAGAATTACTTAGGAGTAGAGGTTCAGAGAAATGAAGAGGGCGTCTACTCTCTGAGTCAGAAGGAAAAAACCGAAAAGTTACTGAAGACATATGGAATGGAGAGGGCAAATGAGGTTGACACTCCCATAACTACCCAGTACAAAAATGAACCAGAAGGGCAAAAATGTGAGAATGCAACAGCGTTTCATTCTCTGTTGGGTTCTCTGTTATATTTAAGTTGTTGGACAAGACCCGACATAACATTGGCAGTGCACATGTTAAGCCAAAGAAGTGCAGACCCGGCTCAGAGAGATTGGGTAGCACTTAAAAGAATCCTAAGGTATCTGAAAGGCACAAAAGATTACAAACTGGTGCTGGATACAGGATATGATCAGCAAGTGTATGCATACGCTGATGCCAGCTGGGGGGACAGAGAAAATGGAAAGTCTACCACTGGCTATGCCATATATATTGGAAATGCCCTGGTTCAGTGGAAATCCCAGAAACAAACATTTGTTGCCACAAGTACTTGTGAAGCAGAGTACTCAGCCATAAGCAAATGTGTATCACAAATAGAATGGTTTGCTTGCCTAACAAAAGAGCTTGGAATACCTTCTGAAATGCCAATCACTGTGCTAAGTGACAACATGGCTGCACAACAGCTTGCCAACCAACAGAACTTTAAAAGCAAGAGTAAACATATTGCTATAAGATACGGAAATGTGAAAAATGCTTTGGAAAGAAATGTGTTAAAGGTACAGCACTGTAACACAAAATGTAATGTGGCAGATTTGTATACAAAATGTATGGATGCTCCTAAATTTCGAGACTTAAGAGAATTATTAGGTCTCAAGCCTTTGACTTAAGGAGGAGTGTTGGGATTCGCAGGATACTGGATAAGTCTGCAGGCTTCAACAGGATGATGCAATACTCTGCTGGGTCAGAGTGACTCAGCAGGAGTGTGATTAGTGTGATTGGCTATCACCTGTTTTAAAAGGAAAGCCTGTTTAACAGTGGGTGTGGTGGTTGTGCTGTAGTGTGGTGGTGCTGTGGTGGAGAGTATTCGTTTGTAAGTACTCTGTGTGGACTGTTTCTTTTGTAAATGCCTGTATATAGCTCACATTAAAAAAGACTGCACTGGAAAAACCTGGAACTCTTAGTGTCTCGCTGAAAGCGCCGCGTGGAATACGCGACAGAGAGCACGGGTCCTCCGCTGCCCACACCCACCCTGCGCAGAAGACTTCCGCGCAGGGAGGCTAGGCGGAGACTTGGCGTCAAAGAACTTTTATGCTGGAAGAAGTTCAGGAAACACCCACTGACGGATTCTGCCAGTGACTGAGACAGCTGCGGAGTCAGGGTTGTCCAGCCAGGGAAAGGTTTATCCAGGCAACCTTGCCAAGAGTGGCGGCAACTTATGCACGAGCAACCCCAATTGCCATTACAATAACTATGCCATTACAATAACTATGAAAAATGCTGGACGGATGTGAAAAAATATGGTCAAATTTGAAGCTTTCATTGCTAGGCCGTATCGCTGTGATAAAGATGAATGTATTGCCAAGAATGTTTTTGTTTCAAACACTGCAAATTCTGGATAAAATGGAACAGGAAGTTTACCTGCTGGCTGGACAAACATTCCTCCCCATGTGTATACATGTGCACTCTAGGAATGTTGTACTTGACTGCTCTTGTGTTTCACATCCCACAAGAGCATGTGGTGGACCGGACTATATTTTGAAAAAAATAATGAATGGATTCCTATGCTCCACAAATAACCCAGAGATGCATTTTGAGTAAGAGGATACATTCTACTCATGTTAAAACACGCTGATTCCTGGACCATCCACGGGCTGGATTGAGAAGGCGATTGGGTCTGTACGCAATGTATTCTGGGTGACCGTGGGAAGTTTTAAAAGTCAATGTCACCCCATGTTTGGGGTTCTTACTCCTGTGGGAACCTGTTGCGCAACAAAAAAAGATCTTGGTCTCCTGACCACTGTTTTGCTCCAATTTGTGGCTGGAATCTCCTTCATTTCTGACCGCAAGTACCCGAGGGCTCTGCCCGACGAGCTGGGCTGTTGAGTAGCCTCACACCCCGGAATTTTCCTTTTTTTAATTTTTATTTTTTAAATGATATTTATTAACGTTTCAAAAAAGGTTACAAAAATAGGAAAAAGGGGGAAAAAAGAAGAGAGAAAATACAAAATACAGAAAAAATAAAAAACAATTAAAAACAATTCAATCTTTCCGTGTCTTATCTTTCATTTGCCTGTTTCCCTGACCTCCTCACACCTCCCTTTTTTGCATTCCGATTCAGTTAGTTATTTCAGCAAATCCTTACCCTCTTTGTTTTTATCTTAATCCAATATCTTAATATATTATAACTTTAGATTCTCACCTGTTAACGATCCATTTTTGCACATCTTTTTAACATTACTGCTGAAAACCACTTAACTTCAATCCAACATCATTCTAACATTCATTAATTTTGCAGTATTTCTGTAAATAGTCTTTAAGTTTCTTCCAATCTTCTTCCACCAACTCTTCTCCCTGGTCTCGGATTCTGCCGCTCATTTCCGCCAATTCCATATAGTCCATCACCTTCATCTGCCATTCTTCCAGGGTGGGTAGATCTTGTGTCTTCCAATACTTTGCGATAAGTATTCTTGCTGCTGTTGTGGCATACATAAAGAAAGTTCTATCCTCCTTTGGCACCAATTGGCCGACCATGCCCAGGAGAAAGGCCTCTGGTTTCTTCAGGAAGGTATATTTAAATACCTTTTTCATTTCATTATATATCATCTCCCAGAAAGCCTTAATCCTTGGGCACGTCCACCAAAGGTGAAAGAATGTACCTTCAGTTTCTTTACATTTCCAACATTTATTATTGGGCAAATGATAGATTTTTGCAAGCTTGACTGGTGTCATGTACCACCTGTATATCATTTTCATAATATTCTCTCTTAAGGCATTACATGCCGTAAACTTCATACCTGTGGTCCATAACTGTTCCCAGTCAGCCATCATAATGTTATGTCCAGCATCTTGTGCCCACTTAATCATAGCAAATTTCACCGTTTCATCCTGGGTATTCCATTTCAACAGCAAGTTATACATCCTTGACAAAGTCTTAGTTTTGGGATCTAACAGTTCTGTTTCCAATTTTGATTTTTCCACCTGGAATCCAATTTTTTTGTCCAAATTATATGCCTCCATTATTTGATAATAATGAAGCCAATCTCGCACTTTGTTTTTTAGTTTTTCATAACTGCAATTTCAATTTATCTCCCTCTTGTTCCAAAATTTCCCAATATTTCGGCCATTTGGCCTCCATATTGAGCTTTTTCTGAGCCTTCGCTTCCATCGGTGACAACCACCTTGGGGTTTTATTTTCAAGTAAATCCTTATATCTTATCCAGACATTAAACAATGCTTTCCTGACAATATGGTTTTTAAATGCTTTATGTGCTTTGACCTTATCATACCATAAATATGCATGCCATCCAAATACATTATTTGTTGTTGTTTAGTCGTTTAGTCGTGTCCGACTCTTCGTGACCCCATGGACCAGAGCACGCCAGGCACTCCTGTCTTCCACCGCCTCCCGCAGTTTGGTCAGGCTCATGTTTGTAGCTTCGAGAACACTATCCAACCATCTCATCCTCTGTCGTCCCCTTCTCCTTGTGCCCTCCATCTTTCCCAACATCAGGGTCTTTTCCAGGGAGTCTTCTCTTCTCATGAGGTGGCCAAAGTATTGGAGCCTCAGCTTCACGATCTGTCCTTCCAGTGAGCACTCAGGTCTGATTTCCTTAAGAATGGATGCGTTTGATCTTCTTGCAGTCCATGGGACTCTCAAGAGTCTCCTCCAGCACCATAATTCAAAAGCATCAATTCTTCGGCGATCAGCCTTCTTTATGGTCCAGCTCTCACTTCCATACATCACTACTGGGAAAACCATGGCTTTAACTATACGGACCTTTGTTGGTAAGGTGATGTCTCTACTTTTTAAGATGTTGTCTAGATTTGCCATCGCCTTTCTCCCAAGGAGCAGGCATCTTTTAATTTCGTGACTGCTGTCACCATCTGCAGTGATCATGGAGCCCAAAAAAATGAAATCTCTCACTGCCTCCATTTCTTCCCCTTCTATTTGCCAGGAGGTGATGGGACCAGTGGCCATGATCTTCGTTTTTTTGATGTTGAGCTTCAGACCATATTTTGCGCTCTCCTCTTTCACCCTCATTAAAAGGTTCTTTAATTCCTCCTCACTTTCTGCCATCAAGGTTGTGTCATCTGCATATCTGAGGTTGTTGATATTTCTTCCAGCGATCTTAATTCCGGCTTGGGATTCATCCAGCCCAGCCTTTCGCATGATGAATTCTGCATATAAGTTAAATAAGCAGGGAGACAAAATACAGCCTTGTCGTACTCCTTTCCCAATTTTGAACCAATCAGTTGTTCCATATCCAGTTCTAACTGTAGCTTCTTGTCCCACATAGAGATTTCTCAGGAGACAGATGAGGTGATCAGGCACTCCCATTTCTTTAAGAAATTGCCATAGTTTGCTGTGGTCGACACAGTCAAAGGCTTTTGCATAGTCAATGAAGCAGAAGTAGATGTCTTTCTGGAACTCTCTAGCTTTCTCCATAATCCAGCGCATGTTTGCAATTTGGTCTCTGGTTCCTCTGCCTCTTCTAAATCCAGCTTGCACTTCTGGGAGTTCTCGGTCCACATACTGCTTAAGCCTGCCTTGTAGAATTTTAAGCATAACCTTGCTAGCGTGTGAAATGAGTGCAATTGTGCGGTAGTTGGAGCATTCTTTGGCACTTCCCTTCTTTGGGATTGGGATGTAGACTGATCTTCTCCAATCCTCTGGCCACTGCTGAGTTTTCCAAATTTGCTGGCATATTGAGTGTAGCACCTTAACAGCATCATCTTTTAAAATTTTAAATAATTCAGCTGGAATACCATCACTTCCACTGGCCTTGTTATTAGCGATGCTTTCTAAGGCCCATTTCACTTCACTTTCCAGGATGTCTGGCTCAAGGTCAGCAACCACACTACCTGGGGTATACGAGACATCAATTTCTTTCTGGTATAGTTCCTCTGTGTATTCTTGCCACCTCTTCTTGATGTCTTCTGCTTCTGTTAGGTCCTTTCCACTTTTGTCTTTTATTATGGAAATCTTTGTACAAAATGTTCCTTTCATATCTCCAATTTTCTTGAACAGATCTCTGGTTTTTCCCATTCTATTGTTTTCCTCTATTTCTTTGCATTGCTCGTTTAAGAAGGCCTTCTTGTCTCTCCTTGCTATTTTTTGGAAATCTGCATTCAATTTCCTGTATCTTTCACTATCTCCCTCGCATTTTGCTTGCCTTCTCTCCCCCGCTATTTGTAAGGCCTCGTTGGACAGCCACTTTGCTTTCTTGCATTTCCTTTTCATTGGGATGGTTTTAGTTGCTGCCTCTTGTATAATGTTACGAGCCTCCATCCATAGTTCTTCAGGCACTCTGTCCGCCAAATCTAAATCCTTAAACCTGTTCCTCACTTCCACTGTGTATTCATAAGGGATTTGACTTAGATTGTATCTTACCGGCCCAGTGGTTTTCCCTACTTTCTTCAGTTTAAGCTTGAATTTTGCTATAAGAAGCTGATGATCTGAGCCACAGTCAGCTCCAGGTCTTGTTTTTGCTGACTGTATAGAGCTTCTCCATCTTTGGCTGCAGAGAATATAATCAATCTGATTTCGATGCTGCCCATCTGGTGATGTCCATGTGTAGAGTCATCTCTTGTGTTGTTGGAAAAGAGTGTTTGTGATGACCAGCTTGTTCTCTTGACAGAACTCTATTAGCCTTTGCCCTGCTTCGTTTTGAACTCCAAGGCCAAACTTGCCAGTTGTTCCTTTTATCTCTTGACTCCCTACTTTAGCATTCCAATCCCCTATTATGAGCAGAACATCCTTCTTTGGTGTCACTTCTATAAGGTCTTGTAAGTCTTCATAGAATTGGTCAATTTCAGTTTCTTCAGCACCAGTAGTTGGTGCATAAACTTGGATTACTGTGATGTTAAAAGGTCTGCCTTGGATTCGTATCGAGATCATTCTATCATTTTTGAGATTGCATCCCAGTACAGCTTTCGCCACTCTTTTGTTGACTATGAGGGCCACTCCATTTCTTTTACGGGTTTCTTGTCCACAGTAGTAGATATGATAGTCATCCGAACTGAATTCGCCCATTCCCATCCATTTTAGTTCACTGATGCCCAAGATGTCAATATTTATTCTTGCCATCTCATTTTTGACCACATCCAACTTACCCAGGTTCATGGTTCTTACATTCCAGGTCCCTATGCAATATTTTTCTTTACAGCATTGGACTTTCCTTTCGCTTCCATGCATATCCGCAACTGAGCGTCCTTTCGGCTTTGGCCCAGCCGCTTCATCAGCTCTGGATCTACTTGTACTTGTCCTCCGCTCTTCCCCAGTAGCATGTTGGACACCTTCCGACCTGAGGGGCTCATCTTCCAGCGTCATAACTTTTATATGCCTGTTGTCTTTGTCCATGGAGTTTTCTTGGCAGGGATACTGGAGTGGCTTGCCAGTTCCTGCTCCAGGTGGATCACGTTTGGTCAAAACTCTCCACTATGACCTGTCCATCTTGGGTGGCCCTGCACGGCATAGCTCATAGCTTCTCTGAGTTATTCAAGCCCCTTCGCCACGGCAAGGCAGTGATCCATGAAGGAGAAATACATTATTAAAACCTTCTAAATCCAAGATGTCTGTGTTTTCAAGAAGCAGCCATTCTTTTAACCAGCAGAAAGCTGCTGATTCATAATAAAGTTTAAGGTCTGGCAGGGCAAATCCATCTCTTTCCTTTGCATCCGTTAGTATTTTAAATTTTATTCTAGGCTTCTTGCCCTGCCAGACAAATCTAGAAATGTCTCTCTGCCACTTCTTGAAACAATCCATTTTGTCCAAAATTTGCAATGTTTGAAACAGAAATAACATTCTTGGCAATACATTCATCTTTATCGCAGCAATGCGGCCTAGCAGTGAAAGCTTCAAGTTTGACCAAATTTCTAAATCCTTTTTCACTTCCGTCCAGCATTTTTCATAGTTGTCTTTAAATAAGTTCCCATTTTTAGCTGTCATGTTAATCCCCAGGTATTTCACTTTCTTAACCACTGTTAAGCCTGTCTCGTTCTGAAACCTCTCTCTCTCAATCGCTGTTAAATTTTTCTCTAAAACCTTTGTTTTTAGCTTATTCAGCTTAAATCCTGCAACCTGACCAAATTCTTGAATCAGTTCCAAAACTCTTTTAGTACTAGATTCTGGCTCCTGTAATGTCAATACTAAGTCATCTGCAAATGCTCTCAGTTTGTACTGTTTAGCTCTGACTTGTATACCTTTAACCAACTGGTCCCTTCTAATCATATTTAAGAGGACCTCCAGGACCGATATAAAAAGCAATGGGGAAATTGGGCAACCTTGCCGTGTCCCTTTTTCTATCTTAAATTCCTCCGTAACCACATTGTTCACAATTAATTTGGCCTTTTGTTCAGAGTAAATTGCACTTATACCATTTCCAAAACCTTGACCTACCCCCATCCCCTGTAGGTACTTCTTCATAAAACTCCAAGAAATATTGTCAAAAGCTTTCTCCGCGTCTACAAATATCAAAACTGCCTTAGTATTAATATTCACTTGTAACTTTTCTAAAACATTAATTATATTTCTCAAATTATCAGACAAGTGTCTACCCGGGAGAAAGCCTGCTTGGTCTTTATGAATCTCCTCCACCAGCACTTTTTTTAGTCTTTTAGCCAAAATATCTGCAAAAATTTTGTAATCCACATTAAGCAGTGATATGGGGCGGTAGTTCTTGAGCTGAGTCTTTTCAGCCTCTGTTTTCGGTATAAGTGTGATATACGCTTCCTTCCACGACTCTGGTGCCCTTTTCCCTTCCAATATTTCTTTACAGACTTCCTTTAAAGGTTGTACTAACCATTCTTTTAAAGATCTGTAATATCTAGAAGTCAGTCCATCTGGTCCTGGAGATTTGCCTAATTGCATATTCTGAATGGCACCTTCTACCTCCTGTTCAGTTATTTTATAATTCAACATTAATTTATTTTCTTGGGAGATTTTTTGTAATCCATTTATCTTCAAAAATCGATCTATGTCAATTTCTTTCTGTGGCCCTTGTGTATATAGTTGTTTAAAGTACCTCTGGAAACAGTTTCTAATCTCGGCTGGGTTCTGTATGTTCTTTCCTTCCACTTCTAAATTTATGATAGTGTTTAATTTTTGTCTTTTTTTTTCATTTGCCAGGCCAATTTCCCACATTTGTTAGCTGACTCAAATGTCTTTTGTCTCATTTGTTTAATTTTCCATTCTATTTCCTGATTCATCATTTTCATATATTGTACTTGATATAACTTTATTTCTCTCAAGATCTCTTGCGACTTTGGTTTTGCTCTCAATTTCTTCTCACTTTCCTTTATTTTCTCCAGAATTTTATCTTTCTTCTCATTTTGGATTCTCTTCTTTATTGCATTATGTTGTATCAAGAACCCTCTCATGACCGCTTTGCTTGCGTCCCAGATTACTCTTTTTTCAACATTAATATTCATGTTTATCTCGAAATAATCTCTCAGGGTTTTTTGGGCCTTCTTAGTCACTTCTTCGTCTCTAAATAAGGTGTCATTCATCCTCCATCTGAAAGAGCCAGTTGGTGTTAGTTTCATCTCCATCTTCACAGCATTATGGTCGGAGCAGGTTTTTGGGCAGATTTCCACTTTTCTTGTCTTTGGTGCCATTCCTCTAGTTACCCATATTTGGTCAATTCTTGTCCATGTCATTTTGGCTTCAGAAAAGAAAGTTCCCTCTCTTCCCAAGGGATTCTTTGTTCTCCAGCTAAGTCCAAGTGTTCTCCTTGTATTTGAATTTCAATTGCCACAAATCTTCCTTGGTCATCTTTAAAGATAAATTTCGGTGATAAACTCTCCTTTGCATAAATCACTACTCCTCTTTTTTTAACTTTATCCAATGAGATAAACTCCTGACCCAGTCTTTTATTAACCAATACTTTTCTATGTAGCCTTATCACATGTGTTTCCTGTAGACAAATCAAGTCCAATTGTTCCTTTTTTAATAAATGAAAAATTATTTTCCTTTTCTGGGGGGAGTTAAGACCATTACAATTCCAGCTTAATAGCTGCAGAGCCATGATGTGGTTACTTTGCTTTTCCTCCAACTGCACCAAGTGTTTGTTCTTGTTCTGTCGGTGGTGTCACTTTCTCTGAACTATACAGTCCAAAAGATAATTTTTCTATGTCTAGTATTCCTCTTTCCAGTGCTCTTAGCTCTTCTCCAGATTCTTTCTGCAGGTCTTCTCCGTGATCTTTCAAAAATCTATCTTTGTCGTCCACTGATCTTATCTTTATCTTCCTTCCTTTGAACCTAAAAGATAGGCCTTGGGGAAATTCCCACCTAAAAATAATTCTGTTACTTCTCAACAGGGCGACCAAATCTCCGTAGTTGGACCTAAGATCCAAAACATGTTTCGGAATGTCTTTAAATATCTCCACTCTTGACTGATGTATTTCCAAGGTCTTCTGGAAATGCAGACTCAAGATTTTGTCTCTCTCCTCTTTTGTTCGGAGGGTAATCAAACAGTCTCTCACCTTATTCTTCCTCCCCCCTCTTCCAAGCCTAAATGCATTCACTATCTTGAATTCTTCCTTCTCCAAGTCTGGTTTCCAAAAGTCTGCAAATTCCTGCATAAGAAAGTCAATCAAATTGTCTTTCTCAAGTTCAGGTACAGCCCTGATCCTCAAATTGGTTTTTTTCTCCTTCAATTCAATCATAGACAACATCGACCTGTGGTCCTCAAGTTGCCTATATATCGGTGGTATCTTCTCTTCAGTAGCAGCTGCTATCTCCTTTGCTTCTTCAGCTATCTTTCGGGTCAAAGTAGATTCCTGTAGCAGTTTCTCAATAGTTTCTGTATTAGTGTTCACCTTCTGTCCCAAATTATTAATGCTTGTAGTGTTTTGATCAATTTTAACTGATGCTTCAGCTACTTGTTTATTTGTTCCAGCCACTTGTTTACTTAGATTTTCCAAAGATTCATTAATTTTAGCTAGTGCCGAAGCTAAAACATCTTCAGATGCCATTCCTTTTGGTTTAGATTGTACAGGTGCAGCCCCTGATGGTACAGAGGGGCCAGATGTTGATGCTCTTCGCTGCAACCCGGTGTCTGTGCGGAAAGATCTACCAGACCTCGTTGTTTTTTCTTGAAGCAACTCTATCTTTTCTTTTCCATCTGCCATACCACTCTAGTTAAAACCCAAGGTCAGTCCCACGGCCAGAGTTTGTTTTAAAATGGAAAATTCCCCTGGCCCAGTTGTTATTGTAACAGATTCAAACTTCCTCTAGGGGGACACAGTAGCAGTCAGAACTTGCTACCTTGAAGAAAATAATTTTTTTAATCCCCCAATTCAGAAGATAGACGACAGTTTCAATTTCACTTAATTCCCAGTTACTTTAAAACCAGGAGAAGCCAGCCAGAAACACTGTATCTCTCTTGCAGAGTTAGCTGTCAAAAAGTACTCTATTTACCAACAGCGCTTTTCGCAGTACGGCATTCCTATTGTCCGTTGGCAGTCCGTTCCCAGGTTTTAAGCGATGGATTTTAGCTTCCTTTCCTCTCTTTTTTGCAGGAAAATACAGTTCAAACCTTTTCCCCCTCCTCTCCAGCAACCAGGGGGGGAAATCGCTTGTTTGACGTTAGGATTATAGTCCTTTTCAAACGTCTTTCAAGGTTTTAGCTTACAGTCTCTTTGCTTTGATCTATTTACAAGAAACGGAAGGCGGACTTCCTGTTTATACCTCCCCGCTTCGGTACCGAATCAAGCCTTTTTTTCTTCCTTTAATTCCAATTTTATCCTACTCACGGGTAGTTGCTCTTTATAGCCGAATTGTCACAGGAAAAAGTCAGCGCTCTCCGGTAACGGCTGTGCGGCTTTGCTCCACGGAAGAAGCAGTCGACTCACAGCACCGCGCCGCTCACCCCGCTTCGCTCCGGAGCCCGTAGTTGGGTTCCTTTGCAAATTGGGGGGGAGCGCAAAAGGTGCCCGCCGAGTCCCACGCTCACAGGCTTCACCCGCCTGTGATTTTTGAAGGGTCCCCGCTTCGCCGCAGCGGTACAGACCCGATTCCTGCAGAGCTGCTCCCTCAGAGTCAGAGGGAATCCGCCATTACCGATGGTGCCAACCCGGAAGTCCCGAAAGGTTGCTGAGACTCCAACCTAACAATGTCTTTATTCCTTCTCAACAGGTCAGCCCATTCTCCATAGTCAAAACTAAAGTCCATAAGATATTTCAGAGCGTGTTTCAAAATCCCTCCGAAGCTAAAGGCCCCGACAACTCCAATCTCCCCCTGACCCAAATCCAGATCCCAAAAGCCAGAGCATCCCTGCTTAAGGGGATCCATCCAACTTTCCTTCTCCAATCCAAGCGGGACTCCATCCCTCCAAATCTGGCTTTCTCTAAATTCAATCGTAGAAGGCAACAGCTTATATTCATCAAATTGCCTCTGAACGGCTGGGGCTCTCTCCACTTGTATTACTTGAGGTTCAACAACAGCTTTCTCCCTCGTCATCTCCACAACTTGCCATGTCAAAGTGGATTCCTGAATCGATTCCTGAGAAGTTTCTGTATAGGTATTCACTTTTTGTCCCAAATCAGTCATTTTTTGTCCCAAATTATCAATTTTAGTAGTCATCACATCCGTCTTCTCATGAAGCTGTTCCAATAAAGCACTTATCTTGCAAAATGCAATCACTAAGGCTTCTTCTGTCGACATTCTTGTCCAAGGTCAATCTCTGATTCTCACGGTCTTTAATCTCTGCAGCTGGAAAATTCCCCAGCTCCACTCCTGCAACAGTTTCAAAAGCTCCCTCTAGAGGAAACAATTTCTATTTGTATCCGTCCTTTTAAATGCAGATCCAACAACAAAATTAGTTTCAATTTTCAGCTACTTTTGCTCCTTTTTAAGTGCAAAAGGAAACAATGGAAACAATATATTTCTCTTATTTAACTGTCTGTCAACATACGTTTTATTCACAGTCAATGAACTTTCCCAAAACGTCGATCTTACTGGCAGCCCGTTCCCAGGTTCAAAACGGTGGTAATTTATCTTTCTTCACTCTCTCTGCTGCAGGCTTAGGCAATCTAAAATTTCCCCCCTCTTCTCCTGCTTCCAAGGGGGGGTTTAGTAGTTTTAACCAATGGAAATTTAATCCTTTAGAAGAGGCTTTCCAAGACTTTAGCTTGCAGCGCCTTTGCTTCAATCTATTTACAAAAGAGGAAGGCGAACTTCCTGTTTGAAACCTTCCCGTTTCGGTGCCAAATTAAGATGTTTAAAGATCCAATTTTCCGTTCTACTCACGGGTAGTTGTTTAAAGTCCAATTGTCCACAGGAAAAAGTCAGCGCTCTCCGGCAACAGCAATGCGGCTTCACTCCGTGAAAGAAGCAGTCGATTCGAAGCACCGCGCCACTCACCCCACGTCGCTCCGGATCCCCGAAACCGGGTTTCCCCGCGAGTAGGGGAGGCGCAAAAGGTGCCAGCCGAATCCCACGTCCACAGGCTTCTTCCACCTGTGGTTTTTAGTGGGTCTCCGCCTCGCCGTGGCGGTCCAGACCCTGATTTCCACGCAGCGGATTCCTCCCGATCAGAGGAAATCCGCCATTGCCGGAGGCGCTAACCCGGAAGTCCCATCCCTGTTTGTGCCAGTTCTGGAGTCTAAAAGCCGAGGACCTAAATCAGCCAAAGGAAAATGACACCCTTCCTACCCACGCAAAAATGCAACTTTCATTGGTCTGTTTGCTACTGGACGTGGTCGCCAAGCTTGGCAAAAGGGGTTTGTTTTTTTCTTTTGTTTTAAGAAGTGAAGCAATAGCTCATTTGCTTGCGAGTGTGGGAGTCTGCAATTCTTGGTGTTCCAGGGCTTTTTGCAAGTTGGAGTTGCCTCCAGTCCACCCCGGATGTAAGAACAGTCCTTCTGGATTAGACCAATGGATGATCTAGTCCAGCACCTTGTTCCCCATAGTTGCCCAGCAGAGGCTCACAACAAGCCCATAAGCAGGACCTGAGTGCATTGGCCCTCTCCCACTCATGTTCTCAAGCAGAGCCAGACCTCTTATGAGCCAGAGTGAGGCAGCTGCCTCAGGCGACCGATGCTGAGGTGAGGGGATTGAGCTGGGAGTGCCCTGTGGCCTGTCCTGTACCCCTACGTTAGCTGACTGCTCTCAAGTGCAGTGAAAGCTCCTGTCCTTTCCAAAGTACTTGGAATAAGGTTCAACAGTCAATCCAATTGGCTTCGGTACAGGAAAGATTTTTGGGTGTTTTACTGTTTTTGATGTTTCAATTTGCTGGGAGCGCCCAGAATGGCTGGGGCAACTCAGTCTGATGGACAGCATATAAATATCAACGTTGAATTTGTCCGATTTCCTTTCAAAGCCATTCAAGTTGGTACTTTTCAGCACCTATGGGTGTAGTGGCATCTGGACCATGGAACTCTCAGCTGGTGACTTGTGGGAGTCAGTCTGCAGCTCACCACACCTCAGCCAGTGGGATGTATCACCAGAGATTACAGAACCCCAGCCGAGTCTTCAGAGATGTCCTGCTCTCAGCAGAACAGCTTCTTCCAGAGCAAGGTGGGGGCGGTCTGCACTGGGCGTCATCCTGCGGGGGGGGGGACATTCACTGTAGGCTTGGGAAGCTGGGAGTCGTGGGTGGGCGGCGTGCCGTTGCCCCGCGCTCCCGGCTGGAGGAGACAGGCAGGGGAGAGGACAGGAAGGAGGCAGGTGAGCAAAGAACGGAGGGGGGCAGGAAGGGGAGAGGAAGGAAGCAGGATCGGTGGGTGCGCCTTTCATTCTGCCTGGAAGACCAGCGCCTACAGCTGGACTATCAAGTGGATTGA
Organism: Podarcis muralis; assembly: GCF_964188315.1. Lineage (NCBI taxonomy): Eukaryota > Metazoa > Chordata > Lepidosauria > Squamata > Lacertidae > Podarcis > Podarcis muralis. Next base: position 16,781,840 of record NC_135674.1, read on the forward strand.
AAGGGTCACTTTGGGGGCAGCGCTGCAAATGCAGAAGGGATCTTGGCCGGTTTCTAAAAAGGGAAAGTGAGTTTCCCTCTGACAAACGCTTTCTGCCTCACCTCTGCAAAGCTCCACATGTTTCCGCCCAACCCTGTCCTCAGCAAACCCCCCACTTAGAAGCCACTCTTGGGTTATTGACTTCTGTGTGCTTGTGTATCTGTGTCTCCCGTGTGGGGTTCCTCTCTGCGTAAAGTCTTCAAGCTGTGCCTGTGTGCGCCTGACAAATCTGCCCCATTGCCTTTCCCTCGTTAAAATTTATCTTTTCCCCCACCTCCAGTCTCCGTTGTTGTGTGTCCTGGCTGAGAGGAAAAACAGAAGACGTGGGGCCATCAGTCAGGGATAGTCTACTTGAGATTCCTGCATTGCCCCAGGGGGTTGGCTTGATGACCCTCAGGGGTCCCTTCCAACTCCACTATACTCTGGTGCAGGCTTGTGCAGATTTTTAGGTACAAGTTGGATGCAAGGGGTGCAGCCCATCTTATGCACCGCCGGCTTGGGAAGAAGTCCCACTGATCATGATGAGACTCGCAGGCGAGTAGATTGCTGCTGTGCAGGCCTGCTGTTTAAATGAATGTTTCCCTTTTCAGAGCATGGTGAAATCCCCATAACTAAAACCTCCCATTCCGTAGTTTCTGTCAGGAGTTCAGCCTACACTCGAGTAGCACCCTGGCAGAGACTTGTGCCCGACTGGCATGTTCCCTCCCTCCTGGTCGATCATTTGGGAGCTTCATAAGCTTTCTTCAGCCCGAACTTCACAGCGACCGATGCCAACCGACACTGGCACACTTAGGATCCGCAGAGTTTGTGCATCATGCGTGACAGACCTCAGCAACTCAGCATTTTGGCTAATCTACTTTATTTACATATCAACACACACACGGAGCACTGCAACATGGCTCCCTCTCTCTCTAGCATCAGACAGCAAAGAGAAAAAGAACAAAGGACAATAGTCCCACTTCACAGAACACAGGGACACAAACATCCTGTCGCCGTCACTTCCCACTCTGTGGAGTCAAAACATAGACAACAATCCCACGACTGCAATCATGGAGCTGGAATTCTAACAGTTTCAAGCACTCCTACAGGTTCCGCATAATATCTGTACTGCATTGTTTAGTGTGGCAGCACCTGCCTTTGGAACTCCCCGCCTCTTGCAACAAAGCACGTGCCTTTGCTAGACTCTTTTCAGGCACCTGCTAAAAGCATTCTTATTTAGGCAAGCATACCTAGAAGCTTAGGAAGTTGAAGTAATTATCATCTCTTTTAATATTTTAGCTTTTGTATGTTTTAAAGTAGGATTGTTTATTTTTCTTGATTTTACTGCTGTGGTGGGTTGTTTGTTTTTTGTTTTGGTAAACCACTTTGCAGGCATTTTAAAATAAATTTTATTAAATAAAGAAGCAATACATAGAACTAATAATAGAAATATATAGGGAAATATATATCCCCCCCCCCAATTGCTTATGCCATCTCAATTTGGGGGACTTTTGTCAACTTATCTCACCTAGGGGTTATTCAAAATCAGTTTTTAAGAGGGATATTGAAACTGCCCAACTGTGTAAGTAATACAGCGTTATGCATGGAACTTAATACTGTATCCCTGGAAAACGCTCTGTGGAAGCACACACTTTGTCACTGGTTATCTCTATGGCACAATCTCCCAAACTTGTACTTGATACAATGTATGTGGAGAGATGATTTCCAGAGCCCATGGGTAAAAAATTTACAGCTGAAAATTACGGCAATGGGAATCTCCCCATCCAAATTACTAGAGCAGGACATAGTTCCAGCTCAAAGAACAGTAACCTGTAAACTAGAGGAGATGGACTTGCAACAGAAAATGGTCTTGGGCAATGGTACCTGCTCACCTCTAAACCTTGGTTTATTACCCCTCTTAAGGCTCCCAAACTATTTGAATTCCTTAACTTCTTCGGCTCATAGATATGCCTTTGTAAAGGCAAGATTTAACACCTTCCCATCGAACGTGCTGAGAAATAGATTCTCCAATGGACAGATATCGCTCTTATGTGATTGTAATTGTGGGGCACCGGAATCGTTGCATCACATAATTCTTGATTGTGCTTTTCACTCATCGGCCAGGAGCAAGTTTCTTACTCAATATCTAAAGGGAATTGCCGATGATACGATTGAAGCCAAACTGAGATATCTATTAAATGATGATGACCCCCTAAGATCACTCACGGTTGCCAGATTCTTGATCAGCGTCCTATCCCTAAAGAAGAGAAACGGACTCCTGTGCGGCTCGGATAATCCCTTTAAACCATGACCTATGTTTTAGGATGTAATTAGGTGATATCACCATTGATGTCTTCTATTAATTTATGAGCAGAGGGCGATGTTTATGTTACAAATTTATTGTAATGCATGATGTTGGTCTTTTGTTTTTGTTTTGCTTTGGTTCTTGTCTGTTTTTTGTAAGTTTTGGCGGTTTTAAATTTGGAGGTTCAAGTACACTATGTTGGTTGGTATGGGAAACTGTCGTGTGACGGGCCAATGGCCGTAATAAAGATCAATCCAATCCAAAAAATATATATATCCCCCCCCCCCATTTTCTTTATTTTTTCTTCTCCTCCTGCTGCTGCTGCTCCTCCTCCTCCTCGTGTTCCTCACCTGAAGGAAAAGCCAAAGAACCACCATTAAAATTGGTGCCTGGTATGTGCAATCATATGCTGTATTTTTATTCTTTTTGGCAAGAAAATGGGCACACAAGGAGGCAGCAAACCTTTGTGCCCTTCAGAGGCACATGCGCAGTCTGCTACTGGCCTCTGGTCTCCTGCGCATGGGGTGGGGGGGGGGGAGGCCAACCCTTCCACGCAGCGACGGCGACCCTGGCATGGCTACCAGCTGCCCACAAAGGCGCACTGAACTGGGCTCCAGACTGTGGTGGGACTCCCCTAAGCCCCAGCCAACATGGCTAGCGCTCATCATGGATGATGGGACTTGAAACCCAACATCATTGGGAGGGAGGGCCATGTGAAGACAGGATTCTCAAAAATACCTCTTGCTTGCGGCTCCTGGAATGTTGCTGGCAACGCCTGGAGTTTCTCTTCAAGCTCCTGGAGCTTCACACGGAATGCTTGAGTTTCCTTAAATACTGTTTCAGCTGCATGCCACACCTCAGCCAAAAGAGCTGCTATCACTCAGAAAAAGAAGGGAGCATCTGTGCATGTCATTCCGGTCAAGTTGCACCAAAGTGGGACTTGTTCATCTGAGCCCCACAGGCTGTTTTTTTTATTGTTTGACTGGGGTTGTTTGTTGGTTTTTCTTTAATTTGGGGCAAGGCCTTTTTATGTGCCCTTTCAATCCCCAAGAGCCAGCACTGTAAATCAGTTTTAAGGGAGTCTTACAACCACAGCTGCCGCCACCCCCACCCCCCCACCCTTCAACATCATCAGCAGTTACACATACAGGCTTTTAAAACTTATTTAATATATTTTTTAAAAAGTTAACCTTGTAATTCCTAAATCATTTTAAACACTTTGAAATACTTTCTAAAATTCTGCTTTTTAACATTTATGTAAATGATGTAATAAAGGAATCCAAATGGCCAGATATTTCCCTGTTTCAGTTTTATCCCAAAATGTACCTGTGATGGGATGATGAGCTGCTTGTGCGTAAAATCCTAGTCCCTCAGAGTTTGGCCAAGTCCGCAAACCTCTGCCTACGACGGAGCCCCTCAAGCATGGCTCCGTCAGTCGCTAGCAGAATCCAACAGTGGGCGCTTACGGAATCTCTTCCAGCATAAAAGCTCCTTAACGGAAACATGTCTTCTGGACTCTCTGCGCGACAGTTTCCGGCGAGGAGTGGGTGTCCCTATAGGAGGTCCTGAAACCTCCCCACTATTTTCGCTGGAAGTGTCCCTGAGCCATCCCTCCGACTCACTTTCCCTTGGAGTTCCTTCTCTCCCCCTGCTGGTTCCCTCTTCAGCTGCTAAGTCTCTCTCAACCTCTGTGAGCCCTTCCACCTCCTGTCCTTCCGATGGCAGTTCCCTGACATCCACCTCCCCTCCATGGCCCCCTTCACCCCCTCCCGTCCCCTCCTCTATGGGCGGTGAGGAAGCAAAACCCCTGAAGGAACCTCCCTCATCTTCCGAAGTCTCGAACACTTCCCTCCACCGGTTGCTGTTCCTGGTCTCCAAGTACTCCTCCTCATCGGAGTCTATTCCTTCTTCCAACTCCGATTCCGTGAATCCTTCCAGTTCCTCCTCCTCGTCGGCGGTGCCGAAGTACTCCCTCCTGAACCTTGCTACAGGCTGAGGTTTCCTCGGGAACCTTTGGTGGAACGTTTCTATTAAGACCTCGTCATTGACATCCTCTGCAGTTACCCAGGTGTTTTCTGACTCCGGTTCCCCTTCCCACGCCACCAAATATTCCACCTGATTTCCCTTCCACCTGGAATCGATGATTTCCGCTACATGGCTGCTGCGTTCCCTTTCTTCTAAGGCTGGTCCCCTGGTGGACTCCCCTTCACGTCCCCCCCTATACGGTGACAGTAAAGACCTATGGAATACTGGGTGCAATTTCATGTGGTTGGGTAACCGGAGTTTGAAAGCCACTGGGTTCCGAAATTAGAGACGGAATTGTTAGAATCAAAAACTAAGACACTTTCGAAAATGTATAACTTGCTGCTTAAATGGAATACACAGGATGAGACAGTGAAATCTGCCATGATAAAATGGGCACAGGATATTGGACACAACATTATGTTTGAAGACTGGGAAAGGTTATGGAACACGGCATGTAATGCCTTGAAAGAAAACATTATGAAAATGATATACCGGTGGTACATGACCCCAGTCAAGTTAGCTAAGATATACCACTTGTCTGATAATAAATGTTGGAAAGGTAAAGAGGCAGAAGGGACATTCCTCCATCTTTGGTGGACCTGCCCAAAAGTGAAGGCCTTCTGGGAAATGATTTAAAACGAGTTAAAAAAGGTATTTAGGTATACCTTTCCCAAGAAACCAGAGGCCTTCCTATTGGGCATGGTGGACCAGAAGGTGTTAAAGAAGGACAGAACCTTGTTTATGTACGCTACTACAGCAGCAAGAATTCTTATTGCAAAGCACTGGAAGACTCAAGATTTACCCACGCTGGAGGAGTGGCAGACACAGTTGATGGACTTCATGGAACTGGCTGAGATGACTGGCAGAATCCGAGATTTGGGAGAGGAAACAATGGAAGAGGACTGGAAAAAATTTAAGGACTATTTGCAAAAACACTATAAGTTGTATGAATGTTAAGAAATATGCACGATTAGGAATTTTTTTTTTTTGCTTTAGCAACTTGATTAGGTAAACTGAAAATTAAGACAAGAAAAAAGAGGTGGTAATATGAAACAATTTTATTATGTTAATTTTAAATGTACAAAGTTGGGATATAATATTGTGAACTTAGAAACATAATAACTGAAAGATACAGTAAGTTAAGAAACAGGGTAACAAATTGCTGAAACTTTTATTACAAAGAACGCAGAGTCGGGAGGATGTGGGGAAGTCCATTTGGAATACTGAAAAAACGACTGAAAATTGGATTGTATTGACCTTTTTATTATTTCGGTTTTGTATTTGTTTCTTGTATTTTCTTTCCCTAATTTTGTGTCTATGACTTTAAGAAAAGAAACTCAATAAAAAATATTTAAAAAAAAAAAAATGAAAGCCACTGGGTTGACCTGTTGAATGACCTCAAATGGTCCCAATCTTTTGGGTCTCAATTTCTTACAACCCCCTTTGAACGGCAACCCTTGGGTTGACAGCCACACCTGATTCCCCACCCTTATGGTTTCATCTTCCCTTCTGTTCTTGTCTGCCTGCCTCTTATATTCTTCTTTGGCCCTTTCTAAGTTGAGTTGGAGCTGACGATGGATCGCTTCCATTTCTTCTACAAAATGTTCGGCCGCCGGGACGCTCCATCTCTCCCCTCCTCCCCCTGGAAATGCCCTGGGGTGACACCCATAATTAGCCAAAAAGGGGCTCATCCCTGTAGACACATTCTCCGCATTATTGTAGGCAAATTCTGCCAGCGCCAACTTTTCGACCCAATCGTTCTCTCTGTCATTGACATAACACCTCAGGTATTGTTGGAGAATACCGTTTGCTCTTTCCGCCTGCCCGTTGGTTTCAGGGTGCCGGGCAGTCGAAAAATTGACCTCCACGTGCAGTAAGCTCATGAGCTTCCTCCAGAACCTGGACGTAAATTGTTTGCCTCTGTCTGAGACCACCCTCAAGGGGGCGCCATGCAACCTAAAAATGTGTTCTACAAACAATTTCGCTGTCTCTTCCGCTGTGACTGCATGTGAGCATGCTACAAAGTGGCACATCTTTGTTAACAGGTCTACTACTACCATGATGGCTGTTTTCCCCTTGGACTTCGGCAGATCCGTCATAAAATCTATCGATACCGCCTCCCATGGCCGTTCTGGTGTGGGTAATGGTTCTAATAACCATGCCGGCGCCCGCCTTTCCCCTTTGGCTCGCTGGCATTGGTCACACCCTCTTACATACTCCCGTACATCTTCCCTCACCTTGGGCCACCAAAATTCCCTGGTGACCAACCACATGGTCTTGTGTTGCCCAAAATGCCCCGCTGTGGGGCTGTCGTGCAACTGCTTGAGTACTCTCCCCCTCAATTCTCCTTCGGGTATATACAGTGCCCCTTTGTAATACAATGCCCCATTTCTTTCCTCAAAGCCTCCGGGGCTCTCTCCCTCCCCCCTGAGACCTCTGAGCTTATCTTGGGCGTATTGATCATTCTCCGTTTCCTCTACCAGTTCTCTTTGCCCCACCAGTGCCGCCCCACACACCCATCGGTCCTCTGGGATGACATGTCTCTCTTCGGTTGCTCCCTCCCCCTCCAAATACTCAGGTTTACGTGAGAGAGTGTCCGCCCTGACGTTTTCTGGGCCTGGCACGTAACAAATATCAAAGTGGAATTTGGAGAACTCCTGGGCCCATCTCACTTGTCGTTGGTTGAGCACTCGTGCCGTTCTCCAATACTCTAAATTCTTGTGGTCTGTGCACACTTGCACCTTATGTTGTGCACCAATTAGTAAATGCCTCCATCTCCGGAACGCTTCGTGAATGGCGAGTAGTTCTCGGTCATACACTGTGTAGTTCCTCTCGGATTTATTCAGCTTCCACGAGAAGAAGGCACACGGTCTCCACTCCGACTTACTCTTCCCCGGTTGTAGAAGCACCGCCCCTACCGCCCGGTCTGATGCATCGGTTTCCACTCTCATAGGTTTTTGTAAATCCACATGCAGGAGTTGTTCTTCCGAAGCGAACGCCCTTTTCAGTTCTTCAAATGCTCGCTCCGCCTCCGCCGTCCAAACAAATTTCTTCTTGCTGCTGAGACAGTCAGTGATGGGAGCCGTCAAGTGGGCAAAGTTCTTGATGAACTTCCGATAAAAGTTTCCAAACCCTAGGAATCTTTGCACATCCTTCTTTGTTTTCGGTGTTTTCCATTCCAGCACCGCTTGGACCTTGCCTGGATCCATGGCCAATCCCTTGTCTGACAAGCGGTACCCCAGGAATTCCACCTCCTTGGTATGGAACTGACACTTCTCCAGTTTCACCCACAGCTGGTTTGCTTGCAGCTTGCCCAACACTTCTCGGACGTCCCTCACATGCTGCTCCTCATTCTCTGAATAAACCAACACGTCGTCTAAGAAGGCTACACAATTCTTGTAGAGCAAAGGTCCCAGGACGTGGTTCATAAATGATTGAAAACACGCTGAGCCTGCTTGTAGACCGAAGGGCATAACGAGGTATTCAAAGGCCGCCAAAGGGGTGAACATGGTGGTTTTCCATTCATCCCCCTTCCTTATTCGTATCAGGTTGTACGCCCCCCTCAGGTCCAGTTTTGTAAAAATCTTTCCCTTCCTCACCCTAGTCAAAATGTCATCAATTCGGGGCACAGGGAAAGCCAGAGGTTCCGACACTGCATTTAGGGCCCGGAAGTCCACTACAAGCCTCGGTTTATCTGTGTTTTTTTTGTCCACAAAAAACACTGGGCTGCCCCCCACCGCTCGGGACTCTCTGATGAAACCTCGCTTCAGGTTTTTGTCAATGAACTCCCTTAACTCCTGCATCTCCCTGTCTGACATGGCGTACAGTTTGCCCACTGGGAGTTGGGCCCCAGGGAGTAGATTGATTTGACAGTCAAAGGGTCTATGCGGCGGCAGTTTGTCTGCTTCCCTTTCGCTGAAGACGTTGCTCAGATCGGCGTATTGTGGGGGCACCTTCCCTTTGTCCGTTACTTCCGTCCCTGCTAGGGTGACTCTGGCCCCTTCCGGAGCCTTCCCCTCTTTGCAGTGTTCTAGGCAATGCGCTGACCCAAAGGAGACCACCCTCTGATGCCAGCCCACTAGCGGATCGTGTAGCGCCAGCCAGCTCATCCCCAAAATAATGGGAGCTCCTCCCAAGGTAGCCACATTAAACGCTATCCGTTCGGTGTGCCTTGCCACCCTCATTATCATGGGAACCGTCTGTTGGCTAACTTCTCCTCCTAGTAGCTCCCGCCCATCGATCGTGGTCACCTGCAAGGGATTACTTAAAGGGATAGTCTGTATCTGGTGCTCAGCTGCAAACTCCTTACTCATGAAATTACAGGAGCTGCCTGAGTCCAATAGCGCCTTTATCTTTAGTGGGTGTCCGTTTGGCAGCTCTAGCAACACTTCTATCACTAGAGCTGGTCTTGGAGGTTCCGGCGTGGGCACTTTCACTGCTCTTTGGCCTGGCTGCTGTGCCCCGACGGTGGCAGCCAGGCGTTGGCTTTTACTTGCTCCTTGACTTCCTCCTCCTTTTCCCCAACAGCTCCCGCCATCCCTTGCCATTCCTTTCTTTGTGGGCAGACTCTGGCAAAGTGACCTGGCTGTTGGCAGAGATAACATTTCTTGGCGCTCTTCCCCTCCTTCTTCCGCCCTTCACTGGGATTTGAAACTGCACACGCGCGCGCTGTTCCAATTTCCATCGGCTCTGCTGGCGGGAAAGGTGGCTCTGGAATCTTTGGAATGCGGAACTCCCTCCAACGTTCCCCTCTCCCTTCCCGCTTCTCCAACGCTCTCGCCTCCTGGCGTGCTCCTATGGTTTGCGCGGATTTGGTCAGCTGGTCCATAGACTCCGCCCTAGGCGCCCGGGAAAGTTCATCTTTCACCACCGAAGAAAGCCCTTCTTCGAAAAGCATTTGTATGGGCTCCACCGATAGATCCCACCCCAATTTATGGATCAACATGGTAAACTCAGTCCAGTACTCACGGACAGATCGGCTCCCCTGTTTACAAGCCATTAACTGTCTGCGCACCACTCCCTGCTCAATGTCGCTGGAAAACATCAGGTCCATGGCGCGAAAAAACTTCCTTGTGTCCTTTAGATCTCATTATTCACTGCCATCAGGGGCCTAACCCAGTCTTTCGCCCCCGCTTCGAGATGGCCAATCACAAAAGCCACTCGCGACTCCTCGTTGGGAAGGTCATCAAACTGCAGATTGAGAGCATATTGCATCTCTGTCCTAAAGGCGTGATAGTTCCTGGGATCCCCCCCAAACTTCTGCACCAATCCTGGCACCTTTCTTGCGAGCGGGGTGGTTTTTCCCTTTTCTGCATCCTGAGCCCTCCTCTCCTCGAGCCTCGCCATCTGCAGTGCTAGCTGGACTTCCAACACCCTGTACCTTTCTTCCAGGCTTGGACCCGCTCCAGCTCCTCCTGCTTCTCCGGTTTCGGCTGGGTTGCTCATGATGCCTCTCCCTGCACAAGCTGCTTTCAGGGACTGTCGGATTGCTGTGATGGGATGATGAGCTGCTTGTGCGTAAAATCCTAGTCCCTCAGAGTTTGGCCAAGTCCGCAAACCTCTGCCTACGACGGAGCCCCTCAAGCATGGCTCCGTCAGTCGCTAGCAGAATCCGACAGTGGGTGCTTACGGAATCTCTTCCAGCATAAAAGCTCCTTAACGGAAACACGTCTTCTGGACTCTCTGCGCGACAGTTTCCGGCGAGGAGTGGGTGTCCCTATAGGAGGTCCTGAAACCTCCCCACTATTTTCGCTGGAAGTGTCCCTGAGCCATCCCTCCGACTCACTTTCCCTTGGAGTTCCTTCTCTCCCCCTGCTGGTTCCCTCTTCAGCTGCTAAGTCTCTCTCAACCTCTGTGAGCCCTTCCACCTCCTGTCCTTCCGATGGCAGTTCCCTGACAGTACCCATTTTGCTACATGCCAATGATACGGTGTTGTTAGCACAAACACAAGTGGGTATGAGGCGATTACTCGAGAACTTTGGGAGACTGTGTCATAACAAAGATTTGAATACAAATTATTCCAAGACAAAAGCCGTAGTATTGGGGGCACAGCCCAGGAAGCAGAAATGACATTCGAGTCGCAAGGCGTTTGGGATCCAAGGTACGAATGTATTGGTAAGGCGCCCCCACAGGTAAAATGGGGGGGGGGAGAGAATGATAGGAGGGGATTGGGAGAGACAGGGAAGCCCGGAGGGAACGCCCCACCTAGCCCAGCTCCGACCCCAAGCCAATATCACCAGCAGCTGGAGCAAAAGAGCAGAGGAGCCGCGCACCGGGGACCGGCTGGGGGATAGTGTGAGGAGAACCTGAGCTTACAGGGTTAAACAGCTCAGAGTGTACGTCCTGCCTACTGTTGGGAGGGGGGAACTTCTGCGTCATATCCGAGAGACTAAACCCTTTGTCTCTCTCTACTTTCGCTTTTGAGGAGAGTGGACGTGTTTTCACGATGCTGTTCGCTGTGATAAATAATGGATAGTCTGCTGTAAATAAAACTGCTTTTAGCTGCTAAGCTCCTGAGTGGACTTTATTTAAGCACACTGAAGCATGCACTGGAGTATCTTGAAGCTTTCTCTTACCGCTGCTGATCTTTGCTTTTGCTCAGAGCATCGGAATGTGGACTTTGGAATGCAGAGGCCTGGCAAGAGATTGCGCAACAAAAGCGGGCCGGACGCCAGGCTTATCTGAGCAATAAATCTTCTTTCAGAGGTTATGGACGACAGTAATTGCAATTAGAGAAAGCTGCTTTGAAGCCTGCTTTGAAATGCTGTGTGCTACAAAGAGCCACTGGAGGCCTCTCCTTTGAAGCTGGCTGGTACGCGTGAGTACTTCAAAAGCCCCAATGGGAGCACTGGGGGAGGAGATGGCTGAGCTCCAGGACTTTTATGATGTCCCATTTGAAAAGCTCACAACCCAGTCCTGGGATATCTGGGTTAGAAGAGTAAGGGGGTGGTTTTTGGCCACAGGGCTCTGGAGTATAGCCCAGAAGGAGCCGGCCCCACCCATGCCAGTTGCTGCTCAAGATGGCGCAGCAGACCTGGAGGCTGCTTTGCTGGAAGATAGAGAGCAAAGAAAGCACAGAGAGCTCTGCATGTTGAGAGCAAGCGTGGACGCTTTGCTGTTGCCCCACCTGGAGGGCGTTGAATCGGCTCAGGCCGCCTGGCAGGTGCTGAGGAGTCTGTGTGAAAGCTCAGCAGGAGCCCAGGGCCGGGAGAAAGCCGAGAGCAGGGAGCAAGCTGAGAGCCCAGAGGGGGCTGCTAGCCATGTTCCTGAAGTTACAGCTGGGAGTAGCTGCTTTGTCTCCGAGGGGCCGTGTGATGTTGAGGCCCGCAACCAGAGTGCTGGGGAGCGTGCAGGCCCAGGCTGTGCACCCAAAGGTGGGGGTGCTGGGAACAAAGGAATGGCTGAAGAGGGAGCTGTGAGAGCTGTTGCTACGTGTCGCCGCTGTTATCGCTGTGGCTCTCCCTCCCATTTGGTGAGAGAATGTCCAGTGGAGGCACAGGAACAGCCTAAGGCCGTCTCCCGTAGCAACCAGATAAAGGGCTCTTCTTCAAAGCGTGGGAAAGGCAAGCCGAAGGCAGCTGGCAGAGACACTGAACATAAACATTTGGCAGCCTCTATGGCTGCAGTCAAGAGTTGTCAACAGGATGCTGTGCTGGCTTTTGTCATAGACTCAGGTGCTTCCCATCATCTCGTGCCATCTAGTGGATTCCTGGAGAACTGCACCTCTGTAACGTCTGGGAAGACTGTCTGTTTAGCAGATGGGACTCGACACCCACTCACGCAGACTGGCTCACTGTTTTCTTCTTTCAGTCCAGGATTCTGCTCAGCAACAGTGCTGAATTCTGTGAGCAGAGTGGCTTGGCAAGGATACATGGGAACCCTGACATCCTGTCAGAGAGTCTGCTAGACTCTGCCAATGAAGGAGAGGAAGAGGTTGAACCTGCTACTGAGGCTCAGAGTCCAGACCCAGTGCAGGCAGAGGGGAGAACTTCTCCCAAGGCTGTGAAGATTGAGCAACGCAGTGCTCCATTTCCCCCCACAGGTTCGGCTGAGAAGTCCAGAAGGCGCAGTAAGTCAGAGGGGGAGCTCTCTGATGCCAAGGACGTTCTGGCTGGCCCTAGTGGGTCAGAGGGGGTTCCTGAAGTAGTGCTGCGTCGATCAGCTCAGACGACCAAGGGGAAACCTCCTGAAAGGTTTGCCGTCACTAGCGTGTGGGTCGGAATGGCACAGTGTGAACCCGAGAGTTTTGAGGACGTTCAGAAACTGCCTCAGGAAGAAGCCAGGAAGTGGCATGAGGCGATGCAGAAGGAAATGAACTCAATGGAGTCTCTAGGTGTGTTCTCCCTCACAAAGTTGCCGGTGGGCAAAAAGGCCGTGGGTAGCCGCTGGGTTTACCGTCTTAAGCCCACAGCGACTGGAGAACCGCAGTATAAGGCCAGATTAGTGGCGAGAGGATTCACGCAGCGCAGGGGGTTGCATTATATGGAAGTTTATGCTCCCACCTGTAGGAGTGAATCTCTACGTTTGCTCTTGGCCATTGCTGCACAAAGAGGGTTGCTGGTGCATCATTTTGATGTGGACGTTGCTTACTTGAACTCGGACCTCCAGGAGGATCTGTACATGCTTCTTCCTCCAGGGTTTGAGGGCAATGAGCAAGGTACTGTGTGGAAACTTCACAAGTCAATTTACGGCCTGAAGCAGTCGGCCAGGAATTGGAACTTGTGCCTGAATGAAGCTTTGGAGAAGCTAGGTTTCAGGAAGAGTCTTGCTGACAGTTGCCTGTTCCTTAGAGGATCAGGAGACTCACAGGAACTGGTGTTATTTTTCGTTGATGACATCATTCACATTGGAAAGGCAGACAAACAGGTGCAGAAGTTTGCCAAAAAGCTTGGGAAACGGTTTCAGCTCAAGAACCTGGGTGCAGTAAAGATCTACCTAGGCGTCCAGATAGCAAGAACTGAGGATGGTAGCTTCTTGCTCAGTCAGAAAGGCAAGATTGAGCAGTTGCTTGAGAAGTTCAGAATGTCCGATTGTGCAGGAGTTCGGACACCCATGGAGACGAACTTCGTGAAAGATAGCCAGCAAGCAGAAAGTGCCGAGTTTGAGAATGCTGAGCTCTTTCAGTCAGCTCTAGGTAGTCTGTTGTATCTGTCCCAATGGAGCAGACCAGACATTGCTTTTGCTACCAACCTGCTAAGTAGAGAAGCGTCAAAGCCCAGTGTGAGTGCTTGGCACGGTATCAAGCGGGTACTGTGCTACCTGCAGCATACCAAAGACTTCTGTCTTAAGCTGCCAGCTGAAGGTGAGGCGAAGCTCACATGCTATGCGGACAGTGACTGGGCGAATTCGCAGGACCGCAAGTCTGTGTCTGGATTAGTGGTAAAGTTTGGGAAGTCACTAGTTGGGTGGAAGTCCCGGAAGCAAAGTCTCATTGCGCTGTCTTCTACTGAGGCTGAATTCAGTGCACTGTCAGATTTGTGCCAGGAACTAGAGTTCTATAGATGCTTGGTGCAAGAGATCTATGGGGATTGTAGCTTGCCCATCACGGTTTGGGAGGACAATTAACCTTGTTTGAAATTGGCTGAATCTGCGCAATTTAAGGCCAGAACCAAGCATCTGGACATACGTTTCCAAAATGTGTGTCAGAGTGTTCAGTCAGGTTTGATTCGGCTGAAGTATTGTGCCAGTCACATTAACTTGGCCGATGGATTTACCAAACCTTTAAGCTTCCAGCGTCATGGGGAGTTTTGTGATGGTTTGGAGTTGGGGGTAAGTTCTGTACTTACTTTCCCCACAGTAGCGCAGGGCGAGAGGGGGTGTGAGGAGAACCTGAGCTTACAGCGTTAAACAGCTCAGAGTGTACGTCCTGCCTACTGTTGGGAGGGGGGAACTTCTGCGTCATATCCGAGAGACTAAACCCTTTGTCTCTCTCTACTTTCGCTTTTGAGGAGAGTGGACGTGTTTTCACGATGCTGTTCGCTGTGATAGATAATGGATAGTCTGCTGTAAATAAAACTGCTTTTAGCTGCTAAGCTCCTGAGTGGACTTTATTTAAGCACACTGAAGCATGCACTGGAGTATCTTGAAGCTTTCTCTTACCGCTGCTCATCTTTGCTTTTGCTCAGAGCATCGGAATGTGGACTTTGGAATGCAGAGGCCTGGCAAGAGATTGCGCAACGAAAGCGGGCCGGACGCCAGGCTTATCTGAGCAATAAATCTTCTTTCAGAGATAGAAGAACGCGGCGTGGACCCTCCTCTGCCAGTGCAGGGGGGCACAGCAAAAACCATGCTTTATTTTATTTAGTTTATTTTCAGTCCATTTCTTATCAATATTTTAAAACCCTATGAAGGACTGTAATGGCGGCGCCCATGGAGCCCATTTCCAGGAACCGCCGCCTCAGCCCTCATCTAGGGACCCGACACCAAGCCCTGGGGGTCCCACAAGAGAATTAAAACTGCCCCTTTTTTTTGTTCCCTTCCCTCTCTCTCTCTCTCCCTCCTCCTTCTTCTTTAGTTATACACACAACCCTCCCTTTTTTATTAATACATTATTACTCATTATTCATCCATTTATATTCACTTCTTATTCATTTACTCATTTTCATTATTATTACTCATTTTTCTCTTTTTTTAAAAAAAGTTTTTTAAAATTTCTCATTAAAGAATTCTATATATATATCTACTTTTCCATCCCCACTCCCCCCCCTTTTTCTATTTACTTATTACAATGGCTTTTTTCTTTTCCTTCTCTTTTCTGAACAAACAAACAAACCATTTTCAATAGGATTTTTTGTGTTTCTTTCTCTCTTCTTTTTTTTAAAAAAGATATTTATTAAAATTTTCAAAGTATTACAAAAAGAAAAAAGAAAAATACAAAATAAAAATAGTTAAAAAACAATTCCATCTTTCCATCACTTATCTTTCATTTGCTTGTTTCCCGGTCCTCCTCACACCTCCCTTTTTTGTATTCCAATTCAATTTATTAGTTCAGCAAATCCTTTCCCTCTTTGTTTATCCTAGTCTTTAATCTTAAAATATTGTAACATTAAATTTTTACCTGTTAATAATCCATTTTTTCATATTCCTTATAGCGTTATAGCTAAAAACCACTTAACTTTTTATCCAACATCATTCTAACATTCATTAATTTTACAATATTTCTGTAGGTAGTCTTTAAATTTCTTCCAATCTTCTTCCACCGACTCTTCTCCCTGGTCTCGGATTCTGCCGGTCATTTCTGCCAGTTCCATATAGTCCATCACCTTCATCTGCCATTCTTCCAGGGTGGGTAGATCTTGTGTCTTCCAATACTTTGCAATAAGTATTCTTGCTGCTGTCGTGGCATACATAAAGAAAGTTCTATCCTTCTTTGGCACCAATTGGCCTACGATGCCCAGGAGAAAGGCCTCTGGTTTCTTCAAGAAGGTATATTTAAATACCTTTTTCATTTCATTATATGTCATCTCCCAGAAAGCCTTAATCCTTGGGCACGTCCACCAAAGGTGAAAGAATGTACCTTCAGTTTCTTTACATTTCCAACACTTGTTATCGGGCAAATGATAGATTTTTGCAAATTTGACTGGTGTCATGTACCACCTGTATATCATTTTCATAATATTCTCTCTTAGGGCATTACATGCCGTAAACTTCATACCTGTGGTCCATAACTGTTCCCAGTCAGCCATCATAATGTTATGTCAGGGAACTGCCATCGGAAGGACAGGAGGTGGAAGGGCTCACAGAGGTTGAGAGAGACTTAGCAGCTGAAGAGGGAACCAGCAGGGGGAGAGAAGGAGCTCCAAGGGAAAGTGAGTCGGAGGGATGGCTCAGGGACACTTCCAGTGAAAATAGTGGGGAGGTTTCAGGACCTCCTATAGGGACACCCACTCCTCGCCGGAAACTGTCGCGCAGAGAGTCCAGAAGACGTGTTTCTGTTAAGGAGCTTTTATGCTGGAAGAGATTCCGTAAGCGCCCACTGTCGGATTCTGCTAGCGATTGACGGAGCCATGCTTGAGGGGCTCCGTCGTAGGCAGAGGTTTGCGGACTTGGCCAAACTCTGAGGGACTAGGATTTTACACACAAGCAGCTCATCATCCCATCACAGCAATCCGACAGTCCCTGAAAGCAGCTTGTGCAGGGAGAGGCATCATGAGCAACCCAGCCGAAACCGGAGAAGCAGGAGGAGCTGGAGCAGGTCGAAGCCTGGAAGAAAGGTACAGGGTGTTGGAAGTCCAGCTAGCGCTGCAGACGGCGAGGCTCGAGGAGAGGGCGGCTCAGGATGCAGAAAAGGGAAAAACCACCCCGCTCGCAAGAAAGGTGCCAGGATTGGTGCAGAAGTTTGGGGGGGGGATCCCAGGAACTATCACACCTTTAGGACAGAGATGCAATATGCTCTCAATCTGCAGTTTGATGACTTTCCCGACGAGGAGTCGCGAGTGGCTTTTGTGATTGGCCATCTCGAAACGGGGGCGAAAGACTGGGTTAGGCCCCTGATGGCAGTGAATAATGAGATCCTAAAGGACACGAGGAAGTTTTTTCGCGCCATGGACCTGATGTTTTCCAGCGACATTGAGCAGGGAGTGGTGCGCAGACAGTTAATGGCTTGTAAACAGGGGAGCCGATCTGTCCGTGAGTACTGGACTGAGTTTACCATGTTGATCCATAAATTGGGGTGGGATCTATCGGCGGAACCCATACAAATGCTTTTCGAAGAAGGGCTTTCTTCGGCGGTGAAAGATGAACTTTCCCGGGCGCCTAGGGCGGAGTCTATGGACCAGCTGACCAAATCCGCGCTGACCATAGGGACACGCCAGGAGGCGAGAGCGTTGGAGAAGCGGGAAGGGAGAGGGGAACGTTGGGGGGATTTCCGCATTCCAGAGATTCCAGAGCCACCTTTCCCGCCAGCAGAGCCGATGGAAATTGGAACAGCGCGCGCGTGTGCAGTTTCAAATCCCAGTGAAGGGCGGAAGAAGGAGGGGAAGAGCGCCAAGAAATGTTATCTCTGCCAACAGCCAGGTCACTTTGCCAGAGTCTGCCCACAAAGAAAGGAATGGCAAGGGATGGCGGGAGCTGTTGGGGGAAAAGAGGAGGAAGGCAAGGAGCAAGTAAAAGCCAACGCCTGGCTGCCACCGTCGGGGCACAGCAGCCAGGCCAAAGACCAGTGAAAGTGCCCACGCCGGAACCTCCAAGACCAGCCCTAGTGATAGAAGTGTTGCTAGAGCTGCCAAACGGACACCCACTAAAGATAAAGGCGCTATTGGACTCAGGCAGCTCCTGTAATTTCATGAGTAAGGAGTTTGCAGCTGAGCACCAGATACAGACTATCCCTTTAAGTAATCCCTTGCAGGTGACCACGATCGATGGGCGGGAGCTACTAGGAGGAGAAGTTAGCCAGCAGACGGTCCCGATGATAATGAAGGTGGCAAGGCACACCGAACGGATAGCGTTTAATGTGGCTACCTTGGGAGGAGCTCCCATTATTTTGGGGATGAGCTGGCTGGCGCTACACGATCCACTAGTGGGCTGGCATCAGAGAGTGGTCTCCTTTGGGTCAGCGCATTGCATAGAACACTGCAAAGAGGGGAAGGCTCCGGAAGGGGCCAGAGCCACCCTAGCAGGGACGGAAGTAACGGATAAAGGGAAGGTGCCCCTGCAATACGCCGATCTGGGGAACGTCTTCAGCGAAAGGGAAGCAGACAAACTGCCGCCGCATAGACCCTTTGACTGTCAAATCAATCTACTCCCTGGGGCCCAGCTCCCAGTGGGCAAGCTGTATGCCATGTCAGACAGGGAGATGCAGGAATTAAGGGAGTTCATTGACAAGAACCTGAAGCGAGGTTTCATCAGAGAGTCCCGAGCGGTGGGGGGCAGCCCAGTGTTTTTTGTGGACAAAAAAAATGCAGAGAAACCGAGGCTTGTAGTGGACTATCGGGCCCTGAATGCAGTGTCGGAACCTCTGGCTTTCCCTATGCCCCGAATTGATGACATTTTGACCAGGGTGAGGAAAGGAAAGATTTTTACGAAACTGGACCTGAGGGGGGCGTACAACCTGATACGAATAAGGAAAGGGGATGAATGGAAAACCACCATGTTCACCCCTTTGGGGGCCTTTGAATATCTCGTTATGCCCTTCGGTCTACAAGCAGGCTCAGCGTGTTTTCAATCGTTTATGAACCACGTCCTGGGACCTTTGCTCTACAAGAACTGTGTGGCCTTCTTAGACGACGTGTTGGTATATTCAGAGAATGAGGAGCAGCATGTAAGGGACGTCCGAGAAGTGTTGGGCAAGCTGCAAGCAAACCAGCTGTGGGTCAAACTGGAGAAGTGTCAGTTTCACACCAAGGAGGTGGAATTCCTGGGGTACCGCTTGTCAGACAAGGGATTGGCCATGGATCCAGGCAAGGTCCAGGCGGTACTGGAATGGAAGACACCGAAAACAAAGAAGGATGTGCAAAGATTCCTAGGGTTTGGAAACTTTTATCGGAAGTTCATCAAGAACTTCGCCCACTTGACGGCGCCCATCACTGACTGTCTCAGCAGCAAGAAGAAATTTGTTTGGACGGCGGAGGCGGAGCGAGCATTTGAAGAACTAAAAAGGGTGTTCGCCTCGGAAGAACAACTCCTGCATGTGGATTTACAAAAACCTATGAGAGTGGAAACCGACGCATCAGACAGAGCGGTAGGGGCGGTGCTTCTACAACCGGGGAAGAGTAAATCGGAGTGGAGACCGTGTGCCTTCTTCTCGCGAAAGCTGAATAAATCCGAGAGGAACTACACGGTGTATGACCGAGAACTACTCGCCATTCACGAAGCGTTCCGGAGATGGAGACATTTACTAATTGGTGCACAGCATAAGGTGCAAGTGTGCACGGACCACAAGAATTTAGAGTATTGGAGAACGGCACGAGTACTCAACCAACGACAAGTGAGATGGGCCCAGGAGTTCTCCAAATTCCACTTTGAAATTTGTTACGTGCCAGGCCCAGAAAACGTCAGGGCGGACGCTCTCTCCCTCAAACCTGAATATTTAGAGGGGGAGGGAGCTCCCGAAGAGAGACATATCATCCCAGAGGACCGATGGGTGTGTGGGGCAGCACTGGTGGGGCAAAGAGAACTGGTAGAGGAAACGGAGAATGATCAATACGCCCAGGATAAACTCAGAGGTCTCAGGGGGGAGGGAGAGAACCCCGGAGGGTTTGAGGAAAGAAACGGGGCATTGTATTACAAAGGGGCACTGTACATACCCGAAGGAGAACTGAGGGGGAGAGTACTCAAGCAGTTGCACGACAGCCCCACAGCGGGGCATTTTGGGCAACACAAGACAATGTGGTTGGTCACCAGGGAATTTTGGTGGCCCAAGGTGAGGGAAGATGTACGGGAGTATGTAAGAGGGTGTGACCAATGCCAGCGAGCCAAAGGGGAAAGGCGGGCGCCGGCGGGGTTATTAGAACCGTTACCCACACCAGAACGACCATGGGAGGCGGTGTCGATAGATTTTATGACGGATCTGCCGAGGTCCAAGGGGAAAACAGCCATCATGGTAGTAGTAGACCTGTTAACAAAGATGTGCCACTTTGTAGCATGCTCACATGCAGTCACAGCGGAAGAGACAGCGAAATTGTTTGTAGAACACATTTTTAGGTTGCATGGCGCCCCCTTGAGGGTGGTCTCAGACAGAGGCAAACAATTTACGTCCAGGTTCTGGAGGAAGCTCATGAGCTTACTGCACGTGGAGGTCAACTTTTCGACTGCCCGGCACCCTGAAACCAACGGGCAGGCGGAAAGAGCAAACGGTATCCTCCAACAATACCTGAGGTGTTATGTCAATGACAGAGAGAACGATTGGGTCGAAAAGTTGGCGCTGGCAGAATTTGCCTACAATAATGCGGAGAATGTGTCCACAGGGATGAGCCCCTTTTTGGCTAATTATGGGTGTCACCCCAGGGCATTTCCAGGGGGAGGAGGGGAGAGATGGAGCGTCCCGGCGGCCGAACATTTTGTAGAAGAAATGGAAGCGATCCATCGTCAGCTCCAGCTCAACTTAGAAAGGGCCAAGGAAGAATATAAGAGGCAGGCAGACAAGAACAGAAGGGAAGGTGAAACCATAAGGGTGGGGGATCAGGTGTGGCTGTCAACCCAAGGATTGCCGTTCAAAGGGGGTTGTAAGAAATTGAGACCCAAAAGATTGGGACCATTTGAGGTCATTCAACAGGTCAACCCAGTGGCTTTCAAACTCCGGTTACCCAACCACATGAAATTGCACCCAGTATTCCATAGGTCATTACTGTCACCGTATAGAGGGGGACGTGAAGGGGAGTCCAACAGGGGACCAGCCTTAGAAGAAAGGGAACGCAGCAAGCATGTAGCGGAAATCATCGATTCCAGGTGGAAGGGGAATCAGGTGGAGTATTTGGTGGCGTGGGAAGGGGAACCGGAGTCAGAAAACACCTGGGTAATGGCGGAGGATGTCAATGACGAGGTCTTAATAGAAACATTCCATCAAAGGTTCCCGAGGAAACCTCAGTCTGTAGCAAGGTTCAGGAGGGAGTACTTCGGCACCACCGACGAGGAGGAGGAACTGGAAGGATTCACGGAATCGGAGTTGGAAGAAGGAATAGACTCCGATGAGGAGGAGTACTTGGAGACCAGGAACAGCAACCGGTGGAGGGAAGTGTTCGAGACTTCGGAAGATGAGAGAGGTTCCTTCAGGGGTTTTGCTCCCTCACCGCCCATAGAGGAGGGGACGGGAGGGGGTGAAGGGGGCCCTGAAGGGGAGGTGGATGTCAGTGAATTGCCATCGGAAGGACAGGAGGTGGAAGGGCTCACAGAGGTTGAGAGAACCTTAGCAGCTGAAGAGGGAACCAGCAGGGGGAGAGAAGGAGCTCCAAGGGAAAGTGAGTCGGAGGGATGGCTCAGGGACACTTCCAGCGAAAATAGTGGGGAGGTTTCAGGACCTCCTATAGGGACACCCACTCCTCGCCGGAAACTGTCGCGCAGAGAGTCCAGAAGACGTGTGTCAGGGGTTCAGGGAGAGAGGCACAGATGAGGGAGGAGACTGAGAGCGAGGGGGAAGAATCCCGGAACGAGGAGGAGGAGGATGACAATGACTTGAGGGTTTCCATGAGTCTTTCAAGTGAATCGGAGGATTCCCAAAAGGGGGCACCCCTGGTCAGGCCAAGGGGAGCCACAGGGGGGACTCGTCAGGAGCAGGGGAGCAGCAGGGAAACCCCGAGTGGGAGTTGGAGATCGGGGCCGGCTTCCCCGCCGGAACGGAGTGAAGAGGGTGGAGTTCCCAGTGTGACAGACGAAGCAGAGCAGGAAGCAGAGAGGGGAAGGAGATCGGGGCAAGACGTCCTGCCGGAAGGGGCGGAGAGTAGTACAGAGAGTAGTGTAGCTGTCAAGAGGAAGGTCAGAGGTAGCGAACACGCGCCAAGTTCAAATGTGGAGGCGCGCGGAAATGCGGAGAGCCCGGAGGAGGAGCCTGGTCCCAAAGCACGGAGGAGGGGGGAGCAGGCGTCTGGGGACTCAGCGTCAGGGGAAAGCAGGAGGGAAGGAACCCAGGGGGGCAGAAAGACCCTGCGGAAAAGGAAGGACAGGAAGAGGTGGACCAGCAGAAGCCTCTTAAACTGGTGTGGAGGCGGGACTGATTCAGAGGGGACTTCAGCGGTCTAAGCGTAACAGACGTGGGGCTGCGCGCCTCGGCTGTGGAACAAACAATGTACTTCAATAAAGACTTTTGTAAATAAAGTGGACTTGGCGTTGGTCTCTTGTGAGCTGGGACCTGAGGCGGCCCTGACAGTAAGTCCCCTCTCAAAAAGAACGCAAATTTTTTTTTGCAAAGCTCACGAAGTGTGGCAACCATGAGTGCGGAGGAACAGTTGACAGCACTACGGAACGCAGTCACCGAGCTCTCCACTGCGGTAATAGCCTCTCAGAAGAAGAGTGACGATGCGGAGAAGCGATGCCAGGATCTGCAAGCCAGGTGGGAGCGTGCATGCAGAGAGGGGTTCCCAGGGTCCAGATCAGAGGGAATTGGACTTGGAAGGCGGGGGGGCAGTTTGGTCACCCACTTCGATGGGAACCTGAAGCACTACCCCAGTTTCAGAGCAGACGTCCTGTATGCACTGCATTTGCTTCACAATGACTTTAAAGATGAGGAGGAGAAGGTGGGTTTTATTGTGTCTCATTTGCATGGAGACGCCAGAGCGTGGCTGCGCAATTTGTGGCGTGAAGATGGTCCTGCCCGCCGCGATTCTGATGAATTTATTAAAGCGATGGACGCTTGTTTCCAGTCCACCGTGGATGTTGATGTTGCGCGCCAACAGATGCACGGACTCAGACAAGGCAAAGCCACTGTGCGTCAGTACCATTCGCGCTTTTTTGCATTGCTGACTGTAATGGGCTGGGAGAAAGACTCCAAACCAGTGAGAGATTTGTTCTGGGAGGGACTCCACAGTTCCATAAAAGATGAATTGGCCAGGGGTGACAGACCTCAAACCCTAGCAGAAGTAGTACAGAGGGCTCTTGCGATTGGAGTACGACACGAAGAACGTCCTTGGCACAGTGAGGAAGGTCGCCAGGTGCGTGCGCCAGCGAGGGCACCTCCTTTTATCCCCAGGGAGTTCGGCCAGGCGCATCTTTCGCCTCTAATGCGGCAGGGGGAGGAACCAATGGAGCTTGGCGGTGCTAGAGCTCAGACAGCAGCCAGAGCCCCAACGTCCGGTGCAGTCAAGGAGAAGCCTCCTAGAGGGAACAGGAAATGTTACATCTGTGATAGTGCACTGCACATGGCTAAAGAGTGTCCCCAGAGGCTCCAGAAACACACTGCAGCTTTAGCAACGGTCGCAGCAGACGTACTTCATGAGGAGCAGTTTCAGGGAAACGACAGTGCCTAGCTGGAGACAGCGAGGGGCTCAGCCAGGCGAGTCTGTAGAGCAGTCCCCAGCGATTTTGCAGCACACAGATCCCTTACCACCCGAGCCAGCGGTGCAGCTCACTGCAACACTCCAGTTGCCGAATGGAATCACCCTGGAAGTCCCCATTACAATCGACTCTGGAAGCAACGCGGACTTTGTGGGGGTGCAGTTCGTCAAGCAGCATCGCATAGCGCTTCTGCCAGCTACGACGCCCCTGAACGTAGTCACGGTCGATGGCAGAAAATTGCTAGGAGGGCAAGTTGTGCAACAGACGCCTCCCATGGTGATGCAGATTGGAAATCATCGAGAAGTCATTAGCTTCGACGTCACCCGCCTATCAGACACGCCTATAGTGTTAGGCATGAGCTGGCTAGAGAGACACAGTCCAGCAGTAGCGTGGTACCAGCGGCAGCTCACCTTTTCCTCATCGTACTGTGCTCAGCATTGCATCCAGTCCAGCCAAGGGGAGGAAGCTGGGCAGCAACTGCAACTTGGCATGGTGCAGGCAGTCCCCCGCAAGTACGAGGGATTTTTGGAGGTTTTCTGCGAGAAGGAAGCTGACCAGCTGCCACCCCACAGGCCTTACGACTGTGCGATTGACCTGTTGCCGGGGGCGAAGCTGCCGACTGCAAAGCTGTACTCCATGTCTGAAGATGAGATGCAAGAACTCAGGGAGTTCATAGAGCACAATTTGAAGCGCGGATTCATTCGGGAATCCAAAGCGGTGGGGGGCAGTCCTGTGTTTTTTGTGAAGAAAAAGGACACGCCCCAGAAGAGACTCATTGTGGACTATCGAGCCATAAACTCGATGACAAAGCCCAAGGCCTTTCCCATGCCCAAGATTGACGACCTCCTAGCGACCGTGCGGAAGGGGAGGATCTTCACCAAGTTGGATCTGCGCGGAGCGTACAATCTCATACGCATGCGTGAGGGCGATGAGTGGAAGACGGCCATGTTCACGCCTCTGGGCACGTATGAATACAGAGTTATGCCTTTTGGTCTCCAAAATGGATCCCACTGCTTCCAAGCCTTTATGCATCACGTGCTAGCGGGACTCCTCTACAAGAAGTGCGTGTGCTTCCTCGACGACATCCTGATCTTCTCAGAATCGCCGGAGGCTCACGAGAGAGACGTAAAGGAGATCCTGCAGAGACTACGGGAACACAGACTCTACGCCAAGTTGGAGAAGTGCCAGTTCGATGTGACGGAGGTGGATTTCCTGGGCTACAAGCTGTCCGACAAGGGGCTGGCCATGGACAGCGTCAAGGTCTGCGCGGTGTTGGACTGGAAGAGCCCGCGCAATCGGAAGGAGGTCCAGAGGTTCGTCGGTTTCGCCAACTTTTACCGCAAGTTCATCAGAGGTTTCGCGAAGGAGACAGCAGCAATCACAGACACTCTCAGTTCCAAGAAGAAGTAGTTCACTTGGACGGACCAGGCGGAGCGCTCTTTTCAGAAGCTTAAAAGCCTCTTCGCCTCCGAGGAACAGCTGCTGCACGTGAATCCCGGCAGGCCCATGCGGGTCGAGACTGACGCATCAGACAGAGCGGTAGGGGCCGTCCTTTTGCAGGAAGATCCGCAAGGGCACTGGAGGCCCTGTGCTTTCTACTCCCGGAAGCTCAGCAAGGCGGAACAAAACTACACCATCTGGGACAGGGAGTTGTTGGCCATTCACGCGGCTTTCAAAGCGTGGCGGCACTTCCTCATAGGAGCCAAGCACACCGTGCAGGTCCGCACAGACCACAAGAACTTAGAGTATTGGCGCACGACGAAGCTCCAGAGCCAGAGGCACATGCGCTGGGCGGAATTCTTCGCGGATTTCGACTTCCGAATAGAGTACATCCCGGGGGACTCCAATGTCATAGCCGGTGCGCTCTCAAGGAAACCGCAATATCTCGAGGAAGCGGCAACAGTAGCAGTCAAGCACATTTTCGCACCGCAGGCGTGGGCGTGCGCTTCAGTCGCCGTCGACCTGGACGCGGTGCGACGCGTGCTGCAGACGGATCAGTTTGCACAATCCAAGATGGAAGAGCTGCGCAGAGGTACAACGAGAGACGATGAGTTCCAGATACGCGACGGGCTGTTAACTCGCAAAGGTGCCCTCTACGTGCCAGGGGACGATCTCCGCGCAAAGGTTCTGCACCAGTTGCACGACGCACCCAGCGCGGGCCATTTCGGCAAGGAGAAGACAGCGGAACTGGTAGCCAGGGACTTTTGGTGGCCCCAAATGCGAGGAGAGGTCGCGGATTACGTCGCCAGATGTGACACCTGTCAGAGGTCCAAGCCAGTGCACCAGAAGCCAGCCGGACTACTGGAACCGCTGGAGACGCCACTGCAACCGTGGGAGCGGGTAGCGCTGGACTTTGTTACTGATCTGCCCAGCTCCCGAGGTAAGACGGCGGTACTGGTGGTGGTGGACCTGTTCACCAAGATGGTGCACTTCATTCCTTGCGCGAAGGTGGCGACAGCGGAACAGACCGCCAAACTCTTCATCGACCACGTGTTCAGAGTGCATGGGCTGCCACGGTCCATCCTGTCCGACAGGGGGCACCAGTTTGTTTCCAGTTTCTGGCAGAAGCTCCTAGGTATCCTGCACGTCAAGATCAACCTATCGTCGGCGAGACATCCACAGACCAACGGCCAAGCAGAGAGGGTCAACGCTATCATGCAGCAGTACCTAAGATGTTACGCCAATCAGCGACCCGCAGCTTGGGTGGATTACCTGCCGATGGCTGAGTTTGCCTACAACAACATGAAGCACGCGTCGACGGGGGTGACGCCGTTCTTCGCTAACAATGGACGACATCCCAGAACCTTCCCGGGGTTCGTAACGACGGGGGAGGGGGCGCCGCAGGAGGCCGACCATTTCGCAGCAGAACTGCAAGAGGTGCATGAGGAGCTGCGGAGACATTTGGAACTAGCTAAACAAGCCTATAAGGTGCAGGCGGACAAACACAGGAGGGCGGGAGAAAACATCCAGGTGGGGGACTGGGTATGGTTAGCGGCCCAAGCGGTGCCAGCCAAGTCGTTAGCTAAGAAGAAGCTAGGACACAGGCAGCTAGGGCCAGACCAAGTTGAGGCCAGGATCAATCCCGTAGCGTTTCGACTGGCCCTCCCCGAAGGTTCCAGAATGCACCCGGTCTTTCATAGGTCGGTGCTCACCCCCTACAAGGCCCCACACAGATTTCAGGAGTCAGGGACGGCACCAGAACCACGCAGAGAGTCACCCAAGAGGGGGAGGTCACCTAGAGCCGAACCACTCACCGAGGTCACAGAGATTTTGGACTCGAGATGGGGGGAAGAGGGAGTAGAATATTTTCTCGCCAGAGAGCGTACCCCAGCCAGCGCCAACAGTTGGGTGCCGGACTACGCTTTGGACGAGCCTCTTCTCAAGGACGAGTTCCATGCCCTTTTCCCACACAGGCCCATGCCAGCCGAGTACTTTGACGACTGGCTTTTTACGCCCACACTTTCAGCCAGCACTTTCCGGGGGTTTTCTTCCGCGGAGGAGGGAACGCCGGAATCGAGCCCCCCCAGGGGATCGTGCTCGGGGGTGGAGACGGAACCCTCTTATTGGTGGGACGAGCAACCAGAGGAGGACTGGCGCAGGAGGTGGAGGGAGGGGCCTTGGCCAACAGCACCGGACGAAGTAACAATGGGAGAGGAGACCGAGAACACTTTGGGAGAAGAACCCGAGTTCGAGCACACATACACTGAGCTGGAAGCAGAGGAAATCGAAGTAGACGAACTGTATCCAGCATCTACCCCCGCAGAGACGCGGCTCCCAATACCTGCGCCCGACGGGCGGGAGGGGGGAAGGGGGGGCTTCGAGGGGGGGATGGATGTCAGGGGTTCAGGGAGAGAGGCACAGATGAGGGAGGAGACTGAGAGCGAGGGGGAAGAATCCCGGAACGAGGAGGAGGAGGATGACAATGACTTGAGGGTTTCCATGAGTCTTTCAAGTGAATCGGAGGATTCCCAAAAGGGGGCACCCCTGGTCAGGCCAAGGGGAGCCACAGGGGGGACTCGTCAGGAGCAGGGGAGCAGCAGGGAAACCCCGAGTGGGAGTTGGAGATCGGGGCCGGCTTCCCCGCCGGAACGGAGTGAAGAGGGTGGAGTTCCCAGTGTGAGAGACGAAGCAGAGCAGGAAGCAGAGAGGGGAAGGAGATCGGGGCAAGACGTCCTGCCGGAAGGGGCGGAAAGTAGTACAGAGAGTAGTGTAGCTGTCAAGAGGAAGGTCAGAGGTAGCGAACGCGCGCCAAGTTCAAATGTGGAGGCGCGCGGAAATGCGGAGAGCCCGGAGGAGGAGCCTGGTCCCAAAGCACGGAGGAGGGGGGAGCAGGCGTCTGGGGACTCAGCGTCAGGGGAAAGCAGGAGGGAAGGAACCCAGGGGGGCAGAAAGACCCTGCGGAAAAGGAAGGACAGGAAGAGGTGGACCAGCAGAAGCCTCTTAAACTGGTGTGGAGGCGGGACTGATTCAGAGGGGACTTCAGCGGTCTAAGCGTAACAGACGTGGGGCTGCGCGCCTTGGCTGTGGAACAAACAATGTACTTCAATAAAGACTTTTGTAAATAAAGTGGACTTGGCGTTGGTCTCTTGTGAGCTGGGACCTGAGGCGGCCCTGACAACGTGTTTCCGTTAAGGAGCTTTTATGCTGGAAGAGATTCCGTAAGCGCCCACTGTCGGATTCTGCTAGCGATTGACGGAGCCATGCTTGAGGGGCTCCGTCGTAGGCAGAGGTTTGCGGACTTGGCCAAACTCTGAGGGACTAGGATTTTACGCACAAGCAGCTCATCATCCCATCACATGTTATGTCCAACATCTTGTGCCCATTTAATCATAGCAGATTTCACCGTTTCATCCTGAGTATTCCATTTCAACAGCAAGTTATACATCCTTCACAAAGTCTTAGTTTTGGAATCTAACAGTTCTGTTTCCAATTTTGATTTTTCCACCTTTCTTATCCGAATTGTATGCCTCCATTATTTGATAATAATGAAGCCAGTCTCGCACTTTGTTTTTTAGTTTTTCATAACTCTGCAATTTCAGTCTATCTCCATCTTCTTCCAAAATTTCCCAATATTTCGGCCATTTAACCTCCATATTGAGCTTTTTCTGAGCTTTCGCTTCCATCGGTGACAGCCACCTTGGGGTTTTATTTTCCAATAAATCCTTATATCTTATCCAAACATTAAATAATGCTTTCCTAACAATATGGTTTTTAAATGCTTTATGCGCTTTGACCTTATCATACCACAGATATGCATGCCATCCAAATACATTGTTAAAACCTTCCAAATCCAAAATGTCTGTGTTTTCAAGAAGTAGCCATTCTTTCAACCAGCAAAAAGCTGCTGATTCATAGTAAAGTTTAAAGTCTGGCAGGGCAAATCCACCTCTTTCCTTTGCATCTGTTAATATTTTAAATTTTATTCTAGGCTTCTTGCCCTGCCAGACAAATCTTGAAATATCTCTCTGCCACTTCTTGAAACAATCCACTTTGTCCACAACTTGCAATGCCTGAAACAAAAACAACATTCTAGGCAATACATTCATTTTTATAGCAGCAATACGGCCCAGCAATGAAAGCTTCAAATTTGACCATATTTCTAAACCTTTTTTCACTTCAACCCAGCATTTTTCATAGTTGTCTTTAAATAAATTCCCATTTTTTGCTGTCATGTTGATCCCCAAGTATTTAACTTTCTTAACCACTGTTAAACCTGTCATATTCTGAAACCTCTCTTTCTCAATTGGTGTTAAATTTTTCTCTAAAACCTTGGTTTTTTACTTATTCAGTTTAAACCCTGCAACCTGACCAAATTCTTGAATCAGTTCTAAGACCCTTTTAGTACTAGATTCTGGCTCCTGTAACGTCAATACTAAATCATCTGCAAATGCTCTCAATTTGTACTGTTTGGCTCCAACCTGTATACCTTTAACCAACTGGTCCCTTCTAATCATATTCAGCAAAACCTCCAGGGGAGATTGGGCATCCTTGTCGTGTCCCTTTTTCTATCTTAAATTCTTCTGTCACCACATTATTTACAATTAATTTAGCCTTTTGCTTTGAATATATTGCACTTATACCGTTTTCGAAACCTTGGCCTACCCCCATACCCTGTAAGTTCTTTTTCATAAAAGTCCAAGAAATGTTATCAAAAGCTTTCTCCGCATCCACAAATATTAAAACTGCCTTAGTGTTTATATTCACTTGTAGTTTCTCTAAAATGTTGATTATGTTTCTCACATTGTCAGATAAATGTCTTCCTGTGAGAAAGCCTGCTTGGTCTTTATGTATCTCTTCCACTAACACTCTTTTTAGTCTTTTAGCCAAGATATCTGCAAAAATTTTGTAATCCACATTAAGCAGTGATATGGGACGATAGTTCTTAAGCTGCGTCTTTTCAGTCTCTATTTTCGGTACAAGTGTGATATATGCTTCTTTCCACGACTCTGGTGCCCTTTTCCCCTCCATTATTTCGTTACAGACCTCTTTCAAAGGTTGTACTAGCCATTCTTTTAAAGATCTGTAGTATCTAGAAGTCAGTCCATCCGGTCCTGGAGATTTACCCAATTGCATATTCTGAATGGCACCTTCTACCTTCTGTTCAGTTATTTTATAGTTCAACATTAATTTGTTTTCTTGAGAGATTTTTTGTAATCCATTTTTTTTCAAAAATCGGTCTACGTCGGTTTCTTTCTGTGCCCCTTGTGTATATAGTTGTTTATACTCTTTTTTCCACATTGGTGCTCATATTTATCTCAAAGTAGTCTCTCAAGGTTTTTTGGGCCTTCTTAAACACTTCTTCATCTCTAAATAAGGTGTCATTCATCCTCCATCTGAAGGAACCAGATGGTGTTAGTTTCATTTCCATCTTGACAGCATTATGGTCGGAGCATGTTTTTGGGCAGATTTCCACTTTTCTTGTCTTTGGTGCCATTCCTCTAGTTACCCATATTTGGTCAATTCTAGTCCATGTCATTTTGGCTTCAGAAAAGAAGGTTCCCTCTTTGGCCAAGGGGTTCTTTGTTCTCCAAATATCAACTAAATCCAAGTTGTCGGTCATCTCAAAAAAAGTTTTCGGTAGTCTACCATCCTTAGTGACTACCTGTCTTTGTGCCTTGTCCATATGTGTAGATACCACTCCATTCATGTCTCCCATCAAAATCACATTGTAATCCAAATAGTCCATCAGGATCTCATGCAACTTTTTAAAAAAATCAGATTTCCCCTCATTTGGTGCGTAAACACCTACTATCAAAAATTTTTCTCCCTGTGTTTGAATTTCAATTGCCACAAATCTTCCTTGGTCATCTTTAAAGATAAATTTCGGTAGTAATCTCTCTTTTGCGTAAATCACTACCCCTCTTTTTTTAACCTTGTCCGATGAAATAAACTCCTGACCAAGTCTTTTATTAATCAATAGTTTCCTGTGTAACCTTGCTATATGTGTTTCTTGTAAACAAATCAGGTCCAATTGTTCCTTTTTTAATAAATGAAACACAGATCTCCTTTTCTGAGGGGAATTCAAACCGTTACAATTCCAACTTAGTAGTTGCAGAGCCATGATGTAGTTACTATGCTTCTCCTCCAACTGCACCCAGTGCCTGTTCCTGTTCTGTTGGTGGTATCACCTTCTTCAGGCGGTCTTTTAATTCAGGAGGTAAATCTGGTGTATCCAAAGTTTCACTTACAAGTGCTCTTAACTCTCCTGCGACTTTCTTCTGCAAGTCTTCTCCGTGGTCTCTCCAAAATTTATCTTTGTCGTCCTCTGATCTTATTTTTATCTTCTTCCCTTTGTAGCTAAAGGACAGGCCTTGGGGGAATTCCCACCTGAAAAAGATTCTGTTACTTCTCAGCAGAGCAGTCAAATCTCTATAATTGGACCTAAGGTCCAAAAGGTGTTTCGGAATATCCTTAAATATCTCCACTCTTGACTGATGTATTACCAAGGTCTTCTGGAAGTGCAGACTCAAGATTTTGTCTCTCTCCTCTTTTGTTCGGAGGGTGATCAAACAGTCTCTCACTCTGTTCTTTCTCCCTCCTTTTCCAAGTCTAAAAGCACTCACTATCTTGAAGCTGTCCTTCTCCAAATCTGGATTCCAGAAGTCTGCAAATTCCTGTGTAAGAAATTCAATCAAATTATCTTTCTCCAGTTCAGGGACCACCCTGACCCTTAAATTTGCTTGTTTCTCCCTCAGCTCAATCATAGACAATATTGATCTGTGGTCTTCAAGTTGTTTATGTATCGGTGATATCTTCTCTTCTACAACGGTGGCTGTAGCGGTTGCAATTTCTTTTGCCTCATCAGCTATCTTTCGTGTCAAAGTTGATTCCTGTAGTAATTTCTGAATAGTTTCTGTATTAGTATTTACCTTCTGTCCCAAATTATTAATACTTATAGTGTTTTGATTAATACTTGTAGTGTTTTGGTCAATTTTGCACGATGCCTGGGCTCCTTGTTTGCTTATTTTATCCAAAGATTCATTTATTTTACTAAGTGCCTGGGCCAGGGCATTGTCAGCAGCCATACCTTTAGGTTTAGGTTGTGCCAATGGGGTTGCTGTTGGCAAGCCAGCAGGGCCGGATGTCGAAGCTCTTCTTTGCAGCCCACCGTCTGTACGAAATACTCTGCCAGACCTTGTTGCTTGTAGCGAATCTATCTTGTCTTTCCCATCTGCCATAACCCTCCAGATAAAAGTCAAGGCCAGTCACACACTCAGAGTCAGAGTTTGTTTTGAAATGGAAAATTCCCTTGGCCCAGCTGCAGTTGTAACAATTTCCAAGTTCCTCTAGGGGGACACAGTAGCAGCAACAGTCAAAAATGTCTTAAAGTAACTAACTTTTCCCTTTCGCCCCCCAGTCTCAAAAGGACAGCAGTTTCTATCTCAATTATTTCCTGATACTTTGAAATCAGGAGAAGACAGTCAATAATATTGTGTCTTAATTGTATCCTCAGACGCAGAGTTAACTGTCAAAAGAAGAAGTACTTTCAGCAACAGGACGTTTCTCAATACGGCATTTTTACTGTTCACTGGGAGCCCGTTTCAGGGATTTGAGCAGTGGATTTTAGCTGCTCTTGCTCTCTCTTTTTGCAGGGAAATACAGTTCAGATCCTTTCCCCCCTCCTCCCCTGCAATCAAGGGGGAAAATCGCTTGTTTGATGTTCGGATTATAATCCTTAGGAACGTCCTTTGAGGTTTCCGCTTACAAGTTCATTGCTTTACTCCATTTACAAGAACGGAAGGCAGACTTCCTGTTTATGCCTCTCCGCATTCGGTGCCAAATCGTTTATACAGTTCCTTTAGTTCCGAAATTGACCTACTCACAGATCGTTGTTTTAGAGCCAAATTTTCCAGGAAAAAGGCAGCGCTCTCCGGCAACGGCTACGCGGCTTCACTCCACGGAAGAAGCAGACGACTCACAGCACAGTGCCACTTCCCCGCTCCGCTCCGGAGCCCTTAACCGGACTCCTTTGCCGATTGGGGGGGGGCGCAAAAGGTGCCCGCCGAGTCCCACGGTCACAGGCTTCACCCGCCTGTGATTTTTGAAGGGTCCCCGCTGCGCCGTAGCGGTGCAGACCCGATTTCCGCAGAGCCGGTCCCCTCCAAGTTAGAGGGAATCCGCCATTGCCGATGGCGCCACCCCGGAAGTCCTCGGGAATCCGCCATTACCGATGGCGCTAACCCGGAAGTTCTCTTGGGGTTTTATTTTCAAGCAAGTCCTTATATCTTATCCAGACATTAAACAGTGCTTTCCTGACAATATGGTTTTTAAATGCTTTATGTGCTTTGACCTTATCATACCACAAATATGCATGCCATCCAAATACATTATTAAAACCTTCCAAATCCAAAATGTCTGTGTTTTCAAGAAGTAGCCATTCTTTCAACCAGCAGAACGCTGCTGATTCATAATAAAGTTTAAGGTCTGGCAGGGCAAATCCATCTCTTTCCTTTGCATCCGTTAATATTTTAAATTTTATTCTGGGCTTCTTGCCCTGCCAGACAAATCTAGAAATATCTCTCTGCCACTTCTTGAAACAATCCATTTTATCAAAAATTTGCAATGTTTGAAACAAAAATATCATTCTTGGCAATACATTCATCTTTATCGCAGCAATACGGCCTAGCAATGAAAGCTTCAAATTTGACCAAATTTCTAAATCTTTTTTCACTTCCGTCCAGCATTTTCAATAATTGTCTTTAAACAAGTTCCCATTTTTAGCTGTCATATTAATCCCCAGGTATTTCACTTTCTTGTTGTTGTTGTTGTTGTTTAGTCGTTTAGTCGTGTCCGACTCTTCGTGACCCCATGGACCAGAGCACGCCAGGCACTCCTGTCTTCCACCGCCTCCCGCAGTTTGGTCAGGCTCATGTTTGTAGCTTCGAGAACACTATCCAACCATCTCATCCTCTGTCGTCCCCTTCTCCTTGTGCCCTCCATCTTTCCCAACATCAGGGTCTTTTCCAGGGAGTCTTCTCTTCTCATGAGGTGGCCAAAGTACTGGAGCCTCAACTTCACGATCTGTCCTTCCAGTGAGCACTCAGGTCTGATTTCCTTAAGAATGGATGCGTTTGATCTTCTTGCAGTCCATGGGACTCTCAAGAGTCTCCTCCAGCACCATAATTCAAAAGCATCAATTCTTCGGCGATCAGCCTTCTTTATGGTCCATTTCACTTTCTTAACCACTGTTAAACCTGTCACATTCTGAAACCTCTCTCTTTCAATCGCTGTTAAGTTTTTCTCTAAAACCTTTGTTTTTAGTTTATTCAATTTAAATCCTGCAACCTGGCCAAAATCTTGAATCAGTTCCAAAACTCTTTTAGTACTAGATTCTGGCTCCTGTAATATCATCTTTCTTCTTTTTCTATCTCTTTTCTCTCTTCCTTATCTTTTCTTTTCCATCTTGTCTTTTGTCTCACACTATAACCTGAATCACCACAGCGACTTTTGATTTTTAAATAGAATTCCATTAGCCTTTACATTTTTAACTTTTGACTCTTATCTGCAAACTCCCAACCCCACCTCCCCACCTTAACACTGGGAGGGCCATGTCCCCGGAATTTGTGAAGACAGGATTCTCAAAAATACCTCTTCCTTGCGGCTCCTGAAGTATTGCTGGCAACAGCTGGAGTTTTTCTTCAAGCTCCTGGACCTCCATAGGCAATGCTTGGTCATCCTTAAGTACTGTTTCCGCCCCCGTCTTAGGGCTATTGGGTGCCTTCTTCAGTATTTCGACATCCTGGAGAGGACAGACACTTCCTGCTAGACATTTACTCCAGACATTTACAGAAGGCACAGAGGCACTGGCTGAAGAAGTTGGGAATGAGCAGACAGTGCTATTGCTGAGAAGGAGCTCCACCCCAGGGTGCTAAAGAGCTCTTTCCCTAGCCTGCAGATGCCAGAAGGCTAAGCGCTGGTGTTGCAGTGGTGGTACTTCAGAGGAGTATGAGAAAAGGCTGCTCTGGATTCTGGGTATATAAATGGCCTTGCCTGAAGCTTTGGATTGTGCTCTGCATTAGCAGAGAGGCTCTACTTAGTTGCAAATGAAGCACATTTCAGTTGTTATAGAAACCGGTGTTTCCATGCATGCTTGTTCAGGAACTATGTGAACTAGACAGCTGCTGTTTTAAACTGGCCCTTTTTCTGGCATGTTAAACGATTTCTCCAGCTGGAGAAAAGGGGGGTGTACGCAACAGGAACGGCCAAGAACGCTGTTTTTTGCTCAGCAATGAGGCGTTAAGGCAGACATACCTTCCTCTTGGTCTGCTCTCTCGGGTCGGGCTCTCCCTCTCCTCAGCGGCATCGGCTGCAGCAAGGTCAGGGCACACCCCCCCCAGCCAGCGGATTGGCTGGCTGGAACTGGCTGGAATGTCCCCAGATTTAATTAATGTCCCCATATGTAGTCGGGAACTCCGATGCTGCTTGCTGCCATGGCGTAAATCCGGGGACATTAATTAAATCCGGGGACATTCCGGGGACAAATTTCTGCCGGGGACAGATTGCTGAATCTGGGGACTGTCCCTGGCAACCGGGGACGCCTGGTAAGCCTCCTTCTGGCCTTACCTGAGCAGCAAGTGCAGCTTGCCCTGGATCACCGTGGATCCCTTCAGCTGCCATCAAGCTTCCAGGTGTGGATCTGTTGTCCTGACCTGAATACAAAAGAAGTGATTTTACATCTCCATTCCAACACGAAACGAAAGCCCAGAGCCTGGCTTCATGCTCCCCCTCATCTGGAATACGGTCACTTCCAGCCCCCTCCCAGCCCAAGGATCTCCTTGTAGAGGACTGCTTGTATGACAGAGAGGTTTTCTGTGGAGTGCTGCCTCCCTCTGCTGGTGCAAGCTGCTTCTCCAGCAGAAAAATGCTTCCTGGTAGATTGGAAGTGGCCACCCCTCTTTCCCTAACCCATTCCATATGCATCCCGACCCCAACTACCAGGATTTGGCATCTGGCCTAACTCTACAACGCTCCTGATACACAAGATAGGCAATAGCCTGCCACTCACTAACCTAACTGCAGCCTTGCAGGAAAAGAATATAAGAGCAGCCAGATATTTTGTAGTCCAGCCTATTCACATAAGCAGACCAGTCCCCTGCAGCTCACACCCTCCTACTCAAAACCAAGTCAGCTCACCGCCATAAACTGGGCATCTTTCTCCTGCTTCACTTCTGAGATATTTCAGGGCAAGCTGGATTAAAGTCGGCTCACATTCCTGGCAAGGCTGTTTTCGTCCACGGAGTTTGTTCTATGAGACACATGAGCCAAATAGCCGAGGGGACTGTTTTTTAGCTGCCTGTCATTCATACACTTTATACTGAAAGGATTTCAGGGGCAGATGCTCTTTTTCTGCATGGAGGGTGGGGGTTTCCAAAGGAGCACTATTCAGACCTGCATTCATGGCTTATGAGTCGTAGCCGTGTGACAACTGCACCTCATGCTGATGTGTTGAAGGGCTGATGTTGCACTTCCAGGTAGAAGAGCTCATTGGCATTATTTTAGGCTCTCTGTCAATTGACTTTGTGACATGATGGGGGGGGGGTTGTTATTTTTAGAGTATTTACCTGCAACCTATTACGTGGGAATCTCAAGGTACTTTACAACTAGGTCAGAAAATATGCAAACATTGAAATGCAGCAGAATAACAGGCCTACAGTAAAAAAATATCCTTCAAAGCCCATATTGGCTGGCAGCAGCATCCCCCCAAATCCATGATGGATAAACACTTTCCCCACATGGACCAGAATTGCACCCATGTTGGCAAAGGCCTCCTTTCTAGAAGGGGGAGCAGAGGCTGCCCCCACCCACTGCTCTCTTCTCCCAGGCATCTGAAGAAACAAACAGCTCCCCTTCTCTACCTGTGTGCCACAAACCTGAATTACAAGACAGTTCCCACTTTGGGGCAACAGGGAACAAACATGCAGAGGACGAGCTACAGGGAACCAGGCAGAGGGCCTTTTCGGTAGTGGCGCCCGCCCTGTGGAACGCCCTTCCAGCAGATGTCAAAGCGATAAACAACTACCTGACATTCAGAAGACATCTTAAGGCAGCCCTGTTCAGGGAAGTTTTTAACGTGTGATATTTTACTGTCTTTTTGGTTTCTATGGAAGCCGCCCAGAGTGGCTGGGGAGGCCCAGCCAGATGGGCGGGGTATAAATAATAAATTATTATTATATTATTATTATATTCTGAGGCTCCCCCCAACAAAGCCATTTCCCTGGGCCCACATGCCAGCCTGCTGCTGGCTGACTGCCCACCCACAGGAAAACGTCACGATTCTCCCCCAGGCGCACAGGACATAACAATAAGATGGGGACTATAACATAGGACTTCCTAACTTGTGAGTTCTGATGAGCCGCTGCTGCTTCCCCAGTTTAAAGGATGGCGGCTCAGGTGAGCCATTAAGCTAGAAGCTGCCTTTCAGAAATGTGGCATGCAGGAGGAAAAGGACCGACCCCGGGATGGGCTGTCTGCCTTCCTTTTGCCTTCCACCTCACGACATCCTTCCCCAGCCTGGTGCACTCCAGGTGTTCTGGGGCTCCATCTCTCACCAGGCCCAGGCGGTATGGCCAGGGGTCAGGGATGGGGGCAGTTGTCCAAACCAGCTGGAGAGACTCAAGGAGGGCATTACAGCCTCAAAGCCCTTTCCCTACCTCTCAATCTGGACTTACCTGGCCTTGCTCCTGGCCGCCTTTAGCCAGATCAGCTGTGCTCGGAGCTAGGACAGACCCCTCTGGAGACTTAGAGGTAGAGGAAACAGCCTGGGTCCCCTGGCGAGCACTCTCAAAGGAGATGCCCTCAAAGCTGATCATACTTTTCCTACTCCCAGACTGCAGGCTAGAGAACGTCGCTGCAAGCTGGTGACCCATTCCCTGGGTGGTGCACTGGGAAGAAAAAACCTCATCCAGAGATGGGAGGGAAGCACTTTGGCCAGTGTCATGGGGCCTTTCTTCGGAAAGCTGCTCAGGGACCTGCAATGGAGCACTGCCCAAGGAGGAGGAAATGTGGGAGGCCTGCTGTGAAGGCTGCTGGGACCCCGACTCTTCCTGGCTAAGGGAAGCAGCTCTTCCAGTGGTATCTGTGGGAACAGAGGGCATAGAAGTGAGCTGGCAATGAGAAGGCTCAGCCAGGTGGGAGCCGGAGGTCTCTGTGGTCACACCCAGGGATTCGTTGGGCGAACTTTTCTTCTCCATTCTGTGGACACGAAGGCAAGTCTTCTGACCACTGTACCAGCTGGTTTCAAAGGCTATTTTTTATGAAAGCTTGAAAAACAAAGAAAACACAATATACAGAAATCAGTGTCAAATATCAAGCATTTTGAAAACATAAAAATGAAAAGAAACAAAAGACGAAAAGACTTCTGATTCTTTGTCTATCAGCTTTAAAAACTTATGCAAAACTCTTACTTCATATTAACATCTGTCAGGGGTTCAGGGAGAGAGGCACAGATGAGGGAGGAGACTGAGAGCGAGGGGGAAGAATCCCGGAACGAGGAGGAGGAGGATGACAATGACTTGAGGGTTTCCATGAGTCTTTCAAGTGAATCGGAGGATTCCCAAAAGGGGGCGCCCCTGGTCAGGCCAAGGGGAGTCACAGGGGGGACTCGTCAGGAGCAGGGGAGCAGCAGGGGAACCCCGAGTGGGAGTTGGAGATCGGGGCCGGCTTCCCCGCCGGAACGGAGTGAAGAGGGTGGAGTTCCCAGTGTGACAGACGAAGCAGAGCAGGAAGCAGAGAGGGGAAGGAGATCGGGGCAAGACGTGCTGCCGGAAGGGGCGGAGAGTAGTACAGAGAGTAGTGTAACTGTCAAGAGGAAGGTCAGAGGTAGCGAACGCGCGCCAAGTTCAAATGTGGAGGCGCGCGGAAATGCGGAGAGCCCAGAGGAGGAGCCTGGTCCCAAAGCACGGAGGAGGGGGGAGCAAGCGTCTGGGGACTCAGCGTCAGGGGAATCCAGGAGGGGAGGAACCCAGGGGGGCAGGAAGACCCTGCGGAAAAGGAAGGACAGGAAGAGGTGGACCAGCACAAGCCTCTTAAACTGGTGTAGAGGCGGGACTGATTCAGAGGGGACTTCAGCGGTCTAAGCGTAACAGACGTGGGGCTGCGCGCCTCGGCTGTGGAACAAACAATGTACTTCAATAAAGACTTTTGTAAATAAAGTGCACTTGGCGTTGGTCTCTTGTGAGCTGGGACCTGAGGCGGCCCTGACAGTAAGTCCCCTCTCAAAAAGAACGCAAATTTTTTTTTGCAAAGCTCACGAAGTGTGGCAGCCATGAGTGCGGAGGAACAGCTGACAGCACTACGGAACGCAGTCACCGAGCTCTCCACTGCGGTAATAGCCTCTCAGAAGAAGAGTGACGATGCGGAGAAGTGATGCCAGGATCTGCAAGCCAGGTGGGAGCGTGCATGCAGAGAGGGGTTCCCAGGGTCCAGATCAGAGGGAATTGGACTTGGAAGGCGGGGGGGGGGCAGTTTAGTCGCCCACTTTGATGGGAACCTGAAGCACTACCCCAGTTTCAGAGCAGACGTCCTATATGCACTGCATTTGCTTCGCAATGACTTTAAAGATGAGGAGGAGAAAGTGGGTTTTATTGTGTCTCATTTGCATGGAGACGCTAGAGCGTGGCTGCGCAATTTGTGGCACGAAGATGGTCCTGCCCGCCGCGATTCTGATGAATTTATCAAAGCTATGGACGCTTGTTTCCAGTCCACCGTGGATGTTGATGTTGCGCGCCGAGAGATGCACGGACTCCGACAAGGCAAAGCCACTGTGCGTCAGTACCATTCGCGCTTTTTTGCATTGCTGACTGTATTGGGCTGGGAGAAAGACTCCAAACCAGTGAGAGATTTGTTCTGGGAGGGACTCCACGGCTCCATAAAAGATGAATTGGCCAGGGGTGACAGACCTCAAACCCTAGCAGAAGTAGTACAGAGGGCTCTTGCGATTGGAGTACGACACGAAGAACGTCCTTGGCACAGTGAGGAAGGTCGCCAGGTGCGTGCGCCAGTGAGGGCACCTCCTCTTATCCCCAGGGAGTTCGGCCAGGCGCATCCTTTGCCTCTGATGCGGCAGGGGGAGGAACCAATGGAGCTTGGCGGTGCTAGAGCTCAGACAGCAGCCAGAGACCCAACGTCCGGTGCAGTCAAGGCGAAGCCTCCTAGAGGGAACAGGAAATGTTACATCTGTGACAGTGCACAGCACATGGCTAAAGAGTGTCCCCAGAGGCTCCAGAAGCACACTGCAGCGTTAGCAACGGTCGCAGCAGACGTACTTCATGAGGAGCAGTTTCAGGGAAACGACAGTGCCTGGCTGGAGACAGCGATGCTGGGGCTCAGCCAGGCGAGTCTGTAGAGCAGTCCCCAGCGATTTTGCAGTACACAGACCCCTTACCACCCAACCCAGCGGTGCAGCTCACTGCAACACTCCAGTTGCCGAATGGAACCACCCTGGAAGTCCCCATTACAATCGACTCTGGGAGCAACGCGGACTTTGTGGGGGTGCAGTTCGTCAAGCAGCATCGCATAGCGCTTCTGCCTGCTATGACGCCCCTGAACGTAGTCACGGTCGATGGCAGGAAATTGCTAGGAGGGCAAGTTGTGCAACAGACGCCTCCCATGGTGATGCAGATTGGAAATCATCGAGAAGTCATTAGCTTCAACGTCACCCGCCTATCAGACACGCCTATAGTGTTAGGCATGAGCTGGCTAGAGAGACACAGTCCAGCAGTGGCGTGGTACCAGCGACAGCTCACCTTTTGCTCATCGTACTGTGCTCAACATTGCATCCAGTCCAGCCAAGAGGAGGAAGCTGGGCAGCAACTGCAACTCGGCATGGTGCAGGCAGTCCCCCGCAAGTACGAGGGATTTTTGGAGGTTTTCTGCGAGAAGGAAGCTGACCAGCTGCCACCCCACAGGCCTTACGACTGTGCGATTGACCTGTTGCCGGGGGCGAAGCTGCCGACTGCAAAGCTGTACTCCATGTCTGAAGATGAGATTCAAGAACTCAGGGAGTTCATAGAGCACAATTTGAAGCGCGGATTCATTCGGGAATCCAAAGCGGTGGGGGGCAGTCCTGTGTTTTTTGTGAAGAAGAAGGACACGCCCCAGAAGAGACTCATTGTGGACTGTTGAGCCATAAACTCGATGACAAAGCCCAAGGCCTTTCCCATGCCCAAGATTGACGACCTCCTAGCGACCGTGCGGAAGGGGAGGATCTTCACCAAGTTGGATCTGCGCGGAGCGTACAATCTCATACGCATGCGTGAGGGCGATGAGTGGAATACAGCCATGTTCACGCCTCTGGGCACGTATGAATACAGAGTTATGCCTTTTGGTCTCCAAAATGGATCCCACTGCTTCCAAGCCTTTATGCATCACGTGCTAGCGGGACTCCTCTACAAGAAGTGCGTGTGCTTCCTCGACGACATCCTGATCTTCTCGGAATCGCCGGAGGCTCACGAGAGAGACGTAAAGGAGGTCCTGCAGAGACTACGGGAACACAGACTCTACGCCAAGTTGGAGAAGTGCCAGTTCGATGTGACGGAGGTGGATTTCCTGGGCTACAAGCTGTCCGACAAGGGGCTGGCCATGGACAGCGTCAAGGTCCGCGCGGTGTTGGACTGGAAGAGCCCGCGCAATCGGAAGGAAGTCCAGAGGTTCGTCGGTTTCGCCAACTTTTACCGCAAGTTCATCAGAGGTTTCGCGAAGGAGACAGCAGCAATCACGGACACTCTCAGTTCCAAGAAGAAGAAGTTCACTTGGACGGACCAGGCGGAGCGCTCTTTTCAGAAGCTTAAAAGCCTCTTCGCCTCCGAGGAACAGCTGCTGCACGTGAATCCCGGCAGGCCCATGCGGGTCGAGACTGACGCATCAGACAGAGCGGTAGGGGCCGTCCTTTTGCAGGAAGATCCGCAAGGGAACTGGAGGCCCTGTGCTTTTTACTCCCGGAAGCTCAGCAAGGCGGAACAAAACTACACCATCTGGGACAGGGAGTTGTTGGCCATTCACGCGGCTTTCAAAGCGTGGCGGCACTTCCTCATAGGAGCCAAGCACACCGTGCAGGTCCGCACGGACCACAAGAACTTAGAGTATTGGCGCACGGCGAAGCTCCAGAGCCAGAGGCACATGCGCTGGGCGGAATTCTTCGCGGATTTCGACTTCCGAATAGAGTACATCCCGGGGGACTCCAATGTCATAGCCGATGCGCTCTCAAGGAAACCGCAATATCTCAAGGAAGCAGCAACAGTAGCAGCCAAGCACATTTTCGCACCGCAGGCGTGGGCGTGCGCTTCAGTCGCCATCGACCTGGACGCGGTGCGACGCGCGCTGCAGACGGATCAGTTTGCACAATCCAAGATGGAAGAGCTGCGCAGAGGTACAACGAGAGACGACGAGTTCCAGATACGCGACGGGCTGTTAACTCGCAAAGGTGCCCTCTACGTGCCAGGGGACGATCTCCGCGCAAAGGTTCTGCACCAGTTGCACGACGCACCCAGCGCGGGCCATTTCGGCAAGGAGAAGACAGCGGAACTGGTAGCCAGGGACTTTTGGTGGCCCCAAATGCGAGGAGAGGTCGCGGATTACGTCGCCAGATGTGACACCTGTCAGAGGTCCAAGCCAGTGCACCAGAAGCCAGCCGGACTACTGGAACCGCTGGAGACGCCACTGCAACCGTGGGAGCGGGTAGCGCTGGACTTTGTTACTGATCTGCCCAGTTCCCGAGGCAAGACGGCGGTACTGGTGGTTGTGGACCTATTCACCAAGATGGCGCACTTCATTCCTTGCGCGAAGGTGGCGACAGCGGAACAGACCGCCAAACTCTTCATCGACCACGTGTTCAGAGTGCATGGGCTGCCACGGTCCATCCTGTCCGACAGGGGGCGCCAGTTCGTTTCCAGTTTCTGGCAGAAGCTCCTAGGTATCCTGCACGTCAAGATCAACCTATCGTCGGCGAGACATCCACAGACCAACGGCCAAGCAGAGAGGGTCAACGCTATCATGCAGCAGTACCTGAGATGTTACGCCAATCAGCGACCCGCAGCTTGGGTGGATTACCTGCCGATGGCTGAGTTTGCCTACAACAACACGAAGAACGCGTCGACGGGGGTGACGCCGTTCTTCGCTAACAATGGACGACATCCCAGAACCTTCCCGGGGTTCGTAACGACGGGGGAGGGGGCGCCGCAGGGGGCCGACCATTTCGCAGCAGAACTGCAAGAGGTGCACGAGGAGCTGCGGAGACATTTGGAACTAGCTAAACAAGCCTATAAAGTGCAGGCGGACAAACACA
The DNA here is from genome assembly GCF_964188315.1 of Podarcis muralis. Lineage (NCBI taxonomy): Eukaryota > Metazoa > Chordata > Lepidosauria > Squamata > Lacertidae > Podarcis > Podarcis muralis. The sequence goes on from NC_135674.1 coordinate 16,824,889, forward strand.
GGAGGGCGGGAGAAGACATCCGGGTGGGGGACTGGGTATGGTTAGCGGCCCAAGCGGTGCCGGCCAAGTCGTTAGCTAAGAAGAAGCTAGGACACAGGCAGCTAGGGCCATACCAAGTTGAGGCCAGGATCAATCCCGTAGCGTTTCGACTGGCCCTCCCCGAAGGTTCCAGAATGCACCCGGTCTTTCATAGGTCGGTGCTCACCCACACAGATTTCAGGAGTCAGGGACGGCACCAGACCCACGCAGAGAGTCACCCAAGAGGGGGAGGTCACCTAGGGCCGAACCACTCAACGAGGTCACAGAGATTCTGGACTCGAGATGGGGGGAAGAGGGAGTAGAATATTTTCTCGCCAGAGAGGGTACCCCAGCCAGCGCCAACAGTTGGGTGCTGGACTACGCTTTGGACGAGCCTCTTCTCAAGGACGAGTTCCATGCCCTTTTCCCACACAGGCCCATGCCAGCCGAGTACTTTGACGACTGGCTTTTTACGCCCACACTTTCAGCCAGCACTTTCCGGGGGTTTTCTTCTGCGGAGGAGGGAACGCCGGAATCGAGCCCCCCCAGGGGATCGTGCTCGGGGGTGGAGACGGAACCCTCTTATTGGTGGGACGAGCAACCAGAGGAGGACTGGCGCAGGAGGTGGAGGGAGGGGCCTTGGCCAACAGCACCGGACGAAGTAGCAATGGGAGAGGAGACCGAGAACACTTTGGGAGACGAACCTGAGTTCGAGCACACATACACTGAGCTGGAAGCAGAGGAAATCGAAGTAGACGAACTGTATCCAGCATCTACCCCCACAGAGATGCGGCTCCCAAAACCTGCGCCCGACGGGCGGGAGGGGGGAAGGGGGGGCTTCGAGGGGGGGATGGATGTCAGGGGTTCAGGGAGAGAGGCACAGATGAGGGAGGAGACTGAGAGCGAGGGGGAAGAATCCCGGAACGAGGAGGAGGAGGATGACAATGACTTGAGGGTTTCCATGAGTCTTTCAAGTGAATTGGAGGATTCCCAAAAGGGGGCACCCCTGGTCAGGCCAAGGGGAGTCACAGGGGGGACTCGTCAGGAGCAGGGGAGCAGCAGGGGAACCCCGAGTGGGAGTTGGAGATCGGGGCCGGCTTCCCCGCCGGAACGGAGTGAAGAGGGTGGAGTTCCCAGTGTGACAGACGAAGCAGAGCAGGAAGCAGAGAGGGGAAGGAGATCGGGGCAAGACGTGCTGCCGGAAGGGGCGGAGAGTAGTACAGAGAGTAGTGTAACTGTCAAGAGGAAGGTCAGAGGTAGCGAACGCGCGCCAAGTTCAAATGTGGAGGCGCGCGGAAATGCGGAGAGCCCGGAGGAGGAGCCTGGTCCCAAAGCACGGAGGAGGGGGGAGCAAGCGTCTGGGGACTCAGCGTCAGGGGAATCCAGGAGAGGAGGAACCCAGGGGGGCAGGAAGACCCTGCGGAAAAGGAAGGACAGGAAGAGGTGGACCAGCACAAGCCTCTTAAACTGGTGTAGAGGTGGGACTGATTCAGAGGGGACTTCAGCGGTCTAAGCGTAACAGACGTGGGGCTGTGCGCCTCGGCTGTGGAACAAACAATGTACTTCAATAAAGACATTTGTAAATAAAGTGGACTTGGCGTTGGTCTCTTGTGAGCTGGGACCTGAGGCGGCCCTGACAACATCCAATTCTTCTACTTTCCATTAACCAACCTCCCCCCCCCCCCCCCGCCTCCGTATTCAAGCCCAGATTATCTCATCCAAATTGCAATGGCAGAAACACATGCAGCCTCCTGGTGTTAAATATCAACAATATGTATGGAATAGGGGAAAGCTTCCTTCAATGTTAGCTTTGTTCTTTGTTGCAAAGTAATTCCCAAGAATAAGCCCAGAGTAGGTAGGTCTTTTTACTCCTGGGGAAATCACCGGCAATTTCATGCCAAATGCAGCAGAGGGAAGGGGCAGAGGAGCTGCTATGAAACAGACGATCCTCAAATCACAGCTGTTTGATACAGGGATGGAATCAATCCTTTTGCTTCAGTAAAAACCTCAAGGGTCGTAGGTTGTGGTTAAATGAACTGGATGGTGTTACGAAGGATCTCAAAATGAAACACCGTTTTTCGATTTGAAAACTGTTGAATGATCTTTACCTATCCTGGGAACAGTACACCGCAGTGGTGGGCAGTTCCACAGACCCTCCTCCTCTGCTCAAAATGCATACAGACCCATCTTTGCACGGGGAAGATCCAGACAAAAGGAGTCTGTTTTCACAGTACCCGCGGAGGGGTTTAGACGGCTCCATCCTCTTGCCTCCCCCGTCCCCCGATCACTGTTTCACTCCAGAAGGTGTCTCAGACCTGGGTGGAGCAGCCACAAATGACAGGCAAAGAGACAAGGTCCTGCCCAGATTCAGGCTTCCTCATGACTATGTGGAATCTGTACACGTTTCTATTGGCGCTTCCACTAGTGATTTATCTGTACAGGATCGGACTTCATTTCAGCCAACCACATCCTTCCTCTTCCCCCGACAGCATACTAGAGTTCATATGGATTTCAAAGCATGCTTTGAGAACTTGTATGCTTAGCTTTAAACTCCACAAAATTAGCCTATGGCTAGGATGCTATTTATCAAAGTCTGTGTCCATTAAAATATGTTCAGATACAAGTATGCTTTCCCTTTGTTATACAATTATTATTTTTAAAATTGCATTCAACCATTTACTATTTAAACAGCTTATACACCACTTGACTATAATCATCTCTGAAGTGACATACGAGAAATACATTGCAGAAAAAGTTAACATTGATGACATCAGACTTCCGTTAAAAAGACCTGCTGGAATAAAAAAAGGATTCGGTAGGCGCTGGGTGCTCTGCCTGATGCTCTCAACTGACAAGATGTAGGTGTGGTTGAATCAAATGGGAACAGTGACCACAGTGCTATCAAATTCAACATACACAGTATGTAAGTGGACAATTGCTAAGGAAATCCAGAACAGTCACATTTGACTTCAAAAGAGGAGACTTCCTCAAAATGAGGGATTGGGTAAAAAGGAAGTCGAAGGGGAAAAGTGCTCCAGAGGGCCTGGGTGGCCTCATTCCCCTCTTGTTCTGAGCACTGCAGAGGGAGGCAAACATGTCCTTCCTGGGGGCTGGTCCCTCCCCGCCCTGTTCCTGGAGGGCAGCAGGAGGAGGGGGCTGCTGCTGCTGCCTCCTTTGGGGGCATGACTCACCTTGCCTGCTCCTGCCCTCCTCCAACGCAGACAACCTTACCTGTCTCAGCCATCCATGGGGGCTTGAGAGTGTGTGAGCAGACTTTGTCATGGGAGGAGGCAGGCCTTGCAGAGGAGGAATGCTGGGGGCAGGCATTCAAACTCAGCCCTGAAGCTCACTGGGTGACCCTGGGCCAGGCACTCACGCTCAGCCTAACCTACCTCAAAGGGTTGTTGTGAGGATAAAATGGGGGGCGGGGGGAGAACTCTGCACACCAATTTGACCTCCTTGCAAGAAATGGGGGCTATAAATGTAATTGTGTTATTTGTACCCCACCCACCTCACTGGGTTTCCCCAGCCTCTCTAGGCGGCTTCCAACACATATTACAACAACAAACATTCAAAGCCTCCATATAAAGGGCTGCCTTCCAGAGGTTTGATAGTTGCTCATCTCCTTGTCACCTGTAGGGAGGGCGTTCCACAGAGAGGCTGCCACCACCGAGAAGGCCCTCCCTCTGCCTGGTTCCCTGCAACCTCGCTTCTCACGGGGAGGGAACCACCAGAAGACCCTCGGAGGAGGACCTCCGGGCTGAAGGATGGGGGTGGAGATGCTCCTTCAGGTATACTGCGCTGAGCTTCCTGACCTAACTTTTGCCTCGCTTAACATAATTAATTAGTAAGTGAAGTTTTCCTCTTCCATTCAAGCAGTACAGGAAGTAAGAACGTGCAAAAAGGAATACTACTTCTAGAATTCCCAACTCCTGACATAAAACAGCACAAAGGTTGCCTTTTCTTGACCATCAATCACCTGCGCAAAGTCCCTACGCCACCCCCTATTGTGCTTCAATACAGCCCCATCGGTCAGCCCGGACACTGAGGTACAGCGCCGAGGGCCTTCTGGTGGTTCCCTCAGTGCGAGAAGCGAAGTTACAGGGAACCAGACAGAGGCCTTCTCGGTAGTGGCGCCCGCCCTGTGGAACGCCCTCCCACCAGATGCCAAAGAAATAAACAACTATATGGGACTTCCGGGTTAGCGCCACGGCGAGGCGGAGACCCATTAAAAACCACAGGCGAGAGAAGCCTGTGGACGTGGGATTCGGCTGGCACCTTTTGCGCCTCCCCTACTCGCGGGAAAACCCGGTTTCGGGGATCCGGAGCGACGTGGGGTGAGCGGTGCGGTGCTTCGAATCGACTGCTTCTTTCATGGAGTGAAGCCGCATTGCTGTTGCCGGAGAGCGCTGACTTTTTCCTGTGGACAATTGGACTTTAAACAACTACCCGTGAGTAGAACGGAAAATTGGATTACTAAACATCTTGATTTGGCACCGAAGCGGGAAGGTTCCAAACAGGAAGTCCGCCTTCCACTTTTGTAAATAGATTGAAGCAAAGACATTGGAAGCTAACGTCTGGAAAATCTTTTGTAAAGGATTAAATCTCCATCGGCTAAAATTACTAAACCCCCCTTGGAAGCAGGAGAAGAGGGGGGAAAGTTTAGATTGTTTAAGCCTGCAGGAGAGAGAGTGAAGAAAGATAAATTACCACCGTTTTGAACCTGGGAACGGGCTGCCAGGAAGACCGACGTTTTGGGAAAGTTCATTGACTGTGAATAAAACGTATGTTGACAGATAGTTAAATAAGAGAAACATATTGATTCCAATGTTTCCTTTTGCACTTAAAAGGAGCAAAATATCTGAAAATCGAAATTAACTTTGTTGCTGGATCTGCTTTTAAAAGGACGGATACAAATAGAAATTGTTTCCCCTAGAGGGAGCTTTTGAAACTGTTGCAGGAGTGGAGCTGGGGAATTTTCCATCTGCAGAGATTAAAGACCGTGAGAATTAGACATTGACCTTGGACAAGAATGTGGACAGAAGAAGCCTTAGTGATTGCTTTTTGCAAGACAAGTGCTTTATTGGAACAGCTTCATGAGAAGACGGATGTGATGATTACTAAAATTGACAATTTTGGACAAAAACTGACTGATTTGGGACAAAAAGTGAATACTTATACAGAAACTACTCAGGAACCAACCCAGGAATCTGCTTTGACATGGCAAGCTGTGGAGAAGACAAAGGAGGAGGTTGTTGTTGAACCTCAAGCAATACAAGTGGAGAGAGCCTCGGCCTTGTATGAACATAAGCTGTTGTTTTTGATGACCAAATTTGGAGAAAGCCAGATTTGGAGAGATGGAGTCCCGCTTGGATTGGAGAAGGAAAGTTGGATAGATCCCCTTATGCAGGGATGTTCTTGTCACGAATTCCTCGCGGCGCTTTTTAGCGAAACGCTCAGAGTCCCAGGTTTCTTTTCAGTGCAGTCTTTTTAATGTGAGCTATATACAAGTATTTACAAAAACAGTCCATACAGAGTACCTGCTCCTTAAGGCAAACGAATACTCCACACCACAGCACAACCACCACAACCACTGTTAAACAGGCTTTCCTTTTAAAACAGGTGATAGCCAATCATATTCCTGCTGAGTTACTCTGACCCAGCACTTTACAGAGTATTGCATCAGCCTGTTGAAGCCTGCAGACTTACTCAGTATCCTGCGAATCCCAACAGTTCTGGCTTTTGGGATCTGGTTTTGGGCCAGGGGGAGATTGGAGTGGTGGGGGCCTTTAACTTTAGAGGGATTTTGAAACATGCTTTGAAATATCCTTTGGATTTTAGTTCTGACTATGGAGAATGGGCTGACCTGTCGAGAAGGGATAAAGACATTGTTAGGTTGGAGTCTCCCCGAGATCTACTCGTCAGTGACAAAGGAAGGAAATTAAGAACAAGATCAGCAGAAGACAAAGTAAAGTGCAGGTATAAATATGAAGAAGATCTGCAGAAGGGACATGGAAAAGAGTTAAGAGCCTCGGACAGAAGATCACCAGGTTGATGGACTATATGGAATGGATAGAAAGGACTGACAGAACCCGAGACCAGGGAGAAGAGACGGTGGATGAAGATTGGAAGAAAGCTTAAAAATTTATTTAGAGAAATATTGTAAAATTAATGAGTGTTAGAAAAATGTTGGAATGAAACTATACGACTTTAGTAGAAATGTTATAAGGAGTTATGTACAAATAAGTTTTAAGTTTTAGGGTTTTTTATGGTAAGATAAGGTTAAAATAAATTAAGACAATTAAATGACAGAAAATAGTGAAAGATGGAAAGGATTTGCTGAAATAATTAATAACTAGAATACAAAAAAGGGAGGTGTGAGGAGGTCGATGAAACAAGTTAATGAAAGATAAAGATATGGAAATATTGGATCTGTTTTTATTTTTTTGCTTTTGTTTTTGTTTTGATGTATTGTGTGCTTTGTTCTTTTTTATATATATGTATTGACTTGTATTGTTTAATCTTTTTTCCTCTCTTTTCCTTACTTCTTTCTGTAATCTTAAACTTTCAATAAATATCATTTTTTAAAAAAAGAAATAAACAACTATATGACATTTAGAAGACATCTGAAGGCAGCCCTGTTTAGGGAAGCTTTTAATGACTGATGTTTTAATGTATTTTTAATCTTTTGCTGGAAGCCGCCCAGAGTGGCTAGGGAAACCCAGCCAGATGGGCAGGGTAGAAATAATAAAATAATAATAATAATAAATAATAATAATAATAATAATAATAATAATAATAATAATAATAATAATAATTTATTTGTACCCCGCCCACCTGGCTGGGTTTCCCCAGCCACTCTGGGCGGCTTCCAACAAAGATGAAAAATACACTAAAATGTCACATATTAAAAACTTCCCTGAACAGGGCTGCCTTCAGATGTCTTCTGAATGTCAGGTAGTGGTTTATCGCTTTGACATCTGGTGGGAGGGCGTTCCACAGGGCGAGCGCCACTACCGAGAAGACCCTCTGCCTGGTTCCCTGTAACTTGGCCTCTTGCAGTGAGGGAACCGCCAGAAGGCCCTCGGAGCTGGACCTCAGTGTCCGGGCACAACAATGGGGGTGGAGACGCTCCTTCAGATATACTGGACTACTATATGAAATAATAAAAAAATATTATTATTAAATTATTGTACATGTTAGAAACAGAATTTGAAGGGGCAGTCTTTTCTGGCAGTGCCAAATGAAGCTACTGACCTATTTCTAAGTCCTAAAATCCACAATTTCTCTGAATACCTGAAAAACCCAGTGGTGCAGGACCTCCTAGCATGGCATCTGCTGGGGAACATTTCCTAGCACTTGGCTGGGAGCTGCTGCAGCGCTATAGTCAGGAAAGGTTTTCTGTATATCGGTAAGTCCCAACAGTTGAATAGGAACCTTCAAAAACAATGTATGTATTTGTATCTCATATGTTTTAAGCTATTTCACATGTCCACCAAGCACGAGAAAATGTCCCTTCTGTTGGAGGGGGATTTCCAGCCGGTGGCAGAGGACAGAGTGACTCCAGGAGACATAGGTGTAAAAACCCAAACAAAAACGAAGACTTTATTACTAAGCAAAAAAACACAAACTCTGGTGGGTGTTATTCCTGCAGGCAAGCAACAAAACTCAGCTTTTTTCCTTTATAGCAACGGTCACCTGCAGCCAATTAATCCTAGAAACTTCTTAAAGGTATACACACATGTTTCTGTGCCGAATGTCCTCTAACACCCCCTCTCATTCAAACAGAAACAATAGTATTTTAAACAGAACAGAACATATTTACATATCACACACAGCAACTCCCAATTTTGCTACCAGTCGTGCATGTTTTTCAAAGGTTAACGCTTTTGTAAATACATCCGCCACATTTTGTGTACTTTCACAATACTTCAGCATTATCTGGTTCTGTTTTACATTTTCAGCTACATTTTGATATTTAATTTCTAAATGCTTTGATTTGTTTCTAAACAGGTCAGATCCAGACAAGGTTATTACGGCTTGATTATCTTCCATAATTTGAACGGGATAATCACACTGTACGTTTATATCCTTGAGGATCTGAACATAAAATTTAACTCATTACATAATTCCGACAATGCACAGTATTCGGCCTCTGTTGATGATGTGGCCACGATACTTTGTTTTTTGGATTTCCAACCTATTAAAGAATCTCCAAATTGAAATACCATTCCAGAAATTGATTTTTTATCAGGCAGGTTGGCCCAATCGCTGTCAACGTAACACTGCAATTTTGTGGACCCTGAAGATGGTAATCTTAAACAATAATCAAGTGTTTGCTTTAGATACCGGAAAATACGTTTTAAACCTTTCCAGGCATTTTCTGTAGGACAGCTTACTAGTCTGCTTAGTATTCCAACTGCATAACTCAAATCTGGTCTGCTCCACAATGAAATGTATAATAAACTTCCAATTATTGAATGGTACATTTCAGGATTTACAGGTTCTGTGCATTCTCCTTCATTTTTGAAAAAACCTATTTCCATTGGGGTTTTTACTCCCTTGCAGTTTTGCATATTGTTTCTTTCAAGTAATTCCATTATTTTGTCTTTTTGACTCAACAAAAAACTTCCATCGTTTGTTCTTTGAATTTCTAAACCGAGATAATTTTTTACTGGACCCAAATTTCTTACTTTAAATTCCTTTCTTAGTTGTTCTGCAAATTTTTCCACTTGCTTGTCACCTTTTGTAGAGTAAAGCAAATCATCAACATAACACAAACACAATTCTTGTTTATCACCCTTTCCTTTAGTGTACAAGCAGTTATCAGCTAAGCTTCTTTTAAAACCAAGATTTTTTAAAGCATTATCAAGACACTCGTTCCAATTTCTAGCTGACTGTTTGAGCCCATAAATTGCTTTGTTCAGCCTATATACAGAATTCTGTTCTCCTGCCTCAAAACCTGGCGCTTGATTCATAAAAATTTCTTCTTGCAGATTTGCGTTAAGATAAGCTGTTTCAATATCAAAATGGTTTACCTTAAACCCACGTTGTGCTGCAAGAGCTAGCAATAAGCGTACACTTTCACTCCTTGCAGTAGGAGAAAAGGTTTCATCAAAGCTTTCACCTTTTCTTTGAGTAAAGCCTTGTGCTACCAGTCTGGCTTTGTACTTAACATCACCATCTGCCAAGTGTTTTATTTTATACACCCATCTACAGCCCACTGCCTTTTTTCCTTCTGGCAATGGCTCAATGGTAAAGACATTGTGTTCTGCTAAAGATTTCATTTCTGCTTTCATTGCATTTTTCCACCTTTTTATTTCCTGGTGTGGTAACTTTAAAACTTCCTCATAATCACGAGGTTCCTTTTTCACATTAACAGTTTTAGCTTCTTGTATAGTAAACCTTTCTGGAGGTACCCCCTTATTGCTTCTTTGTGACCTTCTAACGTGAACACTCTCCCCCTCTGAACTATCTTCCCCTTCTGATTCACCCTGCTCAGGAGAAATTGGTTCAGCTTTAGGAGATTGTGTACTGGGATCCTCATCCCCTGAATCCTCATCACTGTCACTTTCAGAACTTTCTTTAATTTGTGGATTTTCTTCCTCAGATTTCACAAATTTATCTGTATCATCAGAAGATAACACAACTTCTGAATTTCCATGTAAACGAACCCAACCATCTTGCTCACAAAACTCTGCATGTCTTGATATTACAACTCTGCCACGCCCTAGTGCAAAACGATACCCCTTTGACCAAGTTTGATAGCCAACAAACCTAAGTTTCTTTGCCTTGGGCTCTCCTTTCCTTCTCTGTCCTTTTGGGATGTGAACCCAAGCCCAGCAACCAAAAGTTTTAACATGGTCCAAAAAGGGTTTTTTTCCATAAAGCAAAAAATGAGGGGTGTTGTTTATGGTAGAATGAAACAATCTGTTCTGTATGTAGTTAGCACACAGAATTCCTTCCCCCCAATACTTCCTGGATAGGCCAGAATCACATAGCATTGAATCTAGCATTGTTTGTAAAGATCTTATCTTGCGTTCTGCAACTGAATTTTCTTCAGGTGAAAAAGGACACGATTTACGGTGACTAATACCACGCTTTTTCAACCAAACTTGGAGGGCTTCAGACATGAACTCGCCTCCACGGTCACTTTGCAACTGGGTAACTTTGTAGGGAAACTGCCTTTCTATATAGTTGACCCAATTCTTAATCAGTTGACCAGTTTCACTTTTGTGTTTTAACAAATATACCCAAGTATACCGGCTATAATCATCCACAAGAACCAAAAAAAACTTTGCTCCTCCTTCAGACTCTGCAAATGGCCCACAAAGGTCTGAATGTACTAAAGCAAATGGCCTCTTGCTAATTCTAGTACTTTCAGGATAAGACCCTCGCTTACTTTTAGACTCCTTGCAGGTATTGCAGTCTAGAAAAACTGAACAATTTTTCATTTTAATTCCCTTGCTTAATTCTGGCATTCTTGCAATACTGCGGAAATTGGCATGCCCCAAACGACGATGCCACAGATGCTGGCACTCATCATGCAAGGCTCTATTACAGGTTTTAACACATGCCCCAGACTCACTTACTAGCTGGTCTTTCAAAACAAACAAACCATTTTGTAGTGACGCTATAACCACTTTTCTAGCTTTCTCTATTCTACAGCCTGAACCAGAAAAGGTTACTTTAAATCCCTGCTTAACAAGACTTGTAACTGAAAGCAAATTATTTTCTAAACTTGGTACACATAAAACATTGGTAAACTTGGTACTTAAACAGTTGATATTCACACTACCCTTTCCAGCTGACTCATGCACTGTTCCATCAGCTAGTACTACATTTACAGATTTACAAGGCTGCTTTTCTACAAGGGTTTGTGCAGACTTAACAAAAATGTTTGTCGCTGCTGAGTCTAAAATCCAGTCTTGTCCAACGTCGTGACTGGTGCCTCGAACTGCTGCAGAAACATACTGGACTCGACTCTTCCTGTCTCCTCGCTTCCCAGCAAACGCAGGCCGCCCTTGTCTTGTATTTTCTCCCACAGACACAGTGCACTGTCGTACTAAATGCTTGGTTGACCCACAACGATAGCATCTTCTAACTGTGAACGCTGCTTCCTCTCTGTGGTCTACAACCTCTTTAGGTTGCCGCTCCTCATCAGTTGCATATCTTTTACTGGACTGCCTCCCATTTCTGGAGTTACGGTGAGGGGTTGTGGCCTTCCTCTCATGGCGTCTTTCCTCCTCATCAAGCAAACGCCCAGTTAAGAAATGCATTGTTAATTGGCTTTCTGGGATTGCTTCCAGAGTCATCACTAAATTGTCCCATGACTCAGGAAGTGAAGGCAGCACAATATAAACTTTTCTCTGTTCAGAAAAATGTTCCCCAAGTTCATTTAACTGTGAAAATAAATCACGCATTCTTTGAAGGTGTGTTGAAACACATTCACCCTCACTTAGTCTGGCTCGGTACAGAGCTCTCATTAGAGTAATTTTGCTGCCAGCAGTGTCTCTAATATGTATTGCTCTCAGTGCTTGCCAAATCTCACTTGCTGTTTCAAGGTCTCGCACATGAGATAACTGAGACTTCTCTAAACTCAAAATTAAATTGGCATAGGCTTTGTCCTCCAGCCTTTGGTCTGCTTCATCTACTTCTTCATCCTCCTCTTTTACAGGAGGGTTAACAATAACAGTCCAACATTGTTCTTTCTTTAAAAACGCCTGCATCTGTAAACTCCATGACATATAATTGGACTCTCCCAGTTTCTCTACTGGAAAATAGGAAGCTCCCCCTTGAGCTCCAGCTCCAAGTCCAGCCATGGCGCCACCCAGCTTTCAGCTTTCCACTCAGTTCTTACTCACACGTGGCTTGAAGAAATGTTCGGCTCCTGGTCCCAAACAGACACTCCCTGCCAATGCCTTCACACAGCCAGCTGCTTGAGAAACGCTGAGTTGCTTCCAGTCTCTGGGTTCTTTTCACGCTCTGTCTCTGCCCACTCAGGACTGGGGACTGGGCCCATAACCTGTTGGAGGGGGATTTCCAGCCGGTGGCAGAGGACAGAGTGACTCCAGGAGACATAGGTGTAAAAACCCAAACTAAAACGAAGACTTTATTACTAAGCAAATAAACACAAACTCTGGTGGGTGTTATTCCTGCAGGCAAGCAACAAAACTCAGCTTTTTTCCTTTATAGCAACGGTCACCTGCAGCCAATTAATCCTAGAAACTTCTTAAAGGTATACACACATGTTTCTGTGCCGAATGTCCTCTAACACCTTCATCTTCTTGACATTTCCAACAAACATTTGGTATGTTTTCATGTATTCTAAATAACTTCTCGGGAGTTACCGTATTTTTCGCTCTATAACACGCAGTTTTTTCCTCCTGGAAAGTAAGGAGAAATGTCTGTGCGTGTTATGGAGCGAATGCCTACAGATGGCAGGGGAATCCGCGGCAGTTGTGAGCAGTCCGTGGCTCTCTTTGAAACTGCAAAGCGGGTGTAAGCGGCTCCTGTCAGCGAGCCGAGCCGGGCAGGAGGGAGAGAAGCAGAGCGGGGTTGGTTGCTTTAAAACAACCCCGTGCTCTATGTCCCTCTCTCTTCTCCACTGAGCTGCTAAGTAGCAGCAAAGCTTTTCAGCCAGCCTAGCCGGGAGGAGGGAGAGAAGCAGATCGGGGCTGGTTGCTTTAAAACAACCCCGTGTCCCTGCCTGCAGTTTTTTGCTGTCTGATTTTGGATCAGCCACTGTAGGGGCTGTGTGTGTGTGTGTGTGTGTGTGTGTGTGTGTGCTTGAGCTATCATTCTCCTCCCCCTCCTTCCTGTTCACTCTCACAGCGCCCCAGCGCTCTCCTGCGACTTTAGGAGTGATACTCTGTGTGTCTCTCTGTGTGTGAGGCATCGTTCTCCTTCTCTTGCTTCCCCTTCACTCTCCCAGCGCCCCTGCTACTTCCAGCGCCCCTGCGACTTTAGGATTGATACTCTGTGTGTGTGTGTGTGTGTGTGTGTGTGTGTGTGTGTGTGTGTGTGGCATCGTTCTCCTCTTGCTTCCCCTTCACTCTCCCAGCGCCCCTGCGCTCTCCTGCGACTTTAGGATTGATACTCTGTGTGTGTGTGTGTGTGTGTGTGTGTCTGTGTCTGTGTGAGGCATCGTTCTCCTTCTCTTGCTTCCCCTTCACTCTCCCAGCGCCCCTGCTACTTCCAGCGCCCCTGCGACTTTAGGATTGATACTCTGTGTGTGTGTGTGTCTCTGTGTGTGTGAGGCATCGTTCTCCTCTTGCTTCCCCTTCCCACTCCCAGCGCCCCTGCGCTCTCCGGCGACTTTAGGATTGATACTCTCTGTGTGTGTGTCTCTCTCTGTGTGTGAGGCATCGTTCTCCTCTTGCTTCCCCTTCACTCTCCCAGCGCCCCTGCGCTCTCCAGCGACTTTAGGATTGATACTCTGTGTGTGTGTGTGTGTGTGTGTGTGTGTGTGTGTGTGTGTCTGTGTCTGTGTGAGGCATCGTTCTCCTTCTCTTGCTTCCCCTTCACTCTCCCAGCGCCCCTGCGCTCTCCTGCGACTTTAGGATTGATACTCTGTGTGTGTGTGTGTGTGTCTGTGTGTGTGTGAGGCATTGTTCTCCTCTTGCTTCCCCTTCACTCTCCCAGCGCCCCTGCGCTCTCCTGCGACTTTAGGATTGATACTGTGTGTGTGTGAGAGAGAGAGGGGGGGGGATCGTTCTCCTTCTCTTGCTTCCCACTCCCAGCGCCCCTGCCTCTCCTGCGACTTTAGGATTGATACTCTGTGTGTGTGTATGTGTGTCTGTGTGTGTGTGAGGCATTGTTCTCCTCTTGCTTCCCCTTCACTCTCCCAGCGCCCCTGCGCTCTCCTGCGACTTTAGGATTGATACTGTGTGTGTGTGAGAGAGAGGGGGGGGGGATCGTTCTCCTTCTCTTGCTTCCCACTCCCAGCGCCCCTGCGCTCTCCTGCGACTTTAGGATTGATACTGTGTGTGTGAGAGAGAGAGAGAGGGGGGGGGATCGTTCTCCTTCTCTTGCTTCCCACTCCCAGCGCCCCTGCCTCTCCTGCGACTTTAGGATTGATACTCTGTGTGTGTGTGTCTGTGTGTGTGTGAGGCATCGTTCTCCTCTTGCTTCCCCTTCACTCTCCCAGCGCCCCTGCGCTCTCCTGCGACTTTAGGATTGATACTGTGTGTGTGTGTGTGTGTGTGTGTGTGTGTGTCTGTGTGTGTGTGAGGCATCGTTCTCCTCTTGCTTCCCCTTCACTCTCCCAGCGCCCCTGCGCTCTCCTGCGACTTTAGGATTGATACTGTGTGTGTGTGTGAGAGAGAGAGAGGGGGGGGGATCGTTCTCCTTCTCTTGCTTCCCACTCCCAGCGCCCCTGCCTCTCCTGCAACTTTAGGATTGATACTCTGTGTGTGTGTATGTGTGTCTGTGTGTGTGTAAGGCATCGTTCTCCTCTTGCTTCCCCTTCACTCTCCCAGCGCCCCTGCGCTCTCCTGCGACTTTAGGATTGATACTGTGTGTGTGTGAGAGAGAGAGGGGGGGGGATCGTTCTCCTTCTCTTGCTTCCCACTCCCAGCGCCCCTGCGCTCTCCTGCGACTTTAGGATTGATACTGTGTGTGTGTGTGTGTGTGTGTGTGTGTGTGTGTGTGTCTGTGTGTGTGTGAGGCATCGTTCTCCTCTTGCTTCCCCTTCACTCTCCCAGCGCCCCTGCGCTCTCCTGCGACTTTAGGATTGATACTGTGTGTGTGTGAGAGAGAGAGGGGGGGGGGATCGTTCTCCTTCTCTTGCTTCCCACTCCCAGCACCCCTGCCTCTCCTGCGACTTTAGGATTGATACTCTGTGTGTGTGTGTGTGTGTGTGTGTGTGTGTGTGTCTGTGTGAGGCATCGTTCTCCTCTTACTTCCCCTTCACTCTCCCAGCGCCCCTGCCTCTCCTGCGACTTTAGGATTGATACTCTGTGTGTGTGTGTGTCTCTGTGTGTGTGAGGCATCGTTCTCCTCTTGCTTCCCCTTCACTCTCCCAGCGCCCCTGCGCTCTCCTGCGACTTTAGGATTGATACTGTGTGTGTGTGAGAGAGAGAGAGGGGGGGGGATCGTTCTCCTTCTCTTGCTTCCCACTCCCAGCGCCCCTGCCTCTCCTGCGACTTTAGGATTGATACTCTGTGTGTGTGTGTGTGTGTCTGTGTGTGTGAGAGGCATCGTTCTCCTCTTGCTTCCCCTTCACTCTCCCAGCGCCCCTGCGCTCTCCTGCGACTTTAGGATTGATACTGTGTGTGTGAGAGAGAGAGGGGGGGGGATCGTTCTCCTTCTCTTGCTTCCCACTCCCAGCGCCCCTGCCTCTCCTGCGACTTTAGGATTGATACTCTGTGTGTGTGTGTCTGTGTGTGTGTGAGGCATCGTTCTCCTCTTGCTTCCCCTTCACTCTCCCAGCGCCCCTGCGCTCTCCTGCGACTTTAGGATTGATACTGTGTGTGTGAGAGAGAGAGGGGGGGGGATCGTTCTCCTTCTCTTGCTTCCCACTCCCAGCGCCCCTGCCTCTCCTGCGACTTTAGGATTGATACTCTGTGTGTGTGTGTCTGTGTGTGTGTGAGGCATCGTTCTCCTCTTGCTTCCCCTTCACTCTCCCAGCGCCCCTGCGCTCTCCTGCGACTTTAGGATTGATACTGTGTGTGTGAGAGAGAGAGAGGGGGGGGGATCGTTCTCCTTCTCTTGCTTCCCACTCCCAGCGCCCCTGCCTCTCCTGCGACTTTAGGATTGATACTCTGTGTGTGTGTGTGTGTGTGTGTGTGTGTATGTGTGTGTGTGTGTGTGTGTGGCATCGTTCTCCTCTTGCTTCCCCTTCACTCTCCCAGCGCCCCTGCCTCTCCTGCGACTTTAGGATTGATACTCTGTGTGTGTGTGTGTCTGTGTGTGAGAGGGATTGTTCTCCTCCTCCTGCTTCCTGTTCACTCCCCCAGCGACACTGCGACTTTAGGGCGACTTTAGCATGGATCCACATGGATCCTCAGGATTTTTGCATTGGGCTACCCCAAACTCACCGTCAGATCACATGTCTGTGGCCACAGCATGAACCACAAAAATCATACATCCACTGTTTTGTTTAGAATATTTTTTTCTTGTTTTCCTCCTCTAAAAACTACGTGCGTGTTATGGTCTGGTGCGTGTTATAGAGCGAAAAATACAGTAGATACCAACAATACTTAAATATATATATATATATTTAAAAGTCTATTTTAAGTCATAACTCAATTATTCTTTTAACTCTTTAGTCCACATATGTTACCACTATTCCAACTGTACAATATAACCAAAAAAAGAGAAAATCTTGCCCCTTTAATCAGGCACTTTTTAATCTGTTCCTCTTTCATTTAGGATTTCAACAAAAGTTTGTACATTTTTGATATCACATGATGTGCACAATTGTATCTCGGAACCCGTCTTACACTCTTCCATACCCCAGCTCTTCATTTCCAACTAGAATCTCTCAATCAATCAATCAATCAATCATTTATTTGTATGTTGCCTTTCCAAATTTCAAACCATGTGCAAGGCAGCTTACAAAAAAAAAAATATTACATAACTGCAAACATGACAAAACTAGTCGTAAACAATGAACAAAATATCAAAAAGTACACAACAAAATTGAAAAAAACTCCACATAAATAATAAGATTCCACGTAAATCATATAATCCAAACTAAAGAGATAAAAAATTAACATCAGCAACAGCACCCCGCCCTCCCGGAAAAAGAACCCATAAACAACACCCCAACCCTCTTTTATTAAGTGTAAAAGAGAAACCCCTTGTTTAAATTTTACAATCTCCCCATTTCCACTTTAAGAACTCTCAATAGATTAACCATTTCTCTTTATCCGTCACCCTTTTGTCTATAAAAAGTGTCTTCTGGTGAAACCCAAAATAGAGTCTTTGTGTATAAACTAACTTTATATCTATTTTCAGATTCTTAATACGCCACACACGTCTAATACAGTGGTTCTCAAGGTGCGCATTTACTCTGACTTGATCTACCACAAATATCCAAGCCATCTAACCCTGAAATCCTAACCTTCTAATTCCAAGTCTCTTCTTTCTCAATATCCCCCATTCCGTTAACCGCACCAAGCGACAAGCTGTAAAATGCAAGTTTAAAACGCAAGCTTTCCTTTGCATCTCACAGAACTTTAAATGTAATTCGTGGGTTTTTTCACCTGTCCTCCAAACTTCAGTCTTTTTGCCATCCTTTAAATGGGAAATCAGTAGTCAAGCCATCCTTTTTGGTAAAACGTTCGTCTGGATCCCGGAAGTCCTACCTGAGAAGAACAATGGGAGTTTCCGCTAGCACCAGCCACTTCTCCTTCTGCAAGCAGCGCCACCCGAATTCCCACCTGGGATGAGCCGCTTGGCGCACTAAACTGAGCCGCCGGAGAAAGACTGGAGCGGGCGGCAAGTGGCAGGGGGGAGTTGTGCGCTTCTGTCCCGTCAGAAAAGTGCTGATCCTCCCAGGAGGCAGCCTGCTTGCAGACAGGGGGCTGGGCTGCCTCAAAGCCCATCAAGGCTACAGGCTGCTAGCATGACTCATCCCGGCTTTCTCATCTGAGGGGAAAGGGTGCGCGGTCTTAAATGCTGGCCTTGGCAACTTGACTGAGCTACCTTGGGCCAGTCCTTGGGCCAGCTTAGCCTCCCTCACAGAGGGTTGTTCTGAAGATACACTCAGGAAAACACCCGAGGCATGAAGAAGAAGAACGAGGAGAATGGGGTCTGGAAAGGGGGGTGGGGAGCGATCCCCCCCCAGCCGCTCCAGGATGGGAAACGCGTCCCAGGGGAAGCGGGATTCAGGAGCAGCATGATGTCCCTCGAACCCCCAGGTTCCACTCTCCAGGCAGGCGCCCAACGTGGCCAGCTGGCAAGGGCTCTTTCTTACTCCAGCCTTGGCGTGCAGATCCCGGGTTCAGCCCCAGATCTCTAGAGCGGAAAGTCTCTTGGGCGTGAATATGAAAGGCAGCATGTGTCAGAATAGGTCATACTGAGCCAGTACAGATGAACGTGACTATTGGATTGCTTTCTCTGCTATCTGCCTTTTAGGGCACCTCAGAGGTGGCAGAGAGAGGCAGGGGAGAGACTCCGGCCTCTACAGAAGGCTGCACCCCTTTCCTCCATGTCCCCCAAAGAACTCTTAGGACCAGAAGCAGCCATACTCCAGGCTTTTATTGTCACAGCCCTGCAGGATCAGACCAAGGCCCATCTAGTCCAGCTCTCAGCAGCCCAGCAGATGTCCAATGGAAGCCCCAAGCAGACTCCAAATGCAGCCCCACTCTCCCCACTTGGGACGCCTGCAACTGGTATGCAGAGGTAGACTGACTCTGCGGCTGGAGCTGCAACATGGTCTCCCTCCATGAATTTGACTAATCCTCTCTTAAAGCCATCCCCGTCAGTGCCTCTGGAAGGAGGAAATTTCAGTGTCACTAGGCACTCTGTGTCTGGCCTGAATCTGCCATCATTCCGCTTTCTTAAACAGATCCAGGTTCTGATATTATGAGGGAGAAAACATCGCTCTGCATCTTTCCCACATCATGCATACTTCTATGATGTCCCCACTTTCCCCCCCTCTCGCATAGCCCCAAAGCCTCCTACATTGTAAGCCTTCCTTACAGGGGAATCATCAGAACCACCTGTGCTGCAGAGCTTCTGGCTGAAAGGCGACTCATGGAGATTTGCAATGACTGCTGCAATGCACCCCTAATGATTCAGATTGTATCATTATAGCCTTATTGTGTTTATTGGTTGTTGATATATTAAATTTGTATAATCTTAGAAACAGTGTGGCTGTGAGTACCACGAAGGGAGCCTGCACTTTGTGATTTGCCAGGGCACTACTGCAGGTTAGGAAGGAGGAAGAGGCAAAGATCCTTTCCCCAGTAAAACATGTTTGCACCCAGGGTGTTTCCAGACTGTCAGTATTTTGTGGAAGGGATTTAGGTCCAGCCCAGAACTTCAGCTTTTCCAATGTGAATGGATTAAAGCACTCTGACCATTCCCTTAGTAGAATCTAACCACTGTGTTACGTTTTGGGCAAGCAAGACATGAATGCAAAACAAACAAGTGGTCGTCTCCACCGGAGGAACCCCTGCACTATAAATATATTTTGTATTTATAGTCTTTTGTATTGGCATCCCAGAACTGTGAAGGTTGCCTCAACTGTTGAGCAACACAGCTAAGGAAGAAGGTGTGGAGTGTCTCCGGGGGGAGCATAGCTCCTATTCCCTTCCAAACACACAGACAGGACAGTGTGGTGGCACCCAGGGAATAGTTGCAGCAGCCGGATGGCTGGCTGAAACACACAGCACTGCACTATTTTTGAATGGGATTCAATCTGAATCAGCCAGTTAGTGAACTTGGTGCTCCTGTGCAACAAACGCACTACAAAATTGCTCTTCCCCGCACACTTCCAGGTCCCCCCAGCTGGGTTTTTGCAAGAAGAAAAGTGATAGGTAAATGCCCTGGAAATCTTGACTGCATGTAGTATCACCACCCCACAAACAAATCAGGATGAATGCTCAAGAAACAGGTCGCCTGGAATGATCTTTCTGCATATGCTTCCTTCTGAGCACCTCACAAGTAGCATACTGCACGCACTTTGTCCCCTGAACTTCTATGTTACACACACACACACGTGTGAGTCTAGGCAACCCTAGTCATTGCTGGAATGGGGTCATCCAGAGTTTTGGAGTACATTGTCAGCAATATGTTGCTGATACACAGCTCTGCTTCATCTTGACACCTGTGGCTGTGGCAGAGGGTGCAATGTTTTAATCTAATTGTCAGCTCTACTTGGAGAGACCGTGGGAAATGAGCTCTCTGCATTTTCTTCCTCCTGAACACCCAGAAGTAGAGCCAAATTTCTATTTCCTACGCGCAAGCTCATATGCACACACACGAGGTTCCAGGGCTTCCAGGCACTTTCCCAGGATTCCCTTTTCCTTCAGAATGAGGCACAGCAGAGACGTGCATTGTATATTACATTGAAATCTTTTAATAAAATTTGATTTTAAAAAAAGAACTTGGAGAAAGGGTTAGCGTCCTTGAGGTCCTGAACATCTGCAGGTGGGCGGGTGCTGTAGCATGAGAAGTTTTTATCTCACTCAGTTTCCAGACAAAACAAAATCAGGCAGAAGCACAAGAAAGATGTTGTACAGGAATAGCAAGCAGAGAGTTTGACCTTCACCACTTTGGATTCAATTTCAACAGAGTTCATTTTAATTTAATGTAGCTTAATTCATCCTATATCATTTCTACCCCACTTGATTGTCAAAAAAACTTAAAGCAAGTTTACAAAAACTCCTCATGGAAGTGTTAAATGATCCTGTGAAATACAGGCACACATTTCAAAATATTGCCGTGACAATTAAACTCAGCAGTAAGCAAAAGGCTTTCCACACCCTGCAGCCTTCCACATGTCTTCCAAAAGCCCCTAAACCTGAAGGCTTTACGGAGGTGTGGGGAAGAGTACAGTGAAGGCAGCTGCCTGGGGTCCCTAGGCAGGGAGTTCCAAAGTGTTAGCGCTGTTGCACTAAAATAGAGATTCCTTGCAAGTGTGGAATGAGTCTTACGTGGCAGCTAGAACAGTCCTACTTGTGCAGGTTGAATTGGTTGAGTAGGCACACAAGGCGTAAGGCGATCCCTCAAGTGTAGAAGATGCCAACCAAGCCAAGGTGCTTGAAATACCTGCAGCGCCACATCTGCATCTCCTCCACAGGTGTCTCAAAAGACCCCTCACCTGTGCTAGCTGTATATCACAAATGACCAAGCATCAGCAAAGCCTGCACACTCTCTCCATCCCTCGAAGTCACATTTCACCATGACACCAACCTGGGAAGGGTAGCTCATGCTGCAGAATGAATTTCCAAAGCTTCTACACTTAGGCAGGAATAAGAAGATAGATGCACAAATATAGGATGGGGACACCTGGTTTGACAGCAGCGCATGTGAAAAAGATCTAGGGGTCTTCTTGGGCCTCAAGCTTAACCTGAGTCCTCATCGTGGAGCAGCAGCAGAAGCGCTAATGCAATTCTAGATTTTATCCACAGAAGTCTAGCGTTCAGATCAGGGGAAGTAACAGTACCCCTCAATTCTGAGCTGCTTCCCTTTATAGCACTGAGCTCCAGTGCAACTCCTTCCTGACCCAGGAAGCAGACGCCAGCTTCCCAACAGCCCTGGAACTGCCCCCATCTCCCCTCCGACCTCTTGTGGGCCTGGCCCAGTTTCATGCTGTTAGGACATCCACGTAAAATTGTCGCTCCAAGACACAGAATGCCACTGGAGATGAGCTGTTGGGGAGAAGTAGCATGTGGGGAGGTTGCTTTCCTGCCCGGCTTGTGGGCTTCCCAGAGGCATCTAGTCAGCCAGTGTGTGGAACAGGATATTGATGTGTTTATTACATCATCTCCAATGGCTAGACTTCACTCTGAAGGGGGCTCCCAACCCAAAGTGGATGGGCATTGCCCTACAATTGGTGTGTGTGATTGATTATGCAGGGAGGGGCTTACCTCTCCCCCCCCCCATGTTTTTATTCATGTTAGCAACCCTGGTGGAGGTCAAGCATTATTCTCCCACCGTTCCTCCATGGAGCTCAAGGGTCTTCCCCCTCCTCATTTTATGCTCACAACAACCCTGTGAGGCAGGTTAGGCTGAGAGGCAGGAACTGGCCCAAGCTCACCCAGACAGCTTCATGGTTGTGTGGGGATTTGAACCCTGGCCTTCTAGGTCCCAGCCCAACACTCTACCCACTACACCACACAGCCAGTCAGGAGTCCAATTCCCAGAAGCCTCAGCCAGTACTGCCCTGTGATGCTGGAGCTGTGGAAATGCATTGCCACCCATTGGGACTCTTTTTCTGCTTCAGCAAGATGGTCTCCTAGGTTCTCCTTGAGGGCGTTTTGGCCAGAGAATGCACATCTTGAATAAATGAAAGTCCAGTGGACAAATAACAGCAGGAACCTAGGCGAATGGCTAGAAGAGAGGATTGCTGATGGCTCTAGATATAATGACTAGGCTCTGCCTCCATTGTTGGAGGCAGTGGTGCCTCTGCATCCTAGTTGCTAGAAACCACAGGAGGAGAGAGCGGTCTTGTGTGCGAATCCTCCTTGTGTGTTGGCCTCTGGGTGAACAGGATGCTGGACTGAATGCTGGACTGAACGGGCCACTGGCCTGATCCAGAAGACTCTTTGGATGGTCACTGCTGAGGATCTCATGAGAGATCTTCCACGGTGCAGCAGGAAGGTTTCTGGAACTGGGATGAAGGACATTGCAAGACGTTGGCCAGTACAAACGTTTAGATCATCATGCACTTTCCCAGCTGCACACAGATGGTGAGGTTTAACTCTGCTGAAAACAGATCATTTGCATTCTCACACAAATGAGAAAGAGGAAGGATAATGGCAAAATAAAGTATCTTCTCCTAGTTCTCTAAATCCGTCCCAAAGATTATTGGTATAGGAGCTCCAGAGTGGCTGGTGAGAGCCATGTGGTTGAGCTGGAGCAACTAGCAACTAGCTCAACTCTCTCTGCAAGCTGAGTTTCTCAGGTACACCAGGGGTGAGGGGACAATAGCCTTGACTACCTATTACCTCCCAAGGTAAGGGGAAGAGGCATGGCTAAGATGGCAGGACAGCTTACTCTATGATGTTAACCCCTTCATGCACTAATTAGACTGAAGCATGTTGGTTATATGAGACTGGTTATCCCACACAACATGCTCTCACGCAACCCATGCCCTCCAACTGAAACCCCATTTCCTGGACAGTATCAACATTGTGTTTTGTGCCTGTGAACTGCACAGTGAATATTTTTATTAGAAAAGAAAACAGCCCGATGTTTCAGCTTCTCAAAGTTGTTTTATTCAGTGCGCTGCTACAGCTTGTCACACCCAAATCCTCCAAAGGAATCTGCCAAAGTGCTTTTCC
The DNA here is from genome assembly GCF_964188315.1 of Podarcis muralis. Classification (NCBI taxonomy): domain Eukaryota; kingdom Metazoa; phylum Chordata; class Lepidosauria; order Squamata; family Lacertidae; genus Podarcis; species Podarcis muralis. The sequence continues at coordinate 16,847,868 of NC_135674.1, forward strand.
AGGCAAAAGGGGGCAGAGGGAGAGAAACCAAGAACCTCAAATTCACTAGACCAGGGATGGGGAATTCTGTGGCCCGCTAGATGTTGTTGGATTCCATCACCCTTGACCGTCAGCCATGCTGGCTGAGGCAGAAGGCCATTGGATCTGGCAATATCTGGGAGCCCACAAGATTCCCAGCCTCCGCCCTAGAGAAACAACCAGACATTCAGCTGTGAGGCAAGCCTCTTACCGGAGGGAGGGTCACTCCAGAGGCAGCTGTGGCATGAGGGTGCTGAATCATGCCTTTGTGGGCACACCTGAGGATTAAATTAAATTAATTAAAGAGGACCCCCTAGGAAGCGTGCTTTGAGATCTTCCTTACCACGTGGCTCTCTGGCAAAAACACAACAGTACTAACGGCCATATGGAACCACACCTCAAAGCTAGATCAGACTTCCCAAATCCTGTAGCCTACAGCAGTCTGGGGCAGAGGGGCCTAGAGTGGGAGTCAGAGCTGCTCTTAGGGCTGCATGTCTGAAGCATGGGCAGAAATCTTTGGGTGTGAGGTTGCATGGGGCTGTCTCTTTGTGTTTTGGTGATGCCAAGCTGCCAGCCAGCCACAGGCAGGCAACCAACTGGCTCCTTTGCAAAGCCAGTCTAACTTCACCAAATGCGGCAGAGTGACCATCTGGACCGTGTTCTGCTTCGCTGTGAAATGGCTTGTGTTCCTCAACCCAGAGAACCTCTCGTTCAACGTCAAGCTGGTCTAAGGAAGAAAAGCATAAGAGTTAGTCTTGAATCCCCACACACATGTTGTCAGAGCTGCCCCTGGTCCCAGCTCACAAAGGACCAACGCCAGTTCCTCTTTATATACAGAAGTCTTTATTGAAGTTCATTATTGGTTTGACAGCCATGGCGCGCAGCCTGAAACCCTAGACCGTCGAAGCTCCGTCTGAGTCTCCTCCCCCCAGACACCAGTTTAAGACCCTGGCTTTACTCCACCTCTTCCTCTGCTCCCTTTTCCTCTGGGTCCGCTTGTCCGCCGAGGTCTTGCCCTCCCTAGACTCTTCTGAGGCTGAATCCCCTGAGTCTTCCCCCTCCCTCCGGCGAGCTTTAGGACCTGGTTCCCAATCCGTGCTTTCTGCTGTCCCGCGCGCCTGTACATTTGAACTTGGCGCGCGTGCCCAGCCCGCCACCTTCCTTCTGACCGTTATACTGCTCCTGTCGCTGCTTCCCTCTTCAGGGATGCCAGCTGGGCTTGACTCCGCCTCCCTGCTTGCCGGAGGAGACGCTGACTCTGACCTATTGGGCTCTTCCCTCTCACTACGCTCTGGTGGGGAAGCTGGCCCTGATTTCCAGCTACTGCTTTGGGAGTCTCCGCTGGCCCCCTGCTTCTGGTGTGTCCCCCCTGGGACCCCCCTTGCCCTGGCCATCGGCGCCCCTTTCTGGGAATCTTCTGATTCACTGGAGAGGCTCATGGAATCTCTCGGGTCACTGTCATTCTGCCCTCCGCTGCCCTCAGATTCTTCCCCTTCGCTCTCCATTTCCTCTCTCCCCTGCGCCTCTGCTCCTGAGCCCCTGACATCCATCCCCCCCCTCGAAGCCCCCCCTTCCCCCCTCCCCTTCTTCTGGTGCGGGTTCCGGGTGCTCCCGTGCTGTGGGGGTGGTTGCGGGGTACAGTTCTTCCCCCCTGGTGTGCAGCTCGCCAGCTAGATCCGGCCAGTCCATGATAGGCTCGTCGACGTTGATCTCCTCTGCTTCCATCTCTCTGTAGCTGTGCTCAAATGCAAGATCCTCCCCCCGCCCGTCCATGTCCGCCTCACCCCCTGGCACCTCGGGCGAGGTTGCGTGTAAGAGTCCCCTGCTCCACCCAACTTCCGGTTGATTGTCCCACCAATAAGAGCGGTCCGTGCCAAAACCCCGAGAGCGATCCCTCTGGGGAGCTTGTGTCTGGCGCCGGTTCCTCCGCTGATGAGAACCCCTGGAACGTGCTGGCGGAGAGTGTGGGTGTGAAAAGCCAGTCGTCGAAAAAATCTGCCGGCATAGGTCTGTGAGGGAAGAGTGCATGGAACTCGTCTTTGAGGTATCGCTCCTCCAAGGCATAGTCTGGTACCCACCTGTTGGCGCTGGCCGGGGTACCTTCCTCGGCGAGGAGATATTCAACTCCCTCTTCCCCCCATCTCGAGTCCAAAATCTCCGTGACCTCGTTGAGTGGTGCCGCCCTCGGTGACCCCTCCCCTGTTGGTGATTTGCTGAGTGGGTCTGGTGCGGCCCTTGGGGTCTGAAATCTGTGGGGCTCCTTGTAGGGTGTGAGCACCGACCTGTGAAAGACCGGGTGCATTCTGGAACCCTCCGGGAGCGTCAACCGGAAAGCTACTGGGTTGATCTGCGCCTCGACTTGGTAAGGCCCTAGCTGCTTGTGTCTAAGCTTCTTCTTAGCTAACGTTCTGGCTGGCACTGCCTGGGCTGCTAACCATACCCAGTCCCCCACCTGGATGTCTTCCCCGACTCTCCTGTGCCTGTCTGCCTGAACTTTGTAGGCTTGTTTTGCTAGTTCTAAGTTCCTTCGGAGTTGCTCGTGGACCTCCTGCAACTCTGCTGCCAAATGCTCTGCCCCCTGTGGCTCCCCCTCCCCCTTCGTCTCTAACCCCAGGAAGGTTCTGGGATGCCGCCCATTGTTGGCGAAGAATGGCATCACCCCTGTAGACGCGTGCTTCGTGTTGTTGTAGGCAAACTCGGCCAGCGGTAGGTAGTCCACCCAGGTCGCGGGCTGTTGATTCGCGTAGCATCGCAGGTACTGCTACATGATGGCGTTGACCCTCTCCACTTGTCCGTTGGTCTGCGGGTGTCGTGCCGACGCTAAGTTGATCTTGACGTTCAGGATGCCCAGCAGCTTCTGCCAGAAACTCGAGACGAACTGGCGCCCCCGGTCGGATAGGATGGACCTCGGCAAGCCGTGAACTCTGAACACGTGGTCTATGAACAGCTTGGCGGTTTTTTCCGCCGTGGCCACCTTCGCGCAAGGAATGAAATGCGCCATCTTGGTGAACAGGTCTACGACCACGAGCACCGCTGTTTTGCCTCTCAAGCTGGGCAGATCTGTGACAAAGTCCAGGGCCACTCTCTCCCACGGTTCAAACGGCGTCTGAAGCGGTTCCAGCAGTCCCGCCGGCGCCCTGTGTACTGGTTTGGCCCTTTGGCATGTGTCACACCAAGCGACGTAATCCTCAACTTCACCCCTCATCTTGGGCCACCAAAAGTCTCTGGCTACTAATTCCGCTGTCTTGTCCTTGCCGAAGTGCCCAGCGCTGGGCGCGTCGTGTAACTGCTGCAGGACGTTCGCGCGGAGGTCGTCCCCCGGCACGTAGAGCGCCCCTCTGCGGAGAAGTAGTCCGTCGCGTATCTGGAACTCTCCGTCCTTCGCTGTGCCTCTTTGCACCTCCTCCATCTTGGATCGTGCAAACGCGTCCGTCTGCAGCGCGCGACGCACCGCGTCCAGGTCCACTGTGGCTGAAGCACACGCCCATGCTTTCGGTGCGAAAATGTGCTTGGTCGCCACCGGTGCCGCTTCCTCGAGATACTGCGGCTTCCTGGATAGTGCATCCGCCATGACGTTGCTGTCTCCCGGGATGTATTCTATCCGGAAGTCGAAATCCGCAAAGAACTCCGCCCAGCGTATGTGTCTCTGGTTCAGGAACCGCGCCGTGCGCCAGTATTCCAGGTTCTTATGGTCCGTGCGGACCTGCACTGTGTGTCTGGCTCTGATGAGGAAGTGCCGCCACGCTTTGAAGGCTGCATGAATGGCCAGCAACTCCCTGTCCCAGATGGTGTAGTTCTGTTCCGACTTGCTGAGTTTCCTGGAGTAGAATGCGCACGGCCTCCAATCCCCCTGCGGGTCTTGCTGCAACAGGACCGCCCCCACCACTCTGTCCGAGGCGTCCGTTTCAACCCGCATTGGCTTGCTGGGGTTTACGTGCAGCAACTGTTCTTCGGACGCGAAGAGCTGCTTGAGTTTCCGAAAGGACTGCTCTGCCTGGTCCGTCCAGGTGAACTTCTTCTTCTTGGAGCTGAGGGTGTCCGTGATGGCCGCCGTTTCCATCGCGAACCCTTTGATGAACTTGCGATAGAAGTTGGCGAAGCCGACGAACTTCTGGACCTCCTTCCTATTGCGCGGGCTCTTCCAGTCCAACACCGAAAGGACCTTGGCGCTGTCCATGGCGAGTCCCTTGTCGGATAGCTTGTAGCCCAGGAAATCCACCTCCGTCATGTCAAACTGGCACTTCTCCAGCTTGGCGTAAAGTCTGTGCTCCCGTAGTCTCTGCAAGACCTCCTTGACGTCGCCCTCGTGAGCTTCCTCCGATTCCGAGAAGATCAGGATGTCGTCCAGGAAGCAGACGCACTTCTTGTAGAGGAGTCCCGCTAACACGTGATGCATAAAAGCTTGGAAGCAGTGAGAGCCGTTTTGGAGGCCAAATGGCATAACTCGATATTCATAGGTGCCCAAAGGCGTAAACATGGCCGTCTTCCACTCATCGCCTTCCCTCATACGTATAAGGTTGTACGCTCCTCGTAAATCCAACTTGGTGAAGATCCATCCCTTCCTCACCGTAGCGAGCAGGTCGTCTATCTTGGGCATGGGGAAAGCTGTAGGCTTTGTCTTGGAATTTATGAGCCGGTAATCAACTATCAGCCACTTTTGGGGCGTGTCCTATTTCTTGACGAAAAACACGGGACTGCCCCCCACTGCTTTGGATTCTTGGATGAATCCCCGCTTCAGGTTGTGATCTATGAACTCCCTGAGTTCTTGTAATTCGTCTTCAGACATGGAATACAGTTTCCCAGTAGGCAGCGTCGCCCCCGGCAGGAGGTCAATCTTGCAGTCGTAGGGCCTGTGGGGCGGCAGCTTGTCCGCTTCCTTCTCGCAGAAGACCTCCAAAAACGCCTTGTACTTCTTCGGTACTGCTTGCACCATGCCTAGGTGTAGCTGTGGTTCATCCTCCTGCCCCTCCCCTTCCTGGCTGGGCTGGATGCAATGTTCCGCGCAGTAGGAGGAGCCGAAGGTCAATTGACGCTGGTACCAAGCCAATGCCGGGCTGTGCCTATCCAGCCAACTCATGCCCAACTCTATGGGTGTGTCCGACAGGTGGGTGACGTTGAAGCTTATGACTTCGCGGTGATTTCCAAGTTGCATCACCATAGGGGGTGTTTGTTGTGCCACCTGTCCTCCCAGCAGCTCCCTGCCATCGACCGTGACTACGTTCAGGGGCATTGTGGCTGGCAGGAGCGCTATGCGATGTTGCCTGATAAAGTCCACTCCTATAAAATCTGCATTACTGCCAGAGTCAATGGTAATAGGAACTTCCAGGGTGAGTCCATTTGGCAGTTGGAGCGATGCGGTGAGTTGCACCACTGGTTTGGGTGGGAGGGGATCTGTGGGCTGTAAAATCTCTGGGGACTGCTTCACTGACTTGCCTGGCTGGGCCCCAGCGCCTCTCCCTCCAACCAGGCTTCGTCGTTTCCCTGTAGCTGTTCCTCCTGTTGATCTGCCCCCCTTACTGTTGCTGAGGCTGCAGTGTGCCTCTGGATCCTCTGGGGACACTCTTTGGCCATGTGCTGTGCACTGTCGCAGATGTAGCACTTCCTGTTCCCTCTAGGATTCTTCGCCTTGACTGCTCCTGGTGTTTGGGCTCTGGTTGCTGTCTGAGCCCTAGCACCGCCTATCTCCATTGGTTCTTCTCCCCTCCCCAATGGAGGCGTGGTTTCCGCACGTCCCGTCTCTCTGGGTAGGAAAGGAGTTGTCCTGGCTTGCGTGCGCCCTAAACCTCCCTCATTCCTGTTCCAAGGGCGTTATTCCAAGCGCACTCCCACCGCTAGGGCTCTTTGTATGACCTCCGTGGTGGTGGTGGGTCTCTCCCCCCTTGCCAGCTCGTCTTTCACAGCCCCATTAAGTCCTTCCCAGAACAGATCTCTCACGGCAGCGGAATTCTTCTCCCACCCAAGCACATTTACCAATGCAAAAAAGCGGGAGTGATATTGTCTTACAGTGTTTTTGCCCTGTTTCAACCCATGCATTTCCCTCCTGGCGACATCCACATCTACCGTCGATTTAAAGCAAGCATCCATAGCTTTGAGAAATGCGTCTGAATCATTGAGGGCGGGGTCATTTTCGCGCCACAAAGTGCGCAGCCACGATTTAGCTTCCCCATGCAGATGAGTTATTATGAAGCCCACTTTCTCCTCCTCATCTCTAAAGTCCTTCCGAAGCAATTTTAGCGCGAAAACTATGTCTGCTCTGAAGTTAGGATACTGCTGCAGGTTCCCGTCAAAATGGGCTACGATGCTGCCCCCCTCTTCCCGAGGCCAACTCCCTCCGGTTTGGGTCCTGGCAGCCCTTCCTTGCCCAATTTTTCCCACCTGGTCCGCAGATCCTCGCAGAGCGCTGCTGCTTCTTCCTCTCTCTTCCTGGAACGTTCCACTTCTGCGTAAAGTGTCTGAACTGCTTGTTCCAGCTCTTTCACCTTCGCCTCTGTAGTCATTTTTCCCTCTCTTCGTGAGCTCGCAAAACACCAAGTCTTGTCCCTCGCTGCGCCAACTCGCGCTGCGAGGGTTAAATTGTTGGGACGGAGCTTACTGTCAGAGCTGCCCCTGGTCCCAGCTCACAAAGGACCAACGCCAGTTCCTCTTTATATACAGAAGTCTTTATTGAAGTTCATTATTGGTTTGACAGCCGTGGCGCGCAGCCCTACGTCTGAAACCCTAGACCGTCGAAGCTCCGTCTGAGTCTCCTCCCCCCAGACACCAGTTTAAGACCCTGGCTTTGCTCCACCTCTTCCTCTGCTCCCTTTTCCTCTGGGTCCGCTTGTCCGCCGAGATCTTGCCCTTCCTAGACTCTTCTGAGGCTGAATCCCCTGAGTCTTCCCCCTCCCTCCGGCGAGCTTTAGGACCTGGTTCCCAATCCGTGCTTTCTGCTGTCCCGCGCGCCTGTACATTTGAACTTAGCGCGCGCGCCCAGCCCGCCACCTTCCTTCTGACCGTTATACTGCTCCTGTCGCTGCTTCCCTCTTCGGGGATGCCAGCTGGGCTTGACTCCGCCTCCCTGCTTGCCGGAGGAGACGCTGACTCTGACCTATTGGGCTCTTCCCTCTCACTACGCTCTGGTGGGGAAGCTGGCCCTGATTTCCAGCTACTGCTTTGGGAGTCTCCGCTGGCCCCCTGCTTCTGGTGTGTCCCCCCTGGGACCCCCCTTGCCCTGGCCATCGGCGCCCCTTTCTGGGAATCTTCTGATTCACTGGAGAGGCTCATGGAATCTCTCGGGTCACTGTCATTCTGCCCTCCGCTGCCCTCAGATTCTTCCCCTTCGCTCTCCATTTCCTCTCTCCCCTGCGCCTCTGCTCCTGAGCCCCTGACACATGTGCTGGGAGATGCCTGCACACAGCACACGTAAAGCACATCTCCTCCCACCCACACCCAAAAAGTCATGGGAACAATGGTTTGTTAAGGGTACTGGGAATTGTAGCACTGTGAAAGGAAAACTAAGGTTCTTAGGATTCTTTGGAGGGGGTTGAATGGTGAATACACAGCCCTGCTGAACGCAGAGGGATTTAGCTTTGGAGACAACACATGCATGACCACAATCTTCATGTGAGTTCCTGGTGACCTTCATTTTTATTTATTTTTTTCAAAAAAAATTATTAGTTTTCCACAAATTTTAAACGCACAAACAAACTAATAAACAAACAAACATAAATCCTATCCTTATTAAAAACCAATCTAATTAACATTGTTAAGTGACTTCCTCGTATTCCCTTGGTTGAATTTCAGTGTATATCATTTTACTGGTTTTCCAAAACCTATATTCTCATAAAATTAACTTGGTCACATAACATCTTTCTTTCTTTCCTAATCTCAATTTCATCATATAATTTATCACATTACATATTTAAATCCTAAGCCTATCTGATATTTGCAAGCTTTTCCAATTAATTTATATTAACATATTTAACTAAATAATGATTAAATTTCCTCCATTCTTCCTGGTAGTCCTCCTCCTTCTGATCACGGACTCTTCCAGTCAGGTTGGCTAGCTCCGAAAAGTCCATCATCTTCATCTGCCAGTCTTCCACTGTTGGTATTTCTTGTGACCTTCAGCTTAAACACAAACTGCTCTGGAGTGAGAAAAATCCATCACACTAAACATTCCTGCACAAAGCTGCCCATGGCAAGGTTACAACACAAACTCTGGAGATTCTGATGTGCAGGAATGGTTTCCTTGAGGGCATGTGTCATAGGGTACCAAACCCACCTTCTATGTTTTGAAGCCCAGGAGTTAAGAGATGAGGAGTCCACCCAACCCCAGCTCAAGCTGGGGGTTGGACTGGAAGGGAGACAAGCTAATGTCCCCAGAATTGGGGGGAAGCTTGGCTAATTTCCAGGTCTAACTGAATGGCACCAGGATGTGTGGACCTCTGATGCATGAGAAAGCTCAGAAGGTAAGAAGAGGGCTTTCCTCCCCACTCCTGATTTCAGCAGGTGGCTAGAAGCGGCCACATGGACGGACGAACGGACACACACACACACCCCAGCAGAGGTTCAACTTTTAGCACACCTGAACTTTAACAAAAAGTCTTCAGCCAGATGGCATGCAACCCTTTTACAGGGGCAACTTATCATTTTATTTATTTTCCATAACAAAGAATTAAAAAGGCGGACAATCTTGCAAAGGAGTGTTGCCATTTACTCTGCTGGTGTGACATAGGAACCCGAACAAAGAACAGGAACAAACTACCCAGAGTCTGCTTCCGATTGCCCTTGTTCTCCACCTATATCTATCCTAATGAGCCGCAAACAAGAGTTCAGATTTGAAAGCCTTGTTATCACCTCATTCCCTTCAATTAGCCAGCTGCTCTGGCAGATGACATCAGTTCCTTCCCGCTCCCAATATTCCTGCTCCTAACCTGGTTAGCCATAGCCCGGAAGCTGAATCTCAGGGGAATGCCTTTGGGCTGGGAAGGGCTCATCTTTTCTGGGCCTCTTCTCCCCCTCAGGAAGGGGTGCTTGGCTCCTGGCCTGTGAAATGCGCTCAAAATGTAAAGATGCCTTCTTTCCACAGAGCCAAGGAAGAAGGGTGGAATTTGTTATACCCCCAAACCTTCCCACGTCAGAGATGCAGGAGTTGCGTCACCTCCAACTTCCTCAGGGATGAAGCAGCTGCGAAAAACGAAACATCCCACCTGGGCACGGTTTCTGAGAGAGCAACAGCAGAAGACCCAGACTCTAGCAAGATGAGCATTTGCCCAGTGGATTCTGGCCGCTCCATGAGGGCAGACAGGGGATGGCTGCGGTGGCCGCCAGCCCCTTCCCACTCCATCTCAGATACAGACCACATTGGCTCTGCCACTCCTTGGCTCTGGCGCCACCTACTGTTGGCCTCCTTGTGTTCCACCCTACCAGTCCCAATGAGCTCCATCCACCCCTGCATTGCTCCAGAGGCGCAGAGCAGTAGTTAGGTGATCTTGCGCCCCGGCAGAACCGTCCAGATTGAGCCCCCTAGCCACGGACAAGTGTTTTTTTTTTAGTTTTTTTAATGCAAAATTATAACAAGACATATTATCCAAAAAGATATCATCTTTGTCCCCCCCCCCCCATTTTTCCTCTCTCCCCCCCTCCCACACAGAATCCACCCACCCCCACCCCCACCACCGACTTCCCTCAGTTCCAGTCTTTGGTTTCTCTATGAATGCTGTTTTCTGCATGTTACAAAGTTGTATAGATCCTCAAACCATTTAGCTGATTTTTATCAATAAAAAGTTTAATAATGTTTATTCAAAACCTGCCAAGGAGTCCAGTTCGCTTTGTTGTGTCTTCTTATACTTTGTAAAGGGTTCCCATTCATCCTAAAAGTCACAGTTATCCTTGTCCCGTAGCTTATATGTCAGTTTTGCCAGTTCTGCATAGTCCCTATTCCTAAACTAACCCTATTCCTATCCCAAACCTAACCCTAACCGTGTTCTTAATCCTAACGTAACCCTAGCAGTGACCCCAACCCAGTCCCAGCATTCACCCCTAACCCTAGCCCTGACCCTATTCCTAACCCAACCCTAATCCTAAACCTATTCTTAATCCTAACCCAACCCTAGCCCTGACCCGTTACCCCAACCCAACCCTAGCACTGACCCCTAACCCTATTCCTAACCCTAACACTAACCCTATTCTTAAGCCTAACCCAACCCAAGCCCTGACCCGTAACCCTAACCCAACTCTAGCACTGACCCCTAACCCTATTCCTAACCCTAACCCAACCCTAGCATTGACCCATAACCCTAACACTGACCCTATTCCTAACCCTATTCCTAACCCAACCCTAAACCTAACCCTATTCTTAATCCTAACCCAACCCTAGCCCTGACCTCTAACCATAACCCAACCCTAGCACTGACCCCTAACCCAATTCCTAACACCAACCCAAACCTAGGATTGACCCCCTAACCCTACACTGACCCTATTCCTAACCAATCCTAACCATAGCCTTGACCCTATTCCTAACCCAACCCTAACCCTAACCCTAACCCTAACCCTAACCCTAATCCTAATCCTAATCCTAATCCTAATCCTAATCCTAATCCTAATCCTAATCCTAAACCTAACCCTAACACAACCCTAGCACTGACCCCTAACCCTGACCCTATTCCTAACCCGTACCGTATTCCTATCCCAACCCTAACCCTAACCGTGTTCTTAATCCTAAAACAACCCTAGCCCTGACCCCTAACCCAACCCTAGCATTTAACCCTTACCCTAACCCAAACCCTATTCCTAACCCAACCCTAACCCTATTATTAATCCTAACCGAAACATAACACTGAGCCCTAACCCTATTTCTAACCCTATTCCTAAACCTAAAACAACCCTGGCACTGGCCCCTAATCCTAATCCTAACCCAACCCTAGCACTGACCCCAAACCCAACCCTAGCATTGACCCCTAACCCTAACCCTGACCCTATTCCTAACCCAACCCTAACCCTAACCCTATTCTTAATCCTAACGCAACCCTAGCCCTGACCCCCTAACCCAACCCTAGTATTGCCCCTAACCCTATTCCTAACCCTAACCCTATACTTAACCCAACCCAACCCTAACCCAACCCAACCCTAACCCTATTCTAAATCCTAACCCAACACTAGCCCTAATCTCTAACCCTAGCCCAAGTCTAGCACTGACCCCTAACCCTATTCCTAACATTACCCCAACCCTACCATTGACCCATAACCCTGACCCTGTTCCTAACCCAACCCTAACCCTTTTCTTAATCCTAACCCAACCCTAACTCTGAGCACTAACCTTAATCCTATTCCTAACCCTAATCCAACCCTAGCACTGACCCTTAAACCTATTCCTAACCCTAACCCAACCCTAACCCTATTCTTAACCCTAACCCAACCCTAGCACTGACCCATAACCCTAACACTTTGTTGTTGTTGTTTAGTCGTTTAGTCGTGTCTGACTCTTCGTGACCCCATGGACCAGAGCACGCCAGGCACTTCTGTCTTCCACTGCCTCCCGCAGTTTATTTATTTATTTTAATGAATATTTATTAGCATTTTCAATGACAAACATAACAAAAATAAACAGAAAAAATAACAAAAATACAAAAAAAAAACCCTTAAAAAGAACAATTAAAAACATATGTGTCAGAGCAGCCCGAGGTCCCAGCTCACAAAGGACCAACGCCAGTTCGTTGTTATATAAAACAGTCTTTATTGAAGCTCAGTTCCGCTTTCACAGCCGCGGCGCGCAGCTCTACGTCTCAAACTCTAGACCGCCGAAGCTCCGTCTGAATCTCCTCCCCCCAGACACCAGTTTAAGACTCTAGCCTTGCTCCACCTCTTCCTTTGCTCTCTTCTCCTCTGGGCCCGCCTGTCCGCTGGGGTCTCGCCTCTCCTAGACTCTTCTGACGCTGAGTCTCCTGAGTCCTCCCCCTCCCTCCGGCGGGCTTTAGGACCTGGTTCCCAATCCGGGTTTCCTGCTGTGCCGCGCGACTGTACATTCGAACTTGGCGCGTGCGCCCAGCCGGCCACCTTCCTCCTGACCGTTACACTGCTCCTGTCACTGCTTCCCCCTTCGGGGAGGCTAGCTGCACCTGACTCTCCCTCCGTTCCCTCACTCTGCGATGGAGGCGTGGCCACCCCTGACTCATCTTCTCTCCCTGCTGGAGGAGAAGCTGGCCCTGATACATGTGACTCTTCCCCCTCACTACGCTCTGGTGGAGGAGCTGGTCCTGCTCTCCCGCTGCTGCTTTGGGAGTCCCCGCTGGCCCCTTGCTTCTGGTGTGTCCCCCCTGGGACCCCCCTTGCCCTGGCCATCGGCGCCCCCCTCTGGGACTCTTCTGATTCGCTGGAGAGACTCATGGAATCTCTCGGGCCACTTTCATACTCCCCTACGCTGCCCTCAGATTCCTCCCCTTCGCTCTCCATTTCCTCTCTCCCCTGTGCCTCTGCTCCTGAGCCCCTGACATCCATCCCCCCTCGAAGCCCCCCCTTCCCCCCTCCCCTTCTTTGGGTGCGGGTTCTGGGTGCTCCAGTGCTGTGGGGGTGAGTGCGGGGTACAGTTCTTCCCCCCTGGTGTGCAGCCCGCCAGCTGGATCCGGCCAGTCCGTAATGGGTTCGTCGAGGTCGATCTCCTCTGCTTCTATCTCTCTGCAGCTGTGCTCAAACCCAGGATCCTCCCCCAACACGTCCATGTCCGTCTCTCCCCCTGTTGCCTCGGGCGATGCTGCGTGTAAGGGCCCCCTCAGCAGTTCCCTGCTCCACCCCACCTCCGGTTGATTGTCCCACCAATAAGAGCGGTCTGTGGCAAACCCCGAGAGTGATCCCTCCGGGGATCGTGTGTCTGGCGCCGGCTCCTCATCTGATGAGAACCCCTGGAACGTGCTGGCTGAGAGTGTGGGTGTGAAAAGCCAGTCGTCGAAATAATCTGCCGGCATAGGTCTGTGTGGGAAGAGTGCATGGAACTCGTCTTTGAGGTAGTGCTCCTCCACTGCATAGTACGGTACCCACCTGTTGGCGCTGGCCGGGGTACCTTCCCTGGCGAGGAGATATTCAACTCCCTCTTCCCCCCATCTCGAGTCTAAAATCTCCGTGACCTCGTTGAGTGGCGCCACCCTCGGTGACCCCTCCCCTGTTGGCGATATTGTGCTGGTCCCGGGGGTAAGGTACCTTGGGTGTAGCAGAGTCCACACGAAGAGGGGCGAGGTCCGAGGCAGAGAGCCGGGCGGGGAACAGGAACGCTGGAACAGGAGGCTGTGCAGGGAACAGGAACACCGGATGGTCAGGAACAGGAAGCCGAGCAGGGAACAGGAGTACCGGATAGTCAGGAACAGGAGACCGAGCAGGGATCAGGAACACAGGAAGGTCCGAAGCCAACAACGACGTTGCTCCCGCAACCTGGGGCCGGGCTGACTGGGCTTTTATCCTCTTCTAAGGCCAGGGGCGGTCCCAGCCCCCAGGAGCCCCGCCTCCTCTGGCCTTAAGGCGAGCACTCCTCCTGGGGGCAACCAGTTCCCTTCGCCTCTCTGCTCTAAGCCTCTGCAGATCAGGAGAGGCCGAAGGGTTACTGGGCCCTGGAGGAGGCTCACCTGTGGCCACTGAGTCGTCAAGCCTCTCTGGGGCCAGAAGGGCTTCACCTGGGGCCAGCTCCTGATGCACTGCCACAGGTGCAGGCTCTTCAGCATCTAGGCCTTGCCCCAGTTCAGCCGGCCCTGGAGGCGGGGACTCCTGTGCAGGCTGGGATTCCTCTGTTTCATCCTCCGAATCGGAATCCCAGGCCATCACACCATCCCCCCTCCCAGGCCCCCCCCTCAACCGAGGGTCCGGACCCGGCTTGCTGGGGTACGTCGCATGGAACTCTCGGAGGCAGGCAGGTGCGTGGACGTTGGCCGCTGGTTCCCAGGAACGGTCCTCCGGTCCGTACCCCTTCCAGTCAATGAGATACTGCAGCATTCCCCTGCGGTATCGGGAGTCCAGGATGCGTTCCACCTCGTACTCAGGCTCTCCCCGAACCAACACTGGCTGCGGTCGGGGACGGTTCGGGTGGAACTCGTCGGGTGGGGCCACCGGACTCAAAAGGGACCTGTGGAAGACCGGGTGAACCTTCAGGGTTGCGGGTAACCGGAGACGAAATGCCACAGGAGAGACTTGGTCTACGATAGGGAACGGGCCGGTGAAGCGGGCGTCCAACTTCCGCGAAGGTCGAGAGGGGTGGAGGTGGCGAGTGGAGAGCCAAACCAGGTCACCGACGCGAAGTTCCGGCCCCACCTGGCGGTGGCGGTCGGCCTGGGCTTTGTACGCTTCCTTGGCCTGGTGCAGTTGCTCCACCAAAAGCTGTTGCTGGGACTGGAGCTCTTGAAGCCACTCCGTCACCGCCGGGACCGCGGATGTCGGCAGCACCTCTGGAAACAGCCGTGGATGATAACCATAACTGGCCTGGAACGGGGTCTGCTGGGTGGACGCATTCACCGCGTTATTGTAGGCGAACTCCGCCAATGCCAGGTGGTCGACCCAGTCATCCTGCTGGTAGCTGCAGTAACACCGGAGGTACTGCTCCAGCACCGCGTTCGCCCGTTCCGTCTGGCCATCGGTCTGTGGGTGGTAGGCTGATGAGAGACAGACCTCCGTCCCGAGGGTCTGGTGCAATGCTCGCCAGAACCGGGATGTGAACTGAACACCCCGGTCGGACACCACGCGCTCAGGTAGGCCATGCAGGCGGAAGACATGCTGAAGGTACAGCTGAGCAGTTTCCTTGGCTGTGGGTACCGATGGACAGGGAGCGCAGTGCACCATCTTGGTGAAATGGTCGGAGAAAACCAGAAGGCAGGTACAGCCACGAGACGAGGGTAAGTCCACTACAAAGTCCAACGAAACTGTGTGCCAAGGGCGCGGTGGAACTGGCAATGGCTGAAGTAGGCCGGGGGGTCGCCCGGTAGGTCCCTTGGCGCGCCGGCAGACATCACAACCAGCAACGTAGCGAGCCACGTCAGCCTTCAGGCGGGGCCACCAAAACTCTCGACTGACCAGATGGGTGGTCCGATACCGTCCAAAGTGCCCCGCTGCTGGGGCATCATGGGCCATCCGAAGAACCTCCAGCCGTAGTGGCCCTGGCGGGATGTACAGACGACCGTGGTGCAGCAGAAGGCCCTGATGCAGGACCAGCCCCGGATACTGTGGGCTGGACCCTTCAGCCAGCTCCCGGAGTCGTTCCTGGGCCCAAGCGTCGACCCGCTGCTGTTCCTGCACCCGAACCTGCAGTGGCTGCGCCTCCTGGGTGGCCAGGAATGCAGCCGGAGGTAGGATCGTGGTGGGTTCTGCTTGCTGTACCGTGTCTGCGTTGTCTTCAGGTTTCCGGGACAGGGCATCCGCCTTCTGATTCTGAGAGCTAGGGATGTAGCGGATCCGGAACTGGAACCGGGAAAAGAACAACGCCCACCGGATCTGTCTTTGGTTCAGCTTGCGGGTGGTCTGGAGGTACTCCAGGTTCCGGTGGTCGGTTCTCACCTCCACCGGATGTCGTGCCCCCTCAAGATGGTGGCGCCAGACCTCAAAGGCTACCTTGATGGCCAGTAGTTCCCGCTCCCACACAGTATAGTTACGCTCCGCTGGTAGGAGCTGGCGGGAATAGAAGGCACAGGGTAAGAGTGGCGCTTCAGGACCAATCTGTTGAGACAAGATGGCACCGAGAGCCGTACTGGAAGCGTCGGTCTCCACCACAAAGGGTCGAGAGGGGTCCGGATGTTGTAAGATTGGTGCCCTCTGGAAACAGGCCTTCAACCCCTGAAACGCCTCCTCTGCCTCCTTGTCCCAGGAAAACGGCGTCTTTGGGCGCAGTAGCCGGGTCAACGGGGTGGTGCGATGAGCATAATCAGCGATGAAGGTCCGGTAGTAATTGGCGAACCCCAGGAAACGCTGTAGGTCCTTGCGGTTCCGGGGTGCCGCCCATTCTTGAACCGCTGTCACCTTCCCCGGGTCCATTTGCACCCCATCTGGAGAGAGCCGGTGACCAAGGAAGTCCACAGTCCGCTGATGGAACTCGCACTTGCTGAGCTTTGCGTACAAACGGTGCTCACGCAAGCGCTGCAGCACGGTCCGGACATGTCCCTCATGGCGAGCCGGGTCACGGGAGTAAATCAGTATGTCATCCAAATACACCACCACGTACTTGTCTAACAAGTCCTGAAACACGTGGTTGATGTAGCGTTGAAACACAGCAGGCGCGTTGCACAAACCAAAAGGCATAACCAAATATTCGAACTGCCCGTACCGGGTACCAAACGCTGTCTTCCACTCATCCCCGGCTCGGATCCGAATCAAGTTGTAGGCCCCCCGGAGGTCCAGCTTGGTGAACACCTGTGCCCCTTGCACCCGCTCCAGCAGCTCCGAGATAAGGGGCAAGGGGTACCGGTCTGGGACGGTAATTTTGTTCAGGGCTCGGTAATCATGGCAAGGGCGGAGTTCCCCACATTTCTTCTTAACAAAAAGCACTGGTGCCGCTGTAGGCGAGGTGGAAGGCCTAATGAACCCACGCTCCAGGTTCTTGCGCAAGAAGTCCTGCAAAGCCTCGCGCTCTGGCTCTGTTAGGGAATATAAGCGACTCACTGGTAAAGGCGCTCCGGGTTGGAGGTCTATGCCGCAGTCAAAAGGCCGATGCGGCGGCAGCTGGTCTGCCCCCCGTTCCTCGAACACGTCCTGGTAGTCCTGGTACACGGCTGGGAGCGTGGGTGCTGCCTCCTCTGAGGGCGCGGCCGCCAGCGTTCCGGATTGAGCATGGGAACATGGGTCTGGGAAGTGCACGGTCCGTTTGACCCAGTCAATCTGAACGTTGTGGGCTTCCAGCCAGTCCATCCCGAGCACCAGGGGGAAGCGGGGCATAGAGGCAATGTCCAAAGTTCGCAACTCCCGGTGCTGCTGGAGACACAGGAGCAGGGGCTGGGTCTCCTGAGTAACGGCACCTGAACGCAGAAGTCGACCGTCAATCGCTTCCACCTGGACCGGTACTGGCTTGTTCCGAAGTGGCACCTGATGATGGGCGGCAAAAGCAGCGTCCATATAGGAGCGGGTTGCCCCTGAATCTACCAAAGCATGGGTGAGGATCCAGGGCCCACCTGGAGGGTATAAACGTACCGAAACCATAAGATGTTGCAAGTCCATTGGTGCGGGCCCATTCTGTACGGTTTGGGACCCCCGGTAGATAGGGCCATCAGCTACTGGGGTTGGCGGTTTCTCAGGGCAGGACCGAGCGAAGTGTCCACTTCCGCCACAGTAAAGACAGAGATTTCCCTCCCGACGCCGCGCCTTCTCTGCGGGGGAAAGGCGTGGCCGCACTGCCCCCAGCTGCATAGGCTCATCCGTTAAATCAGTCGTGACCGTGGGGCTGCCGGAAAAAGCTGGTGCCGTGAACTGGAAGTGTCGGCGACCCCGGGCCTGACGACGATCCTCCAACCGGTCGTCTATTTGTAGACTCCGTTGAATGAGAGTGTCCAGCGTGGTGGGACGTTCCATTGTGGCCAACTGGTCCAGTACCTCGTCCGAAAGCCCTTCGAGATACTGGTCCCGCAGTGCCGAGTCATTCCAGGTCAAGTCCTGTGCCAACAGCCGAAACTCCGTGGTATATGCGGCCACCGTGGACTTGCCTTGTTTCAAACGCCGAATCGCCCGGTTGGCTTGACTCCCTTTCTGGGGGTTGCCGAACGCGGCCTCCAAACGATTGCAAAACCCCGTATAGTCTGCCAGCAAGGGGGAGTCTTGCCTGAGTAGCGGCAACGCCCACTTGGCCGCCTGGTCCTTTAACAAACTAATCAAAAAGTGCACCTTGGTGCGGTCATCAGGAAAGTTCCGGGCTCGCCCCTGAATATACAGCTTGGCCTGGGCCAGGAACATGGGAAAGCTGGCCGGGGCTCCATCAAATTTCTCAGGCAAAGCCACTGGGTACTTGCCCGGAGCCGGGGCGTCGGCCCCAGGAGCCGGTAGGGCTTCTAAGCGTTGCTGAAGTGCCACAACCGCGTCACTGAGCTGCTGCACGGTGTGAGTCAAGGCCTGGTTCTCCTGGGCCAAAGCCACCAGTGCAGCCGCCTGTTCAGCCATGGCCTCTGGCTCTTCCCGAACGCACCCCTACGAAGGGGGAGTGCGGGTGTGGCGGGAGCAAACTGTGCTGGTCCCGGGGGTAAGGTACCTTGGGTGTAGCAGAGTCCACACGAAGAGGGGCGAGGTCCGAGGCAGAGAGCCGGGCGGGGAACAGGAACGCTGGAACAGGAGGCTGTGCAGGGAACAGGAACACCGGATGGTCAGGAACAGGAAGCCGAGCAGGGAACAGGAGTACCGGATAGTCAGGAACAGGAGACCGAGCAGGGATCAGGAACACAGGAAGGTCCGAAGCCAACAACGACGTTGCTCCCGCAACCTGGGGCCGGGCTGACTGGGCTTTTATCCTCTTCTAAGGCCAGGGGCGGTCCCAGCCCCCAGGAGCCCCGCCTCCTCTGGCCTTAAGGCGAGCACTCCTCCTGGGGGCAACCAGTTCCCTTCGCCTCTCTGCTCTAAGCCTCTGCAGATCAGGAGAGGCCGAAGGGTTACTGGGCCCTGGAGGAGGCTCACCTGTGGCCACTGAGTCGTCAAGCCTCTCTGGGGCCAGAAGGGCTTCACCTGGGGCCAGCTCCTGATGCACTGCCACAGGTGCAGGCTCTTCAGCATCTAGGCCTTGCCCCAGTTCAGCCGGCCCTGGAGGCGGGGACTCCTGTGCAGGCTGGGATTCCTCTGTTTCATCCTCCGAATCGGAATCCCAGGCCATCACAGATATGCTGAGTGGGTCTGGTGCGTTCCCTGGTGCCTGAAACCTGTGGGGTTCCTTGTAGGGTGTGAGCACTGATCTATGAAAGACCGGGTGCATTCTGGAGCCCTCCGGGAGTGCCAACCGGAAGGCCACTGGATTGATTTGTGCCTCGACTTGGTAAGGCCCTAGCTGCTTGTGTCCGAGCTTCTTCTTAGCTAACGTCCTGGCTGGCACTGCCTGGGCTGCTAACCAGACCCAGTCCCCCACCTGGATGTCTTCCCCGACTCTCCTGTGCCTGTCTGCCTGCATTTTGTAGGCGTGTTTTGCTAGCTCCAAGTGCCTTCGGAGTTGCTCGTGGACCTCCTGTAACTCCGCTGCCAAGGCCTCTGCTCCCCGTGGCTCCCCCTCCCCCTTCGTCTCCAACCCCGGGAAGGTTCTGGGATGCCGCCCATTGTTGGCGAAGAACGGTGTCACCCCCGTAGACACGTGCTTCGTGTTGTTGTAGGCAAACTCGGCCAGCGGTAGGTAGTCCACCCAGGTCGCGGGCTGTTGATTCGCGTAGCATCTCAGGTACTGCTGCATGATGGCGTTGACCCTCTCCGCTTGTCCGTTGGTCTGCGGGTGTCGTGCCGACGCTAAGTTGATCTTGACGTTCAGGATGCCCAGCAGCTTCTGCCAGAAGCTCGAGATGAATTGGCGACCCCGGTCGGACAGGATGGACCGCGGCAAGCCGTGAACCTTGAACACGTGGTCTATGAACAGCTTGGCGGTCTGTTCCGCTGTGGCCACCTTCGCGCAAGGAATGAAGTGTGCCATCTTGGTGAACAGGTCTACAACCACGAGTACCGCTGTTTTGCCTCGCGAACTGGGCATATCTGTGACAAAGTCCAGGGCCACTTTCTCCCATGGCTCGAGCGGCATCTGTAGCGGTTCCAGCAGTCCCGCCGGCGGCCTGTGTACTGGTTTGGCCCTTTGGCATGTGTCACACCTAGTGACGTAATCCGCGACTTCTCCCCTCATCTTGGGCCACCAAAAGTCTCTGGCTACCAATTCCGCCGTCTTGTCCTTGCCGAAGTGCCCGGCGCTGGGCGCGTCGTGTAACTGCTGCAGTACTTTCGCGCGGAGGTCGTCTCCCGGCACGTAGAGCGCCCCCTTGCGGATGAGCAGTCCGTCGCGTATCTGGAACTCCTCGTCCTTCGCTGCGCCTCTTCGCACCTCCTCCATCTTGGATTGTGCGAACGAATCCGTCTGCAGCGCGTGACGTACCGCGTCCAGGTCCACGGTGGCTGAAGCACACGCCCACGCTTTCGGTGCGAAAATGTGTTTGGCCGCCACCGGTGCCGCTTCCTCGAGATACTGCGGCTTCCTGGACAGTGCATCCGCCATGACGTTGTTGTCTCCCGGGATGTATTCTATCCGGAAGTCGAAATCCGCAAAGAACTCCGCCCAGCGGATGTGTCTCTGGTTCAGGAACCGCGCCGTGCGCCAGTACTCCAGGTTCTTATGGTCCGTGCGGACCTGCACTGTGTGTCTGGCTCCGATGAGGAAGTGCCGCCACGCCTTGAAGGCTGCATGAATGGCCAGCAACTCCCTGTCCCAGATGGTGTAGTTCTGTTCCGACTTGCTGAGTTTCCTGGAGTAGAATGCGCATGGCCTCCAGTTCCCTTGCGGATCTTGCTGCAACAGGACCGCCCCCACCGCTCTGTCTGAGGCGTCCGTTTCGACCCTCATTGGTTTGCTGGGGTTTACGTGCAGCAGCTGTTCTTCGGACGCGAAGAGACGCTTGAGTCTCCGAAAGGACTGCTCCGCCTGGTCCGTCCAGGTGAACTTCTTCTTCTTGGAGCTGAGGGTGTCCGTGATGGCTGCCGTCTCCATCGCGAATCCCTTGATGAACTTGCGATAGAAGTTGGCGAATCCGACGAACTTCTGGACTTCCTTCCGATTGCGCGGGCTCTTCCAGTCCAACACCGAGCGGACCTTGGCGCTGTCCATGGCGAGTCCCTTGTCGGACAGCTTGTAGCCCAGGAAATCCACCTCCGTCATGTCGAACTGGCACTTCTCCAGTTTGGCGTAAAGTCTGTGCTCCCGTAGTCTCTGCAGGACCTCCTTGATGTCTCCCTCGTGAGCCTCCTGTGATTCCGAGAAGATCAGGATGTCGTCTAGGAAGCAGACGCACTTCTTGTAGAGGAGTCCCGCTAACACGTGGTGCATAAATGCTTGGAAACAATGGGAGCCATTTTGGAGACCAAACGGCATAACTCGATATTCATAGGTGCCTAACGGCGTAAACATGGCCGTCTTCCACTCATCGCCCTCCCGCATGCGTATAAGGTTGTACGCCCCTCGTAAATCCAACTTGGTGAAGCTTCGTCCCTTCCTCACCGTCTCGAGCAGGTCGTCGATCTTGGGCATGGGGAATGCTGTGGGCTTTGTCTTGGAATTTATGATTCTGTAATCAACTACCAGCCTGCGTTGGGGCGTGTCTTTCTTCTTCACGAAAAACACGGGACTGCCCCCCACTGCTTTGGATTCTTGGATGAATCCCCGCTTCAAGTTGTGCTCTATGAACTCCCTGAGTTCTTGCAGTTCGTCTTCAGACATGGAATACAGTTTTCCAGTTGGCAGCTTCGCCCCCGGCAGGAGGTCAACCTTGCAGTCGTAGGGCCTGTGGGGGGGCAGCTTGTCCGCTTCCTTCTCGCAGAAGACCTCCAAAAACGCCTTGTACTTGTTAGGTACCGCTTGCACCATGCCTAGATGTAGCTGTGGTTCATCCTCTTGCCCCTCCTCTTCCTGGCTGGTCCGGATGCAGTGTTCCGCGCAGTAGGAGGAGCAGAAGGTCAATTGACGCTGGTACCATGCTAAAGCTGGGCTGTGCCTATCCAGCCAACTCATGCCCAACACTATGGGCGTGTCCGACAGGTGGGTGACGTTGAAGCTGATGACTTCTCGGTGATTTCCAATTTGCATTACCATAGGGGGTGTTTGCTGTACCACCTGTCCTCCCAGTGGCTCTCTGCCATCGACCGTGACTACGTTTAGGGGCATCGTGGCTAGTAGGAGTGCTATGCAATGTTGCCTGATGAAGTCCACTCCCACAAAGTCTGCATTACTGCCAGAGTCAATGGTAATAGGAACTTCCAGGGTGAGTCCATTGGGCAGCTGGAGCGATGCGGTGAGTTGCACCACTGGTTTGGGTGGGAGGGGGTCTGTGGGCTGTAAAATCTCTGGGGACTGCTTCACTGACTCGCCTGGCTGGGCCCCAGTGCCTCTGCCTCCAACCAGGCTTCGTCGTTTCCCTGTATCTGTTCCCCCTGCTGAACTGCTCCCCTTACTGTTGCTGAGGCTGCAGTGTGCCTCTGGATCCTCTGGGGACACTCTTTGGCCATGTGCTGTGCACTGTCGCAGATATAGCACTTCCTGTTCCCTCTAGGAGCCTTCGCCTTGACTGCTCCTGGTGTTTGGGCTCTGGTCTCTGTCTGAGCCCTAGCACCACCTATCTCCATCGGCTCTTCTCCCCTCCCCAGTGGAGGCGTGGATTGCGCGCGCCCCGTCTCTCTGGGTAGGAAGGGAGTTGTTCTGGCTGGTGTGCGCCCCATACTTCCCTCATTCCTGCTCCAAGGGCGTTCTTCCAGGCGCACGCCTATCGCCAGCGCTCTCTGGACGACTTCTGTGGTGCTGTTAGATCTCTCCCCCCTCGCCAGCTCATCTTTCACTGGCCCATTTAGCCCCTCCCAGAACAGATCCCTGACGACAACGGAGTCCTTCTCCCAGCCCAGCACATTTACTAACGCAAAAAAGCGGGAGCGATATTGTCTCACAGTGGCTTTGCCCTGCTTCAGTCCATGCATTTCCCTCCTGGCCACATCCACATCTACCGTTGATTTAAAACAATCGTCCATAGCCTTGATAAAGGCGTTTGAATCTTGGAGGGCGGGATCATTTTCGCGCCATAAATTGCGCAGCCACGATTTCGCTTCCCCATGCAGATGAGTTATTATGAAGCCTACTTTCTCCTCCTCATCTCTAAAGTCTTTCCGAAGCAAATTGAGCGCGAAAACTATGTCTGCTCTGAAGTTAGGATACTGCTGCAGGTTCCCGTCGAAGTTTGCTACGATGCTGCCACCCCTCTTCCCGAGGCCAACCCCCTCCGGCTTGGGTCCTGGCTGCCCCTCTTTGCCCAAACGTTCCCACCTGGCTTGCAGATCCCGGCAGAGCGCTACTGCTTCTTCCTCCCTCTTTTTGGCTGCTGCTACCTCTGCGTAAAGCGTCGTGACTGCTGCTTGCAGGTCTTTCACTTTGTCTTCGGTAGTCATCTTTGCCGATCTTCGTGAGCTCGCAAAACACCAAGTTTTGCCCCTCGCTGCGCCAACTCACGCTGCAAGGGTTGAATTTGTGAGACGGAGCTTACTGTCAGAGCTGCCCTAGGTCCTAGCTCACAAAGGACCAACGCCAGTTCGTTGTTATATAAAACAGTCTTTATTGAAGCTCAGTTCCGCTTTCACAGCGCAGCTCTACGTCTCAAACTCTAGACCGCCGAAGCTCCGTCTGAATCTCCTCCCCCCAGACACCAGTTTAAGACTCTAGCCTTGCTCCACCTCTTCCTTTGCTCTCTTCTCCTCTGGGCCCGCCTGTCCGCTGGGGTCTCGCCTCTCCTAGACTCTTCTGACGCTGAGTCTCCTGAGTCCTCCCCCTCCCTCCGGCGGGCTTTAGGACCTGGTTCCCAATCGGGGTTTCCTGCTGTGCCGCGCGCCTGTACATTCGAACTTGGCGCGCGCGCCCAGCCGGCCACCTTCCTCCTGACTGTTACACTGCTCCTGTCACTGCTTCCCCCTTCGGGGAGGCTAGCTGCACCTGACTCTCCCTCCGTTCCCTCACTCTGCGATGGAGGTGTGGCCACCCCTGACTCATCTTCTCTCCCTGCTGGAGGAGAAGCTGGCCCTGATACATGTGACTCTTCCCCCTCACTACGCTCTGGTGGAGGAGCTGGTCCTGCTCTCCCGCCTCTGCTTTGGGAGTCCCCGCTGGCCCCTTGCTTCTGGTGTGTCCCCCCTGGGACCCCCCTTGCCCTGGCCATCGGCACCCCCCTCTGGGACTCTTCTGATTCGCTGGAGAGACTCATGGAATCTCTCGGGCCACTTTCATACTCCCCTACGCTGCCCTCAGATTCCTCCCCTTCGCTCTCCATTTCCTCTGTCCCCTGTGCCTCTGCTCCTGAGCCCCTGACAATATGAAATTTCAATTGCTTATTTTCATATAACTTCTTTCTCAGACCTCCTCACACCTCCCCTTCTTGTATTCCAATTTAATTGTTAATCCAGCAAATCCTTATTATTTATTTCTCAACCTTCGCTTAATAAATTTTACATAGTGTAATTTTACCTTTCCTCTTTCTTCCATTTCCTTGAATTATTTTTCAACTCTTATTTACATTTTAATTTGACCATTCTAAAGACCAATTTTAACTTGTCTAAACTTAAACATCAATACTTATACATCATTTCTTATTCTTAAGCCTATTTCTTAAAGTCGACCAATATTTCCCTTCCACGGCTTTCCCAACTTCCATGTAAATAACAAACACATTAAAACAAAATAATTTATAATTGTATACCCCTTGGATTATCAGACTCCACCCCCCCTTTCCCGGTTTTGGTCCCAACAAGTGTTCATTATATACTGTTTAGCCTGGAGATCTCACGTCCGAGGCTCTCAAGTCACCCTCAGTTCCTCTCTGTCGACCTCTTTGACAGTCCTTGATGTTGAGCCCCAAGGCTCGGAGGGGCTCCAACCCCACAGGATCCATGTTTTTTTCCAACTGACCCTCCATAGGTCAGATTTGTAATCCTTAGGTCTTCAGTTTCCATCTCAGGCCAGGCTTTCCACCTCAAATTTTTATTCTCCTGTTTTGCCTTCATGCCAGACCCCAAATTATAGCTCTCCATTAACATCTGTAAGGTTAGAACTCCTCCTTCCTTTTCTTCAAAAGCAACATGTGGTTCTCCATATTCTCATGGCTCTCGAATTTCTCTGATTGTTCAGTTGTGTAAATTTCTTGCTTCCGCTCCTTATCAGTCTCAACAATGTTATTTACTGCCAAGACCAAAGTGTTCACACTTGTAGTCAAAACATCGGTCTGGTCTTGTAACTGTCCCAGGAGAATAAGTATTCTATTGAGTTCAGTCTGGTTTTTACTTCCTTCAGCCATTCTTGTAATGTCCCTACCCCCCACAAGGGGGATTTTGATGCTTTACTGTCTTTCGATTTCAACCCAGTAAACAAATTAGTTTGTATCAGTTCTCTCTTATTTTCAAAAAATTGCAACAAATATAACCAGCAGAAGCGATAAAGACAAAGTTCCCCTTTTTCCTTTCCTTTTGACAGCTAGTTTGACAGCTGTCAAACTCTTCAGTACTTCATCAACAGGCTCTCTCGCGGGACGCCCCCGGGTTTGGGGGGGTGAAACTTTAACTCCCAAAGTTACTTTTATCCTCCGGTAAAATTCTTGTAGTGTCAAACCGTGAAGGTTAAAAGCTTTTTTTTTTTTTTAAGATTATCTCGACCTTAAATGGCAGGCTCTTTGCTTTAAAGTATCTACAAAGAGGGGGGGGCGGACTTCCTTTTTAGCCCTCCCCGCTCGTTCCTAATTCAGCAAAATTTTCTTTAAATTCCGAATTCCGTATTTACTCACGGGTTCTTATTTTTAGGTCCAAATGTTCCAAGGAAAAAGTCAGCGCTTCTCCGACAATGGCATGCGGCTTCGCTCCGCAGAAATAGCAGTCTACTCACAGCACCACGCCGTACCCCGTCCCCGTTCCGGAGCCTTTAAAAAGGCTCCTTCGCGGTTTGGGGGGGCGCAAATGGTGCCCGCCGAGTCACCACGCTCACAGGCATCTGCGCCTGTGATTTTTAAGGGTCCCCGCGTCGCCGCCGCGGACAAGACCCGATCCTGCGGAGCCGATTCCCTCCGGAGCTCGGAGGGAATCCGCCATTAGTCGATGGCGCTAACCCGGAAGTCCCTGCCTCCCGCAGTTTAGTCAAACTCATGCTGGTAGCTTCGAGAACACTATCCAACCATCTCGTCCTCTGTCGTCCCCTTCTCCTTGTGCCCTCCATCTTTCCCAGCATCAGGGTCTTTTCCAGGGAGTCTTCTCTTCTCATGAGGTGGCCAAAGTATTGGAGTCTCAGCTTCAGGATCTGTCCTTCCAGTGAGCACTCAGGGCTGATTTCCTTCAGATTGGATAGGTTTGATCTTCTTGCAGTCCGTGGGACTCTCAAGAGTCTCCTCCACCACCATAATTCAAAAGCATCAATTCTTGAACAAATTTTGATCTTCTATTTTAATTTCTGTTCCTATTAAGATGCGCAAAAGTCTGGAAAGTCTTTTGTAAAGGATTAAATCTCCATCGGCTAAAATTACTAAACCCAAAAGAAAATTACTAAACACAAAAGATTACTAAACACTAAAATTACTAAACACAAAAGAAAATGATACATTATGATGAAGTGTTTGCCCCAACAGCAAAGGCTGAAACAGTAAAATCAGTTTTAGCAATGGCAAGTCTGAGGGGGTTAAAAGTTAATCATTTTGATGTTGCCTCAGCATATTTAAATGCTCCTATTGACGCCGAGGTACGCGGGTGGCGCTGTGGGTTAAAGCCTCAGCGCCTAGGACTTGCCGATCGAAAGGTCGGCGGTTCGAATCCCCGCGGCGGGGTGCGCTCCCGTTGCTCGGTCCCAGCGCCTGCCAACCTAGCAGTTCGAAAGCACCCCCGGGTGCAAGTAGATAAATAGGGACCGCTTACTAGCGGGAAGGTAAACGGTGTTCCGTGTGTGCTGCGCTGGCTCACCAGATGCAGCTTTGTCACGCTGGCCACGTGACCCGGAAGTGTCTCCGGACAGCGCTGGCCCCCGGCCTATAGAGTGAGATGGGCGCACAACCCTAGAGTCTGTCAAGACTGGCCCGTATGGGCAGGGGTACCTTTACCTTTACCTATTGACGCCGAGGTGTATTTACAGTAAATACCAGGTTATGAGCTGGGGAAAAAATTGTTCATGTATGCTACAGCTGCAGCAAGGACCCTTCTGGCCTAAAGATGGAAAGTACAAGATATACCAACTATACAGGAGTGGCAGGCGAAGTTGACAGAATATGCAGAACTTGCCAAACTGTCAGGGAGGATCCGGGACCAGGGAGATCAAAGATACCAAAATAACTGGAGTAAATTTATTGAATATTTAAAGAAGAATTGTAAAGAGGTCAAGACACTAGCAGGATTGACATAATACCTCCAATGTATAATAGTACTAATTTGAGAATGATGTGTGTGATGGAAAGAGGATAAATATACCAGTTGTGGGGAGGGAGGGGGGTGGTGACTCGGCAGAGTCAAAGGGAATGTATGGTGCTGTCAGGGGCTCAGGGACTGAGCCACAGGAGAAGGAGGAGATGGAGAGCGAAGGGGAACAATCGGAGGGGAGCGCAGGAGGGTGTGACAGTGACCAGGGAGATTCCCTGAGTCTCTCCAGCGAATCAGAAGATTCCCAGAAGGAGGCCCCCAGGGTCAGGGCAAGGGGGGCCAGGGGGGAGTCGCCAAGCGGCAGCTGGAAATCAGGGGTAGCTTCCCCACCAGAGCGCAGCGGGGGGGGGGGAGAATCCCACAGATTAGAACAAAAGCCTCCTCCTGCAGGAGGAGGGAGTGAGGCAGGACTGACCACGCCTCCGTCAGAGAGTGGAGGGGCGGAGGAGAGAGCAGGGCCGTCCAGCCTCCCGGAAGGAGAAAGCAGTGAAGGGAGCAGTGTAGCCGTTAGGAGGAAAGTGGGCGGCTGCGCGCGCGCGCCAAGTTCAAATGTAGAGGGCCGAGGGACAGCAGAAAATCCGGATTGGGAGCCAGGTCCCAAAGCCAGAGACAGGGGGAGGAGTCAGAAGAATCCGCCTCCGAAGAGTCCAGGAGGGTTGGGATCCCAGAGGGCAGGAGGACCCGGAGGCGTAAGGAGCAGAGGGAGGAAAGGAAGAGGTGGAGCAAAGCTCAGGTATTGAACTGGTGTAAAGGAGGGGCGGATTCAGACGGGACTTCGCCGGTCTAAGGACTCAGACGTAGCGCTGCGCGCCACGGATGTCAAACCAACAATGAACCACAATAAAGACTTTTGTTTATAAAGAGCAACTGGCGTTGGTCCTTTGTGAGCTGGGACCTGAGGCAGCCGCTGACAGGTGCTATTACAATTTGTTGGAAAAGAATATGTAAGGAAAACAATAAAAATTCACTTGGAAAAAAACAAAAGCATCAATTCTTCAGCGATCAGCCTTCTTTATGGTCCAGCTTTCACTTCCATACATCACTACTGGGAAAACCATAGCTTTTACTATACGGACCTTTGTTGGCAAGGTGATGTCTCTGCTTTTTAAGACGCTGTCTAGGTTTGCCATCGCCTTCCTCCCAAGGAGCAGGCGTCTTTTAATTTTGTGGCTGCTGTCACCATCTGCAGTGATCATGGAGCCCAAGAAAATAAAATCTCTCACTGCCTCCATTTCTTCCCCTTCTATTTGCCAGGAGGTGATGGGACCAGTGGCCATGATCTTCATTTTTTTGATGTTGAGCTTCAGACCATATTTTGCGCTCTCCTCTTTCACCCTCAATAAAAGGTTCTTTAATTCCTCCTCACTTTCTGCCATCAAGGTTGTGTCATTTGCATATCTGAGGTTGTTGATATTTCTTCCAGCAATCTTAATTCCGGCTAGGGATTCATCCAGCCCAGCCTTTCGCATGATGAATTCTGCATATAAGTTAAATAAGCAGGGAGACAATATACAGCCTTGTCGTACTCCTTTCCCAATTTTGAACCAATCAGTTGTTCCATATCCAGTTCTAACTGTAGCTTCTTGTCCCACATAGGGATTTCTCAGGAGACAGATGAGTTGATCAGGCACTCCCATTTCTTTAAGAACTTGCCATAGTTTGCTGTGGTAGACACAGTCAAAGGCTTTTGCATAGTCAATGAAGCAGAAGTAGATGTCTTTCTGGAACTCTCTAGCTTTCTCCATAATCCAGTGCATGTTTGCAATTTGGTCTCTGGTTCTTCTGCCTCTTCTAAATCCAGCTTGCACTTCTGGGAGTTCTCGGTCCACATACTGATTGAGCCTTCCTTGTAGAATTTTTAGCATAACCTTGCTAGCGTGTGAAATGAGTGCAATTGTACGGTAGTTGGAGCATTCTTTGGCACTGCCCTTCTTTGGGATTGGGATGTAGACTGATATTCTCCAATCTTCTGGCCACTGCTGAGTTTTCCAAATTTGCTGGCATATTGAGTGTAACACCTTAACAGCATCATCTTTTAAAATTTTAAATAGTTCAGCTGGGATACCATCACTTCCACTAGCCTTGTTATTTACAGTGCTTTCTAAGGCCCGTTTGACTTCACTCTCCAGGATGTCTGGCTCAAGGTCAGCAACCACACTACCTGGGGTGTACGAGCCATCCATATCTTTCTGGTATAATTCCTCTGTGTATTCTTGCCACCTCTTCTTTTTTTTTTTTATAATATTTTTTATTGCGTTTCTTTTCATAGTTTTGTACATTTCAAATTATACAGAAAAGACCAAATGCAAGAAACATTTTTTTGGTTTGTTTTTTTTAACATTGGACTTCCTCACACCTTCCAAAGCTGCGTTCTTTGTAATAACATTATCAGCAATTTGTTACCTTATTTCAAACCTTGTTACAACTTTCAATTATTATGTCTCCACATTCAATATGTTGTATCTCACTTTTGATACCATTAAAATAAACATAATATATTTGGTTCACTTGTCTTCTTTTCTCATTTGTAACTTATTTTACCATTTGCTTAATCATATTTGCTAAAGCATAACATTTTCAATAACATGCACTATCTTAAGATTCATACAACTTATAATATTTTTGCAGATAGTCTTTAAATTTTTTCCAATCGCCCTCAACTAATTCTTCATCCAAATCTCGGATTCTGCCGGTCATTTCAGCTAATTCCATGTAGTCCATCAACTGCGTCTGCCATTCCTCCAACGTGGGTAAATCTTGTGTCTTCCAGTTCTTTGCGATGAGAATTCTTGCTGCTGTGGTAGCATACATAAACAACGTTCTATCTTTCTTTGACACTTTCTGGTCCACCATGCCCAGCAGGAAGGCCTCTGGTTTCTTAGGGAAGGTATACCTAAATACCTTTTTCAGTTCATTGTAAATCATTTCCCAGAAGGCCTTCACTTTTGGGCAGGTCCACCAGAGATGAAAAAATGTCCCTTCTGCCTCCTTACATTTCCAACATTTATTATCAGACAGATGATATATCTTAGCTAGCTTGACTGGGGTCATGTACCACCGGTATATCATTTTCATAATATTTTCTTTCAGGGCACTACATGCCGTGAATTTTATTCTGGTGTTCCATAACCTTTCCCAGTCTTCAAACATAATGTTATGCCCCACATCCTGTGCCCATTTTATCATGGCAGATTTAACTGTCTCATCCTGTGTGTTCCACTTAAGCAGCAAGTTATACATTCTCGATAGTATCTTAGTTTTTGGTTCTAATAGTTCTGTTTCCAATTTCGATTTTTCCACCTGGAAACCAACTTTTTTATCCATCTTAAAAACCTCTTGAATTTGAGCATAATGTAGCCAGTCTCGCACCTTATTTTTTAGTTTGTCTTGGCTCTGCAGCTTCCAATTGTCTCCAATTTTTTCAATTATTTCCCAATATTTCGGCCATTTGGCCTCCATATTGGGCCTTTTTCGAGCCTTGGCCTCCATCGGTGATAACCACCTCGGGGTTTTACTCTCTAGTAAGTCTTTGTATTTCATCCAGACTGCAAAAATTGCTTTTCTCACAATATGGTTTTTGAACAATTTATGAGCTTTAACCTTGTCATACCATAAGTATGCATGCCAACCAAAAGCATTGTCAAAGCCTTCCAGATCTAGGACATCCGTGTTTTCTAACAAAAACCAATCTTTCAACCAGCAGAAGGCTGCAGATTCGTAATATAACCTCAAGTCCGGCAGGGCAAACCCCCCTCTTTCTTTTGAGTCAGTTAGTATTTTAAACTTTATTCGGGGCTTTTTGCCCTGCCAGACAAACTTAGATATATCCTTCTGCCATTTTCCGAAGCATTCCACTCTGTCCACGATCTGTAGGGTTTGGAATAAAAATAACATTTTCGGCAATACATTCATTTTTATAGCTGCAATTCTTCCCAACAAGGAAAGTTTCAATCTTGACCAAATCTCTAAGTCCCTTTTAATTTCCAACCAACATTTTTCATAATTGTCTTTAAATAAATTCAAGTTTTTGGAAGACAAATAAATCCCTAGGTATTTCACCTTTTTAACCACACTTAATTCTGTTTCTCTTTGGAACCCCTCTGTTTCTGTAGATGTCAAATTTTTGGTCAAAACCTTAGTTTTTTGTTTGTTCAACTTAAATCCCGCAACCCGACCAAACTCTGCTATAAGTTCTAACACTCTTTTTGTACTGGGTTCTGGCTCCTGTAGTGTCAAAACTAAGTCATCTGCAAAAGCTTTCAATTTGTATTGTTTCGCTCCGACCTCTATCCCTTGTACCAACCGGTCCTCCCTAATCATGTTCAGCAACACCTCCAGGACTGATATAAATAAAAGAGGGGATAGAGGGCACCCTTGTCGTGTTCCTTTTTCAATTTTAAATTCTTCTGTCACCACATTATTAACTATCAGTTTAGCTTTTTGCTCTGAGTAAATTGCCTCTATTCCATTCTCAAACCCCCGTCCCACTCCCATCCCTTCCAAAAATTTTTTCATAAACATCCAAGAAATGTTGTCAAAGGCCTTCTCCGCATCAATAAAAATTAACACTGCTCTTGTATTAAGGTTAGTTTGCAAGAGTTCCAAAATGTCAATAATGTTTCTAGTGTTTTCATATAAATGTCTGCCAGGGAGAAAGCCTGCTTGGTCCTTGTGTATTACTTCATTTAGGACCTTTTTAAGTCTACTTGACAAAATGTCTGCAAATATTTTGTAATCCACATTCAGGAGTGAGATGGGACGGTAGTTCTTAAGCTGGGTCTTTTCAGATTCAGTCTTAGGAATCAATGTGATGAAAGCTTCCTTCCACGTTTCTGGTGCCCTCTTCCCATCCATAATCTGATTGCATACCTCCAATAAAGGTTGTATCAAGTAGTCCTTCAGAGTCTTATAATATTTGGAGGTAAGCCCATCCGGGCCTGGAGATTTGCCTAGCTGCATACTTTGAATGGCACCTTCAATTTCCTGCGAAGTTATTTTAGAGTTCAAGATTGATCTTTTGTCTTGAGTTATTTTTGGTAGTCCATTTGTCTTTAGAAATTGGTCTATCTCAAATTCTTTCTGAGGCCCCTGTGCATAAAGTTCTTTGAAATATCTGTGGAAACACTTCATAATTTCTTCTGGTTTCTGTACCGTTCTCCCTTCAATCTCTAGATTTGTGACTGTATTTAACTTTTGTCTTCTTTTCAGCTGCCAAGCTAGCAGCTTTCCACATTTATTTGCTGATTCAAATGATCTTTGTTTCATCTGTTTAATTTTCCATTCGATTTCTTGATTTATCAATTTAGAATATTGTGCTTGATGGAATTTGATTTCTCTCAGCACTTCCTTTGACTTTGGGTTGGTTCTCAATTTTTTCTCTCCCTGATGAATCTTCTCCATTATTTTGTCTTTCTTTCCATTCCAGAGCTTTTTCTTGATTGAGTTTTGTTGTATGAGAAACCCTCTCATGACCGCTTTGCTAGTGTCCCAGATCGTTCTTTTTTCTACTGTAGTGTTCAAATTTATCTCAAAGTAGTCCTTTAACGTTTTTTGGGCCTTTTTCACGATCTCTTGGTCTCTTAAAAGGGTGTCATTCATCCTCCATCTGAAGGAACCGGTTTGAGTAAGTCTGAATTCTAATTTCAAGGCGTTGTGGTCGGAGCATGTTTTTGGGCAGATTTCCACCTTTCTGGTCTTGGGTGCCAGCCCTCTAGACGTCCAAATTTGGTCGATCCGTGTCCAGGACAGGTGGGCCTCAGAGAAGAAAGTTCCTTCTTTACCTAGGGGGTTCTTTGTCCTCCATATGTCAATCAAATCCAAGTTGTCAATCAGTTCAAAAAAGGTTTTCGGCAGTCTGCCATCAGATGTTAAGTTTTGATTTTGGGACTTGTCCATATGTGTAGACACCACTCCATTCATGTCTCCCATCATTATGATGTTGTTGTAGTCCATATAATCCAGCATAGTCTCATGCAGCTTCTTGAAAAATTCTGATTTCCCGTCGTTTGGCGCATATATTCCTAATATCAAAATTTTTTCTCCTTGTGTCTGAATTTCAATCGCCAGAATTCTTCCTTGTTCATCTTTGAATACAAATTTTGGTGCCAGGCTCTCCTTGGCGTATATCACCACGCCTCTTTTCTTGACCTTGTCTGATGAGATAAATTCTTGGCCTACTCTTTTGTTGACTAGAACCTTCCTGTGGAGCCTGGTCACGTGAGTTTCTTGTAAGCAAATAATGTCCAATTGTTCTTTCTTCAGTATATGAAATATTTTCCTTCTTTTTTCCGGGGAATTTCCACCGTTTATATTCCAACTGAGTAGCTGCAGAGACATCCTGTACTATTTTTTTTTGCACCTAGAGCGGTGTATCTTCTTTATCCTCTAATCCCGAGGGTGTAGGGCCTGGTCCGCCTCCAGGCGGAATCCCAGATTGTGGTAGAGGCCAATGTGTTGCTGCTTCTTTTTGGAGATCTTCTCCGTGGTCGTGCAGGAACTTTTGTAGGTCCTCTGGTGTTCTTATTTTTACCTTCTTCAGCTTATAAGTAAATGATAATCCTTGTGGAAACTCCCACCTGTAGCGAATTGTATTAAGTCTCAACAATCTTGCCAGCTCTGAGTAGGTGGCTCTCAAATCCAATAACTGTTTTGGTATATCTCTGTAGATTTCGACCCTTCTGTCCTGTATCTCAAGAGACTTTGCAAAATGTAGGCCTAATATTTTATCTCTCTCTTCCCTTGATCTCAAAATTATCAAGCAATCTCTGGATCTGTCCTTCCTTACCAATCTTCCCTCTTCTTGATGTCTTCTGCTTCTGTTAGGTCCTTACCACTTCTGTCCATTATTATGGTAATCTTTGTACGAAATGTTCCTTTCATATCTCCAATTTTCTTGAACAGATCTCTGGTTCTTCCCATTCTGTTGTTTTCCTCTATTTCTTTGCATTGCTCGTTTAAGAAGGCCTTCTTGTCTCTCCTTGCTATTTTTTGGAAATCTGCATTCAATTTCCTGTATCTTTCACTATCTCCCTCACATTTTGCTTGCCTTCTCTCTCCCGCTATTTGTAAGGCCTCATTGGACAGCCACTTTGCTTTCTTGCATTTCTTTTTCATTGGGATGGTTTTAGTTGCTGCCTCCTGTATAATGTTGCGAGCCTCCATCCATAGTTCTTCAGGCACTCTGTCCACCAAATCTAAATCCTTAAACCTGTTCCTCACTTCCACTGTGTATTCATAAGGGATTTGTTTTAGATTGTATCTTACCGGCCCAGTGGTTTTTCCTACTTTCTTCAGTTTAAGCTTGAATTTTGCTATAAGAAGCTGATGATCTGAGCCACAGTCAGCTCCAGGTCTTGTTTTTGCTGACTGTATAGAGCTTCTCCATCTTTGGCTGCAGAGAATATAATCAATCTGATTTCGATGCTGCCCATCTGGTGATGTCCATGTGTAGAGTCGTCTCCTGTGTTGTTGGAAAAGCGTGTTTGTGATGACCAGCTTGCTCTCTTGACAGAACTCTATTAGCCTTTGCCCTGCTTCACTTTGATCTCCAAGGCCAAACTTGCCAGTTGTTGCTTTTATCTCTTGATTCCCTACTTTAGCATTCCAGTCCCCTATAATAAGAAGAACATCCTTCTTTGGTGTCACTTCTATAAGGTGTTGTAAGTCTTCATAGAATTGGTCAATTTCAGTTTCTTCAGCACCAGTGGTTGGTGCATAAACTTGGATTACTGTGATGTTAAAAGGTCTGCCTTGGATTCGTATCGAGATCATTCTATCATTTTTGAGATTGCATCCCAGTACAGCTTTCGCCACTCTTTTGTTGACTATGAGGGCCACTCCATTTCTTTTACGGGTTTCTTGCCCACAGTAGTAGATATGATAGTCATCCAAACTGAATTCACCCATTCCTGTCCATTTTAGTTCACTGATGCTCAGGATGTCAATATTTATTCTTGCCATCTCATTTTTGACCACATCCAACTTACCCAGGTTCATGGTTCTTACATTCCAGGTTCCTATGCAATATTTTTCTTTACAGCATTGGACTTTCCTTTCGCTTCCAGGCATATCCGCAACTGAGCGTCCTTTCCGCTTTGGCCCAGCCGCTTCATCAGCTCTGGATCTACTTGTACTTGTCCTCCGCTCTTCCCCAGTAGCATGTTGGACGCCTTCCGACCTGAGGGGCTCATCTTCCAGCGTCATAACTTTCATATGCCTGTTGTCTTTGTCCATGGAGTTTTCTTGGCAAGGATACTGGAGTGGCTTGCCGGTTCCTCCTCCAGGTGGATCACGTTTGGTCAAAACTCTCCACTATGACCTGTTCATCTTGTGTGCCCTGCTCGGCGTAGTTCATAGCTTCTCTGAGTTCAAGAACAGCGCTTGTTTAGCATAAAATAAAGACACAGAGAGCCAGCAATATTTCCATGGACGGAGGGCAGCTCATTCAGACTTCTTCTCCTCTCCGGTCACTTTTTATTATCCTTTGTTCTCCCCAGCCGCATGGCTGCATTCCAATGTCTCACGTTACCTCATCCGGTCATGGCTTTCCCCCCACTCTCGCCCCATTGGTCAATCACTGCTCAGAGGAAATACAACTCCTTTTAAGGTCAATACATTCTAATACATTGTAAGGCACGGACATGCTGGTCACCGAGGTCAGCAAGGCACCAGGTGGCGCTACAAGCCTTTGCCATGACTTCCTGGCTCCCACATGCCCTCTTTCTTTATATTTTAATCAGAATCATATATATCAGTACCAATACGGTTATATCGAGAGCGATAGGCGACTCTTGTGAGACCGGAAGCGGGCCGCGGACTGGAGAACCATGCAGTACACATAGAAATTAAAGAAGGAAGACATTGTATACAGCAACACAAAATAATGCAAATAACTACTATAACGATCACTATAATCAATAAATGTCGAAGCCAACTTCCATCCAGAAGCCAAGAATATAACCATGCCCTGTTGGAATTCTGCCTGGGTCAGAGGGATGTGCCACAGCGTAGGCACCGGCAGATATTCCTGTCGACCTCCCCGCGTCTCCACTCTGCTGATAAGCAGGCGAGGTCCCGGCGATTCTTCTCAGATGTGTGAGAGGAACACACCGTTCTTCCTCTCTCCCCTTTGGTGTCCCCCAGGGAGGGGAAAGAAGCAGACAGAAAACTATTTACATCCTTTATTTCTGCCTCTCATATCAGTACAGAGAATCATGTCTGCACTCGACAACAGCAAGAAGAAACTCCACCCATGTACTTCCAGTACGGGTCATATGACACACACACTGAGCTAACATCCGGTGCTCAGTACAGAATGGACTGCCCCTTTGTTCCCATGGCAACAGTCACAAACATCCTGTCTGGCTTTCCAGCCACAAGCAGCTGACTGAGCTGCTGGAGCCTTTGCTTGCTGCAGCATTGGTGCTTTATGGTAACATACTCCCCCTAAAGTATCAATGCGTGCTGCGAGCAAAGCGTCATCCAGAGAAGAAAACAAACAGTTGTTATACTTATAACATTCCCCTGTTGTTTCAGTTCCACC
This sequence comes from Podarcis muralis, assembly GCF_964188315.1. Lineage (NCBI taxonomy): Eukaryota > Metazoa > Chordata > Lepidosauria > Squamata > Lacertidae > Podarcis > Podarcis muralis. The sequence goes on from NC_135674.1 coordinate 16,884,496, forward strand.
CTTGGAACTACCCGCCACTGGTTTAACCAATGTACCTCTCTGGTTGTGTGACTTCGCATTACCTTGGTTAACAACTCTCTGTTGTGCCTTTGTCTCTGACTTAGACACAGCTTCAATCTGTCCTTGGTCCTTTACAACAGCAACATATGCTAGGTTAGCAAACTCCTTTGAATACCTCTTGGGTGGTACACCCTTCGTTGCTCTCTCAGACCTACGTAAGAGTTGCAGCTCTTCTCTGCTTTCTGGTTCAGCCTTTGAACTCTCTGGAGAACCAGTACTAAGCTTAATCAGTGGTTCATCCTCCTCTTCTGAGGGTCTAGTCATTATTTGAGATTTCCTCTCAATGACTGTGACAACTGAGCTGTCTGAGCTATCGCTGTCATCATCATCAGTACTACTGAACTCAATAAGATCAAACTCATCATCATCATCAACATCATTGTCCTCTGTGGGAAAAGCGTGAACAATCACTCTCTCCTGTTCAGGAGCACTCTCTAGAAATTTTGTGAGAATCACCTGACCAGATTCAGACAAAATTACTCTGTAGAGACCTTTTTCATAACCTACGAAGATGTCTCTGGCATTCTTTACCCCACTTGGAGCTTCTGTTCTCACATGAGACCCAAAAACCTTAAAATAGGCAACAGAAGGTTTTCTATTGAACAGCTTCTCAAAAGGAGAACATCCCAACTCTGTTGAGACTTTTCTCAACCACACGTGAAGATAGGACGCTAGCGACTCGGCCCAATATTCACGTGGTAAATGTGAACTTAGCAATTGTGCATGCATCCCCTTTTTGCAATTCTTTGTTCACCCTAACACAGACACATTTCTTCCATGCTTCTTCGGAACTAGCAAGTTTGTGTCTTATCCCTTTCCCCTGCAGGAACCTCTGGAAATCCTGTAAAAGAAAAACTGGCTTGTCATCTGTGAAAAGACAATCAATGTTAGCATCATGCATACTTTTAACCTTGTCACAAAACTCTTTAAACCTTTCTAAGGTTTCTTTTGGTTTCTCCATCAAGTAAACCCAAGAATAATTAGTGAAACAATCAACACACACAAGGTAATATTTTGCGCCGCCCCTAGATGGTTCTAGAGGACCAATCACATCAGCATACACCCGCTGAAAAGCTCTGTCGACCTTCTTGGCCACCTTCTTGGTGTCCTTGTTGGTCAGATCTGCAAGAGAAATTTCGTTAGAGTCAGAAGTATTACATTTCATGTAATCACTTTGATCAAAAGTCAACAAATACAGTCCATCTTTCTCTTTGGCAGTAAGAAACAGTTCTCCATCTTTGTAGATCTTGCATCTTTTAGCATCATAGTACAGTTTTAGCCCTTTCTTTGCAATCTGCGAAGCACTCAGCAGACTAAATCTCAGTTCTGGAACCAGGTAAACATCGCTTATAGTTAAGTTCAGACTCTCAAGATACACAGTCCCAATTCCGGTCGCTTCCAACTCTTGACCGTTGGCTTGTTTCACAGTGAAGCTTTGCTTCTTTAACGTCGAAAACAGTTCTCTGTGTGGGCAGAGATGCTTCGTGGCGCCGGTGTCGATTATGAACGCGTTCCCAACATCTGGCGTGGTTCCTTTCGCCATCATAGCCTTTGCAGGTTTCACCTGGCACTTGGTACGGCTTTTGCTTGACGCCTCAGGCTTCGTAGAGCTGTTCTTGGCTCCTTTTGACTGTCGCGGCTTCCTACAGTTCCGCTGTAGATGCCCAGTCTGTCTACAATTGTAGCATCGGACAGCGCTCAATGCTACAGCATGCTCTCCAGTAGCATCAGCAGTGGGAAGATTTGAACTCTGTTCTTGCCTTCCTCTGTCCTTCACTTCCAGTGCAGCAAGTCTGTCGTGTTCATTCAGGACCACCGCACACACTCTCTCCGCGGTCAGGTCTTGAGCCGGTAGGGAACCAAGCTGACTGGCAACAACCTTGTAAGTCCGGTTCAGGCTGTTTATCATCATGAAGCAAAACACTTCCTCCTGTAGACGGAAATTGCGTTCCACCATCTGTTGACGCAGAAACTTCATTTCTGTCAGGTGCGCTTGAACATCTCCATCAGGCGCTAATCTCAGATTGGTCAACTTCTCAAAATACAGCAACGCTGAAGAACCTGCATCTCTCTGATGTGTTGTACGCAGCGTATCCCAAACCTCTTTCGCATTTTCTAAATGCTGAATATGCACAAGCTGCGAGTCTGACACACACAGAATTATAGCCGTTCTGGCCTTCACATTCTGTGACTCCCAAGCACGCGTTGGTGCTGCAGGGATGGGGTTTTCAATCACTTCAAACAGTCTCTGATTCTGCAGCAGGGCCTTCATCTTTATAGACCAAGATGCATAATTGTCATTGGTCAGGAGGGGTGGAGAAGGCAAGCCTCCCCCCTTCTTAGCATCCATTTTGAGTCCTTGCATTAACTCTCAAACACAAGCCTCTAAAATCCAATAGCTGGCTTGTTTACACTCTTGACACCTGGCAACTCTGACACTGGCTGCGTTGGAAAGTCCCTTCCACCAGTTCGTGAGGGCCTAGTCATAACAAAACTTTGTTTTCGCCTCTCTGAGGCATAGACTGACTGTCCAGCCCTCTCGAGTAACTTTCCATTCCTCCTTCACTGAAGGACGTTGCTTAGCAACAGCGCATACCTCTCCTCGGACAGGAAACCACAAGAATGCCTGGAATGCAGGCCTCTTCTAAGTTGGAGCTGCTTTCCCACACACGCTCTCCGTGAAGCAGAGAATGAATCAATCTGCATTCACACTTTTAAGCCCTTAAAATCTCATACCTTGGGCATCGGCTTGGCTGTCAGCTTCTTCTGGTCAGCTTCTGGCTGCAGAGGATTAGCCTCTCCCATCAGGCTTCCATGGAGCAATGTAAACAGTAGCTCTGCTACTCTTGATGCAGACTCCCATGGATCGAAGAAAACAGCAACCGGCATCTGCCACCACTGTTGGAATTCTGCCTGGGTCAGAGGGATGTGCCACAGCGTAGGCACCGGCAGATATTCCTGTCGACCTCCCCGCGTCTCCACTCTGCTGATAAGCAGGCGAGGTCCCGGCGATTCTTCTCAGATGTGTGAGAGGAACACACCGTTCTTCCTCTCTCCCCTTTGGTGTCCCCCAGGGAGGGGAAAGAAGCAGACAGAAAACTATTTACATCCTTTATTTCTGCCTCTCATATCAGTACAGAGAATCATGTCTGCACTCGACAACAGCAAGAAGAAACTCCACCCATGTACTTCCAGTACGGGTCATATGACACACACACTGAGCTAACATCCGGTGCTCAGTACAGAATGGACTGCCCCTTTGTTCCCATGGCAACAGTCACAAACATCCTGTCTGGCTTTCCAGCCACAAGCAGCTGACTGAGCTGCTGGAGCCTTTGCTTGCTGCAGCATTGGTGCTTTATGGTAACATGCCCATGGATCAACGGAAGGCGGAGGAGCAAACGGATTGTGAGCTACCATGGTTTCCATATGATCAATCGTCGCAGATATGCTGACATTATTATCAGGAATAAACATACAACAATGAGAATGAACAAGTGCACAAACTCCTCCTTTTGAGGCTAAAATCACATCTAAAGTATAACGATTCTGTAAAACAACCTGTCTCATTGCAGATACCTCCTGGTTGAGTTCCTTCAAAGCTTTTATGGTATCATTGAATAATCCTTCAGTCCAATTTGCTAGCCGATGGAGGTCCCTATAGTTCATTGCTGCACCCACTGAGGGCAGCAAGGCCCGAGAGACCTGGGTACCGATATATTGATTTATGGGTGAATTAACCTCCTGACGATTTCGTAGTCTAAGAGAAGATGGTAACTTATCAACCTTATACAACAACGGAACCACGAGACCCAATGTACATGTGCCTGTGAGGTTTCGAGGAATAGCTTTGTATGCTTTTTCGCCACAAAGCAACCATAACTCTCTTTGGAGTAAATAGCTGATATTACTACTCTGTTGGGACCAATTAAAGGCTGCAGTAAATAAGGAACTGATATGAAATTGCTCATCTGTGGTATTTGCTAAGCCAGGGATAGAAGAATTCAGACTCCAGTTTGCATGGTAGGTTTCTTTCCTAGTTTTTAACCATGCACTGGTATCGCTTCTATAGCACTGAGATTGGTCACTGTATGTTCCTGTAAGAGAACAAGAGCTATTAAACATGAATTTCAATGTATATTGACAGTTTGGATATATGCCCCATGATTCTTTCCCCTCTTTAATTTGAAAACAAATGGGGGCAGGCTCATGGAGGGTCAATTGTACTGGAGGCCAAAAAGTTTGCTTAGGGGATATAATATTAGTAAATTGAAAAGATCCATTGACAGGCACGCCATGAAGCATTATGCCTGAATGACTGGCAAAGGGCGGCATGTGCATACATAACCAACATTTAGAAGCATGCAATAAGCTGGTAAACTTAATCATATCTTGTACAAAAATATTATCCTTCCATATCTTATGATAATTTTCTCCCCTAAAAGTCTTATTCAACAACGCTGTTCTTATAGTTCGAGAGTGGCTGAGCCTTGGATACTGCCAGCCAGAGTAGGATTCAGGCGACAGCTGCTTGCCAGCCGATAAGGTGAAATATGGTGGTTTCAACTGGTCTGTGTCATCTGCTTCTCTTCCTTGTATAATGGAGCAGGAAAGGATGGCAAGGCAAATGGTTAGGAAGGCACTTCCGCAGTTGAAGGGACTCGCCATGGCCGCACGCATCGAGCTGGAACCCATAAAGGCTTGTCCTCGACGTCCACTGCCGCGTCCCCTCGTCCCCACATGATCAGCGGGACAGGTCCATGCCACGCGGGATCAGGCAAGCGTTGGTACACCACCAAGGGGCGGGGGAGTGCCTCCTCCTTCCTAAAATGCAATTCCGCAGGAGTATGGGTCCTATTATGTGGATATAAAAGATGGTTAAGCACAAAAAGAACTTGGTGAACAGCTGAAGGGATATCCGCTGTTGGTATGCTTCGGCCGCCAAGCTGTTTAAGCAATAGTGTTTTGAACGTCAGGTGTGCTCTTTCCACTATAGCTTGACCTGTGGAGTTAAAGGGTATGCCATGAGTTAATTTCACATTCCACAACATACAAAATTCCGAAAATGTTTTGGAAATATACGCTGGACCATTATCAGTTTTGATACGCGCAGGTTTACCCATGACTGAGAAACAGCGGATAGTGTGCTGAATGACATGCCGAGCTGTTTCCCCCCTCATGGGCGTAGCCCATATGAATCCAGAGTGGGTGTCCACCGTGAGGTGAACCTTGGAGAGTGGAGCCAACACAGGTGTGTGTGTGACATCCATCTGCCAACACACCAATGCAGACGTGCCCCTAGGATTGACAGCATCAAAAGGAATGGCCAGCTGAGATTTAGAACAAGAAGCACATTGGGAAACTATATCCCTTGCTTGGGCTAAGGGAATAGAAAACTGCTTTGCCAATGCTTTCGCAGGAAGGTGAAAGGTGTTATGACATAGTATAGGATCAGAAAAGAGAGAAAAGGCAGAAATGTTCTTCAACGCTGCATCTGCTCTTGCATTGCCCTCTGCTAAATACCCTGGGTGTGATGTGTGGGAGCGAAGATGTGCAACATAATAAGGGAACTCTCTGTGCTGAAGTAAGGCCTGCAGGGCAAGAAACAAGGAAAACAAGTCAGAATCCAAGGAAGGAGTTATATAAGATATTGGTAAAATAGCAAAAAGGCGATATACATACTGAGTATCCACAATAAGATTGAAAGGTTGAGTAGGAAAGGATTGAAAGGCAAGAATCACAGCCGCTAGCTCAGCTCGCTGGGCAGAAGACTGTGGAGGGGTAAATAAACATTTCCATTTTCCTCCCTCCTCCCACGTCACTACCCCCCTACTTCTTGTTCCATCCGTGAAAAGGGTCAGTGCAGAGGGGAGAGGTGTGAGAGACAAGGGGATAGCCAAAACATAGGTGACCTGTGTCAGAAATGCCAAACGGTCATCCTTTGGGGGGTTAAAAATGGTGACACCTATAAAATCAGCCAAAGCAATTTGCACGGCAGCATTTGTGATCAATAAATGCTGCTGTTCAGTCTGTGAAAAGGGCAAATAAATTTATGCAACATCGAAACCGCTCAAAGCCATAGCACGTGAACGTCCTTTAATCACAATGTCTGATGTGGATTCAATTACTGAATAAATGTTCTTTGGAGGGGTATGAGGTAAATGTAACCATTCTATAATGCAGATAGTCTTCTTCTTGTCCGTTTGAGCATATAAAATTCCTGTTGGCAACAATGGTGTAGCAAACACTGCCAGATGCACCTCGTGTGCAGAGGCCTCTGTGATCCTGTCCACGAGAACAGATCGCAGGTGCTGATTAACAGTTTGTAATGCCGTGATCATTGCTGAAGTGACCTGGATTACATCTGCTGGATCCTTGTGTCCTGCGAGCGCTGAAAACAATGGTGATAATGTGCTGGTAGGTAATGCAAGGAAAGAGCGAGCCCAATTCAAATGCCCAAGAAGTTGTTGCAATTGCACAAGCTTCATGTTTGAAGGGATAGTCAGTTGGGGAACAATAGGCAGCGCTGCTTGTGCAGAGACTTTATGTCCCAAGTAGGTGGTGGGCAACGTCAATTGAATTTTTTTCGGCGCTATACAGAGTCCCGCTTCCGCTAATGTGGCAGAAAGTTCTTGAAAAATGCCAGGCGGGAGTTCCTTAGCAGCGATTAAAATGTCATCCATGAAATGATAGCACAAAAGCTCTAGGTGGCGCCTGCGGAAAGGTTTCAATGCTTCACTCACAAAATGTTGACAAAGTGTAGGGGAGTTCCACATGCCTTGAGGCAGGACAACCCACTGATATCGCTGGGTGGGCTGCGAATTGTTATATATTGGCAATGTAAAAGCAAACCGTTCCCTGTCTGCTGGATCCAGTGGGATAGAAAAAAAAACAGTCCTTTAAATCAAGCACCGCCAACTGATATTCTAATGGGAGCATATTTGGATTTGGCATGCCAGGTTGTAAAGTTCCCATTGGCTGTATCTGCTGATTAATTCTCCTCATATCCTGTAAAAGATGCCATCTGCCTGATTTTTTCTTAATAACGAAAATTGGGGAGTTCCAGGGAGATGAGGACGGTTCAATGTGGCCAAGGGTCAATTGTTCAGAAATAAGCTGGGCCGCCGCTGCTAATTTTTCTTTTGGTAGAGGCCATTGTTCTACCCATACTGGGGTAGTGGTGATCCATCGTAACGGCAGTGCAGGGGCGTGGAAGTGCAGGGGCGGCCCTTAGAATAAATTTGACTCCAATTTGGTGCCTGCAATAGCCAAAATATCGCGCCCCCATAAGGAGACTGGAATGTCCATTATTAATGGATAGAGGGTAATCTGCACCCCGCTATCGCTTTGGATGAGTATTGGGTGGAGACTGCGCCGTGCCTGTGATTCACCTCCCACACCAATAACTTGTGAGGCTGGACAGGTGGGCCAACTGGATGGCCAAGCAGATTTTGCCACGACTGTTACATCCGCCCCTGTGTCCAGAACTCCCACAATGCGTCGACCTCCCACTGTCAGAGACACAGAAGGGTGCGAGGCTGTAATGTTCATGGCTGCTGCAATTAGGGGTAGTTGTTCGGATGGGGGGGGGGGAATGATAATCTTCGCCACTGTAGTATTTGACTGTATTCTGCATGGACGATCCGCATATAGCGTGATCTCAGGGAAATTCACATATGGTCCGTGTGTTAGCATCGGTACCACATGAATTCCTGTTGCTTGTGCAGATAAAAAAGGCAATACCAGACAAGTGGCATGATTGTCTAACCCTGCTTCAGTGAGAACATGAGTCTTTAAAGGGCAGAAAGGCAAATGGAATTCCACGTCCTGCGTCAGGCGAAGTCGTGGTGCTGTTTCCCTGGACTCTGGGGGGTCCCCTATTGATTTGTCTGGGCCCGGGGTGGGCCCTGCTGCCAGTTTCCCTGCTGTTGTCCTTGCTGATTTCCGGCAGTGTGCTGACCCTGCTGTTGGTTTTGAGGAAGCGATCTGCATTGATTGGCCCAATGAAAGCCTTTTTTGCAGATTGGACATTTGGTAGAAGGACGCCTAGGCTGTTGCGTGGATCTACATTGCGCCTTAAAGTGTCCTGGTTTGCCACACTGGAAACAAGTTTTATCGATGGCTACAGGCTGGTTTTTATTTAGCGCTGCTGCCAGCAAATGAGCCTTGTGGGTGGCTGTACCGACAGACTGACAAATGCGAAGCATGGCTGCTGTGTCTGTGGCAGGATTGTGTATTATCGGGCGCAACGCAACCTTACAATCCTCATTTGCATTTTCAAAGGCCAATTGTTTGATAATTATTTGTTTGGCTTCAGGATTTTCAATTTGTCTACTCACTGCTGTAATCAGCCTGTCCATAAAGGAAGAATATGATTCTCTAGGTTCTTGTCTGATTGAACCCCACCTAGACTGGATACTGGTGGGTTCCGGGATTTTTCTCATTGCTTGTTGAGCAGCAAGAGCAGTATCCCTCAATAAGATCTGCAGCAGTGTGGCTTGTACTGAAGCCTGAGCGAAGGGCCCACGCCCCATCATAGCATCCATCACATCTGCGAGGGTAAGATTAGGATTATTCCCTCTTGCTTGTTGCAGTAAAGCAGGAGCATAAGCACGACAGGCGATTTCCCATTCATGGGCAAATAATACACCAGCTGATGGGGGTAAAACTGTACGTGCCAAAAGCTTGATGTCATCTGGCACCAACAGCTGGGCTAATGTGGCTTCCAAAAGAGCCTGTGTAAATGGGGCTTGAAGTCCATTTGTCCTTACTGACAGTTGTAGCTCTTTCAAGATTTTAAAGTCAAAAGGTTGGTGCTGGGCTTGAGTTCCTGCTGGAGCACCAGCAGGGGGCACAATAACAGAGAATGCCATAGTATCCTGAATTAAGGAGCAGGCAAGGACTGCACGTTGAAAAGGGGTAGCTGGTTCTGCTGCTGAAAGAGCAGGGTCATTTCCAGCCAGACCACGGTATTTTTGCAGGATTGGGTCCTCTGGTGAGGAACTGTAGTCCGGAGGTTTGGGTTCTGGAGCTGCTGGCAAAGCGAGCATTGGAACCGATGCCAGCACAGCAGGCTGGATTAAAGAAGCTGAAGGTTGTGTTGGCAATGCAGCCATGGAGATATTTTTTGGTGATAAAGAACCCATAGCATATCGAATTTTACACCCAAGCATTTAAAATTCTAACACCAATGCTGGGATGTCCATGAAAATGTGTCCCGATCTTGTCCCAATGTTTTAATTCGCATGTCCCATCCACAGGAAACCAAGAACAATGTTCATCAATGCACAGAATAAGCTGTATCAAATCACCCTCTGGAACTTCCAATTTGTTGGAGGAGAGGAGAAATTTTAAGTCTTTTAAAAATTTCTGTTGGGGAGTAGTCAAAGAGCTGCCCATTCTAAAATAAGATTAAAAAAAAGAATCAAACTCACCGGGATCTTTTTTTAAAGATGTAAAGCGCTTGCAATCCTTGCCGGACGTAGTGAGCCGATGATATCCACTGCTTGGATCGAAAATCCTCTCACATTTTCTTTTAAAATCCTCTTAGTCTGCCTCAGACTGTTTGCTTTAAATTGCTTCTTTTTTCTCTTTTAAAAACCTCAGCCGTATCCTTTTATTCAGCCTCACACGGGGCACCACTTGACGAAGCCAGCCGTCACAATGGCGCTTGTTTAGCATAAAATAAAGACACAGAGAGCCAGCAATATTTCCATGGATGGAGGGCAGCTCATTCAGACTTCTTCTCCTCTCCGGTCACTTTTTATTATCCTTTGTTCTCCCCAGCCGCATGGCTGCATTCCAATGTCTCACGTTACCTCATCCGGTCATGGCTTCCCCCCCCTCTCGCCCCATTGGTCAATCACTGCTCAGAGGAAATACAACTCCTTTTAAGGTCAATACATTCTAATACATTGTAAGGCACGGACATGCTGGTCACCGAGGTCAGCAAGGCACCAGGTGGCGCTACAAGCCTTTGCCATGACTTCCTGGCTCCCACACACTATGACCTGTTCATCTTGGGTGCCCTGCTCGGCATAGTTCATAGCTTCTCTGAGTTATTCAAGCCCCTTCGCCACGGCAAGGCAGTGATCCATGAAGGGGAAAATGGGCCACTCCATTTCTTTTCTTGCCCACAGTAGTAGATATGATAGTCATCCGAACTGAATTCGCCCATTCCTGTCCTAACCCTAACCCTACCCTGTCCTAACCCTAACCCTACCCTGACCCTATTCCTAACCATTCCTAACCCTATCCCTGACCCTATTCCTATCCCAACGCAAACCCTAACCGTGTTCTTAATCCTAACCCAACCCTAGCACTGACCCCTAACCCAACCCTAGCATTCACCCCTTAGCCTATCCCTGACCCTATTCCTAGGATTAAGAACCGTGTTCTTAATCCTAACCCAAAGCTAGCACTGACCCCTAACCCTAACCCAACCCTAGTATTGACCCCTAACCCTATTCCTAACGCAACCCTAACCCAACCCAACAAAACCCTAACCCTATTCTTAATCCTAACCCAACGCTAGAGCTAACCTCTAGCCCTAACCCAACCCTAGCCCTGACCCCTAACCCTATTCCTAACATTAACCCAACCCTACCATTGACTCATAACCCTAACCCTACCCTGACCCTATTCCTAACAAACCCTAACCCATACCCTATTCTTAGTCCTAACCCAACCCTAGCCCTGACCCCTAACCCTATTCCTAACATTAACCCAACCCTACCATTGACTCATAACCCTAACCCTACCCTGACCCTATTCCTAACAAACCCTAACCCGTACCCTATTCTTAGTCCTAACCCAACCCTAGCCCTGACCCCTAACCCTAACCCAACCCTAGTATTGACCCCTAACCCTATTCCTAACCCTAACCCTATTCCTAACCCAACCCAACCCAATCCTAACCCTATTCTTAATCCTAACCCAACCCTAGCCCTAACCTCTAACCCTAACTCATCCCTAGCACTGACCCCTAACCCTATATCTAACATTAACCCAACCCTTCCATTGACTCATAACCCTAAACCTACCCTGACCCGATTCCTAACCAACCCTAACCCGTACCCTATTCTTACTCCTAACCCAACCCTAGCACAGGGCCCTAACCCTGACCCTATTCCTAACCTAATCCTATTCCTATCCCAACACTAACCCTAACCGTGTTCTTAATCCTAACCCAACCCTAGCACTGACCCCCCTAACCCTAACCCAACCCTAGCACTGACCCCTAACCCTAACACAACCCTAGTATTGACCCCTAACCCTATTCCTAACCCTAATCCTATTCCTAACACAACCCTAACCCTAACCCTATTCTTAATCCTAACCCAACCCTAACACTAAGCCCTAACCCTAACCCTATTCCTAACCCTAACCCAATCCTAGCACTGGCCCCTAATCCTAATACTAACCCAACCCTGGCACTGACCTGTAACGGAACCCTAGCATTGACCCCTAACCCTAACCATGACCCTATTTCTAACCCTACCCCAACCCTAGCATTGACCCCTAACCCTAACCCTATTCCTAACACCAACCCTATTGCTAAGCCAACCCTAACCCTATCCCTATTCTTCATCCTAACCGAACCATAACAGTCAGCCCTAACCCTATTCCTAACCCTAAAACAGCCCTGGCACTGGCCCCTAATCCTAATCCTAACCCAACCCTAGCACTGACCCCAAACCCCAACCCAACCCTTGCAATGAACCCTAACCCTACCCTGACCCTATTCCTAACCAACCGTAACCCGTACCCTATTCTTAGTCCTAACCCAACCCTAGCACAGGGCCCTAACCCTGACCCTATTCCTAACCTAACCCTATTCCTATCCCAACGCTAACCCTAACCGTGTTCTTAATCCTAACCCAACCCTAGCACTGACCCCTAACCCTAACCCAACCATAGCATTGCCCCTAACAATAACCCAACCCTTGTATTGACCCCTAACCCTATTCCTAACCCTAACCCTATTCCTAACCCAACACAACCATAATCCTAACACTATTCCTAACCCTAACCCAACCCTAGCACTGACCCCTACCCCAACCATAGCATTGACCCCTTACCCTAGCCCTGACCCTATTCCTAACCGAACCCTAACCCCAACCCTATTCTTAATCCTAACCCAACCCTAACCCTAGATCTAGTATAACTAAATCCTTTCTTGCTGTCTTCTTTATGTGTTTCATATAGTTGTCGATAATGCAACCAACTCTGAAAGGGGTCTTTGATCTCATCATAATCTCTTAATTTCCATTTTCCATCATGTTCCTTTAATAAATCAGCATATGTGAGCCATTTTCCTTTCTTTCCAAGTGGTTTGAGCAGTAATGCTTCATGTGGTGAAAGCCACCACGGGGACTTTTGTTCCAATAAGTCTTTGTATCTCTTCCATACTCTCATTATTGATTTCCTGATTATATGGTTGTAAAAACTTCTATGAACCTTCCCTTTCCCGTACCATAAGCATGCGTGCCAGCCAAATCTGTTGTCATGTCCTTCTAGTTCTAATGCCTCTGGTTTATCCAATCTCATCCAGTCCCTGATCCATACCAAACAAGCAGATTCATAATATAATTTAAGCTCTGGGAGGCCAAACCCGCCTCTATCTGTCCAAAAGAAGAGGAGGGAATGAAGGAATGGGTTTCTGTGTAGTAAGTTTAAAACTGACTCAACCCCCCCTTTTTTTGTTCTTTCAAAAGAGAGCACTTTTAAATGTCTAAAACTTGAGCTGTTTGAGCAAAAACATAAACAAGCTCTCTCCTTTATCAGTCACGGCAAGGGATGGCCTTGGCTCTCTAGGGGAACAAAGAAAACACGTCAGAACTTTATCTTATGTGCTGACCACAAAATACGCGCAAGACTGATGTCTGGGGAAAACGCCAAAAGCGTGTTCCCAGAGATGGTGACCTCGTCCCAGATAAGAGTAGGAAGAGGAAGATCCTTTTATGGTCAGAAGTACAGGAAGGAAGATCCTTTTATGGTTGAGAGTACCAGAGCAGGAACATATGTGATGTCAACCTGCGTACGTAGGCCGACGTGGTTGGGCTCCTAGGGGAGGAGTGAGAGGGTGCCTGGAGGATATATATACTGCATGAAACTTGTCATTTCTTTGGACTTGCTGTGGACTTGATCACACAAGTGCCTTCTGCTATCCGGAGAGCAGAATAAACTCTTTCTTTGAACCAACTCGGTGTCATTTGACTTCCTTCCTCCTGTCCCGGAGCAACGCAGACCCAATCGGTGAACTCCAATAAGGCTACAGTTTGAGCAGTAATGCTTCATGTGGTGAGAGCCACCACGGGGACTTTTGTTCCAATAAGTCTTTGTATCTCTCCCATACTCTCATTATTGATTTCCTGATTATATGGTTGTAAAAACTTCTATGAACCTTCCCTTTCCCGTACCATAAGTATGCGTGCCAGCCAAATCTGTTGTCATGTCCTTCTAGTTCTAATGCCTCTGGCTTACCCAATCTCATCCAGTCCCTGATCCATACCAAACAAGCAGATTCATAATATAATTTAAGCTCGGGGGGGGGGGCAAACCCACCTCTATCTTTTACATCTATAAGTATTTTATGTTTTATCCTTAGCCTTTCGCCCCCCCCCCCAGATAAATTTTGAAATATCTTTCTGCCATTTTTTAAACCATTCATCTTTCCTAACACTATTCCTAACCCAACCCTAACCCTAACCATATTCTTAATCCTAACCCAACCCTAGCCCTGACCCCTAACCCTAACCCTGACCTTATTCCTAACCCTATTCCTTTTTTTAAAAAAGATATTTTATTGAAATTTTCACCTTATTACATTAAAAAGAAAAAAATCAAAAAAGAAAAAACAAAAAAGTTAAAAACACATAAAGTTTACATCCTTATTTTCAATAACATATTTCCCAGACTTCCCCACACCTCCCCTTCTTGTATTCCAATTCAAATTATTAGTTCAACAAGTTCTTGTCCCCAATTCTTGACCTGTTTAAATTTAATTCATTTTATAGAAACCAATTTAAACTTATAAACATCAATATTTATACATCAGTGCTCATTCTTAAAACCTTTTTCTAAAGTCGACCCAAATTCCCTTCCACGAATTCCCCAATTTTCATACCCATAGCAAAACAGAATAAAAAAGAAAACAGAATATAATTGTACGCCCTTTGGATTCCCAAACCCCACCCCACCCTTTCCCGGTTTTGATCCCCAACACCATCAGTCTTAGTCTACTATCAGCCTGGAGACCTCACGTCCGAGGCTCTTAATTCTCTCACAGTTCCTCTCTGCCGGTTTTTTTGATAGTCCTTAGTGTTAAATACCAGATCTCGGAGAAGCTCTATCCCAATAGCGCCCATGTTTCTTCCAGCCAGACCTCCATACTTAAAAGTGGAGCCCGAATCTTGTTTCTTACTCCTTTTAAGTCCAAATGTCCCAAAAGCTCCAACTTCCACCTTGATCAAATTTGTAATCCATAGGTCTTCAGATCTCCACATAAGGAGATCTCTCCATTCTTCAATCTCCAATTCAGACCAGATTTTCATCATCCAGTACTTATTTTGCTTTGTAACCATCATGTCAGGCCTCTGGCTCTCCTTTGTCACATTACATCTCCTCCTTCCTTTTCTTCAGAAACAACATATGTCTCTTTTTCCACACTCTCAAATTTCTCAAACTTCTCTTCTTGTCCAGCTGCATGGGCTTCCTGAGTCAAGACCTTATCAAATTCAATGAATTTGTTTACTGTTAAGTCCAGAGCTGCCACATTGGTAGCCAAAACATCAATTTGGCCTTGTAACTTTCCCAAGAGAAGAAACACTCTGTCCAATTTAGCTTGAGTTTTTCCTCCTTCAGCCATTCTTGTAATGTCCCAAAAACCCCTCTAGAGGGATTTTGGCTACTTAGTATTCCTTCCAGTTCAAATCCAAAAATCAAATTAGTTTGTAACAGTTCTTCCTTATTTTCAACAAAGTATAATCAAATTGTAACAAATATAGCCAGCAGAAGCAGCAGAAACAAAGTTCTCTTTTTCAGTCTTGACAACTAGTTTGACAGCTGTCAAACTCTTCAATACCTTTTCAACAGGCTCTCTCGCGGATCACTCCCGGGTCCGGGGGGGGGGGGGGATGACATTTCAGCTCTCAAAATTAGCTCTTATCCTCCAGTAAAATTACTTATATTGCCAAATCGTGAAATTAATATATTTTACTCAATAAAGAAGAAGACGTTCTCTTGACCTTAGTTGGTTAGTCCTTGCTTTAAATTATTTACAGGACGGGGAGACGGACTTCCTTTTTGCGCCTTCCCCGATCGTGCCTAATTCAAAAAAAATTTTCCTTGCAAATCCAATTTTCCAATTACTCACGGGTTGTTGCTTTTAAAGTCCAATTGTTCAAAGGAAGAAGTCAGCGCTCTCCGACCATGGCACGCGGCTTCACTCCGCAGGAGGAGCAGTCGACTCTCAGCACCGCGCCACTCACCCCGTCCCCCGTTCCGTAGCCTTTAAAAAGGCTCCTTCGCGGGTCGGGGGCGCAAATGGTGCCCGCCGAGTCACCAAGTTCACAGGCTGCAGCGCCTGTGATTTCTAGGGGTCCCCGTGTCGCCGCAGCGGCCAGTCCCAACTCCTACGGAGCTGATTACCTCCGGAGCTCGGAGGGAATCCGCCATTGGTCGATGGCGCTAACCCGGAAGTCCCATTCCTAACCCTATTCCTAACCAAACCCTAAACCTAGCCCAACCCTAAACCTAACCCTATTCTTAATCCTAACCCAAGCCTAGCACTGAGCCCTAACCCTGAGCCTATTCCTTATCCTAGTCGAACCCTAGCATTCACCCCTAACGCTATTCCTAACCCCAACCAAAACCGGCATTGATGCATAACCCTAACCCTGACCCTATTCCTAACCTGATTCCTAACCCAACCCTAACCCTAACCCTATTCTTAATCCTTACCCAACCCTAGCCCTGACCCCTAAACCAACCCAAGTATTGACCCCTAACCCTAACCCTGAAGCTATTCCTAACCCTAACCCTATTCTCAACCCAACACAACCCCAGGTAAAGGTAAAGGTAAAGGTACCCCGTACGAGCCAGTCTTGCCAGACTCTAGGGTTGTGCGCTCATCTCACTCTATAGGCCGGGAGCCAGCGCTGTCCGCAGACACTTCCGGGTCATGTGGCCAGCGTGACAAGCTGCATCTGGCGAGCCAGCACAGCACACGGAACGCCGTTTACCTTCCCGCTGGTAAGCGGTCCCTATTTATCTACTTGCACCCGGGGTGATTTTGAACTGCTAGGTTGGCAGGCGCTGGGACCGAACGACGGGAGCGCACCCCACCACGGGGATTCGAACCGCCGACCATGCGATCAGCAAGTCCTAGGCGCTGAGGCTTTTACCCACAGCGCCACCCGCGTCCCAACACAACCCTAACTCTAACCCTATTCTTAACCCTAACAAAACCCGAGCACTGACCCCTAACCCTATTCCTATTCGTAACCCTAACCCAACCCTCACATTGACCCCTAAACCTGACTCTATTCTTAACACTATTCCTAACCCAACCCTAACCCTATTCATAATCCTAACCCAACCCTAGCACTGACCCCTAACCCTAACCCAACCCTAGCATTCACCCCTTAGCCTATCCCGGACCCTATTCCTAACCCTAACCCTAACCCTTAGCCTAACGCTGACCCTATTCCTAACCCTAACTCTATTCCTAACCCAACCCTAAACCTAACCTTATTCTGAATTCTTACGCAAGCCTAGCCCTGACCCTTAACAATAAACCAACCCTAGCCCTGACCCCTAACCCAACCCAAGTATTGACCCCTAACCCTAACCCTGAAGCTATTCCTAACCCTAACCCTATTCTCAACCCAACACAACACAACCCTAACTCTAACCCTATTCTTAACCCTAACAAAACCCGAGCACTGACCCCTAACCCTATTCCTATTCCTAACCCTAACCCAACCCTCACATCGACCCCTAAACCTGACTCTATTCTTAACACTATTCCTAACCCAACCCTAACCCCAACCCTATTCATAATCCTAACCCAACCCTAGCATTCACCCCTTAGCCTATCCCTGACCCTATTCCTAACCCTAACGCTAACCCTAACCTTAACCCTAACCCTAACACTAACCCTTAGCCTAACGCTGACCCTATTCCTAACCCTAACTCTATTCCTAACCCAACCCTAAACCTAACCTTATTCTGAATCCTTACGCAAGCCTAGCCCTGACCCCTAACAATAAACCAACCCGCGCACTGACCCCTAACCCTATTCCTAACCCCAACCGAAACCGGCATTGACCCATAACCCTAACCCTGACCCTATTCTTAACAGATCTCCTGTTTGACGTTAGGATTTGAGTCCTTTTAAAGACGTCTTTCAAAGTTTTAGCTTACAGTCTCTTTGCTTTGATCTATATACAAGAAACGGAAGGCAGACTTCCTGTTTATACCTCCCCGTTTCGGTGCCAAATTAGCTCTTTTCCTTCGTTTAAATCCAATTTTATCCTACTCACAGGTAGTTGCTTTTTGTAGCCAAATTGTCCCAGGAAAAAGTCAGCGCTCTCCGATAACGGCTGTGCGGCTTCGCTCCGCGGAAGAAGCAGTCCACTCACAGCACCACGCCACTCACCCCGCTTTGCTCCGGAGCCCAAAAAAAGGGTTCCTTCGCAGATTGGGGGGGGGGCGCTGAAGGTGCCCGCTGAGTCCCACGTTCACAGGCTTCACCCGCCTGTGATTTTTAGAGGGGTCCCCACTTCGCCGCAGCGGTCAGACCCGATCCCGCGGAGCTGGTCCCTCAGAGACAGAGGGAATCCGCCATTTCCGATGGCGCTAACCCGGAAGTCCCCCCACAATTATGAGACCTGGGCAAGTTGCTGTGAGAGCCTGTTGTGACAGCTCGGAGTATGGCACACAGTGTGTGAAGCCCCTCCAGTTCCTCTGACAGATAGATGCAAGGCCGAAGAATCACGGGCCATAGACGTGATTGCCTTCTCCGTCTCTCTGGAGGAAATTGTAACACTGGCTGGCAACACAACAGCAAGTCAGATGTGGAATGCTTTGAAAGTAGCCCATCTGGTGGTCATCCCAGCCCAGAGTTTGACTGCATCGGAGGTCCTGGCTGTTTCCCAGATCGAGAGTGATTGCAGGGATGCTGAGGGCACCGGTTGCAGGCTGCAGGGGGAGCTGACTGTGACGTCATCCCAGGCGGCATTCCAGCCTCCAGGGGGAGCCAAGGAGTCGGCAGCTGAGAGCTCTGTTTCCCATGAGAGCCAAGGTCGTCCTCACAGATATAAACAAAGGAGGAAGCTGGGAGATGGCCAGAAGCAGAAGGGGGGTGGAAAGCCCAGGCCAGGGAAAAACAAGGCTTTGTTTGCTGGCACTGCTTCACCAAAGGCCAAAGGCAAGTTTGATGGCCAGGAGCAGGGGGACAAGCAGCAGCAGCCCAAGCCAGTGGAAAACAAGGTTCTGTTTGCTGGCACTGCTTCTCCAAAGGCCAAAGGAAAGTTTGTCATCGATTCTGGAGCCACAAGGCATTTAACGAAGGATAAATACCTGTTTATCTCCTTCACGCCTCAAGATGGAGAGATTCAACAGGCTGATGGAAAGAAGCTGAGAATTGCAGTAGTTGGGACAGTGAAACTGGCAAGTCTGCACACAACCATCAAAGACGTACTTTATGTTCCAGATTCTGCAGACAATTTGCTCAGCATCCCACAGCTGACTGGGCGTGGTTTTGAGATTTCCTTCAAGAAGAGCGTCTGTGTCATCAGGAAAGGCAAAGAGGACATTTTGCATGCAAAGTTTATAGATGGCTTGTTCTGTATAACTTATGATGACAATTGTGTTGATGTGTCTAATGTTGAATCTTGTTGTGTTGCACAAACTAACAAAGTTTTTCATGCAGGATGTATTCACGAGGCGCACCGAAGATTTGGTCACATGTCTTGGCAGGCACTGGCCAAGATGCCTAGGTTGGTTCAGGGTTTGAACATCAAGCCCTGTAAGTTTCACATGAAATGTGTATCTTGTAAGTTTCACATGAAATGTGGGAATTTTCCAGAGTTACCCAGAGGAAGATGAAGGTGATGTGAAAAAAGCAGATGATGTTGAGGAAGAAGAGGAAGCTGAGGATGATGATGATGATGATCACAGTTCGGATTCCAGCTCAGTGGGCAGCACTGCTGCTGGTGTCAGCGACAGTGATGACACAGCAGACTACAAGAGCGCAAAGGCCTCAGTCATACCATCTGATGCGTCTGACAATGAACTGGAAGAAGCACTGTTCACCATTGGTCACTTTTCTCCTAAGAAGGAGGAGATGAGTGAAGAAGACTTGCATCTAGTACGCAGATCTGAAAGGGCCACAAAAGGCAAACCTCCAAAGAGATTTGCTGATGAGTTTGCTAAGACAGCAACTGCTGTTCCTAGTAGCTCAGAGAAGGTGTGGGAACCTGCAAGCTTCAAAGAGGTTCGGGAGTTAACCTCTAAAGATCCTGAGCCATGGCTGAATGCCATGAAGGCTGAAGTTGATTCCTTGGATAGGAACCAGACTTGGGAGCTAGTCCCAGTAGTCCCAGGAATGAGACTGGTTGGCAGCAAATGGGTCTTCAAGGCCAAGACAGACCAGAATGGCAAGGTTGTCAGGCACAAAGCCAGATTGGTTACCAGAGGTTTTTCACAGGTACCAGGACAGGATTACCACGAGACCTACTCACCCACCATCAAGTATGAGAGCATTAGGCTAATGCTCAAGATTGCTGCAGAGGAGAAACTGCACGTTTCTCATCACGACGTGAATACAGCTTTTTTGTACGGGGTTTTGGGGGAGGAGCTGTATATGCTTCCACCTGATGGAATGCAGATACAGAAGAAAATGGTCTGTAAACTGTAAACTTCGGAAGTCCTTATATTGTCTCAAGCAGAGTGCCAGGTGTTGGAACACAAAACTCACTGAGACATTGCTTTCTCTAGGTTTTCACCAAGGGAAAGCTGATCCATGTGTGTTTGTCAAGGAGGAGGGGCAAAACAAACGGTTTTGTTTGTGTTTTGTTGATGATCTTTTAATGTTTTGGAAGAATCAGGCTTTGTACCAAAGCACCCTCACTCAGCTGAGGAAGAAGAGGAAGCTGAGGATGATGATGATGATGATCAGAGTTCGGATTCCAGCTCAGTGGAATGAAGGATCTTGGTGATCTTGGTGAGGTATCCAACTATCTTTCTCTGCAGGTGGAGAGGAACCAAGCAGGTAATTTTCTGGTACACCAAACACAGAAAATTGCTGATGTATTAACCAGGCTGAATTTGGTTGATGCAAACCCAGCAGACACACCGATGGTGACAGGTTACCAGGTAGATAGTACTGCTGAAGCGTTTTCTGATACAACACTGTACAGATGCATTCTAGGCAAGCTGAATTTCATTGCTAGATGTTCAAGACCTGACATAGCTGTAAGCACTAACCTGCTTAGCAGACATGCCAACAATCCTTCTGTTCAGGATTGGAAAGCTCTGAAGCGCATAGCCCACTATTTGAAAGGGACTTTGCACTACAGGCTGAGGTTCACCAGTCAGAAGACTGGAGGTCTTGAAATTTTTGCAGATGCAAGTTTTGGAAGTGACACCACGGATGGTACAAGCACTTCTGGAGTATGCTACATGTACAACCACTGTCTGTTTGACTGGTTGTGCAAAAAGCAGACGACAGTAAGCCTAAGTTCCTGTGAAGCAGAACTCAATGCTCTGTCATTTTCACTCATGGATTGTGAATGGTTGATGCAACTGTTTCAGGACATCAGAGTTTCTGTGAAATGTCCTATACAAGTGTATCAAGACAATAGAACCTGTTTGGCTTTGCTGAACTCAGAGAGTTGCAAGCGAAGAACCAAGTACTTGCAGATTAAGCTACATCGTGCAAGAGAGTGTATTCAGAAGGGACTCATTCAGGTGTCCTACATGCCAGGAAATGAAATTCCTGCTGATATGTTGTCTAAGGTTGTTAACAGAGAACAACTTAAGGTTTATGTACAGAGGTTGCAATTGGGTTGAACCACAGGTACTACAGGTTACACGGAAAGGGGGAGGATGTTAGGATATTTCCGTTCCACCTTAAAAAGGGAGCAGGTTGTTGTGTGTCACAAGCCTGTGTACTTCCGGCTCACAGGAAGTTTCTGTTTTGTTTATAGCTTTTGTTTTCACTCTGTTGCCTCGACACGCAGGAGAACCTGAGCTTACAGGGTTAAACAGCTCAGAGTGAACGTCCTGCCTACTGTGGGGTGGGGAGAGACTCTGTGTCACTTCTGAGAGTCTCAGCTCTTTGTTCTCTCTACTTTCGCTTTTGAGAAGAGCAGACGTGTTTTTCACGATGCTGTGTGCTGTGTTATATAATGGTTAGTTCTGCTGCAAATAAAGCTGCTTTTAGCTACTAGCCTGTGTGGGACTCTGTTTAAGCACACTGAAGAAGCACGGAAGACAGCAGCTTTCTCTGACCGCTGCGAACTCTGCTATTTTGCTCAGAGCATCAGAATGTGGACTTTGGAATGCAGAGGCCTGGCAGTGAGAGCGGGCCGGACGCCAGGCTTATCTGAGCAACAAATCTTCTTAGGTTATGGATTCAGAGAAACATCATTAGAGAAAGCCTGCTTTGATGTGCTGTGTGCTGAGAAAGCCGAAAGGCTGCTGGTTTTGGCTGCGGGAGAAGAAAGACCAGTTTTGAGGCTCTGCCTGGGAGAAAAGCAGGGAGTCTCACTGGCTGCAAGCTGTGTGCTGCAAAGAGTCGCTGGAGGCCTCTCCTCGGAATCCAGCTGGTACGTGTGAGTACTTCAGAGCCCCAAGGGGGGGACCGGGGGAGGAGGTGGCTGAACTCCAGAAGTCTTTCAACATCCCATTTGAAAGGTTAAATCAGCAAAACTGGGAAGACTGGTCGAGGAGAGCACGGGAGTGGCTCACAGGGAAAGGCCTGTGGGGCTGTGTTCAACGTGAACCTACCCCAGCAGCTGCTGGTGCTGATGAAGCAGCCAGGGTGCAGGCAGCCACAGCACTGAGAAGGGACCAGAGAACGTTGGGGCTTTTAATCCTTGCCTTGGATTCATCCCAACTCCCTCGTGTTGATGGTTTGACCACTGCAAAAGCCGTCTGGGACGCTTTGGAGCATGTCCACCAGAGAACGACGGCTGGGGCCAAGATCCATACTACTAGGAGCCTTTTTGAGTTGAAGCTTGCTCCAGGAGGGTCAATGGGAGAGCATATAACCCAGTTGCTGGCTGCGTTCAATAGGCTCCGACAGCTGCAAGTCCCTTTTTCTGAGGAGCTCAAAGTGTACATTCTTTTGAGCTCATTGGACAGGAGCTATGAGACGTTGTGTCTGACCTTGGAAGCTATGCCGGCTGACCAGTTAAATCTGGATTACGTGGCGGGCCGTCTCTGCGATGAAGAATCCCGCAGACAGAGAGCTGGGGTGCGAGCTCCAGGCCCAGGCTGTGCTCCCAGGGGTGGGGGTGCAGGGAATGCAGGAAGAGCTGGAAGGGAGACTGTGAGAGCTTTTGCTTCCCGTCGCTGCTATCGCTGTGGCTCCCCCTCCCATCTTGTGAAAGACTGTCTGGTGGAGTCACAGGAACAGCCGAAGGCCGTCTCCCGTAGCAACCAGTTAAAGAGCTCTTCAAAACGTGGGAAACCAAGGCCAAAGGCAGCTGGCAGAGACGGCTCTGAACATAAACATTTAGCAGCTTCTATGGCAACAGTCAAGAGCTGTCAACAGGATGCTGTGCTGACTTTTGTGATTGACTCAGGGGCCTCCCATCATCTCGTGCCCTCTGGTGGTTTCCTGGAGAACTGCACCTCTGTATCTTCTGGGGAAACTGTTTGTTTAGCACATGGGACTAAACGTGCTCTCACGCAGTCTGGCTCACTGTTTTGTTCTTTCTTGCAGGATTCGATACAGGTGTTTGTTGTTCCTGGACTGTCCTGCGCGTTGCTATCTGTCGCTGCTCTTGTTGCTGATAACTACAGAGTCTGTTTTGAGGATAACATGTGTTATATTTCCAGGGATGGGCAGTAACTAGTCAGTGTTGAATGTAAAGATAGACTATTTGTGCTAGAAGCTTCTCTTGCAGGTCCAGATGACACGGAGGCAGCTCAAGCACAGTGTGCCAACGTTCCAGTCCATGATGCATGTGCTCATCTCTGGCACAGACGTCTGGCTCACATGTCATGGGGGTCCGTGCAGAAGATCCCAGAATGCGCTGAAGGGTGCAAAATGAAATCTTGTGCTAAGTTTCTTGATTGCAGGGCGTGCAAACACGCAAAGGTGAAAACGTGCACATATCCAAGGTCTGAGAGGGTGACCACTAGGCCTTTTCAGCTGATACATGCAGATTTGTGTGGGCCGATGTCCATGACCAGTATGGGCGGAGCTAAATTTGCGCTGGTATTGATTGATGATTTTTTGCGCAACAGCTGGCTGTTTACCCTCAAACACAAAAGTGAGGCTGCGCCACTAATCAAAGACTGGATTGCGGCAGTGGAACTGCAGTTTTCCACACGGGTGCAAAACTTTCAGAGCGATCGCGGTGGGGAGTTCACCGGGTCTGCGCTGCAAAGTTTCTTCCGCAAGAAGGGGATTCAACACAGGTTGACTGCTCCACATAGTCCCCAGCAGAATGGGATTGCAGAACGGAGGAATAGATCGCTGCAGGAGATGTCTGCTGCATTGCTATTTGATGCCGGGCTCCCACAGCGCATTTGGGGGGAGTCTTGGCGGACGGCCAATTTTATTTTGAACAGGTCGTTCAATTCAGTGGTAGGGGACACACCCTATTTTCTGCTGCATGGTAAAAAGCCAAAGGTGCATTACTTCTGTGTTTTTGGCTGTGAGGCTTGGGTCCTCATACCAAAAGCCAAACGCAAGAAGGGTGGCCCTAGGTCCCAAAAGATGATTTTCTGTGGATACGAACCAGGGACCAAGGGGTGGAGGTTTGCTTATCCATCAGGGAATCAGTCCGGAATTTTGCTCAGCAACAGTGCTGAATACTGTGAGCAGAGTGGCTGGACACGGATACATGGGAACCCTGATATCCTGTCAGAGAGTCTACTTGACTCTGCTGATGAAGAAGAGGAAGAGGTGGAACCTGCTACTGAGGCACAGAGTCCAGACCCAGAGCAGGCAGAGGGGACAACTTCTCCCAAGGCTGTGAAGCTTGAGCAATGCAGTGCTCCATCTTCTCCCACAGGTTCGGCTGAGAAGTCCAGAAGGCGCAGTAAGTCAGAGGGGGAGCTCTCTGATGCCAATGACGTTCTGGCTGGCCCTAGTGGGTCAGAGGGGGTTCCTGAAGTAGTGTTGCGCCGATCAGCTCGGACGACAAAGGGAAAACCTCCTGAAAGGTTTGCAGTCACTAGTGTGTGGGTTGTTGAAAAACAAGCCCCCTCGGGAGAGGCTGGCCCCTCTCCAGGCTCCCGGGGCTTGTCTCCGGTGACCTACTCTGGCTGTTTTTATGGCAGTCCAGAGAGGTCTTGATAGATGACATCCCCCAGGGTGGAAGATGCACACCCCCTTCTCCCCTTGCATACCAGCAGGAGAAAGAAGATAGTGAGAAATTCTTTTACATTTCTCCAAGCAACTAACTAAGACTTCCTTCACATACGCAACAGGAAGGTCTCATATTACACACAGAACAAATCCCTGTGAACCACCCTGTGAACTGCCTGGTATATTCTTTCCCAGGACTAGCCACATCACGTGATGTAAACATCGAGCTGCTTGTTTGCAGCTGCGTTGTACTCATATCCCAACATACTCCCCCATATGATTCAACGTTAGCTGCGAACAAAGCTTGATCCAGAGAAGAAAACAAGCAGTAACGCGTAACAATCCCCTGTACACGTACCAATCCCCTGTTGTTTCAGTTCCACCTTTGGAACTACCCGCCACTGGTTTCACCAGTGTAACTCTCTGGTTGTCTGTTTTCCAAGGAATGAGTGCTTCTACATTGCCTTGGCTAGAGAAGGTAGTGTTGCGCTTTGCAACTCCTGGTTGTGTCTTTGTCTCTGACTTAGACATACCTTTAACCTGGCTTGAGTTGTCAACTATAGTAACACATGCAACAGCTGAGTTAGCAAACTCTTGAGAATACCTCTTGGGTGGTACGCCCTTTGTTACTCTCTCAGACCTGCGAATGAGGTGCAGATCTTCCTTGCTGACTGGTTCATCCTCTGGACCTTTTGGAGAACCACTCCCAACAGTAAACAGTGGTTCAGTCAATTCTAGTTCAGCCTTAACCTGTGAAGGACTAGACATTGTGTGTGAACCCCTCTCAATGACTGTGTCAGCAGAACTCTCTGAGCTCTCTGTGTCACTCTCAGTATCAGAATACACATCTGCATTGTCATCAGTGGGAAATGTGTGGAGAACTTCTCTCTCCTGTCTCAGAGTGCTCTCTAGATATTTTGTGAGAATCACCTGACCAGATTCAGACAAAATTGGACTTCCGGAGGTGGCGCGAAACGGTAATGGCGGTCCTCTTCATTCTGTGAAGGGGAAGCTCCTTGGAAACGGGTCGTCCGCTACGGCAAAGCGGATACCCACATTAGAAACCCACAGGCGGTGATTGCCTGTAGTCGTGGGACCCGGCGGGCACCTGAAGCGCCCCCAGAAGCGAGGAAGGAACCCCGTAAGGGGCTCCGGAACGTGGAAGGGCTGGCGCGGTGCTGTGGGTCGATCGCTATTTCCGAGGAGTGAAGCCGCACAGCCGCTGCCGATGAGCGCTGACCTTTTTTCCTGGGAACATTTGACTTCAAAAGCAACAACCCGTGAGTAAAAAAACGGAAGAAATTGGGGACTAAATTAATTTAGAATTTGGAAACAAGCGGGAGACGCAACCAGGAAGTCCGTCTTCCGCTTTCTGCTAAGAGGCTAAAGCAAAAGGACTTTCAAGTCTGGAGCCTTTGAAGAGGCACATTAGAGCAGTGTTTCCCAACCTTTTTTGGGCAAAGGCACACTTGTTTCATGAAAAAAATCTCGAGGCACACCACCATGCCAGATGGGGAAAGGTCACTTTTTACTTATGTAAAAAAAAATAAAAAAATAGTAACAGCATAGAAGGTAATGGTTATCTCTTTGATGTCTGATGGGAGGGCATTCCACAGGGCGGGCGCCACTACCGAGAAGGCCCTCTGCCTGGTTCCCTGTAACCTCACTTTTCACAGTGAGGGAATTGCCAGAAGGCCCTTGGCACTGGATCTCAGTGTCTGGGCTGAACGATGGTGGCGGAGACGCTACTTCAGGTATACTGGACCGAAACCGCTTAGGGCTTTAAAGGTCAGCACCAACACTTTGAATTGTGCTCGGAAAGGTACTGGGAGCCAATGTAGGTCTTTCAAGACTGTCGTTACGTGGTCTCGGCGGCAGGTAGCAGCGCTCACAGCTTACGGACTGCACCGTGTAACAGGTGTCTGGCCCAGCAGCCTAAGGCGGACAAGCCACTGAAACAGGCATTCAGAATCCATTCATTTCATAAAACCTGCAGGGCTCAATCTCTGTGTTTGTGTATGTGTGTGTTTCTGTTTTGCCCAAGGGTCTGGGGGTGGGAGAGAGCTCTTTAGCATGATGCTTTTAAAACAATTAAATTACCAACAAACAAACCTGATGATACGAATAGCAACGTCAGGTGCTACGGGGGGGGGGGGGAGAAGGGGGCCTACTCGGAAGTAAATACTGCGTCCAGGCGCAATTAGCGCTGATTTAAGGTGCACCAAGACTGCCTAAAAACCTCACCAAAGATATGCAACAAAGCGCTTCGTTGCAGAGGGGAGAGTTTGTGCACCGTGGAGGCTGGAGGGCTTCTATTCTACATGCGGGGGTTGGGGGGGCGAGGAAAATGTGCTCCGTGGGGGGGCGGGGAAGGCAAGAAAAGGAGCTGAGCTCTAACTATAGGCTCCCACGCTTGAGCAGGCCCGACTCGGTGGGGCGGACCACCCTCTCTCCTGGAGGAGGAGGAGGAAGAGGAGGAGGAGATTCCCATCCACGGCGTGGCCTCCCGCGCTCCTGAACGGGAAATCTCTGCAGCCCAAGACTCTCCGCGAGGCAGCTCCTCCCTTCCTGCCTTGAGCCGCCGCCAGCCGCGCCCCCCCTCCCCAGTTATCTGCTGCCTGCCAAGCCCCGCCCCTCTTCATTGTCCTCCCCTTCTGTTTATTCCCCTTCCTCCATCCCTCGCTTTCCCCCCTCTCTTTCCTTTTTTTAAAACAATATTCTCCCCCCCCTCCCCGCCCTCCTGGGTTAAAGGATTTGAGCAATGGGTCTGGAGGTGGAGCTCGTCGGAGGATTAGCCCGACTCGCCCGCCTCCCTCCCACGGCACACTAGGCAACGTCCGGCGGCACACTAGTGTGCCGCGGAACACCGGTTGGGAAACACTGCATTAGAGAACCAATTCCTGCATCATATAGAATAACTTTTAGTGATTAAGGACTTAACTTTTTTGTACTCTGATTCTCTGTTACTGGACTGTGTTTTAACCTCTTCCTGTGGAACTACAAATTTACTGTGAATCTCAGGCAGTGAGGCTGCCTGATAAACAGAACTGTTGCATTGCAGACTTTGACACTTTGAAATTTGGGCTTGCTACATCTGAGTGTTATTGGAACTGCTATATTGGAACATTGTTTCCTGCACCTTTTGGAGATACTGTTTTATATTTAAGTCCAACTCTGCTGATTTTAAGAGACCTGAAGGATTATTTGGAAATTGGAGGCTTTTTGGACATTGTTTGGGAAAGTTTTAAAACTTGGATTATTCCTCCCTCATTACTTTGTTGAGCTCCCTCTAGAGGATTTTGGACTTACAACCGTATGTGACTTTGTTTTTCTGCTCTCTACCTCCCTATCTTGTTGTTTATTCTTTGGGCCTGTGGATTCTCATGGGAACGTACATAATTTGACCTTGGTTAACAGACGGACTTGGAATGAGCGGCTCTGGGAGAACAAGAGCAGCTAAAGCAAGAGCTAAACAAACAACTTTGACTCTAACCTCACAATTACGTAGATCATCTGTTCCTGCTGCTTTGGGGACAGAAGAAGAAGGATTTGAGCAAACTTTGTTGGAAGGCATGGCTGCAGGAGGGTCTAATTCAGTATTAGATAAAATTCTTGCAAAATTGGAGGTTTTGGACAAAAAAGCGGATGAACAATCGGCTAAGATTGACCAAAATACAGCCAGTGTCAACAAACTAACTGAACAAGTTGCTCTGAATGCACAAGCAATTGGGAAATTATTTGAAGTTACTACAGAAAATCGTAAATTGGCTGAGGAAGCCAATAAAAAAGTTGAAGTATTACAGCAGGAGGTAAAACCACTACATAAACAGATTGGTGAGCAGCAGGCCTATCTGTCGATGATAGAACTACGGAACCGGGAAAATAATTTGAGATTGAGGTCAATTCCAGAACTTGAGCAAGGAAATCTGATTGAATATCTAACAAAAGAATTTTCCAAGTTTTGGAAATTGGAAGAAGAAAAGGATTTTAGAATTGTGACTGCCTTCAGACTTGGGAAAATAACAAGGAAAGACAGGCCCAGAGACTGTTTGGTCATTTTGAGATCAAAGGAGGAAAGAGACAAAATATTAGGTCTACACTACGAAAAGTCACTGGAAATTCAGGATAAAAGAGCAGAAATATACAAGGATATTCCGAAACAGCTTTTGGACCTTAGATCTACATATACAGACCTAGCACGACTGCTGAGGAGTAACTCAATTGCTTTCAGGTGGGAACTTCCCCAGGGACTATCATTTACATTTAGAGGGAAGAAAGTGAGAATCAAGACAGCCGAGGACAAAGAAAAGTTTCTGTGCACCTACGGAGAGGACCTCCAGAAGGGGATCGATAGACTTCCAGGGCCTGAGCCCTCGCCTGCACCTACACCTGTGAGACCTGAGGATCAGGAGAAAGAGAAAACACCACCACCATCAAAGGAATAACATATTTGTCCAGGATGTCTCTGCAACTTCTTAGTTGGAATATTAATGGTTGTAACTCTCCGGAAAAAAGGAAAAAATTATTTCATATCTTGAGGAAAGAACAATTGGACATTATTTGTCTGCAAGAAACACATGTGACTAGGCTTCACAGGAAAGTGTTAATAAACAAGAGACTAGGCCAAGAATTTATTTCATCTGACCGAGTCAAGAAGAGAGGAGTGGTGATCTATGCAAAGGAGAGCCTAGCACCAAAATTTTTATTTAAAGATGAGCAAGGAAGAATTTTGGCAATTGAGATACAAGCTCAAGGCGAAAAGTTTTTGATATTAGGAATTTATGCACCAAATGAGGGGAAATCAGAATTTTACAAGAAACTGCATGAGACAATGCTGGACTATATGGACTACAACAACATCATTATGATGGGAGATATGAATGGGGTGGTATCAACGAACATGGACAAATCTCACAGTCAAAATGTGACAAAAGACGGCAGACTACCTAAAACTTTTTTTGAATTAACTGACAATATGGACTTGATTGACATTTGGAGGACAAAGAACCCCCTAGGGAGAGAAGGAACATTCTTTTCTGAAGCCCAACTGACATGGACAAGAATCGACCAAATATGGACAACTAGAGGGCTGGCACCTAAGATAAGAAAAGTGGAAATCTGCCCAAAGACCTGCTCCGACCATAACGCAGTAAAAATGGATATGAGATTAACACCAACCGGTTCTTTTAGATGGAAGATGAATGACAACCTGTTTAGAGATCAGGAGATCATTAAAAAGGCCCAAAAAGTTCTGAAGGACTATTTTGAAATAAACTTGAATACTACAGTGGAAAAAAGAGTAATCTGGGATGCAAGTAAAGCAGTCATGAGGGGATTTTTGATACAGCAAAATACCATAAAGAAAAGAGCAGAGAATGAGAAGAAAGATAGGATTCTGGAGAAAATTAAAGAATCTGAAAAGAAGCTAAGATCGAAACCAAAGTCACAGGAAATTTTGAAAGAAATTAAACTCTATCAAGGACAATATTCTAAATTGATAAATCAAGAAGTGAAATGGAAAATTAGGCTAATGAAACAAAGATCATTTGAATCGGCGAATAAATGTGGAAAACTGCTAGCATGGCAGTTGAAAAAGAGACAAAAACTAAATACGGTCACTAATCTTGAGATCGAGGGGAGAAATATCCAGAATCCGGTGGAGATTAGAAAGTGCTTCCAGAGATACTTTAAACAACTATACACTCAAGGGCAGCAGAACGAGACTGAAATAAACCAATTTTTGAGGAGTAATGGACTACCAAAATTGTCTCAAAAAAAATTAGATAATCCTGAATCATAAAATAACACAACAAGAGATTGAAGGTGCCATTCAGAATATGCAATTGGGCAAATCTCCAGGGCCAGATGGGCTTACCTCCAAATATTACAAGATACTGAAAGACTTTTTGCTGCATCCTTTATTGGAGGTTTGCAATGAGATTATGGAGGGGGAGAGAGCACCGGACACGTGGAAAGAAGCTTTCATCACATTGATACCTAAATCAGAGACTGAAAAGACACAGCTAAAGAACTACCGTCCCATCTCCCTCCTAAATGTGGATTACAAAATCTTCGCAGACATTTTAGCAAGTAGATTTAAAAAAGTGTTAAATGAAGTGATTCATAAGGATCAGGCAGGCTTTCTTCCAGGTAGACAGTTGTTTACCAATACCAGGAACATTATTGACATTTTGGAACTTTTGCAAACAAACATTAATACA
This sequence comes from Podarcis muralis, assembly GCF_964188315.1. Lineage (NCBI taxonomy): Eukaryota > Metazoa > Chordata > Lepidosauria > Squamata > Lacertidae > Podarcis > Podarcis muralis. The sequence goes on from NC_135674.1 coordinate 16,915,330, forward strand.
AAAGCAGTGTTAATATTCATAGATGCGGAGAAGGCCTTTGACAACATTTCATGGAGGTTTATGAAGAAAAATTTGGAAGGGATGGGAGTGGGGCGGGGGTTTGAAAATGGGATAGAGGCAATTTATTCAGAGCAAAAGGCTAAATTGATAGTCAACAATGTGGTGACAGAAGAGTTTAAGATTGAAAAAGGAACACGACAAGGTTGCCCTATTTCCCCTCTGCTGTTTATTTCGGTCCTGGAAGTGCTCTTGAACATGATTCGAGGGGACCGGTTGGTGGAAGGAATTCAGGTCGGAGCTAAACAATATAAACTTAAAGCTTTTGCAGATGACCTGGTTTTGACATTACAGGAGCCAGAATCTAGTACGAAAAGGGTATTACAACTGATTCATGACTTTGGTCGGGTGGCAGGATTCAAACTAAACAAGCAGAAAACTAAAGTTTTGGAAAAAAACTTGACACCTTCAGAATCTGAAAGGTTTCAGAAAGAGACAGACTTAAATGTGGTTAAGAAAGTGAGATACCTAGGGGTAAATATAACAGCTAAAAATCTGAGTCTATTTAAGGATAATTATGAAAAATGCTGGTCAGAAATTAAGAGGGACTTAGAAAGTTGGTCTAGATTGAAACTTTCCTTGTTGGGTCGAATTGCTGTTATAAAGATGAATGTTTTGCCGAAAATGCTGTTTTTGTTCCAGACTTTACAGATTATGGATAAAATGGAGTGCTTCGGGAAGTGGCAGAGAGACATTTCTAAATTTGTCTGGCAGGGCAAAAAGCCCAGAATTAAGTTTAAAATATTAACTGATGCTAAAGAAAGAGGGGGGTTTGCCCTGCCAGATTTAAAGTTGTACTATGAAGCAGCAGCGTTTTGCTGGCTGAAAGACTGGCTACTTCTTGAAAATACTTATGTTTTAGATCTGGAAGGTTTCAATAATGCCTTTGGATGGCATGCATATTTGTGGTACGACAAGGTAAAAAGTCATAAGGCTTTCAAGAACCATATTGTCAGGAAAGCATTGTTCAATGTTTGGACAAAATACAAAGATTTATTAGAAAACAAGACTCCAAGGTGGCTGTCGCCAATGGAAGCTAAGGCCCAGAAAAGACTCAATATGGAGGCCAAATGGCCGAAATATTGGGAAATACTAGAAAGGGATGGAGAATCTTGGAGATTGCAGAGTATGGAGAAACTAAAGGATAAAGAGCGGGACTGGCTGCATTATGCTCAGATTAAAGAGGTTTTTAAGTTGGATAAAAAGATAGGATTCCAGGTGGAAAAATCGAAGTTAGAAACAGAACTGTTAGAACCTAAGACCAAGGTTCTGTCAAAAATGTATAACTTGCTGTTAAAATGGAACACACAAGATGAAACGGTTAAATCAGCCATGATAAAATGGGCACAGGACATTGGGTATAATATTATTGTCAGAGCTGCCTCAGGTCCCAGCTCACAGAGGACCAACGCCAGTCCGTTGTTATATAAAATAGTCTTTATTGAAGTTCAATTTCCCATTTACAGCCACGGCGCGCAGCTCTACGTCTTAAACCCTAGACCGCCGAAGCTCCGTCTGAGTCTCCTCCCCCCAGACACCAGTTTAAGACCCTAGCCTTGCTCCACCTCCTCCTCTGCTCTTTCCTCCTCTGGGTCCGCCTGTCCGCTGGGGTCTTGCCCTTCCTAGACTCTTCTGACGCTGAGTCCCCTGAGTCTTCCCCCTGCCTCCGGCGTGCTTTAGGACCCAATCCGGGCTTTCTGCTGTCCCGCGCGCCTGTACATTTGAACTTGGCGCGCGCGCCCAGCCTGCCACCTTCCTTCTGACCGTTATACTGCTCCTGTCGCTGCTTCCCTCTTCGGGGATGCTAGCTGGGCCTGACTCCTCCTCCCTGCTTGCCGGAGGAGACGCTGACTCTGACCTATGGGGCTCTTCCCCCCCACTACGCTCTGGTGGGGAAGCTGGCCCTGATTTCCAGCTGCTGCTTTGGGAGTCTCCGCTGGCCCCCTGCTTCTGGTGTGTCCCCCCTGGGACCCCCCTTGCCCTGGCCACCGCCGCTCCCTTCTGGGAATCTTCTGATTCACTGGAGAGGCTCATGGAATCTCTCGGGTCACTGTCATTCTGCCCTCCGCTGCCCTCAGATTCCTCCCCCTCGCTCTCCATTTCCTCTCTCCCCTGTGCCTCTGCTCCTGAGCCCCTGACATCCATCCCCCCCTCGAAGCCCCCCCTTCCCCCCTCCCTCTCTTCGGGTGCGGGTTCCGGGTGCTCCAGTGCTGCGGGGGTGAGTGTGGGATACCGTTCTCTCCCCCTGGTGTGCAGCCGGTCATCTGGATCCGGCCAGCTCGTAATAGGCTCGTCGACGTCGATCTCCTCTGCTTCCATCTCTCTGCAGCTGTGCTCGAATGCAGGATCCTCCCCCAACCCGTCCATGTCCTTCTCTCCCCCTGGCACCTCGGGCGAGGTTGCGTGTAAGAGTCCCCTGCTCCACCCAACTTCCGGTTGATTGTCCCACCAATAAGAGCGGTCCGTGCCAAACCCCGAGAGCGATCCCTCTGCGGAGCTTGTGTCTGGCACCGGTTCCTCTGCTGATGAGAACCCCTGGAACGTGCTGGCGGAAAGTGTGGGTGTGAAAAGCCAGTCGTCGAAAAAATCTGCCGGCATAGGTCTGTGAGGGAAGAGTGCATGGAACTCGTCATTGAGGTAGCGCTCCTCCAAGGCATAGTCCGGTACCCACCTGTTGGCGCTGGCCGGGGTACCTTCCTCAGCGAGGAGATATTCAACTCCCTCTTCCCCCCATCTCGAGTCCAAAATCTCCGTGACCTCGTTGAGCGGTGCCGCCCTCGGTGACCCCTCCCCTGTTGGTGATCTGCTGAGTGGGTCTGGTGCGGCCCTTGGGGTCTGAAACATGTGGGGTTCCTTGTAGGGTGTGAGCACCGAACTATGAAAGACCGGGTGCATTCTGGAGCCCTCCGGGAGCGTCAACCGGAAGGCCACTGGATTGATCTGCGCCTCGACTTGGTAAGGCCCTAGTTGCTTGTGTCTAAGCTTCTTCTTAGCTAACGTTCTGGCCGGCACTGCCTGGGCTGCTAACCATACCCAGTCCCCCACCTGGATGTCTTCCCCGACTCTCCTGTGCCTGTCTGCCTGCATCTTGTAGGCGTGTTTTGCTAGTTCTAAGTTCCTTTGGAGTTGCTCGTGGACCTCCTGCAACTCTGCTGCCAAGTGCTCTGCCCCCTGTGACTCCCCCTCCCCCTTTTTCTCTAAACCCGGGAAGGTTCTGGGATGCCGCCCATTATTGGCGAAGAACGGCGTCACCCCTGTCGACGTGTGCTTCGTGTTGTTGTAAGCAAACTCGGCCAGCGGTAGGTAGTCCACCCAGGTCGAGGGTTGTTGGTTCGCGTAGCATCGCAGGTACTGCTGCATGATGGCGTTGACCCTCTCCGCTTGTCCGTTGGTCTGCGGGTGTCGTGCCGACGCTAAGTTGATCTTGACGTTCAGGATGCCCAGCAGCTTCTGCCATAAACTCAAGACGAATTGGTGCCCGCGGTCGGATAGGATGGACCTCGGCAAGCCGTGAACTCTGAACACGTGGTCTATGAACAGCTTGGCGGTTTGTTCCGCCGTGGCCACCTTCGCGCAAGGAATGAAGTGCACCATCTTGGTGAACAGGTCTACGACCACGAGTACCGCTGTTTTGCCTCTCGAGCTGGGCAGATCTGTGACAAAGTCCAGGGCTACTCTCTCCCACGGTTCAAGCGGCGTCTGTAACGGTTCCAGCAGTCCCGCCGGCGCCCTGTGTACTGGTTTGGCCCTTTGGCACGTGTCACACCGAGCGACGTAATCCTCGACTTCACCCCTCATCTTGGGCCACCAAAAGTCTCTGACTACTAATTCCACTGTCTTGTCCTTGCCGAAGTGCCCCGCGCTGGGCGCGTCGTGTAACTGCTGCAGGACTTTCGCGCGGAGGTCGTCCCCCGGCACGTAGAGAGCCCCTTTGCGGAGGAGTAGTCCGTCGCGTATCTGGAACTCGCCGTCCCTCGCTGTGCCTCTTTGCACCTCTTCCATCTTGGATCGTGCGAACGAGTCCGTCTGCAGCGCGCGACGTACCGCGTCCAGGTCCACTGTGGCTGAAGCGCACGGCCACGCTTTCGGTGCGAAAATGTGCTTGGCCGCCACCGGTGCCGCGTCCTCGAGATACTGCGGTTTCCTGGATAGTGCATCCGCCATGACGTTGCTGTCCCCCGGGATGTATTCTATCCGGAAGTCGAAATCCGCAAAGAACTCCGCCCAGCGGATGTGTCTCTGGTTCAGGAACCGTGCCGTGCGCCAGTACTCCAGGTTCTTATGGTCCGTGCGGACCTGCACTGTGTGCCTGGCTCCGATGAGGAAGTGCCGCCACGCTTTGAAGGCTGCATGAATGGCCAGCAACTCCCTGTCCCAGATGGTGTAGTTCTGTTCCGACTTGCTAAGTTTCCTGGAGTAGAATGCGCACGGCCTCCAATCCCCTTGCGGGTATTGCTGCAACAGGACCGCCCCCACCGCTCTGTCCGAGGCGTCCGTTTCAACCCGCATTGGTTTGCTGGGGTTTACATGCAGCAGCTGTTCTTCGGACGCGAAGAGATGCTTGAGTCTCTGAAAGGACTGCTCCGCCTGGTCCGTCCAGGTGAACTTCTTCTTCTTGGAGCTGAGGGTGTCCGTGATGGCCGCCGTTTCCATCGCGAACCCTTTGATGAACTTGCGATAGAAGTTGGCGAAGCCGACGAACTTCTGGACCTCCTTCCTATTGCGCGGGCTCTTCCAGTCCAACACCGAGCGGACCTTGGCGCTGTCCATGGCGAGCCCCTTGTCGGACAGCTTGTAGCCCAGGAAATCCACCTCCGTCATGTCAAACTGGCACTTCTCCAGCTTGGCGTAAAGTCTGTGCTCCCGTAGTCTCTGCAGGACCTCCTTGACGTCTCCCTCGTGAGCCTCCTGCAATTCTGAGAAGATCAGGATGTCGTCCAGGAAGCAGACGCACTTCTTGTAGAGTAGTCCCGCTAACACGTGGTGCATAAAAGCTTGGAAGCAGTGAGAGCCGTTTTGGAGACCAAATGGCATAACTCGATATTCATAGGTGCCTAAAGGTGTGAACATGGCTGTCTTCCACTCATCGCCCTCCCTCATGCGTATAAGGTTGTACGCTCCTCGTAAATCCAACTTGGTGAAGATCCGTCCCTTCCTCACCGTCGCGAGCAGGTCGTCGATCTTGGGCATGGGGAAAGCTGTGGGCTTTGTTTTGGAATTTATGATCCTATAGTCCACTATCAGCCTTTTTTGGGGCGTGTCCTTTTTCTTAACGAAAAACACTGGACTGCCCCCCACTGCTTTGGATTCTTGGATGAATCCCCGCTTCAGGTTGTGATCTATGAACTCCCTGAGTTCTTGCAGTTCGTCTTCAGACATGGAATACAGTTTTCCAGTGGGCAGCATCGCCCCCGGCAGGAGGTCAATCTTGCAGTCGTAGGGCCTGTGGGGCGGCAACTTGTCCGCTTCCTTCTCGCAGAAGACCTCCAAAAACGCCTTGTACTTGTTCGGTACTGCTTGCACCATGCCTAGGTGTAGCTGTGGTTCATCCTCCTGCCCCTCCCCTTCCTGGCTGGGCCGGATGCAGTGTTCCGCGCAGTAGGAGGAGCCGAAGGTCAATTGACGCTCGTACCATGCCAATGCCGGGCTGTGTCTATCCAGCCAACTCATGCCCAACACTATGGGTGTGTCCGACAGGTGGGTGACGTTGAAGCTTATGACTTTGCGGTGGTTTCCAATTTGCATCACCATAGGGGGTGTTTGTTGTGCCACCTGTCCTCCCAGTAGCTCCCTGCCATCGACCGTGATTACGTGTAGGGGCATCGTGGCTGGTAAGAGCGTTATGCGATGTTGCCGGATAAAGTCCACTCCTACAAAGTCTGCGTTACTGCCAGAGTCAATGGTAATAGGAACTTCCAGGGTGAGTCCATTTGGCAGTTGGAGCGATGCGGTGAGTTGCACCACTGGTTTGGGTGGGAGGGGATCTGTGGGCTGTAAAATCTCTGGGGACTGCTTCACTGACTTGCCTGGCTGGGCCCCAGCGCCTCTCCCTCCAACCAGGCTTCGTCGTTTCCCTGTAGCTGTTCCTCCTGTTGATCTGCTTCCCTTACTGTTGCTGAGGCTGCAGTGTGCTTCTGGATCCTCTGGGGACACTCTTTGGCCATGTGCTGCGCACTGTCGCAGATGTAGCACTTCCTGTTCCCTCTAGGAGCCTTCGCCTTGACTGCTCCTGGTGTTTGGGCTCTGGTTGCTGTCTGAGCCCTAGCACCACCTATCTCCATTGGTTCTTCTCCCCTCCCCAATGGAGGCGTGGATTCCGCGCGTCCCGTCTCTCTGGGTAGGAAAGGAGTTGTCCTGGCTTGTGTGCGCCCTAAACCTCCCTCATTCCTGTTCCAAGGGCGTTCTTCCAGGCGCACGCCTACTGCCAGGGCTTTTTGTATGACTTCCGTGGTGCTGGTAGGTCTCTCTCCCCTTGCCAGCTCATCTTTCACAGCCCCATCTAGTCCTTCCCAGAACAGATCTCTTACGGCAGCGGAATTCTTCTCCCAACCGAGCACATTTGCCAATGCAAAAAAGCGGGAGTGATATTGTCTTACAGTGCCTTTGCCCTGCTTCAGCCCATGCATTTCCCTCCTGGCTACATCCACATCTAAACGTCGATTTAAAACAAGCGTCCATAGCTTTGAGAAATGCGTCTGAATCATTGAGGGCGGGGTCATTTTCGCGCCATAAAGTGTGCACCCACGATTTAGCTTCCCCATGCAGATGAGTTATTATGAAGCCCACTTTCTCCTCCTCATCTCTAAAGTCTTTCCGAAGCAATTTGAGCGCGAAAACTATGTCTGCTCTGAAGTTAGGATACTGCTGCAGGTTCCCATCAAAATGGGCTACAATGCTGCCCCCCCTCTTCCCGAGGCCAACTCCCTCCGGTTTGGGTCCTGGCAGCCCCTCCTTGCCCAATTTTTCCCACCTGGTCCGCAGATCCTCGCAGAGCGCTACTGCTTCTTCCTCTCTTTTCCTGGAAACTTGCACTTGTGCGTAAAGTGTCTCGACTGCTTGTTCCAGCTCTTTCACCTTCTCCTCTGTAGTCATCTTTGCCTCTTTTCGTGAGCTCGCAAAACACCAAGTTTTGCCCCTCGCTGCGCCAACTCGCGCTGCGAGGGTTAAATTACGGAGACGGAGCTTACTCTCAGAGCTGCCTCAGGGCCCAGCTCACAGAGGACCAACGCCAGTCCGTTGTTATATAAAATAGTCTTTATTGAAGTTCAATTTCCCATTTATAGCCACGGCGCGCAGCTCTACGTCTTAAACCCTAGACCGCCGAAGCTCCGTCTGAGTCTCCTCCCCCCAGACACCAGTTTAAGACCCTAGCCTTGCTCCACCTCCTCCTCTGCTCTTTCCTCCTCTGGGTCCGCCTGTCCGCTGGGGTCTTGCCCTTCCTAGACTCTTCTGACGCTGAGTCCCCTGAGTCTTCCCCCTGCCTCTGGCGTGCTTTAGGACCTGGCTCCCAATCCGGGCTTTCTGCTGTCCCACGCGCCTGTACATTTGAACTTGGCGCGCGCGCCCAGCCTGCCACCTTCCTTCTGACCGTTATACTGCTCCTGTCGCTGCTTCCCTCTTCGGGGATGCTAGCTGGGCCTGACTCCTCCTCCCTGCTTGCCGGAGGAGACGCTGACTCTGACCTATGGGGCTCTTCCGCCCCACTACGCTCTGGTGGGGAAGCTGGCCCTGATTTCCAGCTGCTGCTTTGGGAGTCTCCGCTGGCCCCCTGCTTCTGGTGTGTCCCCCCTGGGACCCCCCTTGCCCTGGCCATCGGTGCCCCCTTCTGGGAATCTTCTGATTCACTGGAGAGGCTCATGGAATCTCTCGGGTCACTGTCATTCTGCCCTCCGCTGCCCTCAGATTCCTCCCCCTCGCTCTCCATTTCCTCTCTCCCCTGTGCCTCTGCTCCTGAGCCCCTGACAATTATGTTTGCTGACTGGGAAAAGTTATGGACCACCGGGATGAAGTTTACGGCATGTAGTGCCTTAAAAGAAAATATTATGAAAATGATCTACAGGTGGTACATGACCCCAGTCAAGCTTGCAAAAATATATCATCTGCCTGATAACAAATGTTGGAAATGTAAAGAAAACGAAGGAACGTTCTTTCACCTGTGGTGGACTTGCCCTAAGGTTAAGGCTTTCTGGGAAATGATATATAATGAGCTGAAAAAGGTATTTAAGTATACCTTTCCTAAGAAACCAGAGGCCTTGCTTTTGGGCATTGTCGGTCAGAAGGTGTTAAAGAAAGATTGTACCTTTTTTATGTATGCAACAACAGCAGCAAGGATACTTATAGCTAAACATTGGAAAACTCAAGATCTGCCCACGCTGGAAGAATGGCAAATGCAACTGATAGACTATATGCAAATAGCAGAAATGACTGGCAGAATCTGCGATCTGGGAGAAGAAGCAGTGGAAGAGGATTGGAAGAAATTTAAGGACTATTTACAAAAACATTGCAAATTGTATGAATGTTAAGAAGGATGCAAGAATAAAAATAAATATGGCATCAGCAAGCTAGTTGAAAAGAATCTGAGAATAGGTGAAATTTGACAAAAAGTTAATTCTTTAGTTAATATTATGCCTAAATTGAATATTCAAGCCTTTGGTAAATAAACCTAGATTTAGAGACATAATATTGAAAAAATACAAATAAGTAATTGAAATAAGGTGATAATTTGCTGTTCAGAATTTTATAAATTTGGAAACAGGAACGAAAGGCGTGAGGAAGTCCAAAAAAGCGAAGAAAGTTTGAATATTAAGAATCTGATTTTAATGTTGTGTTTTTTTCCCTTCTTTTGTATGTTTTATTATGTTTTTTCTTTTTTGTTTGTTTATTGTATTGTTGGGGAAGGGTTTATATGTGTTGGGTGTTAAATGTCAAAAATTTTGAATAAATATCTTTAAAAAAACAAAACAAAACAGATTCAGACAAAATTACTCTATAGAGACCCTTTTCATAACCCACAAAAATGCCTTTGGCATTTCTGACCCCTTGTGGAGTTTCTGTATGGACGTGAGATCCAAAAACCTTAAAATGTGTTATAGAAGGTTTCCTGTGGAAGAGCTTCTCAAAAGGAGAACTTTCCATACCTTTTGAAACCTTTCTCACCCAAGTGTGACAAAAAGAGGATAAAGATTCAGCCCAGAACTCATGTGGCAAATGTGAACTCAGCAATTGTGCTCTCATGCCATTTTGCAACTCTTTGTTCACCTTTACACACACACTCTTGTTCCATGAAGCTTCTGAGACAGCAACTTTATGCTCTATCCCTCGTTTCTCCAGGAACTCCTGAAAATCCTGTGAAAGAAAAATTGGCTTTTCATCTGTGAAAAGATAATCAATATTAGCATCATGAACAGTCTTAACCTTATCACAAAACTCTTTAAACCTTGCTAAGGTTTCTTTTGGTGATTGCAATACATATATCCATACATATTGAGAATAGTGACCAACAAACACAAGATAGTATTTTGCATTGCCTCTAAATGGTGCTAGAGGACCAATTACATCAGCATACACTCGCTGAAAAACACTGTTAATATTTGTTGCCTTTCTTCCCGTGGCTTCTTTCGATACACCTGCAAGAGAAAGCATTTTAGATTCACATGCAGTGCACATTTTGTAATCATTCTCATCAAAAGTCAATAGATACAGTCCATCTTTCTCTCTGGCAGAAAGATACAGCTCTCCATCTTTAAAGATTTTGCAACTCTGCTTATCATAGGACAACACCAGTTCTTTCTTTGTCATCTGAGAAACACTCAGCAAATTGAACTTTAAATCCGGAACATAATAAACATTACTTATAGTCAAGTTCAGACTCTCCAGATAAACAGTTCCAATTCCGGTAGCTTCCATCTCCTGACCGTTGGCTTGTTTCACAGTGAAGCGTTGCTTCTCAAACGTAGAAAACAATTCCCGGCATGACGTGAGGTGCTCTGTCGCTCCAGCGTCGATAATAAACACGTTTTCTACCGATGATGTGGCTTTTGGCGACATCAAAGCCTTTGCCGGTCTTGCCTGCGACTTGGCATGACCTTTGCCTGAAGCCTCAGGCTTTGCAGAGCCCCCTTTGGCTCCTTTCTGTTGACGTGGCTTTTTACAGTTCCTCTGAATATGCCCAGGCTGGCCACAATTATAACAACGAACAACATTCAGAGCTACAGCCTGCTCTTCTGTAGCAACAACAGTGGGGGTGCTTGAACTCCGAGCTTCACTCCCCCCATCAGCAACAGCTACTGCAGCAAGGCGGTCTCTCTCATTCAGAACCACGGAACAAATTCTCTCCACCGTCAGATCCGCGGCAGGTAGAGTACCAAGTTGACTTGCAACAGTTTTGTAAGTCTGGTTCAAGCTGTTAATGATCATAAAACAGAATATTTCTTCCTGAAGAGGAAAATTTCTTTGCGCCATCTGCTGGAGTAGAAATTTCATCTCTGTCAAATGCACTTGCACATCGCCATCAGGCTTCAGTCTCGTGTTTGTGAGTTTCTCAAAATGCAGCAGCGCAGTGCCAGCGGCATCTCTCTGATGAATTCGCTGTAACGATTGCCAAATTTCGCGCGCGAATTCTAAATCAGCAATATGCACAAGATGAGCATCAGAAACACATAAGATGATGGCAGACCTTGCCTTCACATTTTGCTCAGTCCAAGCCCTTGTGGGAGCTGCTGGGATGGTATTTTCAATCACCCCAAATATTCTCTGTCTCTGAAGTAGCGCTTTCATTTTCAAAGACCATGAGGAATAATTGTCATTAGTTAGGGGGGTGGATAAGGCAAACCTGCCCCTTGCTTGGCATCCATCTTGACTTCAAGCTTCAGCTTTCAGCTACAAGCCAAAAAATCCAATAGCCTACTAGCTGTTTACAAGCTGCAAACCCCTGGCAGCAAGCTCCGCTTGGAAAATGCCTTCCAACAGTCTGTTAGCAGCAAGCTACGCTGAAAATTCCAACAGCTATTCTCAGCCTCTGAGCTTGCTTCCCTCTTTGCCTTTGAAGCTAACAAGCTCATAAATCAGCCCAAAAGTACTCACAGTTCCTTGGCAGGCGACGGCAGTTTTATCAGCTCCCTCGGAATGATTGGAATGTGGCTTCCTTCTCGCTGTTTTTAATCCAAAAAACAGCAGCTCTTCAGTGAACCGGAGAACCGTTCAATCCGTGTTCACCATGCAGCCATCAAGCCATCAATCAGAGGTCCGTGGAACATTGCGATCAGCAAAAAACTCCTCCACCGGGTGCTCCAGCCGTCCTTAGCTGTGCCTTGTAGCCTCAACCATACTCTACTACCTCTCCAGGCTCCCGGGGCTCGTCTCCGGTGACCTACTCTGGCTGTTTTTACGGCAGTCCAGAGAGGTCTTGATAGGCAACATCCCCCAGGGTGGAAGATGCACACCCCCTTCTCCCCTTGCATACCAGCAGGAGAAAGAAGATAGTCAGAAAGTCTTTTACATTTCTGCGGTTTATTTCTGACTTTACATCTGTACAAAAACATGTCCGTTCAGTTCAGTCTCCTCCAAGCAACTAACTAAGTCTTCCTTCACATACGCAACAGGAAGGTCTCATATTACACACAGAACAAATCCCTGTGAACTGCCTGGTACATTCTTTCCCAGGACTAGCCACATCATGTGATGTAAACATCGAGCTGCTTGTTTGCAGCTGCGTTGTACTCATATCCCAACATGGGTTGGTATGGCACAGTGTGAACCCGAGAGTTTTGAGGATGTTCAGAAACTGCCTCAGGAAGAAGCCAGGAAATGGCATGAGGCGATGCAGAAGGAGATGAGCTCAATGGAGTCTCTAGGTGTGTTCTCCCTCACAAAGTTGCCGGTGGGCAAACAGGCCGTGAGTAGCCGCTGGGTTTACCGTCTTAAACCCACAGCAACTGGAGAACCGCAGTACAAGGCCAGATTAGTAGCGAGAGGATTCACGCAGTGAAGGGGGTTGCATTATACGGAAGTTTATGCTTCTACCTCCAGAAGTGAATCTCTACGCGTGCTCTTGGCCATTGCTGCACAAAGAGGTTTGCTGGAGCATCACTTTGATGTGGATGTAGCCTACTTGAACTCAGACCTCCAGGAGGATCTGTAAAATGCTTCCTCCTCCAGGGTTTGAGGGCAATGAGCAAGGTACTGTATGGAAACTTCACAAGTCGATTTACGGTCTGAAGCAATCAGCCAGGAATTGGAACTTGTGCCTGAATGAAGCTTTAGAGAAGCTAGGTTTCAGGAAGAGTCTTGCTGACAGTTGCCTGTACCTTAAAGGGTCAGGAGACTCACAGGAAATGGTGTTAATCTTCATTGATGACATCATTTATGTCGCAAGAGCAGACAAACAGGTGCAGAAGTTTGCCAAAGAGCTAGGGAAGCCGTTTCAGCTCAAGAACCTGGGTGCAGTAAATATCTACCTGGGCGTGGAGATAGCTAGAACTGAGGATGGTAGCTTCTTGCTCAGTCAGAAAGGCAAGATTGAGCAGTTGCTTGAGAAGTTCAGAATGTCTGATTGTGCAGGGGTGCAGACACCCATGGAGACGAGCTATGTGAAAGACAGCCAGCAAGCAGAAAGTGCTGAGTTCGAGAACGCTGAGCTCTTTCAGTCAGCTCTGGGTAGTCTGTTGTATCTGTCCCAGTGGAGCAGACCAGACATTGCTTTTGCTACCAATCTGCTCAGTAGGGAAGTGTCAAAGCCCAGTGTAAGTGCTTGGCACGGTATCAAGCGGGTACTGCACTACCTGCAGGATACTAAAGACTTCAGTCTCAAACTGCCAGCTGCAGGTGAGACGAAGCTCACGTGCTTTGCAGATAGTGACTGGGCGAATCTGCAGGAACGGAAGTCCGTATCTGGGTTGGTGATAAAGTTTGGGAAGTCACTGGTTGGGTGGAAGTCCCGGAAGCAAGGTCTCATTGCACTGTCTTCTACTGAGGCTGAATTCAGCGCACTGTCAGATTTGTGCCGGGAACTGGAGTTCTATAGATGCTTGGTGCAAGAGATCTGTGGGGATTGTAGCTTTCCCATCACGGTTTGGGAAGACAATCAGCAATGTTTGAAGCTAGCTGAATCTGGGCAATTTAAGGCCAGAACCAAGCATCTAGACATACGTTCCCAGAATATGTGTCAGAGTGTTCAGTCAGGTTTGATACGGCTGAAGTATTGTGCCAGTCACGATAACTTGGCTGATGGTTTTACAAAACCATTAAGCTTCCAGGGTCATGGGGAGTTCTGTGGTGGTTTGGTGTTGGGGTAAGTTCTGTTACTTACTTGCCCCACAGTAGCGCAGGGCGAGAGGGGGTGTGAGGAGAACCTGAGCTTACAGGGTTAAACAGCTCAGAGTGAACGTCCTGCCTACTGTGGGGTGGGGAGAGACTCTGCGTCACTTCTGAGAGTCTCAGCTCTTTGTTCTCTCTACTTTCGCTTTTGAGAAGAGCGGACGTGTTTTTCATGATGCTGTGCGCTGTGTTAGATAATGGTTAGTTCTCTTGCAAATAAAGCTGCTTTTAGCTACTAGCCTGTGTGGGACTCTGCTTAAGCACACTGAAGAAGTACGGAAGACAGCAGCTTTCTCTGACCGCTGCGAACTCTGCTATTATGCTCAGAGCATCGGAATGTGGACTTTGGAATGCAGAGGCCTGGCAGCGAGAGCGGGCCGGACGCCAGGCTTATCTGGGCAATAAATCTTCTCAGGCAGGCAGTCATGTTTTTCCTTTCTTCTGACCAACGCTGAATAAAACTGTAAGATATGCTTTCCTGGGTGAATCTTTCGTTGTGGAAGCTCTGAGAAAAGGGCGTGCATGAGTCCTGGAATGTGGACAGCTATTTCCAAGGCTCGTGTCGCTAATTGACTGATACTGTTTCCATGGAAGACCGGGAGACGATGTGGAGTCACGATGGCCTTTGTCTCCCTGGCAGTATCCCAACAACCTTAACCTTAATCCTAACCCTAATCTTAACCCTAATCTTAACCCTAACCCTAACCCTAACCCTAACCCTAAGCCTAAGCCTAAGCCTAACCCTAACCCAACCCTAGAACTGACCCCTAACCCTATTCCGAAACCCCAACCCAACCCTAGCATTGACCCCTTAGCCTAACCCTGACCCTATTCCTAATCCAACTCTAACAATAACCCTATTCTTAATCCCAACCCAACCCTAGCACTGATCCCTAACCCTAACCCAACCCTCACTGACCCCTAACCCTATTCCTAACCCAAACCCAACCCTAGCATTGACACCTTACCCTAACCCTAACCCTAACCCTGACCCTAACCCTGACCCTATTCCTAACCCTAACCCTAACCCTAACCCTAACCCCAACCCTATTCTTAATCTTAACCGAAGTCTAGGCCTGACCCCTAACCCTAACACAACCCTAGCATTCACCCCTAATCCTGACTCTATTCTTAACCCTATTCCTAACCCAACGATAACACTAACGCTATTCTTAATCCTTACCCAACCCTAACCCTTACCCCTAACCCTAACCCTAACCCTAACCCAACCCTAGTATTGACCCCTAACCCTAACCCTGACCTAATTCCTAACCCTAACCCTATGCCTAACCCAACCCTAGCCCTATTCTTAATCCTCACCCAACCCTAGCACTGACCCCTAACCCTATTCGCAACCCCAAAGCAACCCTAGCATTGACCCATAACCCAAACCCTGACCCTATTCTTATTACTAATGCAACCCTAGGCCTGAACCCTAACCCTAACCCAACCCGAGCACTGACCCCTAACCCTATTCCTAACCCAACCCTAACATTGACCCCCTAACCCTATTCCCAACCCAACCCTAACCCTATTCTTAATCCTAACCCAACCCTAGCAGAGACCCCTAAGCCTATCCCTCTGGCGACCAATAGGGCCAAAATGGAGCCCAGCAGACTTCCTCTGCGCACGCAGCTCCCTGCCGATCACGGAAACGTCCTCCTGCCCCTTTGGCCGGTTTAGCAGAGCGATACGCAACGGTGAAAACTGCTGCAGTGTGTGGGTAATAAATCAGGCTTGCACGCAGGCTTCTCTCTTATCTCTAACAGCCTTTATTCGGGTAGCATAACATCGTAAATTCAGTCTTAAGCACCCGGCGACGATTCACACATCTCGCCTCTCCGGCACCCGGAAGAGAAGAACACACACAGAGAAAACACTCCCGTATGTGTAACTTAACCACGCCTCATGATGTGAGACGTCATTCAGAACTGTTAACCCTGTACGTTCTGAATCCCTTAACACCCCCTCTCGTCTCGCATCTTGAGGGGACCTGTGAACACCTATTTACAGACCTCTTTGAGTTCAACTCACCTCCCATTGCCTTTTGCCTTCTTCTGGCATCTGTCTCAGGCACCTGTTGAACCCCTTCAACACTCCCAGAATCACACTGTGCGAAACCAACCCACGCACTGGTGACCTGAAACTTCTCAGGTGGAACACCCTTTGTTGCCCGAGATGAACGCCTGGGCACAAACTGGGGTGCTTCTTCTGACCCACTGGGGCCAGCAGGTGTGTCTTCTTCATCAGAAGACTCCTCCCCCTCTGACTTGACCCGTCTTTGAGCTTTCTCCATTATGCTAATAGGAGATGAAGGCTCACTCTTGGACACTCCTTTAACAACCCTTGGAGATGCCCAAACCTGTTCCGGACCTTGATCTTGGACCTGGTCCTCATCAGAGACTTCAGCCTCTGCCTCTCCTTCCTCCTCAGAATCAGACAGACATTCTGAGAGAAAATCAGGACCATCACTGAGTCTTGACCACCCATCCTGTTCACAGAACTCAGCATGCTTACTGACCAGAAGCTTGGTCTGATCACCCCCTGGGTATGCAAACTTCCACCCATTGGTCGCAGGGTCGTACCCACAGAAGATCATTTCCTGGACCTTTGGACCACCTGCCTTCCGTAGAGCTGTTGGTATCGGCACTAAAGCCTTTGACCCAAACACGCGGAAGAAATGCAGCTGTGGTTTTTTCCGGTGCAACAGAAAAAACGGTGTGTCTCCTATAACGTGGTTATAGGACCTGTTAAACGTAAAGCTGGCAGCTTTCCAAGCTTCACTCCAAAAGCTCTGAGGCAACCCAGAGTCACACAGTAGAACCCTGACAGCTTCAGCCAGTGTTTTACTCCTGTGCTCTGCCACGCCTCTTTCTTGAGGAGACTTTGCACCCGTCACCTGGTGACGTATTCCCTTTTGCTTGAAAAACTCCTTCAGAGCAGACCCAGTAAACTGTGACCCACGGTCGCTCTTGAACCCTTGCACCTTGGTGGAAAACCTTAGTTCCACCTCCGCAACCCAATCTTTGATCAGCTGCGCCGCTTCGCATTGCGTCTTCAGTGAAAAAGACCAACCGTTCTGGCTATAATCATCTGTCAGCGTCAGCACATGCCTGGCCCCACCCAGACTTGGACACTCCATGGGTCCTGACAGATCTGTGTGCACAAGCTCAAAAGGTTGTGTGGTTACCCTCTCCACCCTGGGATAACTGCACCTTTGTACCTTTGCCCCTTTGCATGCCCTGCACTCTAGGGATCCCCCACAAGCTTTGAGTTTGCACCCCTTAGTGCAGCTGGGCAACTTCTGCACATCTTCCAAACTGCTGTGCAACATTCTCCTGTGCCACAGATGAACACATGAATCATGACTGGGAACACTAGCACACTGCGCCTGTGCTCTTTCGGCATTCCCCCCACCCTCCAGAGGTGTCTCCAGAACAAAGAGATTGTTCTTGCACTCCACGTTGACAAGCAGTTTCCCCCCTCTGGAAATGGAACAGATATTATTTTCAAAGCAAACTTTGTACCCTTCCTTTACAAGAGCTGGTACAGATAACAGACAACAATGCATCTCCGGCACAACGTAGACCTGCAGCTGCGCCTGCAAAAAGGAAACATAAACATTTGCAATGTTAGACACTGGCTTTTGGGAACCGTTTGCAAACTGAACAATTTTCCCAGCTGAAACAGCCCTGCAGTCCCGCATCCCGACAGCAGGTGGCTTGCTTATCAGGTGATGACTGGCTCCTGAATCAATTATCCAGCGCGTCACCGTGTCCTTGTTGGAGTTATTCTTTAAGGTTGCCATAGAAGCAGTGAGGTGATAAGAACAGCCTCCACTCTCTGAGTCACGTCCTTCCTTTGCGTTCCCACGCTGACCTCCTCTCCTGGACTGGTTCCCATGGGAAACGACCTTGGATACATCCTGCCCGGCCTCTCTGTTTCTCTGCGGACAGGCCCTTTTGAACTGGCTGTTGGACCCACAAACATAACACTGACGAGTGGAAAAAGCCTGAACAGAGCTCTCAGCTGGCGTCTTGGCCCCCCTGCAACCGGTTGGGCTCCCTGTGCCAGCCCTGCCCTCTCTGACACGGCGTTCCTGTTCGTCAGCTAAGCGTCCCGTCACGTACTGCAGAGTCAAATCCGCGGGACTCATCGATTCCAAAGTTAGACACAAATTGTCATAACTTTTGTCCAAAGAGCTGAGCAGAATATAAACCTTCAGCTCCTCTGAAAAGTTGACTTGCAACAACCTCAACTCATTGAAAACAGAGAGCATCTCAGTAACATGCTGTCTGATGTTGCCACCTGGACGCAGCTTCATCTCAAACAAGCGTCTAGTGGTGTGGATCTTTGCACCAGCCGTGGTCCTGTGGTGCACTCTTTATAGCGCTATATAAGCTTCATGAGCAGTGTCCAGCCCTTCCACCAAGGGTAGCTGAGAACCCTCCAAACTGAGCACTATAGCTCCCAGGGCTTTCTGATTCTTTCTCTGTGAAGCGTGTGCCTCTGCAATATCTGCTGCCGAAGCACCAGCCGCTGGTTGGGGCAGTGGAGGCCCTGGACCGCTCCCCACAAACCCTTGGCTACCAGCCAGGCCTTCAGCTTCCGACTCCATTCCTGCCAATTCTGGCCGTTTAATTTTTCAAAGGGTACGGCATATGATTCATGACTGTCTGCCATCTCCTCCCCCGGGGAAAACGTACTCACGAACAGCAGCAGTAGCTTCCTCCGGCTCCCGGCTCCCGGCAGATCAGCGTCTCCTCCCAGCGAGCTCCTTTCAGCCTCAAAGAAAGCAAAGCTCTAGCTGGCTCCAGCGTCCTTTCAGCTGGCTCCCCCACACATGGGACGACTCTTCTGCAACAGCTTCAAAGCTTTGGCAAAATGCCCATAACCTCTGGCGACCAATAGGGCCAAAATGGAGCCCAGCAGACTTCCTCTGCGCACGCAGCTCCCTGCCGATCACGGAAACGTCCTCCAGCCCCTTTGGCCGGTTTAGCAGAGCGATACGCAACGGTGAAAACTGCTGCAGTGTGTGGGTAATAAATCAGGCTTGCACGCAGGCTTCTCTCTTATCTCTAACAACCTTTATTCGGGTAGCATAACATCGTAAATTCAGTCTTAAGCACCCGGCGACGATTCGCACATCTCGCCTCTCCGGCACCCGGAAAAGAAGAACACACACAGAGAAAACACTCCCGTATGTGTAACTTAACCACGCCTCATGATGTGAGACGTCATTCAGAACTGTTAACCCTGTACGTTCTGAATCCCTTAACAATCCCTGATCCTATTCCTAACCCTAACCCTATTCCTAACCCAACCCTAACCCTAATCCTATTCTTAATCCCAACCCTAGCCCTGACCCCTAACCCTAACCCAACCCTAGCACTGACCCCAAACCCTATTCCCAACCCAACCCTAACCCTAAGCTTATTCTGAACCCTTATCCAACCCTAGCCCTGACACTAGCACTGAGCAGCAGGACTTTCTCCGCAAAAAAGCTCACAAATGCCTCACAGCTGTGTGTCAAATTGTTATTTAAATTTGGCTGTCTGTGCTGGTCCCGGGGGTAAGGTACCGTGAGTGTAGCAGAGTCCACACGAAGAGGGGCGAGGTCCGATGCAGAGAGCCGGGCGGGGAACAGGAACGCTGGAACAGAAGGCTGAGCAGGTAACAGGAACACCGGATGGTCGGGAACAGGAGGCCGAGCAGGGAACAGGAGTACTGGATAGTCAGGAACAGGAAGCCGAGCAGGGAACAGGAGTACCGGATAGTCAGGAACAGGAGGCCGAGCAGGGAACAGGAGTACCGGATAGTCAGGAACAGGAGGCCGAGCAGGGATCAAGAACACAGGAAGGTCCGAAGCCAACAACGACGTTGTTCCCGCAACCTGGGGCCGGGTTGACTGGGCTTTTATCCTCTTCTAAGGCCAGGGGCGGTCCCGGCCCCCAGGAGCCCCGCCTCCTCTGGCCTTAAGGCGAGCACTCCTCCTGGGGGCAACCAGTTCCCTTCGCCTCCCTGCCCTAAGCCTCTGCAGATCAGGAGAGGCCGAAGGGTTACTGGGCCCTGGAGGAGGCTCACCTGTGGCCACTGAGTCATCAAGCCCCTCTGGGGCCAGAAGGGCTTCACCTGGGGCCAGCTCCTGATGCACTGCCACAGGTGCAGGCTCTTCAGCATCTAGGCCTTGCCCCAGTTCAGCCGGCCCTGGAGGCGGGGACTCCTGTGCAGGCTGGGATTCCTCTGTTTCATCCTCCGAATCGGAATCCCAGGCCATCACACCATCCCCCCTCCCAGGCCCCCCCCTCAACCGAGGGTCCGGACCCGGCTTGCCGGGGTACGTCGCATGGAACTCTCGGAGGCAGGCAGGTGCGTGGACGTTGGCCGCTGGTTCCCAGGAACGGTCCTCCGGTCCGTACCCCTTCCAGTCAATGAGATACTGCAGCTTTCCCCTGCGGTATCGGGAGTCCAGGATGCGTTCCACCTCGTACTCAGGCTCTCCCCGAACCAACACTGGCTGCGGTTGGGGACGGTTCGGGTGGAACTCGTCGGGTGGGGCCACCGGACTCAAAAGGGACCTGTGGAAGACCGGGTGAACCTTCAGGGTTGCGGGTAACCGGAGACGGAATGCCACAGGAGAGACTTGGTCTACGATAGGGAACGGGCCGGTGAAGCGGGCGTCCAACTTCCGCGAAGGTCGAGAGGGGTGGAGGTGGTGAGTGGAGAGCCAAACCAGGTCACCGACGCGAAGTTCCGGCCCCACCTGGCGGTGGCGGTCGGCCTGGGCTTTGTACGCTTCCTTGGCCTGGTGCAGTTGCTCCACCAAAAGCTGTTGCTGGGACTGGAGCTCTTGAAGCCACTCCGTCACCGCCGGGACCGCGGATGCCGGCAGCACCTCTGGAAACAGCCGTGGATGATAACCATAACTGGCCTGGAACGGGGTCTGCTGGGTGGACACATTCACCGCGTTGTTATAGGCGAACTCCGCCAATGCCAGGTGGTCGACCCAGTCATCCTGCTGGTAGCTGCAGTAACACCGGAGGTACTGCTCCAGCACCGCGTTCGCCCGTTCCGTCTGGCCATCGGTCTGTGGGTGGTAGGCTGACGAGAGGCAGACCTCTGTCCCGAGGGTCTGGTGTAATGCTCGCCAGAACCGGGATGTGAACTGAACGCCCCGGTCGGACACCATGCGCTCAGGTAGTCCATGCAGGCGGAAGACATGCTGAAGGTACAGCTGAGCAGTTTCCTTGGCTGTGGGTACAGATGGACAGGGAGCGCAGTGCACCATCTTGGTGAAATGGTCGGAGAAAACCAGAAGGCAGGTACAGCCACAAGACGAGGGCAAGTCCACTACAAAGTCCAACGAAACCGTGTGCCAAGGACGCGGTGGAACTGGCAATGGCTGAAGTAGGCCGGGGGGTCGCCCGGTAGGTCCCTTGGCGCGCCGGCAGACATCACAACCAGCAACGTAGCGAGCCACGTCAGCCTTCAGGCGGGGCCACCAAAACTCACGACTGACCAGATGGGTGGTCCGATACCGTCCAAAGTGCCCCGCTGCTGGGGCATCATGGGCCATCCGGAGAACTTCCAGCCGTAGTGGCCCTGGCGGGATGTACCGTGGTGCAGCAGGAGGCCCTGATGCAGGACCAGCCCCGGATACTGTGGGCTGGACCCTTCAGCCAGCTCCCGGAGTCGTTCCTGGGCCCAAGCGTCGACCCGCTGCTGTTCCCGCACCCGAACCTGCAGTGGCTGCGCCTCCTGGGTGGCCAGGAATGCAGCCGGAGGTAGGATCGTGGTGGGTTCTGCTTGCTGTACCGTGTCTGCGTTGTCTTCAGGTTTCCGGGACAGGGCATCCGCCTTCTGATTCTGAGAGCTAGGGATGTAGCGGATCCGAAACTGGAACCGGGAAAAGAACAACGCCCACCGGATCTGTCTTTGGTTCAGCTTGCGGGTGGTCTGGAGGTACTCCAGGTTCCGGTGGTCGGTTCTCACCTCCACCGGATGTCGTGCCCCCTCAAGATGGTGGCGCCAGACCTCAAAGGCTACCTTGATGGCCAGTAGTTCCCGCTCCCACACAGTATAGTTACGCTCCGCTGGTAGGAGCTGGCGGGAATAGAAGGCACAGGGTAAGAGTGGCGCTTCAGGACCAATCTGTTGAGACAAGACGGCACCGAGAGCCGTACTGGAGGCGTCGGTCTCCACCACAAAGGGTCGAGAGGGGTCAGGATGTTGTAAGATTGGTGCCCTCTGGAAACAGGCCTTCAACCCCTGAAACGCCTCCT
This sequence comes from Podarcis muralis, assembly GCF_964188315.1. Lineage (NCBI taxonomy): Eukaryota > Metazoa > Chordata > Lepidosauria > Squamata > Lacertidae > Podarcis > Podarcis muralis. Next base: position 16,936,983 of record NC_135674.1, read on the forward strand.
CTGCCTCCTTGTCCCAGGAAAACGGCGTCTTTGGGCGCAGTAGCCGGGTCAACGGGGTGGTGCGATGAGCATAATCAGCGATGAAGGTCCGGTAGTAATTGGCGAACCCCAGGAAACGTTGTAGGTCCTTGCGGTTCCGGGGTGCCGCCCATTCTTGAACCGCTGTCACCTTCCCCGGGTCCATTTGCACCCCATCCGGAGAGAGTCGGTGACCAAGGAAGTCCACAGTCCGCTGATGGAACTCGCACTTGCTGAGCTTTGCGTACAAACGGTGCTCACGCAAGTGCTGCAGCACGGTCCGGACATGTCCCTCATGGCGAGCCGGGTCACGGGAGTAAATCAGTATGTCATCCAAATACACCACCACGTACTTGTCTAACAAGTCCTGAAACACGTGGTTGATGTAGCGTTGGAACACAGCAGGCGCGTTGCACAAACCGAAAGGCATAACCAAATATTCGAACTGCCCGTACCGGGTCCCAAACGCTGTCTTCCACTCATCCCCGGCTCGGATCCGAATCAAGTTGTAGGCCCCCCGGAGGTCCAGCTTGGTGAACACCTGTGCCCCTTGCACCTGCTCCAGCAGCTCCGAGATAAGGGGCAAGGGGTACCGGTCTGGGACGGTAATTTTGTTCAGGGCTCGGTAATCATGGCAAGGGCGGAGTTCCCCACATTTCTTCTTAACGAAAAGCACTGGTGCCGCGGTAGGCGAGGTGGAAGGCCTAATGAACCCACGCTCCAGGTTCTTGCGCAAGAAGTCCTGCAAAGCCTCGCGCTCTGGCTCTGTTAGAGAATATAAGCGACTCACTGGTAAAGGCGCTCCGGGTTGGAGGTCTATGCCGCAGTCAAAAGGCCGATGCGGCGGCAGCTGGTCTGCCCCCCGTTCCTCGAACACGTCCTGGTAGTCCTGATACACGGCTGGGAGCGTGGGTGCTGCCTCCTCTGAGGGCGCGGCCGCCAGCGTCCCGGATTGAGCATGGGAACATGGGTCTGGGAAGTGCACGGTCCGTTTGACCCAGTCAATCTGAACGTTGTGGGCTTCCAGCCAGTCCATCCCGAGCACCAGGGGGAAGCGGGGCATAGAGGCAATGTCCAAAGTTCGCAACTCCCGGTGCTGCTGGAAACACAGGACCAGGGGCTGGGTCTCCTGAGTAACGGCACCTGAACACAGAAGTCGTCCGTCAATCGCTTCCACTTGGACCGGTACTGGCTTGTTCCGAAGTGGCACCTGATGATGGGCGGCAAAAGCAGCGTCCATATAGGAGCGGGTTGCCCCTGAATCTACCAAAGCATGGGTGAGGATCCAGGGCCCACCTGGAGGGTATAAACGTACCGAAACCATAAGATGTTGCAAGTCCATTGGTGCAGGCCCATTCTGCGCGGTTTGGGACCCCCGGTAGCTAGGGCCATCAGCTACTGGGGTTGGCGGTTTCCCTGCGGCTGGCGTTTCTCAGGGCAAGACCGAGCGAAGTGTCCACTTCCGCCACAGTAAAGACAGAGATTTCCCTCCCGACGCCGCGCCTTCTCTGCGGGGGAAAGGCGTGGCCGCACTGCCCTGAGCTGCATAGGCTCCTCCGTTAAATCAGTTGTGACCGTGGGGCTGCCGGAAAAAGCTGGTGCCGTGAACTGGAAGTGTCGGCGACCCCGGGCCTGACGACGATCCTCCAACCGGTCGTCTATTTGTAGACTCCGTTGAATGAGAGTGTCTAGCGTGGTGGGGCGTTCCATTGTGGCCAACTGGTCCAGTACCTCGTCCGAAAGCCCTTCGAGATACTGGTCCCGCAGTGCCGAATCATTCCAGGTCAAGTCCTGTGCCAACAGCCGAAACTCCGTGGTATATGCGGCCACCGTGGACTTGCCCTGTTTCAAACGCCGAATCGCCCGGTTGGCTTGACTCCCTTTCTGGGGGTTGCCGAACGCGGCCTCCAAACGATTGCAAAACCCCGTATAGTCTGCCAGCAAGGGGGAGTCTTGCCTGAGTAGCGGCAACGCCCACTTGGCCGCCTGGTCCTTTAACAAACTAATCAAAAAGTGCACCTTGGTGCGGTCGTCAGGAAAGTTCCGGGCTCGCCCCTGAATATACAGCTTGGCCTGGGCCAGGAACATGGGAAAGCTGGCCGGGGCTCCATCAAATTTCTCAGGCAAAGCCACTGGGTACTTGCCAGGAGCCGGGGCGTCGGCCCCAGGAGCCGGTAGGGCTTCCAAGCGTTGCTGAAGTGCCACAACCGCGTCACTGAGCTGCTGCACGGTGTGAGTCAAGGCCTGGTTCTCCTGGGCCAAAGCCACCAGTGCAGCCGCCTGGTCAGCCATGGCCTCTGGCTCTTCCCGAACGCACCCCTACGAAGGGGGAGTGCGGGTGGGGCGGGAGCAAACTGTGCTGGTCCCGGGGGTAAGGTACCGTGAGTGTAGCAGAGTCCACACGAAGAGGGGCGAGGTCCGATGCAGAGAGCCGGGCGGGGAACAGGAACGCTGGAACAGAAGGCTGAGCAGGTAACAGGAACACCGGATGGTCGGGAACAGGAGGCCGAGCAGGGAACAGGAGTACTGGATAGTCAGGAACAGGAAGCCGAGCAGGGAACAGGAGTACCGGATAGTCAGGAACAGGAGGCCGAGCAGGGATCAAGAACACAGGAAGGTCCGAAGCCAACAACGACGTTGCTCCCGCAACCTGGGGCCGGGTTGACTGGGCTTTTATCCTCTTCTAAGGCCAGGGGCGGTCCCGGCCCCCAGGAGCCCCGCCTCCTCTGGCCTTAAGGCGAGCACTCCTCCTGGGGGCAACCAGTTCCCTTCGCCTCCCTGCCCTAAGCCTCTGCAGATCAGGAGAGGCCGAAGGGTTACTGGGCCCTGGAGGAGGCTCACCTGTGGCCACTGAGTCATCAAGCCCCTCTGGGGCCAGAAGGGCTTCACCTGGGGCCAGCTCCTGATGCACTGCCACAGGTGCAGGCTCTTCAGCATCTAGGCCTTGCCCCAGTTCAGCCGGCCCTGGAGGCGGGGACTCCTGTGCAGGCTGGGATTCCTCTGTTTCATCCTCCGAATCGGAATCCCAGGCCATCACACCGTCCCTCAAGGGACGTTAAAGAACTAATTATACTAAATAATTGTGCCGGGCGAGAGCTAGCGGATGCAATGGAGGCCGAGATGTAAGGCTTCTTAGCAGCCTTCACTGCCATCTCGTAGGTTTTCATGAAAACCCTATAAGATCATTTTGAGGTTCCGTCGTGGGCACCCTGCCATACTCGCTCTAGACATCTGAGGTCCTGCTTCATTTTCTGGAGCTCCTCGGTAATGTGGGAATGTTCAGGGATGCAGGAGAGGATATATTGTCTGATTATATCCTTATCCAACTTGTGTTAACAAGTTCCCCAATTTCAGCAGAGTAACACATTCCCCTTTATTTTAAGTTTGCAATGGTTGAGTTTGCTGAGGCTCGCTAAAGCCTCTATAATAACTATTTTGGTAATTTCCCCTTATTCCCTCATAAAATAGAAGAGACGACACAATCTTTTACAAAAGTATAAAAAGAGTTTACTCACATTCTTTTCACAATCAGATCCCAGAAGGCAGACTTAGCTTAATGAAGTAACATACACTTGGAATCTATCTCTTAAGAAGACAGTCCCTTTGTCCTTTCTTGGCTGGAAGCCAAGAGGGCATCTTTGGCTTAGTAGATGTTGTTTCTTCGATGCATGTGGTGAAAGAGAGAGAGATGGCTGCCCTGCCCTGTGCTTTTTGTCATTACCTGCACAGGTGAGGCCACACCCACCTCTAGTCACATGTACAGGAAGTCTGTCCCAGCCCAGAAGGAAATAGGAAGTTTACCTGCTGGCTGGACAAACATCCCTCCCCATGTGTAAACATGTTCACTCTAGGAATGTTGTACTTGACTGCTCTTGTGTTTCACATCCCACAGGTAAACCAGGGAGCCCGGTTTCTGCGGGGTCGCAGAGGGCGCTTAGGTGCGATCTCATCGATGGCTGCCAGGAGCTGGATATTCCAGCCCTCAACAAGCTCAGTCAATGAGTCGCCAGGGGGAGCAAGGTCCCGCAAGGCTTGGCGGAATCTATCAGGGTCCATCAGCCTCTGCGGGCGAGCCCAAATCGGCTCGCCACCTAAGCAGGGTGGGGGTGGAAAGTCAATCCTGGCTTTCAGAGCGTAGTGATCAGACCATGGCACCTTCATCGAAGGAGACATGATCACATCTATACCTACGCCAAAGATCAAATCCAGTGTGTGGCCTCCTTGATGTGTGGGGCCCGAAACAAACTGGAAGACACCAGGTCCAGAGTCTATGAGGAGGGAGTGGCATCAGCATGGATGTTAAAGCCCCCCAATACCAATAGGTTACGGAACTCCAAGGCCCAGCCGGCCACCGCCTCCAGTAGGCCTGACAGGGTGGCTGCTGGTGCGCTAGGTGGCCGGTACACCAGCCAGACAGCCAAGCTCTCCTTGGAGCCCCACACTAGGCCAACACATTCAGTGCTGGGGATCGATGGCGATGGTAGAGCCCTAAAGAACAATCTTCCCGGATTAATAATGCCACCCCTCCCCCCCGGCCCACAGTCCGTGACTGGTGGAGGACGGAGAAGCCCAGGGGCGCTATCTCTCGTAAGGTAACTGTTTCCCCTTCACGGACCCAGGTCTCTTTCACACAAGCCAGGTCAACCCCCTGCGAGGTAAAGAAATCTTGCAGGGTGGAGGTTTTGTTGCCTATAGACCTGGCATTGCACAGCACCAGTGATGGAGGTGAGTAATCCTTGCACACCCTACCCTACCCTCGTCCCTCGGAATGGGGTGCAGATTGGAAGGGGTACGAGCATATCCGTATCTCGATCCCCTTTGCCTATAACATCTGCCCCCACCGCCATACCTCCCTCGCCCCTCCACGGTAGCAATCCCAAGCCTCATACTAGCCTCCATTGATGGCAATTGATGTTATTCTTTCCCAGCCTAGTTGTTCTGCTTATAGTATCAACAACTCGATAACTCTAATTAGTCGAGTAGAACAAACCAGCTAAACATCAGCTACCTCTCTGATTATATGAAACTATTATATTCTTTGTCAGCCTACTATTATAATATTGTTGTTGTTGTTTAGTCAGTTAATCGTGTCCGACTCTTCGTGACCCCATGGACCAGAGCATGCCAGGCACTCCTGTCTTCCACTGCCTCCTGCAGTTTGGTCAAACTCATGCTGGTAGCTTCGAGAACACTGTCCAACCATCTCGTCCTCTGTCGTCCCCTTCTCCTTGTGCTCTCAATCTTTCCCAACATCAGGGTCTTTTCCAGGGAGTCTTCTCTTCTCATGAGGTGGCCAAAGTATTGGAGCCTCAGCTTCAGGATCTGTCCTTCCAGTGAGCACTCAGGGTTGATTTCCTTCAGAATGGAGATGTTTGATATTCTTGCAGTCCATGGGACTCTCAAGAGTCTCCTCCAGCACCATAATTCAAAAGCATCCATTCTTCGGCAATCAGCCTTCTTTAATTAAATTAAAAAATAAACCCCAAAACATTCCACAGCTAAACAGAACTACCATATAACGTACATTAAGGGAAGAAAAAACACCTACCGTATTTTTCGCTCGATAACACGCACCTGACCATAACACGCACATAGTTTTTAGAGGAGGAAAACAAGAAAAAAAATTCTGAATGAAACAGTGGGTGTATAATTTTTGTGCTTCATGCTGTGGCCACAGACATGTGATTTGACGGTGAGTTTGGGGTAGCCCAATGCAAAAATCCTGAGAATCCATGTGGATCCGTGCTTTGTAACCACGTTTTTGTACCATTGCAGCCCCAGGCAACAGTGGGTGCGTGATTTTTTTGGTGCAGGCTGTAGCCATGGATATGCTATGTGATCTGATGGTGAATTTGGGGTGACCCAATGCAAAGATCCTGAGGATCCATGTGGATCCGTGCTTTGTAACCACATTTTAAGTGGGGAGGGAAGGAAAAACATAGAAGGGACAAGGAGCACCGAGAGGGGTGTGCGGAGAAGCAGCTGGCTAAGAATGCAGGAGAGGGGTTTTACCGGAGGGAGGAAAGGAAGGCAAAAGTTCCCCCACACACCCACCCAAGCCAGCCAGCGTGCTCTCTCTCTCTCTCTCTCTCTCTCTCTCTCTCTCTCTCTCTCTCCCCACCTGCATGTTGCCTGAGAGTCCCTAGACGCAGCAGCACCGGAGCACGGAGAGGAATTACGGTAGAAGGAAGGACGCTCTGCTTTGCCCTCTGCTTGCCTGGAGGGGAGGGGTTTTCTCTGCTCTTTGTTCCGTTTGAGCAAACACAGTAAAGAAACAGAAGAGGGTGGGCAGTAAGACCCTGAGGCAGAATGCAGGAAAGCAACAGCTTTCTCTCTCGGGAGGCTCGAACGCACGTGTGGCTGCCTGCAATCAGTTTACCACACCGAGAATGGAGATAAACTGGTAAAATAAGGGGGCTGGGTTAAAGCTAAAGGGAAAACCTCAAAGATCCCTCAAGAACAAGGCAGGGGATCAGGGCTCCCAAAGCCGAGCTGCAGCCTTAGAAGGGAAAAATGGGGCTTTCGGAGGTGGTTTTTACTGCCCCGCTGCTTCCAATTTTTTAAAAGGCAAATTGCAGGAGAAGATGCAGCAGTCAGTCACTCTCTCACTCCCTCCAAGCACCCACGCTAGCGAACAAACACACAAACTCACAAAGCACACACACTAGCAAACACACAGTCGCACTGCAGAGTGGCCAAACCTCCTAGCAAGCACTTCCCAGGCTTCTGCTGACCGCAACGAATACGACCCTGGAAGAAAATGTGTGATGCACTCGGGCCAGTCGGCTCCAGGGACCACACATTTGCTCAATAACATGCATAGACATTTCCCCTTACTTTTTAGGAGAAAAAATCTGCGTGTTATAGAGGGGAAAATATGGTAAATAGCAGGAGAACAACAATCAAAAATCTAACAGTAAGCAAGCAAAATTTAAATATTATCATAAAACAATGGACTATAAAGAACTAAAACAAATGGCAAAGGAAGGGGAGAAGGGGAAAAAGAAAGAAAAAAGGTTCTTGTAGCAGACGAAGTTCTTGTAGTATCACGTGCCAGCTAGAGTCTACTTGAATGATCTCTGAATCTGCCAACCTGAAAAACCAGGTGACATCAGGGGATGGGCAAAGGAAGGCTCAGTAAATGCCCTGTTCGATGTTGATGCCGTGCCCAATGGTCTCAGGGGGCCCTCCTCCTGCTGTTGCACTAGCACTTGTAGTGGCAGAGAAGGTGTTCTTCTTGGCATCAGGAGTCCTCAGGTTTCCCCCCACAGCTGGTGTTCTCAGGGCCACAGGATGATACCTCTCCTCTGCTGCAATCAGCTGCCAGCCCTGTGGCTTAAGAGTCTCTGGCTTCTTGAGGGTGGAACCCCCCCTCTTTTGCTCCCTAGGTGCCTTTCAATTGAGTCATCTGCAGAGTAATATATATTGACCCAGGTTCCATGCCGAGCACTCAACCAGTCTGTTTCAGTCCAGGAGCACTGCTGGCATGCAGGGCAGCCGGACCCACAACTGGGAAGACAGAGCAGGCACACAGCACAGTTGGACCCACAAGCCAAGAGGCCAGAGGCAAGCCCAAATGGAACACTCCTGCAACACAGCTTCACCTCCCTTAGTTCATTTAAAACGCCAAGTCAAAGCCTGAGTCAGAGTCAGTTCGGAAAAAAGTTCAGAAGATTAATTAAATTGTTTAGAGTTATGAGTCCTTGAAATAGGCTGGGCGGCCGCTGTTAAGCTGTTCGACTTCGTTAGATCGAATTTATAACGCCAACTTCACAAGTTCTCTGATATAAGACCCCAGGTTGCCAAACTTTTGATAAGAAGAGGGTTAAAAGGTTAAAAAGTTAGAAAAGTTAAAAGGAGTAGGAGCCCCCAACATATAATTGAGGAGCTCTAACAGGTGCGTCTTACCTCGGCGCCATCTTAAAAGAGAATTAAGCCATAACCCTAACCCTATTCCTATTCCTAACCCAACCCAACCCAACCCTAACCCTAACCGCATTCTTAATCCCAACCCAAACCTAGCCCTCACCCCTAACCCTAACCCAACCCTAACACTGACCCCTAACCCAAACCTAGCTTTGACACATAACCCTGACCCTATTCCTAACCCTATTCCTAATCCAACCCTAACACTATTCTTAATCCTAACCTAACCCTAGCCCTGACCCTTAACCCTAATCCAACCCTAGTATTGACCCCTAACCCTACCCTGACCCTATTCTTAACCCAAACCCTATTCCGAACGCAACCCTAACCCTATTCTTAATCCTAACCCAACCCTAGCACTGAACCCCTAACCCTATTTTTAATCTTAACCCAACCCTAGCCCTGACCCCTAAACCTAACCCTAACCCTGACCCTATTCCTAACCCAACCCAACCCAACCCAACCCTAAACCTATTCTTAATCCTAACCCAACCATATCACTGAGCCCTAACCCTGACCCTATTCCTACCCCTAACCCTGACCCTATTTCTACCCCTAACCCTATTCCTTTTTTAAAATAACGTTTTTATTCAAAATTAAAACAAAACATATTATCCAGAAACATATCATCCTTATTCCCCCCCATTTTTCCTTCCTCCCCCTGCCTCCACCCCACAGAACTCACCCACCCCCACCCCTGACTTCCCTCAGTTCCAGTCTTTGATTTCTCTAAAAATGCTGTTTTCTGCATGTTACAAAGTTGTATAGATCCTCAAACTGTTTAGCTGATTATCAATAAAAAGTTTGTGAATGTTTATTCAAAACCAGCCAATGAGTCCAGTTCACTTTGTTGCGTCTTCAGATACTGTGTAAAGGGTTCCCATTCATCCTTAAAGTCACAGTTTTCCTTGTCCCGTAGCTTATATGTCAGTTTTGCCAGTTCTGCATAGTACATCAATTTTTCTTGCCATGATTCTTTAGTTGGGGTTTCTTCAGTCTTCCATCCTTGTGCTACCAGAACTCTCGCGGCCGTTGTCGCATACATGAAGATTTTTTCAGCTTTTTTGGCAGGTCTTTCCCTACAATCCCCAACAAAAATGCCTCGGGTTTTTTTACAAATGTTAAATGGAACATTTTCTTCAATTCATTGTATATCATTTCCCAAAATTTTTTAATTCCCTTACAATCCCACCACATATGATAAAATGTCCCCTCCTTTTCCTTACACTTCCAACATATATTTGAACTAGTTTTGTACATTTTCCCTAACTGCACTGGTGTTGTGTACCATCTGTAAATCATGTACAGAACCCAGAGAACCTCTCGTTCAATGTCAAGCTGGTCTAAGGAAGAAAAGCATAAGAGTTATTCTTGAATCCCCACACACATGTGCTGGGAGATGCCTGCACACAGCACATGTTAAGCACATCTCCTCCCACCCACACCCAAAAAGTCCTGGGAACAATGGTTTGTTAAGGGTGCTGGGAATCGTAGCACTGTGAAAGGAAAACTAAGGTTCTTGGGATTCTTTGGAGGGGGTGAATACACAGCCCTGCTGAACGCAGAGGGATTTAGCTTTGGAGACAACACATGCATGACCACAATCTTCATGTGAGTTCCTGGTGACCTTCATTTTTATTTATTTTTTTCAAAAAAAATTATTAGTTTTCCACAAATTTTAAGCACACAAACAAATAAACAAACAAACATAAATCCTAACCTTATTAAAACCAATCTAATTAACATTGTTAAGCGACTTCCTCGTATCCCCTTGGTTGAATTTCAGTGTATATCATTTTACCGGTTTTTCAAAACCTATATTCTCATAAAATTACCTTGGTCACATAACATCTTTCTTTCTTTCCTAATCTCAGTTTCATCATATAATTTATCACATTACATATTTAAATCCTAAGCCTATTTGATATTTGCAAGCTTCTTCAATTAATTTATCTTAACATATTTAACTAAATAATGATTAAATTTCCTCCATTCTTCCTGGTAGTCCTCCTCCTTCTGATCATGGACTCTTCCAGTCAGGTCGGCTAGCTCCGAAAAGTCCATCATCTTCATCTGCCAGTCTTCCACTGTTGATATTTCTTGTGACCTTCAGCTTAAACACAAACTGCTCTGGAGTGAGAAAAATCCATCACACTCAAACATTCCTGCACAAAGCTGCCCATGGCAAGGTTACAACACAAACTCTGGAGATTCTGATGTGCAGGAATGGTTTCCTTGAGGGCATGTGTCATAGGGTACCAAACCCACCTTCTATGTTTTGAAGCCCGGGAGTTAAGAGATGAGGAGTCCACCCAACCCCAGCTCAAGCTGGGGGTTGGACTGGAAGGGAGACAAGCTAATGTCCCCAGAATTGGGGGGAAGCTTGGCTAATTTCCAGGTCTAACTGAATGGCACCAGGATGTGTGGACCTCTGATGCATGAGAAAGCTCAGAAGGTAAGAAGAGGGCTTTTCTCCCTACTCCTGATTTCAGCAGGTGGCTAGAAGCGGCCACATGGACGGACGGACACACACACACACACACACACACACACACACACACACCAGCAGAGGTTCAACTTTTAGCACACCTGAACTTTAACAAAAAGTCTTCAGCCAGATGGCATGCAACCCTTTGACAGGGGCAACTTATCATTTTATTGATTTTCCATAACAAAGAATTAAAAAGGCGGACAATCTTGCAAAGGAGTGTTGCCATTTAAACTGCTGGTGTGACGTAGGAACCCAAACAAAGAAAAGGAACAAACTACCCAGAGTCTGCTTCCGATTGCCCTTGTTCTCCACCTCCCTCTATCCTAATCAGCCGCAAACAAGAGTTCAGATTTGAAAGCCTTGTTATCACCTCATTCCCTTCAATTAGCCAGCTGCTCTGGCAGATGACATCAGTTCCTTCCCGCTCCCAATATTCCTGCTCCTAACCTGGTTAGCCATAGCCCGGAAGCTGAATCTCAGGGGAACGCCTTTGGGCTGGGAAGGGCTCATCTTTTCTGGGCCTCTTCTCCCCCTCAGGAAGGGGTGCTTGGCTCCTGGCCTGTGAAATGTGCTCAAAATGTAAAGATGCCTTCTTTCCATGGAGCCAAGGAAGAAGGGTGGAATTTGTTATACCCCCAAACCTTCCCACGTCAGAGATGCAGGAGTTGTGTCACCTCCAACTTCCTCAGGGATGAAGCAGCTACGTAAAATGAAACATCCCACCTGGGCACGGTTTCTGAGAGAGCAACAGCAGAAGACCCAGACTCTAGCAAGATGAGCATTTGCCCAGTGGATTCTGGCCGGTCCATGAGGGCAGACAGGGGATGGCTGCGGTGGCTGCCAGCCCCTTCCCACTCCATCTCAGATACAAACCACATTGGCTCTGCCACTCCTTGGCTCTGGTGCCACCTACTGTCGGCCTCCTTGCGTTCCACCCTACCAGTCCCAATGAGCACCATCCACCCCTGGTCCAGGGGTGCAGAGCAGTAGTTAGGTGATCTTGCGCACAACCGTCCAGATTGCGCCCATTAGCCACGGACAAGTTTGCTCTTCTTTCCGCCGCTCCTACACCCCCCCCCCCGCAAGCATTCAAATCACCCTGGAAGTACAAGTATTGAAAAGTAAAATGTTAGAGGTTTCCCCCCACCCCATAGCAATATAATTGGATTCAGCTAGCTGGTTAGTCTACTTTCGGTTTCACTCCTGGCTCCTTGTTATATTAATACTGCGTCAGAAACCTCCCAAGCAGATATCCAAAGTTCTTTGGCATTTCTCCAGTTGTTAATGAGAAGTCTCTTCTAGTCCAGGGGAGTCTTTTGATCGTCTTCCAGGAAACCAAGAGTCGAAAGCCTTGATTTTCCCTTTTTTTCTTTTTTCCAGTCATTTCCACACAGTTAGTCATTATTAGAGTTATTAAAACCTTATTATATCAACAAATGTATTTTTTTTAGTCTTCCTTGCTTTCCTGGTGAACTTCAGCTTAAATACAAACTGCTCTGGAGTGAGAAAAATCCATCACACTCAAAAATCCCAGCTGGAGGGACCTGGAAGTATGCGGGGAAGAGCACTTTTGTAGTGTGTTTGTTGCAATGGAGCAGCAAGTTCACTAACTGGCTGATTCAGATTGAATCCCATTCAAAAATAGTACAATGGTGTGTGTTTCAGCCAGCCATCCGGCTGCTGCAACTATTCCCTGGGTGCCACCACACTGTCCTGTCTGTGTGTTTGGAAGGGAATGGGAACTATGCTCCCCCCGGAGACACTCCACACCTTCTTCCTTAGCTGTGTTGCTCAACAGTTGAGGCAACCTTCACAGTTCTGGGATGCTGATGCCAAAGACCTGTAAGTGTGCTGTCAATATATTTACAGTGCAGGGGTTCCTCCGGTGGAGACGACCACTTGTTTGTTTTGCATTCATGTCTTGCTTGCTCAAAACGTAACACAGTGGTTAGATTCTACTAAGGGAATGGTCAGAGTGCTTTAATCCATTCACATTGGAAAAGCTGAAGTTCTGGGCTGGACCTGAATCCCTCCCACAAAATACTGACAGTCTGGAAACACCCTCGGTGCAAACATGTTTTACTGGGGAAAGGATCTTTGCCTCTTCCTCCTTCCTAACCTGCAGTAGTGCCCTGGCAAATCACAGTGCAGGCTCCCTTCATGGTACTCACAGCCACACCACTTCTAAGATTATACAAATTTAATATATCAACAACCAATAAACACAATAAGGCTATAATGATACAATCTGAAGCATTAGGGGTGCATTTCAGCAGTCATTGCAAATCTCCATGAGTCGCCTTTCAGCCAGAAGCTCTGCAGCACAGGTGGTTCTGATGATTCCCCTGTAAGGAAGGCTTACAATGTAGGAGGCTTTGGGGCTATGCAAGAGGGGGGAAAGTGGGGACATCATAGAAGTATGCATGATGTGGGAAAGATGCAGAGCGATGTTTTCTCCCTCATAATATCAGAACCTGGATCTGAACAGGAGAAGAAATCAGGGAGAATATAAAGGAAAAGATGATTAAGGAGTTAGCGAAATGGTTAGATTTGAAAGAGGAAGAAGTAGCATGTACGATAGAAAATGCTTTTAGAATAAGGATGAGAACATACCAGGACAGGACAAAAAGACCTCTTGGGGACTGTCTAGTTATTTTTAACTCAACGGGGATGAAAAATTTAATACTAAAAACGAGCTACCATAAAAAATTAATAATAGATGGTAGACCTATAATTATTCTCAAGGAAATACCAGTTAGACTCCTTCGCAAAAGGGAAGGATACAGACAAATTGTAGGGGTCCTGAGAAGAAATGGTATACAGTATAGATGGGAGTTCCCCGAAGGGATTGCTTTCTTTTATAAAGACAAAAGATTCAAGTTGACGGACTCGCAAGAGGTGGGAAAATTCCTGAGGAGATACGAGAAGGAGCTCGGCAAAAGTGAAGACAGGCCAAGAGATAGAGAGGGTAATAAGGAGGAGAGGAGGGGAGAGGAGGAAAGAAGAGAACTACGGGAGGGGAGGGGGGTAGAAGGAGAAGGTGAAGAAGCAGAAGAGGAGGAAGAGGTAGCGGGAGAGGAAGAGGAAGAGGAGGAAGAATATTCAAGGAATTGAAAGTCCTTAACACAAGTTTGAAATTTACTTAAAACAAACAGAACTGAGTTTTGGTAATGTCGTTAAAATTTTTGTCCTGGAATGTAAACGGTCTAAATGAAAAGTCAAAAAGGAATAAAATAGAGAAAGTTTTGAGGAATAAAAACTTGGATGTGATTTGCTACCAAGAGACACATGTAGCTAAAAAACATAAACACATATTGATTAACAAAAAGTTGGGCGTTGAATTCATTAACTCAGATGTTAATAAAAAAAGAGGGTTGGTAATATATGTTAAAGAAAAATGGGAACCTGTGTTAATATGTAAGGATGAGGAAGGAAGAATTTTAGGAGTTCAAATTAATTACCAAGGAGAAAAGCTTAATGTAGTAACTGTATATGCACCTAATACAAAAAAAGCAGAATTCTTCAAAAAACTGGAACAAGTACTATTAGAATTAGAAAATTATAAATTAATTCTTTTAGGGGATTTGAATGGAGTCCCAGCACCGGAATTAGATAGAAGTGAAAAAACAAGGAAAGCGAATCAAGGGAAACTTCCAAAAGTCTTTAACGAGCTGCAAGAAAACCTAGACTTGATTGATATTTGGAGACATAAAAACCCAATAGAGAAACAATTTACACATTTTTCAGAACCACATCAGAGTTGGGGAAGAATCGACCAGATCTGGGTCTCAAGGGAACTTTCGATAAGAACAATGAAATGTGAGATAGAACCAAGAACATTGTCGGATCATAATCCAATAGTCTTGGAAATTAAATGCGAATCATTAGAACCATACAGGTGGAGAATGAACGAATACTTATTCAAAAACGTAGAGATTATTGAGAAGGCAAAAAATACACTGAAAGAATATTTTGACTTAAATCTGAACTCAGAAATTAAAATTGACACCGTGTGGGACGCAAGCAAGGCAGTCCTCAGGGGTTTTTTGATCCAACAGAATAAATATAGAAAGAAATTAAGAGAATCAAAGAAGGAAGAAATAGTTAAACAATTAAAAGATTATGAGAAAAAATTAACAATAAATCCCGGGGATGAAAAGACGAAACAAATTCTTAAATTGCTGCAAACACAATACTCAACATTAATAAATCAAGAAATAGATGGAGAATAAAGTCAATGAAGCAAAAATATTTTGAATCTGCAAACAAGACGGGGAGACTACTGGCATGGCAATTAAGGAAAAGGAAAAGACAAAATGTGATTAACAAAATTAATTTTGAAGGACAAACAATAGAAGACCCAAATGAAATAAAGGGGAAGTTTCTACAATTTTATGAAACCTTGTATAATAAAAAGGAGGATGAAGAGATAGCAGAGATTGGGAGATATTTGGAAAGAAATGGGGGTGAACAACTGACGGAAGAAGAAAAAACATACTTAAATAATTTAATAACGGTGGAAGAAGTAAAGGAAGCAATTAAGAAAATGAAGCCAGGGAAAGCACCAGGCCCAGATGGCCTGTCGCAAAAATATTATAAAGTCTTAGAGGAATATCTAGCACCGGTTTTAAGGGATGTAATGAATAATATTTTACAAGGAGGGATGATACCTGATTCCTGGAGAGAAGCACACATCACGCTGATACCAAAACCAGAGTCTGATAAACTGGATATTAAAAATTATAGGCCGATATCGTTGCTTAACAATGATTATAAGATCTTTGCCGAAATAATGGCCAATAGGCTAAAGAAATACCTGATAAAGGCTATTCATAAAGATCAAGCCGGATTTTTGCCAAAACGACAGTTAAAGGATAACGTAAGACATATAGTAGACATTATTGAATATTTAGATTTTAAAATTGATATCCCTGCGGCGTTAATTTTCATAGACGCTGAAAAGGCGTTTGATAATGTATCTTGGAGCTTCCTGATAAAATGTATGGAGAGGGTAGGAATAGAGGGGCCCTTTTTGGAAGGCTTAAAAGCGATTTATTCAAGTCAAAGGGCTAAATTAATTATTAATAATAACCTAACCAATTCATTTATGACCACTAAGGGTACAAGACAGGGATGCCCTCTGTCCCCTCTCCTATTTATTATGATTTTGGAAGTGATTATGAAGAAAATAAGGGAAACACCAGAAATCAGAGGCAAAAGAATATAAACTAAAGGCATACGCCGATGACCTAGTAATAACGGTAGAAGAACCAACAAAATGTATAGTTAAAGCCTTAGAGTTACTTGAAGAGTTTGGGAAACTGTCTGGGTTTAAGCTAAACAAAGCTAAAACAAAGATGTTAACAAAAAATTTGACTGAAGATTTAAAAAGTCAGTTAGAGCGGCAAACAGGGATTAAGGTTGTAAAAAAGGTGAAATATTTGGGTATTTGGATATCAACAAAAAACATAAACTTAGTAGAAGATAATTATAACAGAACATGGAGAGAGATTAAAAAAGATTTAGACGATTGGAGTAGATTAAAACTCTCCTGGTCGGGAAGAATGGCTGCGATTAAAATGAGTACCCTTCCAAAGCTGATATTCCTATTTCAAAACATCCCAGTGATTAGAGGCACGACAATGTTTAAGGACTGGCAGAGGACCCTGTCTAGATTTATCTGGCAGGGCAAAAGAGCAAGAATCAAATTTAAATTACTTACAGACAGGAGAGAAAGAGGAGGGTTCGCTGTCCCGAATTTAAAATTGTATTATGAAGCCGCGTGCCTGTGCTGGATCAAGGATTGGATAACCTTGGAAAATACGGATCTTTTGGACTTAGAGGGATTTAATGCCAGATTTGGCTGGCATGCATACCTATGGCACGATAAAGAAAGGGTACATAAAGAATTCTCCAACCATATTATTAGAGGAGCGTTGCTGGAGGTATGGAATAGAAATAA
Organism: Podarcis muralis; assembly: GCF_964188315.1. NCBI lineage: Eukaryota > Metazoa > Chordata > Lepidosauria > Squamata > Lacertidae > Podarcis > Podarcis muralis. Next base: position 16,953,380 of record NC_135674.1, read on the forward strand.
AAGACTGTTAGAAAAAGATACTCCCTGGTGGCTATCACCGATTAACATCATAACAATTAAAAAAATAAACATGGAAAACCAAAGATGGACCTACGAAGACCTCTTGATAAAATCGGATAAAGGTTGGAAAATTAGACCATATGAAGAACTAAAGGATAAACTAATGGGATGGCTTCAGTTTCATCCAATTAATGCCCTATGGAATGAACACAAAAAAGCAGGGATGAATGAGAAAAAATCCAAGTATCAGGTAGAAATAATAGAAGGGAATACCAAACTCTTATCTAAAATGTATAATCAATTATTGGAGTGGGATACTAAAGACGAAGAAGTGAAAGAGGTTATGATTAAATGGGCCATAGATTTGGGATACAATCTGGATTACGATAGGTGGGAGAAACTTTGGAGTAAAGACATGAAATTTACAGCTTGTGTAGGGCTCCGAGAGAATATGGAAAAGATGATGTACCGTTGGTACATAACCCCAGCGAAGTTGGGAAAGATGTATAAGACTGGAGACAAAACTTGCTGGAAATGTAGGGAAAAAGAGGGGGATTTCCACCACATGTGGTGGACGTGCGAGGAAGTGAAAAGATTTTGGGGCCTCATCTATGATGAATTAAAAAAGATCCTGAAATACACTTTTCCCAAAAATCCTGAAGCTTTTCTCTTAGGAATGGTCGGAGATGAGATCAAGAAAGATGACCAAACCATGTTTCAGTATGCAATGGTAGCAGCCAGGATATTGCTAGCGCAAAATTGGAAAACACCTAACATCCCAACTATTAGAGAGTGGCAAACTAAGTTATTTGAGTACATAGAACTTGCAAAGATGACACAGAAGATCAGGCATCAGAAAAATACCAAATTTATTAATGATTGGAACAAATTTATTTCATATACAGAAGCAAACTTAGGAAATATTAAAATCACAGTAGGTGAAGCATAAAACCTGTGATGTAAAGATAATAGCTGTAAAAGGAAACTGCAGAGGATAACATTGGGATATAGCTCAAACTGTGGTGGAGGGAAGTCAGATTAACAACACAACATGATTTAATGGTTTTTTGTGATTTATTCCTATTTATGCATCTTAGTTTTTCTTCTTTTTCCAAAGTTGTAAGTATATTGTTTATTTTTTGGTTGTTGCTTTTTCTTTTTGTTTTTTCTTTTCTTTTTTGATATGTCTGTGATTTTGGATGTATTATATGTATTTTATGCTGGAAATAAAGTTTTTGAGAAACTAAAAAAAAAAAAAAAGAACCTGGATCTGGGGCTGAACCCGGGATCTGCACGCCAAGGCTGGAGTGCCAGCTGGCCACGTTGGGCGCCTGCCTGGAGAGTGGAACCCGGGGGTTCGAGGGACATCGTGCTGCTCCTGGCAACCCCCACCCAACCCGACATCCTCCTCCGCCTGAATCCCGCTTCCCCCGGGACACACTTCCCATCCTGGAGCGGCTGGGGGGGATCGCTCCCCACCCCCCTTTCCAGACCCCATTCTCCTCGTTCTTCTTCTTCATGCCTCGGGTGTTTTCCTGAGTGTATCTTCAGAACAACCCTCTGTGAGGGAGGCTAAGCTGGCCCAAGGACTGGCCCAAGGTAGCTCAGTCAAGTTGCCAAGGCCAGCATTTAAGACCGCGCACCCTTTCCCCTCAGATGAGAAAGCCGGGATGAGTCATGCTAGCAGCCTGTGGCCTTGATGGGCTTTGAGGCAGCCCAGCCCCCTTGTCTGCAAGCAGGCTGCCTCCTGGGAGGAGCAGCACCTTTCTGACGGGACAGAAGTGCACAACTTCCCCCTCCCACTTGCTGCCCGCCCCAGTCTTTCTCCGGCGGCTCAGTTTAGTGTGCCAAGCGGCTCATCCCAGGTGGGAATTCGGGTGGCGCTGCTTGCAGAAGGAGAAGTGGCTGGTGCTAGCGGAAACTCCCATTGTTCTTCTCAGGTAGGACTTCCGGGATCCAGACGAACGTTTTACCAAAAAGTATGGCTTGACTACTGATTTCCCATTTAAAGGATGGCAAAAAGACCGAAGTTTGGAGGACAGGTGAAAAAACCCACGAATTACATTTAAAGTTCTGCGAGATGCAAAGGAAAGCTTGCGTTTTAAACTTGCATTTTACAGCTTGTCGCTTGGTGCGGTTAACGGAATGGGGGATATTGAGAAAGAAGAGACTTGGAATTAGAAGGTTAGGATTTCAGGGTTAGATGCAGTGGCGTAGCGTGGGTTGTCAGCACCCGGGGCAAGGCAAGTAATTTGCGCCCCCTAACCCGTGGATTTGCGCCCCCTAACCTTAACCCCCAGATTTTGCGCCCGGTGCGGCCGGCCCCCCCTGCACCCCCCACGCTACGCCACTGGTTAGATGGCTTGGATATTTGTGGTAGATCAAGTCAGAGTAAATGCGCACCTTGAGAACCACTGTATTAGACGTGTGTGGCGTATTAAGAATCTGAAAATAGATATAAAGTTAGTTTATACACAAAGACTCTATTTTGGGTTTCACCAGAAGACACTTTTTATAGACAAAAGGGTGATGGATAAAGAGAAATGGTTAATCTATTGAGAGTTCTTAAAGTGGAAATGGGGAGATTGTAAAATTTAAACAAGGGGTTTCTCTTTTACACTTAATAAAAGAGGGTTGGGGTGTTGTTTATGGGTTCTTTTTCCGGGAGGGGGGGGGGTGCTGTTGCTGATGTTAATTTTTTACCTCTTTAGTGTGGATTATATGATTTACGTGGAATCTTATTATTTATGTGGAGTTTTTTTCAATTTCGTTGTGTACTTTTTGATATTTTGTTCATTGTTTACGACTAGTTTTGTTATGTTTGCAGGTTTTGGTGTCCTCGGGTGTCTTCCCGTGTAAAAGATGGGGTGTCTAGGCGACGTTTCGACGAGGTCTCACTCGTCATCTTCAGGCTGGTGCTTTCGGCTTCTTGTTACTGGAACAGAGCAGGATCTCAGTGTTTGAGTTCCTATAAATACTGTTGAGGAGGTGTGGTGTATAGCCTCCAATGTTCTGGGCAGAGAGGAAGTTCCCAGGCTAGTGTGCCTTTTCTTCTTTTGTTCCTTAATTACTTGAGGGATATCTTGAGTGATTTCTTGAGTGATATATCAAATCTACTCCAAGACCCTACCTATCAACCTATAAAAACAGATCCCACCACCTATCTGGAAAAAACCACCAAATCCAAAATAAAAGCCTCTCCTATCAGTGAAGAAATCCAGCTAAGAATCATCCCCAGAGAAAAATCATCCAGATGCCCCAAACTCTACGGCCTCCCCAAGATACACAAAGAAGGAACACCACTCAGACCAATAGTCAGCTCCATAGGCTCACCTCTACAAAATCTCGCTAAATTTCTCGCCAAGCAACTTCAGCCCTATGCAGAATCCATCTCTTCACACGTTCCAAACTCCTTCCAGTTCATAGAAACAATAAAGAAGCAAAACCTACATCCCAATGACCTACTTGTGAGCTTCGATGTTGTATCTCTCTTCACACAAGTGCCCATTAATGAAGCCTTGACAGCCATTCAAAACAAATACAATCCCCCCGAATACATCTTGGACCTGACCAACCACTGCCTAACCAACACGTACTTCATCCACAATGGACAAAGATACAAACAGATAGAAGGAGCACCTATGGGATCACCCCTCTCACCGGTCATCGCAAACCTGTACATGGAACACTTTGAAACCAATGCTTTAGACAAGTCAGAACACAAACCCAAACTTTGGCTCAGATATGTTGACGACACCTTTGTAATTTGGCCACACGGGAAAGAAAAACTGGACATCTTCCTCACACATCTCAACAGCCTACACCCCAAAATACAATTCACTATGGAAATAGAAGCCAACAACCAACTTCCCTTCCTTGACGTCCTAATCTACAAAAAACCTGATGGCTCCCTAGGACACACTATCTACCGGAAAAAAAACACACACCAACCGCTACTTACATGCACAATCACACCACCACCCTGCACAAATAAACTCCGTAGCCAAGACTCTCATCTCCAGAACCAAACGCCTGGCTGACAAAGACCACCTGACAACTGAGTTACAGAATCTCTCAAATGTGTTAATTGCCAATGGATACCAGCAAAACAGGGTTATGAAGCTAATCCAAAAAGAAACACCCCCCAAAAACCAAGACACAGAAGAAAACAATGGCATGGCCCTCCTTCCTTATATCAAGGGCACTACAGATAAAATTAGCAAAATCCTCCATAAACACAATATCAAAACAGCCTTTTGCACCAACCAAAAAATAGCCAATATCCTCAGAAACCCCAAGGATAAAATCCAGTTGGAAAACCAAGGGGTCTATGAAATACCCTGCAAAGTCTGCCCAGCCACGTACATTGGACAAACAAACAGACGAATAAATGCACGTATTGCAGAACACAAGAATGCCGTCAAAAAAGAAGAAAAAACTTCCTCTCTTTTCCAACACATGAAAGAAACAGGACACGAAATTAATTTTGCAGATTCCAAATTGCTCTTTAACATGGAACATCACCACAAGAGAATAATCATGGAAGCCATCGAGATAGAGAAACACCCTCACAACATGAACAAGCGTGACGACACATCCCGCTTGCCAGACATCTGGAAATTAGCCCTCCCCACAAAAACTGACACCAGAGCCAGAGGCACACAGAACGCCATCACCAATCAACCACACCAGATCCAAACCCAGACCCTCTCCACAGATAAATTACAGACACCATCCAGTAGCCAAACCATGGTGGCACCTCCGGATGCTGCACCCCCCTGCAATCCCTACACAGATCTGGCTGGCACAGGCCACAAAACCACAGCTCGCCCCTATACACGAAGCCAAGCCAGAGCACAACTAAGTGCAGTACAGCCATCTTCTCAGAAAAACTCTTCACAAAGTTCAAGAGGTCAAGACACAAAGGCCTTAGCAACTAATCCACACCTAATGACCCACCTAAGTGGTACTCAGGATATCACTCAAGAAATCACTCAAGATATCCCTCAAGTAATTAAGGAACAAAAGAAGAAAAGGCACACTAGCCTGGGAACTTCCTCTCTGCCCAGAACATTGGAGGCTATACACCACACCTCCTCAACAGTATTTATAGGAACTCAAACACTGAGATCCTGCTCTGTTCCAGTAACAAGAAGCCGAAAGCACCAGCCTGAAGATGACGAGTGAGACCTCGTCGAAACGTCGCCTAGACACCCCATCTTTTACACGGGAAGACACCCGAGGACACCAAAACCTGAATTCCTGTACCCGTGAAAATCTACGAAAGCATATATATATATATATATAGTAAGCTGCCTTGCACATGGTTTGAAATTTGGAAAGGCAACATAGAAATAAATAAATAAATGATTGATTGATTGAGAGATTCTAGTTGGAAATGAAGACCTGGGGTATGGAAGAGTGTAAGACGGGTTCTGAGATACAATTGTGCACATCATGTGATATCAAAAATGTACAAACTTTTGTTGAAATCCTAAATGGAAGAGGAACAGATTAAAAAGTGCATGATTAAAGGGGCAAGATTTTCTCTTTTTTTGGTTATATTGTACAGTTGGAATAGTGGTAACATATGTGGACTAAAGAGTTAAAATATACATTGAGTTATGACTTAAAATAGACTTTTAAATATATATATATATAAGTATTGTTGGTATCTAACTCCCAAGAAGTTATTTAGAATACATGAAAACATACCAAATGTTTGTTGGAAATGTCAAGAAGATGAAGGGACATTTTCTCGTGCTTGGTGGACATGTGAAATAGCTTAAAACATATGAGATACAAATACATACATTGTTTTTGAAGGTTCCTATTCAACTGTTGGGACTTACCGATATACAGAAAGCCTTTCCTGACTATAGCGCTGCAGCAGCTCCCAGCCAAGTGCTAGGAAATGTTCCCCAGCAGATGCCATGCTAGGAGGTCCTGCACCACTGGGTTTTTCAAGTATTCAGAGAAATTGTGGATTTTAGGAGTTAGAAATAGGTCAGTAGCTTCATTTGGCACTGCCAGAAAAGACTGCCCCTTCAAATTCTGTTTCTAACACGTACAATAATTTAATAATAATATTTTTTTATTATTTCTACCCTGCCCATCTGGCTGGGTTTCCCTAGCCACTCTGGGCGGCTTCCAGCAAAAGATTAAAAATACATTAAAACATCAGTCATTAAAAGTTTCCCTAAACAGGGCTGCCTTCAGATGTCTTCTAAATGTCATAGAGTTGTTTATTTCTTTGGCATCTGGTGGGAGGGCATTCCACAGGGCGGGCGTCACTACCGAGAAGGCCTCTGTCTGGTTCCCTGTAACTTTGCTTCTTGCACTGAGGGAACCACCAGAAGGCCCTCAGCGCTGGACCTCAGTGTCCGGGCTGAACGATGGGGCTGTATTGAAGCACAATAGAAGCGAGGTTGCAGGGAACCAGGCAGAGGGAGGGCCTTCTCGGTGGTGGCAGCCTCTCTGTGGAACGCCCTCCCTACAGGTGACAAGGAGATGAGCAACTATCAAACCTCTGGAAGGCAGCCCTTTATAGGGAGGCTTTTAATGTTTGTTGTTTTAATATGTGTTGGAAGCCGCCCAGAGAGGCTGGGAAATCCCAGTGAGGTGGGTGGGGTACAAATAACACAATTACATTTATAGTCCCCATTTTCTGCAAGGAGGTGAAGTTGGTGTGCAGAGTTCTCCCCCCCCCCCCCCCCATTTTATCCTCACAACAACCCTTTGGGGTAGGTTAGGCTGAGAGTGAGTGCCTGGCCCATGGTCACCCAGTGAGCTTCAGGGCTGAGTTTGAATGCCTGCCCTCCTCTGCAAGGCCTGCCTCCTCCCATGACAAAGTCTGCTCACACACTCTCAAGCCCCCATGGATGGCTGAGACAGGTAAGGTTGTCTGTGTTGGAGGAGGGCAGGAGCAGGCAAGGTGAGTCTTGCCCCCAAAGGAGGCAGCTGCAGCAGCCCCCTCCTCCTGCTGCCCTCCAGGAACAGGGCGGGGAGGGACCAGTCCCCAGGAAGGACATGAAAACAGACTCCTTTTGTCTGGATCTTCCCCGTGCAAAGATGGGTCTGTATGCATTTTGAGCAGAGGAGGAGGGTCTGTGGAACTGCCCACCACTGTGGTGTACTGTTCCCAGGATAGGTAACGATCATTCAACAGTTTTCAAATCGAAAAACGGTGTTTCATTTTGAGATCCTTCGTAACACCATCCAGTTCATTTAACCACAACCTACGACCCTTGAGGTTTTTACTGAAGCAAAAGGATTGATTCCATCCCTGTATCAAACAGCTGTGATTTGAGGATCGTCTGTTTCATAGCAGCTCCTCTGCCCCTTCCCTCTGCTGCATTTGGCATGAAATTGCCGGTGATTTCCCCAGGAGTAAAAAGGCCTACCTACTCTGGGCTTATTCTTGGGAATTACTTTGCAACAAAGAACAAAGCTAACATTGAAGGAAGCTTTTCCCTATTCCATACATATTGTTGATATTTAACACCAGGAGGCTGCATGTGTTTCTGCCATTGCAATTTGGATGAGATAATCTGGGCTCGAATACTGAGGCGGGGGGGGGGGGGGAGGTTGGTTTATGGAAAGTAGAAGAATTGGATGTTAATATGAAGTAAGAGTTTTGCATAAGTTTTTATTTTTATTTTTTAAATATAGATTTTTATTAAATTTTTCTTTTACAAATAATTCTTACAACCATGATTAGAAATTTGCAATTTTTGTTTTTTTTAAAAATATTTTTTTATTACGTTTCTTTTCGTAGTTTTATACAATCCAAATAGTACAGGAGAAACCAAATACAAGAAACAATTTTTTGATTTTTTTTTTTGAACGTAAAAAAAGGAAAAAACCTTAATGAATTTATAAATATATAAACATTCCACTTTCCGTAAATCCTCTTTTGGCCTCCCCACACCTTCCAAATCTGCGTTCTTTGTAATAACAATATCAGAAATTTGTTACCTTGTTTCAAACCTTGTTGCAACTTTCAGTTATTATGTCTCCGTATTCAATATGTTGTATCTCAATTATAATACCTTTAAAATAAACATAATATGTTTGGTTCACTTGTCATCTTTTCTCATTTGTGACTTATTTTACCATTTGCTTAATCAAATTTGCTAAAGCATAACATTTCCAATAACATGCACTATCTTAAGATTCATACAACTTATAATATTTTTGCAGATAGTCTTTAAATTTTTTCCAATCACCCTCAACTGATTCTTCATCCAAATCTCGGATTCTGCCGGTCATTTCAGCTAATTCCATGTAGTCCATCAACTGCGTCTGCCATTCCTCCAGCGTGGGTAAATCTTGTGTCTTCCAGTTCTTTGCGATGAGTATTCTTGCTGCTGTGGTAGCATACATAAACAACGTTCTATCTTTCTTTAACACTTTCTGGTCTACCATGCCCAGCAGGAAGGCCTCTGGCTTCTTAGGGAAGGTATACCTAAATACCTTTTTCAGTTCATTATAAATCATTTCCCAGAAGGCCTTCACTTTTGGGCAGGTCCACCAGAGATGGAAAAATGTCCCTTCTGCTTCCTTACATTTCCAACATTTATTATCAGACAGATGATATATCTTAGCTAGCTTGACTGGGGTCATGTACCACCGGTATATCATTTTCATAATATTTTCTTTCAGGGCAGTGCATGCCGTGAATTTTATTCCGGTGTTCCATAACCTTTCCCAGTCTTCAAACATAATGTTATGCCCCACATCCTGTGCCCATTTTATCATGGCAGATTTAACTGTCTCATCCTGTGTGTTCCACTTAAGCAGCAAGTTATACATTCTCGATAGTATCTTAGTTTTTGGTTCTAATAGTTCTGTTTCCAATTTCGATTTTTCCACCTGGAAACCAACTTTTTTATCCATCTTAAAAACCTCTTGAATTTGAGCATAATGTAGCCAGTCTCGCACCTTATTTTTTAGTTTGTCTTGGCTCTGCAACTTCCAATTGTCTCCAATTTTTTCAATTATTTCCCAATATTTCGGCCATTTGGCCTCCATATTGGGCCTTTTTCGAGCCTTGGCCTCCATCGGTGATAACCACCTCGGGGTTTTACTCTCTAGTAAGTCTTTGTATTTCATCCAGACTGCAAAAATTGCTTTTCTCACAATATGGTTTTTGAACAATTTATGAGCTTTAACCTTGTCATACCATAAGTATGCATGCCAACCAAAAGCATTGTCGAAACCTTCCAGATCTAGGACATCCGTGTTTTCTAACAAAAACCAATCTTTCAACCAGCAGAAGGCTGCAGATTCGTAATATAACCTCAAGTCCGGCAGGGCAAACCCCCCTCTTTCTTTTGAGTCAGTTAGTATTCTAAACTTTATTCGGGGCTTTTTGCCCTGCCAGACAAACTTAGATATGTCCTTCTGCCATTTTCCGAAGCATTCCACTCTGTCCACGATCTGTAGGGTTTGAAATAAAAATAACATTTTCGGCAATACATTCATTTTTATAGCTGCAATTCTTCCCAACAAGGAAAGTTTCAATCTTGACCAAATTTCTAAATCCCTTTTAATTTCCAACCAACATTTTTCATAATTGTCTTTAAATAGATTCAAGTTTTTGGAAGACAAATAAATCCCTAGGTATTTCACCTTTTTAACCACACTTAATTCTGTTTCTCTCTGGAACCCCTCTGTTTCTGTAGATGTCAAATTTTTGGTCAAAACCTTAGTTTTTTGTTTGTTCAACTTAAATCCCGCAACCCGACCAAACTTTGCTATAAGTTCTAACACTCTTTTTGTACTGGGTTCTGGCTCCTGTAGTGTAAGAACTAAGTCATCTGCAAAAGCTTTCAATTTGTATTGTTTCACTCCGACCTCTATCCCTTGTACCAACCGGTCCTCCCTAATCATGTTCAGCAACACCTCCAGGACTGATATAAATAAAAGAGGGGATAGAGGGCACCCTTGTCGTGTTCCTTTTTCAATTTTAAATTCTTCTGTCACCACATTATTAACTATCAGTTTGGCTTTTTGCTCTGAGTAAATTGCCTCTATTCCATTCTCAAACCCCCGTCCCACTCCCATCCCTTCAAAAAAATTTTTCATAAACATCCAAGAAATGTTGTCAAAGGCCTTCTCCGCATCAATAAAAATTAACACTGCTCTTGTATTAAGATTAGTTTGCAAGAGTTCCAAAATGTCAATAATGTTTCTAGTGTTTTCATATAAATGTCTGCCAGGGAGAAAGCCTGCTTGGTCCTTGTGAATTACTTCATTTAGGACCTTTTTAAGTCTACTTGCCAAAATGTCTGCAAATATTTTGTAATCCACATTCAGGAGTGAGATGGGACGGTAGTTCTTAAGTTGGGTCTTTTCAGATTCAGTCTTAGGAATCAATGTGATGAAAGCTTCCTTCCACGTTTCTGGTGCCCTCTTCCCATCCATAATCTGGTTGCATACCTCCAACAAAGGTTGTATCAAGTAGTCCTTCAAAGTCTTATAATATTTGGAGGTAAGCCCATCCGGGCCTGGAGATTTGCCTAGCTGCATACTTTGAATGGCACCTTCAATTTCCTGTGAAGTTATTTTAGAGTTCAAGATTGATCTTTTGTCTTGAGTTATTTTTGGTAGTCCATTTGTCTTTAAAAATTGGTCTATCTCAAATTCTTTCTGAGGCCCCTGTGCATAAAGTTCTTTGAAATATCTGTGGAAACACTTCATAATTTCTTCTGGTTTCTGTACCGTTCTCCCTTCAATCTCTAGATTTGTGACTGTATTTAACTTTTGTCTTCTTTTCAGCTGCCAAGCTAGCAGCTTTCCACATTTATTTGCTGATTCAAATGATCTTTGTTTCATCTGTTTAATTTTCCATTCGATTTCTTGATTTATCAATTTAGAATATTGTGCTTGATGGAATTTGATTTCTCTCAGCACTTCTTTTGACTTCGGGTTGGTTCTCAATTTTTTCTCTCCCTGATGAATCTTCTCCATTATTTTGTCTTTCTTTCCATTCCAGAGCTTTTTCTTGATTGAATTTTGTTGTATGAGAAACCCTCTCATGACCGCTTTGCTAGCGTCCCAGATCGTTCTTTTTTCTACTGTAGTGTTCAAATTTATCTCAAAGTAGTCCTTTAACGTTTTTAGGGCCTTTTTCACGATCTCTTGATCTCTTAAAAGGGTGTCATTCATCCTCCATCTGAAGGAACCGGTTTGAGTAAGTCTGAATTCTAATTTCAAGGCATTGTGGTCGGAGCATGTTTTTGGGCAGATTTCCACCTTTCTGGTCTTGGGTGCCAGCCCTCTAGACGTCCAAATTTGGTCGATCCGTGTCCAGGACAGGTGGGCCTCAGAGAAGAAAGTTCCTTCTTTACCTAGGGGGTTCTTTGTCCTCCATATGTCAATCAGATCCAAGTTGTCAATCAGTTCAAAAAAGGTTTTCGGCAGTCTGCCATCAGATGTTAAGTTTTGATTTTGTGACTTATCCATATGTGTAGACACCACTCCATTCATGTCTCCCATCATTATGATGTTGTTGTAGTCCATATAATCCAGCATAGTCTCATGCAGCTTCTTGAAAAATTCTGATTTCCCGTCGTTTGGCGCATATATTCCTAATATCAAAATTTTTTCTCCTTGTGTCTGAATTTCAATCGCCAAAATTCTTCCTTGTTCATCTTTGAATACAAATTTTGGTGCCAGGCTTTCCTTGGTGTATATCACCACGCCTCTTTTCTTAACCTTGTCTGATGAGATAAATTCTTGGCCTAGTCTTTTGTTGACTAGAACCTTCCTGTGGAGCCTGGTCACATGAGTTTCTTGTAAGCAAATAATGTCCAATTGTTCTTTCTTCAATATGTGAAATATTTTCCTTCTTTTTTCCGGGGAATTTCCACCGTTTATATTCCAACTGAGTAGCTGCAGAGACATCCTGTACTATTTTTTTTTGCACCTAGAGCGGTGTATCTTCTTTGTTCTCTAATCCCGAGGGTGTAGGGTCTGGTCCGCCTCCAGGCGGAATCCCAGATTGTGGTAGAGGCCAATGTGTTGCTGCTTCTTTTTGGAGATCTTCTCCGTGGTCGTGCAGGAACTTTTGCAGGTCCTCTGGTGTTCTTATTTTTACCTTCTTCAGCTTATAAGTAAATGATAATCCTTGTGGAAACTCCCACCTGTAGCGAATTGTATTAAGTCTCAACAATCTTGCCAGCTCTGAGTAGGTGGCTCTCAAGTCCAATAACTGTTTTGGTATATCTCTGTAAATTTCGACCCTTCTGTCCTGTATCTCAAGAGACTTTGCAAAATGTAGGCCTAATATTTTGTCTCTCTCTTCCCTTGATCTCAAAATTATCAAACAATCTCTGGATCTGTCCTTCCTTACCAATCTTCCTAGTCGAAAAGCTGAAACTATTTTAAAATCACTTTCTTCCTTTATGTCCCAGAATTTTGAAAATTCTGTTGTCAAAAATCCAATCAAGTCTTCTTGTTCAATTTCTGGAACTGCCCTCAATCTGAGGTTACTCTGACGATTTTTCAGTTCCACCATAGAAAGATAGGCTTGCTGTTCCCCAATTTGTTTATGGAGAGGCTTGACTTCTCCTTTAACTTCCTCGACCTCTTTTTTAGCTGCCGTTGCTATTTGAATAGCTTCCCCAGCTAAATTCCGGTTTTCTTGTGTTGCTCCTTGCAATTTTTCAATTGCTTGTGTATGCTGGGAAACCTGGTCAGTCAATTTCTGGATCGAGGATGTAGCTTGGTCAATTTTTAGTGAATGGTTGTCAGCCTTTTGATTTAAAGCTGCTAGTTGCTCCAAAATTTGTTTCAGAACTCCCTCAGATCCACCTGCTGCCATATCTTCCTCTGTAGGATTTTTAAGCTTTTCGGCTTCTGCCTTTCGTTCACCCAGCACAGCTGGGACCGAAGATCTGCGTCCCTGAATCAAAGTTGTTTGTACAAGCTGTGCCTGCTTTTTTTCTTTTTCCTTCTCCTTAGCTTCCTTTGCTTTGGCTGCTCTTGTCTTTCCTGTACCACTCATCAGTCAATGTTCAAGGTCAAATTATTGTTGTTCCATGGGAAAGGCAGATCCAGTTTAAAAACAATTCAAAGAGATAGAGTAAACATAAAGCAGTTCCCAGGCCTTTATATTCCCAAAATCCTCTAGGGGGAGTGCCACCAAAGTTCAGAAAGAAGAAGGCAACTTTTCCGCCATTAAAGTCCCTTTTGTGTTAAAAGAGCACAATAGTCCCAAAACAGTAATAGTAAAAAAGGTCCTGCAAAATGTTTTTAACTTTTAACAAAGTTTCAGAAAGGTGCCTGTAGTTTGTATCCAATCCAACTTGTTTAAGCTCAAAAGTATCACTTACATCTCTAAAAGTTTGTAACAGTTCCGCAGTTAAACAGTTTCCCCTCCAGCAGCCCGACGATTTGGAATTTGACTTTCAATAGCCCCCAACCAAGAGGGGTCAGTCCAATTTTTATTCCAGAAATTTACTCACAAGAAAGTCTGTCTTTCCTCTTTAGCAATCACTTCTGAAACTTCTAAAAGTGCATGAAAGTCCCTCTTTAGCGCTTCCCTTTTCAGCTGCTTTCCGCTTCTCAGGTCCTTTGCTTTGATCTTAAAAGCAGTGCCGGAAGGCGGACTTCCTTTTTATCGTCTCCCGGTTTCAGCCAATTTTAAGGTAAAATTTGTTCCCCGCATTTAACGTCCTTACTCACGGGTTTGTTGTTTCAGCCAGATCTTTTAAGGAAGAAAGGTCGACGCTCATCTGTGACAGCCGCGCGGCTTCGCTTCCGCAGAAAGAGCGATGAACTCACAGCACCGCTACCCCTCCTTCACTCCGGAGCCCCTTACGGGGTTCCTTCCGTGATTTCAGGGTCGCTCCAGGTGCCCGCCGAGTCCCACGGCCACGGGCTCACTCTGCCCGTGGTTTTTCTTAATGGGTCGTCGCTGTGCCGTAGCGAACCGACCCTTTCCTGCGGAGCCCCTCTTCAGAGATCGAAGAGGACCGCCATCACAGTTTCGCGCCGCCTCCGGAGGGGCAGAAATTTGCAATTTTTGAACTTCCACCAGCACCTCCCTCAATCATCCATTTTTCTTATCTTCCCGCATTTTCTATGTAGTATTGCCGATTTAATATTGCCTTCCCAATACTGTTTCTTTCTTACAATATACCTTGTATTGTCACAAAGCCTCTTTAAAACCCACTAGCGTTATCTGTTCGTCACATATAGTTTTCAGATATTCCGTAAACTTTCCCCAGTCCTCGATGAATTTGTGATCTTTCTGGTATCTGATTTTTCCAGTCATTTTATCCAATTCTGCATAATCCATAAGTTTCATCCTCCACTCGTTCAAGGTCGGTAATTCCTCTTGTTTCCATTTTTGGGCCATTAATATTCTTGCCGCTGTTACTGCATACTGAAAAAGTTTATAATCACATCTTTTTATCTCTCTTCCTGTTATTCCTAACAAAAAGGCTTCTGGTTTTTTAACAAACGTATATTTAAACATCTTTTTCAATTCATTATATATCATTTCCCAGAAACCCTTTACCTTCTTACATTCCCACCACATATGAAAAAATGAACCTTCTTTTTCTTTACATTTCCAGCACTTATTACATGTTTTATACATTTTTGCTAACTTTACGGGTGTAATATACCATCTATATACCATTTTCATAACATTCTCCTTTAACGCCGTACATGCAGTAAATTTCATGTTTTCATTCCATACCTTTTCCCAATCCTCCAATTGTATATTATAACCAAAATCTCTGGCCCAGTGAATCATAACCGACTTTATCTCCTCATCTTTTGTTTGCCATTCCAAAAGTATTTTGTACATTTTTGACATTATCTTAACATCATTGTCGATTATCTCCGTTTGGAATTTCGATTCTTTCTCTGTAAATCCCCTCTCTTTAAGGTCCATTTTGAACCTTTCATTTACCTGAAGATAATGCAACCAATCATAGACATGCTCTTTAACTTGTTCATATGGCTTCATTTTCCATTTCCCCCCCTCTTTCGTTACTAACTCACCATATGTTACCCAATTTCCTCTCATATTGATTTTCTTTACACTCATTACCTCTAGTGGTGACAACCAGTGCGGAACTTTTGGTTCCAGTATATTTTTGTACCTATCCCATATTTCTATTATGGAGCTCCTGAAGATATGATTGTCAAAACCCTTGTGAGTTTTCTTCTTCTCCAACCATAAATAAGCGTGCCAACCAAATCTATTATCAAAACCTTCCAAATCTAATAGTTTATTATTTTTTAAATTTATCCATTCCCTTAACCAACAGAGACAAGACGCTTCATAATATAGTTTCAGGTCTGGCAGGGCAAAACCGCCTCTTTCCTTAGCATCTGTTAATAACTTAAATTGTATTCTTGGCTTTTTGCCCTGCCAGATATATCTTGAAATCATTCTTTGCCACTCTTTGAACACGCTTGTTCCCCTGATTATAGGGATCATTTGAAACAAAAATAACATCTTTGGAAGCACACACATTTTGATCGTTGATATTCTGCCCCAAAAAGACAGTTTCATTCTGCTCCAAGTTTCTAAATCTTTCTTAATTCCGTTCCACATAGTTGTTCTGATATAAATCAATATTTTGGGGGGTCAGCCAAATTCCCAAATATTTTATCTTTTTAGCCACTTCAATCCCTGATTCTCTTTGCATTTCTTCTATCAGACTCTGATCTATATTCTTAACCATTATTTTGGTTTTCCTCTTATTTAACGTAAATCCAGCCACTCTACCGAATTGGTCAATTTCATTCAACACCTCATTTAAACTATTTTTAGGGTCTTCAATCGTTATTACTAGGTCGTCGGCAAAGGCTTTAACTTTATATTCGTTTTGACCGACTGTCACTCCTTTTATTATTTCATTATTCCTTATTGAACACAGAAGGACCTCCAGGACTGTTATAAATAACAATGGCGATAGAGGGCACCCCTGTCTGGTACCTTTTCGTATCTTAACTTCTTCTGTAAGTATATTATTTACAATCAATTTGGCTCTTTGTTCTGAATAAATTGCCCTTATTCCATTATAAAAATCGTTTCCAACTTCCATCATTTCCAGATTTTTTAACATAAATTCCCACGATATATTATCAAAAGCCTTCTCTGCATCCACAAACATTAGTATAGCTTGTTTCTCATTCCTGGCAGTCAGATATTCCAAAATATTTATTATATTTCTAACATTATCTTTCATCTGTCTGCCTGGGAGAAAACCTGCCTGATCTGCATGTATAACTTCCTGCAGAATCTTTTTTAGTCTTTTTGCTAATATTCCAGCAAATATCTTATAATCTGTATTCAGCAGAGAAATTGGCCTGTAATTCTTCACTTGTGTCAGGTCGGAGGCTTGCTTGGGAATGAGTGTAATAAATGCTTCTTTCCACGTTTCAGGAATGTCCTGTTGTTTCAATATATTATTCATAACTTCCTTCAATGGTACCGTCAAGGTGTGCCTCAATTCTTTATAATAGCTAGATGTAAAACCATCCGGTCCTGGTGCCTTTCCTTTTTTCAATTCTTTTATTATCTCAATTATTTCCTCATTTTCAATTGGAGCATTCAGTCTGTCTTTCTTTTCTGTCAGGATCTTTTGCACCTTTTTTTCTCTTAGAAATCTTTCTATTTTCTTCAAGTTGTTCTTTTCTCTATTGTTGTATAAATAATAATAATAATAATAATAATAATAATAATAATAATAATAATAATAATAATAAATTTTATTTATATCCCGCCCTCCCCAGCCTTAGCCAGGCTCAGGGCGGCTAACAACAACAAAACAGTACAAAAATACAACACAAACAACACTCTAAAATCATTAATTCTAAAATTAATTAATTCAAGCCACTGGCAGCCATTGGGCCAGAGCTCCGCGAAGATTGCCGAAGGAGGGAGTCAGGCTGTGCCCTTGCCAAAGGCCTGGTGGAACAGCTCTGTCTTGCAGGCCCTGCGGAAAGATGTCAAGTCCCGCAGGGCCCTGGTCTCTTGTGACAGAGTGTTCCACCAGATCGGAGCCACAGCCGAAAAGGCCCTGGCTCTCGTTGAGGCCAGCCTAACTTCTCTGTGGCCTGGGACCTTCAAGATGTTTTTATTTGAAGACCGTAAGTTTCTCTGTGGGGCATACCAGGAGAGGCGGTCCCGTAGGTACGAGGGTCCTAAGCCGTATAGGGCTTTAAAGGTTAAAACCAGCACCTTAAACCTGATCCTGTACTCCACCGGGAGCCAGTGCAGCTGGTATAGCACCGGGTGAATGTGATCTCGCAGCGAAGACCTTGTAAGGAGTCTCGCTGCAGCATTCTGCACCCGCTGGAGTTTCTGGGTCAGTCTCAAGGGCAGCCCCACGTAGAGCGAGTTACAATAATCCAGTCTGGAGGTGACCGTCGCGTGGATCACAGTGGCTAGGTCAGGGTGAGAGAGGTAAGGAGCCAACTGCTTAGCTTGGCGGAGATGGAAAAATGCCGCCTTTGTTATAGCTGCAATCTGCGCCTCCATGGAAAGAAGATTACACCCAAACTCTTAACGGACGGTGCTGGCACTAATTGCGCCCCCGCAAGAGATGGGAGTTGCCCCCCTAATCCCATATCGCCCCGTCCCAGCCACAGGACCTCTGTCTTCGAAGGATTTAGCTTCAACCGGCTCCCACGTAACCATCCAGCCACAGCTTCCAAACATCTGGTCAGTGTGTCTGGGGCCGAGTCAGGATGGCCATCCATCAACAGATAGAGTTGGGTGTCATCAGCATACTGATGGCAACCCAGCCCAAAACTCCGAACAAGCTGGGCGAGGGGGCGCATAAAGATGTTGAAAAGCATCGGGGAGAGTATCGCACCCTGAGGTACTCCACATACCAAGGAGTGGCGCGATGACAATTCCCCCCCAAGCGCCACCCTCTGTCCCCGACCAGAGAGAAACGAGCGCAGCCATTGAAGGACTGTGCCCTGGATCCCCACGTCGGCAAGGTGGTGGTCCAGAAGTTCATGATCGACCATGTCGAAAGCTGCTGACAGATCTAGAAGAATCAGCAGCCCCGACCCGCCTCGATCCAGCTGTCTACGAAGATCATCTGTTAGGGCAACCAGAGCCGTCTCGGTCCCATGACCAGCGCGGAAGCCGGACTGGAATGGATCCAGAGCCGATGTTTCATCCAGAAACCCACCAAGCTGTTCAGCAACCGCTCTCTCAATCACCTTACCCAGGAACGGAAGATTCGAAACCGGGCGGTAATTGGATAGATCTAAAGGATCTAATGATGTTTTCTTTAAGAGCGGGCGCACCACTGCCTCCTTCAGTTCCCCTGGGAATGTCCCCGTGCCAAGGTACAAATTGATGATATCCCCCAGGAGGGCCCACACCTCGTCTGGACACGCTCTAATCAGCTAAGACGGGCACGGGTCAAGAGGACAAGTGGTGGGCTTTCCAGCTCGGAGGAGTCTGTCCACATCGGCTGGGGATATCCGGTCGAAGTGGTCCAATACTGGACCCGAGGACAGTCGAGGGGCCTCCAGTTCCTTTATTGTATCCAAATTGGCAGGGAGGTCATGGCGGAGCAACAAGACCTTCTCCGCAAAAAAGCTCGCAAATGCCTCACAGCTATGTGTCAAATTGTTATTTAAATTTGGCTGTCCCTCAAGGGACGTTAAAGACCTGATTATACTAAATAATTGCGCTGGGCGAGAGCTAGCGGATGCAATGGAGGCCGAGAAGTATGACTTCTTAGCAGCCTTCACCGCCATCTCGTAGGTTTTCATAAAAGCCCTATAAGATGTTCTTGAGGCTCCGTCACGGGCACCCCGCCATACTCGCTCTAGCCGTCTGAGGTCCCGCTTCATTTTCCGGAGCTCCTCGGTAAACCATGGAGCCCGGTTTCTGCGGGGTCGCAGAGGGCGCTTAGGTGCGATCTCATCGATGGCTGCCAGGAGCTGGGTATTCCAGCCCTCAACAAGCTCAGTCAATGAGTCGCCAGGGGGGGGCAAGGTCCCGCAAGGCTTGGCGGAATCTATCAGGGTCCATCAGCCTCTGCGGTCGAGCCCAAATCGGCTCGCCACCTAAGCAGGGTGGGGGTGGAAAGTCAATCCTGGCTTTCAGAGCGTAGTGATCAGACCATGGCACCTTCATTGAAGGAGACATGATCACATCTATACCTACGCCAAAGATCAAATCCAGCGTGTAGCCTGCTTGATGTGTGGGGCCCGAAACAAACTGGGAGAGCCCTAGTGTCGCCATGGAAGACACCAGGTCCAGAGCCTGTGAGGAGGGATGCCGCCCATTATAAAAGTCCAAGAATCCTTTCCTAATACCTTTTGGGTTTTCTACTTCTTCTCCATCCACCATAATTTTATTAATTGTACTTTGTTCCTTCCTTTTCTTGATTTGCCATGCGAGCCATCTGCCTGATTTATTGGCGAACTCAAAATTTCTTTGTCTTAACCTTTTGATGTTCCATTCCACCTCTTTGTTTATGATCATTGCAAATTGTGTCTGCAGGGCTTTGATATTCTGTTTTATTTTCAAATTATTTGGTTTCTTAATTAATGTTTGTTCATTGTCCATTATTTGTCTTAAAATTTCCTTCCTTCCTTTCTCTCTATTCTTGTTTTTAATCGCATTCTGTTGGATGAAGAACCCTCTCATTACCGCTTTACTTGCATCCCAGACTATACTCATTTTTGTACCTTTGTTCATATTGTCCATAAAATATTCCGTCAACTTTTTCCTTGCCTCCTGAATGACTTTTTGGTCATCCAAGAGATAATCATTGAGTCTCCATCTGAATGATCTTTCTTCATATCCTTTAATCTCCATTTTTATTGGATTATGGTCTGAGATTGTTCTTGGTTGAATCTCAATTTGTCGGATTCTTGGAGTTAATTCGTTAGAGACCCAAATTTGATCAATTCTTGACATTGACTGATTTGGTTCCGAATAAAACGTGAACTGTTTCTCCAGTGGGTGTCTAAGTCTCCAAATATCAATTAAGTTGCAATTTTTTGTCATAGAGAAGAAAGTCTTGGGTAATTTTCCTTCCCTGCTTGCCTCTTTTTCTCTTAATCTGTCCATTTCCTTTTTTTAAAATTTTTTTATTAATTTCAATTCATTACACAGACATTCAAACAACAGAGAAAAGAGAAAAACATACCAAACACAGAAAAAAGAAAAAAAAGAAATTTCATAACAAAAAAACACCGACAAATTAAACTTACAATAAATGACTTCCCTTCATTCCCTAAACTTACAATAAATGACTTCCCTGACATAAATTTATTCCATTCATCATTAAACTTTGTGGTCTTTTGGTTTCTTATTTTCTGTGTCATTTCTGCCAATTCTATATAATCAAACAATTTAGATTGCCACTCCCTTATAGTTGGGATTTTCGATGTTTTCCAGTTTTGTGCTATGAGTGTTCTAGCGGCTACTGTAGCATATTGGAAAAGTGCTTGGTCTTCCTTTCTAATTTCTTCTCCAACTATCCCCAAAAGGAAGGCCTCTGGTCTCTTTTTAAAGGTGTATTTAAATATCTTTTTTAGTTCATTGTATATGGATTCCCAAAATTTTTTAATCACCTCACAGGACCACCACATATGATAGTAATTACCCTCCTTAATTTTGCATTTCCAACATGATTTGTCTACATTCTTGTACATTTTTCCTAATCTAACAGGTGTGATATGCCACCTGTACATCATTTTATACATATTTTCTCTAAGTGTTGTACAAGCCGAGAACTTCATACCTGTCAGAGCTGCCTCAGGTCCCAGCTCACAGAGGACCAACGCCAGTCCGTTGTTATATTAAATAGTCTTTATTGAAGTTCAGTTTCTCTTTTACAGCCACGGCACGCAGCTCTACGTCTTAAACCCTAGACCGCCGAAGCTCCGTCTGAGTCTCCTCCCCCCAGACACCAGTTTAAGACCCTAGCCTTGCTCCACCTCTTCCTCTGCTCCCTCCTCCTCTGGGTCCGCTTGTCCGCCGAGGTCCTGCCTTTCCTAGACTCTTCTGACGCTGAGTCCCCTGAGTCTTCCCCCTCCCTCCGGCGAGCTTTAGGACCTGGTTCCCAATCCGGGCTTTCTGCTGTCCCGCGCGCCTGTACATTTGAACTTGGCGCGCGCGCCCAGCCTGCCACCTTCCTTCTGACCGTTATACTGCTCCTGTCGCTGCTTCCCTCTTCGGGGATGCTAGCTGGGTCTGACTCCTCCTCCCTGCTTGCCGGAGGAGACGCTGACTCTGACCTATGGGGCTCTTCCCCCCCACTACGCTCTGGTGGGGAAGCTGGTCCTGATTTCCAGCTACTGCTTTGGGAGTCTCCGCTGGCCCCCTGCTTCTGGTGTGTCCCCCCTGGGACCCCCCTTGCCCTGGCCATCGGCGCCCCCTTCTGGGAATCTTCTGATTCACTGGAGAGGCTTATGGAATCTCTCGGGTCACTGTCATTCTGCCCTCCGCTGCCCTCAGATTCTTCCCCTTCGCTCTCCATTTCCTCTCTCCCCTGCGCCTCTGCTCCTGAGCCCCTGACAATACCTATATTCCAAAGTTTCTTCCACTTTTCAAACTCTATATTATATCCAAAGTCTATCGCCCATTTCACCATTACATCTTTTACTTCTTCATCTATGGTGTCCCATTCCAATAGCTGACTGTACATTTTTGATAGGAGTTTTGTCTCGTTTTCTAGTATTTCTAGTATCTGGAATCTAGATTTTTTTTCACTCATCCCATTCTTTTTGTCCACATAGCATTTATTTGATGGTATTGGATCCAACCTGTCAGTTTGTTCTTTATCTCTTCGTATGGTCTGATCTTCCATCCGTTTTCTGTTTTTACTAACAGATCTTCGTATGTCCATCTTTTCCCTTCGATATTGGTTTTCTTTACTGTTAGAATATCGATTGGTGATAACCACCATGGGGTATTTCTTTCCAATAACTTTTTATTTCTCTCCCATACTTCCAACAGTGATCCTCTAATAACATGATTAGAGAATCCTTTGTGGATTTTTCCCTTGTCCCGCCATAAATAAGAGTGCCATCCATACCTTATATCGAAACCTTCTAGATCTAACAGATCTGTATTTTTAATTGTAATCCATTCTTTTACCCAACAGAGACATGAGGCTTCATAATACAACTTCAAATTCGGGACTGCAAATCCTCCCCTGTCTCTTTGATCTGTCAATAATTTAAATCTAATTCTTGGCCTTTTTCCTTGCCATATAAATTTGGAGAGTACTTTCTGCCAATCATTAAATGTTGAAATTCCCCTAATTATTGGTATAGTTTGAAATAGAAACAGCAGTTTCGGTAATAGATTCATTTTTATTGCGGCCATTCTCCCCAACCAGGATAGTTTTATTCTGCTCCAGGTGTCTAAATCCCTCCTTATTTCTTTCCATGTATTCATGTAATTATCTTCCATTAAATTTAAATTGTTAGCCAGATTCCAAGATATTTTATTTTTTTAGTTACTCTAATTCCAGTCTGCGATTCAAGATGGTTTTTTATCTCTTCATTCAAATTTTTTGTCATCATTTTCGTTTTTATTCTATTTAATTTGAAGCCAGATAATTTTCCGAATTCTTCTAACAACTCTAACACTCTACCAACGCTTGTTTCTGGGTCCTCCAATGATAACATAAGGTCGTCAGCATAAGCTTTAAGTTTATATTCCTTCCGTCCAATTTTTATTCCCCGTATTTCTGGTGTTTTCCTTATCTTGTTTGTAATTATTTCTAGCATCATGATAAATAGTAGAGGCGATAGGGGGCACCCCTGTCTTGTTCCCTTGGAGATGTCGAAAGATTCTGTTAAGCTATTATTGATAATTAGTTTAGCACTTTGTTGTGAATAAATTGCTTTTATTCCTTCCAGGAATGCTCCCTCTATCCCAACCACCTCCAAACATTTTATTAAAAACTGCCAAGAGACGTTATCAAACGCCTTTTCGGCGTCTATGAACATTAATACCGCTGGAATTTTGTTTTTACCTTCTAAATATTCAATAAGATTTATTATATGTCTTATGTTATCTTTAATCTGTCTATTAGGCAAAAAACCAGCTTGATCATGGTGAATGAGATTGACTAGGCATTTTTTAAGTCGACCCGCCATCACATCTGCAAAAATCTTATAATCATTATTTAATAATGAAATTGGCCTATAGTTCTTAATATTGAGTTTGTCCGAGTCTGGTTTGGGTATTAATGTGATGTATGCCTCTTTCCATGACGCTGGCATTCCTCCTCCTCTTAAGATCTCATTCATTACTTCACAAAGAACTGGAGTTACGAGTTCGTCTAATACTTTGTAATATTTGGCCGATAAGCCATCTGGCCCTGGAGCTTTCCCTAATTTCATCCTTTTTATCGCCTCCTGAATCTCCTCTGCTTTTATAGGTTTATTTAATAAATTTCTTTCTTCCTCCGATAGACTGCTGATTCTATTCTCTTCCAAATATTTTTCTATTTCTGTTACATCTCCTTCTTCTCTTTTATATAATTTTTTGTAGAAGTTAATGAAGCTCTTTTTTATTTTGTTGGGGTCCTCCACTACACGTTCTTCTACTTTTACTCTATTGATCACATTGTGTTTTCTCCTGTTTCTTAGTTGCCATGCCAGTAGTTTCCCCATTTTGTTTGCAGACTCGAAAAATTTCTGTTTCATTAACTTAATTCCCCATTCAACCTCTTGATTTATTAATGTTGAGTATTGCGTTTGCAGCATCTTGTATAGCTGCTTATTTTGTTCATCATTCGGTTTCTCTATCAGATTTTTTTCACATTTTCTTAATTGGGTAATTAACTCTTCTTTTTTTGTTCTTTCACCTTTTTTCTATAACTATTTTCTTGTATCAAAAAACCTCTTAACACGGCCTTACTGGCATCCCAGACTATATTCATATTAGTTTCTTTATTATTGTTTAACTCGAAATATTCTTTCAAAATTGTTTTGGCCTTTCCAATCACATCCTCTTTTTCAAATAGATAATCATTCATTCTCCACTTATATATGCCCTGGGTATCCCATTTTAAGTGTAAAGTTATTGAATTATGATCTGATAAAGTTCTTGGTTGTATCTCACATTTTGACACTCTTATTGTTAGTTCTCTTGAAATCCAGATCTGATCTAGTCTGCTCCAACTCTGGTGTGGCTCCGAAAAATGGGTGAATTGTTTCATCATGGGGTTTTTGTCTCTCCATATGTCTATTAAGTCTAAGTTTTCCTCAAGGTCTTTAAACGATCTTGGAAGTTTCCCTTGATTTAAATTTTTTCTTTTCGAGCTTCTGTCTAATTCTGGTACGGGAATTACGAGAGATGGCGCCCCCGGGTTTCTCCGTCCTCCACCAGTTGCGGACTGTGGGCCGGGGGGGAGGGGTGGCATTATTAATCCGGGAAAATTGTCCTTTCAGGGCTCTACCATCGCCATCGATCCCCGGCATTGAATGTGTTGGCCTAGTGTGGGGCTCCGAGGAGAGCTTGGCTGTCTGGCTGGTGTACCGGCCACCTAGCGCACCAGCAGCCACCCTGTCAGGCCTATTGGAGGCGGTGGCCGGCTGGGCCTTGGAGTTCCCTAACCTATTGGTATTGGGGGACTTTAACATCCATGCTGATGCCACTCCCTCCTCACAGGCTCTGGACCTGGTGTCTTCCATGGCGACACTAGGGCTCTCCCAGTTTGTTTCGGGCCCCACACATCAAGCAGGCCACACGCTGGATTTGATCTTTGGCGTAGGTATAGATGTGATCATGTCTCCTTCGATGAAGGTGCCATGGTCTAATCACTACGCTCTGAAAGCCAGGATTGACTTTCCACCCCCCCCCCCCTGCTTAGGTGGCGAGCCGATTTGGGCTCGCCCGCAGAGGCTGATGGACCCTGATAGATTCCGCCAAGCCTTGCGGGACCTTGCTCCCCCTGGCGACTCATTGACTGAGCTTGTTGAGGGCTGGAATACCCAGCTCCTGGCAGCCATCGATGAGATCGCACCTAAGCGCCCTCTGCGACCCCGCAGAAACCGGGCTCCATGGTTTACCGAGGAGCTCCGGAAAATGAAGCGGGACCTCAGATGGCTAGAGCGAGTATGGCGGGGTGCCCGTGACGGAGCCTCAAGAACATCTTATAGGGCTTTTATGAAAACCTACGAGATGGCGGTGAAGGCTGCTAAGAAGTCATACTTCTCGGCCTCCATTGCATCCGCTAGCTCTCGCCCAGCGCAATTATTTAGTATAATCAGGTCTTTAACGTCCCTTGAGGGACAGCCAAATTTAAATAACAATTTGACACACAGCTGTGAGGCATTTGCGAGCTTTTTTGCGGAGAAGGTCTTGTTGCTCCGCCATGACCTCCCTGCCAATTTGGATACAATAAAGGAACTGGAGGCCCCTCGACTGTCCTCGGGTCCAATATTGGACCACTTCGACCGGATATCCCCAGCCGATGTGGACAGACTCCTCCGAGCTGGAAAGCCCACCACCTGTCCTCTTGACCCGTGCCCGTCTTGGCTGATTAGAGCGTGTCCAGACGAGGTGCGGGCCCTCCTGGGGGATATCATCAATTTGTCCCTTGGCACGGGGACATTCCCAGGGGAACTGAAGGAGGCAGTGGTGCGCCCGCTCTTAAAGAAAACATCATTAGATCCTTTAGATCTATCCAATTACCGCCCAGTTTCGAATCTTCCGTTCCTGGGTAAGGTGATTGAGAGAGCGGTTGCTGAACAGCTTGGTGGGTTTCTGGATGAAACATCGGCTCTGGATCCATTCCAGTCCGGCTTCCGCGCTGGTCATGGGACCGAGACGGCTCTGGTTGCCCTAACAGATTATCTTCGTAGACAGCTGGATCGAGGCGGGTCGGGGCTGCTGATTCTTCTAGATCTGTCAGCAGCTTTCGACATGGTCGATCATGAACTTCTGGACCACCGCCTTGCCGACGTGGGGATCCAGGGCACAGTCCTTCAATGGCTGCGCTCGTTTCTCTCTGGTCGGGGACAGAGGGTGGCGCTTGGGGGGGAATTGTCATCGCGCCACTCCTTGGTATGTGGAGTACCTCAGGGTGCGATACTCTCCCCGATGCTTTTCAACATCTTTATGCGCCCCCTCGCCCAGCTTGTTCGGAGTTTTGGGCTGGGTTGCCATCAGTATGCTGATGACACCCAACTCTATCTGTTGATGGATGGCCATCCTGACTCGGCCCCAGACACACTGACCAGATGTTTGGAAGCTGTGGCTGGATGGTTACGTGGGAGCCGGTTGAAGCTAAATCCTTCGAAGACAGAGGTCCTGTGGCTGGGACGGGGCGATATGGGATTAGGGGGGCAACTCCCATCTCTTGCGGGGGTGCAATTAGTGTCAGCACCGTCCGTTAAGAGTTTGGGTGTAATCTTCGACACCTCCCTTTCCATGGAGGCGCAGATTGCAGCTATAACAAAGGCGGCATTTTTCCATCTCCGCCAAGCTAAGCAGTTGGCTCCTTACCTCTCTCGCCCTGACCTAGCCACTGTGATCCACGCGACGGTCACCTCCAGACTGGATTATTGTAACTCGCTCTACGTGGGGCTGCCCTTGAGACTGACCCAGAAACTCCAGCGGGTGCAGAATGCTGCAGCGAGACTCCTTACAAGGTCTTCGCTGCGAGATCACATTCACCCGGTGCTATACCAGCTGCACTGGCTCCCGGTGGAGTACAGGATCAGGTTTAAGGTGCTGGTTTTAACCTTTAAAGCCCTATACGGCTTAGGACCCTCGTACCTACGGGACCGCCTCTCCTGGTATGCCCCACAGAGAAACTTACGGTCCTCAAATAAAAACATCTTGAAGGTCCCAGGCCACAGAGAAGTTAGGCTGGCCTCAACGAGAGCCAGGGCTTTTTCGGCTGTGGCTCCGATCTGGTGGAACACTCTGTCACAAGAGACCAGGGCCCTGCGGGACTTGACATCTTTCCGCAGGGCCTGCAAGACAGAGCTGTTCCACCAGGCCTTTGGCAAGGGCACAGCCTGACTCCCTCCTTCGGCAATCTTCGCGGAGCTCTGGCCCAATGGCTGCCAGTGGCTTGAATTAATTAATTTTAGAATTAATGATTTTAGAGTGTTGTTTATGCTGTACTTTTGTACTGTTTTATTGTTGTTAGCTGCCCTTGAGCCCGGCTAAGGCTGGGGAGGGCGGGATATAAATAAAATTTGTTATTGTTATTATTATTATTATTATTATTATTATTATTATTATTATTATGGGCACTCCATTTAGATCTCCAAGTAAGACCAATTTATTATTCTCTAGATCCAGCAGAACTTGTTCCAATTTCTTAAAAAAACTCCCATTTATTTGTATTTGGGGCATAGACTGTAACCACATTTAGTTTTTCTCCCTGATAATTAATTTGTATTCCCAAAATTCTTCCTTCTTCATCTTTACATATTAATTTGGGTTCTAATTTCTCCTTCACATAAATTACCACCCCTCTTTTTTTCTTAGAGTCTGAGTTGATGAATTCAATTCCCAACTTTTTGTTTATTAAAATATGTTTGTGTTTTTTGGCGACATGTGTTTCTTGGCAACAAATCACATCAATATTTTTTTTTCTTTACTATTTTTTCAAATTTATTTCTCTTTGACTTTTCGTTAAAGCCGTTTACGTTCCAGGACAGAAACTTAAGGGTCATTTTAATTTTCAACTAACCCACATGTTTATCTTGTTTCTACTTTAAATTCTAGTACTTCTGTTCCCTGTGGCTTCTTTGTCTTCTCCTTCTTCCTCCTCCTCCCCTCTCAGCTCCTCTTCTACCTCTCCCTCCGTCCTCCCTCCCCTCCTCTCCGTCCCTTCATCCTCCTTCCCCCTTCTTCCCCTCCTCTCTTCTATGCTCATCTCTCCTTCTCTAGGCCTTTGTTCTTCCTTTCCAAGATCCTTTTCATACCTTCTCAGAAACTTTTCCACTTCTTGTGCGTCTGTCAATTTAAACCTTTTATTCTTATAGAAAAATGAAATCCCTTCTGGGAATTCCCATTTGTATTGTATTGAGTTCCTCTTCAAGACACTTGTTATTTGTCGATATCCTTCCCTCTTGCGCAGGATTCTGATTGGAATTTCTTTAAAGATGATGATTGGACAGCCACCAATCATAAATTTTTTCTGATAACTTGTTCTTAATATTGTATTTTTCATTTCAATTGAGTTAAATATAACTAAACAGTCACCAGGGAATTTTTTTGACTTTGTTTGTGGGGGTTTCATTCTTATTCTAAACGCACTTTCTATAGTATATGCTACTTGCTCTTCTTTTATCTCCAACCATCTTGCAATTTCTTTGATCATTTTTTCTCTTATATTCTCACCTGCCTCTTCTGCTACACCTCTGAATTTCAAATTAAGTTGTTTTTGACGCATTTCTGTCATGGCTAAATTGTCCCATATGTGATCTTGCATTTTGTTTAGGTCTTTTATCTCTTCCTTTAATTTTTCTGTCTCTTTCTTTTGGTCCTTCAATTCTTTTTGAGTTCTTTTGTTTGTTTCTTCAATTATTTTTGACTTGACTGTCAAGTCTTGTTTCTTACTCGAGAGTTCTCCTACAGCACCTTCTATTTTCCTATCTATCTGTTCCTGAATCTCTCCTAATTTACTTTCCATATGTAATTCACTTTGTTTAAATTCCTCCTTAATTTTTAACCAAAGAATATCTAAGTCTTTAATTTCTTCTTGTCGGGATGCCTTTCTTTCTCCTGGCGTCCCTCCTATTTTTTTCCCGTTCTTCCCCGATCCCGACATTCTGTAATTACTTTCACTATAATCAATTTACTTTCTACTCTCTCCCCTGGGGGCGCACAGTCTCTGTTTTTGCCCTTTAAGTTCAACACTTTTATCTATCTATACCCAAAAACAGAAGATTACCTTTCATTGACTTATTCAATATTATTCATTCCCACTGACCTTATCAGTAGTCTTGTAAAATCATGAACTGGTTGTGTTAGTATGTTAGTGTGTTAGTTCCACAGAGAAGCAAGAATACAGGTGAGGACCAAGATCAAAAGTCAAAAACTCAAAAATACAGTCTCTTTTTACAGTCCTGAAAAGATTACTCAGTCTCTTTCCACTTCAGCGATTTCAGCCACTTGTCGGCCTAATCCAGTTCATAAAGAGTATTTCAGACGTTCTTTGCCATCTATTATCTCAGATTCCGAGTCCTGTTAAAGTTAGTCTTTGTTGTCCTTGGATGGATATGTTTAAATAAATGTTCAAAAACTAAGACCTGAAGTTATTCAAAATGTGAGCTCTGTTTGCTCTATAGCCATTTTATATCACTAAAGTTCAGTTTGTTTGCCAGAATAGGCGACCGTTCAAATCAATGTGTAATTAGCTTTCTTGGGGGCAGGTCCTGCCGATGAAGTCAAGCTACTTTTCTCAAAGCTGGGGTTGATGGGTGAAGGGTTGTTAAGTTATGTTATTGTGCTAAAAAGCATAAGGAGGTAAAGGTAAAAGGAGTTCTGAAAACAGAAAGCAGAGAGCAAAAAGTGGGGAGGAATAAGGCAGAGTGAAAAGAAAGGGGGTAAAAAGAAACACAGTAACATTCAAACTTTAAATCAGAGAAGTCCAGGTCTCATAAGTCCAAACTGCTCCAGCTTACATGTAGAGACAGAAGAAAAAACATGCATTTTTTTTTAAAAAAAAATAGGTCCCAATGTATGGAGAGTTTCTTCTCCAGTGGGTGTCTAAGTCTCCAAATATCAATTAAGTTGCAATTTTTTGTCATAGAGAAGAAAGTCTTGGGTAATTTTCCTTCCCTGCTTGCCTCTTTTTCTCTTAATCTGTCCATTTCCAATGAAACTACTCCATTCATGTCACCCATGATTATCATTTTTTGATCCATATACGCGAACAACTTTTCTTCCAAATTTTTATAGAAATCAGTCTTATTTCCATTAGGTGCATAGATCCCGACAATTATTAATTTTTCGCCTTGCCAATTGACCTGTATTGCAATTATTCTTCCATCTTCACCTTTGAAAATTTGTTGAGCTTCAATGTTTTTCTTTACATATAATACGACCCCTCTCTTTTTTCCTTTATCAGAAGATATAAATTCATTTCCCAATCTGTTATTGATCAAATTTTTTCTATGTTTCCTTGCCACATGTGTTTCTTGAAGACAGATTATATCCAGATTTTTCTTTTTTAAATATTGTTCAATTTTGTTTCGTTTTTTTCCTATCATTCATTCCATTAATGTTCCAATTCCAAAGTTTGAGCGCCATCTTTTCTTCCTGATTAAATTTGATTTATTTTATTATAATCTAGCCTCTTCTTGTTCTTCTCCTTCTTCTTCTTCATCCGTCTCTCCATTTTTCCTCTCCTTTTCTTCCGGAAACTTCCTCCCCAGTGGACCAGCTCCTCCTACCGCTCCTCCTTCTTCCTCTTCTTCTTCCATCAATTCCTTGTAACGCCTCTGGAATTTACTTGTTTCCTCCGGACTAATGAGTCTATGTTTCTTGCTCTTATAAACAAAGGAAATCCCCTGAGGAAACTCCCATTTAAATTCGATCTTATTCTTCTTAAGAATTTGGACCAGTGGCTTATATAGGTCTCTTCGTTTCAGCAATCTGACTGGAATGTCTTTAAAAATAATTATATAATTCCCTTCGATATTTAATCTTGTTTCTCTATTTTTTTGAAGAATTAAATTTCTCATATCTTTGTCTTTAAAGGTAATCAGACAGTCTCCAGGCATTTTCCTTGTTTTAGTTGTTCTTACTCTCATTCTAAATGCATTCTGAACTGATCTTTCGACTTCTTCCTTTTGTAGTTCCAGCCATTGTGCTATTCCTGTTATCAATTTCTCTCTGATGTTTTCACCTTGTGGTTCAGGGACTGCTCTCAGCCTAAGATTCACCTCCCGTTGCCTCAATTCATTCATAGCAATTGCGTCCCATATCTCTTCCTGTGTCTTATTAACTTCCGATAGTCCTGCTTTTATTTTCTCTTCTTCCCGCTTCACTTCCTTCATTTCTACTCTTATCTTCTTCATTCCTTCCTCCAAAGATTGTGTTCTCTTGGAGACTTCTTTAATTTGGCCTTTCAATTCTTTTACAGTTTCATCAATTTTTTGGTCCATTTTCCCAATTCTCGTATCTACCTGTTCTATTCTTGTATCCACATGCTCCAATTTGTCCTCCATGTTCTTTTCACTCTGTCTAATTTCCGCAAACATTTTCAGAATTTCTGCCTTAAAATCTGCTTCTGGTTTTGACCCTCTTCTATCTCCTGGTGTTCCTCCCTCCCCACCCTTCTTAGGTAAATGAGACATTCTCACAATTTAATCTTCAAAACTTAAAGATGGTCACAAACCTAATACCACTTCAATCTTATGTGGGCTCAGCCCCAATACACATATAACATTTAAAATCAAAATCACTAATTCATATAAGTCCAACTTAAAATTGTCTTTTAGTACTTTTCCAAATTTATGGGGTTTACAGCCCACTCAAAAAGTTTGAGGGAGAATAGTTTATTAGATCCACAAGCCCTTAAAGGATATTCTTCTTGCCACCAATTAGGCTAATCCGTTTGGGGATCGTGATATTCCGTTATGAACCAATATTTATTTCAGTTGTAATCCACTTGTATCACGCAGAGGTAAAAAGAGCAAAAATTTCCCTTTCTTCTGCCACCAATTAGGCTAATCCTTATGGATTCTTGTGGACCAATTATTAATCCTAATTCGGTCAAATCCAAATACAGGAAAATCAAAAGGAGCACGCGAGACAAGTAAAAAAACAAATTGTGGTAAAAAAACAAGTTGTAGTTATCCTTCTGGCCACTAGGGACCCAAAGCCTCTGAAAGTTAGGAGAATAAAATGTAATAAAAAAGAGAAATGTTTCCAAATAATAAAATTATAACCCAGTTCTCCAGTGGCTGTTAAATGTTAAATATTAAATCCAAATAGTCTGTCTAAGGGGCAGAGGAGAGAATCTCTTTTAAAAAGTGGAAGGCAAACCAAAGAACAGACGTCAAAAAACAATGGAGTCGAAGACTCTTCTTCTATTACGCAGGTTTTTTTTTATAAGGGTAAAGTCGCAGTCAATCTCTCAACTTGCCCCTTCACAATTCCAAAGAGGACCTATAATGTAGCAAATTTAAGCCCTCTGTCCCCCCTTTTAGCTTGATTTCTTCTTTTGCTATTCTATAACTTCAAAAAAAGTTAGTTTGTAACAGTCTAAAAGGGGGAAAGAAACAATAGCCGCGAGCGGCAACTCACTTTCACTTTTGACAGCTTTGCTTTTCAAATGCGTACAAGCTGATTGCAGATAGTAGCCGGTCTCGTAGTTATATATTTTTCACCTTTCCTTATAATCTAGGTTGATCTTTTGCAAATATTTTAGGCCCGAATTTCTTGTTATCGAGAGTTAAGCGCTCCCCCTGCAAGCTCGGGGCTTCGTTTTCCGGAGTTAGCTATGGCTTCCCTTCAGCCCGCTTCCCCTCCCCGCCGCTCTCTTCGCTCCTTTTGGGAGTTACCTGGCGGCCAGGTGGTCTGCGTTTCGGCTCTCCGCAGGAACCTGAGTGTCTGAACACCCTCCAGACACTACTTCGGGGGGTCAGTGCGCCCTATGACACCCCTAAATCCTCCGAAAAACCTGGGATTCTCCGCTGGGGAGAAATCCCCGCTTGCAATGGAGTCGCTCTCAACCGGAAGTGCGAGTTTTGCATAAGTTTTTAAAGCTGATAGACAAAGAATCAGAAGTCTTTTCGTCTTCTGTTTCTTTTCATTTTTATGTTTTCAAAATGCTTGATATCTGACACTGATTTCTGTATATTGTGTTTTCTTTGTTTTTCAAGCTTTCATAAAAAATAGCCTTTGAAACCAGCTGGTACAGTGGTCAGAAGACTTGCCTTCGTGTCCACAGAATGGAGAAGAAAAGTTCGCCCAACGAATCCCTGGGTGTGACCACAGAGACCTCCGGCTCCCACCTGGCTGAGCCTTCTCATTCCCAGCTCACTTCGATGCCTTCTGTTCCCAGAGATACCACTGGAAGAGCTGCTTCCCTTAGCCAGGAAGCGTCGGGGTCCCAGCAGCCTTCCCAGCAGGCCTCCCACATTTCCTCCTCCTTGGGCAGTGCTCCATTGCAGGTCCCTGAGCAGCTTTCCGAAGAAAGGCCCCATGGCGCTGGCCGAAGTGCTTCCCTCCCATCTCTGCATGAGGTTTCTTCTTCTTCCCAGTGCACCACCCAGGGAATGGGTCACCAGCATGCAGCGACGTTCTCTAGCCTGCAGTCTGGGAGTAGGAAAAGTATGATCAGCTTTGAGGGCATCTCCTTTGAGAGTGCTCGCCAGGGGACCCAGGCTGTTTCCTCTACCTCTAAGTCTCCAGAGGGGTCTGTCCAAGCTCCGAGCACAGCTGATCTGGCTAAAGGCGGCCAGGGGCAAGGCCAGGTAAGTCCAGATTGAGAGGTAGGGAAAGCGCTTTGAGGCTGTAATGCCCTCCTTGAGTCTCTCCAGCTGGTTTGGACAACTGCCTCCATCCCTGACCCCTGGCCATACCGCCTGGGCCTGGTGAGAGATGGAGCCCCAGAACACCTGGAGTGCACCAGGCTGGGGAAGGATGTCATGAGGTGGAAGGCAAAAGGAAGGCAGACAGCCCATCCCGGGGTCAGTCCTTTTCCTCCTGCGTGCCACATTTCCGAAAGGCAGCTTCTAGCTTAATGGCTCACCTGAGCCACCATCCTTTAAACTGGGGAAGCAGCAGCGGCTCATCAGAACTCACAAGTTAGGAAGTCCTATGTTTTAGTCCCCATCTTATTGTGTGTGTTTTTTTTAATTATTTTTATTTAAATTCCAATACAAGATTTAAACATACATATTCAATATTATCACAGATACATAATTTTGACTTCCTTCAGCTCATCTGCGAATCTTCCGTTTTCTAATCTTCTATCCGCAATTCTAAATTTAACATTGCCTTTTATTTTAAATAAACCTTTTCCCTTATTCCCTTTTTTACAGTGTTTCTAATATTATTTTTCACAAAGCTTCCTGTAAACCCACAAACGTTATTTGCGTATCACAAATGCTTTTCATATAGTCCACAAATTTACTCCAGTCCTTGGTAAACTTGTGATCTCGTCGGTTTCGGATCCTTCCTGTTAATTTATCTAATTCTGTGTAGTCCATTAATTTCATTCTCCATTCTTCTATCGATGGTAATTCTTCCTGCTTCCATTTTTGGGCCAGTAGTATTCTTGCTGCTGATACTGCATATAAAAATAATTTATGGTCCTTTCTATTTATTTCATTTCCAACCATTCCTAATAAAAATGCTTCTGGTTTTTAAACAAATGTATACAGTGGTACCCCGCAAGACGAACGCCTCGCAAGACGGAAAACCCGCTAGACGAAAGGGTTTTCCGTTTTGGAGGCGCTTCGCAAAACGAATTTCCCTATGGGCTTGCTTCGCAAGACGAAAGCCCATAGGGAAATCTCCGGGGACCTCTTTTAAATGCTAGCGGTGGGGAGCAAAGCCTTCCCCCCCCTCCGGCCTTCAGAAGAGGTCCAGGAAGGCTGGCGGGGGCCGAAAGGCTTTGCTCCCCACCGCCAGCATTTTAAAAGCAGTCCGGGATAGCAGGGAAGCGCTTCCCGCTATCCCGGACGGCTTTTGAAGGCAGGAGAGGTCCGCGAAGCCTGGGCGTGCTGATCTCAGCGCGCGCAGGCTTCGGCATGCCGGCAACTCACCGCAAGCAGCGGCAGCGCTGCCGCTGCTTGCGGAGAGGTCCGCGAAGCCTTGGCCGGACAGCTTTTAAAGGCAGGCAGGGGGGACAAAGACTTTTGCCCCCCGCCAGCCTTCAGAAGAGGTCCAGGACCTCTTCTGAAGGCTGGCGGGGGGCAAAAGTCTTTGTCCCCCCTGCCTGCCTTCCCAGGGGCTTTTAAATCGCCCCGGACAGCGGAGAAGTCCTCCGCTGTCCCGGGGCGATTTTAAAATGCCGCCTGCCAGCATTTTAAGATCGCCCCGGACAGCGGAGAAGCCCTCCGCTGTCCCGGGGTTTTTTTTAAATGCTGGGGGTGGGAAGAAAAGCCCTTGTCCCCCCCCCCCCCCAGCCTTCAGAAGAGGTCGGGGGACAGACTGTCCCCGGACCTGGTCTGAAGTCAGTTTCCCTAGGAACGCATTAATTGATTTTCAATGCATTCCTATGGGAAACCGTGCATCGCAAGACGAAAAACTCGCAAGAAGAAAAAACTTGCGGAACGAATTAATTTCGTCTTGCGAGGCACCACTGTATTTCAACATTTTTTTTAATTCATTATATATCAATTCCCAGAAGGTTCTCACCTTTTTACACACCCACCACATATGATAAAATGTTGCCTCCTTTTCTTTACATTTCCAACACTTATTACATACTTTATACATTTTTGCTAATTTAACTGGAGTGATATACCATCTATACACCATCTTCATCATATTTTCTTTTAATGCGGTACAGGCTGTGAATTTTATCCTTTCGTTCCACAATTTAGTCCACTCCTTTAATTGTATATTATACCCAAAATCTC
The DNA here is from genome assembly GCF_964188315.1 of Podarcis muralis. NCBI lineage: Eukaryota > Metazoa > Chordata > Lepidosauria > Squamata > Lacertidae > Podarcis > Podarcis muralis. The sequence goes on from NC_135674.1 coordinate 16,988,915, forward strand.
TGGCCCAATGGATCATAACCGATTTTACCTCTTCGTCTTTCATATACCATTCTAGCAGCAGTTTATACATTTTAGACAAATTTTTAAATTCATTACTCAATATCTCACTTTGAAACTTTGACTCTTTTTCTGAAAAACCTCTCTCCTTTATCTCCATTTTAAACATTTCATTAATCTGATAATAATGCAACCAGTCGCTTACATGTTCTTTAACTTCTTCATATGGCTTTAACTTCCATTTTCCTCCTTCTTTAATAATCATATCCCCATAAGTTATCCACCCCCCTCTCATATTGATTTTCTTCACACTCATCACTTCTAAAGGAGATAACCAATGCGGTATTTTTGGTTCTAATAGGTTTTTATACCTATCCCAAACTTCCAAAAGAGATCTTCGAATGATGTGGTTTTCAAAACCTTTATGTACTTTTTTCTTATCATACCATAAATAGGCGTGCCAACCGAATCTATTATCAAAACCTTCCAAATCCAACAGTTCCTTATTCTCTAATTTCATCCACTCCTTCAACCAACAGAGGCAAGATGCTTCATAATATAATTTCAGGTCCGGCAGGGCGAAGCCTCCTCTTTCTTTCGCATCAGTTAACAATTTAAATTGTATTCTTGGCTTCTTACCCTGCCATATATACTTTGAAATTATTTTTTGCCATTCCTTAAATATCATTGCCCCTTTGATTACCGGAGTTGTCTGAAATAAAAATAACATTTTTGGCAAAACACTCATCTTTATCATCAAAATTCTTCCCCAAAAAGATAGTTTCATCCTTCCCCACACCTCTAGATCTCTTTTTATTCCATTCCACATTGGTATATAATTATTTTGAAGTAAATCAATATTTTTGGGGGTCACCCAAATTCCCAAATATTTAACTCTTTTCACCACCTCTATCTCTGTCTGTTGTTGCATTCCATTTATCATGTCTTGGTCCATATTTTTAGCAATCATTTTAGTTTTCTTCCTATTCAAAGTAAATCCTGCCATTTGTCCAAATTGTTCTATTTCCTCCAGTATCTCCTTGACACTTTTTTCCGGTTCTTCTACTGTTAATACCAGATCATCGGCAAAGGCTCTAACCTTGTATTCATTTCGACCAACTGTTACCCCCTTAATTAACTCATTTTTCCTTACTGAACTCAGGAGTATTTCCAGTACCATGATGAAAAGTAACGGTGAAAGTGGACATCCTTGTCTTGTACCTTTAGCTATTTTAATATTTTCCGTTAACACATTGTTGACTATCAATTTTGCTTTTTGTTCTGTATATATTGCTTTGATTCCATTGAAAAACCCTTGACCCACCTTCATCATTTCTAAATTTTTTAACATAAATTCCCAAGATATATTATCAAAGGCCTTTTCTGCATCTACAAATATTAACATAGCTTGTTTATCATTCCTGGCATTCAGATATTCCAAGATGTCAATTATATTTCTTATATTATCCTTCATCTGTCTGCCAGGAAGAAAACCCGCTTGGTCCTTATGAATGAATTCTTGCAATAACTTCTTCAGTCTTTTTGCTAAAATGCTTGCAAATATTTTGTAATCAATATTTAATAATGAAATTGGCCTGTAATTTTTAACTTGTGTCAAATCTGAATCTTGTTTAGGAATAAATGTAATAAAGGCTTCTTTCCAAGTGTCAGGGATTTCTCTTTCTTTCAAAATGTTATTCATTACTTCTCTTAATGGCACAAGTAGGATATGTCTCATCTCCTTGTAATATCTTGCTGTAAGTCCATCTGGTCCTGGTGGTTTCCCTATTTTCAACTCCTTTATTGCATCATTAATCTCCTCAACGTCAGTTGGGTTATTCAGTTTGTCTTTTCTGTCAGTCGGGATCTTCTGCACCTCTTTTTTCTTTAAAAACTCTTCAATTTTTTTAATATTGCTCTTCTCCTTTTTTTTGTACAGTTTCCTATAAAAGTCTACAAATCCTCTTCTGATTTCTTTTTTTTTTAAATTATATTTATTGCTTTTACAACAATTTAAACACTTCCAAAAGAAAAAACAAAGAAAAAACAATACATTATAATACACAAACACTACATAAAAATTAACAAAACAAAACAAAAACAATTTAAAAACACATCAAAAGATAGAAGGAAAAAAAGAAAAAAGAAAAAACTTCCAATATCTTATCTTTCTTTCCCATATTTCCACGGCCTCCTCACACCTCCTAAATCCTCTTCTGATTTCTTTCGGATTGTCTATTTCCTTTCTGTCTACAATAATTCTATTGACTGTTTTCTGTTCTTTCCTTTTCTTAATCTGCCAAGCCAGCCATTTCCCTGATTTGTTTGCAAATTCAAAATTTTTCTGTTTCATTCTCTTTATATTCCATTCTACTTCTTTGTTAATTATCATTGCAAATTGTGATTGTAAAATCTTTATATTTTGTTTTATTTTCAAGTTATTTGGCCTATTAATTAATTTTTTCTCATTTTTCATTATCTGTTTTAAGATCTCTTTCTTTCCTTTCTCTCTGAACTTATTCTTAATCGAATTTTGTTCAATAAAAAAGCCCCTCATCACGGCTTTGCTGGCATCCCATACAATACTCATTTTTGTACCTTTGTTGCAATTATTTACAAAATAATCTGTTAAATTTTTTTGTGCTTACTCCACAATTTTTTGGTCATCCAGAAGATATTCATTTAATCTCCACCAAAACGACTTTTCCTCATAACCTTTCATTACAAACTTTATTGCATTGTGATCCGAAAGCACCATTGATTGAATTTCAATCTCCAAAGTTCTTGACATTAAATCATTAGATATCCACACCTGATCGATTCTTGACATTGATTAATTTGGTTCCAATTGAAATGTAAATTGTTTTTCTAACAGGTGTCTTAGTCTCCAAATGTCTATTAAGTTACAGTTCTCCATCAAAGAAAAAAATGTTTTTGGTAATTTCCCTTCCCTAGTCATCCCTTTTGCTCTCAGCCTATCCATTTCCATTGAAACCACTCCATTCATGTCTCCCATTATTATAATCTTTTGGTCCATATACTCAAACAATTTTTCCTCCAAGCTCTTATAAAAATCAGTCTTGTTTCCATTTGGTGCATAGATCCCGACTATTATTAATTTTTCTCCTTGCCATTTGATCTGAACTGCTATAATGCTTCCCTCTTCATCTTTAAATATTTGCTGGGCTTCAATTTTATTTTTTACATACATTACTACCCCTCTCTTCTTGCTTTTGTCTGATGAAATAAATTCATTTCCTAATCTTTTGTTGATTAATTTTTTTCTATGTTTCCTTGCCACATGTGTTTCTTGTAAACAAATTATATTCAGATTTTTCTTCTTTAAATATTGTCCAATTTTATTGCGTTTATTTTTCTCGTTAATCCCATTAATATTCCATGTCTATAATTTCAACTCCATTTTGTCCTCTTTTAATTTTTTTTTTATCTTAATTAAAGTCTATAACCTTTCTTCTTTTTCCTCCTCTTCCTCTTCACTTTTCCCAGCCTCCCCTTCTTCTCCTTCTGGTTCCCCTAATCAAGCGGCTGCTCCAGCCCCTGCCCCCACTTCTGCTCCCCTCATCTCCTCCTCCCCTCTCTCCAACTCCTTATATCTTCTCATAAATTTCAAGGTTTCCTCCGGACTTGTATGTTTGTGCTTCTTTCCTTTATAAAAGAAGGAAATCCCCTCCGGGAATTCCCATTTAAATTCAATCTGATTTTTCCTCAATATTTGTACCATTTGTTTATATGGGTCTCTTCGTTTCAACAAGCGAAGTGGGATGTCTTTAAATATAATTATATAATTTCCCCCAATGCTCAATCTCTTTTCTCTATTCTTCTGCAAAATCATATTTCTCATTTCTCTTTCTTTAAAAATTATTAAACAGTCTCCTGGAAATTTCTTTGCTTTGGTGGATCTAGTCTTTAGTCTGAATGCATTTTGTACCATTTTTGCAACATCTTCTGTTGGGAGTCCCCATCTTATTGTTATGTCCTGTTGGTGGGGAGAATCGTGCCGTTTTCCTGTGGGTGGGCAGCCAGCCAGCAGCAGGCTGGCATGTGGGCCCAGGGAAATGGCTTTGTTGGGGGAGCCTCAGAACTCGTCCTCTGCATGTTTGTTCCCTGTTGCACCAAAGTGGGAACTGTCTTGCAATTCATGCTTGTGGCACACAGGTAGAGAAGGGGAGCTGTTTGTTTCTTCAGATGCCTGGGAGAAGAGAGCAGTGGGTGGGGGCAGCCTCTGCTCCCCCTTCTAGAAAGGAGGCCTTTGCCAACATGGGTGCAATTCTGGTCCATGTGGGGAAAGTGTTTATCCATCATGGATTTGGGGGGATGCTGCTGCCAGCCAATATGGGCTTTGAAGGATATTTTTTTACTGTAGGCCTGTTATTCTGCTGCATTTCAATGTTTGCATATTTTCTGACCTAGTTGTAAAGTACCTTGAGATTCCCACGTAATAGGTTGCAGGTAAATACTCTAAAAATAACAACCCCCCCCCCCATCATGTCACAAAGTCAATTGACAGAGAGCCTAAAATAATGCCAATGAGCTCTTCTACCTGGAGGTGCAACATCAGCCCTTAAACACATCAGCATGATGTGCAGTTGTCACACGGCTACGACTCATAAGCCATGAATGCAGGTCTGAATAGTGCTCCTTTGGAAACCCCCACCCTCCATGCAGAAAAAGAGCATCTGCCCCTGAAATCCTTTCAGTATAAAGTGTATGAATGACAGGCAGCTAAAAAACAGTCCCCTCAGCTATTTGGCTCATGTGTCTCATAGAACAAACTCCGTGGACGAAAACAGCCTTGCCAGGAATGTGAGCCGACTTTAATCCAGCTTGCCCTGAAATATCTCAGAAGTGAAGCAGGAGAAAGATGCCCAGTTTATGGCGGTGAGCTGACTTGGTTTTGAGTAGGAGGGTGTGAGCTGCAGGGGACTGGTCTGCTTATGTGAATAGGCTGGACTACAAAATATCTGGCTGCTCTTATATTCTTTTCCTGCAAGGCTGCAGTTAGGTTAGTGAGTGGCAGGCTATTGCCTATCTTGTGTATCAGGAGCGCTGTAGAGTTAGGCCAGATGCCAAATCCTGATAGTTGGGGTCGGGATGCATATGGAATGGGTTAGGGAAAGAGGGGTGGCCACTTCCAATCTACCAGGAAGCATTTTTCTGCTGGAGAAGCAGCTTGCACCAGCAGAGGGAGGCAGCACTCCACAGAAAACCTCTCTGTCATACAAGCAGTCCTCTACAAGGAGATCCTTGGGCTGGGAGGGGGCTGGAAGTGACCATATTCCAGATGAGGGGGAGCATGAAGCCAGGCTCTGGGCTTTCGTTTCGTGTTGGAATGGAGATAAAAATCAGTTCTTTTGTATTCAGGTCAGGACAACAGATCCACACCTGGAAGCTTGATGGCAGCTGAAGGGATCCATGGTGATCCAGGGCAAGCTGCACTTGCTGCTCAGGTAAGGCCAGAAGGAGGCTTACCAGGCGTCCCCGGTTGCCAGGGACAGTCCCCAGATTCAGCAATCTGTCCCCGGCAGAAATTTGTCCCCGGAGTGTCCCTGGATTTAATTAATGTCCCCGGATTTACACCTGGGGACTTCCTGCGCTGCAACATGGCTGACGCCATGGCAGCAAGCAGCATCGGAGGTCCCGACTATCTCCGGGGACATTAATTAAATCCGGGGACATTCCAGCCAGTTCCAGCCAGCCAATCCGCTGGCTGGGGGGGTGCCCTGACCTTGCTGCAGCCGCCGCCGCTGAGGAGCGGGAGAGCCCGACCCGAAAGAGCAGACCCAGAGGAAGGTATATCTGCTTTAACGCCTCATTGCTGAGCAAAATACAGCGTTCTTGGCCGTTTCTGTGGCGTACACCCCTCCCAAAGCACAGCAGCGGGGATCCCCTGTCCCCCCCCCCACTTTGTGGGAGAGCTTGCTTGCAGATAGGGATAGCGCACGGTTGGAGATCCTTTTATTTGTAATTTCTCTGGTTGCTTAGAAGGGTAGTTGGCGGATGACGTTAATCAAGTCAGCTTTAATCGTTTAACCTGCCAGAAAAAGGGCCAATTTAAAACAGCGGCTTTCTAGTTCACATAGTTCCTGAAAAAGCATGCATGGAAACACCGGTTTCTATAACAACTGAAATGTGCTTCATTTGCAACTAAGTAGAGCCTCTTTGCTAATGCAGAGCACAATCCAAAGCTTCAGGCAAGGCCATTTATATACCCAGAATCCAGAGCAGCCTTTTCTCATACTCCTCTGAAGTACCACCACTGCCACACCAGCGCTTGGCCTTCTGGCACCTGCAGGCTAGGGAAAGAGCTCTTTAGCACCCTGGGGTGGAGCTCCTTCTCAGCAATAGCACTGTCTGCTCATTCCCAACTTCTTCAGCCAGTGCCTCTGTGCCTTCTGTAAATGTCTGGAGTAAATGTCTAGCAGGAAGTGTCTGTCCTCCCCAGGATGTTGAAATACTGAAGAAGGCGCCCGATAGCCCTAAGACGGGGGCGGAAACAGTACTTAAGGATGATCAAGCATTGCCTATGAAGGTCCAGGAGCTTGAAGAAAAACTCCAGCCGTTACCAGAAACACTCCAGGAGCCGCAAGCAAGAGGTATTTTTGAGAATCCTGTCTTCACAAATTCCGGGGACATGGCCCTCCCTCCCAATGATGTTGGGTTTCAAGTCCCATCATCCATGATGAGCGCTGGCCATGTTGGCTGGGGCTTAGGGGAGTCCCACCACAGTCTGGAGCCCAGTTCAGTGCGCCTTTGTGGGGAGCTGGTAGCCATGCCAGGGTCGCCATTGCTGCGTGGAAGGGGTGGCCTCCCCCCCACCCCCTGTTAGTTTCTGTTTCCTCACTGTGCAGCTGCTTGCAGTCACAGGACTCTGTTTACATTACACAGAGTCCAGATACTGTTGGATTCTCACGGGAAAGGGAGACGGGATGTGACGTAACTGGTTTCCTGTTTCCTTTGTTCTGTTGTTTCCTTTGTTCAGTTACTCTCTGCTTCTCATAGAGAGTGAGGCAAGGAAGAAGGGCTACCCCTATGCTATCCATATAATCAGTTATCAGTAATCAATATATTCATATATGCTCACACATAATCAAGGCTTACAGTATTTTATAATCCATTTTTGAATCAAAGGGAAGCTGTGCCTCAGCTAACTGAAAACTGCTTGAAACAGCAAAGTTAGGAGCCGACCTTTCCCCAACAAACATCCGTGTACCCTGGACAAGGGGAAGACGTGAATCAAAGATACTGGTACAAAATCCCCTCAGATACAGGCTAAATTAATCCACAGAACAGGAAGAGCAAAACCACAAAATCTCCAAACTCCCTGTCCTGTCATAACTAGGGGAGAGGTTAGACAGAGCGTCACTGCAAGCATCGGAAAGTGGAACTGGAACTCCGTGCTTGACCAGTGCTTGACCAGGAGCTGGTAGCGTGGCAAGAAGCTTGCTAATTGGCTAATTTTTGCTGACAAGATTGTGACTGTCTCATGGTTGTCTCATGATCTATGATTTGCTGTGATCTGCTCAGGTATAAAGACCTCTGGATTTCTGTCAATCGGGGTCCCAGTTCCTTTTGGAAGAGATTCCAAACTGGGTCCTTATTGCCTGGCAATAAACCTTACCTTCTTATTCTCCGTTGCTGAGTCTGCCTGATCCTTATTTATCACCAAGCGAGTACCTGCTTACGTTCACGTGCTTCAAGAGAAGATGTATTTTTCTTTGCTCTCTGTATAGCTTAGTAATAAAGCATAGCAATGTAGCCCATACTATCTCATCCTTCCGCTGTGGTGTTCTTTTAATGCTCTGCTGGGAGGGCTCGGAGGAAGATGAGCCTTATCAGCTCGGACGAACGGAGCTGAAATCCCAGTATTTTTGGTTATGGACGCCAGAAGAACGGATTCAAGATGACGAACAGCAGAGGAACGGAATGCAGCTTATCTTCTCTGCGTGTCAAGAAGATTGATGAGAGGTATGTGCTCTTGCCCCGGGAAGGCTGCTAGTCCCTAATTAATGGCAATTAGGGGTGGACTTTGAACTTCAAGCCAAAGCACTAATCGGCTGCGACGGAGGCTCAAAAGAAATTGAAGGCCTTAAGAAGTGTGCTTTTGGAATGCAGTTGGTGGTAGAGAGACGCAGCTTGCTTTAAAGACACAAGATAGCCAGTCCAAGAGTATCAGAGGCTCTTGAGAATGCTTTTGGAATTCCAAAGCTTGGGAAAAATAATTATCAGAACTGGGTGCAATATGCAGAGGCTCTGCTAAGAAATGAGGGTCTGTTTAATGTGATAACAGACGCCCCCCCCCCCAGCTCCTGTAACTGATGAATGGAAGGCCAAGGATTCGAAAGCAAGGGGAACTTTGACGCTTATTGTGTCCCCTGAAGAACTATGTCTTTTGCGTGACAAGGCCTCAGCCAGAGAAATGTGGCACAGTTTGCAAGAGTCACATTTGAGAACAGAAGCTGGCGCTTCTTTGTTCTTTTATGCCAAGTTGCATGATATGGCACTTGTTGAAGGAGCAGATGTACATGCTCACTTAATGGAAATGCAGAATCTCAGGCATGAGTTGCAACAGCGTGGAATCACCTTTCCAGACGCTGTGCATTCCTTCATGATTCTACATTCTTTGGGTTCAAGTTGGGAAGCGATTGCCAGCCAGCTTGCTGTTTTGCCTACTGCTCAGCTAACGGTAGCGCATGTCACTGCTGTGGTGTTAAATGAAGCAGATCAGCGCAGTGCTAGCTGCATCACTAAGGGGGAGTCCTCACAGACGTCATCCCAGAATGCAGTGCAACCACTAGATGGCGCCAAAGCTTTGAACGCAGTGAAATGCTACTCGTGTGGACGTCTAGGCCACGTGAAGAGGGAATGCAAATATCTCAAGGCCAAGGCAACAGAGCAGCGCAGCAAAAGCTCAATGCGTGGAAAAGGCAAAGGCAAAGGTCCGAAGTCCAGGACAATGCAAAACAAGGCAATGCTCTCACGCTTCACTCCAAAGGTCCAGAAGACGTCTAGATCTTTCTTCATCATTGACTCGGGAGCAACCAGGCACGTTTGTCGAGACAAGCATCTGTTCGTGTCCTTTACTCCACAGGAAGGTGCGATTCACCAGGCGGATGACCGCACGATCTCCAATCAAGGCTATGGAACGGTTGTTCTTCACAGCTTGGATGCATCGATAGGCAACGTTCTTTTTGTTCCAGATGCGGCACACAACCTGCTGAGTGTCTCGCAGCTGACTGAACAGGACATAGACGTTTCCTTCAAGAAGAGGAAGTGCACCATCACCAAGAAAGATGACTTTGTATTGCATGCTGATTTTATTGATTGTTTGTTTGTATTGCATTATGATGATTCTGTTGATGTTGTGCAGGATGAAACTTGTTGTATTGCAGGTACTAACAAGGTTTTGCATGCAGGATGTATTCATGATTATCACCAGAAATTTGGTCATTTAAATTTCGAGGCAGTTTCCAAAATGCCTGCCTTAGTAGAAGGTATGACTATTAAACCCTGCAGGTTTAATATGAAATGTAAGGCATGCGCAGTGAACAAGGTCAAAATGGCTGCAAAAGGTAAGGTGTCTAGTAGACATGCTACAGAACCATACCAGGTAGTGCATGCTGATCTCGTTGGTCCACTATCACCCTCTTTGGGTGGAGCCAGGTACTTCATGGTCCTCATTGATTCATTTTCCATGTATATTCATGTGTTCAATCTCAAGCAGAAATCAGAAGCGTTTCCTAGGTTGAAGGAATTCTGTGCTTGGTTGGAAAATGTGCATGGTAAACAGGTGAAGTGTTTGTTTACAGATCGAGGGGGAGAATTCACTTCTCAGCAGTTTGAAGCCTTTTCTGATTTGTCAAGTCCACGGTCTCCTTGGATGAATGGACTTTGTGAAAGGGTAAGCCAAAATTTGCTTCAAGGCTTGAAAACCTTGCTGCATGATGCCAATCTTCCAGAGAGTTATTGGGCAGAATCGCTCAGCTGTTTTGTTTACATTTATAATCGGAGATTATCATCTCCGATTGGTTGTACCCCCTATGAAAAGATGTTTGGCAAGAAACCATACACCAAGCACATGAGAATTTTGGGTTCTGACATGTGGGTTCACACACCACAAAGCTCCAAGTTAGGCAAACGTGGTTTGCGTGGTATCTTTCTAGGGTATCAGAAAGGTTCTTACAGAGTAATGATGACTGACTCTAAGACAATTAGGCTCACTAGAAGTGTTGAGTACAATGCCAAGTGGGGGGAGAATGTGGGAATTTTCCAATGTTATCCTGATGACAGTGAAGAGACTGAGGATAAGCAGCAGCAAAGGCCCACACCCACTGATGAAGGTTCTGATTCTGATTCTGAAACTGAATCGGATGATTCAGAGGATTTCAAGAGTGCTACGGCCTCTATGCGACCCTCTGAAGGCTCTGATCGAGAATTGGAGGAATCACTGTTCACTATAGGCCACTTTTCTCCTAAGAAAGAAGAGGAGAGTGTTGAAGACCTACGTCTAATTCGCAGGTCTGAAAGGGCCACAAAAGGTATACCTCCAAAGAGATTTGCTGATGAATTTGCTAAAGCAGCAAAAGCTGTGACTGCTGTTAATAGCTCCAAGAAGGTATTTGAACCTTCAAGTTTCCAAGAGATCCAGGCTTTGGATTTGAAGGATGCTGAGCCATGGTTAACTGCCATGAACGCTGAGCTTGATTCCTTAGAGAGGAACAAAACATGGGAGCTAGTTCCGACAGTTCCAGGGGTGAAACTGCTTGACAGCAAATGGGTCTTCAAAGCAAAGACAGATCAAAATGGCAAGATAGTCAGACACAAAGCCAGATTGGTAGCCAGAGGTTTTTCACAGGTACCAGAAGAAGACTATCACGAGACCTACTCACCCATCGTGAGATATGAGAGCATTAGGCTTATGCTCAAACTTGCTGCAGAAGAGAATCTACACGTTTCTCATCACGATGTGAATACAGCATTTTTGTACGGAACCTTAGGTGAATCACTTTATATGCTTCCACCTGATGGCGTACAGGTAAAACAGGGATTTGTTTGTTCTCTGAAGAAGTCCCTATATGGTCTCAAGCAAAGTGCACGGTGCTGGCACTCTAAACTCACTGAAGTATTGTTTTCTCTAGGTTTTCAGCAAGGTAAAGGTGATCCATGTGTATTTGTCAAAGAGGAAGGGCAAAAGAAGCTGTATTGCTTGTTTTATGTTGATGATATTCTTTCCTTTTGGAAGGATGCCAAAATGTACAATAGCGCCCTAGGTCAACTGAAAGAGCACTTTGACATGAAAGATCTTGGTGAGGTATCCAACTACCTATCTCTGGAAATAGAGAGAGACCAAGATGGTAATATTCTAGTACACCAGTCACAGAAAATTGCTGATGTGTTAAGCAAACTAAACCTGATGGATGCTAACCCTGTAGACACACCGATGACAACAGGTTAGCAGGTAGATGACACTGAAGGAGCATTTTCTGACACTACACTGTACAGAAGTGTGCTAGGCAAACTAAACTTCATTGCCAGGTGTTCAAGACCTGACATTGCAGTTAGCTGTAACTTGCTAAGCAGACAAGTCAACAATCCTACTGTTAAGGATTGGAAAGCTCTGAAATGCATAGCACACTATTTGAAAGGCACTATGCATTACAGACTGAGATTTAACAATCAGAAGTCTGGAGGTCTTGAGATATTTGCAGGTTGTAAGCAAAGCACAAAGCACTTGCAAGTGAAGCTGCAACATGCTAGAGAATGTGTTCAGAAAGGACCTGCATGCCAGGTAATGAAATTCCTGCTGATTTATTGTCCAAGGTTGTTCCGAGGGATCAACACTGTACCTATGTACAGAAATTGGGTTTGTACTGAGATTGTACTAACACACTGCCCAGTGGTGTTCACAGAAAGGGGGAGGATGTTAGTTTCTGTTTCCTCACTGTGCAGCTGCTTGCAGTCACAGGACTCTGTTTACATTACACAGAGTCCAGATACTGTTGGATTCTCATGGGACAGGGAGATGGGATGTGACGTTACTGGTTTCCTGTTTCTTTTGTCCTGTTGTTCTCTGCTTCTCATAGAGAGAAGATGTATTTTTCTTTGCTTTCTGTGTAGCATAGTAATAAAGCATAGCAATGTAGCCCATACTATCTCATCCTTCCGCTGTGGTGTTGTTTTAATGCTCTGATGGGAGGGCTCGGAGGAATATGAGCCTTATCAGCTCGGACGAACGGAGCTGAATTCCCAATACCACCACCCCCACCCCCACCCCCACCCCATGCGCAGGAGACCAGAGGCCAGTAGCAGACTGTGCATGTGCCTCTGAAGGGCACAAAGGTTTGCTGCCTCCTTGTGTGCCCATTTTCTTGCCAAAAAGAATAAAAGTACAGCATATGATTGCACATACCAGGCACCAATTTTAATGGTGGTTCTTTGGCTTTTCCTTCAGGTGAGGAACACGAGGAGGAGGAGCAGCAGCAGGAGGAGGAGAAGGAAAAATAAAGAAAATGAGGGGAATATATATTTCCCTATATATTTCTATTATAAGTTCTATGCATTGTGTCAGGGAGAGGCAAACGGGAAAAGATGAAAGGACAGAAACCAGCAGTTATAGAGAGCCTAAAGAGATCATCAGCAGCTTGTCGTCTGACAGCCAGTCTGACGTAGAGGGGGAGGAGGATGAGCCTGGGACAAGTCATGTTGTACACAGAGGAAGTAAGGGGAGAAGTTTTCGCAGAATTGCATGCTGGGTGCGGAAAAGGAGGAAGTAACATTAGAGGGAGCAACTGCGCACAAGGGGAAGGAGGTTAATGGAAACGCTGGAGATGTACGTTTGAACTTTGTCAAATAAATCAATTGTTTGGAACTGGCTGGGAGCCCAGAGTCTTATCTATGGCCAGCTGGACAGCACTAAGCCTCTGACAGCTTGCTCCCTCTCATCTATTTTTTCTGCTGGAAAGCTGGTGGAATAAGGAAACAGCTTCGACATGGAGAAGGAACTGTTGGAATTGAAAAAGCGAAATGTCGCTCTGGAACAAAGATCCCAAGACCTGCAGAGTCATTTGGAAGAAGCCCGGACTGCTCAGAGAGGAACCCAAGGTGGGTTATCGGCAAATGGGGGCAGGTGCGTGTGGGTGGAACGGTTCCAGGGAGACACGGAAAGTTACTTGGATTTCAAAACAGAGATGAAATATTTTCTGGAACTGGAAGGAGATAAGTTTCAGAACGATGCAGCAAAGGTTGCTCACATCATTAGACATCTGGGAGGAGGGGCTCGAAGCTGGATTAGACCGTTAATAGCCTCGGGGAATGAAGCCCTCAGAAATGAAGCCAAATTTTGGCAAGCAATGGATTTTATCTATGCAGATCAGAGTTTAATTGACAGAACGCAGGAGGAGCTGCTGGCTTTGAGACAAGGCAAATCCACCGTACGCAGTTACTGGTCTGAGTTTGCTATGCTTGTACAGAAACTGGGGTGGGATTTAGAGGCGGACCCAGTACAAGCGTTATTTAAAAATGGACTTAATCCAGAAATTAAGGACGAGCTGGCAAGGGGGCCACGACCTAAAAATATGGACGAATTAACAAAGGCTGCTCTTGGGGTGGGTTTGAGACAAGAAGCCAGATGGAGGGAAAGGAAGCAAGGCAGAGAGTGGAGTTTCCATGGTGACCGCATTCCTGAGATGCCAGCAGCTGCCTCGGAATGTCAACAAGCGCCGGAGCCTATGGAGATAGGCACAGCCAGGGCGCGGGAGAGTTTGAAAGCCCAACGGTCTGGCGGGAAGGAAAAAAAAGACTGGCAAGCAGGAAAAAGATGTTTTGTGTGTCAGAAGACTGGGCACTTTGCCAGAGTGTGCCCAGAGTGTCGTAAGTGGCAGGGAATGGTGGGGGCCACCCAGCAGGCAGAGGGAGAGGAGCCCCAGCATTCGGGAAATGAAGAGGCCTGGCTGGTGGGGAACCGGGGCAACAGGCAGGCGGGAGCAGCACAGAAAGTCCCCGGCTTGGACACCCCAAAGCAAGCATAATGTTGAAGGTGGTGCTAGAACTCCCAAATGGACAGACGGTGGAGGAGTTGGCGTTAATTGATTCTGGGGCCTCAGCCTCCTTTTTCAGCAAGGAGTTTGTGGCGCGACACCAACTGAACCTGAGGCCTTTGGATTTTCCGCTGCAAGTGACAACAATTGATGGAAGAGAACTGCTGGGGGGTGAAGTGACGCATCGAACACCCCCAATGCGAATGCGGGTGGCCACACACTCTGAGGTCATCGCTTTTCACGTGGCCGCACTGGTGGGGCCGCCTATCATATTGGGCATGAGCTGGTTGGCGTTGCACGATCCGATGGTTTCCTGGCACCAACGGTCCCTGACGTTTGGCTCGACACACTGCATGGAGAACTGCCTAGCCCAAGGGCTAGATCATCAAAGCGAGGGCAGGAGGGCAGCAGCATGCAGAGCGGGGACGAGCGAGATTCCGTCGTGTTACAGGGATCTACAGGAGATGTTCAGCGAGAAAGAGGCGGATGCGTTGCCACCCCATCGGCCGTATGACTGTCAGATCAACCTGGTACCGGGGGCCACGTTGCCGGTGGGCAAAACGTATTCCATGTCGGAGGGAGAGCTCAAGGACCTGAAAGAGTTTGTTGAGAAAAACCTGAGAAGGGGTTTTATCAGGGAGTCCAAGGCTGCAGGCGGGAGTCCCGTGTTTTTCGTTGACAAGAGATCGAAGAAAGAGCCATCGCTCTTAGCGCTCTCTAGTGGTGGACTTTAGAATTTTGAACAGCCAGACGGAACCGGTGGCCTTCCCGATGCCGAGAATCAATGTTTTGGCACGGGTGCGGAAGGGGAAGATTTTCACCAAACTGGATCTCCGAGGGGCTTACAACCTTATCAGAGTACGAGAAGGCGATGAGTGCAAGACCACCATGTTCACCCCGATGGGGGCGTTTGAGTATTTAGTCATGCCCTTCGGTTTGCAGTGCGGAAGTCACTGTTTCCAAGCCTTCATGCACCACGTGTTAGAATAATAGAATCATAGAGTTGGAATAGACCACAAGGGCCATCGAGTCCAACCCCCTGCCAAGCAGGAAACACCATCAGAGCACTCCTGACATATGGTTGTCAAGCCTCTGCTTAAAGACCTCCAAAGAAGGAGACTCCACCACACTCCTTGGCAGCAAATTCCACTGTCGAACAGCTCTTACTGTCAGGAAGTTCTTCCTAATGTGTTAGGACCCTTGCTCTACAAAAACTGCGTCTGCTTTTTAGATGATCTTCTTGTGTTCTCGGAAGACAAACAACAGCATGTGAAGGATGTACGTCAGGTCCTGAGCAAACTCAAGGAGAACCGCTTTTGGGTCAAGCTGGAGAAGTGTCAGTTCCACGCAAAGCAAGTCGAATTCCTGGGGTACCGGCTGTCGGACCAGGGGTTGGCTATGGACCCGGGGAAGGTGAAGGCAGTGGTGGAATGGGAGAGTCCCAAAACCAGGAAAGATGTTCAGCGTTTCCTGGGTTTCAGCAATTTCTACAGGAAATTCATAAAGAATTTCGCAGAATTGACGGCGCCAATCACGGACTGTCTCAGTGTTAAGAAGAAGTTTCAGTGGACACAGGCGGCCCAAGAAGGGTTTGAGAAACTAAAGAGGGCTTTCGCTTCAGAGGAGCAACTGATCCACGTCGACCCAGCTCAACCACTACGGGTGGAAACAGATGCGTCGGATCGGGCGATAGGGGCGGTGCTGCTGCAGCCAGATCGAAAAGGGGAATGGCGTCCGTGTGCCTTCTTTTCGCGGAAGCTCAACAAATCAGAGCAGAACTACACCATCTACGATAAGGAATTGCTTTCGATCGTGGCTGCTTTTAAACAATGGTGGCACTTCCTGGTTGGGGCCAAGCACCAAATTTTGGTGTGCACTGACCACAAAAACTTGGAGTATTGGCGTACGGCACGGGTGTTGTGCCAGAGACAGATAAGATGGGCAGAGTTCTTTGCCAACTTCAACTTCAAGATCCAATACGTGCCGGGAGAGCAGAATGCGAGGGCGGATGCGCTCGCCCGGAAACCCGAGTATATGATGGGGGAAGGGCCACCTGTAGCAAGACTGATATTCCCGGAGAGCAAATGGTTGTGCGGGGGGACGTTGGTCAAGGACGACGAACTGATGCAAATGCTCAGAGACAATGCCTTTGCCAGACAAAAGATGGGGGAGTTAAGAGGAAGAGGGGGTGCCGAGGGTGGTTTTGAGGTGAAAGGGGGGTTACTGTACCACAAAGGGGCCTTGTATGTTCCAGGAGAAGACCTTCGGGGCCGAATCCTCAAGCAACTCCATGACAGTTGTACGGCGGGGCATTTTGGACAGCATAAGACCATGCTACTGGTCACGAGGGAATTTTGGTGGCCAAGGGTGAGAGAGGATGTAAAGGAATATGTGCGAGGATGTGACACATGTCAGAGGGCCAAAGGGGAAAGGGCGGCGGTGGGAGGTGGTGGGTGTAGATTTTATCACTGATCTGCCCAGATGTAAGGGGAAGACAGCGGTCATGGTGGTGGTTGATCACTTGACCAAAATGTGCCATTTCGTGCCCTGTTCGCACGCCGTAACGGCGGAGGAAACAGCTAGGCTGTTCGTAGAGCACGTGTTTAGGTTACATGGGGTACCTGCAAGGGTGGTGTCGGACCGGGGGGCTCAATTTACCTCACGATTTTGGCGCAAGCTCATGGGGCCGCTCCAGGTGGAAGTGAGCTTTACAACGGCGAGACACCCCGAGACCAATGGGCAAGCGGAGAGGGCGAATGCTGTTTTACAACAGTATTTGAGGTGTTACGTAAGTCAGAAGCAGAACGATTGGGTGGACAAACTAGCCCTGGCAGAGTTTGCTTACAACAACGCAGAGAATGTATCCACAGGGATGACACCGTTCTTTGCCAATCATGGGCTTCATCCAAGGGCCTTCCCCGGGAGGGGGGAGGAGTTGTGGAGTGTTCCAGCGGCCGAACAGTTTGTGGAGGAAATGGAAGCGATCCACAGACAGCTGCAGTTAAATTTGGAAAGGGCTAAGGAGTTATACAAGAAGGAAGCCGACAAACATCAGCGATCAGGGGAGGTCATCAGGATTGGGGACAAGGTGTGGTTGTCCACGCAAGGATTGCCTTGGAAAGGGGGCTGTAAGAAACTCAAGCCCAGGAAGGTGGGGCCCTTTGAGGTTATCCAGCAAATAAATCCAGTGGCGTTTAAGCTCAGGTTGCCAGGAAGCATGAGAATCCATCCGGTGTTCCATAGGTCACTGCTGTTCCCCTACAGGGAGGGGGGAAGGAGAGCGGGTAGTGGGGGAGTGGAAGGCTCACCACCCGAAATGGAGGAAAGGGAGCGAGGAGATGTTTCCAAGATGGCGACGAGGTAAGACGTATTTGCCGGAGTTCATTTCGAATCCTCCCTAAAATCTGTGTTGTGGCTCCCAGCCTTTCAAGTTCTTGCTGAGGATTGTACCTGGGGTGTTGGAGCCCATGCCAGGAGTTCACATTGCCGATAACTGTAAAGCCTGCATCGTAAATCAGCTTTAATGAGCAGATAATTGTATTCTCCGGCAGCCTTGGAAGCAGCCTTCGACTCACTGGTCTTCCGCCAGCTCACATCCAGTTGTATTTCTATTTCTACCACCTTTTATTATCTTTTAAGCACTGCTATTTTAAAAGACTCATAACGATGGGCCAAGGCAAACGCCTAAGGGATTGTGACGAGGCTTTGCCCTCCCCAAGAGCCAAACAATCAAAAACCGACCCCCCCCCCCCGTGTCTGGCAAATGGAGTGACCCCACTGAACACTGCTATAGGGTGAAAACTCAGAACCGTTTCTACCCTCTAACGTCTCCAGAAACAACGTCAACACCAGAGGAATTATTTTTACCTCAGACTAAAACTGCGGATGGCAAGCTTGGAGGAAGAGGGAGTGTCCCACTGAGGGTGGTGCAGGACGCTGGAGCTGAGGACTGCGCAAGACAAGAACAACATGAACATCTCCATCTTGTGGTCAGAACCCTTAATTGCATATTCAAGAAGATTGATGTGCTATCCTCCCAGCTATGTAACCTTGAACAGAAAATTGATAACTTCTGGTCAAAGTTTAAACCAACTGTAGATACGGGGGAATTGAAGTGCCAGAGGACCTTACCTTCAACCAAAAAAGGAAGTGTGATCCCTAAATATAAACCAAATCCTGCACTGAAACATCAAGCATTGTCCCTGCAACCTAAGAAAATCTGCCTAAACATCGGGGTAGGGTCAGCAAGGTGGCTCACTCTGGGTGGGGTTAAAAAGCATCTAAGCAATCTCCTAAACATAGAAATCACACAATGCGATCTCATTGCAGTATTACCTTTGAACCAGCACCTCAGGCAACAGAAAGTGATGCTTGCGTTTTACTCTCCAAGGATCCCTTCAGCTATCATCAGGCAGAAATCACTCTTGGCTAGGTATGATATCATCCCAACAAGAGTTTTTATGGATAGCATGACCCACCCCCTTCTACTCGCCGGTCACGGCACGGAGCGGACTCTGTCGGAGAGGTCGGGAGTACCTCGGGACATCGAGTCTCCTCTCCCGGAGGATATCCATCCGTACCGAAACTGGACTTACTCTACGTCCCCACGAGCTCTAAAGAAACCCACTGGCGCAAGTAATTCTCTGACCCCGCCGGAGGAAAGAGAGCTTTTAGCCACCTTTGGCGACCTTCGACCGAGAGAACAACAAGAAATAATTGATACACCACAGTTCAAGAAGGACACTGACAAACTGGAACGTGTCCAGAGGAGGGCAACCAAAATGGTCAAAGGCCTGGAAATGATGCCTTATGAGGAACGGCTAAGGGAGCTGGGCATGTTTAGCCTGGAGAAGAGGAGGTTAAGGGGTGATATGATAGCCATGTTCAAATATATAAAAGGATGTCACATAGAGGAGGGAGAAAGGTTGTTTTCTGCTGCTCCAGAGAAGCGGACACGGAGCAATGGATCCAAACTACAAGAAAGAAGATTCCACCTAAACATTAGGAAGAACTTCCTGACAGTAAGAGCTGTTCGACAGTGGAATTTGCTGCCAAGGAGTGTGGTGGAGTCTCCTTCTTTGGAGGTCTTTAAGCAGAGGCTTGACAACCATATGTCAGGAGTGCTCTGATGGTGTTTCCTGCTTGGCAGGGGGTTGGACTCGATGGCCCTTGTGGTCTCTTCCAACTCTATGATTCTATGATTCTATGATTCTATGATTCTATGATAGACTAGAAGTACTTAATCATCAGCTCATACATGTCCAGAAGAACGGAAAAGTCCCGCCCACTTTTCAGGATAACCCTGCCAGCTTTTCGGAGTCGTGTTTTAAGGAAGCAGGAAGTCTTCCATACCTTAGTCCAGCTCCTAAACCCATGCCTCCCCCACTTGTGGGCAAAACCCACCGACGCTTGGCAGACCCAGGTTTTGCCTCACAAGTTGGCCGCTCATCCCAACTCTTGATAAATTTTGACTCGCCCTCCAAGAGTCCCCCGCTGAAGAGTGTAACTCAGAGTTCCTCCCACCAAAACAATTCCCTACCATCTAATCCATCAATGCCGGAACTGGAGTCCTCATATTCCAATGAGCGGCATAGACCCAACATACAAACGGTACCAGTATGCCGAGCATCCCCAGTACCTTCGCCAGCATCAGGTCAGGGGAGTGTTCCACATACATCAAAAAATGGCCCGGATTTGATTGAAGACCCGGCCGGACATATAAATCAAATGGCTTCATCGGCGACCTTTAGACCTCGCGGTGGGGCAGTCTCAGCAAATCCTGTGGAGTTTCCCACTGAAGTGTCCGCCCTTGGGTTAGCCAGCGGGAGACCCGTTCTGTCGCCCCAGTCAGAATACCTCACTACCAACTTCAAGACTAGGTACCTTCAGCAGGTGCCTGCCATGCAAAGTAAAATAACTGATTTTTTTGTGGGGTCTGCCTTGCATCCAAAGGACTCACATCTCTCCCTGAAATGACAGCGAATTGGACACAACAGGAACTCCCCCCTATCAGTCCTCAGCTGGAACATTGCGGGCTGGAGGGGAAAAAAACTTGATCCAGAATTCTTGGAGTATATTAACCTGTTTCATATCATCTTGTTCCAAGAATCGTGGGAAGTAGAGAAAATTGTCCTAAATGGCTTTGAGCTTTTAGAACTCCCTGCCTGCCCCTCCCTGAAAGGAGGCCACCCTAAAGGGGGCCTAATAATAGGCATCTCCCTCAACCTACATTCTAAATTTACTCTAGTACAGGCCTTGCCTCCTTACGCCCTTACCGGGCTGATTGCGGGGGAAAAGATCTCACTTCTAGTTACAAATGTTTACTTGCCACCTGGGGGTTCTTCCCCCGAACTGGGCTCTAAATGGGGCTCGCTAGAAGAGCATTTGCTCTCATGCTATGTTAAGTTTCCTAACACCCCGGCCATAATAGGTGGCGATTTTAATGCCCGCACAGCAGCAAACTGGGACTCGCTGACCAAAGCTAAATGGTGGGTTACCCCAAACCTTGATAATTATGATCTGGAACATATCATGAGGAGAACTTCTAAAGACCACAGAGCAAATGAGGCTGGAGTACTCCTCTATCAAATGGCCATCCGTTTAAATCTGGTCCCCTTAAATGGCACATGCCTCCCTGATATTCCAGGGGATTTCACTCACTTGAGCGTTAAATCAAACAGCGTCCTCGATTACCTGTTGGTCTCCAGGGATCTACTTAAGTGTATTTCCTCCTTTAAGATCGAGAATGTACAATCTAGTGATCATCTTCCCCTTGTAGCCAAGCTTTCCCTGAACTGGCAGTCGGAGGCCCATAGACATGCGACCCAGATGGTAACCAACGAATCTCTCCAAGTAAGAGGAATCAAATGGTCGGAGACCCAGGCTCAAAGGTATCAGGAATTCTTTCAAAAAGAAATCCTCGGGCCCCATCCCAACACAGGCTCTGCCTCAGACGAGCATAGCATAGTGTTGAAACGCTTCCACCATCATACGACTGATCTTACGTCCTTCTTCAGGTTACCACCCAAAATATTAAATCGAAACGAGTATACTTACGGTGCCCCCTGGTATAATTCTCAGTGCAAACAAGCAAGACAGCGCCTTCGTGCTATATATAATGTATATAAGACCTCCGATGCATCTACTCTGCCAGCTAGTTATGCACAAGCCAAGCAAGTTTACAAACGCACGCAGAAAATTGCCAAACGTGAGTGGCAACATAATCGTTGGCAGGCTTTGATTACCGCTTCAAAACCACACAGATCCAGGGAATTCTGGTCTTTGATTAACAGAAGGGTGAGGAAATACCCAAGGGCAGTCATCCCTGCACCGACATGGGAATTGTTCCTGAAGAAATGTTTCTCACAGGCAGATGCTCCCTCCGACCATCTGATGCATCTGTTTACCCACCTACCTATTTGGCCTCCCACCGATCCTGACGAAATAGCCAAGCTAATAGCTCAGCTGAAACCGGGCAAAGCCCCTGGGCCCGACCTGATCCCTGCTGAAGCCATCAAACTACACCCAAAATGGTGGGCTGGCATCTTGGCCAAAACCTTCGATGCAATCAACGCTTCTGGTCTCATCCCCAAAATATGGAAGGAGGCCATTATAGTACCAATTCATAAAAAAGGTTCTCCAATGGAGCCGGAAAACTACCGTAACATCAGCCTCCTTTCGATCATAGGGAAAATTTATGCCAGCTTTTTGCTGACTAAACTATTGCGATGGGTAGATGAGACTAACCAGATTGGCCACGAACAAGCAGGGTTCAGAATTAAACGTTCTACAACCGATCATGCGATAGTTCTTTATCATCTGGCACGGAAGTACTCCTCCCCTCCCCGGGGCTACCTCTGTGCTGCCTTCTTAGATCTAAAGGCAGCCTTTGACAGCGTTCCTAGAAATATTCTTTGGGAGAAACTTGCGAAACAGGGCATTGATAGAAGACTCTTATGGCTTATAAGTCAGCTCCATGAAGGTACCCTTGCCAGAGTGAGACTTACTCCTGCGGGCGACCTCACAAATTCGATACCAATAAACAAGGGAGTGCGCCAAGGATGTATATTGGCTCCCTGCCTATTCAACCTATTCATCAGCGACATGCGAGCACCCCTAGTTAACTCATCTCCAAGTACACACGCGCCTAGACTAGCGGATTACCGCTGCCCACTCCTTTTATATGCGGACGACGCGATTAATTCTATCTTATACACGTGTTGGACTAACCAGAGCTCTGAAGATCTTTGCCACGTATTGTCAACTCAACCAATTAACCATCAACCATGTTAAATCCAAGATTCTGATTTTCGCCAGAAGCCGGAGATTATACGAATGGAAGCTTGGTGGAGCAAAAATAGAGCAAGTCCCAAAATTTCAATACCTAGGAGTTATTTTTCAATACAATTTGGGGTGGAAAGCTCAAATTCAACACCTACTTAACAAGGCCAAAACTCTGTCATATGCACTCCTCCGATTTTTCTTTTCGGATGGAGCTTTGCATGTTCCCTCGGCCCTAAAGGTGTTCAAGGCAAAAGTGGTTGCCGTGCTTGCTTATGCTGCCCTGCTCTGGGCCAGGATGACAGATCTTGCTCCTCTTGAGACTCTGCAAAACCAATTCCTACGTCGGCTCCTAATGCTCCCCCGGTGCGTAAGCAACGCAGCCATGCGACTAGAATTGAAGATCGCATCCTTAGAAACTTGCCTGTGGAAGCAAGTCTTCAATTATTGGTTATCATTGTGGCATAGATTACCAAACCATTACCTTGTCCAATGCTTATGGCGAGATGAATTCTGTAGCCTTTGGACTAGTAGAATTCATGCCAAACTCCTGAGTTATGGAATTTCTCCCTCAGATTCCCTAAAACTAGACCAAATCACTGCTCAAAGACTGATCCGCCAAAGACTGGATGACATCGACTTACAGTGAAATTATACACTGGGGGGAGGTGTTTGTTCGCCCCAGAACATTGGTATCACTTTAACTTACTGCGTTCCATCATACCTCTCCTCCCTTTCGACTGTTGCCCATAGACTGGCCTTCACCAAAGCGAGGTTTAACATTTTTCCCTCCAATGTCCTGAGACATAGATTCTCAAAGGGCCAAGCCCCCGCCATGTGCGAATGTGATAAGGAGACGCCGGAGTCGCTCCAGCACATTATGTTCACTTGCCCCTTGTTCAATGTGCCACGGGCAAATTTGTTGGGATCAATCATACAGAAATTAGAGGGTACCCCACCAAAATTCCACCTTGCCCAAATCTTGCAGGATAAGGATACCCATACGACCCTGAAAGTGGCTAGGTTCCTGGTCGCTGTCCTTACCCAAAAGCAACGCCAAGGAGCACTACAAGCAAATTAAGGCGTAGTATGCCATTCCATCTTATAGTATTTTATTGTTATAGTGGTGTTTTAGCGGCTGTTTTTTTCCCCACGTGCACAAGCTGTTATTTATGTGTTGTTTTTACCTGTATGGGCCTACGGCCGTAATAAATAAATGTATGTAATAAATGTATGAGGAAAGGGAGCAGTGCAACGAGGTCACGGAAATACTGGACTCTTGTTGGAGAGGGGGGAATGTGGAATATTTGGTGGCTTGGGAAGGGGCCCCGGCATCGGAGAATACCTGGGTCCCAGAAGATAGTATGTCTAACAATGAGCTGGTAGAGGAGTTCCACAATTTCTTCCAGGACAAACCAAAAGGCAAGGTGAGGTCCTTACAAGAGGTGTTCGAAACAACAGACGACGAAGAGGAATTCGAAGGTTTCCCAGCATTGGATGAGGAGGAGGAAGAAGACGAAGGCGTAGACTGGGGAACACCAGGACTTGGGGGTTGGAGGAGTGTGTTCGAAGAGACAGATGAGGAAGAGGGTAGTTTTGTGGGGTTCTCCCCGACCACCTCTGAGGAAAGAGAAGGGGATGTAGTCGGGTCTCCTGAGCGGGAGGGGGCCTTTGAGGAGGGGGTGGATGTCAGTGAGGGGAATATATATTTCAATGAGGGGAATATATATTTCCCTATATATTTCTATTATAAGTTCTATGCATTGTGTCAGGGAGAGGCAAACGGGAAAAGATGAAAGGACAGAAACCAGCAGTTATAGAGAGCCTAAAGAGATTATCAGCAGCTTGTCGTCTGACAGTCAGTCTGACGTAGAGGGGGAGGAGGATGAGCCTGGGACAAGTCATGTTGTACACAGAGGAAGTAAGGGGAGGAGTTTTCGCAGAATTGCATGCTGGGTGCGGAAAAGGAGGAAGTAACATTAGAGGGAGCAACTGCGCACAAGGGGAAGGAGGTTAATGGAAACGCTGGAGATGTACATTTGAACTTTGTCAAATAAATCAATTGTTTGGAACTGGCTGGGAGCCCGGAGTCTTATCTATGGCCAGCTGGACAGCACTAAGCCTCTGACACATTGCTTCTTTATTTAATAAAATTTATTTTAAAAAGCCTGCAAAGTGGTTTACCAAAACACTTTGTATGTTTACTTTAAAACATACATAAGCTAAAATATTAAAAGAGATGATAATTACTTCAACTTCCTAAGCTTCTAGGTATGCTTGCCTAAACAAGAATGCTTTTAGCAGGTGCCTGAAAAGAGTCTAGCAAAGGCACGTGCTTTGTTGCAAGAGGCGGGGAGTTCCAAAGGGCCGGTGCTGCTACACTAAACAATGCAGTACAGATATTATGCGGAACCTGTAGGAGTGCTTGAAACTGTTAGAATTCCAGCTCCATGATTGCAGTCATGGGATTGTTGTCTATGTTTTGACTCCACAGAGTGGGAAGTGACGGCGACAGGATGTTTGTGTTCCTGTGTTCCGTGAAGTTGGACTATTGTCCTTTGTTCTTTTTCTCTTTGCTGTCTGATGCTAGAGAGAGAGGGAGCCATGTTGCAGTACTCCATGTGTGTGTTTATATGTAAATAAAGTAGATTAGCCAAAATGCTGAGTTGCTGAGGTCTGTCACGCATGATGCACAAACTCTGCGGATCCCTAAGTGTGCCGGTGTCGGTTGGCATCGGTCGCTGTGATGTTCGGGCTGAAGAAAGCTTATGAAGCTGCCAAACGATCGACCAGGAGGGAGGGAACATGCCAGCCGGGCACATGTCTCTGCCAGGGTGCTACTCGAGTGTAGGCTGAACTCCTGACAGAAACTACGGAAGGGGAGGTTTTAGTTATGGGGATTTCACCATGCTCTGAAAAGGGAAACATTTATTTAAACAGCAGGCCTGCACAGCAGCAATCTACTCGCCTGCGAGTCTCATCATGATCAGTGGGACTTCTTCCCGAGCCGGCGGTGCATAAGATGGGCTGCACCCCTTGCATCCAACTTGTACCTAAAAATCTGCACAAGCCTGCACCAGAGTATAGTGGAGTTGGAAGGGACCCCTGAGGGTCATCAAGCCAACCCCCTGGGGCAATGCAGGAATCTCAAGTAGACTATCCCTGACCGATGGCCACCCGTCTTCTGTTTTTCCTCTCAGCCAGGACCCACAACAACGGAGACTGGAGGTGCGGGGAAAGATAAATTTTGACGAGGGAAAGGCAATGGGGCAGATTTGTCAGGCGCACACAGGCACAGCTTGAAGACTTTACGCAGAGAGGAACCCCACACGGGAGACACAGATACACAAGCA
Source organism: Podarcis muralis (assembly GCF_964188315.1). Lineage (NCBI taxonomy): Eukaryota > Metazoa > Chordata > Lepidosauria > Squamata > Lacertidae > Podarcis > Podarcis muralis. The sequence continues at coordinate 17,014,599 of NC_135674.1, forward strand.
CACAGAAGTCAATAACCCAAGAGTGGCTTCTAAGTGGGGGGTTGGCTGAGGACAGGGTGGGGCGGAAACATGTGGAGCTTTGCAGAGGTGAGGCAGAAAGTGTTTGTCAGAGGGAAACTCACTTTCCCTTTTTAGAAACCGGCCAAGATCCCTTCTGCATTTGCAGCGCTGCCCCCGATGTGACCCTTTCAATCCACTTGATAGTCCAGCTGTAGGCGCTGGTCTTCCAGGCGGAATGAAAGACGCACCCACCGATCCCGCTTCCTTCCTCTCCCCTTCCTGCCCCCCTCCGTTCTTTGCTCACCTGCCTCCTTCCGGTCCTCTCCCCTGCCTGCCTCCTCCAGTCGGGAGTGCGGGGCAACAGCGCCCGCCCACCCATGACTCCCAGCTTCCCAAGCCTACAGTGAATGTCCACCCCCCCCCCCCCCGCAGGATGACACCCAGTGCGGACTGCCCCCACCTTGCTCCGCCACTGCTCTGGAAGAAGCTGTTCTGATGAGAGCAGGACATCTCTGAAGACTCGGCTGGGGTTCTGTAATCTCTGGTGATACATCCCACTGGCTGAGGTGTGGTAAGCTGCAGACTGACTCCCACAAGTCACCAACTGAGAGTTCCATGGTCCAGATGCCACTGCACCCATATGTACTGAAAAGTACCAACTTGAATGGCTTTGAAAGGAAATCAGACAATTTCAACGTTGATATTTATATGCTGTCCATCGGACTGGGTTGCCCCAGCCATTCTGGGCTCTCCCAGCAAATTGAAACATCAAAAACAGTAAAACACCCAAAAATCTTTCCTGTACCAAAGCCAATTGGATTGACTGTTGAATCTTATTCCAAGTACTTTGGAAAGGACAGGAGCTTTCCCTGCACTTGAGAGCAGTCAGCTAACGTAGGGGTACAGGACAGGCCACAGGGCACTCCCAGCTCAATCCCCTCACCTCAGCATCGGCCACCTGAGGCAGCTGCCTCACTCTGGCTCATCAGAGGTCTGGCCCTGCTTGGGAATATGAGTGGGAGAGGGCCATTGCACTCAGGTCCTGCTTATGGGCTTGTTGTGAGCCTCTGCTGGGCAACTATGGGGAACAAGGTGCTGGACTAGATCATCCATTGGTCTAATCCAGAAGGACTGTTCTTACATCCGGGGTGGACTGGAGGCAACTCCAACTTGCAAAAAGCCCTGGAACACCAAGAATTGCAGACTCCCACACTCGCAAGCAAATGAGCTATTGCTTCTTTAAACAAAACAAAAAAACAAACCCCTTTTGCCAAGCTTGGCGACCACGTCCAGTAGCAAACAGACCAATGAAAGTTGCATTTTTGCGTGGGTAGGAAGGGTGTCATTTTCCTTTGGCTGATTTAGGTCCTCGGCTTTTAGACTCCAGAACTGGCACAAACAGGGATGGAACTCTGCTTCAGTTCAAAGGGAGGTATGATTGGCAGGCAAGGTGACACAGCTAGTTATGTGGAAGGGAGGAGGAGGAGGGTGGGGAGGTCACAAGGGAGGAAAGAGCTCTGCACCTCAGCTCGGAATTATTTTGGAAGAGTGGAGGGGAACAGAGGAAACCTTTCTTCCCTTTCAGTCTTTTCTCCCCGCCCCCCTCCTTTTTTCTCTCCCCCCTTTTTTTAAGAATATGCTATACGGAATTTCCAAGGGGGAAATTCGCTACAGATCTCGCCTTCCCCAGAAACCCCTCCACATACCTAGGGCGCGAGACAATGAGCTCGAGAAAGCCCTTTCCTTCCCCTGTCGCACCAAGCACCACATCTTTTTTTATTAATAAAAGACCCTGCTTCCCTCTTTCTGGTATGAAACCGTATCAATATGAACGGAGTCTTGGGAATGAACTCTGTATTTACATACTACTGTGTATAGACCAATCAAAAGCATCGGATTTTGACAGCTAGCCAATATCGGTTAGCGGATAGCGGCCTCTAGTGGACAGAATCTTTCTTGTACTGCTGCCTGTTTCCGTTCTGCAGAGCAGCGGAGCTTTGCCAGCTTGACTGAGCTGCTGAGTGGCCACCTGCTGAGAGAACAATGGACTCAGTCCATCAAAACTCCATTAACTGGTTTCTATTGCAAAAAGTGATCCTTTGTTGCAAGAAATACAGTGATACCTCGGGTTTAGTACTTAATTCGTTCCGAAGGTCTGTTCTTAACCTGAAACTGTTCTTAACCTGAAGCACCACTTTAGCTAATGGGACCTCCTGCTGCCGCCACACCGCCAGAACACGATTTCTGTTCTCATCCTGAAGCATCCTGGGTTAGGGGAGTCTGTAACCTGAAGCATATGTAACCTGAAGCGTATGTAACCCGAGGTACCACTGTATGTCAAACCACTTCCCTTATGGACTGCCAGCTTAGGAAAAGCCCCTCACTTCAGAAAATCATCGAAAATCAACCCCCTGCCTCAATTTCCTCCATTCCAATGCCATTCTTGCCCTTAAGGAAAGGACTCTTTCCCCCTCTATCTCCCACCATAATCCCTCAAGCGTGATGACACGTGTACACACCCCCCACCCAGGGAAGTGCCCAAAGGTGACACTTACTGAGCAGTTAGTTGGCCAAAGAAACCAAGAACCCATCACCAGACTTGCCCCAGGGTATGGATGTGCAGGAGGGATGCGGGTAGCGCTGTGGTCTAAACCACAGAGCCTAGGGCTTGCTGATCAGAAGGTCGGCAGTTCAAATCCCCGCGACGGGCTGAGCTCCCGTTGCTCGGTCCCTGCTCCTGCCAACCTAGCAGTTCGAAAGCATGTCAAAGTGCAAGTAGGTGCCACTCCGGCTGGAAGGTAAACGGCCTTTTGAAGCCGTGGGCTGGTCCACCGTCCCTCAGACCTGTGGGGATGCTCAGGGATGCAGGAGAGGATATATTGTCTGATTATATCCTTATCCAACTTGTGTTAACAAGTTCCACAATTTAGCAGAGTAACATTCCCCTCTTCTAAAATTTGCAGCGGATGCATTTGCTCAGGCTCGCTAAAGCCTCTATAATAACTGTTCTCGTATTTTCCCCTTATTCCCTCATAAAAGATAAGACACGACACAGTCTTCTATAAAAGTATAAAAAGAGTTTACTCACTTTCTGTTCACAATCGGATCCCAGAAGGCAGACTTAGCTTAGAAAAGTAACATACATTTGAAAACTATTCCATAAGAAGACAGTCCCTTTGTCCTCTCTTGGCTGGAGGCCAAGAGGGCATCTTTGGCTAAGCAGATGTTGCTTCTTCGATGCATGTGGTGAAAGAGAGAGAGGTGAGGCCACACCCAGCTTTAGTCATAGGTAGAGGAAGTTTGTCCCAGCCCAGAAGGAAACAGGAAGTTTACCTGCTGGCTGGACAAACATTCTTCCCCATGTGTAAACATGTGCACTCTAGGAATGCTGTACTTGACTGCTCTTGTGTTTCACATCCCACAAGAGCATGTGGTGGGCCGGACTATATTTTGAAAAAAATAATGAACGGATTCCTATACCCCACAAATAACCCAGAGATGCATTTTGAGTAAGAGGATACATTCTACTCATGTTAAAACACGCTGATTCCTGGACCATCCACAGGCTGGATTGAGAAGGCGATTGGGTCTGTACGCAATGTATTCTGGGTGACCGTGGGAAGTTTTAAAAGTCAATGTCACCCCATGTTTGGGGTTCTTACTCCTGTGGGAACCTGTTGCGCAACAAAAAAAGATCTTGGTCTCCTGACCACTGTTTTGCTCCAATTTGTGGCTGGAATCTCCTTCATTTCTGACCGCAAGTACCCGCGGGCTCTGCCCGACGAGCTGGGCTGTTGAGTAGCCTCACACCCCGGAATTTTCCTCATCAATGCCAACTCACCCATAGAGGCAGAATAGGAAGCCAGCCCTCCAGGACTTGCTCCTCTGCTGTAAACATAGTTAAAGTTGAGCTGCAGCTAGTAAGACCAAGCACTGGGCGCCTCTCACAGAATCAAACGCTAAAATTGGGTCGAGTGCTTCTCTCCAGAATCTCTTTCCAGGATTATGGCTTCACATGCCTCCTTCTAATAGCAAATTCATCTGGGGAGACCCGATAGACGGCGACCAAACACATGGAAAGCACATTTGGTGGTGGGGAATAAGAGTGTGCTGCTCCACAAACCTTAAAAAGCACCCTCTCCAATGGCACCCCTGGGGCTGAGGGTGATGAAACAATTACTGAGACAGCTAAAGTGCTGGTGGTGAAAAACCCACTTCAAATGAGACCAAACATGGGTTAGAGCTCAATGTCGAGCCTACCAAGTGGTGATAGCGACGGTGAGGAGGACCATTGTTGCTGGATCTGTTGGTGAAAACAGTACCAGGAGACTCTTTCAGGTGGTTCATAGTCTAACAGAACCACCTTTGCCATCAGGGTCTGATACAGAGTCCAAGATCTCCTGTAATGACTCCTGTCATGAGGTTTTTTGCAGATAAAATTGTTCAGGTTTGGAAAGAGATAGACTCCACCAAGGTAGGAGGGTGCCAGAGCTCTGCCTAGTCAGAGACATAGTATGGCTTGCCAGTTCCCGGGGCCACGTGGAGGAGGGGGTAGGAGGGAGGGAAACAGACAGAGTATGCATGCGCATTCGACTGCCTAATGGCATCCACATCACCCAGGGGATCACAGCCACAGAGATAAGAAAAGAAGAGCCATCCCATTGCCTGGAGAGGTCACTTACATGATCGCATGGACAAGCCGTTGTCATCGGACCCCAGTGATGGAAGCGTGCAGCTGTATTGAGGCAGCACCAGGTGCTGAAATTGTGCACCTCTAACAATTTTGTGCCTGGGGCAACTGCCCCTGTGCCCCCGCAGCCCACTACGCCACTGGGTCTAGTCAAGTTGGATGGGATCCATTACAACCTGTTGCCTCTGAGGATGTGGACAGACTTGAACGAGTGAAACCTACCACCTGTCTCCTTGATCCTCGCCCATCCTAGCTCTAAAAGGGAACCAGGCATGGCTGAGCAATAGGCTCAGTGGGCTGGTGAATGCTTCCCTCTGTGAGGGAGTCTTCTTGGACCCCCTTTAAGAAGTGATTGTTAAACTGCTTATTAAAAAGACATATTTGGACCTGGCCATTATGTCCAATTATTGTCCAATCTCAAACTCAAAATCTCAGGATATACTATAAACAGGTCCAAATCAGAGTTGATGTTATTAGGAAATATATATTTTTGTTCAACTGTTTAAACAATACCAATGTCATACTTGTACAGAAAATGTTAATTATCTAGGCACATTTATACCATGAGATTTATCAGCAAAGTATTCCCCTCAGCTCTTCCTCCTGACTAGGCTGCTTCTGTGGGAGAAGAGTGCTGTCACGTGCCTTGCCCCCTCAGGCAGCAAAATGTCTTAGTCTGGCCTTGGGCATAAGTACTCGCCAAGTTGCAACGTTTTGTTTCAGAACGCACTTGCATAAATTAAAAAAGGAAAAGAAGGGAATGCTTTTTAAAAAAAATTATGTGCCCAGAACTCCTTTCTCTGATCAGTGAGTAAGCCCAAACAGCTCCCACACATCTGGCCTTAGGACTTCCAGAGCGGATGTGTGATCCCAAGCTATTGTTTGACATGCCATATTTTTCATTTCAGCATTGGGGCGCTCTTGCAGAGACTGTCCCTTTGTTCAGAATGTCACAGGCCCAGAGTGAAAAACTGGCACTCCTAATTTCAAGCTCAGGCCCTCCAGGTGTTTCTGGACTCCAGATCCTATAATCCCAGACCATTGGTCATGATGGTGATGGGCATTGGAGACCAGCAAAATCTGGAGGGACACAGATCCCCCACCTCAGCTGTAGAAAAATAAGCTTTACTGTCTTAAGGCAGGCTTTGAAATGTGGATCCAGCAACTTCTGAGTTAAGGGGCAGACTGTTGGAAAATTGCCCGGGAAGGCCGCCACCTTCCCAAGACACCGGGGCGTCTCTCCGGTGGTCACTCTCTGGCTGTAAATCTTCCTCAGTCCAGCGAGACCGGTGATAAGCGACCCCTCCCTCCTGAGAGGAAAACGCTCGTCTTCTGGCATCTCATTGCAGAAGAAAGAGACAATCAGTAGCTATAAACTACTTTATTTTACAGTCTATATACAGAGACTCCATCAGCATGTCTGCTCTCTCTCAGCAGAAGTACAGAAAAACATCTCACACAGAAGTGAAAGTAACTTCTCACAGTACTCCGACTTCCTTTCTCACGCTCTCAGACACTCACATGATATAAACAACCAAACAACTTGCTGAGCAGCTGGTGAAATAAAAATCCTAACATCACTCCCCCATTTTTAGGTAACCTTTGCTGCGAAAGCAAGTGCAGCATCAAGAGACATAAACAAACAGTTGTTATACACATAGTAAACCCCTGTTGTACCAGTTCCACTTTTGGAAGTATCTGCAACTGGATTGACCAGTTCAAACCTCTGGTTACCTGTCTTCAATGGGACTAGAGCTTTTCCTCTATCTTGGTCTGAGGAAACAGTGTTGACTCTTGCAACCTTCAGGTGTGGCTTTGTCTCTTCTGTGGACAAACCTTGTACTTCACTCAATACGTCAATGTCTGAAACCTGGCTTGATCTGCTAGCCACAGCTATACATGCAACAGCTGTGTTAGCAAACTCCTGAGAGTACCTCTTGGGTGGAAGTCCCTTTGTGACTCTCTCAGATCTACGTAGCAGGTGCAGATCCTCTTTGTTGGCTGGTTCTTCCTTGGGACATTTGGGAGAACCACAACCAACAGTAAATCGTGGCACTGGCAATTCCAGTTCAGCCATCTGTACTAGAACTCTCAGTGGTGCTTTCAGTGTCATTGTCAGTATCAGAATCTACATCTGTATTGACACTGATGGGAAAACTGTGGAGAACCTCTCTCTCTTGTTGTGCAGTGCATTCTACATTTCTAGTAAGAATCACTGTGTCAGAATCAGGCAAAAAAACTCTGTATAGACCTTCCTCATAACCCGTGAAAATGCCCTGTGCACCTTTCACACCTTGTGGTGTTTCTACCCTCACGTGAGACCCGAAAACCTTTAAGTGCTTGGCAGAAGGTTTTCTCTGGAACAGTCTCTCAAAAGGAGAACTTTCCATACCTGCTGAAACCTTACTCACCCAAGTGTAAGAAAAAGCATTCAGCGACTCAGCCCAAAACTTTTGGGGCAGATCTGCACTTAGCAGTTGTGATTTCATGCCTTGTTGCAACTCTGTGTTCACCTTGACACACACACTTTTGTTCCATGAAGCTTCAGAGACAGCAACTTTGTGCTCAATCTCCTGTTTATCTAGGAAATCTTGAAAATCCTGTGAAACAAAAACCTGCTTTTCATCAGTGAAAAGACTTTCAATATTAGCATCATGAACAAATTTCACCTTATTGCAAAATTCTCTGAACTATGCTAAGGTTTGTTGCGGTTTCAGCAACATGTACACCCGGACATATTGAGAAAAACAATCAACCATTATCAGGTAGTACTTGGCTTTGCCTCTAGAAAGTGGTAGAGGTCCAACCAAATCAGCATACACATGCTGGAAAACCCTGGTGACTTTGCCAGGCTTCTTGCCTGTGGTACCTGTAACACAAGATACAGCAACACCATCACAATTTTCACAATCAGTACTATCAAAGGAAAGCAAATAAAGTCCATCTTCTTTGTAGGCTTAAAGAAGTGGCGTCCCATCTCTAGAGATTTCACATCTCTTCTTGTTGCAGGATATCTCAAAACCCTGCTCAGTCAGCTGTGACACACTCAACAGGTTGTACTTTAAACCTGGAACAAAATAAACATTGTTAATGGTGATTTGGAGACTCTGAAGAAACACTGTTCCAAATCCAGTGGCTTCCAATTCATGACCGTCCGCTTGCTTGATGGTGTAACGCCAATCCTCAAAAGTGGTAAACAACCCTTTGCGTCCAGTCAGATGGACTGTGGCTCCCATGTCGACAACAAAAGCATTCCAAGTCGACGCTGACGTCTTCGGTGTAATCAAAGCTAGACCTTGTTTGGACTGGGGCTTAGCACGCTCTCTGCTACTGGCCCCTCCTTTCTCTGAGCCTCTCTTGGCTCCTTTGGAAATTCGGCCCTTTCGACAGTTTTTCTGCAGATGGCCAACAATTCCACAATTGTGACACCGAATGGCCTTAAGAGAAACTGCCTGCTTTCCTTGAGCAACTGTGGGGGTGGCTATCGAAGCTCCACTCTCTCCCTGAGATGTAGCAATTGCAGCCAATTGATCGTTCTCATTCAAGAAAGCGGCACATATCCTCGGCACCGTGAGATCTGCAGCAGGCAACGTGCCAAGCTGTGACGCAACAGTCATAAATCTCTGATCCAGACTGTTGATCAACATGAAACAAAACACAGGCTCCGGCAGTGCAAAAATTCCTCTGCACTAACTGACTGTGCAGGAATTTCATCCGAGTGAGGTGCCTTTGGAGATCCGCTCCTTCCTGCAGCCTCAAATTCGTGAGCTGTTGGAAATGTAGCAAAGCTGTCCCAGCTGCTTCTCGCATATGAATGCGACGTAATGCGTCCCACATATCATGTGCGTGGGCCTGGTCCTGAGTGTGGATCAGTTGCTCATCTGATACACACAGAATTATCGCAGCTTTAGCTTGCGTGTCGAGATCATTCCAGAGCCTCCCAGGAGCTGCAGGAATGGCGTTCTGAATAACATCATATATTCTCTGACGCACAAGCACGGCCTCCATTTTTAGGACCCAGCTTGTTGGGATTCGCAGGATACTGGATAAGTCTGCAGGCTTCAACAGGATGATGCAATACTCTGCTGGGTCAGAGTGACTCAGCAGGAGTGTGATTAGTGTGATTGGCTATCACCTGTTTTAAAAAGGAAAGCCTGTTTAACAGTGGGTGTGGTGGTTGTGCTGTGGTGTGGTGTGGTGGTGCTGTGGCGGAGAGTATTCGTTTGTAAGTACTCTGTATGGACTGTTTCTTTTGTAAATGCCTGTATATAGCTCACATTAAAAAAGACTGCACTGGAAAAACCTGGAACTCTTAGTGTCTCACTGAAAGCGCCGCGTGGAATACGCGACAGGGTTCTGGGCCCAGCACGCTTCCGCTGCGCAAGAGTACAGGTGGCAGTTATCTAGCCGTGGGTGCTGGAGGTGAGCTGCAGGGATGGAGCAGTCCAGAACTGGCGTGTTGCTGGAGAAGCTGACAGCCACAAACTACAGCATCTGGTCGGTCCGCATGCAACACTTCCTCAAGCGTGAGGGCCTGTGGAAGGTGGTGGAAACTCCACCGCAGCCCCCTGAGGAGGATGAGGACGACGATGAAAAGCTGGCACTAGCAGAGGCCCAGCTTGAAAAGGATGAGAAAGCTTTGGCTACGATCATCCTTGGAGTGGACGACAGCCAGCTAGTCTACGTAGCTGATAAGGTGACGGCAAGTGAGGCGTGGAATGCGCTCAAGGCTGTCCATGTGCGAGAGACAGCTGGCTCACTGATAACACTGACCAGGAGACTGTACCGGTGTCGGAAGAAACCGGGGGACTCCCTGGTAAACCACCTAAAATTCCTAACAGGCTGTTTCCAGGAGCTAGCCTTAAGAGGGAGGCCTGTGGGGGAAGACGACAAAGTCTTTATAGTCCTGAGTTCCCTTGATGACAGCTATGATATGCTGGTCAACTCCCTCGAGTCAGTAGAGACTGATAAGCTGACTCTGGAATACGTTACCGGACGGTTGTATGCAGAGGAGGACAGGCGTGCAGAGCGAAAGATGACCTCAGCCCAGCTGTTGGAGCATCCCAGAGGGAAAAACAGCCGGGAAGAGCAGAGGTGTCGGGAGCCGGAGAAACAGCCAGGAGGAGCTGCTGCAGACCAGCCGGTGGTCAACAAAGTAAAAAGGTGTTTTTGCTGCAAGTCCAGTGGACATCTGCTGCGGGACTGCCCAAGAAAACAACAAAAACAGCAGAAGCACAGGAGGCAGCAGAGAGAGTCTACCGCTTGGGTGTCTGCAGATGGCCAAGAAAATGAAGAGCTGTGGGTTCTGGACAGTGGAGCTTCTCAAACCTTTTGTAAAAGAAAAGGACTGCTAACTGATGCTAGGGCTTCAAACAAAAAACATGTAAGTCTTGCTACGGGCCAGAAAGCTAATGTGGTTTGTGAGGGGGAGGTTGTGTTCCCACAGCTGGGACACACATTCAGGAATGTGTTGTGTGTGCCTAGTTTGCAAAACAATCTCCTGAGCATTCCTGACTTGGCAAAAGCAGGCTTTGAAGTAAACTTTGTGGGAGATCAGTGCCAGATAAAGCAAAATGGGGCAGTGTTGGCAAATGCTAACCTTAGAACTAATATGTATGTACTGCAGTGTGAGTCTAAGGTTGCGAATGTGCAAAATGTCCCAACCCATGATATGTGTATTCATCTCCTGCACAGGCGTCTGGCTCATGCAAGCTATAAGGTGCTGAACAAAACATTGGAGTTGTGTGGGGGGATGAAAAGCATAAAAAGTTGTGATAATTACTTAGACTGCAATATCTGCAAGGAGGTTAAAAGCAGGGCTTGCCCAGTAGCAAGAGCAAGCCAGAGAGAAACCAAAAAACCACTGGAGTTGATTCATGCTGATGTAACTGGTCCTTTTCCACCAAGTGTCTCCCACAACAAGTACTGTTTGATCCTAGTGGATGACTATTCTAGATTTGGCTGGGTCTATCCATTAAAGCAAAAGTCTGACGTTGCCCAAACTTTGAAGTTTTGGGTAAGAAGGGTAGAAAGGCAACTTGGCGAAGAGGTGTGCTCTATTCAGACAGACAGGGGAGGAGAGTTTATGGCAAGCTCCCTAAGAAACTGGTTGCGTTCCCAAGGGATTAAACATAGGCTTACCAATGTGGCGACGCCTCAGGAGAACGGGGTAGCAGAGCGTAGGGGAGGTGTCTTGCAGACACAAATGAAAGCATTGTTAGCAGATGCAAATCTTCCAATTAAGTACTGGGCTGAGAGTATTAAGACCGCAAATTATATTGGGAATCGCTTGTGGTCAAGGGTACTAGATGACATACCCTATAAAATTCTCTATAACAAAAGTCCCAGTTTGCAACATTTGAGAATCTTTGGGACAAAGGCATGGGTTGACATACCTGTAAAAAACCGAAGAAAAGGTGGGAAAAGGGCACAGCAGTTGCTATTTCTTGGGTATGAAAGTGGTACGAAAGCCTATAGGTTTGAAGATGATAAAAATCTTTTGAGTTATAGTCGATCAGCCAGCTTTAATGAGCAAAGAAATTGGCCCAAGATACATGCAAACCTGCTGCCAGAAAAAGTTTTACTGCCGAGCATACTTGATAAGGCAGTTGAAACAAAGCTGAGAATTGGCAGCTCTCCCAGAGAAACTGAAAGGGAGGAGGTAAAGGTTGAGCATTTTTCTCCAGCTGCTAGCATGGAGCAGGGGGGAAAAGAAAGTGCAACGGGGACAGGAGGAGGTAGATCTACAGAGTCAATCCACCCCAAAAGCAGTCCTGAAGGTAGCCCAGGGGGTGAGATTATTGAACCAAGGAGGTCTGCAAGAAGTAATAAAGGTCAACCTCCAGACCGTTATGGGTTCCCAGCCACCATAAACCAGGTTTGTGTAACTGAGCCAGAAAACTTTGAAGAAGTGCAAGAGTTACCTACTCTAGAGAAAGAGGCGTGGTTAAAGGCAATGCAGGCAGAGTATAACTCTCTGCTAAACAACAATGTCTTTGTACCTACAGAATTGCCTGAAGGTAAAAAGCCCATAAGCTGTAAGTGGGTTTTTAAAGTGAAAAAACTGGCTGATGGTAGTTGTCAGAGGAAAGCCAGGTTGGTTGCAAGGGGCTTTACACAAAGGAAAATGATACATTATGATGAAGTGTTTGCCCCAACAGCAAAGGCTGAAACAGTAAAATCAGTTTTAGCAATGGCAAGTCTGAGAGGGTTAAAAGTTAATCATTTTGATGTTGCCTCAGCATATTTAAATGCTCCTATTGACGCCGAGGTGTATTTACAGCAAATACCAGGTTATGAGCTGGAAAAAGACAGCATGGTGTTAAAACTGCAAAGGGCACTATATGGGTTACACCAAAGTGCACGTCTATGGCATGAATGCATAGACACAACTTTGAAAAAGATGGGATTCAAACAAAGCCTGGCTGATTCCTGTTTATATTCAGCAATGGTGCAAGGAAGTGTTTGTTATTTACTTTTGTACGTTGATGATATCTGTCTAATAACAACTGCACAAAAGCAAGTGTCTTGGTTTATAAACAGCCTAGGTAACAAATACAAACTAAAGTATTTGGGAGAGATTCAGAATTACTTAGGAGTAGAGGTTCAGAGAAATGAAGAGGGCGTCTACTCTCTGAGTCAGAAGGAAAAAATCGAAAAGTTACTGAAGACATATGGAATGGAGAGGGCAAATGAGGTTGACACTCCCATAACTACCCAGTACAAAAATGAACCAGAAGGGCAAAAAATGTGAGAATGCAACAGCGTTTCATTCTCTGTTGGGTTCTCTGTTATATTTAAGTTGTTGGACAAGACCCGACATAACATTGGCAGTGCACATGTTAAGCCAAAGAAGTGCAGACCCGGCTCAGAGAGATTGGGTAGCACTTAAAAGAATCCTAAGGTATCTGAAAGGCACAAAAGATTACAAACTGGTGCTGGATACAGGATATGATCAGCAAGTGTATGCATACGCTGATGCCAGCTGGGGGGACAGAGAAAATGGAAAGTCTACCACTGGCTATGCCATATATATTGGAAATGCCCTGGTTCAGTGGAAATCCCAGAAACAAACATTTGTTGCCACAAGTACTTGTGAAGCAGAGTACTCAGCCATAAGCGAATGTGTATCACAAATAGAATGGTTTGCTTGCCTAACAAAAGAGCTTGGAATACCTTCTGAAATGCCAATCACTGTGCTAAGTGACAACATGGCTGCACAACAGCTTGCCAACCAACAGAACTTTAAAAGCAAGAGTAAACATATTGCTATAAGATACGGAAATGTGAAAAATGCTTTGGAAAGAAATGTGTTAAAGGTACAGCACTGTAACACAAAATGTAATGTGGCAGATTTGTATACAAAATGTATGGATGCTCCTAAATTTCGAGACTTAAGAGAATTATTAGGTCTCAAGCCTTTGACTTAAGGAGGAGTGTTGGGATTCGCAGGATACTGGATAAGTCTGCAGGCTTCAACAGGATGATGCAATACTCTGCTGGGTCAGAGTGACTCAGCAGGAGTGTGATTAGTGTGATTGGCTATCACCTGTTTTAAAAAGGAAAGCCTGTTTAACAGTGGGTGTGGTGGTTGTGCTGTGGTGTGGTGGTGCTGTGGTGGAGAGTATTCGTTTGTAAGTACTCTTTATGGACTGTTTCTTTTGTAAATGCCTGTATATAGCTCACATTAAAAAAGACTGCACTGGAAAAACCTGGAACTTAGTGTCTCACTGAAAGCGCCGCGTGGAATACGCGACACAGCTCGCATAATTGCCATCTGTGAGGGGAGGGCAAGACAACAACCCAACTCCCTGTTTGGAATCCATCTTGGCTCCAATTAACAGCTCTTCAGCTCCTTCTAGGTAGCAAGCTGTAAATCTTCAAGCAGGCTTTGGGCGAGGAAGACCTGCTTCTTGAGGTTTATCAGCCTCAATAAATCAAACTGGTTGCTCACAGTTCCAAGCGGCAAGCCGCCAAAAGCCTCCGTCCTTGTCCAGCAGGAATGCAGCTCTTCATAGCTGGTCCAAGACTCCCCCAAACCAAGGACACGTCGTGCTTCATCTCAAAGCAACACAGAGATCCGATGGAACGCAACCAACCATCCCCTGCTACCATTTGTTGGAAAAAGGCCCGGGAAGGCCACCACCTTCCCAAGACACCGGGGCGTCTCTCCGGTGGTCACTCTCTGGCTGTAAATCTTCCTCAGTCCAGAGAAACCGGTGATAAGTGACCCCTCCATCCTGAGAGGAAAACGCTCGTCTTCTGGCATCTCATTGCAGAAGAAAGAGACAATCAGTAGCTATAAACTACTTTATTTTACAGTCTATATACAGAGACTCCATCAGCATGTCTGCTCTCTCTCAGCAGAAGTACAGAAAAACATCTCACACAGAAGTGAAAGTAACTTCTCACAGTACTCCGATTTCCTTTCTCACGCTCTCAGACACTCACATGATGTAAACAAACATAGTGCTACTTGCTGAGCAGCTGGTGAGATAAAAATCGTAACACAGACCAGCAATAGCTAATCCCATTTCAGGCTGAGGGCCACACTGATTCATGATCAACATGTCAAAGCAAGTGCCACTGAAGTGTAAAGGTGGGTGGAGGCATATATATTTTTAATGACCACAATGTTTGGGGCTTGGTGGAGTCACGAAAAGCTTTGGACCTCACAGAATAACAGCAAGGGATCCTCAGGAGAGGTCAGTTATAACAGTATTATTTCCCCCATATGTGGGGTGGAGTGGGGGGGGCAGGGCTTATAAAGTGAAGTTGATCCTCCACTGTGGGTTATTTTTGTTCAAAGCAAGATTCCTCTGGAGGGATTGGGTGTTGCAAAGTAAGTCAGAGGCAAAGCAGCCCAAAGCCAGGTTCTGTGTTTGCACACATGATTTGCAGTGAGCCAAGGGCTGAATTGCTGCTGTTGTTTCATAGCCCAGAACAGCAGGTGTATGCGAAAGGTCTAAAGTTAGACAACCAGTTCTTTGTCAAGGCATCCGCTGACCAGCAGGCCATAGAGAAGAGGAACGTCAGCATTTCAACTCTGAGCCAAAAGTTTGGCTTTTGCTATTTTTTGACACCCTTGGTCATGAGCCAAGTGTGATTCTCGAACTCTGAATGCTGACTTTGCCAAATCCATACAGGCCCTTTTCATCTCTCATGCTCAGGAAGTAGCAGCCACAGCTCAGGAGAGGATTTTTCATTTGCTCCTTTTCCATGGGGTGGGGAAAACTCAACACTTTTAATCTTGTCTTATTTTTATGCAAATTGGGTGGTCCAAAACAAGGAGAGTTATATCTGCACCCTCTCTTTAGCACAGATGGCCTGCAGGAGAATTTCCTGTCCTTAAAAGTAAAACTGAACTTTTTTGGCAGTGCAACTGCAGGGAAGGCATTGCAGTTGAAGGCAGAGCTTGGGGGGGGGCAGGAATGTTCAGCAGAGAGGACTTCCGGGTTAGCGCCATCGTCTAATGGCGGATTCCCTCCAAGCTCCGGAGGGAATCGGCTCAGTAGGAGACGGGTCCTGCCGCGGCAGCGACGCGGGGACCCTCAGAAACCACAGGCGTTGAAGCCTGTGGACCTGGAGACTCGGCGGGCACCATTTGCGCCCCCCCGACCGGAGAAGGAGCCTTTTTAAAGGCTTCGGAACAGGGGATGGGGAGCGGCGTGGTGCTGAGAGTCGACTGCTTCTCCTACGGAATGAAACCGCATGCCATGGTCGGAGAGCGCTGACTTCATCCTTTGAAAATTTGGACTAAAAGTAACAACCCGTGAGTAATACGGAATTTGGATTTATAAAAGGAAAATTTTTGTTTAAATTCGGCACGATCGGGGAAGGCGCAAAGAGGAAGTCCGTCTCCCCGCCTTGTAAATAGCTTGAAGCAAGGACTAGATGACTAAGGTCGAGAGAACATCTTCTTTTTATTGGATAAAGTTATTAATTGCATGATTTGGCAGTATAAGCAATCTTGCTGGAGGATAAGAGTTAATTTGGAGAGCTGAAGTGCCACCCCCCCCAGGACCCGGGAGTGATCCACGAGAGAGAGCCTGTTGAGGAGACATAGAAGATTTTGACAGCTGTCAAACTAGCTGTCAAAGTTGGGAAAAAATAGAGAACTTTGTTTCTGTTGTCTTTGCTGGTTATATTTGTTACAATATAGTTATAAATTGTTGGAAACAAAGAAGAACTGAAACAAGTTAACTTGACTTTTGGGTTGGAACTGGAAGGAATACTAAATAACCAGAATCCCTCTAGAGGGGGTTCAGGGACATTACAAGAATGGCTGCAGGTGGAAAAATACAGGCTGAGCTGAACAAGGCTTTTTTTTTCTCTTGGGAAAGTTGCAAGAGCAAAGTGATGTTTTGGCTACAAGTGTCACAACTTTGAAGTCAACAGTAAATAAACTTACTGAGCCGGATAAGGACTTGACCCAAAAAGTCTATGCAGCTGAACAAGAAAAGAAATCTGAGAAGCTTGAGGAAGTGGAAAAAGAGATACATGTTGAGCAGGAGGAACAGGAAGGAGGGGCCGTAATGCAGCAGATGGCAAAGGAGAGCCAGAGGCCTGTCAAGATGGATACAAAGGAAAATAAGAACTGGATGATGAAAATCTGGTTTGAATTGAAGAATGAAGAATGGAGAGATCTCTTTTTGTGGAGATCTAAAGATCTATGGATTACAAATTTGATCAAGGTGGAAGCTGGAGCTTTTGGGACATTTGGATTTAAAAGGATTAAGAAACAAGATTTGAGCTCCACTTTTAAATATGGAGGTCTGCCACCGGTATGAAATTCACGGCATGTAATGCCTTAAGAGAGAATATTATGAAAATGGTATACAGGTGGTACATGACTCCAGTCAAGCTTGAAAAAAATCTATCATCTGCCCGTTAACAAATGTTGGAAATGTAAAGAGACTGAAGGTACCTTTTTTCACCTTTGGTGGACATACCCAAGGATTAAGGCCTTTTGGGAAATGATATATAATGAAATGAAGAAGGTATTTAAATATACTTTCCTGAAGAAACCAGAGGCCTTTCTCCTGGGCATAGTCGGCCAATTGGTGCCAAAAAAGGATAGTACTTTTTTTATGTATGCAACAGCAGCAGCAAGAATTCTTATCGCAAAGCATTGGAAGACGCAAGATCTACCCACCGTGGAAGAATGGCAGATGCAAGTAATTGACTATATGGAGATGGCGGAAATGACTGGCAGAATCCGAGACCAGGGAGAAGACTTGGTGGAAAAGGACTGGAAGAAATTTAAAGACTACTTGCAGACACATTGTAAAATTTATGAATGTTAAAATGATGTGAGATATAAAATAATATGGCATTAGTGAATAAGTTATGAGGAGGCAATAAGGAATGTAAGAGGGATGAAAGTTTGGAGACAAGATTTATTTAAATACTTTGATAGAAAATGAGATCTGGAGTAGGAATCTGCTGAAGCTGATGATAAACAGGAACACAAGGAAGGGAGGAGAGGGGAAGCCAAGAAACAGGGTTATGAAATTCAGAATTTTGAAGGGATTTCTATGTTTTGTTTTTCTTTTGTTTTTCTTTTTTCTTTTTTCTGCTTTATGTTTTGTACTACTTTGTTTTCTATGTACTTTTATGTATTTCTTAAAAAACTCTTAATAAATATTAAAAATAAATAAATAAATATGGAGGTCTGGCTGGAAGAAATATGGACATTATTGGGACGGAGCTTCTTCGAGATTTGGTGTTTAATACAAAGGACTATCAAAAAAACCGGCAGAAAGGAACTGAGAGAGAATTAAGAGCCTCGGACGTGAGGTCTCCAGGCTGATAGCAGATAGACTGATGGACATTGGTTGGGGATCGAAACCGGGAAGGGTGGGGTGGGGTTTGGGAATCCAAAGGGTGTACAATTATATCCTGATTCTTTTTATTTTGTTTTGCTATTAGTATAAAAATGGGGAATTCGTGGAAGGGAATTTGGGTCGACCTTAGAAAAAGGTTTTAAGAAGTATAAAGACTGATGTATATAAGGTAAAATTGGATACATAAAATGAATTAAATATAATAATGAACTAAATATAATAAGGTTAAAAATTGGGGACAAGAACTTGTTGAACTAACAATTGGAAATGGAATACAAGAAGGGGAGGCGTGGGGAAGTTGTGGAAATAGGTTATTGAAAATAAGGATTGTAAATGTTGAGTGTTTTTTTTCCCTTTTTTCTTTTTTTCTTTTTTCTGGATTTTTTTGAAAATGTCAATAAATATCTTTTTTTTTTAAAAGGAATGTTCAGCAGAGGGCAACCAAAATTATCAAGGGGCTGGAGCAACTCCCAGATGAGAAGCTAAAATATTTGGGGCTTTCTAGTTTAGGGGGGATGGTTGCTGACCTTGAGCCAGACATCCTGGAGAGTGAAGTCAAATGGGCCTTAGAAAGCACTGCAAATAACAAGGCCAGTGGAAGTGATGGTATTCCAGCTGAACTACTTAAAATTTTAAAAGATGATGCTGTTAAGGTGCTACAGTCAATATGCCAGCAAGTTTGGAAAACTCAGCAGTGGCCAGAGGATTGGAGAAGATCAGTCTACATCCCAATCCCAAAGAAGGGCAGTGCCAAAGAATGCTCCAACTACCGCACAATTGCACTCATTTCACACGCTAGCAAGGTTATGCTTAAAATTCTACAAGGAAGGCCCAAGCAATATATGGACCAAGAACTCCCAGAAGTGCAAGCTGGATTTAGAAGAGGCAGAGGAACCAGAGACCAAATTGCAAACATGCGCTGGATTATGGAGAAAGCTAGAGAGTTCCAGAAAGACATCTACTTTTGCTTCATTGACTATGCAAAAGCCTTCGACTGTGTCGACCACAGCAAGCTATGGCAAGTTCTTAAAGAAACGGGAGTGCCTGATCACCTCATCTGTCTCCTGAGAAATCTCTATGTGGGACAAGAAGCTACAGTTAGAACTGGATATGGAACAACTGATTGGTTCAAAATTGGGAAAGGAGTACGACAAGGCTGTATATTGTCTCTCTGCTTATTTAACTTATATGCAGAATTCATCATGCGAAAGGCGGGGCTGGATGAATCCCAAGCTGGAATTAAGATTGCCGGAAGAAATATCAACAACCTCAGATATGCAGATGACACAACCTTGATGGCAGAAAGTGAGGAGGAATTAAAGAACCTTTTAATGAGGGTGAAAGAGGAGAATGCAAAATATGGTCTGAAGCTCAACATCAAAAAAACCAAGATCGTGGCCACTGGTCCCATCACCTCCTGGCAAATAGAAGGAGAAGAAATGGAGGCAGTGAGAGATTTTGCTTTCTTGGGCTCCATAATCACTGCAGATGGTGACAGCAGTCACGAAATTAAAAGACGCCTGCTCCTTGGGAGAAAGGCGATGGCAAACCTAGACAGCATCTTAAAAAGCAGAGACATCACCTTGCCAACAAAGGTCCGTATAGTTAAAGCTATGGTTTTCCCAGTAGTGATGTATGGAAGTGAGAGCTGGACCATAAAGAAGGCTGGTCGCCAAATAATTGATGCTTTTGAATTATGGTGCTGGAGGAGACTCTTGAGAGTCCCATGGACTGCAAGAAGATCAAACGCATCCATTCTTAAGGAAATTAGCCCTGAGTGCTCACTGGAAGGACAGATCGTGAAGCTGAGGCTCCAATACTTTGGCCACCTCATGAGAAGAAAAGACTCCCTGGAAAAGACCCTGATGTTGGGAAAGATGGAGGGCACAAGGAGAAGGGGACGACAGAGGACGAGATGGTTGGACAGTGTTCTCGAAGCTACAAACATGAGTCTGACCAAACTGCGGGAGACAGTGGAAGACAGAAGTGCCTGGCGTGCTCTGGTCCATGGGGTCACGAAGAGTCGGACACGACTAAACGACTAAACAACAACAACAAGTTTAGGGGGGAAATGAGTAAGGGAGGACACGGTCAGGGGTACATGCATAGTGTAGAGAAAGTGGAATGCGATAAGTTTTTCATCCCTCCATAATTCCAGAACCCAGCGGGGCCATCCAATTGTGGGTTACTGGGTGGTTGTTATTTTTATTTTTATTACAGTGATACCTTGGAAGTTGAATGGAATCAGTTCCGGGAGCCAAAACGTTCAAGAACTAAGCTGTTTGAAAACGAGGGTACAACTGTATTTATTTTTTGGTTTTATATTTTCATTTTACTTTGTGAAACACCCTGAGACCTGCGGGTATAGCGTGGTATATAAATTCAATAAGTAATAAATAATTAAATAATATATTGAAGAGCAAAAAAAGAGGACAGCCTGAGGCACTGCAAGCCCGAGCTGGGAAAAGAGGTGTGCGGGGTCGCCACTGCCATGCCCCTTTCCCCAGCTCGGGCTGGCAGGGGTCATGATGAGCAGAGCAGCCCAATCCTGAGCCACCTGAGCCCAAGACCCCAACAACTCCCCCTCAACCTGGACATTTCCTTTAAAATGTAAAAAATCGCCCAGATAGGCATGTTGGTCCCCAAAAAGAGGACATGTCCGGGTTTCCCCAGACATATGGCAACCCTAAATTGTGGTGGAAGATGACCCTGAAAATACTGGCAAAGCCTTGTATGGTACGGCATGGAAAGGGGAACTAGAATAAAGGACTGAAGGGGCTGCATTAGTGAGGTTGTTAGAGCAAGTTTCCTTGGAATGAGGCTCAGCGGAGACTGTGGTGTCTTTATGATATATGGTTTATTCACACACATATACAACCTGAGCCTAAGATGGAGAGGCTCACAGCATTAACGCCCCAGAAGGTCTTGCTTCTTCCAGTTACAGCCTTCGAATCAAGAAGAAATCAGGCATGGCTCTCTCTCTGTGACTTCTGCCAACTTCCAACCCAGCTCTCTCACACAACTCTGACCTTTTCCTTTCTCATTCCCAGCCAGGCAAGGGAGGAGGCCCACCCTCATTTGCCCTCTGGCACAGAGCAACCACAAGGTACATAGGTGGCAACTATGACCCTTGCTTGGTTAATTCAACAATGGAATCCTCCATTAGATTTTCACCCTTGCAGACTAGCTCCTAAACTGACAAGGCTGAGGGACTAGGGAAGACCAAGGCTATTTCAAAACCAGTTTTTAGGTGCATTTAGCTTTGTGTTCTATAGCTTTTAGCCCAATATTGATTGATGGGGAATGGAGGCTTATTTTGGGATGGTTTGTGGTGCACAGCCCTGTCTTGTCTTGTCCTCGTGTGTGTGTGTGTGTGTGTGTGTGTGTGTGTGTGTGTGTGTTTCAAGGGCTTTTTGCTTGTTCATTGGGATCCTTCAGAAGGAAGAGACAAAAGAGTAGTGGCATTTTCCTGCAGGTACCATCTTATCTAGAACTGAGGATGGTAGCTTCTTGCTCAGTCAGAAAGGCAAGATTGAGCAGTTGCTTGAGAAGTTCAGAATGTCTGATTGTGCAGGGGTGAGGACACCCATGGAGACTGTTAGGATATTTCCGTTCCACCTTAAAAGGGAGCAGGCTTTGTGAGTCACAGAGTCTGTGTATTTCCTGTCCACAGGAAGTTTATGTTTTGTCTTTGCTTTCGTTTCTCTCTCTGTGCCTGGACACTGAAGCAGGCAGTCATGTTTTTTCTTTGTTCTGACCAACGCTGAATAAACGTAAACAATGCTCTCCTTAGTGCATCTTTCGCTGTGCATTATCTGCTGATAGAGCGTGCATCAGCTCTGGAATGTGGCAAGCTATTTCTGGAGCTCGTGTCACTAATTGCTGATACTGCGTGTCTACGGGAGATCGATGGACGTCCGGAGGAGACGTGGAGTCATGATGGACTTTGTCTCCCTGGCAGTATCCTAACAACAGGTTATGGGCCCAGATTCACGGCACTTACAGGAGAGTAAGACTGCGAGACAGGTATGTGGGGGGAAAGCGAAAGTGAGGCTTTTCGTTGCCACGGCAGAGTCTTTTTGAACTCCGGCCAGCTAATTGGCCTGGGAGTCGAGCCAAGCAGAACTCTAGATTTATGAGCTGCCGAGATAAGAAGTCTCTGAAGTGAAAAAGACTCACGGCTCAAGTAAAGAGCTGGAATGGAGTTTTTCCAAGCTTCTGAAGCTGCTCAGTGCCCAAAGCTAAATGGGCACAATTATGAGACCTAGGCTGTGTGGTGTGAGAGTTTACTACGGCAGTTTGGAGTGTGGCATACTGTGTGTGAGGCCCCTCCAGTTCCTCTGACAGATAGATGGAGGGCCCAAGATTTAAGGGCCATAGACGTAATAGTCTTGTCTGTCTCTCTGGAGGAAATTACTACGCTAGCTGGCAACACTACAGCACGTCAGATGTGGAATGCTTTGAAAGTAGCTCATCTGCCAATCATCCCAGCCCAGAGTTTGACTGTGTCGGAGGTCCTGCCTGTTTCCCAGAATGAGAATGAATGCAGGGATGCTGAGATCACCAGTTGCAAGCTGCAGGGGGAGCTGACTGTGATGTCATCCCAGGCAGCATTCCAGCCTCCAGGGGGAGCCAAGGAGTCGGCAGCTCAGAGCTCTGTTTCTCATGGGAGCCAAGGTCATCCTCACAGATACCGGAAGGCCAGAAGTAAACAGAGACAGATGCCTGCAGATGGCCCGAAGCAGAAGGGGGGTGTAAAGCCCACGCCAGTGGAAAACAAGGCTTTGTTTGCTGGCACAGCTTCACCAAAGGCTAAAGGCAAGTCTGATGGCCAGGAGCAGGGGGGCAAGCAGCAAAAGCCAACGCCGGTGGAAAACATGGTTTTGCTTGCTGCAAAAGCTGCTCCAAAGGCCAAGGCCAGATTTATTGTAGATTCTGGATGCACCCGCCATCTGGCAAAAGATAAGCATCTGTTTATCTCCTTCAAACCTCAAGATGGTGAGATCCACCTGGCTGACAGAAAGACGTTACGAATTGCAGGAGAAGGGACTGTGAAACTGGCAAGTCTGCACACTACCATCAAAGATGTACAGTGGTGCCTCGCAAGACGAAATTAATTCGTTCCTCAAGTCTCTTCGTCTTGCGAGTTTTTCGTCTTGCGATGCACGGTTTCCCATAGGAATGCATTGAAAATCAATTAATGCGTTCCTATGGAAACCGCCTTCAGACCAGGTCCGGGGACAGTCTGTCCCCCGACCTCTTCTGAAGGCTGGGGGGGGGGGACAAGGGCTTTTCTTCCCACCCCCAGCATTTTAAAAAACCCCGGGACAGCGGAGGACTTCTCCACTGTCCAGGGCGATCTTAAAATGCTGGCGGGCGGCATTTTAAAATCGCCCCGGGACAGCGGAGGACTTCTCCGCTGTCCGGGGCGATTTAAAAGCCCCTGGGAAGGCAAGCAGGGGGGACAAAGACTTTTGCCCCCCGCCCGCCTTCAGAAGAGGTCCAGGACCTCTTCTGAAGGCGGGCGGGGGGCGAAAGTCTTTGCTCCCCCCCGCCTGCCTTCAAAAGCCTTCCGGGACAGGATTCAGGGTTTGAACATCAAACCCTGTAAGTTTCACATGAAATGTGTATCTTGTGCAGAGAACAAGGTGAAGGTTGCTCCAAAAGGCAAGGAGTCTAGCAGGCAGGCTTCCAAACCCTACCAGCTAGTCCACGCAGACCTGGTTGGTCCACTTGCGCCCTCTTTGGGTGGAGCAAAGTACTTCATGGTTTTAATTGATTCTTTTTCCAGGTACATTCATGTGTTTATGCTCGAGCAGAAATCGCAAGCATTTCCTAGGTTCAAAGCATTCTGTGCTTGGTTGGAGAATGTTCACAGTAAACGTATCAGCTGTCTCTTTACTGATCGGGGCGGGGAGTTCACTTCTCAGCAGTTTGAAGCTTTCCTGACTGAGAAGGGAATCCAGCATGACTTGTCAACGCCTAGATCGCCATGGATGAATGGGCTTGCGGAGCGAGCAAATCAAACTTTGCTTCAAGGCCTAAAAACCTTGTTGCATGATGCCAATCTCCCTGAGAAGTATTGGGGGGAGGCTCTGTCGACTTTTGTTTACACTTATAATCGCAGATTGTCATCACCTATTGGTTGTACTCCCTATGAGAAGATGTTTGGTAAGAAACCTCACGTCAAGCAAATGAGAATCTTTGGTTCTGACATGTGGGTACACACCCCACAAAGCAACAAGCTTGGGAAGCGTGGGGCACATGGTTTGTTCATGGGGTACGAAAAAGGTGCATACAGGGTATGGATGACTGACTCTAAGTCCATTAAGTTCACAAAGAGTGTTGAGTACAATCCTAAGCGGGGGGAAAATGTGGGAATTTTCCAGAGTTACCCAGAGGAAGATGAAGGTGATGTGAAAAAAGCAGATGATGTTGAGGTAGAAGAGGAAGCTGAGGATGAGGATGATGATGATGATCAGAGTTCGGATTCCAGTTCAGTGGGCGGCGCTGCTGCTGATGTCAGCGACAGTGATGACACAGCAGACTACAAGAGCGCAAAGGCCTCAGTCAGACCATCTGATGCGTCTGACAATGAACTGGAAGAACCACTGTTCACCATTGGTCATTTTTCTCCTAAGAAAGAGGAGATGAGTCCAGAAGACTTGCGTCTAGTATGCAGATCTGAAAGGGCGACCAAAGGCAGACCTCCTAAGAGAGTTTGCTAAGACAGCGACTGCTGTTCTTGGTAGCTCAGAGAAGGTGTGGGAACCATCAAGCTTCAAAGAGGTTCAGGAGTTAACCTCTAAAGATGCTGAGCCTTGGCTTAATGCCATGAAGGCTGACGTTGATTCCTTGGATAGGAACCAAACTTGGGAACTGGTACCGGTAGTCCCAGGGATGAGACTGGTTGGCAGCAAATGGGTCTTCAAGGCCAAGACAGACCAGAATGGCAAAGTTGTCAGACACAAAGCCAGATTGGTTGCCAGAGGTTTTTCACAGGTACCAGGACAGGATTACCACGAGACCTACTCTCCCATCGTCAAATATGAGAACATTCGGCTGATGCTCAAGATTGCTGCGGAGGAGAAACTGCATGTTTCCCATCATGACATTAATACAGCTTTTTTGTACGGGGTTTTGGGGGAGGAGCTGTTTATGCTTCCACCTGATGGAATGCAGATACAGAAGGGAATGGTCTGTAAATTGCGGAAATCCTTATATGGTCTCAAGCAGAGTGCCAGGTATTGGAACACAAAACTCACTGAGACGTTGCTTTCTCTAGGTTTTCACCAGGGCAAAGCTGATCCATGTGTGTTTGTCAAGGAGGAGGGGCAAAACAAACTGTATTGTTTATGTTTTGTTGATGATCTTCTGATGTTTTGGAAGAATCAGGCTTTGTACCAAAGCACCCTAGCTCAGCTGAAGGAGCACTTTGACATGAAGGATCTTGGTGAGGTATCCAACTATCTTTCTCTGCAGGTGGAGAGGGACCAAGCAGGTAATTTTCTGGTACACCAAACACAGAAAATTGCTGATGTATTAACCAGGTTGAATTTGGTTGATGCAAACCCAGCAGACACACCGATGGTGACAGGTTACCAGGTAGATAGTACTGCTGAAGCGTTTTCTGACACTACGCTGTACAGATGCATTCTAGGCAAGTTGAATTTCATTGCTAGATGTTCAAGACCTGACATAGCTGTAAGCACTAACCTGCTTAGCAGACATGCTAACAATCCTACTGTTCGGGATTGGAAAGCTCTGAAACGCATAGCCCGCTATTTGAAAGGGACTTTGCACTACAGGCTGAGGTTCACCAGTCAGAAGACTGGAGGTCTTGAAATCTTTACAGATGCAAGTTTTGGAAGTGACACCACAGATGGTACAAGCACTTCTGGAGTATGCTACATGTACAACCACTGTCTGCTTGACTGGCTGTGCAAGAAGCAGACGACAGTAAGCCTAAGTTCCTGTGAAGCAGAACTCAATGCTCTGTCATTTTCACTCATGGATTGTGAATGGTTGATGCAACTGTTTCAGGACATCAGAGTTTCTGTGAAATGTCCTATACGAGTGTATCAAGACAATAGATCCTGTTTGGCTTTGCTGAACTCAGAGAGTTGCAAGCAAAGAACCAAGTACTTGCAGATTAAGCTACATCGTGCAAGAGAGTGTATTCAGAAAGGACTCATTCAGGTGTCCTACATGGCAGGAAATGAAATTCCTGCGGATCTGTTGTCAAAGGTTGTTAAGAGAGAACAACTTAAGGTTTATGTACAGAGGTTGCAATTGGGTTGAACCACAGGTACTACAGGTTACACGGAAAGGGGGAGGATGTTAGGATATTTCCGTTCCACCTTAAAAGGAAGCAGGCTTTGTGAGTCACAGAATCTGCGTATTTCCTGTTCACAGGAAGTTTATGTTTTGTCTTTGCTTTCGTTTCTCTCTGTGTGCCTGGACACTGAAGCAGGCAGTCATGTTTTTTCTTTGTTCTGACCAACGCTGAATAAACTTAAACAATGCTCTCCTTAGTGCATCTTTCGCTGTGCATTATCTGCTGATAGAGCGTGCATCAGCTCTGGAATGTGGCAAGCTATTTCTGGAGCTCGTGTCGCTAATTGCTGATACTGCGTGTCTATGGGAGATCGATGAACGTCCGGAGGCAGCGTGGAGTCATGATGGACTTTGTCTCCCTGGCAGTATCCCAACAGAGACGAGCTACGTGAAAGATAGCCAGCAAGCAGAAAGTGCTGAGTTCGAGAATGCTGAGCTCTTTCAGTCAGCTCTAGGTAGTCTGTTATATCTGTCCCAGTGGAGCAGACCAGACATTGCTTTTGCTACCAATCTGCTCAGTAGGGAAGCGTCAAAGCCCAGTGTAACTGCTTGGCACGGTATCAAGCGGGTACTGCACTACCTGCAGGATACCAAAGACTTCAGTCTCAAACTGCCAGCTGCAGGTGAGACGAAGCTCACGTGCTTTGCGAACAGCAATTGGGTGAATCTGCAGGACCGGAAGTCCATATCTGGGTTGGTGATAAAGTTTGGGAAATCATTGGCTGGGTGGAAGTCCTGGAAGCAAAGTCTCATTGTGCTGTCCTCTACTGAGGCTGAGTTCAGCGCACTGTCAGATTTGTGCCGGGAACTAGAGTGCTATAGATGCTTGGTGCAAGAGATCTGTGGGGATTGTAGCTTGCCCATCACAGTTTAGAAAGACAATCAACCCTGTTTGAAGCTAGCTGAATCTGGGCAATTTAAGGCCAGAACCAAGCATCTAGACATAGGTTTCCAGAATGTGTGTCAAAGTGTTCGGTCAGGTTTGATATGGCTGAAGTATTGTGCCAGTCACGATAACTTGGCTGATGGTTTTACCAAACCATTGAGCTTCCAGCGTCATGGGGAGTTCTGTGGTGGTTTGGAGTTGGGGTAAGTTCTGTTACTTACTTGCCCCACAGTAGCGCAGGGCGAGAGGGGGTGTGAGGAGAACCTGAGCTTACAGGGTTAAACAGTTCAGAGTGTACGTCCTGCCTACTGTGGGGTGGGGAGACTCTGCGTCACTTCCGAGAGTCTCAGTCCTTTGTTCTATTCTGCTTTCACTTTTACGTGAAGCAGACGTGTCTCACGATGCTGCGTGCTGTGTTAGACAATGGATAGCTTTGCTGTAAATAAAAGCTGCTTTTAGTTATTAGTACCTCTGTGTGAGACTCTGGTTTATGCACACGGAAGCACAGAAGCACAGAAGACTGCTTTCTCTGAACGCTGCTAAACTCTGCTGTTAGCTCAGAGCATCAGAATGCGGACTGTGAAGCAGACACCTGGCGCAGCTTTGGAAGCGGGCCGGACGCCAGGCTTATCTGGGCAATAAATCAAATCTTCAGAGTCCCTTCTCTGCTATCTTTTCAATGCCTACTTCCTCTTCCTTTTTCAAGAAGCCTTCTAAGTAGAGATTTTTCTTAGTCTGCTTCTGTGTAGGAACTGTTTTTGGATGTTTTGGTTGTTTAACTGTTGTGTGTTTGCTGCCCTGGACTTCTTTGGGAGGAAGGGTGGGATATAATGTTGCCGAGTAGTGCCTCCTGCCCATAAGTGAAGGTTTTGTGGAGGCGCCATAGCCTCAGTGTGTCAGCACCTGCATTGCATGCAGAAGGTCCCAGGTGCAGTCTCTAGCACCTGCAGTTAGAAGCTCAATGTAGGTAGGAGCCTTTCTCTGCCCAAGACCTTGGAGAGCTTCTGCCACTCAGGCTGGAAGTGGGCAATACTGGGCTAAATGGATCAATAAGGTTTAGGATCAGGGACTTCCTTCTCTTAAATGAGCTACCTGCCCAGGTGGATGAGCCCCACTGCTCTTCACTTCCCTCTACAGCACGGGCAGAAACCACCTTCTTGACTGTTGGACTCCCTAGTGGTCTCATCTGTTCAATTTTCCGGAGCCTGGCTGTCAGGGCTGATTCAGCTGCAGTTCAGCATCAAAACTCAGAGATGAGCAGTAAGGTGGACTCTTTATTCAGAGAGACAAAACCCGACAGAGAAACTCCACAGGCAGGACTAGCCCCAGTTGCCAGAATGGAGGATCTTAGCCTCCTCCTAAGGTAGGGCTATCATACATCAACAGCTTCTGGGTCTTCCTTTAAGAAGCTCAATAATTTGGGGGTCTTCCTAAAAATAGCTCCACAGCTTTCGGGGTGTCTTGGTTTCTACTTTTAGAAATATGGCATCCCTATCCTAAGGCTCCTCCCCAGTCGGCTGACTTCCCAACAGTCGTGGAGGGGCTTTCTGTGCCTTTTGTTCTGCTCCGTGTAATGCCTCCCTTGTTCCTGGGGACAGAGGAGGAGGGGAGAAGGGAACAGTGGACATGGCAGGTGCCTGGGGATCTGTTGCAGCCTCAGCCTCCACCACCTCCTCCTCCTCAGCTGCCTCAGTCTCCCTTAAACCTGTTGCTTGTTTAGCCTCCAAGCCATCTGCTCCCCCTTCTTCTTCTTCTTCTGACCTGTCTCCTGCATCCCACCAGCAGTCTCCTGGCTTGGAGCCTTCCCACTTTGATGCTTCCCTGGGGGGTTCCCTGGCTGTAGCCTCCTGCCATTCCTCCTCCTCTAGCCAGTACCCGGCACTAGCTTTGCGTGCAGGGGAAGCCCCTAACTCACTGAGGGTTTGAGACCCATCAACTCCCCTCACCTGGTTAGCCCGCCAGTTGAAGCCATTCCTGGGGTGTGGCTGCTGCTGCAGGCTGACAGTTTCTAAGAGCCGCAGGTGAGAGCTGTAGTGACCAAAGGTGGACAAACTACCCCAGAAGGAGCACAACGTGCCCCCCACCAGAGGTACTACCCCTCCCCTCGCACCCTTGCGTCATGAAGGACAGAGAGTGGAGAGTTGAATGTGTGTAGAAACCAGCCTCCCTTAGGAAAACAAAGTTTACATTCCTCACTCCACCCACTTTCACCTGTGGCCCCTCCCACCACAGGCACATGGCCCCTGGAAGGCTTCCCAGAGGAGAATATGGCCCTTAAGACTGAAAAAGAGTCCCCAACTCCGAACTAGTGACGAACTGCCATTGATGGCTCCAGCTGGATGTTGAAATCTCCCTCTAAGCTCCTTCTCAGATCCATGTTCCCTTTCAACAACTGGCTTCCTCCTGCAGGTCAAACAGTCCCCTCAGTACAAGGACCCATTGTTTCTCCACGTGCATTTTCAGCAGCCTCCCATGTGACTGCCAGTGATATCATTTTTCCCATCCTCAGATTTTGCCCCACCCCCGGCAGCCTAAAATTCTCATCAGCTTATATCTAAAAAGGAAATAAGACATCTCCAGCTGAGCAAGACCTGGTATTTCCCCCTCTTCAGATAGCTCTGAATCTTCAGCTGTGGAGGGAAAATGCCCATGGTCCTTTCAAAATTTCCAGTGTATTCATAGGAACATCACCTGTCTTGGAAAAAAGGAAGGAACAAATGTCTCAGATGCAAGCCCTTTAATCTGGAATTGCTATTCTTAACTCCATGTGGCTGGGGCGTTCTGGGGCTTCTGTACCTTGAACTAATAATTTCTTGTTTGCATGTTCTACCCCAGCTGCTGCTCCCTGTTCAGTTCAGCTGGGGGATTAATTATGCGTTGTCATTTGATTCATCAGGGTCTGTTCCATACATGCCGGGTGGATAAAACTACTAATTCATGTCATGTCTAACTGGTTTGAGCAAAAGGCTTCTCAGAAGCTAGGGCATGTCATAAAATACGGCAATGTACAAAAGCGGGTGGAGGGTGGACATTAAAATCAGTCCAAAGAATTAAAATGTCTGGGTGCTCAAGAAATCTTTAACTGGCAGCACAGAGCTGTTGGCATAGAAAAGGTCTTCAAGAGATGCCTGAAAGTCAGCATTTCATTACAGATCAGCCTTCTCACGGATTCAGTCACTTGTGCAGACAGCTCAACTTCTGCAACCAATGACCTCCTGCAGAGTGTAGCCACAAAAGAGAGTTTTGGGAGGACTGGAGAACAGGCTTGCAGTTCATTTAGGGCAGAAGCAATGGGAGAAGGGCCATAGCTTAGTGGTAAAGCAGCTGCTTACATGCAGAAGCTCTCTGGTTCAATCTGTTGTATCTTGAGCTAGAATGTCCTCTGTCTGAAACCCTGGAGAGTTTTTGCCATCCATTGTGGACAACACTGAGCTAGATAGAGCCATAGTGGGACTCAGTATAAGGCAGCCTCCTATTGTCCCAGCAACAAGCCTTTGCCACGCACAGAGGACTCCTTAAAGACATGAAATAAATAAAGCTGTCCTGGAAAGGGATGCTGAAAATGAGTCAAAATTAGAAAGCCCTGGGACAACAAAACACTCGGACACAGTGCCTTTAAAGCACGGACCTGTGCCTAGGAAGCATGGGGCACAAGGTAACTGTGGCTGAGCCTTGAGAGACTGCTGTCCAACGTGCTGAAGGGATTGAATACAAAGATGCAACTGTTAGAATGTCAAGTGGCATGATGGTGCTTTGAATGTATAAAGCAGATGCGGCCTAACTTGCACAGTTGCGGAATGAACTGAATTGAGCTGGAAGAAGCAGGACTACATGGGATGTAGAACGCAATACAGGAAATGGCTCTGGGTGGCCCACTGGGAGAGGCACATGATGCAAAAAGCGGCAGTTTCAATCCATTCATGGGAAACAGAGGTCTGAAAACCTGCTCTCTGAAATCCTGGAGAGCAGCTGCTGGCTGTGGAAGACCATACAGAACTAGATGGCCCAGTGGTCTCACTGGGTTTTCAACCCAGAACACAGCTTCAGCGCCCCCAGAACAAACCAATTTTTAATTCCCCAAACTCTTACTAATCAGAGTTTCGTTTTTAAAGCGACAGTAGTTCAAAGCATTGACTAGGGGCTTTTCAATGTTCAAAGGCACTTCGGATGCCTTGACTTGCAATCCTTACAACAACCCTGCAGAGCAGTTCAGTGTTATCTCGAGTTGCAGAATAGCGAGGCGCGATGCCGAGGTGGACGCAGGGTGGCCCACCTGAGGAGTTCATGGTAGGGGGACCTAATGAGGCCAAACTCCATCTTTTGCAGCCCAGTTCTGCATATTGTAATAAACAAAAATCTGCCCTTATTCCCTTATGGGGAACACAAGAGCCCTTCTAGAGTCCTTTGTAGGTTCTCCATCGGTCGGAGAAAATAACAGAGGCCAAGCAGAGAATATTGAGAAGCAAAGCAGCTAGTAAGCCTGATCTTTATTGAACTGTTGCAACAGGGATCTGCCACACTCCTTTATTTTGCACCCTTTAGTGCACTCCGGTAACATCTGAATATCTTCACAAGAACCATGTGACATTTTCTTGTGCCACACGCAAGCACATGAAACATGAGTGTGAACGGTTGCACACTGTGCCTGTGCTTTCTCAGCATTCCCCTCACCCTCCAGAGGTGTTTCCAGAACAAAGAGGCCGCTCTGCCCTTTTGCAACACTGACCAGTTGCTTCCCCCCTCTGGAAATTGTACAGACATTCTTCTCAAAGCAAACCTTATACCCCTCCTGTAAGAGACAAGGGACAGATAAAAGACAATGTTTTATCCCAGGTGCCACGTAGACTTGCAGCTCCGCCTGCAAAACAGAAACATAAACATTTCCAACATTAGACAAAGGCTTTTGTGACCCATCTGCAAAACAAACTGTTTTCCCAGCTGAAACAGGTTTGCAGTTCCACATCTCGACACCAGGTGTCGCTGTAATCAGGTGCCTTGTGACTCCACTGTCTATTATCCAGCGCATCACTCTGTCCTCACTGTGGTTGTCCTTTAAAATCGCCATGGATGCAGTTAGCTGATAAGCGCCGTCTTCACTCTCTGAGTCATGTACTCTCTGAGGTTTCCCACGCCTGCCTCCCCTCCTGGACTGGTTGCCATGGAAACCTGGCTGATTCCCATGGGAAGCGACCTTGGAAGCTTCCTGCCCAGTCTCCCTTGCTCTCTGGGGGCAGGAGCGACGCAGATGATCAGGGGAATTGCAAACAAAACAGCGACGAGTGGAAAAACACTGGGGTAAGCTTCCAGCTGGCTTAGCTTCCGGGCTCTCTCTGCCAGCCCCGCCCGCTCTGAAACGACATTCCTGCTCGTCACACACAGTGGAAAACTTTCCAAACTTGCCTTTGGGCTTCTCTGCCCCCCCGACTGTGCCAACAGCACTCCGTGAGGCTGTAAATTCAGGGCATTTCACTGAGCTCTCGGCTTCCTTCTGCTCCTGGCCTCCTGCTGAGCTTTCACACAAACGCCTCAGCACTTTCCAGGCATCACACGCCGATTCAATGCCCTCCAAATGAGGCTGCAGCGTAGGGTGCACGCTTGCTTTCAACATGCAGAGCTCAGCTTTCTCAGCTTTCTCTCTCTGCTCTCTGTCCACCAGTCCTGCATCTCCAGCAGCAACTGGCTCTTTCTGGGCTATGCTCCAAAGCCCTGTGGCCAAAAACCACCCTCTCACTTTTCTGACCCAGGTATTCCACGACTGGGTAGTGAGCTTTTCAAGCGGAACATCAAACACCTCCTGGCCATCTGCCATCTTCTCCCGGGGCCCAGCGTACTCACATAACCAGCAGCAGCTCTCCAGCACCCGGTTCAGCAGACCAGCTCCTCCCAGCAAGTTCCTCTGCCTTCAAACGTTAGGCAGGACTCCAGCTGGCTCCAGCGTCTTCTCAGCTGGCTTCAACACACACCGGCACGTCTTGTCAACAGCTTCAAAGCGTTTTCTGACCGTCCATAACCTATGGAAGTATGTAGCCTTTGGCTCGAGTCCACACGCTTCTTCTGCGCGCTCCTCTCAGGACTCCCGTCAGCTACCTGTAGCAGAGTGTACGCAGCGTAGATACTGTTGCTGTGTGTGTGTGTGTGTGTGTGATAAATCAGGCTGCACGCAAGCGTTTTTGCTTATCTCTTTCCAGTCTTTAATCGTGTAGAAAAACAAATCATAAATTCAGCCCGGCGAAAGAGCACTCATCTTGCTTCCTCACGCCAGAAGAACGGAACAACACTGAGACACAGAAACACTCCCCTCTGTGTACTAAGCCACGCCTCAGAATGTGAGACGTCACTCAGAACTTCTTAACCCTGTAAGTTCTGATTCTCTCCACACATTCTAAGCACCTACTGCAAGAGGACAATAGAACTTTGGTTTGCATAGTCTGCCGCCTGGGTAAGTCCGGAGGATAGCTTTTGCCCAGCGATTGTCACCTACGGGTAAAGTACCTTCCTGTGAGTACGTGACCTCCCGCTTGGGGAATTCTGGCAGGGACCGAGGGGTTCCCAAGTCCTTGGCCAATGAAGCAGACTGGCGGTGGAATGAAGAGAATCGGTGAAACCAGTGATATTCTATGAATTTCCTTCTTTTTTAAAAAAATAATTTTTATTATCCGGCCAATCACATCATATCAAATCACATCACATAAATTCCGAATTACAAAGCCGAATTTTAAATTTTGTTGAGGGAACCCATATTTCAAGATCCGAAGGGGGATTCTGATCATCTTCTTGCTACTGCGTTAATGTCCAAATCAGTCCAAAGTTCATAATTCTATCCAGACTTATCTTGCAGTTTCCACATCACATCTTGTTCATATATTTTCTCTTTTTTCTTTATGATCTCTTCTGATAGTCTCCTTAAGCCGATAAACACCAATAATAATCCTGTGTGGGTTTTTCCGTTCTTCCAGTCCTCAAATCGAGATGGTTTCCATATATCATCGCCTTCATAGATAACAGCGCTCTTTCCATAATTAATTACAGAACTGTCGTTCTTAAGTCCCACTGAGGAGTTTCATCCACAATATAAAAACAGCTCTATTTCTCTATTTCTCCTCTCAGACTTAAGTCCTTCGACAGAACTTCCCAATATGGCGACGGTATTTTTAACTGCGTCATTCCAAAGCCCTTATACATTCCACGCTCTTCTTAAAACATGCTCTGGTTCAAAAGTTTATCTCCACACAGCCTTAAATCCACAGCTTAAGTCCTTAAAACGACATTTCTGACTTGTGGATGGGGGGGGGGATTCTTGTTTAATCACATAAAGGAAAGAAAGGAAAGTTTTTTCCCCCTCCCCCATCAGTCCCTTTGCCATACCGAGTCTTGGCGTATCTTCTCATGATCTATACTTGTTCCTCCGAATCGTCTTGTTTTATCAGAGATCTCTTCTGTTAGCAGTCTTTACTCCCCCTTCTTCCTTGAAATATGTGCATTAGCTTCATCCAAATTATTTCTTTTGAAGTTCTTGCAGCTAGTGGCGCAGATCAGAGACGGCGTCCAGGCGTGCCGAAATCCCACAGGAGGGCATTGTGCCTAGTGCCCCCATCCCCACAAATTCGGGGGTGGTATAGGGCACAGCAGGCAAGGGCAGTCCCCCACCATAATCCGGGGGGGGGGGTAGGGAGGCTATTTACTCCCATCACAGCCTCCAATTTACCTTGTGTGGGTCGGAGAGATGTTATTGTCAGCCATCTTCTGATGCGCCCCTAGTGGTCCCTCCGATATTCTATGAAT
The DNA here is from genome assembly GCF_964188315.1 of Podarcis muralis. Classification (NCBI taxonomy): domain Eukaryota; kingdom Metazoa; phylum Chordata; class Lepidosauria; order Squamata; family Lacertidae; genus Podarcis; species Podarcis muralis. The sequence continues at coordinate 17,049,139 of NC_135674.1, forward strand.
TTCCAAGTGTTTTTAGGCTTTTTTTTAATACAGACGGTTCTTTTCGGAAGTGGCCTGGCCTGACATTGCTACATTGTATCTAGCTGGACCATAAAGAAGGCTGATCGCCGAAGAATTGATGCTTTTGAATTCTGGTGCTGGAGGAGACTCTTGAGAGTCCCATGGACTGCAAGAAGATCTTTTTTATTTATTTATTTTTATTATTATTCAAAGTTATAACAAGACATATTATCCAAAAACATATCCTTACCCCCCCCCCCCCATGATTCTTTAGTTGGGGTTTCTTCAGTCTTCCATCCTGCAAGAAGATCAAACCTATCCATTCTTAAGGAGTGCTCACTGGAAGGACAGATCCTGAAGCTGAGACTCCAATACTTTGGCCACCTCATGAGAAGAGAAGACTCCCTGGAAAAGACCCTGATGTTGGGAAAGATGGCGGGCACTAGGAGAAGGGGATGACAGAGGACGAGATGGTTGGACCGTGTTCTCGAAGCTACCAGCATGAGTTTGACCAAACTGCGGGACACAGTGGAAGACAGGAGTGCCTGGCGTGCTCTGGTCCAGGGGGTCACGCAGAGTCGGACACGACTAAACGACTAAACAACATCTAGTTTTGATTGGATTAACAGTGTAACGAGGTTTCGATTGACTCAGTTCGTTGTTCTCGCAGCAGGAGCTGTCATCACCTTGTCAGTGCTCAGTGGAGCGTGCAAAACAGCTGGAGCTGAGCTGCCTCTGCAGAGCCATGGCATTGCTTCGATTGGCTGAAGGGCTACGTTCAACACCATCTGATTGGCTAGAGCACATCCTCATGCAAATACATTGTTCATTCATAAAATACATCGATCGTGTATAGCATCGGGATACGGCGTCAGAAATGGCGCTTTCTTCTCGGGGTTTTGGACTTTTGTGCGGTGCTTGGTGCAACGTTGTGACAGGGCGAGGGGAGTCCTAGTGTGGCAGGGTTCCCTTGAGATCATCGCCTCGGGCTCTACGTCTCTTACTCGGGAGTAAGACTTCGTTCATATGCCCCCCCCCTCCATTCCGTAACACTCTTCATATGGACTTCATGGAGTGTGCACTCTTGCAGGGTCTGCTTCCAGAAACTACTATTGCAGTTGTATATATTTTGGCAGAAATGGTTTACAAATATGCACGATGGCAAGCAGGCAGACAGGAACAGTTACAAATCAACCTTGGTCCTGCCTAGCCTGGAAGCTGTTTCCAACTAGTGAACTAGAAACCTTTCAGCAACCTTTACAGCCATCTACAAACCCCCTAAGTTTGTATTTTCTTTAGCTTTCTCTAGAGAAGGGGCTGTTTTGTATATTGGAGCAGAATAGCGTATAAGCTCTAATGTTTTGTTTAAAGCAAGCCCTTGTTAAGTACCGTCAGCTGAATTGGGCTTGTGCCCAGATCTTAGCACACTAACCGATAAAACAGGTGAGGGTAACCTCTGGCCCTCCAGACGTTGCTGAACTACAATTCTCATCATCCTGCCCATTGGCAATGCTGGCTGGGGCTGAGGAATTTCTTTTTTTTTTTTAATGATATTTATTAAAAATTTAACAGTTACAGAAAAAAGAAAAAAGACAATAAAAAATTACTATAATTCAAAAATAAAAAGCACAATAAAAAACAATACAACAAAACAATAAGGAAAACAAAAACATTTGAAAACAAAAACATTTAAAAACATATCCAGTATTTCCATATCTTAATCTTTCATTTACTTGTTTCATCGACCACCTCACACCTCCCTTTTTTGTATTCTAATTCAAATAGCTATTTCAGCAAATCCTTTCCATCTTTCTCAATTTCTGTTCTATAATTTATCTTGACACAATTTGGCCTTAAATTCTACACTTTGACCCATTAACAGCCCATTTTTACTTGGTTCTTTATAACCTTTCTACTAAAACCATGTAACTTCATTCCAGCATCCTTCTAACATTCATTAATTTTGCAATGTTTCTGTAAATATACTTTAAATTTTTTCCAATCTTCTTCCACCGACTCTTCACCCTGGTCTCGGATTCTGCCAGTCATTTCCGCCGATTCCATGTAATCCATCAGCTTCATCTGCCATTCTTCCCAAGTGGGTAGATCTTGTGTCTTCCAGTGCTTTGCGATAAGTATTCTTGCTGCTGTTGTAGCATACATAAAAAAAGTTCTATCCTTCTTTGGCACCAATTGGCCGACCATGCCCAGGAGAAAGGCCTCTGGTTTCTTCAGGAAGGTATATTTAAATACCTTTTTCATTTCATTGTAAATCATCTCCCAGAAGTTCTTAATCCTTGGGCATGTCCACCAAAGGTGAAAGAATGTACCTTCAGTCTCCTTACATTTCCAACATTTGTTATCAGGCAAATGGTAAATTTTTGCAAGCTTGACTGGTGTTATGTACCACCTATAAATCATTTTCATTAAATTCTCTCTTAAGGCATTACATGCCGTAAACTTCATACCTGTGGTCCATAACTGTTCCCAGTCAGCCATCATAATGTTATGTCCAACATCTTGTGCCCATTTAATCATAGCAGATTTCACCGTTTCATCCTGAGTATTCCATTTCAACAGCAAGTTATACATTCTTGACAAATTCTTGACTTTAGGATCTAACAATTCTGTTTCCAATTTTGATTTTTCCACCTGGAAGCCTAATTTTTTGTCCAAATTATATGCCTCCATTATTTGGTAATAATGAAGCCAGTCTCGCAGTCTATTTTTTAATTTTTCAAAACTGCAGTTTTAATCTATCTCCCTCCTGCTCTAAAATTTCCCAATACTTCGGCCATTTTGCCTCCATATTGAGTTTTTTCTGAGTCTTTGCTTCCATTGGTGACAGCCATCTCGGGGTTTTATTTTCTAACAGGTCTTTGTATCTTATCCAGACATTAAACAGTGCTTTCCTGACAATATGGTTTTTAAACGCTTTATGTGCTTTAACCTTGTCATACCACAGATATGCATGCCAACCAAATACGTTGTCAAAACCTTCCAAATCCAACACGTCAGTATTTTCAAGAAGCATCCATTCTCTCAGCCAACAAAAAGTGGCTGATTCATAATAAAGTTTAAGGTCTGGCAGGGCAAATCCACCTCTTTCTTTAGCATGAGTTAGTATCTTAAATTTTATACGAGGCTTCTTGCCCTACCAGACAAATCTAGAGATATCTCTCTGCCACTTCTTGAAACAGTCCATTTTGTCCAAAATTTGCAATGTTTGAAAGAGAAACAGCATTCTTAGCAATACATTCATTTTTATCACAGCAATTCGACCTAGCAACGATAACTTCAAATTTGACCATATTTCTAGGTCCTTTTTCACTTCAGTCCAACATTTTTCATAATTATCCTTAAATAAATTCACATTCTTAGCAGTCATATTAACCCCTAGATATTTCACTTTCTTAACCAATGTTAATCCTGTCTCCTTCTGAAACTTATCTCTCTCAATCTCAGTTAGGTTTTTCTCTAAAACCTTAGTTTTCGTCTTATTCAACTTAAAACCTGCTACCTGACCAAATTCTTGGATCAGTTCCAGTACTCTTTTAGTACTCGATTCTGGCTCCTGTAAAGTCAATACCAAATCATCAGCAAATGCTTTCAGTTTGTACTGTTTGGCTCCCACTTGTATAGCCTTTACCAGTTGGTCCTTTCTAATCATATTTAGCAAAACCTCCAGTACCGATATAAAAAGCAATGGAGAAATTGGGCAACCTTGTCGTGTTCCTTTCTCAATCTTAAATTCTTCTGTCACTACATTGTTCACAATTAATTTAGCCTTCTGTTCTGAATAGATTGCACCTATACCATTTCCAAAACCTTGACCAACCCCCATCCCCTGTAAATTCTTCTTCATAAAACTCCAAGAAATGTTGTCAAAGGCTTTCTCCACGTCCACAAATATCAAAACTGCTTTAGTATTAATCTTCACTTGTAATTTTTCTAAGATGTTAATTATATTCCTCGTATTGTCAGACAAGTGTCTGCCCGGGAGAAAACCCACTTGATCTTTATGAATTTCGTCTGTTAACACCTTTTTAAATATTTTAATCTTCTAGCCAAAATGTCTGCAAAAATTTTATAATCCACATTAAGCAGTGATATGGGGCGGTAGTTCTTAAGCTGTGTCTTTTCAGTCTCTGTTTTCGGTAAAAGTGTAATATATGCTTCTTTCCACGACTCTGGTGCCTTTTTCCCTTCCAATATTTCATTACAGACTTCTTTTAAAGGTTGTGTTAACCATTCTTTCAAAGATCTGTAGTATCTTGAAGTCAATCCATCTGGTCCTGAATTGCATGTTCTGAATGGCCCCTTCTATTTCCTGTTCTGTTATTTTATAGTTCAGCATTAACTTATTTTCCTGGGAGATTTTTTGTAATCCATTAATTTTCAAAAATTTATCAATGTCCATTTCTTTCTGCGGCTTCTGTGTATATAGTTGTTTAAAATTCCTCTGGAAGCACTTTCTAATTTCCACTGGGTTCTGTATATTCTTTCCTTCCACTTCCAGATTCGTAATGGTGTTAAGTTTTTGTCTTTTTTTCATTTGCCAAGCCAAAAGTTGTCCACACTTATTTGCCGATTCAAATGTCTTTTGTCTCATCTGTTTAATCTTCCATTCTATTTCCTGATTCATCATTTTCATATATTGTACTTGATATAACTTTATCTCTTTTAAAATCTCCTGCGACTTTGGTTTCACCCTCAATTTCTTCTCTCCTTCCTTTATTTTTTCCAGGATTCTATCTTTTTTCTCATTTTGAGTTCTCTTCTTAATTGCATTCTGTTGTATCAAGAATCCTCTCATGACCGCTTTACTTGCATCCCAAATTACTCTTTTTTCCACAGTAGTGTTCATGTTTGTCTCAAAATAATCTCTCAAAGTTTTTTGGGCCTTCTTAGTGAATTCTTCATTCCTAAACAAAGTATCATTCATCCTCCATCTAAAGGAGCCAACTGGCATCAATTTCATTTCCATCTTCACGGCGTTATGATCGGAGCAGGTTTTGGGGCAAATTTCCACTTTACTAGTCTTTGGAGCCAGTCCCCTCGTTACCCAAATTTGGTCAATTCTTGTCCATGTCATTTTAGCCTCAGAGAAGAAGGTTCCCTCTCTTCCCAGGGGGTTCTTTGTTCTCCAGATATCAACTAAGTCCATATTTTCAGTCATGTCAAAAAAAGTTTTTGGTAGTCTACCATCCTTGGTAACTACCTGTCTCTGTGCCTTATCCATATTTGTAGACACCACACCATTCATATCTCCCATCAAAATCATATTGTAATCCATATAGTCCATCAGAGTCTCATGTAACTTCTTAAAGAATTCCGATTTTCCTTCATTTGGTGCATAAATACCTACTATCAAGAATTTTTCTCCTTGCGTTTGGATTTCAGTTGCAACAAATCTTCCTTGATCATCTTTAAATATGAATTTTGGTGATAGGCTCTCCTTTGCATAGAGGACCACTCCTCTTTTTTTGACTTTATCCGATGAAATAAATTCTTGGCCTAATCTTTTATTATTCAGTAGCTTCCTGTGTAGCCTTGTCACATGTGTTTCTTGCAAACAAATCAAGTCCAAATGCTCTTTTTTCAATAAATGAAATACTCTCCACCTTTTTTCGGGGGAGTTCAGTCCATTCACATTCCAACTCAGGACCTGCAGCACCATCATGTGGTTACTTTGGTGCCCCCCCAACTGCCCCCAAAGCTTGCTCCTCTTCTGTTGGTGGTAGTGATGGCACGTTCGCTGGGGTGTCCAATCCAAAGGATAATGTCGATATGTCCAGCGTTCCCCTGTTTGGTGATCTTCTCTCCGATGCTCTTTGCCCTGATCCTCTATCTGGTGATCTCCTGTCTAGTACTGTTGGCTCTTTTCCAATTCCCTTCTGCAGATCTTCTTCGTATTTGTTCAGAAACTTTATTTTATCTTCTACTGATCTTACTTTTATTTTCCTCCCTTTGAAGCTGAAAGATAGGCCTTGAGGAAATTCCCACCTGAAGATGATTTGATTCCTTCTCAGCAGGGCAACCAAATCTCCAAAATTGGACCTAAGGTCCAGAAGGTGTTTTGGGATATCTTTAAATATTTCTACTCTTGACTGTTGTATTACCAAAGTCTTCTCGTAGTGCCAGCCCAAAATTCTATCTCTCTCTTCTTTAGATCGGAGGGTAATCAGGCAGTCTCTTATTCTGTTCTTTTCCTTCTTCCGTTCTCTTCCAAGTCTGAAGGCCCTCACAATTTTGAATTCCTCTTTTCCCAAGTCCAAATCCCAATAGTCTGCAAATTCCTCCGTAAGATAGTCTATCAAAGAGTCCTTTTCCAGTTCAGGTACAGCTCTGATCCTCAGGTTTGTCTGTTTTTCCTTGAACTCAATCATAGAAAGTGCCAACTTGTGGTCCTCAAGTTGCTTCTGCAGGTCTGGAACTCTCTTTGTTTCCAATTGAGTTACCTTCGCATCTACAGAAACAACTTTTTCCTTGACTTCCTCTGCGATCTGTTGAGTTGAATTAGATTCCTGAATCAATTTCTCAATAGTTTCTGTATTTGTATTAACTTTTTGTCCCAAACTATTTATACTTTGTGTGTTCTGATCCAATTTTTTATTCATTTGTTCCAATGATTCATTTATCTTGCTTAGTGCAAGCGCCAGAGCCTCTTCTGATATCATTCCTTTTGATTTAGAGTGCATTAAAACAGCCGCAGATGGGACAGGAGGGCCAGATGTAGAAGCTCTTCGCTGCCACGACTTCCCAGACCTTGTTGTTTTGTCTTGAATTGGCGGATCTATTTTTTCTTTTCCATCTGCCATAACACTTAAGCCCTTCAAGGTCAGTTCCACAGTCCCAGAGTCTTATCTTTAGAATTGGAAAATTCCAACCCTTGCAGCAATTTCAGAACCCTCCTCTAGAGGGAAATAGTTACTGACTGTATTGTATTAATCCAAAATGTCACTTTTTAAAACACAGTTTCACCAATATATTTAGTAACAAGTCTCAGTTACTATTGCTCAGTTGCTTTTACTTCTTTTAGTCCTTTTTATAGTCAGAAGAGGATTATTGAAACAATGTATCACTCCTGTTTTGCAACATTCTTAATGGCAGCCCGTTCCCAGGCTCTGAGCGATGGAAATTTAGCTTCTTTCCCTCTCTTTTTGCAGGCAAATATTGTCCAAACCCCCCCCCCCTTCTCCTGCTTCCAAGGGGGGGGGTCGCTATTCTTAATGCTGGAAATTTAAGCGTTTAAAATAATCTTTCCGAGGCTTTAGCTTGAGTCTATTTGCTTCTGACTATTTACAAAGGAGGAAGGCGGACTTCCTGTTTTAGACCTTCCCCCGTTCGTTGCCAAATTCAACTTTTAAAAACTCCGATTCTTCGCTTTACTCACGGGTAGTTACTTTTAAATCCAATTGTCCACAGGAAAAAGTCAGCGCTCTCCGGCAACGGCTGTGCGGCTTCACTCCGTGGAAGTATCAGTCGATCCAAAGCACCGCGCTGCTCACCCCACTTCGCTCCAGAACCCCGAAAACGGGTTTCCCCACGAGTAGGGGAGGCGCAAAAGGTGCCAGCCGAATCCCCACGTTCACAGGCTTCACCCGCCTGTGATTTTTGAAGGGTCTCCGCTTTCGCCGCAGCGGCCAGACCCGATTTCCCCAGAGCGGATTCCTCTTACTCAGAGGAATTCCGCCATTGCCAATGGCGCTAACCCGGAAGTCCTGGGGCTGAGGAATTTCAATGAAGCTTTCGACTTGCCCCTACCTACACCTACCTACACACTGAACGAAGGAGCAAGAAAGCAAAAGGCAAGTTCAGAATTTCAGAGTTTTCCAAATGCCATGGCATCTCAATGGGGCTCCCTTGCCAATTGATGGTAAAGCAAGCCATTGGACAGGCCATCATGCATGAGGATGGTTTTTCAAATGGATTTGTGTTATGTACTGAGTTGAATAGGATCCAAAATGCAGCAGTCTGATTGGTCCTAGAACAATAGGATCCAAAATGCAGCAGTCTGATTGGTCCCAGAACAATAGGATTCAGAATGCAGCAGTCTGATTGGTCTTAGAACAATGCAGCAGTCTGATTGGTCTGCAGGAGCCACCCAATCCAGCTCCAGATGGAAGTAAATCCACAACCTGATTGACCTACAGGAGAATTCCGGAATTAGCCAATCACGTGCGGGCCATTGTGTAAATAATGTATATAAAGCAGATACTTCGAGGGGACTTTCATTCCTCCTCACCACTATGAGCTGAATAAAGAGCATGAAATCCACTCTCGACTCTGAGTATATTTCACTGGCGACGAATATGGGATCCCGCTGAGCTGACCGCCACACACAGCACCGCAGCACCGCCACCTGCCGCACCGCTGCCTCGCACCGTGTATCCAGGCTTCAGCTCTGGGACCCAAGGAACTCAGAATGGCAACCGACAGCAGCTTCTCGCCGTTCAACCCAGCATCCGGAGACTGGGAAGCGTACGCCTCCCGTTTCACCTTCCTCCTAGAAGCCAATGGGGTCACCGACGAAGAAGATGCCAAGAAGAGGGCGATATTCTTTAGCGTCTGCGGAGAGGAGACGTTTGAAATCGCCCGGGCTCTCCTTGCGCCTGAAGATGTCGCTACTGTTCCATACAAAACAATAATGGAACAGCTGAAGGGGCACTTTTCGCCGCAGCCCTCAGTGGTGGCTCATCGAAATGCCTTCTACGCAAAGTGGCAAGCCCCTGGGGAAGCCATAACTGGGTTTGTGACCTCTCTCCACCAGGTCGCCCGGTTCTGCAACTTCTCAGAGTTGGAGAACATGCTTCGTGACCGCCTCGTCGGTGGCCTGAAGGATGAGAAGCTGCAACGACGTCTCTATGCTAAGAAGGACCTAACGTTCCAGGTCGCTCTGGAGGAAGTCCTGGCAACGGAAGCTGCCGAGAGGTTGACGCAAGAGGCACGGCCGAGCCTGCCGTCCCAACTGAGGGTCCACCACGAAGACCTCACCGACGACTCAGGATCTGACAGGGAGGAGGTGCACAGAGTACAGCAGCACACTCAAGCAGCGCCCAGACCACAGTTGCCTCGACGAGAAGGAGGGAACTGCGCAAGCTGCGGGGAGAGTCACGAGAGGAGGACCTGCCGTTTCCGCAACGCAGAGTGCAGGCAGTGCAGAAAATTGGGACACATCGCCCGGGTGTGTCGGGCTCGGCCCACCAGATGCCAGGCATCAGAGGATCGATCCAAGAGCCCCAGGGCCCAGGGCCCAACGCACCAAGGCAACTCGACGGAGCTCACAGACTTCCAGGTATACCAGTTGCCCCACCCCAACGTAGAAAAAAATTATGTAGAGGTACAGATAGAGGGGGCCCCGTGCCGCATGGAGCTTGTCATGGGTTCAACTCTATCCATAATCTCGGAAAGGACCTTAAGGAAACTGTGTCCTAGTGGGGGTCCCAAACTCAGGCCAGCCCCATTCACCCTCCAGGACTTCCAGAAACGTAAGGTAACCACAATGGGGGTGGGGACCTTCAGGGTGCAATATTGAGGGCGGACGCGGCAATTGGACTTGCTTGTGGTCAAGGTCCCCTACATTAGCTTACTGGGATTGGCATGGTTTGGACCACTGGGGCTAGCCGTTACCAGGGTGAACCGCACTAGCTTACAAGTGGACGTGGACACCATATGCAAGGAATTTCTGGGGGTTTTCGATGGGAAATTGGGACAGTATACGGGGGCCCCCATTGCTCTATAGCTTTACCCCGCAATACGACCTGTCAGGCTCAAGACCCGCCGGGTCCCATTCGCCCTGAAACCCTGTATAGACGAGGAATTGGACCGGCTTGTGGAGCAAGGAGTGCTGGAACCTGTGCCTAATTCCCCCTGGGAAACCCCGATCGTCACACCCGTCAAGCCTAATGGTTCGGTCCACATCTGCACAGACTATAAATGTACCATAAACAAGGCCCTCACGGCCCACACATACCCAGTGCCAGTGGTCAGCCATGTCCTTGCCACCCCGGCTGGGTCAAAAATTTTTGGCAAGCTGGACTTGGCCCAGGCATATCAACAGCTGCCGGTAGATGACACCACAACAGAGGCACAGACGATTGTGACGCACAGAGGAGCGTACAGGGTAAAGCGGCTGCAATTCAGTGTCAGCGTGGCACCAGGCATATTCCAGAATCTAATGGACTCTCTTCTTAAAGGGATTCCTGGCGTCACCCCCTTCTTCGATGATGTGTTGATTGCTGGGCCCATGCCAGAGGAGTTTGAGGACCGCCTCCACACCGTTCTGCACCGTTTCCAGACAGCGGGTCTCAAGGTGAAGCGGGGAAAATGTCTACTAGGAGTGCCTCAGGTGGACTTTCTGGGATTTATGGTGGACGCAGAAGGGGTCCACCCGACTGGGGACAAGGTACGGGCCATTTGTGATGCCCCAGCGCCCAAGAGCAAGACTGAACTTCAGGCCTTCTTGGGACTATTGAACTTTTACCATTCCTTCCTTCCCCACAAGGCGGCGGTAGCGGGCCCCTTGGGTGTGGGACCAGCGCCAAGAGGCCACATTCCAGGCAGTCAAGGACTTGCTTGTCTCAAACTCGGTCTTGGCACACTTCGACTAGAGGCTGCCGGTGGTGCTAGCATGCAATGCCTCGCCCTATGGCATCGGTGCTGTCCTGGGACACCAACTCCCAGATGGAAGAGAGGTGTCGGTGGCATACTTTTCCCAGACACTCAACGAAACTGAGCGGAACTACTCGCAAATCGACAAGGAGGGTCTGGCAATCGTGAAGGGAGTAAAAAAATTCCATGATTTCTTGTACGGGTGGCCCTTTACCGTGGTGACTGACCACAAGCTGTTGCTTGGCTTGTTAGCCCCCGAAAAGCAGACCCCCCCCAAGTGCTGTCTCCTCGCGTCCTCAGGTGGTCAATTTTCCTTGCCAGCTACCAGTATGCACTGATTCACCGCCCTGGGAAGGCGATGGGCCATGCGGACACCCTCAGCAGGCTACCACTACCGGAAACAGGCCCCGACCCAGCACCCACACAAGAGGTTATGAGCCTGGAGCTGCTTCCCGACCGCCCCATTCAGGCACAAGAAGTTGCACACCATTCCAAGAAAGATAGGGTCATCTCCCGGGTCTTGGACTGGGTGTGGAGGGGATGGCCCAGCAGCAGTCCCGGACCAGAATTCGCCGGCTACACAACCCGCAAACATGAACTGTCGGCCCACAAGGGGTGCCTGTTATGGGGAAGCAGGATCGTTGTTCCCCAGCCCCTCCGCAAAAGGGTCCTCACAGCCCTACACGAGACACACCCAGGGGTAGTGAGAATGAAGGCCCTTGCCAGGAGTTATGTGTGGTGGCCGGGGATCGATGGAGAGATAGAAGCCTGGGTCAAACACTGCCAGGCCTGCCAAGAATCCCGCCCAGATCCCCCAAGGGCCCCAGTCCAGTCCTGGGAGTCCACCCGAGCACCATGGTCACACCTGCATGTGGACTTCGCTGGCCCCTTTCAGGGGAAACCATTCTTCATAGTGGTGGACTCCTACACCAAATGGCTGGAAGTCGCACTGGTACCGTCCACTTCCACGTCCGCAGCCATCCGGGTACTACGCAGGCTGTTTGCAACCCACGGGCTCCCTGACACTTTCGTCTCAGACAACGGAACCGCATTTACATCAGGAGAATTCCAAACCTTCACAGCGCAGAACGCCATCTGCCACATCCGTTCGGCGCCATTCCACCCTGCCACCAATGGCCAAGCAGAACGCATGGTGTGGACCACCAAGGACACCCTCCGCCGCATGACGCAAGGGGATTGGGAGTACCGCCTTGCGACATTCCTTCTAGCACAGCACAGCACCCCCAGCTCAACGACTGGCCAGAACCCCGCTGAACTACTAATGGGCCGGCGCCTTGCAATCAGATTGGACCGCCTTCACCGCGATAGAGCTCAGGATGAGGTAGTGGTGGGCGAAGGCAGGAACCCCCGGACCTTTGTGGCCTAGGACCCAGTGTACGCAAAGAATTTTGGGGCAGGCCCACCATGGGTACCCGCCACAGTCACCAGGGTCACTGGCCCCGTGTCGTACGAGGTGCTAACGGATGGGGGGCAATGCTGGCGCCGCCACTGCGACCAGATACGGCAACGATTCCTGGGGGGAAACCAGGAGGAGGACAGGTCAGAGGAGTCCCAAGGGAACAGTGGGGCAGTGAGGCCCGTAGAACAGGAGGGGCCAGCAGGAGAGGCAGAATCAGTAAATACAGAGAGGACCCGTGAGGCCGAAAGGACACCGGAACCGGAACCATGACTGAGTGAGCCGGATGCCCCAGACCAAATGGCCCCATCACAGCCAGCATCCTTGGAACACGAGCCAGAACCTGAACCCCGGACCAGGGAACACCCCAGGCCGCAACGCACACGTAGGCCGCCGGCGTACCTTGAGGACTATGAATGCGAACTCCCAGGCAGGACTGGAACTTAGAGGGGAGGGGTGTTATGTACTGAGTTGAATAGGATCCAAAATGCAGCAGTCTGATTGGTCCCAGAACAATAGGATTCAGAATACAGCAGTCTGATTGGTCTTAGAACAATGCAGCAGTATGATTGGTCTGCAGGAGCCACCCAATCCAGCTCCAGATGGAAGTGAATCCACAACCTGATTGGCCTACAGGAGAATTCCGGAATTAGCCAATCACGTGCAGCCCATTGTGTAAATAATGTACATAAAGCAGATACTTTGTGGGGACTTTCATTCCTCCTCACCTGTCAGGGAACTGCCATCGGAGCCAGAGGGAGAGGGAGGGCTCCAGAGGGATGCCGGAGAGCGTCCCGGGAGGGAGAGAAGCAGCATGTCTTCTGGGGAAGGAAATCAGCGTAGCACCAGTGGAGAAGGGGGGCAGATGGGGGAATCGGCGAGGTGGCTCCAAGACTCCTCGCCGGGGACCAGTGGGGAGAGCACGGGTCCTCCGATGCCCACACCCTCCCTGCGCAGAAGGCTTCCGCGCAGGGAAAGTAGGCGGAGACTAGGCGTCAAAGAGCTTTTATGCTGGTAGAAGTTCAAGAAACACCCACTAACGGATTCTGCCAGCGACTGAGACAGCCACGGGCGCGTGGCTGTCCAGACAGAAAGGGTTCACTAAGGCAACCAACCAAGGGTGGCGCCGATTTACGCACAAGCAGCCCCTAGAACCATTACATCACCATTATGAGTTGAATAAAGAGCATGAAATCCACTCTCGACTCTGAGTATATTTCAAATTGAATCACACTTTGCCTTTTTTCTAATTCAAGATAGTGCCTCACGAAAGCATGGAGCTTTGCAGAGTCCTTTGGAGACTGTGGAAAAGATTGCGCAAGAGAGAGGCTTGGCACCAGAAGAAATTCATAACTTGCTGAACATCGCACTCAGTGCCAAGCTTGGTAAAGAAAACATGTTTTGGCTTCTCTTTCCCCTTGGCAATAAAGTATGTCAAAGTAGCTGCATTGCCCTGCCTTCTCCCTTAACAAGAACCTGGGCTGCTTCTTGCTTGTGAGAAATTATCAATAGTGAAGATGTTAAGAATGTTAAGCAGTGTCTTTCAATGTCTTGCAGGCACAGTGATAAGCACTAGGCTACTGAAGAATCTGATTCCCATTTCCGTACTAACAGAGGATTCTCTTCTTTCAGCTGTGTCTTGGCTCTGTGCTCGCAAGTGTTCTAGTGACTTTCAGGTAACTTGGAAAGCATGGTAATGATGTCTTGGTTCTGAAGAATGATATTTCCCCCAGTCTGACTTAGTTATCCTGGTGATGATTCAGCTAGATGTTGTACACGCTGACCATATTCCAGAAGGGGTTTGTTGTCTTGGTCTTGCTTTGGCTTACTGATATCTGTCTTCTCCCTATAGGTGCTCATTCCAAAATGGATAATTGTAATGTTTGACTATATTGATCAGAAGGAAAATATTAATGCTCTCTATGGTTTCTTCTTCCGCTTCTTACAATATGAGAAATTGGTAAGATAAAAAGGAATGTGTTATTTTGAAGGAACTCGCTTTTATTCTGACATTAACCCAAATCAAACAATAAAGAGTACTTTCCGACCACACAACAGGACACCATGTGAAAAGTGGGGCCTTAAAAAAACCTTCCCCATTTCCTTCCTTTTCCTGTCTTGTTCCTTCCCAATGGGCGCCGATCGCAGCGCCCCCCCCCCCCCGGGTGCACGGCATGTTCAGGCACGCAGGCAGGCAGGCAGGCAGCTATCCGATGTCGATCCCGCCCGTTCCTCCCTCCACCCCCCTCAAAGACAGCCGCGCAGGCAGCTATCCGATGGAGGGAGGGGGGAAAACCCTGTTCTGCATAGCTATCAATTCGGGTGTGATAGTCTTATGTTTGCATACTTATGGGAAAATAAAACTAATTTATTTTAGAGCTTGTATTTGTGTGTATTCATGGTATTATTTGTAGACCCAGTAGATGGCAGTGTGGTGTGGAGAGTGTTTTTGGCAGCGAAAGGATAGAGGGTGGAACGTTGACCGTTCAAAGGCACTATAAGCAATATATATATATATATATATATATATATATATATATATATATATATATATATATATATATAATCTCCACATTTTCCTAGCTACGTTTTCCCTTAAAAGTATACACTCAAATACATTTGAATCAAATACATTTGGAACAAGTGATTGTTACATTTAAGGAACATTCTCTCTTTTTTTAAAATAAATTTTATTCAAAATTATAACAAAACATATTTTCCAAAAACATATCCTTATCCCTCCGACTTCCCTCAGTTCCAGTCTTTGGTTTCTCCAATAATGCTATTTTCTGCATGTTACAGAGTTGTATAGATCCTCCAACTATTTAGCTTATTATTATCAGTAAAAAAATTGTGAATGTTTATTCAAAACCTGCCAAGGAGTCCAGTTCGCTTTGTTGCATCTTCAAATACTTTGTGAAAGGTTCCCATTCATCCTTAAAGTCACAGTTATCCTTATTTCGTAGTTTATGTGTCAGTTTTGCCAGTTCTGCATAGTCCATCAATTTTTCTTGCCATGATTCTTTAGTCGGAGTTTCTCCAGTCTTCCATCCCTGTGCTACCAGAACTCTCGGGGCCGTTGTCGCATACATGAAGATGTTTTCCAACTTTTTTGGCAGGTCTTTCCCTACAACCCCTGTGATGGGATGATGAGCTGCTTGTGCGTAAAATCGTAGTCCCTCAGAGTTTGTTCAAGCCCACAAACTTCTGTCTGTGACAGAGCCCCTCAGACATGGCTGCTCTAGTCACTTGCAGATTCCGACAGTGGTTGCTTTCGGAATCGTTTCCAGCATAAAAGCTCCTTAACGGAAACACGTCTTCTGGACTCACGGCGTGACAGTTTCCGGCGAGGAGTGGGTCTCCCTATGGGAGCTTCAGATACCTCCCCACTGTTCTCGCTGGACGTGTCCCTGAGCCCTCCCTCCTGCTCGCTTTCCCTCAGAGATCCACCTCTCCCCCTGCTGGTTCCTGCTTCAGCTGCTGAGTCTCTCCCAGCCTGCGTGAGCCCCTCCACCAGAGACCCACCTCTCCCCCTGCTGGTTCCTGCTTCAGCTGCTGAGTCTCTCTCAGCCTGCGTGAGCCCTTCCACCACCGGTTCCTCCGATGGCAGTTCCCTGACATCCACCTCCCCTCCAGGGCCCCCTTCACCCCCTCCCGTTCCCTCTCCTCTGGGTGGTGAGGAGGTAAAACCCTGAAAAGAATCCTCTTCATCTTCAGACGTCTCGAACATTTCCCTCCATCGGTCTCCGTTCCGGCTCGCTGACTCCTCCTCCTCCTCGGAATCTGTGAACCCCTCCAACTCCTCTTCTTCGTCGGTGGTGGCAAAGTATTCCCTCCGGAACCTCGCTACAGGCTGAGGTTTACGTGGGAACCTCTGATGAAAAGTTTCTATTAAAACCTCGTCATTGACATCCTCAGCCATGACCCAGGTGTTTTCCGACTACGGTTCCCCTTCCCACATTACCAAATACTCTACTTGATCTCCCTTCCACCTGGAATCGAGGATCTCCGCTACATGGTAGCTTTGTTCCCTTTCCTCCATTGCTGGTCCCCGAGTGACCCTCCCTTCTCTGTCCCCTTTATACGGTGACAGCAACGACCTGTGGAAAACTGGGTGCAGCTTCATGTGGTTCGGTAACCGGAGTCTGAAAGCCACTGGGTTGACCTGTTGCGTGACTTCAAATGGGCCCAGTCTTTTGGGTCTTAACTTCTTACAACCCCCTTTGAAGGGTAACCCTTTGGTTGACAGCCACACCTGGTCCCCCACCCTAATGGTTTCACCTTCTCTTCTGTTTTTGTCTGCCTGCCTCTTATATTCCTCCTTGGCCCTGTCTAAATTTAGTTGGAGCTGGCGATGGATCGCTTCCATTTCTTCAACGAACTGTTCGGCAGCTGGAATGCTCCATCTCTCCCCCTCCCCTCCTGGGAAAGCCCTGGGATGGCACCCGTAATTAGCCAAAAAGGGGCTCATCCCCGTGGACACGTTCTCCGCATTGTTGTAGGCAAATTCCGCCAACGCCAGCTTCTCCACCCAATCATTCTCTCTGTCATTGACATAACACCTCAAATATTGCTGGAGGATGCCATTGGCTCTTTCTGATGCGTCTGTTTCGACCCTCATCTTTTTTTGTAAGTCCACATGCAGAAGTTGTTCTTCCGAGGCGAAGGCCCTTTTCAGTTCCTCAAAAGCTCGCTCCGCCTCCTCAGTCCAAACTAATTTCTTCTTACTGCTGAGACAGTCCGTAATGGGCGCCGTCAGGTGGGCAAAGTTTCAGATGAACTTACGATAAAAGTTCCCAAACCCTAGGAACCTCTGCACATCCTTCTTTGTTTTGGGTGTTTTCCATTCCAGCACTGCCTGGACCTTGCCGGGATCCATGGCCAATCCCTTGTCTGACAGGCGGTACCCCAGGAACTCCACCTCCTTGGCATGAAACTGACACTTCTCCAGTTTCACCCACAGCCGGTTGGCCTGCAGCCTGCTCAACACTTCTCTGACGTCTCTCACATGCTGCTCCTCATTCTCAGAATACACCAACACGTCATCTAGGAAGGCCACACAATTCTTGTAAAGCAAAGGCCCCAGTACGTGGTTCATAAAAGCTTGGAAGCACGCCAACCCTGCTTGTAATCCAAATGGCATAACTAAATATTCAAATACCCCCAAAGGGGTGAACATGGTGGTTTTCCATTCATCCCCTTTCCTTATACGTATCAGGTTGTACGCCCCCCTTAGGTCCAGCTTTGTAAAAATCTTTCCCTTCCGCACCCTGGTCAAAATGTCGTCAATCCTGGGCATTGGGAAGGCCACTGGTTCTGACACTGCGTTTAATCCCCTGAAGTCACACACAAGTCTCGGCTTGTCCGTGTTTTTTTTATCCACAAAAAACACTGGGCTACCTCCCACCGCTCTGGACTCTCTGATGAAACCTCTCTTCAGGTTCTTGTCAATGAACTCCCTTAGCTCCTGCATTTCTCTGTCTGACATGGCGTACAACTTGCCTACAGGAAGCTGTGCCCCAGGGAGTAAATTGATTTGACAGTCAAAGGGTCTATGCGGGGGTAGTTGGTCAGCTTCCTTCTCGCTGAACACGTTGCTGAGATCTGCGTATTGTCGTGGTACCTTCACTTTCTCCATTACTTCCGTCCCTGCTAGGGTGGCTTGGGCCCCTGCTGAACCCTTCCCCCCTTTGCAGTGTTCTAAGCAATGTGCTGAACTAAAGGAAACCACTCTCTGATGCCAGCCCACCAGCGGGTCATGTAACGCTAGCCAGCTCATCCCCAAAATAATAGGGGCTCCTCCCAAGGTGGCCACATTAAAAGCTATCAGTTCGGTGTGCCTTGCCACCTTCATTATCATTGGGACTGTCTGCAAGCTGACTTCTCCTCCCAACAACTCCCTGCCATCGATCGTGGTCACCTGCAGGGGGTTGCTTAAAGGGATCGTCTGTATCTGGTGTTCAGCTGCAAACTCCTTGCTTATGAAATTGCAGGAGCTGCCTGAGTCCAACAGCGCCTTTATCTTTAGGGGGTATCCGTTTTGCAGCTCTAGCGACACTTCAATCACTAGGGCAGGTTTAGGAGGTTCCGGCGTGGGCACTTTCACTGCTCTTTGGCCTGGCTGCTGTGCCCCGACGGTGGCAACCAGGCGTTGGCTTTTACTTGCTCCGGTTTTTCCTCCTCTCTACCCTCAACAGCTCCCACCATCCCTTGCCATTCCTTCCTCTGGGGGCAGACTCTGGCAAAGTGACCTGGCTGTTGGCAGAGATAGCATTTCCGGGCGCCTTTTCCCTCCTTCTTTCCCCCTTCACTGGGCTTTGAAACTGCGCGCGCGCGCGCTGTTCCGATTTCCATCGGCTCTGCCGGCGGGAAAGTTGTCTCTGGAATGTCTGGAATGCGGAACTCCTTCCAACGTTCCCCCTTCCCTTCCCGCCTCTCCAAAGCTCTCGCCTCCTGGCGCGCTCCTATGGTCAGCGCAGATTTGCTCAGCTGATCCATAGAATCCGCCCTGGGACCCCGGGCCAGTTCATCTTTCACAACCGAAGCCAGACCTTCTTCAAATAGCATCTGAATGGGTTCCGCCGATAAGTCCCACCCCAATCTGTGAACCAGCATGGTGAACTCAGTCCAGTACTCACGGACAGATCGGCTCCCCTGTTTGCAAGCCATTAGCTGCCTGCGCACCACTCCCTGCTCAATATCGCTGGAAAACATCAGATCCATGGCACGAAAGAACTTCATTGTGTCCTTTAGGACGGCACTATTCGTTGCCATCATGGGTCTCACCCAATCCCGCGCTCCCTTTTCAAGATGCCCAATCACGAAAGCCACTCGCGATTCCTCGTCAGGGAATTCATCAAACTGCACATTGAGGGCATATTGCATCTCTGTTCTAAAGGCATGGTAGTCCTTGGGGTCCCCCCCAAACTTCTGCACCAATCCTGGTACCTTTCTGGGGAACTGGGTGGCTTTTCCCCTTCTGTCTGCATCCTGAGCCCTTCTCTCCTCAAGCCTTGCCGTCTGCAGCGCTAGCTGGATCTCCAACGCCCGGTAGCTTTCCTCCAGGCTTGGCCCTGCTCCAACTCCTGCTTGCCCGGTTCCGGCTGGTTCGCTCATGATGCCTTCTCCTGCACAAACAGCTTACAAAGACTGTCGGAATGCTGTGATGGGATGATGAGCTGCTTGTGCGTAAAATCGTAGTCCCTCAGAGTTTGTTCAAGCCCACAAACTTCTGTCTGTGACAGAGCCCCTCAGACATGGCTGCTCTAGTCACTTGCAGATTCTGACAGTGGTTGCTTTCGGAATCGTTTCCAGCATAAAAGCTCCTTAACGGAAACACGTCTTCTGGACTCACGGCGTGACAGTTTCCGGCGAGGAGTGGGTCTCCCTATGGGAGCTTCAGATACCTCCCCACTGTTCTCGCTGGACGTGTCCCTGAGCCCTCCCTCCTGCTCGCTTTCCCTCAGAGATCCACCTCTCCCCCTGCTGGTTCCTGCTTCAGCTGCTGAGTCTCTCCCAGCCTGCGTGAGCCCCTCCACCAGAGACCCACCTCTCCCCCTGCTGGTTCCTGCTTCAGCTGCTGAGTCTCTCTCAGCCTGCGTGAGCCCTTCCACCACCGGTTCCTCCGATGGCAGTTCCCTGACAACCCCCAACAAAAATGCCTCGGGTTTTTTAACAAATGTTAAATGGAACATTTTCTTCAATTCATTGTATATCATTTCCCAAAAATTTTTAATTACTTTACAATCCCACCACATATGATAAAATGTTCCCTCCTTTTCCTTACACTTCCAACATCTATTTGAACTAGTTTTGTACATTTTCCCTAACTGCACTGGTGTTGTGTACCATCTGTACATCATCTTCATGTAATTCTCCTTCAATAGGGAACAATCTGTAAATTTTAAGTCAGTTTTCCATAATTTAACCCAATCTTCCATCATAATGTTGTGACCTACATCTTGTGCCCATTTAATCATAACTGATTTTACCTCTTCATCTTTCGTCTCCCATTCTAATAGTATGCTACATGCGGCCTTCAGTAGTTTCACTTTCCCTTCAATCACTTCCGTTTGAAACCTAGATCTAGTATAACTAAATCCTTTCTTACAGTCTTCTTTATATGTTTCATGTAGTTGTCGATAATGCAACCAACTCTGAAAGTGGTCTTTGATCTCATCATAATCTCTTAATTTCCATTTTCCATCATGGTCCTTTAATAAATCAACATATGTGAGCCATTTTCCTTTCTTTCCAAGTGGTTTGAGCAGTAATGCTTCATGTGGTGAAAGCCACCACGGAGTCTTTTGTTCCAATAAGTCTTTATATCTCTCCCATACTCTCATTAATGATTTCCTGATTATATGGTTGTAAAAGCTTCTATGAATCTCCCCTTTCCCGTACCATAAGTATGCATGCCAACCAAATCTGTTGCCATGTCCTTCTAGTTCTAATGCCTCTTGCTTGTCCAATCTCATCCAGTCCCTGATCCATACCAAACAAGCAGATTCGTAATACAATTTAAGGTCTGGAACATTCTCTAGGCGATGAGACTGGGGGGAAATACAAAAACCCATTTGGATACATTTGGATACATTTAGAAAAGTACAGCATTTTGAGGAAAAATACATTTGAGTCAAAAAATACATTCAGATCTATTCTTAAAGTCAATGAGAAAGATACAGCAAAAATGATACAATTCGATACAGCGAAAAACGATCCATTCCCCAAGGCACAGTTGACCTTCTTGTAGGGTGTTAAGGCAGAATACGATCTATTTGATATTGGTAGGGTCCTTCTCCTTCATTCCCCTCTCTGACCCTGACTCTCTTACGACACAGTGACCATCCCAGAGTGTGGGCACAACTTCTGCCGGTCCGGCCTGATCCAGTGCAGTGTGGGAATGTTCAGGGATGCAGGAGAGGATATATTGACTGATTATATCCTTATCCAACTTGTGCTAACAAGTTCCCAAAATATCAGCAGAGTAAGACATTCCCCTTTGTTTAAGTTTGCAACGGTAACGTGTGCTCAGGTTCGCTAGAACCTCTATAATAATCACTCTGGTAATTTCCCCTTTATTCCCTCTTAAAATAGAAGACACGACACAGTCCTTTACAAAAGTATAAAAAAGAGTTTACTCACATTCTGTTCACAATCGGATCCCAGAAGGCAGACAGCTTTATAAAGTAATATACATTTAGAATCTATCTTATAAGAAGATAGTCCCTTTGTCCTCTCTTAGCAGATGCTGCTTCTTCGAAGGAAGAGGAGAGAGAGAGAGATGGCTGCCCCTGTCCTGTGCTTTTGTCATTACCTGCATAGGTGAGGCCACACCCACCTCTAGTCACATGTGGAGGAAGTCTGTCCCAGGAAGTTTACCTGCTGGCTGGACAAACATCCCTCCCCATGTCTAAACATGTAAAATTTAGGAATGTTGTAATTGACTGCTCCTGTGTTTTACATCCCACATAACCCTTCTCAGGCAATGCAACATACACAAAACATAAACAACTTTATTCAACCACCCAGAGTCCCAGCTTGACACGTAGATTCTGGAAACTCTCTCTTGGTAGGGGCTTTGTCAGGATGTCAGCAGTCATCTCTTCGGTGCTGCGGTAAGACAGTTCCACTAGTCCATCTTGGATCATCTGGTGTATATAATGGTATTTCACCCCAATGTGTTTTGTTCTTGCTAGGAACTTCTCACTCTGTGTCAGCTTCAGACAACTCTGATTGTCCTCTAGCAAGCTGACAGGTCCCTTTCTCACCAACCCACAGTCCTTGATCAGTTGATCAAGCCAGGTGATCTCTCTGCACGCTTCTGTTGCTGCAACGTATTCTGATTCTGTGGAAGATAATGCTACACAGCTCTGTTTATAACTGCCCCACGCAACAGGTCCATCCCCAAACATAAAAACATGACCACTTGTTGATTTATAGTCAGCATTATCCCCAGCCCAATCCGCATCAGTATACCCAACCAACTTAGGGTCTCTGATGGCTGGTAACCTTAATTTACAATTCATGGTACCCTTCAAATACCGCACCACCCTCTTTACACCTGCCCAATCATGCTCAGTGGGAGAATTCACCTTTCTGCTAAGAATCCCCACAGCATTAGCTAAGTCAGGTCTACATGTGGTAACTAAATACAAAAGTTTACCAATTGCTGACCTGTATTTACTGTTGTCTGGCATCTGCTTTGAATCCTGCTGATTTTTCAAAAAGTCAGTAGCCATTGGTGTAGCAACTGGGTGTGCGTCTTGCATCTGCATTCATTCAATCAGTTCGTGGATCTTTTCCTTTTGGCTGAGAAGAAATGAGTCGTCCTCTTCTCTCTCAACTTGGATCCCGAGGTAGTACTGGAGATCTCCCAGCTCTTTGACCTCCACCTCTTTGCTAAGGTGTTTTACTATCTGTGTATAGTCTTTTTCACTTGCTGTGGCAATAATCAGGTCATCAACAAATGCTAGGATATATTAAAATTGTCCATTATTTGACTTACTGTACAAGCACTTGTCAGCATTGCCTTGCTTGTACCCAAGTTGCGTCAGCATTTTATGCAACTTCTGGTTCCAGGCTCTAGCAGCCTGTTTAAGTCCGTAAAGTCCTTTCTGCAGTTTGCATACTAAATGGGCCTCATGTGGTTTTACAAAACCTTTGGGCTGTTTCATGTAAATTTCCTCAGAAATCTGCCCGTGAAGAAAAGCAGTAGCAATGTCAATGTGTTTCACCCTCATTTGCTTGGAGGCTGCAATGCTTAAGAGCATTCTTACGCTGCTGTACCTCATGGTTGGTGCAAAAACTTCATCATAATCTTCACCAAAACGCTGTGAAAATCCCTGTGCTACAAGTCTAGCTTTGTAGCGCTGCACTTCTCCTTCTGACCCCTTCATAACCTTGAAAACCCATTTACTGTCAATGGCCTTCTTACCGGGAGGCAGCTCAGTGAGTGTCCAGGTCTTGTTCTGATGCAGTGCAACCATCTCTCCTCCTGCGCGGCCTTCTTCCAGAGACTGTCTTCAGCAGCTGGCATCTCCTGTATCTCTTCCCAAGTGGAAGGTTCCTGTGGAAACGCCAACCCTGCAAAGTAGGACAGCTGTAATGGTGGGACACCTCTGTTGGTTCTGGATGAGCATCTGACCTCTGATTCTGCAACCGCATCAGCTTCCTCATCCTCCTCCAACACTGGCATGTCCCCATCTGAGTCCTCCTCTTCGTCTCTGGTGCCGCCAGGGGTCTGGTCCTCTGCGTCTTCTGGTGCGTCGCCCGTAGGGGGGGGCTATAACACTCGAAGGCAGATTAGTACTTTGTGGGGTTTCTGAAGGGAAATATACAAACTCTTGAGTCCTTTCTGACTCATTGGAAGAGTCCACAACACTATTCTGAGTGTCGGCTTTGCCATATTCATCAAAATAAACTGCATGGTGCGCATTTGTCTTACCAGTTTGTAAGTCCAAGATTCTGTATCCTTTGCCTCCAGAGGCGTATCCCACAAGGATACCTGCTTTTGCCCTGGAGTCAAGCTTATGTCTGTGTTCTTTGGGTACGTGGTAGTAACACAGACTTCCAAACACACGTATATGCGACAAACTGGGAGTTTTCCCATGCCAAAGTTCAAATGGTGTGCGCTCTGCTCCTTTAGTTGGCAATCTGTTCTGCAAATAAACTGCTATGTATACCGCTTCTGCTCACAGCTTCTGTGGCAAACATGCATCTTTTAGCATGCACCTTGTCATATCCATAATGGATCTAAACTTTCTCTCTGCTATGGCATTCTGCTGTGGTGTGTAAGGAATTGTGGTTACGTGTGCAATTCCTTCTTTGGCCAGGAGAGCCTGCATTTCATTTGAGCAGTACTCACCTCCATTGTCACTCATTAACACAGCTGGAGCTCTTTGGAACTTGTTCTTGAGCATGACAATGTAGTCCTGGAGCTTGTCCACTGTCTCACTCTTTTCTTTGAGGAAATAGACAACACAGTATTTTGAAAAATCATCCAGAAATATTAATATATATCTATTCTTTACCAGTGAGGGAACATTCATGGGTCCACATAAGTCAGTGTGCACAATGTCAAGCACTTTGGTGCTTCTGTGTTCTGCACAACGTGGAAATGAAGGTTTTACAGCCTTTTCAGTAATACAGCTTATACACTTTACTGGAGCTTTGTTGCTCTGTTTTACCTTCAAACCTCTTACAAGATCTCTTTTCTGTAGATCCAGAATAATGCTGGTGTCTCTGTGTCCAAGCCTTCTGTGCCATAGGTCCAGATCTGCCTCATCCTTCTGGCTGGAATGTGCCACTTTTGCAGACTGGTTCTCTGAAAGATTAATCTCATATGCACCATTTATTAGCTTGGCTTGAGCAAACACTTTACTATTTTTAGTCACATTACATTCTCCATTTCCAAATGTGATCTGGAAACCTTTCCTGTCCAAAGTGGACGCGCTGATTAAATTGCAGCTCAGCTCTGGTGCATACAAAACTCTAGAGATTGTGTTTTCAATGGATTCATTGTTTATATTGCATTTCAGGTTCATGGAACCTGCACCTTTTGCTTTAACAATGTTGCCATCTGCAATCTCAATTTCAGATCCTTCTTCATCATTTATCTCATTAAAATAGTCCTTTTCAAATGAAAAATGAGAGCTGGCACCTGAATCAATAATCCACTTATTACGTTTATTTTCACGATTCTGGACAGTTAAATTCCTTTCTTGCAGTAGCCATGTGCATTCACATTTCCCCTTCTTTTCCCCTTTTGGCTGAAAGGGGTGGGGTTTCTTTGCCTTAGGAGCTCTGCAGTTCTTTGCAATGTGCCCTTCCTTGTTGCAATTGAAGCAAACCACTTTCATGGGCATCTCTCTGGACTTTGTAAATTGCCTAGATGCATAATTACTGTCCTTGCTTCTAGCATTTCTCACTGGAGATTCAGCTCTCTCTCTGTATTCCTGTTTTAAATGACTGATCAAGTCTTTAAAGGTTAGACCTTCTCTGTGGTCCATGAGGCTTACAAATGCGTTAAATCTTGGTCCAAGCGATGATAACAAGAATGATATCTTTGTAATATCATCAAAAGCTTTGGGAGTTAGATCAATCCTCTGAATAATCTCAGTAAACTTGTTAATGTGCTCTGTGAATTCCTCTTTTGAATTCATCCTCAATCTGGTTAATTTATACATCAAGCTTCTGTAGGAGCTCATGGTAGATTCTCCATACATGCGCTCAATATCTTTTAAGATTTGAGGTGCATCATCTCTACTATTTATTAATGATAGATGCTCATCATGAAGTCCACTCAAAATTATGTGTCTGGCTTCGCTATTCTTGGCTAAAGCTTCCTCAGATGATCCTGTAGGCTGAGGCTGTTCTAAAGTTTTGAATCTAAACACGCTATTAAGCGCTGCTTCCAGTGCACAAAATTACAAAATTATATTCATTTAGCACAGGCATTCCTAGTTTTGCATCACTATCAAAAGTTGCTCTAGCCATCTTAAAAAACCAAAAATTTGAAAAATATTCAAAATTCAAAAATTTCTCAAAATTCTAAAATCAAAAGCTCAAAAATCTCAAAATGCAAAACAAATCTTCACTGCTTTGGGTCACTGTGAACTCTTTGCCAATTAATCCTGCTGTCCAGTCAGCACTCCCCTGCGTAGCTCTGCTGGGGCTGACCTGGGCAGAAAAACAGAGTTGCAGCGGTCCTGCAGTCCGTGTGAGATAGAGGGATAAATCAGTCCAGAGACAGTCCGTTGCTATCTCTAAAAGTGTTTATTTACACAGCAATAAATCCATCAGAACTTTCCGGCATCTCTCCGGTGCTTAGAGCACACGCAGCTTCTTTGCAGCGTCTCTCAGTCTAAAGTGAAACCAACTCTCACAGACAAAGACGGACAAAGCCTGTGACGTACGGCCCTGCGTCAAGCCCCTCCCAGATACAGGACACCAAGGAGTTTTAACCCTGTAAACTCCAAACTCCACACCCCCTCTTGTCCTGCATCTGGGGGAAATAAGCAACAATGCTCACCCCAAACACAGACCTTCACAGAACTCCTCATGCCTCTAGAAGGATAATGGCTTCGTGAAGCCATCAGCGAGGTTCTTGGCTGAGGGACAGTATTTTAGAGCAACTAGCCCCTCACGAACGCTCTGACACACATTCTGAAAACGTATATCCAGATGTTTGGTCCTGGCCTTGAATTGTGCCGTCTCGGCCAATTTGAGGCACGGTTGATTGTCTTCGTGCACCACGACGGGAAGACAATGCTCTCCACAGA
This sequence comes from Podarcis muralis, assembly GCF_964188315.1. NCBI lineage: Eukaryota > Metazoa > Chordata > Lepidosauria > Squamata > Lacertidae > Podarcis > Podarcis muralis. Next base: position 17,075,452 of record NC_135674.1, read on the forward strand.
GTTCCTGGACCAAACACGCATAGAACTCCAGCTCTCTACAAACCTCAGATAGCGCACTAAACTCAGCTTCAGTAGACGAAAGCGCTATGAGACTTTGCTTTCGGGATCTCCACCCAACTACTGAGTTCCCAAACTTCACCACTAGGCCTGACACTGACTTGCGGTCCTCAAGGTTAGCCCAATCTGAATCCACCCAGGCAGTCAGCTTGACACCACCCTCAGCTGACATCTTGAGGCAAAAGTCTTTGGTATCTTGCAGGTAACGTAGCACCCGTTTAATAACATTCTAGGCCTGCACACTAGGACTTGAAGCCTCTCTACTGAGCAGATTGACAGCAAACGCTATGTCTGGTCTGCTCCACTGTGACAGATACAGCAGACTACCCAGAGCTGACTGAAAGAGTTCAGTATTTTCGAACACAACGTGTTCTACTTGCTGACATTCTTTCACGTAACCAGCCTCCATGGGTGTTCTGCAACCTGCACACTCAGACATCCTGAACTTCTCAAGCAACTGCTCAATCTTACCTTTCTGGCTGAGCAAAAAACTTCCATTTCTTGCTTTCGTTATCCCTACGCCTAGATATGACTTGACATCTCCAACCTGCTTGAGCTTGAACCGCTTTCCAAGCTCCTTAGCAAACTTCTCCACTTGTTTACCTGTCTGTGCCATGATCAAGATATCATCAACAAAAATCTGAGCAGCTTGCTGCGTCACACCTGACCCTTTAAGGTAAAGACAGCTGTCCGCAACACTTCTCCTGAAACCTAGCTCTTCTAAGGCTTCATTCAGACACATGTTCCAGTTTCTGGCAGATTGACGTAACCCATAGATGGATTTGTGCATCCTCCCAGATACAGGACACCAAGGAGTTTTAACCCTGTAAACTCCAAACTCCACAACTCTGAGGGAAAGGGGGTGTTGCTTAATCCCCACTGCACAATGGAACAAAAAACCATGTGCTTAATTGGAAGTTATCTCAGAAAAATACTGCTCAACTCAAAATTACAATCCAACGCAATCCTTCAAAATACATAAAAATATGCAATATTGGGCCCAATAACCCTTTGTGGGAATGTTCAGGGACGCAGGAGAGGATATATTGACTGATTATATCCTTATCCAACTTGTGCTAACAAGTTCCCAAAATATCAGCAGAGTAAGACATTCCCCTTTATTTAAAACAAACAAAAAAAAATCCTTCCAGTAGCACCTTAAAGACCAACTAAGTTAGTTCTTGGTATGAGCTTTCGTGTGCATGCACACTTCTTCAGATACACTGAAACAGAAGTTGCCAGATCCTTCTATATAGTGAGAAGGTGGGGAGGGGTATTACTCAGAAGGGTGGTGGGAATGGGTGATTGGCAGATAGCTGTGATGAGCCTGTTGACGACTCTTAATGACTGCAGTAGGTCTTACAGGAAAAAGCAAGGGGTGAGAAGGTGAAAAATGGCTTTGTCATGTATAATGAGATAAGAATCCAATGTCTTTGTTCAGGCCAGGTCTCTCCATGGTTTTAAGTTTGGTAATGAGTTGCAATTCAGCAGCTTCTCTTTCCAGTCTTTGAGATCTTGTATAGAATGTCCCGGGAGATTGAAGTGTTCTCCTACTGGTTTCTCTGTCTTGTGATTCTTGATGTCAGATTTATGTCCGTTTATTCTTTGGCGTAAGGTTTGGCCTGTTTGTCCAATATAGAGAGCTGAAGGACACTGTTGGCATTTGATGGCATACACAATGTTAGACGATGAGCAATTAAATAGTCCCGAGATGGTATGTGTGATGTTGTTGGGGCCAGTAATGGTGTTGTCCGGGTGTATGTGGCAGCAAAGTTGAGGACACCAACAGAACCTCGACCAGGAACTTTCTATCTTCTACCTAAAATACACAAACCAGGAAATCCAGGACGCCCCATCATTTCAGGTATTGGCACTATTACAGTGGGTGTCTCCGGTTATATGGACACTGTTCTGAAACCATATGCCATCAGTGCTCCCAGCTATGTACGTGACACCACAGATTTTCTGAGGAAAATACAATCTTTAAATAATCTTCCCAACAATACTATACTAGCTACTATGGATGTGGAATCTCTGTATACCAACATCCCACACAACGATGGTTTACAAGCTATAAGGAACACCATTTCAGATAAAACCACAGTGGACTTTGCCACCAAACTCTGCCAATTTGTCCTTACCCACAACAACTTCAAATTCGGTGATGACCTGTTCCTTCAGATCAGCGGCACAGCAATGGGCACCCGCATGGCCCCACAGTATGCCAACATCTTCATGGCAGATTTAGAACAACGTTTCCTAAACTCCTACCCACTCAAACCTCTCTTGTACCTGCGATACATTGACGATATTTTTATCATCTGGACACATGGTCAACAGACCCTGGACACCTTCCACCAGAAATTCAATGATTTTCACCCCACAATCAACCTAACAATGAATCAATCTATGCAAGAAATACATTTTTTGGACACTACTATAAAAATACAGGATGGGCGCATAGACACCACCTTATACCGTAAACCAACTGACCGACAAACATATCTACATGCCTCTAGCTACCATCCCAAACATACCAAACAGTCCATTGTATATAGCCAGGCACTACGTTACAGCCGTATCTGTTCCAATTCTACAGACAGAGACTCTCACCTAAGAGATCTACAGCAAACCTTTTTAGAACTAAAATACCCAGCAGATGAAGTTAGACAACAGATCAACAGAGCCAGACTGATACCCAGAGAGAACTTGCTGCAAGACAGACCCAAAAAAGAAAATAACAGAACACCTCTAGTCATCACATACAGCTCCCAAGTTAAAACAGTACAACGCATCATCAGAGATCTACAACCTCTCCTGGACAATGACAGTTCTCTTTCTCAAGCTCTGGGAGGAAGACCTTTCATTGCCTACAGACAGCCACCCAATCTTAAACAACTCCTAACCCACAATAATACTACAACCAGACTTAACACGGACACTGGCACCAGAGCCTGCAATAAACCCAGATGCCAACTTTGCTGCCACATACACCCGGACAACACCATTACTGGCCCCAACAACATCACACATACCATCTCGGGACTATTTAATTGCTCATCGTCTAACATTGTGTATGCCATCAAATGCCAACAGTGTCCTTCAGCTCTCTATATTGGACAAACAGGCCAAACCTTACGCCAAAGAATAAACGGACATAAATCTGACATCAAGAATCACAAGACAGAGAAACCAGTAGGAGAACACTTCAATCTCCCGGGACATTCTATACAAGATCTCAAAGTAGCTGTTTTACTACAAAGGAATTTCAGAAATAGACTGGAAAGAGAAGCTGCTGAATTGCAACTCATTACCAAACTTAAAACCATGGAGAGACCTGGCCTGAACAAAGACATTGGATTCTTATCTCATTATACATGACAAAGCCATTTTTCACCTTCTCACCCCTTGCTTTTTCCTGTAAGACCTACTGCAGTCATTAAGAGTCGTCAACAGGCTCATCACAGCTATCTGCCAATCACCCATTCCCACCACCCTTCTGAGTAATACCCCTCCCCACCTTCTCACTATATAGAAGGATCTGGCAACTTCTGTTTCAGTGTATCTGAAGAAGTGTGCATGCACACGAAAGCTCATACCAAGAACTAACTTAGTTGGTCTTTAAGGTGCTACTGGAAGGAATTTTGTTTTGTTTTGACTATGGCAGACCAACACGGCTACCCATCTGTAACTGCCCCTTTATTTAAGTTTGCAACGGTAACGTGTGCTCAGGTTCGCTAGAACCTCTATAATAATCACTCTGGTAATTTCCCCTTTATTCCCTCTTAAAATAGAAGACACGACACAGTCCTTTACAAAAGTATGAAAAAGAGTTTACTCACATTCTGTTCACAATCGGATCCCAGAAGGCAGACAGCTTAATAAAGTAATATACATTTAGAATCTATCTTATAAGAAGATAGTCCCTTTGTCCTCTCTTGGCTGGGAGCCAAGAGGGCATCTTTAGCAGATGTTGCTTCTTCGAAGGAAGAGGAGAGAGAGATGGCTGCCCCTGTCCTGTGCTTTTGTCATTACCTGCACAGGTGAGGCCACACCCTCCTCTAGTCACATGTGGAGGAAGTCTGTCCCAGGATGTTTACCTGCTGGCTGGACAAACATCCCTCCCCATGTCTAAACATGTACACTCTAGGAATGTTATAATTGACTGCTCCTGTGTTTTACATCCCACATGCAGCAGGGCAAAAAGGAGGCTGGCTTCCTGTCCTCAATGCCGAGTTGGAGTCCAGAGAAGGAGCCTCATCCGCAATCGGCAATTGGCTACCTTTGTAGAAGTAGCCAAGAATCTCAGTCTTCAAGAGGGAAAGGAGGGAAAGGAGGAGTCTGTGAGAAGCACCAGGAGCCCCTGAAACTCTTTTGCAAGGCGGATGAAGCCCCCATCTGTGTGGTTTGTGGCAGAGCCAAGAAGCACAAACACCATGAGTTGATTCCTCTGGAAGAGGCTGTCGAGGAATACAAGGTATCTTGAGGGGGAGAAATAGCTGTGTATTCTTCTTGGCAGGTTATCTTTTTAATTCTCAGATGCAAAGTAGGCATGGTATTAATTGGTGGTTGTTTATTACCTGAGAAGCAGCCAAGGTGAAGCCTGAGGGCTGCTGGGATGGCTGGGAGGAGGGAGTGCTCACCACACCACCCCCACCCCCATGCAGGAGGGAGGAGGAGACCCCGAACCAAGTCCTTATATAGACATTTGAAATTGCCCACCCTGGAGCCCAAGACCACCCCTCCATACATCATACATACATCACAGAAGGGGCGGTCTACAACAGAATCCTGTCTGGCAGGAAACCTGTTGATGGGTTTACCTGGCTGTTGATGGGTTTACCTGGATATTCTTTTGTGATGAGAACTACTTACAGTATTTATGTATGTGTTTATATCTTAGACCTTCTAATTCTCCTAACACCAGGAATTGACCAGATGGTGCAGGATGCCCCCCCACCCAAGTATCTGTTGGAAGCAGATTTAGCAGTGGGGGGGGGGGTGGAAGCACCTACTGGTGGGGAGCACACATATTCTGGGGATGCTTCCTCCTCCTCCTCCTCTTCCCACTTCTCCCTGGGGCCTCAAGATGAGAAGTCAGGCTGGAAGTCTCCTTGGAGAAGACAAAGGAGCAAGCATGGCTGCCTTTACTCTTCTCCAGACCAGTTAGTTGAACTAGAAAACTTTCCCATCCCAGTTCTGCAGTGCTTTTCAAGCAGTGTGCTGTGGCAGCTGGGGTGCCTTGAATGATGGTCAGGGGTGCCGCGGGAGACACTGGCCTCTGTCCCTCTTTCCTTCCCTCCCTCCTCGGCTTGCCGAGCTGTTTGTTTCAGCAGCCCTGGCTACAAGCTCCGCAGGCGAATGGTGCCTCTGGGGCTAGCCAGGGGGTGTGGGCTGCCAGGAGCTGAGGCGGCCTCAGAGTAATAAATAAATACATTTTTTGTGAACATTACCTGGCTGGGTCAACCTTGAAAAATTCAGAGGTGTGAATTTCAAAAGATTGCTATTTTGGTCTCCATATTTTTACAAGAATTGCGAATTAGGTAAGTTCACCTTCGAATGCAGCTAAATGGAGTTTATTTCCCATTGTTGTTTATTATGTGAAAAGCAGTCAAGGAGAAGCCTGAGGACTTGTGAGCTGAGAGGCTGGAAGCAGTTCAATTCAAATCCTAATTCTCTTGCTGATGTTTTGAAGGCTGACCATCTTCCTCACTCAGACCTCCTCAGAAACGGAGAGGCTGAAGACTGTGGAGAAGTTCAGACAACTGCGCCAGTTCCTGGAAGAAGAAGAAGAAAAGCGTCTGCTGAATCATGTGGAAGAGGTGGAGAAGGAGATTGCAGGGAGAAGGGATGAGCAGCTGGCCAGACTCTGCAGGAAACTCTCCTCTCTTGAGAGGATCATCCAGGTGATGGAGGAAAAGGGTCAGCAGCCAGCGAGTGAACTGCTGCAGGTAAGACGGTAGCAGGAGCAGCCCAAGGCTCCAGGAAAAGGCTGCCTCCCATCCTTTCTGTGCCCCTTTCATGTACGCAAGGAGTGTAGGGGCTCAGTTGATGGAGCCTCGAGTCAGGTTTGTAATGGACAGGAACACCCCAGAGACCTGGGATGCTGAACTCACCTGAATGCCGACTAGAGATTCTTCAGTCTTCTTGATGGAACGGGAGGGGATTTTCTGCACCTTGCTGATGATTTGCCTCCGAATGCCTTCCCGCTGGGCAATGCTGCCTTCCTGCCCTGCCCTGGGCTTCGCCAAGGATGCATTCAGGCCTCCTTCAGACAAGAGCCAGTCTCTTGACCAAGCTTCTCTTCCCGTTCCCTCCACAACTTCTGGGTTGATCCCCTTCCTCATAGATCCTGATCGGCCCAAAATGGTGCTCGGTCACAGCGACCAAAGAGCAAGACAGAGGGACTCATCCAGACTGCGGCATCTTCTCCACTCACAATCCCATATGGCCAGACATACAAGTGCTTCTGAACACCCTCTTTAAGGAGGCTGAGAAGGCTGACATATTGGCAAAGGCAGGAGAAGCCCTATTACGGAATGATTACCAGATGTCCCTGTCTCCCGGGGACAGTCCCCGGATTTACAAATCTGTCCCCAACAGATTGTAGATTTGTAGATTTATTAGTAGGGAAGGAATGTTGCGTGATTGGTTCAATGGCACAAGACACATCATATAGGGACTTCCGGTGAGGAAAAATGGCGGGTTCCACGGCAATGAGCAGCTCCTGAAGCCAGCCAGAGCCAACTGCACTACCAGGCTGGCTCCGGGCTGCTGAGACTGCCGCTAACGCTGCCACTGCCGAGGGGGAACCAGGGATGCCTGGCGCGTCAACTGGGGGAACCGCTGACACACACCCCCAGGAACCAAATCGAGGTGGGAGCGGCGCTCCAGGGCCAGTAAAAACCCAGGAGCCAACCCAGGGAGAAGGAGGAAAGGAGAAGGAGAAGGAAGAGAGAGAAAGAGAAAGGAGAAAAAAGAGGGGAGCCCCAACCATGCCGCGCTGCTGCTGCTGAGGAAGAGAGGTAGGAGAGCACCAGGAGGGCAAGGACACGGGGCCGAGCCCAGGCCCGACCGGAGCCTACTCCACGGCAGATAGCTCTCCAAGAGATCAGGCTGGGGCCCAGAGGAAGGCCACAGGACAGAGGAGACCCAGAAGAGAAGATATTACTTCTTATTTTTTAAAAAATGATTTTTTAAAAATAACATTTTTTTCTCTTTTGGAAAAAAAAAAGTGTCCCCGGATTCTTTGAAAAAAAATCTGGTAACCTTACCTTAAATCCTAACCTTCTAATTCCAAGTCTCTTCTTTCTCAATATCCCCATTCCGTTAACCGCACCAAGCACCAAGCTGTAAAATGCAAGTTTAAAACGCAAGCTTTCCTTTGCATCTCGCAGAACTTTAAATGTAATTTGTGGGTTTTTTCACCTGTCCTCCAAACTTAGGCCTTTTTGCCTTCCTTTAAATGGGAAATCAGTAGTCAAGCCATACTTTTTGGTAAAACGTTCGTCTGGATCCCGGAAGTCCTACCTGAGAAGAACAATGGGAGTTTCCGCCAGCATCAGCCACTTCTCCTTCTGCAAGCAGCGCCACCCGAATTCCCACCTGGGATGAGCCGCTTGGCGCACTAAACTGAGCCGCCAGAGAAAGACTGGGGCGGGTGGCAAGTGGGAGGGGGAAGTCGTGCACTTCTGTCCCGTGAGAAAAGTGCTGATCCTCCCAGGAGGCAGCCTGCTTGCAGACAGGGGGCTGGGCTGCCTCAAAGCCCATTAAGGCCACAGGCTGCTAGCATGACTCATCCCGGCTTTCTCATCTGAGGGGAAAGGGTGCGTGGTCTTAAATGCTGGCCTTGGCAACTTGACTGAGCTACCTTGGGCCAGTCCTTGGGCCAGCTTAGCCTCCCTCACAGAGGGTTGTTCTGAAGATACACTCAGGAAAACACCCAAGGCATGAAGAAGAAGAACAAGGAGAGTGGGGTCTGGAAAGGTGGGTGGGGAGCGACCCCCCCCCAGCCGCTCCAGGATGGGAAGTGCGTCCCGGGGGAAGTGGGATTCAGGCGGAGGAGGATGTCGGGTTGGGTGGGGGTTGCCAGGAGCAACACGGTGTCCCTCGAACCCCCGGGTTCCACTCTCCAGGCAGGCGCCCAATGTGGCCAGCTGGCAAGGGCTCTTTCTTACTCCAGCCTTGGCGTGCAGATCCTGGGTCCAGCCTCTCTGGTGCAGAAAGGCTCTTGGGCGTAAATATGAAAGGCAGCATCTGTCAGAATAGGTCATACTGAGCCAGTACAGATGAACGTGACTATTGCTTCGCTTCCTCAGCATCCCAGAATTGTGAAGGTTGCCTCAACTGTTGAGCAACACAGCTAAGGAAGAAGGAGTGGAGTGTCTCCGGGGGGAGCATAGCTCCCATTCCCTTCCAAACACACAGACAGGACAGTGTGGTGGCACCCAGGGAATAGTTGCAGCAGTCGGATGGCTGGCTGAAACACACACCATTGCACTATTTTTGAATGGGATTCAATCTGAATCAGCCAGTTAGTGAACTTGGTGCTCCTGTGCAACAAACCCACTACAAAATTGCTCTTCCCCGCACACTTCCAGGTCCCTCCAGCTGGGCTTTTTGAGTGTGGTGGGTTTTTCTCACTCCAGAGCAGTTTGTGTTTAAGCTGAAGGTCACCAGGAAAGCACGGGAGACTAAAAAAATTGCATTTGTTGATATAATAAGGTTTTAATAACTCTAATAATGACTAACTGTGTGAAAATGACTGGAAAAAAGAAAAAAGGGAAAATCAAGGCTTTCGACTCTTGGTTTCCTGGAAGAAGATCAAAAGACTCCCCTGGACTAGAAGAGACATCTCATTAACAACTGGAGAAATGCCAAAGAACTTTGGATATCTACTTGGGAGGTTTCTGACGCAGTATTAATATAACAAGGAGCCAGAAGTGAAACCAAAAGTAGACTGAACAGCTAGCTGAATCCAATTATATTGCTATGGGGTGGGGGGAAACCTCTAACATTTTACTTTTCGATACTTGTACTTCCAGAGTTAATTGAATGGGGGGGGGGTTGGAGGAGAGACAGAAAGAAGAGCTAACTTGCCCGTGGCTATTGGGCGCAATCTGGACGGTTGTGCCGGGGCGCAAGATCACCTAACTACTGCTCTGCACCCCTGGACCAGGGGTGGATGGTGCTCATTGGGACTGGTAGGGTGGAACGCAAGGAGGCCGACAGTAGGTGGCACCAGAGCCAAGGAGTGGCAGAGCCAATGTGGTTTGTATCTGAGATGGAGTGGGAAGGGGCTGGCAGCCACCGCAGCCATCCCCTGTCTGCCCTCATGGACCGGCCAGAATCCACTGGGCAAATGCTCATCTTGCCAGAGTTTGGGTCTTCTGCTGTTGCTCTCTCAGAAACTGTGCCCAGGTGGGATGTTTCATTTTTCGTAGCTGCTTCATCCCTGAGGAAGTTGGAGGTGACGCAACTCCTGCATCTCTGACGTGGGAAGGTTTGGGGGTATAACAAATTCCACCCTTCTTCCTTGGCTCCGTGGAAAGAAGGCATCTTTACATTTTGAGCGCATTTCACAGGCCAGGAGCCAAGCACCCCTTCCTGAGGGGGAGAAGAGGCCCAGAAAAGATGAGCCCTTCCCAGCCCAAAGGCGTTCCCCTGAGATTCAGCTTCCGGGCTATGGCTAACCAGGTTAGGAGCAGGAATATTGGGAGCGGGAAGGAACTGATGTCATCTGCCAGAGCAGCTGGCTAATTGAAGGGAATGAGGTGATAACAAGGCTTTCAAATCTGAACTCTTGTTTGCGGCTGATTAGGATAGAGGGAGGTGGAGAACAAGGGCAATCGGAAGCAGACTCTGGGTAGTTTGTTCCTTTTCTTTGTTCGGGTTCCTACGTCACACCAGCAGTTTAAATGGCAACACTCCTTTGCCAGATTGTCTGCCTTTTTAATTCTTTGTTGTGGAAAATCAATAAAATGATAAGTTTGTGAGGAGAATCAGAACTTACAGGGTTAAACAGTTCTGTGTGACGTCTCACATTCTGAGGTGTGGTTATGTTCACATACGGGAATCTTTCTTTGTGTGTGAGTTACTTTCGTTTTTGGCTGAGAGACGAAAGGATGCCTGCTCTCTCGCCGGGACTGATTTATGATGTTTTTCTACTCATTAAAGACTGTGAGAGATTAGCAAGAAGCCTGCGCACAGTCTGATTTATTATCCACACACAAGGCAACACTTTCTGCCGCTGCGGAACTCTGCTAAGAGCTGTGAAGAGAGCTCAAGTTTTTCCTATCGGCACAGGCGTCCATCGGCCCAGGGGAAGTGTGCCGGGCGCCATCATATCTCAGCAGGTTATGGGAACCAGCCAAGCTTTGGAAGCTGTTGCCACGTCGTGCCTGTGTGTGTGGGAGAAGCCAGCTGGAGCTCCTGCCTAACGTTTGAGGCAGGGAAGTTTGCTGGGGAGGATCTCATCTTCAGGACCGGGTGCCAAGAGGAGCTGCTGGCTACGTGAGTAGGCTTAGCCCCGGGGGAGAAGATGGCAGATGGCCAGGAGTCATTCTCAGTCCCTTTTGAAAAATTAAATGGGAGCAACTGGCAAGAGTGGTCTAGGAAGCTGAAGGCCTGGCTGGTAGCCAAGGGTCTGTGGGAGGCGACCCAAGGGCCCCCACAGCACGCTCCAGCCAGAGCTGCAGCAGCAGTTGTTGCAGCTGCCCATGCCTCACAGAGGAAAGACCAGAAAGCCCTAGGAGCTATAGTGCTCAGTTTGGAGGGCTCACAGCTACCTTTGGTGGAGGGTCTTGACAGTGCCCAGGCTGTTTGGCAGGAGCTGGAGAGGGTTTGCCGAGAAACCACAGCGGAAGCCAAAAGCCACGTCCCCAGATGCAGTACAGCCTCAAGGAGAGCTGCTAGCAAGGTTGGGGCGGGGGGAGAAGACCAAAGGCAAGTTTGCAAAGTTTTCCACTGGTCGTTTGTGTGACGAGGAAGAACGCCGTCTCAGAGAGGGCCAAGCTGGCTCAGGGTGCCCTGCCGGTAGCAGAGGGGGGGCCAAGCCAGAAGGCACAGTTCAGGCTTTTTCCACTCGTTGTTGTTTTGTCTGCGGGTCTGTTGACCACCTGCGTCGGTCCTGTCCAAGGAGAGCCAGAGAGGCCGGGGAGGATGTCTCCAAGGTCGCTTCCCATGGCAGTCAGCCAAGTCCTCGTGGCAGCCAGCCAGGTTTTCATGGCAGCCAGTCTAGGAGAGGAGGCCAGCGTGGGAATGCAAAGGGAGGATGTGACAGAGGAAGTGAGAAGGACGGTTCTTCTTATCACCTAGCTGCCTCCATGGCAACGTTGAAGGACAACTCCAGTGAGGCCAGCATGCTGCGTTGGGTCATCGACTCAGGAGCCAGCCATCACCTGATGCCATCTAGTGGCGAACTGTGGAACTGCAGGGCTGTTTCAACTGGGAAAACAGTCACTCTTGCTGGTGGGACACAGAGACAATTAACCACTGTTGGCAATGTGTTTGTTTCTTTTTTACAGGCAGAGCTGGAAGTCTACATTGTGCCAGGAATGAAGTGTTGTCTTTTATCTGTATCTGCTCTTGTAAAGGAGGGTTATAAGGTTTGCTTTGAAAATGATGTCTGTTCGGGTTGAGCCCGATCCCAGCGCAAGCGGGGATTTTTCCGTTTGGGGAATCCCGGGCTTTCCGAAGGAAAAGGGGGTGCTACAGGGCGCAGTAGCCCCCGAAAATACTCTCTGGTGCATGTCTAGGAGTTCTGGTTCCCGCGGATGCCGGAACGCTGACCATCTGGCCGTCAGGTAACTCCTGTTTGGAGCGAAGAGAACGGCGGGCAGGGAAGCGGGCTGAAGCCATTGCTGCCTTTGGAGAGCGAAGCCCCGAGCTTGCAGGGAAAGTGCTCAATGCTCAAAAATCGTAAGAAATTCGGACCTAATTCGTAAAAAAGGATTGATTTGGCTAAAGGAAGGATCCGGATTAAAAAGCTAAAACTATGGAGGTCAGCCGTCTTCTGAAATCAGCTCAGACGCAGAACTGTAAGCAGAGCTGGAAATGGGAAGTGAGTTGCCGCTAGCAGTTTTGATCTTTCTCCTCCTTTCGAAACTTTTAAAAGTAACTCTCTGAGAAGTAGCAGTGGAAAAATAACAAAGTTAAAAGGGGGAGGAGGGCTGGAATTTTGAAAGTCTTCGGAGATATAAAGAGTCAAACTGGAAGGAGTCTGTGAATAATCCAAACTCTACCTTTGGAATATCTGCGCAACGGAGCTCCAGACTCCATTGTTACTATTTATAGAGTTGTGTTTCTTGTTAGGAAATTAAAGGAGAGAAAGCAATATTTGGATGCCACTTCGGCTGGATTCTTTTCTATTTTTTGTTTTGGAAGGACTGAAATTAGGTAATTGGTAATATTTTTATTATTTGGAATAGGGGAAATTTAAACTATACAGTCACCAAAACTTTTAACACTACAACACAATATATGAGACTTAGAACCCTGTGGTCAAACAGGGAATTACAACTTGTTTTTTCTGTTCTGGCTTGTGTTTTTTTCCCCCTTCTATTTTTTTCTTGTCAGGCTGCTTTACTGGTGGCTGATTTTACAGTGGCTGGAACTGCTTCTAAACGTGGGTGGCTTTAGCTTTCTTTTTTAATGTAAATTTATGGATTGATTGGATACAACAAATTTAATTGGCTAGATACAGAATATCTAAATTAAAATTTTGGACTTATGGAAGGTTTTTGTGGATTATATTTTCCCCAAATATAGAAACTGTCTAAAGTATTTTTATTCAGCTCTAAAATCGTTTTTATTTGGAATTGGAATCTCTTCTATTTTTTTTCTTTTTCTTTTACTCTTTACAACTTTGGATTTATCTCTGCAAGAATTTTCGTATGGTTAATATAGTAATGGACTAATATCTTTCCACCCCAATTTTTATGTGTGGCCGCTCCTATCGCAGGTTTTGGAAGTTTCATTTTACATTTTTGGATTGATTTAGGTGGGAGTCTTCGTGAGACATAATTCAAATACAATTACTATAATTGGATACAGTGGATTATAATTCTCATGAATGGATTACAATCTTATAATTGGCTATAGCTCTTTTTATTTATCGTGGTTTATCTGTTCTGGATTATTTTGGACTTTGGTTTTTTGCTATCCCCAGTTAACTGGAAATAGCCTAATTGGTGGCAGAAGATACCATTAAGGATTAGCCTAATTGGTGGCAAGAAGCTATACGGGCCATACCATCTTTTCCGCACTATCATCTCCCAGTGGAATTAAGAATTCTGAATTAGGAACTGTCAAAAATTTTGAATCTGGAACTGTTTAGTGACTTCTACCCTCCTTTGGTCAGATCTGCTGGCTCTACCCTCCTTGGTTTGGAGAGGGAGCTAATATACTTTTGCTATCTGTTGTGATTTGATATTATCAGAGGGTTGGTTGTTATAATCTGAAATTTATTGTTGGCTGTAAATAGATACATTGGAAAAATGGAAAAAGCGAGTAAAGGAACACCAGCGGACAGGAAAGGGTCGAAACAGAAGTCAGAGTTTAAAGCGGAATTTTTGAAAATGTTTGCAGAAATTAAACAAAGTGAAAAGAATTTAGAAACTAAATTAGAACATGTGGACAATAGAATTGGTAAAATGGATAAAAAAATAGATGAAACAGTTAATGAACTTAAAGGTCAAATAAAAGATGTATCTAAAAGAACACAAAAATTAGAGGAAGGGTGGAAGAAAACGAAAATGGAAATGAAGGAGATGAAAAGAGAGGAAGAGAAAATGAAAATAGGTATGTCAGAGATGAATAAAACCCAGGAGGAAGTTTTGGATGCGATCGCAATGAACGAACTGAGACAGAGAGAATGCAATTTGAGGCTGAGAGCCATTCCGGAAATACAGGGAGAGAATATTAAGGAGAAACTGATAAAAGAGTTGGCCCAATAGTTAGAGACAGAACCAGAAGAGGTTGCAAAAACAATTCAAAATGCATTCAGAATGAGAGTAAGATCAGCGAAAACACGGAAATTTCCAGGAGACTGTTTAATAACATTTAAGGATAGAGACATGGGAAATCTGATACTACAAAGGAACAGAGAAAAAAGATTAAATATTGAAGGAAGCTACATTATTATCTTTAAAGACATTCCAATAAGACTACTGAAACGAAGAGACCCATATAAAGCTTTTGTTCAAATTCTTAAGAGAAACAACATAGAATTCAGATGGGAATTCCCTGAAGGAATTTCCTTCTTCTATAAAAGTAAGAAACATAGACTGATAAGCCCAGATGAGACAAGTAAGTTCCTGAGAAAATATAAGGAATTAAGAGCAGAGGAAGATGAAGAAAAAGGAGCTGTGGGAGGAGTAGGAGCAGGAGGAGTGGATCTTAAAGATGATGAAGAGAAGAATGGAAAAGAGACAGAAGAAGAAGTGGAAGAAGAACAAGAAGAAGAAGATGGAAAAACAGATGGACTATAAATAGTAATAAAATCCCTTATTTAATTAAGAGGTCATAATGGCACTAAAATTGTTGAATTGGAACATTAATGGAATGAATGATAGGAATAAAAGGAACAAAATTGAACAATGTTTAAAAAGGAAAAATTTGGATATAATTTGCCTACAAGAAACTCATGTGGCGAGAAAACATAGGAAAGTTTTGATCAACAAAAGATTGGGAAACGAATTTATTTCTTCCGACAAGAGTAAGAAGAGAGGGGTTGTATTATATGTAAGGAATAAAATTGAAGCTCAACAAATTTTTAAAGATGAAGAAGGAAGAGTCATCGCAGTCCAGATCCAATGGCAAGGGGGAAAAATAATAATTGTCGGGATCTATGCACCAAATGGAAACAAAACTGACTTTTTTAAAAATTTGGAAGAAAAGCTGTTCGAATATATAGACCAAAAGAGTATAATAATGGGAGACATGAACGGTGTGGTGTCAATGGAAATGGACAGACTAAGAGCAGCAGGGCTTAGTAAAGAAGGGAAATTACCAAAGACATTTTTTTTCGATGGTAAAAAACTGCAATTTAAGTGATATTTGGAGATTGAGACAACCACTGGAAAAACAATTTACATTCTATTCAGACCCAAATCAGTCAATGTCGAGAATTGATCAAATATGGGTCTCAAATGAATTAACTCCAAGAATCAGGCAAATAGAAATTCAACCTAGAGTAATTTCAGATCATAGTCCAATAAAACTTGAATTACAAGGATACGAAGAAAGATCGTTCAGATGCAGAATGAATGATTATCTCCTAGATGATCAAAAAATTGTTGAGGAAGCCCAAAAGAATCTGATGGACTATTTTGTAAATAATTCTAACAAGGGTATGAAAATGAATACAGTATGGGATGCCAGCAAGGCGGTTATGAGAGGATTTTTCATCCAGCAGAATGCAATCAAAAATAAAAGCAGAGAAAAAGGAAAGAAGGAAATTTTAAGACAAATAATGGAAAACGAACAAAAATTAGTTAAGAAACCGAATAATGATAAAGTAAAACAGAATATAAAGGCTCTGCAAACTCAATTTGCGATGATAATCAACAAAGAAGTAGAATGGAATATAAAAAGATTGAGACAAAGGAACATTGAATCGGCTAACAAATCTGGCAAATGGCTGGCATGGCAAATTAAGAAAAGAAAAGAACAGAATACAATCAACAAAATCATCGTGGAGGGAGAACAAATAGACAGTCCAAAAGGTATTTAAAAAGGATTCTTGGACTTTTACAGACATCTATATAAAAGAACAGAGAAGAATAATATGAGGAAGATAGAAAGGTATTTAAATGAAAAAAAGGTGCAGAAGATCCTGACAGAAAACAAAGATAAGCTGAACACCCCAATAGAAATTGTTGAAATAAAAGAGATTATAAAAGAACTCAAAAAAGGGAAAGCTCCGGGACCAGATGGATTTACAGCAAGTTACTATAAAGAAATGAAACACATCCTGTCAATACCCTTGAAAGAAGTTATGGATAATATTCTTAAGGAAAGAGAAATCCCAGAAACATGGAAAGAAGCATTTATTACTTGTATTCCAAAACAAGACTCTGATTTGACACAAGTCAAAAACTATAGGCCTATTTCGTTGTTAAATACAGATTACAAAATCTTTGCAAGTATTTGGCTTCCGGAGGCGGCGCGAAACGGTGATGGCGGTCCTCTTCGATCTCTGAAGAGGGGCTCCGCAGGAAAGGGTCGTTTCGCTACGGCACAGCGACGACCCACTAAGAAAAACCACGGGTAGAGTGAGCCCGTGGCCGTGGGACTCGGCGGGCACCTGGAGCGACCCCGAAATCGCGGAAGGGACCCCGTAAGGGGCTCCGGAGTGAAGGAGGGGTAGCGGTGCTGTGAGTTCATCGCTCTTTCTGCGGAGGCGAAGCCGCGCGGCTGTCACAGATGAGCGCCGACCTTTCTTCCTTAAAAGATCTGGCTGAGACAACAAACCCGTGAGTAAGGACATTAAATCCGGGGAACAAATTGCTTTTAAATTGGCTGAAACCGGGAGACGATAAAAAGGAAGTCCGCCTTCCGGTACTGCTTACAAGATCAAAGCAAAGGATCTGTCAAGCGGAAAGCAGCTGAAAAGGGAAGCGTTAAAGAGAGCCTTTCATGCACTTTCAGAAGTGATTGTGGAAGAGGAAAGACAGACTTACTTGTGAGTAAACTTTAAAAAAAAAAATTGGAGAGACCCCCCTCGGTTAAGGGTTATTGAAAGCTAATTTCTAAATTGTCGGGCTGCCGGAGGGGAAACTGTTTTAACTGCGGAACTGTTACAAACTTTTAAAAGATGAAAGTGATACTTTTGAGCTTAAACAAGTTGGAGTGGATACAAGTGGCAGGCACCTTTCTGAAACTTTGTTAAAAGTTAAAAGCACTCTGCGGGACTTTTTTCTATTATCCTTTCTGGGACTATTGTGTGTTCTTAACATAACAGGGACTTTAATGGCGGAAAAGTTGCCTTCTTCTCTCTGAATTTTTGGTGGCACTCCCCCTAGAGGACTTTGGGATTATAAAGGCCTGGGAACAGCTTTTTATGTTTACTCTCTCTTACTGGATTGTTTTTAAACTGGACCTGTCTTTCCCATGGGACAATAAAAATTTGACCTTGAACATTGACTGATGAGTGGTTCAGGAAAGACAAGAGCAGCTAAAGCCAAGGAAGCTAAGGAGAAGGAAAAAGAAAAAAAGCAGGCACAGCTAGTACAAACAACTCTGACTCAGGGACGCAGATCTTCGGTCCCAGCTGTGCTGGGCGCACAAAAGGTAGAAGTTGAAAAGCCTAAAAACTCTGCAGAGGAAGATATGGCAGCAGGA
Organism: Podarcis muralis; assembly: GCF_964188315.1. Classification (NCBI taxonomy): domain Eukaryota; kingdom Metazoa; phylum Chordata; class Lepidosauria; order Squamata; family Lacertidae; genus Podarcis; species Podarcis muralis. The sequence continues at coordinate 17,092,852 of NC_135674.1, forward strand.
GGATCTGAGGGAGTTTTGAAACAGATCTTGGAGCAATTGGCAGCTTTAAATCAAAAGGCTGACAACCAATCACTAAAAATTGACCAAGCTACATCCTCAATCCAGAAATTGACTGAACAGGTTTCCCAGCACACACAAGCAATTGAAAAATTGCAAGGAGCTACAGCAGAAAATCGTAATTTAGCTGGGGAAGCTATTCAAATTGCAACAGCAGCTAAAAAAGAGGTTGAGGAAGTCAAAGGAGAAGTCAGGCCTTTGCACAAACAAATTGGTGAACAGCAAGCCTATCTTTCTATGGTGGAATTGAAAAATCGTGAGAATAACCTCAGATTAAGAGCAATTCCAGAAATTGAACAAGAAGATTTGATTGGATTCTTGACAACAGAATTTTCAAAATTCTGGAATATAAAGGAAGAAAGCGATTTTAAAATAGTTTCAGCTTTTCGACTGGGAAGATTGGTAAGGAAGGACAGATCCAGAGATTGTTTGATAATTTTGAGATCAAGGGAAGAGAGAGATAAAACATTAGGCCTACATTTTGCAAATTCATTGGAGATACAGGACAAAAGGGTGCAAATTTACAGAGACATACCAAAACAGTTATTGGACTTGAGAACCACCTATTCAGAATTGGCAAGATTGTTGAGACTCAACACAATTCGTTATAGGTGGGAGTTCCCACAAGGAATATCTTTTACTTACAAGCAGAAGAAGGTAAAAATAAGAACACCAGAGGACTTACAAAAGTTCCTGCACGACCACGGAGAAGATCTCCAAAAAGAAGCAGCAGCACATTGGCCTCTACCACAATCTGAGTTACCGCCTGGAGGTGGACCAGGCCCTACACCCTCGGAACCAGAGGACAAAGAAGAAACACCACTCTAGGAGCAACAAAATAGTACAGGATGTCCCTGCAGCTACTTAGTTGGAATATAAACGGCGGAAACTCCCCGGAAAAAAGAAGGAAAATATTTCACATATTGAAGAAAGAACAATTGGACATTATTTGCTTACAAGAAACCCACGTGACCAGGCTCCACAGGAAGGTTCTAGTCAATAAAAGACTAGGCCAAGAATTTATTTCATCTGACAAGGTTAAGAAAAGAGGTGTGGTGATATATGCCAAGGAGAGCCTGGCACCAAAATTTGTGTTTAAAGATGAGCAAGGAAGAATCTTGGCGATTGAAATTCAGACACAAGGAGAAAAAATTTTGATATTGGGAATATATGCGCCAAATGACGGGAAATCAGAATTTTTCAAGAAGCTGCATGAGACTATGCTGGATTATATGGACTACAACAACATCATAATGATGGGAGACATGAATGGAGTGGTGTCTACACATATGGATAAGTCTCAAAATCAAAACCTAACATCAGATGGAAGACTGCCTAAAACCTTTTTTGAACTGATTGACAATTTGGATCTGATTGATATATGGAGGACAAAGAACCCCCTAGGTAAAGAAGGAACTTTCTTCTCTGAGGCCCACCTGTCATGGACAAGGATCGACCAAATTTGGACGTCTAGAGGGCTGGCACCCAAGACTAAAAAGGTGGAAATCTGCCCAAAAACATGCTCCGACCACAATGCTTTGAAATTAGAACTCAGACTCACTCAAACCGGTTCCTTCAGATGGAGAATGAATGACACCCTTTTAAGAGACCAAGAGATTGTGAAAAAGGCCCAAAAAACGTTAAAGGACTACTTTGAGATAAACCTGAATACCACAGTAGAAAAAAGAACGATCTGGGACGCCAGCAAAGCTGTGATGAGGGGATTTCTTATACAACAAAATACAATCAAGAAAAAGCTCTGGAATGGAAAGAAGGAGAAAATATTGGAGAAGATACATCAGGGAGAGAAAAAATTGAGAACCAACCCAAAGTCAAAGGAGGTGCTGAGAGAAATCAAATTCCATCAAGCACAATATTCTAAATTGATAAATCAAGAAATTGAATGGAAAATTAAACAGATGAAGCAAAGATCGTTTGAATCAGCAAACAAATGTGGAAAGCTGCTAGCCTGGCAGCTGAAAAAAAGACAAAAGTTAAATACAGTCACAAATCTAGAGATTGAAGGAAGAATGGTTCAGAAACCAGAAGAAATTAGGAAGTGCTTCCACAGATATTTTAAAGAACTGTATGCACAGGGGCCCCAGAAACAATTTGAGATAGATCAATTCTTAAAGACAAATGGATTAGCAAAAATTACTCAAGACAAAAGAGTAATCTTGAACTCTAAAATAACTTCACAGGAAATTGAAGGTGCCATTCAAAGTATGCAACTAGGCAAATCTCCAGGCCCGGATGGGCTTACCTCCAAATACTATAAGACTCTGAAGGACTATTTGATACAACCTTTGATGGAGGTATGCAACCAGATCATGGATGGGAAGAGGGCACCAGAAACGTGGAAAGAAGCCTTCATCACATTGATACCTAAGTCAGAATCTGAAAAGACCCAGCTAAAGAACTACCGTCCCATCTCACTCCTGAATGTGGATTACAAAATATTTGCAGACATTTTGGCAAGTAGACTTAAAAAGGTTCTAAATGAAGTAATTCACAAGGACCAAGCAGGCTTTCTCCCTGGTAGACATTTATATGAAAACACCAGAAACATCATTGACATCTTAGAACTTTTGCAAACCAACAGGAACACAAGGGCGGTGTTAATCTTTATTGATGCGGAGAAAGCATTTGACAATATATCTTGGATGTTTATGAAGAAAAACTTGGAAGGGATGGGAGTGGGACGGGGGTTCGAAAATGGAATAGAAGCAATTTATTCAGAACAGAAAGCTAAATTAATAGTGAACAATGTGGTGACGGAGGAATTTAAAATTGAAAAAGGGATACGACAAGGGTGCCCTCTATCCCCTCTGTTATTTATATCAGTCCTGGAGGTGCTATTGAACATGATTAGGGAGGACCGGTTGGTACAAGGGATAGAGGTCGGAGTGAAACAATATAAATTGAAAGCTTTTGCAGATGACTTAGTTTTGACACTACAGGAGCCAGAACCCAGTACAAAAAGAGTTCTAGAACTTATAGCAGAGTTTGGTCGGGTGGCGGGATTTAAGTTGAACAAACAAAAGACTAAGGTTCTGACCAAGAATTTGACATCTACAGAAACAGAGGGGTTCCAGAGAGAAACAGAATTAAATGTGGTTAAAAAAGTGAAATGCCTAGGGATTTATTTGTCTTCCAAAAACTTGAATCTATTTAGAGATAACTATGAAAAATGTTGGTTGGAAATTAAAAAGGATCTAGAAATTTGGTCAAGACTGAAACTTTCCTTGTTAGATAGAATTGCAGCTATAAAGATGAATGTATTGCCGAAAATGTTATTTTTGTTCCAAACCCTACAGATCGTGGACAGAGTGGAATGTTTCGGAAAATGGCAGAAGGAAATATCTAAGTTTGTCTGGCAGGGCAAAAAGCCTCGAATAAAGTTTAAAATACTAACTGACTCGAAAGAAAGAGGAGGGTTTGCCCTGCCGGACTTGAGGTTATATTATGAAGCTGCAGCCTTCTGCTGGCTGAAGGATTGGTTCTTGCTAGAAAACACTGATGTCCTAGATCTGGAAGGTTTTGATAATGCTTTTGGTTGGCATGCATATTTATGGTATGACAAGGTTAAAGTTCACAAATTGTTCAAAAACCATATTGTCAGAAAAGCAATTTTTGCAGTCTGGATGAAATATAAAGACTTATTAGAGAGTAAAACCCCGAGGTGGCTATCACCGATGGAGGCCAAGGCTCGAAAAAGGCCTATTGGCCGAAATATTGGGAAATAATCGAAAAAATTGGAGACAATTGGAAGCTGCAGAGCCAGGACAAACTAAAAAATAAGGTGAGAGACTGGTTACATTATGCTCAAATTCAAGAGGTTTTTAAAATGGATAAAAAAGTTGGTTTCCAAGTGGAAAAATCGAATTTGGAGACAGAATTGCTAGAACCAAAAACTAAGATATTATCGAGAATGTATAACTTGCTGCTTAAATGGAATACACAGGATGAGATAGTTAAATCTGCCATGATAAAATGGGCACAGGATGTTGGACATAACATTATGTTTGAAGACTGGGAAAGGTTATGGAACACCGGAATAAAATTCACGGCATGTAGTGCCCTGAAAGAAAATATTATGAAAATGATATACCGGTGGTACATGACCCCAGTCAAGCTAGCTAAGATATATCACCTGTCTGATAATAAATGTTGGAAATGTAAGGAGGCAGAAGGGACATTCTTTCATCTCTGGTGGACTTGCCCAAAAGTGAAGGCTTTCTGGGAAATGATTTATAATGAACTGAAAAAGGTATTTAGGTATACCTTCCCTAAGAAACCAGAGGCCTTCCTGCTGGGCATGGTGGACCAGAAAGTGTCAAAGAAAGACAGAACGTTGTTTATGTATGCCAGCACAGCAGCAAGAATACTCATCGCAAAGAACTGGAAGACACAAGATTTACCCATGTTGGAGGAATGGCAGACGCAGTTGATGGACTACATGGAATTAGCTGAAATGACCGGCAGAATCCGAGATTTGGATGAGGAATCGGTTGAGGCGGACTGGAAAAAAATTAAAGACTATTTGCAAAAACATTATAAGTTGTATGAACCCTAAGATAGTGCATGTAGTGCTTTAGGGCAGCGGCGCGCGCAGTTCGATCCATATTTTAGATTTAGGGGAGCTAGTCTCAAACATTTGTTGGGGGAGACCTAGGTTTTTTGGGAGGGCTTTATTTGTCCTGTCTCCACACTTTTTATTATAGAGGACCACTGTGGTCACCCCCAACGACACGTTCCCAAGATGGAGGGTGAGGGAACAGCTGCAGTCGCCTGTGGTTCCTGCGCAATGTTTGCCATCTTGCCAAAGGTTGCAGGCAGCTTTACCTGCAGCAATTGCATGTTGATTGCCCTCTTAAAAGACAAAGTCCAGCAACTGGAGGAACGTGTAGCTACGCTCCAAAGAATTAGAGAGCTCGAACTCTTCTTGGAAGCAACAGAGCACACCGTCTCCACCAAGGAAGAGACAGGGGACTCCCCTGAGAAGGTGGCTAGTTCACCAACACAGGAGCCAGATATATGGAGAAACGTGACTCAAAGAAGTAGGAGGCCCAGGGTTCGCTCTGATTGTTTAGAAATACGCAATCGCTTTGAGGTCCTTTCCCCTAGCATGGAAGACGAAGAGCAGACTCCATTTGAGGATCTCTCCCTCATTACAGTCGATCAGGTATATGAAGACGAGGAGCAAAGGCAGTCCTCTGGGAATGTCCAGGCGACCTTGGAACCGACAGCTCACAGAAGAACCCCGACCAGACCTAAGAGGAGGCGTGTAGTGGTGATAGGGGATTCCCTACTGAGGGGAACAGAAGCAGTGATCTGTGGGCCTGACAAGATGTCTCGGGAAGTGTGCTGTCTCCCCGGGGCTAAGATCCAAGATGTAACTGAACGACTGCAAGGAATCATAAAACCCACTGACAAATACCCCTTCCTCTTGGTTCATGTGGGAACCAATGACACTGCAAGCAATAGCCTCCAGAAGATCAAAAGAGATTACGAGGCTCTGGGCAGGAAATTGAAGCAATTAAATGCACAAATTGTCATCTCATCTGTCCTCCCAGTTGAACGACGTGGCCCAGGGAGAGAGGGAAAAATAGTGGAAGTGAACAACTGGCTTCGCAAATGGTGCAAACAGGAACGGTTTGGATTCTTAGATCACGGAATGCAGTTTCTTGAAGATGGACTTCTGGCAAGCGATGGGCTGCACCTCACAACGGTTGGGAGGAATGTTTTTGCAAAAAATCTCAGAAACCTCATCAGGAGGGCTTTAAACTGACTAATGTGGGGGAGGGAGACAGTGCTCCTGAAGGTGGGAGTCTATCAATTGATGAAGATGATCATCCAAATGTCATAGACCGAATGGAGCAAAGAGCATGCAGACCTAGTGGTGGGAGGAGAAAATCCTTAAATAAGAGACACGGGGGAATGATTAATGGACTTCAATGTCTGTACACTAATGCACAAAGCATGGGAAATAAACAAGATGAGCTTGAGCTCCTGGTACAGCAAACTAAATATGACATAATAGGAATCACTGAAACCTGGTGGGATAAATCCCACGATTGGAATGTAATAATGGAGGGATACAATCTATTTCAAAGAAACAGACCAGACAAGAAAGGAGGAGGAGTGGCGTTATATGTCAGGGATGTGTATACCTGTGAAGAGATCCAAGATTTAGAACCTCAAAGCCAAAGTGAGAGCATTTGGGTCAAAATTAAGGGAGAGAAGAATAACAGTGACCTCATTGTGGGAGTTTACTATAGATCCCCAAGCCAAACGGAGGACATAGATGATGCCTTCCTGGAACAGATGGCCAAGCATGCAAAAGGAAGGGAGATAGTAGTAATGGGGGACTTCAATTACCCGGATATTTGTTGGATGTCAAACTCAGCCAAGAGCATAAGGTCAAACAGATTCCTCACAGCCCTTGCAGACAACTTCATTGTCCAGAAAGTGGGAGAAGCAACAAGAGGAACAGCCATTTTAGATCTGGTCCTAACCAATGTTGATGACCTGGTTAGTGGGGTAGAAGTGGAAGGATCATTAGGCGCGAGTGATCATGCTCTTCTGAAGTTTACTATACAGCGGAAAGGAGCAGCCAAGCATACTAGGACTCAATTTCTTGACTTTAAGAAAGCCGACTTCATAAAGCTTAGGGAAGTGCTGGGTGAGATCCCATGGACAGTAATACTAAAAGGAAAGGGAGTTCAAGATGGCTGGGAGTTTGTTAAGAGGGAGATAGTAAAAGCACAACTTCAGGCAATACCAATGAGACGGAAACATGGAAGGTGCCTAAAGAAGCCAGGGTGGCTATCTAAAGAACTTTTAACTGAGTTAAGATTAAAAAAGGATGTGTACAAAAAATGGAAAAGGGGGGAAACCACCAAAGAGGAATTCAAACAAATAGCCAGCACGTGTAGACACAAAGTCAGAAAAGCTAAAGCACAAAATGAACTCAGGCTTGCTAGAGAGGTTAAAAGCAACAAAAAAGGCTTTTATGGGTATGTTCGTAGCAAAAGGAAGAACAAAGAAACCGTGGGGTCACTCAGAGGAGAAGATGGTGAAATGCAAACAGGGGACACAGAAAGGGCTGAACTCCTCAATGCCTTCTTTGCCTCAGTCTTCTCCGATAAAGAAAACAATGCCCGACCTGAAGAATTTGGAGCAAATGATTCAGCAGAGGAAACACAGCCCAGAATAACTAAGGAGATAGTACAAGAATACTTGGCTAGTCTAGATGTATTCAAGTCTCCAGGGCCAGATGAACTGCATCCAAGAGTATTAAAAGAACTGGCAGATGTGATTTCAGAACCACTGGCAGTCATCTTTGAGAATTCCTGGAGAACAGGCGAAGTCCCGGCAGACTGGAGGAGGGCAAATGTTGTCCCTATTTTCAAAAAGGGGAAAAGAGAGGACCCAAATAATTACCGCCCAGTCAGTCTGACATCAATACCAGGGAAGATTCTGGAGCAGATCATTAAGCAAACAGTCTGTGAGCACCTAGAAAGGAATGCTGTGATCACCAATAGTCAGCATGGATTTCTGAAAAATAAGTCATGTCAGACTAACCTGATCTCGTTTTTTGACAGAATTACAAGCCTGGTAGATGAAGGGAACGCAGTGGATGTAGTCTACCTTGATTTCAGCAAGGCATTTGACAAGGTGCCCCATGATATTCTTGTAAAGAAGCTGGTAAAATGTGGTCTTGACTATGCTACCACTCAGTGGATTTGTAACTGGCTGACTGACCGAACCCAAAGGGTGCTCATCAATGGTTCCTCTTCATCCTGGAGAAGAGTGACTAGTGGGGTGCCACAGGGTTCTGTCTTGGGCCCGGTCTTATTCAACATCTTTATCAACGACTTGGATGATGGACTCAAGGGCATCCTGATCAAATTTGCAGATGACACCAAACTGGGAGGGGTGGCTAACACCCCAGAGGACAGGATCACACTTCAAAACGACCTTGACAGATTAGAGAACTGGGCCAAAACAAACAAGATGAATTTTAACAGGGAGAAATGTAAAGTATTGCACTTGGGCAAAAAAAATGAGAGGCACAAATACAAGATGGGGGACACCTGGCTTGAGAGCAGTACATGTGAAAAGGATCTAGGAGTCTTGGTTGACCACAAACTTGACATGAGCCAACAGTGTGACGCGGCAGCTAAAAAAGCCAATGCAATTCTGGGCCTCATCAATAGGAGTATAGCATCTAGATCAAGGGAAGTAATAGTGCCACTGTATTCTGCTCTGGTCAGACCTCACCTGGAGTACTGTGTCCAGTTCTGGGCACCACAGTTCAAGAAGGACACTGACAAACTGGAACGTGTCCAGAGGAGGGCAACCAAAATGGTCAAAGGCCTGGAAACGATGCCTTATGAGGAACGGCTAAGGGAGCTGGGCATGTTTAGCCTGGAGAAGAGGAGGTTAAGGGGTGATATGATAGCCATGTTCAAATATATAAAAGGATGTCACATAGAGGAGGGAGAAAGGTTGTTTTCTGCTGCTCCAGAGAAGCGGACACGGAGCAATGGATCCAAACTACAAGAAAGAAGATTCCACCTAAACATTAGGAAGAACTTCCTGACAGTAAGAGCTGTTCGACAGTGGAATTTGCTGCCAAGGAGTGTGGTGGAGTCTCCTTCTTTGGAGGTCTTTAAGCAGAGGCTTGACAACCATATGTCAGGAGTGCTCTGATGGTGTTTCCTGCTTGGCAGGGGGTTGGACTCGATGGCCCTTGTGGTCTCTTCCAACTCTATGATTCTATGATTCTATGATTCTATGATTCTATGCATGTTATTGGAAATGCTATGCTTTAGCAAATATGATTAAGCAAATGGCAAAATAAGTGATAAAAGAGAAAAGAAGATAAAGTGAATCAAACATATTATGTTTATTTTAAAGGTTTCAAATTTGAGATACAATATATTGAATACGGATACATAATAATTGAAAGTTGTAACAAGGTTTGAAATAAGGTAACAAATTGCTGATATTGTTATTACAAAGAATGCAGATCTGGAAGGTGTGGGGAAGTACAATGGTTTTTTTTCCCTTTTCTTTTGTAAAAAAATCAAAAATTGTTTCTTGTATTTGATTTATTCGGCATTGTTTGGAATGCACAAAATTATGAAAAGAAACGCAATAAAAATATTTCAAAAAAAAATATCTTTGCAAGTATTTTAGCAAAGAGGATTAAAAAAATATTACAAGAAGTTATTCATAAGGATCAAGCGGGTTTCCTACCTGGCAGACAGATGAAAGACAATGTAAGGAATATAATCAATATTTTGGAATATCTGACTTCCAGGAATGAGAAACAAGCTATGTTAATATTTGGGGATGCAGAAAAGGCCTTTGATAATATATCTTGGGATTTTATGTTAAAAAAATTAGAATATATGGAGGTGGGGAAGGAATTCCTCAATGGAATAAAGGCAATATATACCGAACAGAAAGCTAAATTAATTGTAAATAATGCGATTACGGAAGAAATAGGGATAACCAAGGGTACACGACAAGGGTGTCCACTTTCGCCACTGTTATTCATCATGGTCCTGGAAGTCTTTCTAAAATCTATAAGGGAAAATGAGGTAATAAAAGGGGTTGCAGTAGGCCTGAATGAATATAAGGTTAAAGCCTTTGCCGATGATCTGGTTCTAACGGTGGAGGAACCTTTGGAAAGTGTTAAAAACATACTTATAGAGGTGGAAAGATTTGGTCAAGTGGCAGGATTCATATTGAATAAGAAAAAGACTAAAATAATTGCTAAGAACATGGATCAAGAGACGATAGAAATAATGCAACAACAAATAGGTATAGAAGTGGTGAAGAAGGTGAAATATTTGGGTATTTGGATAACCCCTAAGAATATTGATTTGTACCAGAATAATTATATACCAGTGTGGAATGGAATAAAGAGAGATCTGGAGGTGTGGGGACTAATGAAGTTATCGTTGTGGGGAAGGATTTCAACGATAAAGATGAGCGTGCTGCCGGGGGGCCACCAGGTGGCGCGTTGGAAGATGGCTGACAATAACATCTCTCTGACCCATACGAGGTACTAAGGGGCTGCTATGGGAAGTATGCAGCCTTCCTAAGCCCCCCCAGGATGCGGGGGGGGGCTCTGCCCTGCCAGCGGTGTTCACAATGCACCCCCTGATACGAGTGATGGGGGTGCCGAACACTTGGCAAAAGGCCCTCGGTGAAGTCAGATCTTCCTGATGCCGATTCCAATCAGCGCGTGCTGGATGCTTTAGCTTGGAATTATAATTGGAAACATATGATTGGAACTGAAGCTGAAAGCACATACATCAAGTAAAGCTCGAAGATAAGACTGCTGATTAATGGATCTCTGCGACCAGGAGTGACGGACGGATAAGTAAATTTTCTGATGCATTACCACAAGGAGACTGTATGTTTGGAACGAAGGGGGGGTGGAGGAAAAAACTCTTTTTTTCCTGCATGATGTGACATAAATAACCCTTCACCCCAGATAGAAACAAGATTGTTGCGTTTTTATGAATCACAGGCAGGATTTTAAGAACTATGTGGGATGGATTAAGACTGGAGAATGGTGAGAAAAGTGGAAAATTCTTATGATGCAGTTAAAATATGGCGTCTCGCTAAGACAGGCTTGTCAGAGGAAGAAGGACTGGGGGAGGAGAATCAGGAATGCTCGAGCGAGAAGGAATGTTGGAATGCAAGTTTGACCTGACAGAGCCCCCAGACTCATTTGATCTATTTGAAAAATAAAGGACAGATCAGAGACTAATCTTGTGTATGGAAGCATTGTACAGAGGCTGTCCCTGATCGATATGATTTTTGGAGGAGTACAAAAATCCACATAGAATGCCAGCTTTCAACCTGCTTGTGAAAATCATCAGAGATCGCAAAGAAAGGAATTTATGATAACAACAAGAAGAGAAAGGAAGTAATAAAGGACTATCCGGATCAAACTGGACAGAACTGTCTAATGAAAGCAGTAAGATAAGTGATGCTGTTTTGGACTCGAGCCGAGCTTGATGTATGGGCACCCCAACAAAATTTAAAATTTGGCTGTATAATTTGGAACTAATGTGATATGATAATGTGATGTGATTGGCCTGTTAATAAAAATTATAAAAAAAAAAAAAGATGAGCATGCTGCCAAAACTGTTATTTTTGTTTCAGACAATTCCAATAATCAAAGGGACTATGACCTTTAAAGAATGGCAAAGAGTAATTTCAAGGTATATCTGGCAGGGTAAGAAGCCAAGAATTCAATTTAAGTTGCTAACAGATGCTAAGGAGAGAGGAGGCTTCGCCCTGCCAGACCTGAAATTATATTATGAAGCTACTTGTCTCTGTTGGTTAAAGGAATGGGTAAAATTAGAAAACACAGAGTTGTTAGATATAGAAGGATTTGACAATAGATTTGGGTGGCACGCGTATCTATGGTCTGAAAAGAAGAAAATCCATAAAGGTTTTGAGAACCACATTTTCCGAAGATCGTTGATAGAAATATGGGATAGGTATAAAAGCCTACTTGAACCAAAAACTCCGCACTGGTTATCCCCATTAGAGGTTATGAGTGTCAAAAAAATCAATATGAGAAGAAATTGGATTACATATGGAAATTTGATTGTTAAGGAAGGGGGGAAATGGAAAATGAAACCCTATGAAGAAGTAAAAGAGTATGTATATGATTGGTTGCATTATTTTCAGATAAATGAAATGTTTAAAAAAGATCTCAAGGAATATGGATTTGCAGAGAAGGATTCAAAATTCCAAATGGAAATAATAAATAATGAATGTAAAATTTTATCTAAAATGTATAAGATATTGCTGGAATGGCATACAAAGGATGAAGAAGTTAAATCTGTTATGATACATTGGGCCAGAGATTTTGGATATAATATTCAATTTAATGATTGGATTAAATTATGGAACGAAAATATTAAATTTACCGCATGTACTGCGTTAAAGGGAAATGTTATGAAAATGATTTACAGATGGTATATTACACCGGTAAAACTTGCAAAAATGTATAAAACATGCAAGAAATGTTGGAAATGTAAAGAAAAGGATGGTACTTTTTACCATATGTGGTGGGAATGTAAGAAAGTGAAGAGCTTCTGGGAATTGATATATAATGAATTGAAAAAAATGTTGAAATATACATTTGTTAAGAAACCAGAAGCCTTTCTCTTAGGAATTACAGGAAATGAAATAAATAGAAAGGATTGTAAACTTTTCCAATATGCAGTAACAGCGGCAAGAATATTACTGGCCCAGAACTGGAAACAGGAACAAGTACCAACATTGGAGGAGTGGAGAATGAAGCCGATGGACTATGCAGAGCTTGATAAACTAACAGGGAAGATCAGATATCTACGAGATCAAAAGTTCATCGAGGACTGGGGAAAGTTGGTGGAATATTGGGAATGCATAAGTGACAATGAAATAACGTTAGTGGCATTTAAAGAAGCTCTGTAAAAACCTAAGAAATATTGTAAAAAAGAAAAATAGATGTGGAAGGGTTTGACAGAAGGCAATAGCTAATTTAGGAAATGTGTAATCAAAAAGTTTAATTCGGATGATTGTCAGAGAAGCTGAAGGAAGTCCAAAAACGAGAAAATTTGTTAAAGTTGTAATGTGGCGTGATATGTATTTTTCATGTTGAAAATCAATAAAAAATATTTTTTAAAAAAGAAAGAAAGAAAATGATGTCTGTTCTATTTCCAGGGGTGGGAAACAACTGGTTAGTGTTGCATGTCAGAACTGTTGGGATACTGCCAGGGAGACAAAGTCCATCATGGCCCCATGTCGCCTTCGGACGTCCATCGATTTCCCGTAGACACGCAGTATCAGCAATTAGCGACACGAGCTCTAGAAATAGCTTGCCACATTCCAGGGCTGATGCACGCTCTTATCAGCAGATAATGCACACCAAAAGATGCACGCAGGAGAGCATTTTATAAGTTTATTCTGCGTTAGTCAGAACAGAGAAAAACATGACTGCCTGCTTCAGCGTTTCAGGCAGCGAGAGAGAAAACGAAAGCAATAGAAAACATAAACATCCTGTGAACAGGAAATACGCAGACTCTGTGACAAAGCCTGCCCCCTTTTAAGGTGGAACGGAAATATCCTAACAAGAACAACCTCTTTTTTCTGGAGACACCTCTGGAGGGTAAGGGGGAATTGAATATGGAATTGATGGAAATGACTGGCAGAATCCGAGACCAGGGAGAAGAGACGGTGGAAGAATATTAGAAAAAGTTTAAAATTTATGTATGGAAATAATGTAAAATTAATGAGTGTTTGAAAAATGTTGGAAGGAAATTATATGGCTTTAGTAGAAATGCCTTAAGGAATTAAGCATAAATAAGTATTATAATGTTAGTGGAAAATAAGGTTAAAATATGTTAAGATAATCATATGACAGAAAATAGAGAAAGATGGAAAGGATTTGCTGAAACAATTAATAGAAATGGAATACAAAAAGGGAGGTGAGAGGAGGTCGATGAAAGAAGGGAATGAAAGAGAGGATATTGAGATGGTATGTGTGTTTTTTGAACTGTTTTTGTTTTTGCTTTGTTTAATGTGTTAATGTTGTGTTGTGTATTGTTTATATATTGTATTGTATGTTTTTTTCCTTCTTTTTTCTTCTTTCTTTTTTGTAAGGTTTAAAAATAATAAATATTATTTTTTTTAAAAAAAGAAGAAGTTTAAGCTCAAAAACTTTGGTCCCATTCAGGTTTATCTAGGCGTTAGGATAGACAGGTCTGAGAATGGGAGTTTCTTGCTCAGTCAGAAAGGCAAGATTGAGCAGTTGCTTGAGAAGTTCCGGATGTCTGACTGTGCAGGGGTCAGAACGCCCATGGAGACCAACTTCGTGAAGGACAGTCAGCTTGGGGAGCGTTCTGAGTTCCAAAACCCTGAGGTGTTTCAGTCAGCGCTAGGGAGTCTGTTGTATCTCTCTCAGTGGAGCAGACCAGACATAGCGTTTGCTGTGAATCTGCTCAGCAGGGAGGCTACAAAGCCCAGTGTGAATGCCTGGCAAGGCATCAAGAGAGTGTTGAGGTATTTGCAGGATACCAAAGATTTTTGCCTCACGTTGTCAGCTGAAGGTGACGCACGGCTTACGTGCTGGAGTGACAGCGATTGGGCTTCTCTTGGGGACAGGAAGTCTGTGTCTGGGCTGGTGGTAAAGTTCGGGGAATCCCTGGTTGGGTGGAAGTCCCGGAAGCAAAGTCTTATTGCACTTTCTTCCACTGAAGCTGAGTTCAGTGCGTTGTCGGATTTGTGCAGGGAGTTGGACTTCTACCGGTGCTTGATCCAAGAGATCTGTGGGGATTGTTGCTTGCCCATAAGTGTTTGGGGAGACAATCAACCTTGTCTTAGGTTGGCAGAATCTGGACAGTTCAAGTCCAGAACCAAGCATTTGGACATACGTTTCCAGAATGTATGTCAGAGTGTCTAGGCAGGTTGGATACGGCTCAAGTATTGTTCAAGCCAGGAGAACCTAGCTGATGGGTTTACCAAACCCTTGATCTTCCAGCGACATGGGGAGTTCTGTGAAGGGTTGTGTTTGGGGTGAGTTATACTCACAGTTTCCCTCAGGATGCGAGACGAGAGGGGGTGTGAGGAGAATCAGAACTTACAGGGTTAAACAGTTCTGTGTGACGTCTCACATTCTGAGGCGTGGTTATGTTCACATACGGGAATCTTTCTTTGTGTGTGAGTTACTTTCGTTTTTGGCTGAGAGACGAAAGGATGCCTGCTCTCTCGCCGGGACTGATTTATGATGTTTTTCTACTCATTAAAGACTGTTAGAGATTAGCAAGAAGCCTGCGCACAGTCTGATTTATTATCCACACACAAGGCAACACTTTCTGCCGCTAAGAACTCTGCTAAGAGCTGTGAAGAGAGTTCAAGTTTTTCCTATATGCACAGGCGTCCATCGGCCCAGGGGAGGTGTGCCGGGTGCCATCATATCTCAGCAAAGTTGCCCCTGCCAAAGGGTTGCATGCCATCTGGCTGAAGACTTTTTGTGCTAAAAGTTGAAGCTATGCTGGGGTGTGTGTGGGTGTGTGGGTGTCCGTCCGTCCATGTGGCCGCTGTGTATTCAACATTCCACCCCCTCCAAAGCATCCTAAGAATCTTAGTTTTCCTTTCACAGTGCTACGATTCCCAGCACCCTTAACAAACCATTGTTCCCAGGACTTTTTGGGTGTGGGTGGGAGGAGATGTGCTTTACATGTGCGGTGTGCAGGCATTTCCCAGCACATGTGTGTGGGGATTCAAGACTAACTCCTATGCTTTTCTTCCTTAGACCAGCTTGACGTTGAGAGCCACGTGGTAAGGAAGATCTCCAAGCACGCTTCCTAGGGGGTCCTCTTTAATCCTCAGATGTGCCCACAAAGGCATGATCCAGCACCCTCATGCCACAGCTGCCTCTGGAGTGACCCTCCCTCCGATAAGAGGCATGCCTCACAACTGAGTGCCTGGTTGTTTGTCTAGGGCGGGGGCAGGGAATCTTGTGGGCTCCCAGATATTGCTAGATCCAATGGCCTTCTGCCTCAGCCAGCATGGTCGACGGTCAGGGGTGATGGAATCCAACAACATCTAGAGGGCCAAAGAATTCCCCATCCCTGGTCTAATGAATTTGAGGTTCTTGGTTTCTCTCCCTCTGCCCCCTTTTGCCTGGAAAAGCACTTTGGCAGATTCCTTTGGAGGATTTGGGTGTGACAAGCTGTAGCAGCGCACTGAATAAAACAACTTTGAGAAGCTGAAACACCGGGCTGTTTTCTTTTCTAATAAAAATATTCACTGTGCAGTTCACAGGCACAAAACACAATGTTGATATTGTCCAGGAAATGGGTTTTCAGTTGGAGGGCATGGGTTGCATGAGAGCATGTTGTGTGGGATAACCAAGTAAGCTGTCCTGCCATCTTAGCCATGTCTCTTCCCCTTACCTTGGGAGTGAGTTCTGATCTATTCTGGTATTCACTTCTTCAGCGTTTAATGTACTGTAGGTCAGTGTTTCCCAACCTTTTTTGGGCAAAGGCACACTTGTGTCATGAAAAAAATCTCGAGGCACACCACCATGCCAGATGGGGAAAGGTCACTTTTTACTTATGTAAAAAAAAAATAAAAAAATAGTAACAGCATAGAAGGTAATGGTAGATGACTGTTAGGGTCTCCCCCCAAATGCAGAATTCTATTAATATCTTCCTTAGCGAGCCGCGTTAACCCCTGTAATGCTTTCTATAAAGTAAGCATAGGGGACACTGGGGGATGTGGAACCAAGGGGGCAGTGGGCCAAAAGAGTTCGGGATCTACTGCTTTAAACAGAAATAAGAGCCAGTGGGTTCTTCCTTTTTTAAAGTATCGTTTCAGCGGGGACAGCAGTCCGGATTTCCAAAAAGCGGCGCTTTTTTGCGTCTGAGCAAAGAAGAGAGAGAGGGGAAAAAAGAGAGAGAGATTGATTTGTGGCTGCGCAAAGGGGGGGAGGAGCCCAGGAGTAAAAGTAGGAAGGACGAAGGGAGGGGAAAGGAAAGTTAATAGAAGGAAAGGCGGGTGGGAGAGAAAGAGAAAGAAAGAGGGAAGGAAGGGGGGAAGAGAAGTGGAAAGGAGGGAGACCGAGGCGGGGGAGAAGCGTCTGGAGAGTTGCTCCGAAGTTTGGGGGGCCGCGCG
This sequence comes from Podarcis muralis, assembly GCF_964188315.1. Taxonomy (NCBI): domain Eukaryota; kingdom Metazoa; phylum Chordata; class Lepidosauria; order Squamata; family Lacertidae; genus Podarcis; species Podarcis muralis. Next base: position 17,109,610 of record NC_135674.1, read on the forward strand.
GTTGGGCGCGCGTACCAGGAGGCGGAGGCCAGCCCGGGCTGGGAGCCGCGCCGCGGCCCGGGGGCGGTAGGCGGACCGCGGCTCCTAGGATGTGGAAAGGGGACGGCGGCGCAGGGGGAGGAGACCCGCACGGCTAGGGCAGCGCGCAGGGGGAGGGGAGCGGGCCGGAGGCGGGCGAGGGGGGCCGCGATCCCGCGCGCCGCGAACATGGCCTCCTTCCCCGCGGGCCCCGCCGAGCCCCCCGGCCGGGGAGGGCAGCGCGCCCCCGCCGCCGGAGGAGAGCAGAGGCAGGAGGAGGAGGACGAAGGCGCTGCCGAGGAGGTGCGCCAACTTCTGCCAACTTCGGCGCCCGCCCCGTCGCCGCAGGCTCCTCCCGGCCGAGAGCCAGAGGACGGCGGCGGAGCAGGAGGAGGAGGATCGGGTTTGGCGACGGCTGCTGCGTCCTCTCCAAGCGCGGGGCTGGCCTCCGCCGCGCCCGATCCTCCGCGCTCGCCCGCTTCTCGGCGGAGCAGGTCTCGTGCGGGTGCGAGGCGCTGCTGCAGGCGGGCGACCCCGGCCGGCTGGGCCGCTTCCTGGGCTCGCTGCCGCCCGACGCCGAGACGCCGTGCGACTCGCCCGCCTCCCTCCCACAGCACACCAGGCAACGTCTCGCGGCACAGTAGTGTGCCGCGGAACACCGGTTGGGAAACACTGCTGTAGGTTTTTCCTGATTTTATGGTTTTAGCTTTCTGTAAACGGCTTTGCCCCTTCATGGATCACTGCCTTGCCGTGGCGAAGGGGCTTGAATAACTCGGAGAAGCTATGAGCTATGCCATGCAGGGCGACCCAAGATGGACAGGTCATAGTGGAGAGTTTTGACCAAACGTGATCCACCTGGAGCAGGAACCGGCAAGCCACTCCAGTATCCCTGCCAAGAAAACTCCATGGACAAAGACAAAAGACATATAAAAGTTAAGACGCTGGAAGATGAGCCCCTCAGGTCGGAAGGCGTCCAACATGCTACTGAGGAAGAGCGGAGGACAAGTACAAGTAGATTCAGAGCTGATGAAGCAGCTGTTCCAAAGCCGAAAGGACGCTCAGTTGCGGATATGCCTGGAAGCGAAAGGAAAGTCCAATGCTGTAAAGAAAAATATTGCATAGGAACCTGGAATGTAAGAACCATGAACCTTGGTAAGTTGGATGTGGTCAAAAATGAGATGGCAAGAATAAATATTGACATCCTGGGCATCAGTGAACTAAAATGGATGGGAATGGGCGAATTCAGTTCGGATGACCATCATATCTACTACTGTGGGCAAGAATCCCGTAAAAGAAATGGAGTGGCCCTCATAGTCAACAAAAGAGTGGCGAAAGCTGTACTGGGATGCAATCTCAAAAATGATAGAATGATCTTGATACGAATCCAAGGCAGACCTTTTAACATCACAGCAATCCAAGTTTATGTTAGGGTGTGAAACCTAAGACGCTGGCAAGTTAGCAATGTCATGTGACTTTAAGTAGTCAAGCTCGTTAAGTTGTTAAGTTGCTCAGTATATAAAGAGTGTTTGTTTTCTCTGCCTGTGGGGGCGTGAAGCAAAAATGTCTGAAAGCTCCGGAGGTGTTTCTGTTATCTTTCTGCAATAAACCTGTCTTTGGAAAGACAGGCTTCCCTGTGTCGTTATTTCTTTGCTGCTGAGACTTTGAAGCTTGTACTGCAACAAGAATCTCTGCACTGGACTTAATTAATGCTCTGCAAAGAGAACTGTTGCTGGTGGCGCAGCGGAAGCGTTTACTGGACCAGTACACAGACTCTCTTAGTTTATGCACCAACCACTGGTGCTGAAGAAACTGAAATTGACCAATTCTATGAAGACTTACAACACCTTATAGAAATGACACCAAAGAAGGATGTTCTTCTCATTATAGGGGATTGGAATGCTAAAGTAGGGAGGCAAGAGATAAAAGGAACAACTGGCAAGTTTGGCCTTGGAGTTCAAAACGAAGCAGGGCAAAGGCTAATAGAGTTCTGCCAAGAGAACAAGCTGGTCATCACAAACACGCTTTTCCAACAACACAAGAGACGACTCTACACATGGACATCACCAGATGGGCGGCATTGAAATCAGATTGATTATATTCTCTGCAGCCAAAGATGGAGAAGCTCTATACAGTCAGCAAAAACAAGACCTGGAGCTGACTGTGGCTCAGATCATCAGCTTCTTATAGCAAAATTCAAGCTTCAACTGAAGAAAGTAGGAAAAACCACTGAGCCGGTAAGATACAATCTAAGTCAAATCCCTTATGAATACACAGTGGAAGTGAGGAACAGGTTTAAGGATTTAGATTTGGTGGACAGAGTGCCTGAAGAACTATGGATGGAGGCTCGTAACATTATACAGGAGGCAGCAACTAAAACCATCCCAATGAAAAGGAAATGCAAGAAAGCAAAGTGGCTGTCCAACGAGGCCTTATAAATAGCGGGGGAGAGAAGGCAAGCAAAATGCGAGGGAGATAGTGAAAGATACAGGAAATTGAATGCAGATTTCCAAAAAAATAGCAAGGAGAGACAAGAAGGCCTTCTTAAACGAGCAATGCAAAGAAATAGAGGAAAACAATAGAATGGGAATAATCAGAGATCTGTTCAAGAAAATTGGAGATATGAAAGGAACATTTCGTACAAAGATTACCATAATAAAAGACAAAAGTGGAAAGGACCTAACAGAAGCAGAAGACATCAAGAAGAGGTGGCAAGAATACACAGAGGAATTATACCAGAAAGATATGGATGTCTCGTACACCCCAGGTAGTGTGGTTGCTGACCTTGAGCCAGACATCCTGGAGAGTGAAGTCAAATGGGCCCTAGAAAGCACTGCTAATAACAAGGCCAGTGGAAGTGATGATATTCCAGCTGAACTATTTAAAATTTTAAACGATGATGCTGTTAAGGTGCTACACTCAATATGCCAGCAAATTTGGAAAACTCAGCAGTGGCCAGAGGATTGGAGAAGATCAGTCTACATCCCAATCCCAAAGAAGGGCAGTGCCAAAGAATGCTCCAACTACCGCACAATTGCACTCATTTCACACGCTAGCAAGGTTATGCTTAAAATTCTACAAGGCAGGCTTAAGCAGTATGTGGACCGAGAACTCCCAGAAGTGCAAGCTGGATTTCGAAGGGCAGAGAAACCAGAGACCAAATTGCAAACATGCGCTGGATTATGGAGAAAGCTAGAGAGTTCCAGAAAGACATCTACTTCTGTTTCATTGACTATGCAAAAGCCATTGACTGTGTTGACCACAGCAAACTATGGCAAGTTCTTAAAGAAATGGGAGTGCGTGATCACCTCATCTATCTCCTGAGAAATCTCTATGTGGGGGAAGAAGCTGTTAGTTTGATTAGCTCTGGAGCTGATACAGCAGAGTGTAGTTCCGCAGATGAAAGGATAAGCAGGTATCGTGCTACATGATAATTTTATTTCTCAACTATACCGAGAACACACAAACGTACATTTTGCCTCTGTGAGAGGCAACAGAGGACGAGATGGTTGGACAGTGTCCTCGAAGCTACAAACATGAGTCTGACCAAACTGCGGAAGGCAGTGGAAGACAGGAGTGCCTGGCGTGCTCTGGTCCATGGGGTCATGAAGAGTCGGACACGACTAAACGACTAAACGACTAAACAAGAAGATGTTCTTGTAGCAGGCTCAAATCAGGTACAGGCAACGCCCCATTTACACGGGGGTTGCGTTCCGAGGTACCGTGTGTTTAAATGAAATTGTGTATATTGGGGCAGTGGTGTAGCGTGGGGGGTGCAGGGAGGGCCGGCCGCACCGGGCGCAACATCTGGGGTTAGGGCAAATCCACAGGTTAGGGGGCGCAAATTACTTGCCTTGCCCCGGGTGCTGACAACCCACGCTACGCCACTGTATTTGGGACAGCATTGGAAAAGCCTGCAAACACCCTCTAAACTTCCGGAAACCCTTTTGAAAGGCCTTTTGAAAACCAGCAGCACTTGCCAGACTCCCTGCAAAACTCCTTGCTCCAACTCTCCACAGGCCTGAAAGGTCGGTGCAAAAGTTCCTGGGAGGGAGTCTAGATGCTGTTTCCATGCCACTTTGCCGCTTTTGTGCTCTTTGGGGGGACATTTTTGCCCCTTCAAGTGCCCCTTCCAGCTTTGCGGCAGTGTGCATGTGCCTCGAAGGCACGTAAATGGAGTTGCACTTGTCAACGATCAGCAGCTGCTCCATGCAGTGGCAGCTGGTCCCTTAGGGCAAACCAGGCACTACCCCCAACAACCTCACTTTCCTCTCAGGCAACCCTCACCTGCCTGCCTTCTTACTCAAATCCAGTCCAGGTGGTGGCTCTAGCTCTCTGCTTTTTTCTCTTCCCTAGTCTCAACGTGGCCCTTGTAGAACTCGGAAGAGGAGAACCGAGACGAAACCAGAATTCGCCATCACTGCTTGTAACTGATTTGGCTCTGCTTGACTCTGGGTCCGCTTGCGATTGGCAGCACGGGAGGCAGAAAGCCCAGTCTCATGATGCAGGCGCCAGTCCCCTCTGGCCCCAAGAGCCAGTTTTCTCCTTGTCTCTGTGCTCAGCAACTGCTGCACAGGCTATGCCACTCTTGCTTACTCTTACCACCTGAGCACTGGCATTTGGGAAGCGGTAGTGGCTGCTTTAGGGACGCGGGTGGTGCTGTGGGTAAAACCTCAGTGCCTAGGACTTGCCAATCGTATGGTCGGCGGTTCGAATCCCCGCGGCGGGGTGAGCTCCCGTCTTTCGGTCCCAGCTCCTGCCCACCTAGCAGTTCCAAAGCACCCCTAAAGTGCAAGTAGATAAATAGGTACCGCTTTATAGCGGGGAGGTAAACGGCGTTTCCGTGTGCTGCGCTGGTGCTGGCTCGCCAGAGCAGCTTCGTCACGCTGGCCACGTGACCCGGAAGTGTCTTCGGACAGCGCCTCTTAAGTGAGATGAGCGCACAACCCTAGAGTCAGACACAACTGGCCCATACGGGCAGGGGTACCTTTACCTTTTAGTGGCTGCTTTGGGGTGGTTCAGGGAAATGTCACTCCTCTCGAAATCAGATATACTTGGGTGTATTATCATAGCCACAAGGAGACAGTGGTGACTGTCAATTTGGACAGCTGAAGACATTTAGAATCATAGAGGATATGTTTATCAGTGGCTACCGGTCAGGGCTATTTATTGCCACTATTATCATAAACCACATGCTTTTGATTACTAGTTTCTGGGGAACATGATGGACAGAGTGCTATTGTCCCCGTGTCCCTATGGACTCCCAAGGGCATGTGGTTGGCCATTGTGGGAACAAAATGCTGATCTAACCCAGCAAGGCTCCTGTGTTCTTTAGCATGCATCAGCTACTCTTGCACTAAGACTCTGATACAGTATGTGTCATTCCCCACACTAATACACTCTCTCTCTCTCTCTGAAGACAGGGGCGGGGAGTATTGGCGGTGGCGGGGGGGGGTGAATTGGGTCCTAATGAACAGCTTCCCTGGGGATGAGAGGAAGTGGAGTTGGGATCAAATTCTCCATCCTTGCCAACTCCTTTTAGTGATGGGCTGCTTGCCATTGCTGTGCTCCTAAAGCTCTCTTGCTCCCCCCTCCTCTCTTTCTCTTTCTCTTGAATGTGGTAGCTTGAGATAGAACTAACCACCCTGAACATTTCTGGAGAGGAAGATGGGAAGGAGGCAGGAGGCATTGTTCACCAGCTGCTGTGTGCTGCATTGCCCATACAAAGTAGTGGGCTGGGGCTCCAGCTGTTGTTCAGTTTCTACCACTGCCTCTGCAACATGCTCTAGACAAGGGGTGGTGAACATGTGACCCCATCATCTCATCATGCTGGCTGGGGCTGCAGCCCATCAACCTATGAAGGCCCATCCATGTTCTGTTGCTGTTTTTGTTACTTATTTCCTGCCCTTCACCCTAAGGTCCCAGGGCAGGTTCCAACAATTTAAATAAAATGTTAGCCAAACCTCATGTCC